>NC_141687.1:311393176-312593176 GCF_964263255.1 Lissotriton vulgaris
AATCCATTTTAAAGAGAGAGCAGCAGGCCTGGGGTCCTGATTGGCAGGATCCCAGGTCGACTATGTCAAAAACCAGCTAAAACACAGGGCAAAAAGTTGGGGGCAACCATAGTCAGGATGTACCTTCCTACACAACCCCCCCCCCAAACGAAAGGAGATAAGGCTATCCTTGTCCAGGTAAGCCTCTATTACCTAAGTGGCCATATAAGGAAGGACCAGCTCTGGCTTGGTGTCCCCCTGTGTCATGGTCCACTAGGCAACCCCTCACCCTAAGGGTATCTGAGGGTCTCCACCATAGGGAATCTCTGTCTCTGGTGTGTCTTGGGAAAGTAAAAGGCTGATGCTGGGATGGAGTACTGAAGTGAGGCTCCTCTACCTTTGGGCTCAACTTCCTCCAATCACCATCCATCATGTGTGCCTTTCTTTCTTTAGCTGAGATGCACTGAGCTCTCAGGGTCAGCCTCTGGCTACCTAAAGCTGGAGGCTGAGTCCCTCTGTTTGGCTTACTGGAGGGACAGGTCAGGTCTGGGGTTTTTAGGCCCCATGTTTGGCTGTGCCCAACAGTGTCCAGCTGTGGGAGTTCCCTAACTACTTTTAAGGGGGATCCCTCAGGAGTCTGTTCTATTTTCACTTGGCTAGGTTTACCAGCTTCAGTGATCCTAATCTGCTGATTAAGGGGTTCTTTTGGACAGGGGGCCCTTTTGGGTCCACCACTGGCCTCCCTGTCCTCTTCAGCCCTGGGCTGACTGAGGCAGGGTAGAGAGGTGCAGGTTACCTGCTCCAGACTGGGTCCCACCTGGGAAGGTTCCACTGCCATCAGGGGCTCTGCCAGGCTAGGCCTGACTACCTCTGGGGCAGTTCCTTCAACAGGGGTAGAGTCAGTTCCCTGAGGAGGCTGGCTCTCACCTAGTGTCTGGGAGGGGGAAGACTCTTCTTCCTCCTCAATGCTCTCTGTTTGAGTGGAGTGATCCATTGTTTCAGGCTTCACAACCTCACTATCTGTCTGAGTAGAGGCTGAGACCATTTCAACCTTGCCAACCTTTTCAGGAGGGCACTCAGTTTGTGTTTGGGCTGTGACTGTCACAGCCCTCCTATCCTGCTCTGGAAGGTCTGTCTGAGCCTGGGCAGTGGCTACCACTGCCCTTCCAACCTTTTCGGGGAGGAATGGTGCTTGGACTGGGGCTGTAGCTATTACTGCCCCACTAACCTGTCTGGATAGGCCTATCATTCTGGAATGAGTTTCTTGCTCCACCTCAGCCCATGCTGAGAGTTCCAGGTCATTCCCCAGTAAGCAATCTACAGGTAGGTTGTCTGTCACTGCCACTCTCATGGGCCCTGTGACATTACCCCAGCTGAGCTTGACTACTGCCATGGGATGCCTTCTCTTTATTCCATGAATGTCTGTCACCTGATAAGTAAAACCAGGGGTCAGTTGAGCAGAGGGGACCAGATGGTCACTCACCATGGTGAGGCTGGCCCCTGTGTCTCTGAATGCCTCAACTATCTGACCATTCACTAAAACTTCTTGTCTATACTTTCCCAAAATGTGGGGTCCAGTAGTGAAGTTGGCAAACCCCATGCCAGTCTCACAGACAAGAGTGTGGTCAGGGAACCTGGCTAGGCCATAGTCCTCCTGATTGCCCAAAGTAATGCCCACCACATTCTTGGGGGCACTCCCACCACCTGGGGGATTACCACTAGTGGTAACAGGAGGTCTGGGAGTGTTACTTGGGGGTATATTTCCCTTATTACCATTTTTAGGGCAACTGGCATCACTTTTGTAATGACCCACCTGTTTACAGGTATGGCAATAAGGTTTCTTCTGTTCTGAAGGAGTGTTCTGGGACCCACCACCCTTGTTGGAGTTTTGGGGCCCTTGGGAAGTCTTCTCTGTGGATTTATCCCCACCCTTCTCTTGGGGCTTGGTTGATTCCTTTTTCTGGTCACCACCCTGGTTTTTAGGCCTAACCCTGGTTCTGACCCATTTGTCTGCCCTCTTACCCAATTCCTGTGGAGAGGTCAGATCAGAGTCTACCAGGTGCTGATGTAATAACTGGTTCTGACAATTATTTAAGATTTGCTCCCTCATAATTAGATTATACAATCCTTTAAAATCAGTAACCTTACTACCCAGTAGCCAGCCTTCAAAAGCCTTAGTGGCACAATCAACAATGTCAGTCCAATCTTGAGACTGAGTTTTCTGGGTGTCTCTGAACAGCATCCTGTATTGTTCAGTGGTTAAACCAAACCCATCAACCAGTACATTCTTCAAGACTTGGTAATTGTTAGCATCCTCCACCCTTGTGGTGAGGAGCTTATCTCTACCTTTACCATCAAAGGAGAGCCACAAGATAGCTGCCCACTGACTTTGGGGAACACCCTGCACAGTGCAGGCTCTCTCCAAAGCAGTAATCCATTTGTGGATGTCATCCCCTTCCTTAAAGGGGGGCACTATCTTATTCAGGTGCTTTGTATCAAAACTCCTTTCCCTATTGCTAGGTTTATTGTTGCCACCAGTGGGCTGTAGCCCACATAATTCTTGCTCTCTAGCAAGGGCAAGTCTCTCTTTGGCCAGGGCAAGTTCTTCCCTTTCAATCCTCAGTTTGACTGCCCTTTCTTCAGCTTCATACACTCTCCTCTTAGGGGAAGACATTCCTCTGTGAGAAGAGTTGAGAAGCCATTGGTTCGAAAGGATCTGTTAGAGCCTCTTGATAGAGACCTAACTCGTCCATTCCCAATGTTAAGCTGACCTGATAGTGGCCCCAGGGGTCCCCCAGTACCACTGTCATGTTTGCTTAAGTTGGACCTGCTTAGTCTAACGACTTCTACCTGTCCCTTATCTGCCTCATCCCCAGAGGGATCCTCATTCTCATCATCCTCTACATCTTCAGTCTCAGCTGAGAGGTGGATGAGGTCAGGATCGTCTCTGGTTCCCTCGAGGGGAGGCATGTCTCCTTCTGGATTAGAATGGCTAAGAAGCTTCTCAGCCTTTCTGGCATCATAAGTCTCCAAGAGACCAATCAGAAAGGACGTGGTGGGGTTAGACCCCTGCTTGATCTTCCTGGAGTGACACACTTGTCTTAACTCCTTGAAGCTCAGCACAGTATATCTCGAAGGGATGACCTGTGGAGGGTCAACTGACACAAGGGGAGACTCAGAGTTTCCTCCTTTGTCCGACATACTGTTTCTAGTGTGGTGTAAGTGATGCACCTACCTACACTATGTGTTTACCTACTATTCCCTTGCTAAGAGTTGCAGCCAAGGTGTGCTAAGCCTTGAGGAGCTGTAACAGCTGGTTCAGTAGAACTCAGAGTATTCTAAGCTTTAGTTATATGTACTAACAGTACTTATGTGATCTTTCAACAAGATATTCTTAGGATACGTGTGGTAAAACAACAGCAAGCTCAAATCCCAACCGCTGCTCACCAATGTGAGAAGTTGGCCCGATATGCAGCGTTCGCTATTCTAGCGACCGCTATGTATCGTTCCAAACGACCCTTATGGTGATTGGTTGTAAGTCAACCTATAGACCAGCTATCCTAGTAGCGTGGATACGAGCAGTCTAAGGCTAAAGACTCGAGAGGGCGCGTTAAGCCAGCTGTTTACCACACATGTACCCCTTGAACACCAAGTGAAAGGACACCACACAAGTGTTATGAAAATAAACAGGATATTTATTAAGATTCACAACAGCCCTGGACTCTTTATGAGGACAGGGTACTAAGCACAAACCAAATCTCTTAGGAAAATACTTCAAGTGCACAATTAAAACAAGTGTCCGAGGACACGGAAAGTTTAAGGTCTCGGGCGGACCCGATGAGGCAAGTCGGAAGCGAGGGACTCGGGACCCTAGAGTAAAGAGGCTATGCAGGCACCGAAATGCCGAGTTACCTAGCCACGAGGGCTGCGGCTGCACAAGTCTTACAGGCGTCGGGGTCTTCGCTGACGAGCCAGGAGCCGGAAGAAAAGGAGTTGCTGGCCGGCGACCAGTGTTGAATAGTTCGTAGAGATCCAAGCCTGGATCAGAGATTGATGATACCTGAAAGCAGAGGGGACCAAGTTCGTACTACTAGCCAGTAGTCAAAGGGTACCAGGAAGGCACCGGTTGGCCGTCACCTCGACCAGGTGAGTGGGCGACGCTAGGCTCTGCAGTCTCACGGACCAGGAGGCGTTGTCGGCGACCACGGTGGAGGTGCGAGCTGTCCCACGAAGGATGATGCTGTCGGCGTCGCTGGGCCCAGGATGGGGCAACAAGCCTTGGCAGATCTCAGGACCACGTGGTGGGCCTAAGATGGCGTCTTGAGTGGACCAGGAGGGTCCGGGGTGCTTCTCGCAAAGGTGGAAGCAAGAGCCAGTCTGGAGCAACCAGGCCAGCAGTGTTGATTGTCGGTCGTCGTCAAGGAAGGGCACAAGCCAGCGGCTAGTGACCAGACAACGTGCTGAGCAGCGAGCAGAAGGGCCCCACGCAGATCGTGGAGATGCTGGGAGACTGCACTTCGGTGCTGGAGCGGCTCAGGGTCGGGGCTTCTCGGACCCCAGAGCACTCACCAGAGAATTGCTTCGATGGTCGTGCTGGTTAAGAAAGCGTGCAGGTTTTGATGATGGCCGGTCCCTCGAGGTCTCGTCGCACCCACAGATCACAGCTGAGCTGATGACGTGGGTAGAGGTCGGAGGTGCCAGGGAAGCCGGTTCTCGTCGAGCTGGGCCGTCGGATTCCTGAGGAAGGACTTGCAGCAAACCGCAGAGTTCTTAGATGGTGCCCGCTGATGCAGGGTGACTACTCCTTAGTCACAAGGGAGAAATCTTGAGAAGAGTCTTGAATGTCCTTTCGTAGAAAGTAGTTCTTGATTCAAAGATGATCTAATTTGGAAGGGTCCCCGCTCCAGTCTTTATTCTAAAGAAAGGGGTGGGTACATGACTAGGTCCTGCCCTAAGGGTGGGACCAGGAAGGGGGGTAGTTACACCCCTCTCCCCTGCCGGACTTTCCCCAGGCCAGGGCTGGCGCCCCTGGAACTGGTTCTGACCGGCAGATGCGTAGTGAGCACCGGGGTGCCACTCCGCAGTCACCTTCTCGCAAAAGCCCTACCTACCCAGAATACACAAACCCTGTCTGGGACGGTGCGAACACCGCCCTCGGCAGGAAACCCTTTGTCCAAGCGCTCCTCGCTGGAAGGACTCCCAGCAGCAGGAGGTCAGACTCGTGTCTGTGGTGGCAGCATCCATTTTGTGGAGCTGAGGCTTTAGTTAACTTTAACCGGGGTTCACAGTTACATACATGTCGTGTCCCTCTAGAAGGGTGGAATGCTAACCCCGTCGCCAGAATTGGCGAGGGGTTAGTATTCCAATTCGTATGACACCTTACTCGACATGTTTTGATAAAGCAATACCAAAGATAGCATTTAACCGCGAGGATTATAATGCACTTAAGAGTATATGGTATGCGATATCATGGAACAGCTATTAGGACTTGATTCCGCAAGCTGCAGACAGGCTCAGCTCATGCCAGAGCACCATCTCACACGATTCCAAGCACTCTGCCTTCAGGATTGTCAAGGCCTGCCATAGGAGTGACTGATAGGAATCTGTGTGTCCATTTTAGGGTTAGGTATAGGTATACTACACCTACAGCAAAGGGTGATTACACGACTTTGCCCCAGCTGTCATGCAGCCAGTTGTGTCAAATTTAGGAGGCCAGACAGGGGTGGCATAATACATGCTGCAGCCCCTGGCAGCCCTGGGTACACCTATGCCCTGAGTTACAGGGTCTGATAAGGTGGCCCAGTACCAATTGGAAATGTACCTAGGGTACATGGAATCCAATTTAAAGAGAGAGCAGCAGGCCTGGGGTCCTGATTGGCAGGATCCCAGGTCGACTATGTCAAAAACCAGCTAAAACACAGGGCAAAAAGTTGGGGGCAACCATAGTCAGGATGTACCTTCCTACACCATTCATTGGAAAAATGGAGTTATAATAAACATTTTACAACAGGCACTTTTAGAAAGTTGCCTGTTACCTGCCTAAAGCCTACCGGCCTTTCAGTGCTTTCCAACTGTCATCTGGCATCTTATGGCTTCGGTGCGGTGAGCTGTGAATTGGTCCCCAACAAAGGCAAAAGCCTTAGGTGTGAGGAGGTGTGCTGTTCCTCTGGCAAGCTGACCATCTGGGCTGTGCCTAGGAGCTTAATTAACTTCAAAGGAGCCTCCCCTGTCACAAGAAGATGTAACTAACACCTGGGCCTTCCCTTTTTCCTCTAACCGTTCAAGCACTACGTCCAGTGGTAAAGAAGTTGCCCTTTAGAGTGAACTTTGAGGAGGGCTTGCTCATTTTTCCTGCCCATATCTCTAGGGAGGACACCAGAACTCTGGCCAGGCAGTGCCAAAGTGAGTAGGGTTGCCCCAGGGAACTTTTAGCCGATTCATAAGCAAGGACCAGTGGTCACCCCCACCCACAGGCTGGTGCCAGGCATAAATATAGCACCCACAGTATCCTCCTAAGAATAGTTTCTTGGCCTATGGAAGAACATAAGAGGGCTGGATCTGCTGTTGCAATCTGAGAAGAGCCAAGAACACTTTATCTGCGCTCCCTCATGTAACCTGGACTCCAAGGGTCATAAGGCTAAACTCCTGTATGGGTTACGGGGATCTACCAAGCTTCGCTTCAAATGGCCTTTTTCCAGCATTCCCAGCTGACCAGTTCAAACTGGACCTACCCTGGACCCTGATGCTGGACCCTGCTCAAGTGAGTCTGGGCTCCCATATGCTGTCCTCAAGGTCCTGGATCCTTGGCTTTCATCACAATGTACTAGGGACTTAGGACATTTTTGCCAACTTTTTGCTCTGAGAGCCATCGGAAGAATATGAGCAAACTTCGAAGCTGGTCTGATGACTGTGCCTTAGTGCTCTGCAGATTATTTCTATAGCTCCTGCTATGTTCTTCTCTGTAGCAGCAGCAGATTTGTCTTGTCGAGTGGCCAGCCAAACTCACACACACACGCCCGCACACCCGTACACACACACCCACACACATACATACACACTCAGCAGCAACTGGAGATGACCTCACAAGTCAGTACCATCACTGCATCCTACTTTCACACCCTGAATATTCTGAAAAAGATCTTTAACTGTTTCTCAAACAACACTAGAAAAACTGTAACTCATGCCCTGCAAGTTGTACTTCTGGATCGTCTTCTACGCTGGGATCACCAAGCAACTTACCAGAAGACCACATTTTCGGCCAGAATTTTGCAGCCAGACTCATTCTCAACCTACCACACAGAACTCACATCACACCAAACCTCAAGGGGCTCTGCTGACTCCAGATACACACATATGTTCATTTCAAACTCCTCACACACACATTAAAGGTGCAACACAACTGAGGCCCTACTTACCTGAACAGTCACATCTCTTTCCACCAACCACTCACAGACTCCCACACATACCACGCATACACAGAACCAGATCTGCAGGACTGGCATTCTCTTACATCACTCCTGAGGCATGGAACAACCTCACCACTCCACAACAGAGCCCCCTTCTGTCTGAAGAATTAACCTGTCACAATTATACATTTTGGTAGGCCTTCCTTTTAAATATTAAAAAGTAACCCCTATGCAGACGTAGTGCCTATTAAAGCACAGTGCATAGTATTTAATAACCCTGGGCAAAGCACTACGCTTCGCTCGCATAGTTTGCGGAGTTTGCGCTACTTCGCACTACGTGAGTTGCACGTAGCACACTGCAAACATGCGTAGCATAGTGCAGCAGTCATTTTTTGCTTGCGATCAACAACATCAAGTTGGCGACCGCGAGCAAGCAAAATTACATCCTGGCAAGACTTTTTCCTCATTCGCGATCAGCAACATCAAGTTGCCGATTGGGAGTGTGGAAAATAAACCTCCCGGCGAGATTCTCAACGCAGGGAGGTCAGGTTTCACATTGCGAGTGGTCGCGTATGCTCGCGACCGCTCGCAATAAGAAACTACCAGTCTACATTGAGAAAACTGCCGCTTGAGTAGAAATCTACTCCACTACTTCCACAAGAAGCAGAAGACCCAGTTTTTCTATCTACCATAGGCAGACCTGCTCACCACCATGGTACGTTCACTTTGATAGTGTGCTTTACAACTACACATAACATAACATAGGACATCTCCTAATGGATTCACCGATGACCCAACATTGTTTACAGGTTTTTAGCCCAATATCTAAAAACCCTAAATTTCTTTATATCCTGTAAATGGGTTGCAAAATTAGCATGTTATTGTCCCATCATCAACATTGTTAAACCCATATGGGATGTGCCTGCTACTAAAAGCATCCCAAAACCTTGCTTCACTGAATTATTGATCATGCCTGGCATCAGCTCTTACCTCTAAAACTGTTGTGGCATCTCGTTATAGATTCCCAGTTGATTCAAAATCCATTTCAGGATTTTAAGTCTAATGTCAGCGGTGAGAGGTTGGCCTGGCATATGTTGTCTACTAGTTATAGTGGGCACCTTGCACCAGTCCAAACAGCCCCTTAGAGATGAGATGATAGGTTAAAGACAACCTTTATTGAAAGCTATCCTAGTGGTAGCTATGGAAAGCAGCCTTCAGGATAAGTCTTGAAGGAATGTAAAGCAGTTGTTTTACCAGTCTATAATCTCTTGAATGACCAAATGAAAGGAGACCCACACCAGTCATATATATAAAATATATGTATTTATTCTAAATACATCCTACTAGTCTCCTTATGAGGCTATAGGTAAAAGCACAAACGTTACACTCAGCATCTCACAGTAAATTAGCACAATATATGTTGAGCCCTAGGGGCGTACCAAACCATATATTAAGAAAGTGGTATAAGAACCACGACTTCACTAGACACAAGGCCTAGAGCCTGTAGCATCGCTGGACCCACAAGGAACTACCCAAGGTAGTGGCACAGGGGGCCCATGGGGGACACGTGCAGTGTGAGAACATTGCCGTGAGACACCGTTAGCTTCTAAGGGGAAAGTCGCGGTTGGAAATTTAAAGATAAAGGACATTTTAAAGAGCACTTTGAGCAAACCCCTTTAGACTTATTGGGGTTCTAGGGCCAACATAGGTGTCTTTTGGTGTTGGGTATCGTCGTTGTTTTCAATGGCGATCTGCTGCAAAGTGCTGCTGCCGTTGAAGTGGAAAGTGTACGGTGTGATCCAAGCCTGGATCAAAGATGTGAAGAACATGAAGGCAGAGGGGACAGAATCTGGGTCACTTGCCAGTGACCAGGGGCACTATAGTCGTATGCCCACCGATGGCGGTGATTTCAGGGTGAAGAGTTGAAGCTTGACTCTGCAGCCACGAGAACCAGGAGGGGTGAACGATGACCAGGAGCTGGATTCGAGCTGTCCCATGAAGGGTATTGAGTGCTACGGCATCAGTGACCAGAATGGACCCAATAAGCCTTGGCAACAGCAACTCACGCAGAAAGTGATGAAATGCTTCGTGTAGACCAGCAAGGTCCGAGGGACTCACCCAGTGGTGGAGAGTCAGGGCACATCTGGAGCTACCAGGGAAACCCAATGAAAGTTAAAGTTGCCTTCTCAGAGACCCACCAGTCAAGGGATCACAAAGGTACCTCAAGTTGAAATGCAAAGAGCGGGCTCACAGAACACTGATGGAGTGTAGGCCCACAATCTTGGGTGCAAAAGGTGCTCAAGGTCTGGGCTACAAGTAACCCAATGCACAGCCTAAAGAGTCATCAGGAAGCTGATGCACTTGCAAATGAGATAAGTTTATAAGTGTCAGTGAATAAAGGTAGAAATAGGTAACCTATATCTTAGCAAGGGGTGCATGCACCACCTTAGCCAGGCTGCAGGAGCAGTCCTGTGGTGTCATTTTGGAAGGCTTACCAGGGGAGGCATAATACATGCTTCAGCCCCTGGTAGGCCTCTGTGGTACCTATGCCCTTCGTACCTAGTGTACCATATACTAGGGACTCACAAGGGTACCCCAGTAATCAAACTGGAGTGTACCTACAGTACATGCAATCAATTTAGAGAGGAAGCAGCTAGGCTGGGGTTCTGGACAGCAGGACCCCAGCTAGACTAAAGTCGAAACACTGTGAAAAACCAGCAAAAAGGGGGGGTAACCATGGTAATCAGATCCTACTCTCCTACAATACCCATTTACTCATGCAATGACCCAGGCACTAACACATGCACTGCTACAATTACCTGAGTAGTACCCATGCAGTCCAGCCATCTCCCTGTCACTGCTTATGCACTCCTCCAATCACCCAGTCACCACCATTTACTTATCATCCAATCACTGCCAAAATCCAAACACTCATAAATTCATCATGCTATCTCCTTGTAGTACTCTAATCATCCAGTCACTATCCATGTACTCATGCAGTGACCCAGGCACTCATTCATGCACTGCTACAATCCCCTGAGCACTACCCATGCAGTCCAGCCTTCACCCTGTCACAACCCATGCACTCTTCCATTCACCCAGCCAGCACCATATACTTATCCAATTACTCTGCAAAGTTCCAAGCTCTTATAAATTCAGCATGCACTCTCCTTGCAGTACTGTAATCATCCAGGCAGTACCCATGTAGTCGTGCAATGGCCTAGGGACTAACACATGCACTGCTACAATCCCCTGAGCACTTCCCATGCAGACCTCTAACCACCTACACACTACTGATTCACTCCTCCAATTACCCAGGTAGTACCCATGCACTCCAGAAATCCATCTGTCACTACCCATGCACTCTTCCAATCACCCAGTCAGCACCATGTACTTATCCAATCACTCTGCCATAACCCAAGCAGTTATACAATCACCATCCACTCTCCTTGCAGTACTCTACTCATCCAGGCAGTACCCATGTACTCATGCAATGGCCCAGGTACTAATAAATGCACTGCTACAGTCCCCTGAGCACTTCCCATGCAGACCTCTAACCACCTAAACACTACTGATTCACTCCTCCAATTACCCCGGTAGTACCCATGCGCTCCAGAAATCTGTCTGTTGCTACTCATGCACTCTTCCAATCACCCAGCCAGCACCATGTACTTATCCAATCACTCCGCCAAAACCCAAGCAGTTATAAAATCACCATGCACTGTCCTTGCAGCACTCTAATCATCCAGTCACTACCCATGACAAGGTAGCGAAGCGCTGTGTTACTGGAGCGCGCTGTGTGTTTACCGCGTTTTTTAATTGCAGTTTGTTCACTAAATTGTGCTGCGCGTAGACAGGTGGGTTTTTAAAATACTCCCTCTTACCCTCACAGTAAATTGTGCCCCCCACCGCCGCTTGGCGGGCTTGGTTCCCGGGGTGGGCGCCATAGTTGATAGGGGCAGAGCAGCTTCCTTTGCCAGCGCGTGACTGCGCATGTGTGTGCGAGGGGACGCCTACTAAAGGCGAGTCCCTGGCGTTTTCCGGTTGACAAGGTAGCGAAGCGCTGTGTTACTGGAGCGCGCTGTGTGTTTACCGCGTTTTTTAATTGCAGTTTGTTCACTAAATTGTGCTGCGCGTAGACAGGTGGGTTTTTAAAATACTCCCTCTTACCCTCACAGTAAATTGTGCCCCCCACCGCCGCTTGGCGGGCTTGGTTCCCGGGGTGGGCGCCATAGTTGATAGGGGCAGAGCAGCTTCCTTTGCCAGCGCGTGACTGCGCATGTGTGTGCGAGGGGACGCCTACTAAATGCTCCTCCCTTCCGTAGCGGGATCGCGGAGCGGGCGCGTCCTCGCGTGGCCGGAGTCGTGCCAGAGTCCTGCCCGTCTGCGCCCGTCCGCGACAGGACGCGCTGGACGTGGCTGGACTCTGTCCCCCCTCCTGGCCGTACTCCTGTACATCATGCGGTGCTACACTAGAGACAGTCCGGTTGCCATCAACCGGTCCTGGGTGACCTGTACTGCATCTCGGGTGGATCCCTTATGCGGCCCGTCATCGTGTGGTTGCGGATGCTTCTCCTTGTCCGCCCCCGTAAGTAGGAGCTGCAGGGAGGCCACCCGCGCGGCCATAAGCCCACAGCCTTGTATTAGCGTATGGAATCTCAATGCCAGGTCGCTTGTTAAGCATCATCTAGACATTCATGATCTGTTAGATGAGGAGTTGCCTGACCTATTCTGTGTGACAGAGACCTGGCTGCAGGATGCCGACACGGCCATTGTCAATCTGGCCTTCCCGCCGGAATACTCGGTATTCACTTTAAACCGAGCTTCAAGAGGCGGAGGAATAGCTCTCGCTGTTAAATCCTGTTATTTTTGTACGTGGCATGGGCAAAAAATCCCGGGTTGCAAAAGCGCATTGTTCAAGGTAGCTATTACATCAAACTTCACCCTGTCGGGCCTATTGATTTATCGGCCCCCGGGGAGTGAAGTGGCTTTCAGAGCGGCACTACCTGACGCCATTAGTGAACTGGCTACGGGGTGCTCCAATTTTTCCATCATTGGAGACTTAAATCTGCATTTTGACAATTCTATCAGTCCCTCGGTGTCCAGTTTTGTGGCAGACCTTGAGGCGCTCCAGCTGAATCAGCTGGTGGCACAGCCCACCCACTCAGGGGGTCATACCCTTGATCCGTTTTTTACTAATCTTACGGAAGCCTGCATTACCAGCTACACACCTCTAGCATGGACTGATCATTATTTGATACAGATCCATTGCCCTATTTCGGCTATTCAATCTAAGCTAGTGGTGTGCTCGGTTCCAAGACGACGCTGGAACAAACTTAAGCTGGATGAGTTTTTCCACCTCCTATCGGCTGACCCATTTGACATCTTGGGATCGCCTGATCAGGTTTATGACAGGTTTTGCAACTGGGTACCCAGGGCTTTGGACACCCTTATTCCCTTGGTAGGCTGTAAAACTGGAGCTGGTAAAACCAGCCCCTGGTACGACGACTCACTGCGGGCACTGAAGGTCTCTTGTAGGCGTGCAGAGCGGGCTTGGCGTAAAGCCTATAACAGCACGAAGAAAGTTCTCTACCTGTCGACTGTGAAAGTGTATCATCGGGCGGTATGCAGAACTCGTGCCGCATTTTATGCTGCACAATTTAGGACTAGTTCGAACCCGTCTAAGGCTATTTTTAAGGTATTGAAAGACCTTACTGCCAAAAAAGTAACAACGACGCACCAGAGCTCTGTTGAGCACTGTGAAAAATTGGCAGAGTTTTTCCAGGAAAAGGTGAATGCCATTTATCGGGCCTTTCCTTCGGCCACTCCCTCGGCTAATCCATCTCCTAAGCCGTTACCATCTGAGGGATTGCATTCCTTACCTATGATAACATCTGATAGCCTAGACACATTGGCCCGTCGAGTGAAGTCTGGGTCCCCAGAGGATCCACTTTGCCCAGATGTGTTCAAGGACCTAGCGGTACATGATAGCTCACCGCTATGTTCCTTGATCAACTCGTCGTTAACATCTGGCGAGGTCCCACTGAAGTGGAAGCGAGCCATGGTTCGGCCTATACTTAAGAAACCCAGCCTGGACGGCAGCAAGCCTGAGAGCTATCGGACGATTTCACTCTTGCCGTGGCCGGCTAAGGTTATGGAGGCGCATGTAAATGCCGTCCTCTCGGAACATCTTCGCCGCGCAGATATCCTCGACGCAACGCAGAATGGGTTTAGGGCTGATCATAGCACGGAGACGGCTCTGCTTTATATGGTGGAGCATCTTCGCTCCGTGCTTGACGCGGGACAAACGGCAGCGCTTGTGTTATTAGATCTGAGCGCTGCCTTTGACACCGTCTCGCACCCGATCCTTCTGCTGCGCCTAGAGGAGGCTGGTGTCACCGGTATCGCTCTCCAGTGGTTCCGGTCGTTTTTAACCAACCGGGCCTTTAGCGTGACCGTCCCACCTTACCAGTCCAAATTCCATCCGTTGAACCTGGGGGTCCCCCAAGGCTCCTCGCTGAGCCCTACGCTGTTTAATCTGTACGTAAGGCCGCTAGCTGAGGTTGTCAGGCAATGGGGTATGACGATGGTGTCATACGCCGATGACACCAAGCTAGCGGTCACGATCAGCGGGGATGCCGAAGTCGATGCCCCCAGGTTTCAACAAGGACTGCGGGCGGTCGCCAGCTGGATGACGTCCAACTGTCTCCAGCTGAACGCTAGTAAGACTGAGGTCATGGTTTTTGGCAGACAGCCGGATCTGTGGGGAGAGAGATGGTGGCCTGGGGATTTGGGTCCTGCTCCCATCCCAGTCGCCGAGCTTAAGAACCTCGGGGTCTGGCTGGACCCTTCCCTCACGTTTGTGTGCCATACCAAACGCACGGCAGCATGTTGCTTTGGCATCCTGCGCGGGCTCCGTCCTGTGCTTAAGTTCTTCGATACCCCCACCAGGCAACTCATGATCCAAGCTACTGTCATCTCCAGGCTGGATTATGCGAGTTCCTTGCTGGCTGGTCTGAATCAGGCAGAGATCGGGCGCTTACAAAGGATTCAGAACGCCGCAGCTAGAGCGGTGGTAGGCCTCCCAAGATTCTGTCCTACCTCCAGTACCCTGCGGTCACTGCATTGGCTTCCGGTGGCCCAGCGGATCCAGTTTAAGGTCCTCTGCGTTGCCTATAAAATTCTGAAGGGGTCCCCAGCAACGATCCTTATGGCTCTCCTTGCCAACTACACCCCAGCGCGACTCTTAAGATCTGCGGACCTAGAACTGGCTGTTGTGCCGCGCTTCAAGCGGAGTAGAGCCGGAGGACGCTCGTTCCGAGTGCGCGCGGCGGTCCTGTGGAACTCCCTGCCCCCGGCGATTCGCGCTATGAGAGATTTGCTTTCCTTTCGCCGCGCGGTGAAAACCTTTTTATTCCCTTAGTTTGTGTACATACGTTTGTTTTTTGTTTTAGTTGTGTTGTGCAGCTACCTTGTCGGGCGCCAGGACGCTCCTTAGCTGGAGCATCTGTGCGCCAAATAAAAACGCATAACATAACATGTCCTTATCCAATTACCCATGCACTGCTACAGTCCGCTGAGCACTACTGATGCAGTCTCCTGCAGCACTTCCCATGCAGACCTCTAACCACCTACACACTGCTGATTCACTCCTCCAATTACCCAAGTAGTACCCATGCACTCCAGAAATCCCTCTGTCACTACCCATGCACTCGTCCAATCACCCATCCAGCATCATGTACTTATCCAATCACTTTGCCAAAACCCAAGCCGTTATACATTCACCATGCTCTCTCCTTGCAGTATTCTAATCATCCAGTCAGTACCCATCAACTTATGCAATGGCACAGGCACTAACCTATGCACTGCTACAAACCCATGAGCACGACTCATGCAGACCTCTAACCACCTACACACTACTGATTCACTCCTCCAATTACCCCGGTAGTATCCATGCACTCCAGCAATCCTTCTGTCACTACCCATGCACTCGTCCAGTCACCCATCCAGCATCATGTACTTATCCAACCACTCCACCAAAACCCAAGCAGTTATACATCACCATGCACTGGCATTGCAGCACTCTAATCATCCAGTCACTACCCATGTACTCATGCATTGACCCAAGCACTAACACATGCACTGCTACAATTACCTGAGCACTCCACCAAAACCCAAGCACTTGTTATTGTTATTGTTAATTTATTCTTATTAGGCACACAGCTACCCAAGGGTTTCCCGGCGCCACCTGATAGGTCAAAAGAGACAAAAAAAAGCACTATAGGTTAAATAGCCAGGTTTTTAGGCCCTTACGGTAGTATGCGTAACTAATTTCAGTCTGAAGTGCCCTCGGAAGGGAATTCCACAACTGAGGGCCAAGATAAGAAAATGACCAACCACCCATCTGGGACAGTCTGATCCTTGGCACAATAAAATTAGCCTGTGAGGCTAAGCTTAGCTTACATGAGGGGAGATAGCGCTGAACTAGAGCTTTCAAATGTTGTGGTGCTTTGCCACAGTTAATTCTGAACATATAGCTCAAGGCTTTGAACTTTATACGGTTCTCAACCCTGAGCCAATGTAAATCACGGAGCGTGCCTGAGGCCGAAGTAGTTTTGGGAATCTTGCAAAGCAACCTGGCCGCCGCATTTTGGACCAGTTGCAGCTTGCGTACTACATCCTTTTTGGCTCCAAGATAAAGGATGTTGCCATAATCCAGCCTAGATGTAATGAGAGCATGGACCACAGTGCGTTGTGTAGGTGATGGCAACATCCAAAGGATTTTTCTGAGCCATTTAAGGATGGCAAAGCAAGTAGACAACACTTTCACTGCTTGCTGCCTCATAGAGAGATGTTCATCAATTATGACCCCCATATTCCGAATCTGCCAACTGGGCAGAGGTAGAGCACCCATCTCCAACGGCCCATGAAGAGAGCCCCATCAATTGTTTTCCCTGCCCAGTAGCAGCACCTCAGTCTTCTCTCCATTAAGTTTAAGCAAATTAGCTTGCATCCATCCTGCGATGTTACTCAACCCAACTTGGAGAGAGGATGGATTAGATGTTCTATCAGCTGATAGAGTGAAGACAATCTGGGTGTCATCGGCGTGAGAAAAAAGGGAAAGCCCTGAGTTTTCCGCAATATGTGCTAAAGGCCTAACGTAGATATTAAATGCTTCCATGCTCATGACCGAGCCGCTTCGTCATGAGCCTCGGTTGAGCTGTGCTCATGACGGAGCGGTTCCGTCATGGCCCGCTCGGCGCGCCTATGCGGCACGAATTCCGCGCCTGCGCTGGACGTTACATTGAGCGGGCGGGGCCATGACGGAACCGCTCCGTCATGAGCACAGCTCAACCGAGGCTCGTGACGGAGCGGCTCCGTCACGAGCATGCGAGCGCCGATCGGCCCCCCTCCCCCCTAGCGCTGCGGCGGAATTGCCACCGCAGCGAAGGGGTTAAATAGCAGCGGGCTCAAAATAGAGCCCTGGGGAACACTATAGGGTGAAGAGTACGTTCGTGAGCTGGAAGTAGGAGAAAAGACTTGGAAAGTATGATCCACCAAAAAGTCTTTTAGCCAGTTGAGTGCTACACTGGACACTCCTAGAGATTGTAGTGCTTGCAAGAGTAGTTCCTGAGAAACTGTGTTGAACGTGGCACTCAGACCAAGGAGTATGAGTGCCAGGGGATCGCCATTATCCACGCAATTTCGTCTCATTTCCGTGACACCTAATAAGGTAGTCTCCGTGGACAAACACGGTCAAAATCCCGACTGTGAACTATCTAGGAAATTATGTAATTCAAAAAAAGATGACAGTTGAGTGTTGATGTGTTTTTCGAGTACTTTCAAAAAAGCGGGGAGAAGGGAGACAGGGCGGAAATTGGATAGTTGCGACGGATCTGTGTTATTTTTTTAAAAGAGGGAGAACCATTGCATGTTTCCACATGGATGGTACCTTAGCTTCCATTAAGGAGGCATTAAGCAGCTCCAAAATTCGGGTCAAAGATGACATTTCAAGTTTCTGGAGCACAGAGAGAGGAACAGGGTCCTTGGGGGAACCAGACTTCAAGCTATTCAAAACTAGCCTAAAGGAGTTAATGTCAAGGGGTGCCGAAGTAAGTAGATTGTTAGTGGCTATCAAGGGCATAGTAACCTGGGGGATAGTACTAGTAATGGGTTTTTTAGGAGATGTTGTATACTGTAGGCTATCCACTGGCTGGACTTGCTTCAGTGTAGCATAGATATCTTCTACTTTATTGTCGCATTGTAATATACTGAGGTCAGGAGATTTAGGCAGGCACTTCGCGCCCGATAATTCTTTTGCAAGTTTGAATAAAGCTTCAGCATTATTCTGAACTTTAGTAATGGTGGAAGTCACAAACTCTGCTCGCGCAGCTTTACAGAGTGCATGATAATTTCTTATTGACAATTTATAAGCTAATTTAGTCTAAAGGGCATAATTCTTTCTCCAGTGTCTCTCAGAGGCTTTACATTAACTTTTTTCTTCCTTTAAACTCTCAGAGAACCAAGGGGCCGAAGGTCGGTGGTTCCTCATTTTTTTTATCCGAGAGAGGTAGGCAAACATCTACCGATTTGAGTAGCCAATTATGTATTTAATTCGCATTAACTACCGAAATTGGACTAATAGTAGGAACATTCTCGGTTAAAATTTTATTAAAAGTGTCCATGTTCAATTTAGTCCAGTTTCTAAAGTTTCCCTTATTGATAAGTGTAGTCAAAACCGAGCTAAAAGAAGCTTTTCTGACACGAAAATGCAGCAAAGAATGATCAGCCCAGCGAACAGGAAGAGCAGGAGAACAGTTAATGTTAGGCAGGTTAGAGAATATGGGGTCCAGCAAGTAGCCTGCTGCATGAGTAGGGCCCGAGTTACATAACAGAATATTCATGGCTGCCAGATCTGAAGTGAGTATAGCGCTTTTAGAACCTACTGGGTCATCGAAATGCATGTTAAAATCCCCAAGAAAGGTAAAATTGGCAGTATCCCAAAAATATGGAGCAAATAGGTCAGGAAAGGAATCCGCCCATGCCCCAGCCACTCCCAGGGGGCAATAGAGCAAAATGGCAGAGAAATTAACCTGAGGACTAGTGGTAAGTTTAAATAATGCAGATTCACAACCACTAAACGGAAGATCTTCAAATTTACAAGTATAGCAATCTTTATAAAAAATTGCAAAACTACCACCCTTATTTAAAATCCTATCTCTCCTAACTATTAAGTAATTAGGAGCTAAAGCATACGCAATCTCAGGTCCTGAACACTCCTGTAACCAGGTCTCTGTGAGGAAAATGGCATCAGGGTGCTCATTAACCAAGAGATCAGAAATGTCAGACTTATGTTTGGGAAGCGATTGACAATTTATATTATAAAATAGATAATCATTTTCATGGTTTTTGTGCCGATTAATAAAAGTGTTAGCCTGAGGATTAGGAGATCCTGTAGGGGCAGTAGGCGAGCTAAAGCCTTGATGTTGGTCAAAATTAATTACAGCACTGCAACAAGGGCCGGTAAAAGGTGTAGATTCAGGGTTTAAGAGCTCACACCCTGAGCGTTTGGAATTTCTAAGACTCAACAACTGCTCACTATAATACCTTGTACCCGGTTTCCCATACAAAGCAGGGGTCCTGGCCCCTGGGCCTGTTCAGGCGTGGACGGGCGCGGACTGGCACAGATTGGCTCACCTCATGCGTGCCTTCGACGCGCCATCGGTGCGTCTGCTGTGCGTCCGATCCCGGCCCATTATATGTGTTAATGGGAGGGTGGTGTGCAAAAACTAGTGCGGTGACCGTCAGGGATGCGTGGCAACCCGCTAATGGCTGCCCGAGACCTCACGGTGAAGGGAATAACAATTGTCTGGAGTATAACACACTCCAACCACACTTCGTATTCCAAAAGCCCCAGAACTAATGCACAAAGCCAACCCCCAAGATAGCAGAAATTGTCCGTACAATTTTTTTTTTAAATGTCCATTAAGCAAAGATTGTCAATATAATTTTTTTAAAATATCGAATAAGCATATTCTAAAATCAATTCAAGTACCTGAAACAGCAAACATAATAAAAAACGCAAGAGAACCTCTCAAGAGCTGCTTGACCGATCCCGGCCAATAACATGTGTTAATAGGAGGGTGGTGTGCAAAAACTAGTGCGGTGACCGTCGGGGACACGTGGAAACCCGCTAATGGCTGCCTGCGACCTCACGGTGAAGGAAAAAACAATTGTCTGGAGTATAACACACTTCAACCACACTTCATATTCCAAAAGCCCCATAACTAATGCACAAAGCCAACACCTCAAAATAGCATAAATTGTCAGCACAATTAAAAAAAAATGTCTGTTAAGCAGAGATTGTCAATGCAATTTTTTAAAATATCTATTAAGCATATTCTAAATTCAAATTCAAGTGCATGAAACAGCAAACGCAATACAAAACTCAAGAGAACCTCTCAACACTCAAGCACTTATAAATTTACCATGCATTCTCCTTCCAGTACTCTAATCATCCAGTCAGTACCCATGTACTCATGCAATGACCCAAGCACTAACACATGCACTGCTATAATCCCCTGAGCACTACCCATGCAGTCCAGCCATCTCCCTGTCTCTGCCTATGCACTCCTCCAATCACCCAGTCAGCGCCACATACTTATCCAATCACTCTGCCAATTTCCCAGCACTTATAAATTCACCATTCTATCTCCTTGAAGTACTCTCATCATCCAGTCAGTACCCATGAACTCATGAATTGACCCAGGCACTAACACATGCACTGCTACAATTACCTGAGCAATACTCATGCAGAGCAGCCCTCTCCTTGTCACTAACCATGCACTCTTTCAATCACCCAGCCAGCACCATGCACTTATCCAATCACTCCATCAAAACCCAAGCAGTTATAAAATTACCATGCACTCTCTTTGCAGTACTCTAATCATCCAGTCAGTACCGCTGTACTTATGCAATGGCCCAGGCACTAACATATGCACTGCTACAATCCCCAAGCACTACCCATGCAGTTCTCTAACCACCTACACACTGCAGATTCAATCCTCCAATTACCTAGGTAGTACCCATGCACTCCAACAATCCCTCTGTCACTACCCATGCACTCCTCCAATCACCCATACCATATCATGTACTTATCCAATCACTCTGCCAAAACCCAAGCAGTTATAAAATCACCATGCACTGTCCTTGCAGCACTCCAGTCACTACCCATGTACTCATGCAATGACCCAGGCACTAACACATTCACTGATACAATCCCCTGAGCACTGCCCATGCAGGCCAGCCATCTCCCTGTCACTGCCTATGCACTCCTGCAATCACCTAGTCAGCACCATGCACTTATACAATCACTCTGTCAAAATCCAAGCATTTACAAATGTATTGTGCTCTCTACTTGCAATACTCTCATTATCCAGTCAGTACCCATGTACTTATTCAATCACTCTGCCAAAACCCAAGTACTTATAAATTCACCATACACTCTCTTTGCAGCACTCTATTCATAGTGTCACTACCCATGCACTCATGCAATGACCAAGGCACTAACTCATGCACTTTTAAATTCCCAAGAGCACCACCCATGCAGGTCAGCTATTGCCCTGTCACTACCCATTCACTCCTCCAATCACCCAGCCAGCACCATGTACTTATGCAATGGCCCAAGCACTAACACATGCAATGCTACAATCCCATGAGCACTTCCCATGCAGACCTCTAACCACCTACCAAATACTGATTCACTCCTCCAATTACCCACGTAGTACCCATGCACTCCCTCTGTCACTACCCATGCACTCCTCCAATCACCCATCCAGCATCATGTACTTATCCAATCACTTTGCCAAAACCCAAGCAGTTATAAAATCACCATGCACTGTCCTTGTAGCACTCTTATCATACAGTCACTACTCATGTACTCATGCAATGACCCAGGCACTAACACATACAGTGATACAATCACCTGTGCACTGCCCATGGAATCTTCCAATCACCAAGCCAGCATCATGTACTTATCCAATCACTCCGCCAAAAACTCAAGCATTTATAAATTCAGAATGTTCTCTCCTTGCAGTACTCTCTTCATGCAGTCAGTACCTATGTACTTATGCAATGACCAAGGCACTAACACATGCACTGCTATAATCTCCTGTGCACTACCCATGCAGACCTCTAACCACCTACACAGTGCTGGTTCACTCCTGCATTTACCCAGGTAGTACCCATTCACTCCAGCAAACCCCCTGTCACTACCCATGCACTCCTCCAATCATCCATCCAGCATCATGTACTTACCCAATCACTCCGCCAAAATCCAAGCATTTATAAAATCACCATGCACTCTCCTTGTAGCACTCTAATCATCCAGTCACTACTCATGTACTCATGCAATGACCCAGTCACTAACTCATGGCAAATACAGAGGAGGTCATGCTAATCACAACGGTTCCCCAATACATAGTGTTCCCTAGTATATGTAGTTGTTTTCACTGTGTTCTCAGTGTCTTTTAGCATAGTACTGGCTCTGGTCCTGGTTAGTCAGAGTCAGTTGCCACCAGTACCCGTCAGCAAAAAGTTGGGGGCACAGGAGGACTTTCTGCTCCTCTGTTGGTTCTTTCTGTACATCTCTGGCTTCTTCCTGCACTTTTCTTCGTCTTTCTGGACTTCTGTTGCCTCTTTCTGCATTTGTCTTGGTTCTTTCTGCGCTTTTCTTCCTCTTTCTTCACATGTCCTACCTTTGTAGGCATAGTTAGAAATTAGCATTTAAAAAACCTTTGAAATTCACAGAAAAAACCAGAGGTTTCAAGAACGTTATAGTTAGAAATTAGCATTTAAAAAACCTTTGAAATTCACTGAAAAAAACATAGGTTTCAGGGACGTTATAGTTAGAAATCAGCATTAAAAAAAATTTGGAAATTTACTGAAAAAAACACAGATTTCAGGGCCGTTATAGTTAGTTGGACATTTCACTCATTCAAAACCAGATAGATTTGACTGTTATAGTTAGTTCAGCTAACTATAACTCACGCCCCCGCAATGCACTGCTGATGATGTCACATATTACATCATTCATGACATGATCAGTGACATCACTGATGACATCTCAAATGACATCACTGATGACATCATTCACATGATATTCTGATGTACCTCCTCATACCCTAATATAACCTTTGATACATCCACTCTAAAATACAGACTACCATTTTCAAAACCATAGACACACCAATACCAGTTAGTACATACCCACTCACTAATTCCTAGGTATATACACAGATGCACTCATTCACCCATACAGTCACTCATACATGCAGTCAACCAGCAATACAGCATTATCATGTGCACTGACATATCTATACAGACACTCACACACTGTCACTCATCCATAGAGTAACTAACACACCTAGTCAGTCATGCAAAGAATCAACAATACACCCATTTACTCACCTATATAGTTATACAGATACCACCTCACTTATTCAATCATAAACGAACACATGCTTACACTCTTATACCATAACTAATACTAGCACACACTGATCCATACAGCCACACTCACAATCACTCATTCTCACATAGTCATTTATACACTCCAACACTCACATATACTGCCTTTTACATATGCAGTTACTCAAACATGTAATACTGAGGCATCCATTCACTCACCAACACACCCATACACACACTCACCCACCCATACAGCCCTTCACAAATGCACTCTGAACCCATACACCCAGTGAATCATCCACTCACACATCTATGCACAGAGCCACAACCCCCACCCGATCCACACAGACACTCAGGCACCCATACAGATACTGAGACAACCAATCAATAACCCATATAGATCCTCATTTAGCAACTCACCAACTCATGCAACCGCTTACACACCTACTGACAAACTAAACTGTGTGAAGGTCTGTATCAATCACTCACCCATGCATTCAGTAAGATACATTTAATCACTCACTTATACAGTCACGCACCTACTAAATCATCCATCCAGACACTTATACACCCACTCATTCTTCAATACTCCTTGTCAAATATATATATAAAACATATTTCAACTTTATAGAAACACACAGTCACTGGAAGATCTCATCAGTGATGTCATCAGTGATATCATTTGAGATATCAGTGAAGTCATAAGTGATGTCACTAACCATGTCATGAATGATGTAATATGTGACGTCATCAGCAGTGCATTGCGGGGTCACAAGTTACAGTTAGCTGAACTAACTATAACTGGCACATTTCTTTAATTTTGTACAAGTGAAATGTCCAACTACCTATAACTTCCCTGAAAACTGTGTTTTTTCAGTGAATATATTTACATATGTATATTTATATATATATATATATATATATATATATATATATATATATCCAACAGAGTTTGCCCAAAGCAATGAGAGCGCACACGATTTCAGAAGAAACCATCCGGTTTATTTCAATGAAAAAACGAGCAGCAGCATTCATGTTTAAAATGCATTTCCGTCCGACGCGTTTCAAGGCTCCTGCCTCTTAATCATGGACCTTTTCATACATCCAGCAGCTGACTCTGATGATTTCATTTTGAGCATGCCTCCTTTACACACCTCCAGTGAGCCTCGCTGTTTACGTCACTCTCTCCAAGCATGCTAGGATTTGTAGTCCTAATCAGAGTTATTCATTACCTTCCAGTAGGTGCTGCTTCGTGTATGACCTCTTTAAAGTTCATTTTTTGGAAGTTTTGTTCCCCTCCAGTGGGTCATGTTTGCTGAGCCCGTTTATATTTTGTAATCCTCTGAAATGCTGTAAATCAAGTATGGCACAGTTCCAACTTGCAGCCTCTCACTCGTGAGTTTGGAGATGGAGCAGCTCTCCATGGCAGGGCTGCCGTGTAATTAAATCCAACAGAGTTTGCCCAAAGCAATGAGAGCGCACACGTTGGACGGAAATGCATTTTAAACATGAATGCTGCTGCTCGTTTTTTCATTGAAATAAACCGTATGGTTTCTTCTGAAATCGTGTGCGCTCTCATTGCTTTGGGCAAACTCTGTTGGATATATATATATATATATATATATGTATATATATGTATATATATATATATATATTTACTGAAAAAGAAAACGTTATAGTTAGAATTTTTCATTTATAGGGACATCAAATGTGCCCCCAGCGCAGACTTCAAAGCACGCTCAGAGTGCTCCCACCCAGCCCCAAAAGACTAAAGCCTGCCTGGGAGGTGGTGAAACCCCCTGTGACAGGGCTCTTTTAAACTATTACGGGTTAAACCAGTATGTACATGTCTCTCCCTCTAGAAGGGTGGAATTCTACTCCCTCCACCAGGACTGGTGGATGGGGGTAGGATTCCAAAGTGTTTCGACATGTTTCCATGCATCCATTCCAAAGTTAGCATTTACCGCAAGGTTATAATGCACTTAAGAGTATATGGTCTGGCTGCATCACAGAACAGCCTCAGTGAATAGGCTCCGAAAGCTGAAGAGGGGCCCAGCTCATGCATGGGCACTCTCTCACATAAAACCAAGCACTCAGCCTTCAGGATTGATAAAGCCTGCCATAGGAGTGACTTATAGATTTATATGTGTCGATGATTAAGGTAAGTGGGTAAGGGGTGCAAGCACCACCTTACCCAGGCTGTAGGAGCAGTCCTGTGGTGTCATTTTGGAAGGCTTCCCAGGGGTGGCATAATACATGCTTCAGCCCCTGGTAGGCCTCTGGGGTACCAATGTCCTTAGTACCTAGTGTACCATATACTAGGGACTCACAAGGGTACTCCAGTAATCAAACTGGAGTGTACCTATAGTACATGCAATCCATTTAGAGAGGAAAGCAGATAGGCTGAGGCCCTAAAAAGCAGGATCCCAGCCAAGCTAAGTCAAAACCCATCAAAACACCAGGAAAAAAGTGGGGGGAACCATGTAGTCAGATTCCACCTTCCTACATACCCCCCCAAACGAAAGGAGATGAGGCTAACCATGTCCAGGTAAGCCTTTATTGACTCAGTGGACATATAAGAAAGTGCCTGTACTAGCATAGTTACCCCCTTTCTTATGGTCCACTAAGAAAAATCCTCAGCCTAAGGGTATGAGAGGGTCTCCACCATGGGGACTCACTACCTGTGGTGTGTTTTGGTAAAGTAAAAGGCTGGTGAGGTGTCTGAGTAGGGAAGTGAGGCCCTAATACAGTTGGTCTCAGCTTCCTCAGATCACTGGTCACCATGAAAGCCTTTCTTTCCATGATTGAGTTGCACTTTGCCCTAAGGGTCAACCTTAGGCTGCCTACAGCTGGGGGTTGGGTCCCTTTGGTTGGAACACTGGAGGACATGATAGGTTTTGGCCCTTTTGGTCCCAGGTTTGCC
Organism: Lissotriton vulgaris; assembly: GCF_964263255.1. Taxonomy (NCBI): domain Eukaryota; kingdom Metazoa; phylum Chordata; class Amphibia; order Caudata; family Salamandridae; genus Lissotriton; species Lissotriton vulgaris. The sequence goes on from NC_141687.1 coordinate 311,418,953, forward strand.
TTTGCCCAACAGAGTCCATCTGGGGGTGGTTCCTATCCAATGTCAAAATGGGTATGTGTAACGTTTGCTGATTGGGCAATGTAGAATTTCGTATTCGTTATAAAGTACATTTCTTTTTTTTCTTTTCTCTGTTTTTTTACTGGTGTATTTAAAAGAAGAAAAAAAGTATTTATAGTATGTTTTTTTACTGTACTTGTGTATTTTTGTGGACCTCCGTAGGAGTTCCTTAACAAATAAAAACTAAATTGAATTGAAATTGGGTCCCTCAGGGTTTGAGGAATTTTCACCTGGCTAGGTCTACTAGACTGGGTGCCCCTGATCTGCTGATGGTGGTGTTTCTCTGGACAGGGTGCCTTGTGGGGTCCAGAGACCTCCGTAGCCTCTTCAGCCCTGGGCTGACTGAGGCAGGGTAGAGAGGGGCAGGTTACCTGCTCCAGACTGGCTACCACCTTGGAAGGTTCCCCTGCCATCGGAGGTATTGCCAGGACAGACCTGACTACCTCTGGGACAGTTCCTTCACTAGGGGTAGGATCAGTACCCTGAGGAGGCTGACCCTTACCTATAGTCTGGAGGGAAGAAGACTGTTCTTCATCCCTTGTATTCTCTTGTGGAGGAGAGTGGGCCATTCTTTCAAGCTCCATCACACCAAAATTCCTCTGGGGTTGGGTTGTAGACATCACAGCCCCACTAACTCTCTCAGGGATGCCCAGTATTCTCAGATGGGCTTGGTGTTCCACTTCAGCCCATGCTGAAATTTCCAGAAGAATACCCAGAAGGCAATCTACAGGCAAGTTTGGGGACATTGCAACTCTTTTTGGGCCTGTGACCCCTCCCCAGCTGAGACTGACTATGGCCATGGGGTAATCTGTTTTGACACCATCAATGTTGGTCACCTGGTACTTAAACTCCGGTAAAAGCTGTTGAGGGGGGACTAGTTTCCCTGTCACCATGGTGACACTAGCCCCTGTGTCCCTGAAGGCCAAAGCTTTCTGACCATTGATTATGGGCTCCTGGCTGTACCTGCTCAAAGCATTGGGACCCATGGTAAAAGTGGCAATTCCCATGCCACCATCACAGACTAAGTAGGCTTGTGAGGGGGACCTGTGTAAACGAGGGCCCACCCCTGTTCCCCATGAGAATGCCCCTAACTTTTTGGGTACAACACTACCGCCTGGGTGATTACTACTAGTAGTACCAGGAGGAGTGGTAGTGTTAGTTGGAGGAACATTTTCTTTATTGCCAATCCTGGGGCAACTGGTATCCGTTTTCCAGTGGCAAGGCTTTTTACAAACATGGCAATAGGGTTTCTTTTCAGGAGCAGAAGGAGTTGCCCCTGCCAAATCGTCGGAACCAAAACCAAGCAGCCACCAACCTCACACAATGGATCACCCGCAGCGCCGACGAACTAGCACCCTTTAAAAACCATCAAATCAAACAAGGTAGCAAAAAAGCCCCCTGGTTCACCGATGACCTTAAGAAATCCAAGAAGTCCTGTCGTACTCTCGAGAAAGCCTGGAGAAAAAACCCAACTACCGACAACCTGGCCACATTCAAGAACGCTACCCGCAAACACCACCAACTGATCCGATCCACCAAGAAATCAGTATTCAAGGATCGACTTGACAACAACGCCCAAAACAGCAAGGAACTATTCAACATCGTCAAAGACTTCACTAACCCCTCCGCCGGCACTAACGACATCACTCCCTCCCAAGACCTCTGCGACTCTCTAGCCTTGTTCTTCCTCAACAAAATCGCCGACATACATAACAGCTTTGATATCCAGTCCGATGACCAGTCCACTCCACCCACCTCTGAACCAAAAAGACTCCCTAATAACCTTTGCGCCTGTAACCCAATCACCACCGAAAACACCATCCGCCTGATGAACTCCATCCACTCAGGATCTCCAACCGACCCATGTCCCCACCACATTTTCAACAAAGCAGACTCCATCATCGCACCCCATCTCCGCGATGTCATTAACTGTTCCCTCAACTCCGCTACCTTCCCGGAAAACTGGAAACATGCCGAACTCAGCGCCCTTCTGAAGAAACCCACCCACCTTCTTCAACGTATACATGATCCCCCTCGCCTCCATCGCACGCCAACATAACCTCAACATCATCTCCTACGCAGACGACACCCGGCTAATCCTCTCCCTCACCAAAGACCCAAACACCGCCAAAACCAACTTACACAAAGGAATGAAAGAAGTAGCCGAGTGGATGAAGAACAGCCGTTTAAAACTTAACTCAGACAAAACAGAAGTCCTCATCCTAGGGCCATCCCCCTCTGCCTGGGACGACTCATGGTGTCCTCCGGCCCTCGGGACCGCACCCATACCTACGGACCATGCACGTAACCTGGGCTTCATCCTGGATTCCTCCCTCTCGATGACCAGACAAGTCAACGCCGTCTCATCATCTTGCTTCAACATCCTACGAATGCTCCAAAAAATTTTCTGTTGGATCCCCACCGAAACAAGAAAGACGGTCACCCACGCACTGGTCACAAGTCGACTGGACTACGGAAACACCCTCAACGCCGGAACCACAGCCAAAATACAGAAAAAACTCTAACGCATCCAAAACGCCTCAGCCAGACTCATTTTGGACATCCCTCGGCAAGCTCACATTTCCGACCACCTAAAAGACCTCCATTGGCTCCCTGTCAACAAGAGAATTACGTTCCGTCTCCTCACCCACGCACACAAAGCCCTCTACGACCTAGGACCCGAATTCCTCAACACGCGTCTATCATTCTACACCCCTTCCCGACAGCTACGATCGTCCAATCAAGCCCTCGCCACAATTCCGCGCATCCACAGATCCACCTACTTAGCGGCCAAAACATGGAATTCTCTCCCCACCCACCTCCGCCTTACACAGATCCACCTCTCCTTCAGAAAGCAATTAAAAACTTGGATATTCGATAAGTAAAAACACCTCCCTTCCCCAAGCGCCTTGAGACCCTCTGGGTGAGTAGTGCGCTATACAAATTTTGGAACTTGAACTTGAACTTGGGACCCACCCCCAGAAGTAGGTTTTTGGGGCCCTGTAGGGGACATGTCTTTTGATTTATCCCCACCTTTCTCTTGGGACTTGGTAGAATTTTTTTTCCGGTCACCACCTTGATTCTTAGGCCTTACCCAGATACTGGTGTAAAAGCTGTTTTTGACAATTATTAAGGATCTGCTCCCTCATAATTAAGTTATACAAACCTGTGAAATCACACACCTTACTGCCATGTATCCAACCTTACAGAGCCTTGGTAGCACAATCTACAAAGTCAACCCAGTCCCGAGTCTGTGCCTTTTGGGTATCTCTGAACTTAATCCTGTATTGTTCAGTGGTTAAGCCAAACCCTTCAATTAGAGCACCTCAGGACTTTATAATTATCAGAATCTTCTTCTCTAACAGTGAGGAGCTTGTCTCCACACTGTGAGGAGCCACAAGATGGCTGCACACTGCTCCTGGGGGACCTTCTGAAATTTGCAGGCCCTTTCCAGTGCAGTGATCCACTTTTGGATGTCATCTCCACTCTGGTAGGGAGGGACAATTTTATTTAAATTCCTATGGTCATGAGATCTTTCTCTACCACTTGGGAAGTTTCTGCCACCATGGGACTCTAGTCCATCTTTTTTCTAGCTCTTTCGAGCTCTAGGAACTCTCTTTCTAAGGCTCCCTGCTGTCTTTTAGTCCACAGCTGGTGTTCCTCAATTCTCATCTGTATTTTCCTCTTCTCCTGGGAGGTGTCCCACCTATAAGAAGAGACAGAGGTCCCTAAAGATACACCAGAATGGTCAGACTCCTGAGAAGGAGATCTGGGTCTTCTAGGCATAACTCCAGTTCTTCCTGTGATAACAAAGAAAGGGCCTCCCTGGCCTTCATACCCATTGCCAAGAGGAACTGCATTGTCCAGGTCAAGGTCATTGTCACCTTCCTGGCCAGCATCAGAGTCCTGGTCCTGGTCTACTTCGACCCTGGGCCTTTCCTCATCAGCTGCCCCGTCCCCACTGCCTAACCCTTCAGGCTCTGAAGCCTTTCTAAGATCATCTAGCAGTAGTACATCATTTAGGTGTTGGGTATTGGCACTTTTGCCTGTCTTCCATTTCCTCATAGTACACAGAGCCCTTAATTCAAGGAATGGGAATGTGTCATACTTGGATGCCAGTACAGTACTGACATCTGGCAGGGACCCACTGGTTCCTGACCTTTAACACAATACTAGTGAGGTGTGGTATATGCACCTACCTACTCTAGTTGTTACCTACTAAACTCTCTTGAGTTGTAGAAAGGTTGTGCTAAGCCCTTAACACACAACTAGAACTTACTGTATTTAATATTGTATTATATGTACCTCTGGTACCTTGAGTGGTTTTCAGTTAGTCATTCACTGGAGGTTATTTGGTAAAACAATGGCTAGCTGGAATCCCACATGCTGCACACCAATGTGAGAAGTTGGCCTGGCATATGTTATCCACTATTCTAGTGGGCACCTTGCACCCGTCCAAACAACCCTTATTGATGGTAGGTTAAAGACAACCTTTGTAGAAAGCTATCCTAGTGGTAGCTGTGGAGAGCAGCCTTCAGGCTAAATCTGGGAGGAATGTAAAGCAGCTTGTTTTACCTATCTATAATCTCGTGAATGACCAAATGAAAAGAGAACCACACCAGGTATATATATAAAATATATGTATTTATTCTAAACACATCCCACTAGTCTCTTTATGAGGCTAGAGGCCAAAGTACATTCAGTAAACTCAATAACACACAGTAAATTAGCACAATATACGTTGAGCCCTAGGGGCGTACGAACCATATATTAAGAAAGTGGTATAAGAACCATGACTTGCATAGATACAAGGCCTGGAGCCTGTAGAACTGCTAGAGCCATCAGGAACTACCCCAGGTAGTGACACAGGGGACCCACGGGGGACGTGTGCAGTGTCTAAACACAGCCGCGAATCACTATTAACTTCTACGGGGAAAGTCGCGGTTGGAAATTTAAAGATAAAGGACACTTAGAGGAGGACTTTGAGCAAATCCCTTTAGACTTGAGGGGTTCTAAAGTCAACACCCACAGGAGTACCGGAGTACTCGAGTTACCTAACCCAGGCAAGCCGTGTGCATAGGTGTCTTTTGGTGTCGGGTTTCATCGTCGTTTTCAATGATGATCTACTTCAAAGTGCTGCTGCTGAAGAAGTGGAAAATGTCCGGAGTGATCCAAGCCTGGATCAAAGATGTGAAGAACCTGAAAGCAGAGGGGATAGAGTCTGGGTCACTAGCCAGTGACCAGGGGCACAATAGTCGAATGCCCACAGATGTTGGATGATTTCAGGTGAAAGAGGTGAAGCTTAACTCTTCAGCCACGAGGACCAGGAGTTGTTGACAATGTCCAAGTGCTGGATTTGAGCTGTTCCACAAAGGAGGTCGAGTGCTGCGGTGTCAGTGCCTAGATTGGACCCAACAAGCCTTGGCAACAGCAAGCCACACTGGAATCAAAAAATGCTTCGGTGCAGACCATCAAGGTCTGAGGAACTCACCACTCAGTGGGGATTCAGGTCACATCTGGAGCACCAGGGAAGCCCAAGGCAAATCAGAGTTGCCTTCACAGGGACCCACCAGTCGACAGACCAGGGATCGCAAAGGAGCCTTGAGCGGAAATGCAAGAAGCAGGCCCACGGAACACTCGTGGAGTGTAGGCCCACAATTTTCAGTGCAGATGGTGCTCGGGGGTTGGGCTACAAGTAACCCAAAGCACAACTTCAGGAGATGTCGATAAGTCGATGCACTAGCAAATGAGCACTGTCTCCAGGAGTTCCGGTTCCACATCACTCACGAGGGCTGCAGGTCTCAGCTTTGCTGCGGACTTAGATCGGCCTCTGCGAAGTCTGGAAATCCTCTTCCTGTGTCACACATACTTTGGATTCCCACGGGAGCCTTGACCCCAAGGGAGATTCTTCCACCCTCTAGTCTTTAGTAGAGCGTCGTAGTTCCAGGATTCAGTTTCAGTGTTTCGTTCAGTTGTAATCTAAAAACCTGTTGCCAGTGGTCCCTTACTTATAATAAGAAAAGGGGTTGGACATACTCTGGGGACCCACCTATCAGAGGGTCTGATAAGAGGGGTGGCTGCACCCATTTCCTTTGTCCAGTTTCACGCCAGAGCAGGGGCTGGTAGCCCCTGCAACCGGTTTGAACTGGACTGTTCACAGGGACACCAAATGTGCCCCCAGTGCAGACTTCAAAACACTCTCTGATTGCACCCACCCAGCCCCAATACACTAAAGCCTGTCCAGGAGGTGGTTACACCTCCCTGTGACAGGAAACCTATTGTCCACGCCTCCCCTGCTGGAGTTTCGGTCAGCAGCAGGAGGCCAGACTCGTGTCTGTGGCTGCAGCATCCATTTTGTGATGTCAGGGCTCATTTAAACAATTACTGGTTAGACATTGCTTCCCAGAGATTTTCAAATTGAAAAACACATTTCCATTGGTCATACATAATAACACTTTTCAACTGACTTCTTCGCCCCTTCTGCTTAAGGCCAGTTTCCATAGCCACAGCTCATGCAGCATTCAACTTAACTGTCAGGTCAAAAGTTCACCACAGAATGTTTCAAATAGGAACTGCAAGTGTGGTTGCTTTTGCAAAACATGCCCTTATCCTTTATGCTGTACCTTTCAAAATGTTTTTACTAACCAATAAGAAACATGCTTTTTAAATAAAGTAAAATGCACCCTATTTTTGAATGTATAATCTTCTTAAACAGCAAATCAAATCTCTACTTTCTTAAAAACAGCATCTCCTCCACCATTTTAGATATCTCTCATTCTACAAACTGACTACCTCAGTTACAGATCACTTTTCATTACCTACAGAGATCCCTTCGAGATGCTTTCAGTGTGGATTGTTGGGCACAGCTATGTATTCTGGTGCAAAAGGTATGCTGAAAGCTGAGGTATTAACAAAGATCCAGCTTTACAAAATGTAGACATTAAATGGATTGGACAGAGAGGATTAAAGTGGCACAATCTGATACCTTTGGTTAAAACCTTTTTGCATCTCCAACCCCCTGACCTCATGATTGTGCACTGTGTTGGCAATGACCTAGGCACATTGACTGAGGTAAGTCTGGAAATGCTTATGAAGGAATCCTTTGCAGAATTGATATTGCTTTTCCTCCAAACTGACTTTGTATATTACTCTAACTTATGTCAAAGACAGAAATGGAAGTGGTCCAATAAAGTTTGGCCACAGATTGAGAAAGCTAGAAAAATTTCAATAAAGCTGTTTCTGCTTATCTCAGAGACCATAGAATGGGCTCTATACATAACAACAATCTATGTTTCCATATGGAGGGCATCTACAGGAGTGACGGAGTACACTTCACTGATGAAGAGAACAGAGTGTTTCGCAACAACCTAAAGCTCTGCATCTGCACTTACATGTAGCTGCAAGAAACCCATAATAAACACAAGGGCTCTTTTTAGAGACACCCAAACACCCAACATATAGCCTAGGTTTATATAAAAATATTATTTTTTTTGCTTGGAGTCGCGCTCCCAGCGCCACATAGAGCTGCACATCCATTGTGTTTCACATAGAGCTGCACATCCATTGTGTTTATCCCAGAGTGCTGCCCTGGGAGCCGCGCATCCCTCGCGCTCACACTAGGGGGCCGTGCTGAGCACCGCGCACCCCTTTGCATTCACACAAGGGGTCCGCGCTGGGAGCCACGCACCTGTCGTGTTCACACTAAGGGGGCGCGCTGGACCAGCCCACCCCTCGCGTTCACACCAGGGGGCCACACTGGAAACCATGCACCCCTTTGCGTTCACACCAGGGAGCAGTGCTGAGTGCTGCGCTAGGGTCGATACTCAAATTTATTTATTTTTAAACCGTCCACTTTCATTAATTTATATTCACTCAGGGGACCCCATCCCCAAAGGCTTGGCCTGTCCATTGGGGACCGTGGGGGAGCCCCAATGTCCCCACGGTCCCACTAGCTCCCCACCTTCTGCGGGAGCCGGCATTGCTTTTCCACATGGGGAGCTGCTAACAAGAAGCTCCCCGTGTGGAAAAGCAATAGCCTTTGGATTTTGGAAGATAGAGCAGGTTTCCTGCTCTCGCTTCCAAAATCCAAGGCAAATTTGCCAACCCTGCCATAGCAAACAGCAGTGTCCCGGACGGGCACCCCAGGACACTGCAGAAGCCGGCCCTGGGGGTGGCAGGCCCCAGGACCATCGAGGGCTCCAGGAGGGGGGCCGAGCCGCCCCCTCTCATCTAGTATAAAGGTTTGTTGTCCCCTATACATAATTAGTGCCCCAGAGAGGTGGCGATCCCCGGGGTGTGTGGGGGGCTATGGCCCCCCCACAGTTTTAATTAATAAAAAAAGGAAGCCCCCGGGGAGGTGGTCCCCCAGCTGCGGGGGGCCGTCTGCCCTATGAATATTTGAGAAAAGCCCTGGGGTGGCAGTGCCCAGGTCTTGGAGCACCCTTGGAAGCCCCCCACAAATTAAACAAGCCCCGGGGGTGGCGGTCCCCAGTGGCGGCGGGGGCCCCCACTAATATTTTTGGTGAATGCCCCTGGCCTACCCGGGGTCTCAATTAAATCAAGTGCGAGAGACTGCGCTTTGTTTTTTCACCCCAAAACATTCAAGACAGGTGCTGACCTGAGTGAACAATTAGTTTTGAAAAATTCATGAAGATTCGTCAAACGGCGCCAAAGTTATTGGCAAATCAAAACAGCTTTTCCTATGGAAACTGGGTTCTAACGAATACTACTTACTGGCTACCGCCAGTATATGATATATATATATATATATATATATATATATATATATATATATATATATATATATATATATATATATATATATATATATATATATATACATACATATATATATATATATATATATATATATATATATGATTTACTGTTTCAGCCCAAAGGGTGATATGCATGAAACACTGTGGTAACTTACTATCAATACAAATTAATTTGTAATAGCAGGAATGTCTTTGTTAGTGATGAAATGTATCTCATTTTTGAAATTGTGTATCAAAGGCCCTGTTCTTTGGAAAAGCTAGCAGCATTTAAAAAGTTCAAAATTTTTAAATTGGAAAGGACCCAGTTAGCCACTTGGATTTTCAAAGATTTTAAAGGAATCAGAATTAAATAATAAGTTATGTTATGACCTGATAAAATCATGTTTAATTTTGAATTTTTTCATAAATTTTGCACTGCACTTTTTCGGGAAACCCATTTGAAAATATAACAAACTTGAAGTGTCTTTTTAGTGTCTATACTCGCGTACATAAAATCTTGTGTGAATAAATGGTAAACTAGGATGGCAATGACACCATGTGAGCAAGGTGGCAGTGACCCCCGAAACACGTTGTTTTTTCAAGTGCGCTTAAAATAAAGTAACATTGTAACCAATTCAATTCAATTTTATTGAATATGTTTTGGAACTCCATGGAGATCCACATATTATACAATTACAAAACACAGTATAAAATTTTGATCATAAAAACAACTCATGCAAACAGTAATTATACAAAAACAATTTACCAATGTACTAATAAAGTTCTAAGAAACATTTAAAGAAATTAAAAATTTTGTTGCAAAAAATTCCATTTGGGGGACTAAGAATAGCATCCAACAACGCCGTTGCAGAAGAAATTCCAAACTGAATACACGCCGGTTTTATCCAGAGGCGGCGATAAGGCGATAATGCAGGACAAACTAGCAGGGCATGTTTGGAGTCTTGAATTGCTAGGTTACAGTAATTACATACATTGGATATTCCATACCATTTGGCCAACAACTTATTCAGGGGGAGTAAGTCCTGCCTGAGAAGTAGCCAAAAACGGCGTAAGCCATGCAGGATGTTCCATGACAGGTAGGGTTGGATTTGTCTGATTAAATAGGAATCAGCAACTTGTGTAGCCTCCTTTTTTTGTTTTATTAAATTCTGATCCCTCTCGTAACTTAGCTTCCATGTAGCTTGTTTTAGAAGTAATTTCAATTGGTTCATGGAAAGCTCTAAGATGGAGGCTTCCTCCAACTCCAAGAGAGTGATAGCTCTCCTATAGTTCTTTATTAGGATCGAGTATTCATTTAGGGGGCCCATCAACTCTTTTGTAATAAGAGATCTGAGAGTAGATGGCTTTCCTTTAATCAGTCCAATGACCCAGCGAATCACTCCTGCAAGTCCCTGAGCCCAGCTACTCCTAAGGCCGAGTTCTAGACGCAGGGTTGCGGCGCTACAACTATTATTAACTGAGGTTAAATTTCTCAGTAGGGAACCCTCCACTGTATCTAAAAAACCCCATTCTGCTAGGTCAATTAATTCTATCCCGTAAAGCAGAGTCGGGGGGACTTTTGCTCGAAAGGCCTCCAACAGGTGAACAAAGTGTCTCTGGCCTGTTGATTTATACAGTGTTCTTAGGCCTTTACCGTGTGACTTTGCTTTTCGAGAACTGCTTTCAATGTGTAATTTGTTACCTAAATTACTGGTGACTACCATACCTAGAAAGACATACGATTTTACTCTTTCTAATTTCTGACCTCCTAATTCCCAACTGATGTGGTCCAGTTTTAGTTTGTTGCGTCCCTCCAAGCACATTATCTTACTTTTGGAAATGTTTATTTTCAAAAAGTGCTCTTCAGAGAAGGTGTGTAGTGCATGTAGACGATTATTAAGACCCTTGGGGGAGAGGTCTAATATTAAAATGTCGTCTGCATACATTAGACAGGGAATATGTCTTTCGCCTAAGCGTGGGGCAATTCCTACACACGTTGATAAAGTAAGAGGGAGATCACTAACATAAAGGGAAAATAGGAGGGGAGCTAGAAGGCAGCCCTGTTTGAGGCCATTTGCAGATGGAATGAGTCGGGAGAGACCTCTTTCTCCTCCCAACAGAACCTTGCACCATGTATCATCATGCAAATCCTGGACCAAGCGTAAGAGGCTATGTGGCATTCCTAGGATGTGTAGCTTTCTCCACAATACCTGACGGTCAACCTTATCAAAGGCCGTGGAGAAATCTATGAAAGCCACATAGACTCTCCCCTTCCTTGCTCTTATGTACTTGTCAACTATTACCTGGAGGGCGGTTAGATTATCCATAGTCCCATGGTTTTTTCTAAAGCCTGTCTGTTCAAGTGGAAGGATATTTGCAGATTCAACCCAAGCATTGATCCTTTTGAGTAGGCATCTAGTAAAAACTTTGCCGATTGCATCCAATAATGCAATCTGGCGATAGTTCTGGGGGAGAAGACGATCACCCTTTTTATACAATGGGACCAGGATACTTCCCTTCCAGGAAGGTAGGACCTTTCCACTTAATATGCAGGAATTAAAGATAGGGCATAAGAGCTTGCTCCATTTGACCTTGTTCTGCTTTAACACATTGATTGGGACTTCGTCGGGGCCCATGGCCCCTGAACGTCTCATTTCCCCAATGGCGAGTTCTATGTCTTTTTCTGAAAAAGACTCTGTCGGCAGGCTAGTGTCTGTAAACCGTACCTGGGGTATAACTGAGTGGTTACTTGCATAGAGGTTTGAGACAAAATCCCTCCATATGTGTTCCTCGATAGGTATGGGGAGAGGAGTGGTTCTCGTTCCGCACCCTTCACCTATAAGGGACCAAAATTGTCTCAATTCTCCGTTAGTAGCTGCTTCCCTTATTTTTATCCAGATGGTATCCTCTTTTTCTTTTCGAAGAGCATATAAAAGTCGCCTCCTTCTCCTTTTTAGTGTTGTTATTTGTCGGGATTTATCCTCAGTTCTATTTAAATATTGGGCCCTTATAAGAATATTCAGGACTACGTTAAGCGATTTCAAGGGACAGTTAGTTATTTTGGTCGATTTTTTCTTGTTCTGCTTTTGGGCTCTTGTTATTATTGCATTCAGAAATAGAGTAAAGAGCTCGTTTTCGCGGCCATACCAAGAGGGGAGCACAGAAATTGCTATATCTAGCATATCCTCTAGGTAGCGGTGAGCCCTTGTATTCCAATAACATCTTCCAGAACTGTTACCAAAATTTATTTGGTTACTGTTTAGAGACCATTGGTCACATTTAGGGGGATGTACGTTCATTGAGATGGAAATGATTTTATGATCGCTGAAAATGGTGTCGATTACAGCGATATCCTTTAATAACTCAAATGAATGAGACCCTATTATGACATAATCAAGAATCGATTCCCCTTGATATGATTTGTGGGTAAAATTTGCTGGAGAGTCCGAGGGGAGGCGCCCATTTGCGATTATTCCATCGATTTCTGCCAACTCGTTTAATAATAGTTTACCCCGTTTGTTTGTTAATATACTTTCGGGGAACGTGGCCCGAGGAATGTGGAGTGTTTCTTCTCTTATTTTATCAGAAAAAAGATTTAAGCTGAAGTTGGATATTTTACAATTCAAGTCCCCGGTTAGGATGAAAGCCATTCCGGGATCTTTCTCCTTAATGCTCTGTATGTGGAGGAAGATTTTATTTAAAATTGTATTAAATCCCATTTCAGGGGGGATGTAAGCATTTATCAAGGCCAGGCGGGTTCCAGCTAAAGGGTTGCCTGACCCAAACAAGGTGACTACCTGGAAAAGTTTACTCGGATCCAGGAAGTGGTTGTAGTCCCAGTTTATATGGTTGGATAGTAGGCAGGCTATACCCCCACTGGCGTGGCCTTTTTTTTTCGCAATGGCGCTGCCTTCTAGTACAATATAGTCCTTCCCTATTTGGATATTTCCATTACACCATGTCTCCTGGAGGCATATAATATTTGCCTTTAGGGATAAGAGAAATTGTATTTTCTCCGTATTATTTTTTAGGCCTGCGGAATTCCACGATATTATGGATAGATCCGTGCTAAAGGAACTGATTGGATAGTGGTTTTCCCGAAGATTTATCGGCTAGTACTTTGGGAAGCCAATTCCAATGATCCTTTTCCTCTCTTGGGGAAGTTTGATAAGTTAAAAAAGATGGTTGAGCATAGGATACCATACGATAGTCATTAGACTTGCTTATTTTTAATTCTTTAATTTCACCCAAGTTATTTATATTGCCTGTTGCGGCTAGCAGCAGGGATGAGGGTGGATTCTGTTTGTTTAACGTTTTAACAGCATTATTCCGGCTGGGGGGCATTAATACAGGAATTACATCTATTCCCCTACTCTGGAGGTCTTCAGCCCGTTGTAGGATGAGGTTAGCTACTAGTTTAGAGTGAAACTTCACCCTCGTAACCGTCCCCACTTCGGACTTTTGTTGCAAAACTATGTCTAGATCGGCCGATTGAATAAGTTTCAGATTGGCAGATTCTTGAAAATATTTCAACAAGAGGGATCTATTCAGAATGTAGTCAGCTTCAAAGAGGGGAAAGAAATCAACCCATACAGTATCTATATTATTTTCCTTGTGTTCTTTGCCCATGGTAACCTTTGCAGGAGCTTCCATGGGTGTAATGACAAAAGGATTAAAAGAAGAAATTTTTTGGGCGGAATGATTATGCTCTTGCCCTAATGGAGTTGGTTTATCTGCTGCAAGGTTCGTAGAGCTTTGGGGAAGAGCACCCTGAGATGTTGCGCCCTGGAAAACAGAAGCAAAGGGATTAAGTGCCGTTGTTGTTTGGGTAAGTGGCTTTTGAACCCGACCTGGGGAGGTCGATTTGTGTGCCACTTTTGTATCCCTAGTATTATTGCTTTGTTGGCCAAAGGTGAATATGTTAGTAATTGCTGTCAGGGGGGATGTATGGGTAGGTAAGAAAGGTGATATTATCTTGGATGTTAAGGGAATGCTTTCTTTGGCTGACTTATTTCCCACTGCCTTCAGTACTTGAGGTGGCGCTTCCAGTAGGGGAGAGTTTAAGTGTTTCCTGAATAAAATTTTCCTCCGCCTATTTTTATCTATCCGTCTTAACAGTTTCCTCTTGTGTTTTCCGTTCTTTTTTAATGGTACAATTTTCCCTCTGTTATCTGTTTCCCCCTGAATAGCTTCCTCCTCTATTTCCCCGTCCCCCTTCTGTTTCTTAAAAATAGGGAATAAGTCATTTCCAGTTTTTGGCGGGGTTTCCCCATGAGGTTTTATTGCAGATTCGTGATTTACTGAGCCATTTAAGTTGGGAAATGGCTGGGGAGCACCTGTTATCTCTTGCTCTATTTTTGAGGTAGTTATTGCTACTGGAGGATGCTCAATTATTCCCATCTGATCTGAAGCCGTGGGAGGGGAGGGAGACCCCTTCCCATCCGCTTCCTTCTCTTTTTGGGACCTCAGCAGGACTTTTAGAATTTGGGTCACTGTATCTAACACACAATCAGATCCCCCCACAAATTTCTCCAATAAGTGTAGGATAGAAGCCAATAGATGTTCTAAGATGTGGAGGGAATCAGAAAGCGGTTTGCCGGGCCCCTTACATTGGAAGGAATTTATTCCGGTCAGATTTAAATTTGGGCTAGAGGAAAAATGAGAGTGAGAGGTTTTGGAAGGGGTACTACTGTAAAGTTGTAGGCCGGCATGGTTTGACATTAGCGGGGTGTTCTGAGGTAACTCAACTGTTGTGGGATCAGATTCTAAATACCGTTGACATAGGACTTCATCTAAAATCATAGGGGACAAACCGTTGTGAAATGACGTTTTGGTTAGTGAACTATTTACTGGCTGAGTAGCTTCATCGAGGGGAATTGCCATGATGTTTAAATTATCTTGCTCTATGTCTTTTTTTGTTTTTATGATTACCTCAGGAGCTAGGTCAATGTTATTTTTCAAGGTAGAAAACAAGGGGGGTGAGAACTCGCTCTTGGGGGGGAATTGTAGCGTCCTAACTGGACTTGAGTCTGCCTTTGCTTTTTTAATTTCAGGGCTTTCTCGAACATCATTTGGGGTAGAATCTAAATGGATAACTCCGGAAACTTTTGGATCCGTTACTTTGTTGTCCACCCCCAATACTTTGTTTTTACCCTTTTCCCAAAAATTGAATAGCTGACACGTACTTTTCATGTTGGTAGATTGACTATGTTTGTTTCGAAGGGGATTTGATTTTGTTTTAGAGCTGGATCTTCCTACTATTATTTTACCAGATCTTAGTTTCTTTGTCATCGTGACTGGGGAACACTATCGTGAATGCGCTGCAAAGGAACGTGGTCTAAGACGATAAGGGAGTCTGGGGTTATGCTGCGGGTAAATATTTCTAGGGAAGGGAGCGTAGGTTGCTGCCCGGCTGCAGACTAGCTTTGTGTGCGGTCTTACGGGTAGTTTGGGGTAAGGTATAACTTACCAGGCCTAAGGGGGTGGGCCTAGCCTGGCCTTCTCGTGCCTCTGAGGGCCTCAGAGGGCCCGCCCTTGTCCCGGGCTTCTCCCGGGCGCTACCCGCGCGCTCCCGCGCAGCGGGATACAAAGACTCTTTTTGTTGACTGCCCTTAAAAGGGGGTGTGGCCTTGAGGGAGAGAGTCACCAGGTGTGATCGGTGAGGCAGCTGCTGGGACTCTTGGGAGTTGGAGTCCAGCAGTCTGCACGCTCGCAGCCCTGTGTGCCTCAAGCCCTTATTCCTCAGATGACAGTAGCAGCAAGGAGCAGTCCCAGTGAAGCGGGACCCGCGGAGCGGGTCCGGCGAAAAGTAGCGCTTTCAGATGCGCTTCAGCACAAACGCAGGTCGCTGTGTGTCAGTCCTCCAGCGCTCAGGTGCAGTTCAGCAGGCAAGGTGTGTGGAAAGGAATCCACTGCAGTTAGGAATCTGGCGCCTTTTGCAGAGTAGAAGGGGGCGTGGCCTTGAGGGAGAGCGTCACCAGGTGTGATCGGTGAGGCCGCTGCTGGGACTCTTGGGAGTTGGAGTCCAGCACTCTGCACGCTCGCAGCCCTGTGTGCCTCAAGCCCTTATTCCTCAGATGACAGTAGCAGCAAGGAGCAGTCCCAGTGAAGCGGGACCCGCGGAGCGGGTCCGGCGAAAAGTAGCGCTTTCAGATGCGCTTCAGCACAAACGCAGGTCGCTGTGTGTCAGTCCTCCAGCGCTCAGGTGCAGTTCAGCAGGCAAGGTGTGTGGAAAGGAATCCACTGCAGTTAGGAATATGGCGCCTTTTGCAGAGTAGAAGGGGGCGTGGCCTTGAGGGAGAGCGTCACCAGGTGTGATCGGTGAGGCAGCTGCTGGGACTCTTGGGAGTTGGAGTCCAGCAGTCTGCACGCTCGCAGCCCTGTGTGCCTCAAGCCCTTATTCCTCAGATGACAGTAGCAGCAAGGAGCAGTCCCAGTGAAGCGGGACCCGCGGAGCGGGTCCGGCGAAAAGTAGCGCTTTCAGATGCGCTTCAGCACAAACGCAGGTCGCTGTGTGTCAGTCCTCCAGCGCTCAGGTGCAGTTCAGCAGGCAAGGTGTGTGGAAAGGAATCCACTGCAGTTAGGAATCTGCCGCCTTTTGCAGAGTAGAAGGGGGCGTGGCCTTGAGGGAGAGCGTCACCAGGTGTGATCGATGAGGCAGCTGCTGGGACTCTTGGGAGTTGGAGTCCAGCAGTCTGCACGCTCGCAGCCCTGTGTGCCTCAAGCCCTTATTCCTCAGATGACAGTAGCAGCAAGGAGCAGTCCCAGTGAAGCGGGACCCGCGGAGCGGGTCCGGCGAAGAGTAGCGCTTTCAGATGTGCTTCAGCACAAACGCAGGTCGCTGTGTGTCAGTCCTCCAGCGCTCAGGTGCAGTTCAGCAGGCAAGGTGTGTGGAAAGGAATCCCCTTTTTAGTACAAAATGTAGACTTACATGCCTCCTCCACCTGCTCCCCGATGGACCAGGTTGGCAGTTCTTTCTTCCTTCTGTTTGTTTTTCTCTCTTTCTCTCGTGGCTTCCTCCTGGTTGGGATTCCTGAGCCTGGACTCACACTTTGCTACTGTTTTGTAAATCACAGATCCAGGACACGTCCTTTGCACATAAAGGTACCTGCAAAAGTCGTTATATGTATTTCCAAATTCCCCTCATCCCCTCATTGTAACCAGTTTCAGCTGTGTCGGTGCCTGCTTACGGAGTCTTAGGGAAGAGAGAAGCAGGATTGGAAGTGGATATAACTGCCAGTAGGTAGTTATAGTTAGGACCTAGTTACTTTAGGAAAATCACAACATTCTATTCACAATAACTTTGGCGCCAATAGACGAATCTTCACACATTTATTAAAACTTATGGCATGCTACGGTCCGCTCCTATCTTGAAAGTTTTGGGTTGATTCTGCAAGCAGGGGCAGAGAAAAAAGGGGGGTCCCAAAATGTGTTTTCTCGATACATTTTTCCATAGGAAACTTCAGACATGGCTACAGCCCGAACTGCTGAACGGAATTACACCAAATTTGGCAAAAATGTAGCCCTTGGTTCAGAAAGAGCCCTTTTTGTTAAATGGTGTAAATCCATTCAGTAGTTTTTTAAATATTAATGGAAAAATAAATATATATATCTGGGCAGAGCCTAACCACACATTTCATCATGAGATCTGATTGGCTGTCAGCACTTCATCCAAGTAGTGTTGGCAGCCATCTTGGGACCAATACACAAGATAGCACCTCATTAAAAAGCATTGCAGTTAATTGAATTTTTAAGACTTTAGTTACATTATAAATCATTTTGTTGATGGTACCATACTCATTTTAGGAATTGTGGGGTGTTCTAAGGAGATTGTACCATGTGAAAAAGCCTTCTGTTGGGATATCATGAATCATGTTTGAGAGAAAACTATTTTCTCATGCTTTTCCCACAGAGGTTTGGAAGGTGATCTGTAAGCTAAACTGAGAGCATATTTTCTGTAAATTCACATTATCTTTCTCAGTCATGTGAGAATGAAGTCTGACATTCTCAGTAAAACATGTACATACAACAAGGGCACAGACTGTCAGTTGATTCCTTTGTGTTCTACTGCAGCTTCCCAGAGTGTTCTAAAGAACATCTAGAGCACTAAAAGTCCTACTTATGACAAATGTATGGCACATCTGAAGCTATCTTGATTGGAATAAAGTGGTAACTTTTAAAACATTGAATTTAAAAAGGAACAAAATGAGGGGGTTAATTTTGCCATAGAAAGTATGATTAGTGCTGCAGAAAGAAAAATTAGGCACATTTTGAGTGACTTCTCAAATCCTCTTCCATTTCATTAAAAAAATTCTGACATGCAGACGGAAACATGCACTTTCAATACCAGTAGCAGACTGAGAGAGTGAGTAGTAGAGAGTAGTAGAGAGTGAGTAGTAGAGAGATAGTGTAGTAGAGAGTGAGTAGTAGAGAGTAGTAAAGAGTGAGTAGTAGAGACTGAGTAGTAGAGAGTGAGTAGTAGAGATTGAGTAGTAGAGCTAGAGCAGTAGAGAGTAAGTAGTAGAGAGTAGTAGAGAATTAGTAGTAGCGAGTGAGTAGTAGGGAGTGAGTAGTAGAGAGTAGTAGAGTGGCAGAGAGTAGTAGTAAGTGGGTAGTGGAGTACTAGAGAGAGTAGTAGAGAGTGAGTAGTAGAGAGTGAGTAGTAGAGTAAGTAGTGGAGAGTAGTAGAGAGTGTAGTAGAGAGTGTAGTAGAGAGTGTAGTAGTAGAGAGTGAGTAGTAGAGAGTGAGTAGTAGTAGAGTGAGTAGTAGAGAGAGAGTAGTGGAGAGTAGTAGAGAGTGAGTAGTAGAGAGTGAGTGGTAGAGAGTAGTAGAGAGTGAGTAGTAGAGAGTGAGTAGTAGAGAGAGTAGTAGAGAGTGAGTAGTAGAGTGAGTAGTAGAGAGTAGTAGTAGTAGAGAGTAGTAGATAGTGAGTAGTAGAGAGTAGTATCAAGTAGGTAGTAGAGAGAGTAGTGGAGAGTGAATAGTAGAGAATAGTAGAGAGTCAGTAGTAGAGAGTGAGTAGTAGAGAGTAGTAGAGAGTGACTAGTAGAGGTTGAGTTGTAGAGGGTAGTAGAGGGTGAGTAGTAGAGAGTAGTAGAGTGAGTAGTAGAGAGAGAGAGTAGTAGAGAGTGAGTAGTAGAGAGTGAGTGGTAGAGAGTAGTAGAAAGTGAGTAGTAGAAAGTGAGTAGCAGAGAGAGAGTAGTAGAGAGTGAGTAGTAGAGAGTGAGTAGTAGAGAGTGAGTAGTAGAGAGTAAGTAGTAGAGAGTAGTAGAGTGAGTAGTAGAGAGAGAGTAGTGAAGAGTGAGTAGAAGAGAGTGAGTAGTAGAGGGTAGTAGTAGTAGAGAGTAGTAAAGAGTGAGTAGTAGAAAGTAGTAGCAAGTAAGTAGTAGAGAGAGTAGTGGGGAGTGAATAGTAGAGAATAGTAGAGAGTGAGTAGTAGAGAGTGAGTATTAGAGAGTAGTAGAGAGTGAGTAGAAGAGGTTGAGCAGTAGAGAGTAGTACAGAGTGTGTAGTAGAGAGTGAGTAGTAGAGAGTGAGTAGTAGAAAGCAATAGAAAGTGAGTAGTAGAGAGTGAGTAGTAGAGAGTGAGTAGTAGAGAGTAGTAGAGAGAGAGTAGTCGAGAGTAGTCAGTCAGTGTCAGTCACTCAGTGTCAGTCACTCAGTGTCAGTCAATTAGTGTCAGTCAGTCAGTGTCAGTCAGTCAGTGTCAGTCAGTCAGTGTCAGTCAATCAGTGTCAGTCAATCAGTGTCAGTCAGTGTCAGTCAGTCAGTGTCAGTCAATCAGTGTAGAGAGGTAGAGGTAGGGAGGGAGAGAGGTAGAGAGTAGTAGAGAGAGAGGTAGAGAGTGAGTAGTAGAGAGTAGTCAGTCAGTGTCAGTCACTCAGTGTCAGTCACTGTCAGTCAGTCAGTCAGTCACTGTCAGTCAGTCAGTGTCAGTCAGTAAGTGTCAGTCAGTCAGTGTCAGTCAATCAGAGTCAGTCATTGTCAGTCAGTCAGTCAGTGTTAGTCAGTGTCAGTCAGTCAGTCAGTGTCAGTCAAGCAGTGTAGAGAGTTAGAGGTAGAGAGTAGTAGAGATAGAGGTAGAGAGGGGTTGAAAGAGATAGAGAGTGAGTAATACAGTAGAGAGTGAGTAGCAGAGAGTGAGTAGCAGAGAGTGAGTAGCAGGGAGTGAGTAGCAGAGAGCGAGTAGTAGAGAGTGAGTAGAAGGGTCATAGAGAGTGAGTAGTAGAGAGTGATTGCCAGAGAGTGAGTAGCAGAGAGTGAGTAGCAGAGAGTGAGTAGTAGAGAGTGAGTAGCAGAGAGTGAGTAGCAGAGAGTAGTAGAGGGTGAGTAGTAGAGAATAGTAGAGAGTGAGTAGTAGAGAGTGAGTAGCAGAGAGTGAGTAGCAGAGAGGGAATAGCAGAGAGTGAGTAGCAGATAGTGAGTAGTGGAGAGTGAGTAGTAGAGAGTGAGTAGCAGAGAGTGAGTGGCAGGGTGAGTAGCAGAGTGAGTAGCAGAGAGTGAGTAGTAGAGAGTGAGTAATAGAGAGTGAGTTGTAGAGAGAGTGAGTAGTAGAGAGAGTGAGTAGCAGAGAGTGAGTAGCAGAGAGTGAGTAGCAGAGAGAGTAGTAGAGAGTATTAGAGGGTAGTAGAGAGAGGGTAGTAGAGAGAGTGTTATAGAGTGAGTAGTAGAGAGAGTGAGTAGTAGAGAGAGTGAGCACTAGAGAGAGTGAGTAGTAGAGAGAGTGAGTAGTAGATAGAGTGAGTAGTAGAGAGATTGAGTAGTAGAGAGTATGTAGTAGTAGAGAGTAGGTAGTAGAGAGTAGGTAGTAGAGACTGAGTAGTAGAGAGTGAGTAGTAGAGAAAGTAGTAGAGAGTAGTAGAGAGAGTAGTAGAGAGTGAGTATTAGAGAGTGAGTTGTAGAGAGAGTGAGTAGTAGAGGGAGTGAGTAGTAGAGAGAGTGAGCAGTAGAGAGAGTGAGTAGTAGAGAGAGTGAGTATTAGAGAGTATGTAGTAGTAGAGAGTAGGTAGTAGAGAGTAGGTAGTAGAGAGTGAGTAGCAGAGAGTGAGTAGCATAGAGTGAGTAGCTCCCTCAACTCATGAGAGTGAGAAGCTCCCTCAAATCATGCTCCTGGTGTTTTGGGCGCAGAGACACTCCTTCGGGAGTTGATTCCAACGCGGTATAAACCCACAAATAAATAAATAAATTGAGTAGCAGAGAGTGAGTAGTATAGAGTGAGTAGCAGAGAGAGTAGTGGAGAGTAGTAGAGGCTAGTGGAAAGAGTAGTACAGAGTAGTAGAGAGAGTAGTAGAGAGTGTAGTAGAGAGTATAGTAGAGAGTGTAGTAGTAGAGAGTGAGTAGTACAGAGTGAGTAGTAGAGAGAGTGAGTAGTAGAGAGAGTGAGTAGTAGATAGTAGGTAGTAGAGAGTAGGTAGTGGAGAGTAGGTAGTAGAGAGTGAGAAATAGAGAGTAAGTAGTAGAGAGTGAGTAGCAGAGAGAGTAGTAGAAAGTGAGTAGTAGAGAGTGAGTAGCTGAGAGTGAGTAGCAGAGAGTGAGTAGCATAGAGTGAGTAGCAGAGAGTGAGTAGTGGAGAGTGAGTAATGGAGAGTGAGTAGTAGAGAGAGAGTAGTAGAGAGTAGCAGAGAGTGAATAGTAGAGAGTAGTAGAGAGTAGCAGAGTGAGTAGCAGAGAGTGAGTAGCAGAGAGTGAGTAGTAGAGAGAGTGAGTAGTAGAGAGAGTGAGTAGTGGAGAGTGAGTAGGAGGGAGAGTGAGTAGTAGGAAGAGTGAGTAGTGCAGAGTAGTGGAGAGTGAGTAGTAGAGAGAGTGAGTAGTAGAGAGTGAGTAGTAGAGAGTGAGTAGTGGAGAGTGAGTAGTGGAGAGTAGTGGAGAGTGAGTAGTATAGTAGAGTGAGTGGTAGAGAGTAGTAGAGTGAGTAGTAGAGTGAGTAGTAGAGTGAGTAGTAGGGAGTAGTAGAGTGAGTAGTCGAGAGTAGTAGAGGGAGTAGTCGAGAGTAGTAGAGAGTGTAGTAGAGAGTGAGTAGTAGAGAGTGAGTAGTAGAGAGTGAGTAGTAGAGAGTGAGTAGTACAGTAGTAGAGAGTAGTCAGTCAGTCTCAGTCAGTCAGTGCCAGTCAATCACTGTCAGTCAGTGTCAGTCAGTGTCTGTCAGTGTCAGTCAGTGTCTGTCAGTGTCTGTCAGTGTCTGTCAGTATCTGTCAGTGTCAGTCAGTCAGTGTCAGTTAGAGCAGCTCTGCTGACCTGGTTCTCTCCCTCTACAGCAGCTCTGCTGGCCTGGTTCTCTGGCCCTAGAGCAGCTCTGCTGACTTGGTTCTTAGGTTCTCGAGCCGAGCAGCTCTGCTCTAGAGCAGCTCTGCTGACCTGGTTCTCTCCCTCTAAAGCAGCTCTGCTGACATGGTTCTCTCCCTCAACAGCAGCTCTACTGGCCTGGTTTCTCTGGCTCTACAGCATCTCTGCTGACCCGGTTCTCTGGCTTTAGAGCAATTCTGTGACCTGGTTCTCCAGCTCTAAAGCAGCTCTGCTGACCTTGTTCTCTCCCATTAAAGCAGCCCTGCTGACCTGGTTTCTCTGGCTCTAGAGCAGTTCTGCTGACCTGGTTCTCTGGCTCTAAAGCATCTCTGCTGACCTGGTTCTCTCCCTCTAAAACAGCTCTGCTGACATGGTTCTCTCCCTCTAAAGCAGCTCTGCTGACCTGGTTCTCTGGCTCTAAAGCAGCTCTGCTGACCTGGTTCTATGGCTCTAAAGCAGCTTTGCTGAGCTGGTTCTCTGGCACTAGAGCAGCTCTACTGACCTGGTTCTCTGACTCTAGAGCAGCTCTGCTGACCTGGGTCTCTGGTGCTATAGCAGCTCTGCTGACCTGCTTCTTAGGCTCTAGAGCAGCTCTGCTGACCTTGTTCTCTGGCTCTACAATGGCTCTGCAGACCTGGTTTCTCTGGCTCTACAGCTGCTCGGCTGACCTGGTTCTCTGCGCTCACGATGCACGCACCCGAGTTCGCGGAAATATATTTAAAAATAATGAGTTTATTATATGTACAAATATATTCTTTTTATGAATATCTTACATAATCTCTTTCCCTAATATGTATATTAAAGACACAATCTTGGAACATAATTTTTTTTTGCGCAAGTCGCGCACAAGCATCTCATACCGCAATGAGCATGTGTCGCGAATGCGTGGGAGCAGGAGTCGCAGACTGGTCGCATACCAATCGCGCACATCACATAATGTTAAATGTATATGATGTAACTGAAAAACACGCAGTCATCGCACACCGTACGTGGATCCTTCACGACTTTTCAAAATGGCGTCTAGAATTTGCGCACCCACCATGATGTGTACGCTTTGAGTGCATGACTTTGAAAAAAATTTGGGAACATTTTTTATTAAGAAAATAATATATAAATATATCAAAATAAAAAATGGAAACAAAAAATAATCAATATTTCAGTTCGAATTTTATTTTGCAATTTTCAGAAAAATATATAATATTTAATTAATAAAATATTTATAAATAAGCATATAAAAAAGCTTTGAAATTCACTGAAAAAACTATAGGTTTCAGAAACGTTATAGTTAGAAATTAGCATTTAACATTTTTTAGAAATTCACAGAAAAAAACATAGGTTTCAGGGGTGTTATAGTTAGCTGCCCATTTCACTCGTACAAAACCATAGAAATTCCTCCGTAATAAGTAGTTTTATAGGTAGTTCTGCTAACTATAACTCGCGCGCCTGCAATGCACTGCTGAAGATGTCACATATTACATCATTCATGACATGGTCAGTGACATCACTGATGACATCTCAAATGACATTACTGATGACATCACTGATGACATCATCCACGTGACAATCTGATACACCTCATCATATTCTAGTATAACCTTTCATCACTCACTGTAAAATACAGAGTATCATATTTGAAACCATTGACAGACCAATACCAGTTACTACATAGCCACTCACTGATTCCTAAGTCTACACACACACCTTCCCATTCAACAATAGAATCAGTTATACACGCAGTCACTAATTAATAAAACACTATCAAAATTTATTATTCATACACATATATAGACATTGACACATCAGCAGTCATCTTAGTCTGTTATGCAGTCATCCTACTCACTCATGAAAAAAAATAATCACACTTACATTTACTCACACAATTATACACACAACACCTCATTTATTCAAACACATAGTAGTTCATAATTAATATGTTAAAAAATTACCATTACATTTATACACTCATTCATATAGTTACTCTCACAATCACTGACTCTTACATATACTTATTTATATTCACCAACTCTCACATACAATGCCTGTTATTTTTTTACTTTTTTGAAGATGTACAACTAAAACATATATTCGCTCACCTCATTTATTCAAACACATGGTAACTCATAGTTAATATGTAAAAAAATCACCATTACAATTATACACTCATTCATATGGTTACTCTCACAATCACTGACTCTTATATATACTTATTTATATTCACCAACACTCACATACAATGCCTGTTATTTTTTTACTTTTTTGAAGATGTACAACTAAAACATATATTCGCTCACCTCATTTATTCAAACACATGGTAACTCATAGTTAATATGTTAAAAAATCACCATTACAATTATACACTTATTCATATGGTTACTCTCACAATCACTGACTCTTACATATACTTATTTATATACATCAACTCTCACATACAATGCCTTTTATTTTTTTACTTTGTTGAAGATGTAGAACTAAAACTTATATTTGTTCCCCAACAACCAAATAAATACACTCAGTTACCCAAACAACTGTTTCCACATGCACTCTTAAACCTATACACCTATTCAATCAACCATTCACACATCCATGCAGAATTACACACATCCCATCCAGCCACACACAAACACAGTGTTCCATATACTCACCCAACTAATCAATTTAAAATATATATACACTCATGTAGTTAGTGACCAACTGATGCAGCATCTTATAGAACAACAGAAACAGTGATGCACACATTCACATAGTTTAGTTACTAATCCATGTATTAAGTGAGACACTTTTACTCACTTAAACAGACAGTCAGACAGCTACTAAATCCTCCATCTAGACAGTAATATATCCACTCAATCTTCAATACAGATTGGTGTATATATAATACATATTTAAATTTCAAACTAAACCACATTCACTGGATGATGTCATCAATGTCATTTGAGAAGTCATCAGTGATGTCACTGACCATGTCATGAATGATGCAATATGTGACACCTTCAGCAGTGCATTGCAGGCGCGCAAGTTAAAGTTAGCAGAACTAACTATAATGGAGGAATTTCTATGGTTTTGTACGAGTGAAATGGCCAGCTAACTATAACACCCCTGAAACTTATGTTTTTTTTCTGTGAATTTCGAAGGTTTTTTAGATGCGAACTTCTAACTATAACGTCTATGAAACCTATGTTTTTTTCAGTGAATATATAGATATATATACATATATATATATATATATATTTATATATATATATATATATATATATCAACACATGTCCAGATTCCCAACAGTGAAGTGAACCCCATGGAAGCCTCTTTTGGAAAACACGAAGTTTATTGTTGGCAACTTGCTTGTTCCATCACACCTGGTTGCAGCCTCTGTAACTGATCGTGGCCAAACGCGTTTCGGGATCTCCATGTCCCTTTCTCAATGGCAGTAAGTAAAAGCATTTGATTTTGCAGTCTTTTCAATATGACGCTCTCCCCTGTGTGGGGGCGTGGCCATAACAACGGCCTGCTGGGCGTTGTAGTCCTTTGAATCCCCAGTGGGTGCGAGTTCATTAGCCAGTGAATACAATGTTACCCCAGTGGGTTGAGGGTGCTTCCAGCTCCTCTGGCTCACAGCTTTGTAGTTACCAACTGTGTTTGCGTGGGCGCTTACTGGGATATCGCACACGCAGCTTCCGTCCTTGTGCAACGCCCCATGTGGAGCTGCAGGTCCGCTTGTGCATGCGGGGGGTCCTCTTCGCGACCCGGACGGCCGCAAACATCAACACATGTCCAGATTCCCAACAGTGAAGTGAACCCCATGGAAGCCTCTTTTGGAAAACACGAAGTTTATTGTTGGCAACTTGCTTGTTCCATCACACCTGGTTGCAGCCTCTGTAACTGATCGTGGCCAAACGCGTTTCGGGATCTCCATATCCCTTTCTCAATGGCAGTAAGTAAAAGCATTTGATTTCGCAGTCTTTTCAATATGACGCTCTCCCCTGTGTGGGGGCGTGGCCCTAACAACGGCCTGCTGGGCGTTGTAGTCCTTTGAATCCCCAGTGGGTGCGAGTTCATTAGCCAGTGAATACAATGTTACCCCAGGGGGTTGAGGGTGCTTCCAGCTCCTCTGGCTCACAGCTTTGTAGTTACCAACTGTGTTTGCGTGGGCGCTTACTGGGATATCGCACACGCAGCTTCCGTCCTTGTGCAACGCCCCATGTGGAGCTGCAGGCCCGCTTGTGCATGCGGGGGGTACTCTTCGCGACCGGGACGGCCGCAAACATCAACACATGTCCAGATTCCCAACAGTGAAGTGAACCCCATGGAAGCCTCTTTTGGAAAACACGAAGTTTATTGTTGGCAACTTGCTTGTTCCATCACACCTGGTTGCAGCCTCTGTAACTGATCGTGGCCAAACGCGTTTCGGGATCTCCATATCCCTTTCTCAATGGCAGTAAGTAAAAGCATTTGATTTCGCAGTCTTTTCAATATGACGCTCTCCCCTGTGTGGGGGCGTGGCCGTAACAACGGCCTGCTGGGCGTTGTAGTCCTTTGAATCCCCAGTGGGTGCGAGTTCATTAGCCAGTGAATACAATGTTACCCCAGTGGGTTGAGGGCAATAGCGCTAACGGTAAGCTCACCGGTACAGGCCCCGGGGCGGGCCATAGCACTGCGCTTACCGGTGAGCGCATCGGTACGCACCCCGGGAGCGTACAGGGGCAAACAAATAAAAAAAAAATTACATCATTATAAAATATAAAATTTGTTATAAAAAATATTACATTTCATACCTATAGAGATTTGCTTTTAAAAAACCTAGTAAATTCACTGAAAAAACCATAGGTTTCACACCAGTTATAGTTAGCTGGAAATTTTACTGACATAAAACCATTGAAATTCCACGTTATAGTTAGTTGACTCACTATAACTTGCGAGCCTGCAATGCACTGCTAATGACGTCACAGATAACATCACTCATGACATGGTCAGTGACATCACTCATGACATCACTGATGACACCATCCTTGTGACAGAGTGACAGACCTCCTTTCACTGTAAAGTAACGCTTGAAACACATATTCAAAAATAGAAACTAACATTTTCAAAAAAGTGGAGATACCCATACCAGTTACAACAACCAATTCAGTCATTCCACCTTCTATATACACATCCTCTCATTCAGCAACAGTTCTACATAGTCACTCATACATATACTCACTCATCATATTTAGTGATACACCTACACATCCGGTTACACACCGACATTCATCCAAAAGTTACTAACACACATACTCAGACATGCAAAAAAACTATTGAACATCCATTTATTTGCATATACAACTATACACACACTACCACCTTACTTCTAAAGAAACATACACATATTTACTCTCTTAAACAATCACTTATAGAAACACATACTTATTTAAACAGGAACTCTTACATTCTCACATATACTCACTTATATACATCAATACTCACATATACTAGATTAAAACATATGTCGTTACTGATAAAGACACTAGTGAGACAGTCATTCACTCACTAACACACACATATACACACTCATCCACCCATACAGTCCTGCACATATGCTGTCTTCAAAACACATACAAACATTGAGTCAGTCATTGATGCATCTATGTGCTAAGTAATACCCCCATCAAACCATACAGACACTCATACTGATACTAAAAAACATCTAATAACCCATATACACACACGTAGCTACTCACCAACCCATGCAGCCACTTATACGCAAAGTGAAAAACTGATACAAACATTTAAATATTTAAACAATACTCGCTAATATATGTATTCACTAAGATACACTTAATAAGCCAGTTAACCAATCAATTTGTTTTTAAAAAAGCATCCATTAAGACACTTATTTAAATATGTATTCTTCCATCGACCTTTACATATACATATATAAAACATATTTATTTTACAGAAAGACACACATTCACTGGATGGTGTCATCAGTGATGTCATGAGTGATGTCACTGACCATGTCATGAGTGATGTAATCTGTGACGTCATCAGCAGTGCATTGCAGGCGCGCAAGTTATAGTGAGTCCAACTAACTATAACTTTGAATTTCAATGGTTTTATGTCAGTAAAATTTCCAGCTAACTATAACTGGTCTGAAACCTATGGTTTTTTCAGTGAATTTACTAGGTTTTTTAAATGCTAATTCCTAACTATAACTGGTGTGAAACCTATGGTTTTTTTCAGTGAATATATATATACATATATATATATATATATATATATTCAATGAAAAAACCATAGGTTATAGGCCATATATAGTTAGGAATTAGCATTTACAAAACCTTATTTTACTCGCATAAAACCATTGAAATTCCATATATAGTTAGCTAACTATAAGCGCTAACTATATATCGCGCACCCGCAATCCACTGCTGATGATGTCACATATTACATCATTCATGACATGGTCAGTGACATCACTGATGACATCACTGATTACAACATCCAGTGACTGTATGTTTCTGTAAAGTTAAAATATGTTTCACATATTGAAGAATGAGTGGATGTATAAGTGTCTGGATGAAGAATTTAGTAGGTGCATGACTGACTGTATGAGTGAGTGATTAAATGTGTCTCACTGAGTGCATGGGTTAGTGACTAAACTGTCTTAATTCGTGCATCAGTATGTTTGTTGTTGTGTAAACTGCTGCTTGTGTTGATCAGTAGCTATAAGAGTAGCCATATGGGTTATTGATTGGTTGCCCAAATATTTGAATGGGAGGCTGAGTGTGTGTGTGGGTGGCTGGGAGGTGCGTGACTCTGTGCATAGATGTGTAAGCAGTTGATTCACTAGGAGTATGAGTTCAAGAGTGCATGTGGAAACAGCTATATGAGCGGTTGACTGTGCATGGGTGTGTTGGTGAGTGAATGGATTTCTCATTGCTACATGTGCAAGTAAGTACGTATGTAAAACACAATACATGTGAGAGTTGAGATATATAAATAACTGAACATAAGAGCCAGTGAATGTGTGAGTGGCTGTATCGATCACTGTGAGCTTGTATCAGGGATTATATAAGAGAGTAAATATGTGTTATTATATGTTTGAATAAGTAAGATGTGTATAACTGTATAGTTGAGGAAATGGAGGTGTGATTGATTCTTTGCATGACTGACTAGGTGTGTGAGTAAGTCCATGGATGAGTGACAGTCTGTGAGTGTCTGTTTATACTGAGTGTATGTAAGGTTATATTAGAGTCTGAAGAGGTTCATTGTATTATCACATGAGTGATGTGATCAGTGATGACAAATGAGATGTCATCAGTGATGTCATTTGAGTTGTCATCAGTGATGTCATTTGAGATGTCATCATTGATATCATTTGAGTTGTCATCAGTGATGTCATTTGAGATGTCATCAGTGATGTCATCAGTGATGTCACTGACCATGTCATGAATGATGTAATATGTGACATCATCAGCAGTGGATTGCGGGTGCGCGATATATAGTTAGCGCTTATAGTTAGCTAACTATATATGGAATTTCAATGGTTTTATGCGAGTAAAATAAGGTTTTGTAAATGCTAATTCCTAACTATATATGGCCTATAACCTATGGTTTTTTCATTGAATTTTCAAGGTTTTGTAAATGCAAATTCCTAACTATATATCCACTATAACCTATGGTTTTTTCTGTGAATTTCATTGGTTTTTTAATAGCAAATATGAAAAGCTTTAAAATGTCAAGTACGTGATAGATAAAAACATTTTCGTATTTATGCACGCTGATGTGCTTTGAACGCTGCCCCCCCCCCCCTCCCCTCTTTTGCCTTTGTTAGTACTCTCTCTTTGCAGATACAGAAGGGCAGTTAACGCAGGCCTTTACCCCCGTTGTAATCCGTCGTACCTCCTTGTCTCTCCATTTGATTGATTGTTGTCCAAGCATTTACTGTTTTAGAATTGGTTCTCTTTGGATCATTCTCTATTTACAAACAAGCACAAAGTCGCAATACTCTGTTTAGTCTTTGCAGATAGTGAAAAATCGTGTAAAAAAATAAAAGTAATCGAGCAAAATCAGTAGGCCACTAATTGGATCTCTTTTTGACCTCGCTAAAATAGAAATATTAGGAACAACCCTTCTTGAGAAATACGAAAATAGTGAGATGAACTGAGCTCCACACCATGAGGGCTGCAAGACAGCTCGGCTCCATCACCCATCCCGCACAAAATAATGACAAACCCTATGCAAATATTAAAAATATAGACAACACACCAGCAAAGAAATAGGGTAAAACATTTTATTAAAAAACTATTTACATAACGTTGGTTTATAAGATGATGTCAGTAGTGGACCGATGTGTGAATAGATCGAAAACAGCACAAGGCTCCAAGATCCGGATAGCAAGCTCCTGGATGTTGGGTGCCATAGTTTAGAGTTCTGAATTTCAGCCTTTTTCAATGCCTGTGCTTTGTTGAATCAAAATGGCGGTTTGACACAAAGCTGACTCAAGCGTTGTTACTGATGCTATGCAGACCAAAACTGGTTTTCAGTTTGTACATTTTTCTAGATTTTTCAATCCAAGTTTGGTTGACTTTGTAGAACGATGGCTTCAGATTTTCAACATACGGTGTGGTGGCGCTGACTGGGAGGGGGCGCTTCGCTCCTGCCCCCTCCCCAAGTAAGATTTTCATACGTGAAAGTACGTTAATGGTTTTGGTCCCCGAGATGCTTCGATGTCACTACCATTCTCAAATAGCATAAGTTCTGGATGTTGGGTGCCATAGTTAAGAGTTCTGAGCAGCGCTTGTAACACTGTCTGAAGCTTACTTCCTCCTACTGCAGCTTCACTATTCTCAAAGTAAGTGAGTGTCGTTTGTGGACCTGACTGCATTAGAAAACAATATGATATGTTACCTTCCTAAACAGCTTGACGGAGGCCCCTGAGGGGCGCTGTGATGGCCATGGACTCGGAGAAGACGCTTGGCTCCGACACCCTCCCCAAGTCTTATAGCACTGGTGTAGCCTGAGATCGCCCCCGACATAGGCGGCCGGCTCCCGGGGTCCGGCGGTACTTTTTGCCTTTTGATGACTCTTCAATTCTGGACCTTGTCCCACAATCCGTTTGACCTGAAGACAAGCTGTAGTGAGGCGCCCCTTTATCGTTTTAGTTGCCATTCCGCCCGCTTTTGCTACACTGTGCCTCTTCCGCCATTCAGCTGTTTTCCGCCCGCTCTTGCGACTACAGCGTCTCGCTCACCATGTAGTTGAGATGCGCCCGCTCTAGCGGTGCAGCGATAGGCGGCTGCCACAGGACTCTCAAAATGGCGGCCGGCTCTTCGGTTTTGGGCCTGGTCCACTAAAATGGCCCTGGGACACCTTGGAACTCGGACGCTTGTCTGCTAGGGCTTGGATCCCATTCTCGAAAAGCGTCCCCTCAGCCGTGAAGATTCTACAAAAGTCATGGGGGCCTCCGACTCCCGCAGGCTTCTGGTGGGGAGCGGCTGCCATGATTGCTCGTGGAATGGCCACGACGGAGCTACGAGATGGTAGTGGTCTCATGCTGACGCCAGCTTTAGTCTGAAACATCCAGAAACACTGTAGACTACCAATTCGATCAGTTCCGGTAGCGCCCCAACATGACCCGGAAGAGAAGAACTTGCCCTCCCCTCTTTGACTGATGGTTCTTGTTGCCTGTCCCCTCTGTTGTCATTTAACAGAACTTTTTGGACTACTGAAAGGGGTTGTGTTCTGAACGCTGGTTGGTGGAGACATTTAGACTATATTCTTGACCTACGTTGTCGCGTAATGCGTTTTATGACACGCCGCGTTAGCGCACCCGGAAGTGATCCGAGGCGCGGCGCGCAGCGCGTAACGTAAGCATAACAGGTCATGTGACTTGTTAATAAAACTTTTCATTGGTTCATTTTACTTTTGTTAATTTAATGATGAAAAGCTTGGTCATATGACCTAAAAATTACGCTTTTTATTATTTTCGAACAATATTTTTTTTTCAAACATATGTTATAATATTCCAGGCTAATGTACTTTCCCGGAAAATTTACAACTGTCTGGCAAGTAAAATATATTCCTTTTTCGAGAAAAAGGGCGTTTCTTCCTTCCATGACGGAGCCGTTGAGTAAAAGAGATTCGACCTGCTGTCTTAGTCGCCGATGCGCCTGATTATCAGATTCTTATCGATCACTTTATGTTGCAGACATGAAAAACACAACTGCCCTTGACCATTTATCTTTACTGCGTTCCTACATATTATACCTTTTATCCGTCATGTAATTGGACTGCTTTATTTCACTTGCCTTTTACTGATTCGAAAACAGTCACTAAAAGTAAAAACTTTACAAATGAAAATACTACTACCGTGTTTTGTTTTAAAAACCTTTATTGTGAAAATGTCAGTATACAAATACGGGCCTATAACCACGTGGGCCGGCCACGGAGCAAACTCAAATCGTATATGATGAGGAGACATTTACACTGTAGAAGAACGTAACGAGCGGGCCATTAGGTGACAAGAACAAAGGTGTCTAACAGTTGCGGAATCGGTGGACGTACATTTTGTAATTAAAATACGACAGGGCCACTTACAATAACATTTTCTAGATATACATTTGCGGGCAAAGAGTTACGAGTCCCATTTATACCGGCGCCATTTTGGGCGAGGCCGGGCAGGTCCAAGATATAGTCAAAATGTCTCCACCAACCATCGGCCAGACCAGAACCCCTTTCGGCCCTTTATGCTACAAGATGGTGTCTTCCATTCAGAAAATATTGGTGGCAGCATTTTGAAAGGAAACAGAAACAGCCGTTCTCCTAGTGAGTTTCACATTGTTACATTTAGGAAGAATGTTGAAGAGTAGTATGTGGAAAATCTGAAGCCATTTTTCTACAAACTCTCAATCAGACTTGGATGGAAAAAAAAAACATGAAGAATGTACAAACTGAAAACCAATTTTTGTCTGTATAGCACCAACAGTAACACTTGAGTCAGCTTTGTGTCAAGCCGCCATTTTCATTCAATCAATAGCGTCCCCCTGCACACATTCAGGGACCTGGTCGTGTCTTCAGATGAAACGCATTGTAGGAAAAGAAGCAGAAAAGAAAAGGAAAAAAGTTCCGCCGGACCTAGTGAAGCTGCAGCAGGTGCAAATAAGCTTCAGACAGTCTTCAACTTACTCTGATTCTTATAATAAACTTCAGATAGTCTTACAAGCACTACTCAGAACTCTCAACTGAGGCACTCAACATCCAGGACTTGCCATTCGGATCTTAGCGCCTTGTATTTTTGTTTTGTTCTTGATGGAGGGGAAACAACAAAAAACAGGCATTGAAAACGGCTCAACTGGAGCAAAAAAAAAATTACTTCTTGGGTGCATTAGGGCATTTATGATTTTCGAATGCCGTATTCATCATGTTGATGCTCATGTTGCCATAGGACAGCATAGCACCACAGTGTATACAAGTTAACTTCATATGTTCAGATGAGGCAGGTGGCATATTTAGCATTCACCTTCTTTGATCCAGGAGGGATGGAGAAAAACTGCCAGATGAAACTTGAAACTTGGCCATCCAGATCTCGGCGCGTTCGACTCACTGTACCGCAACAGTGACCGCAACTCAGCTGGACACGCCGTCTTTCGGCGCAGCATTGTAGGATGGCCACACCAGTGCGGCAATTTGCTAGACACCACCTCGGTGCCATCCGGATCTCGGCGCGTTCGAGTCACTGTACCGCAACAGTGACCGCAATTCAGCTGGACACGCCGTCTTTCGGCGCAGCATTGTAGGATGGCCACACCAGTGCGGCAATTTGCTGGACACCACCTCGGTGCCATCCGGATCTCGGTGCGTTCGAGTCACTGTACCGCAACAGTGACCGCAACTCAGCTGGACACGCCGTCTTTCGGCGCAGCATTGTAGGATGGCCACACCAGTGCGGCAATTTGCTGGACACCACCTCGGTGCCATCCGGATCTCGACGCGTTGTGCTGCCTTCGGCCTATTCGCACATCGGTCCGCTACTGACAGTGACCGCAACTCAGCTGGACACGCCGTCTTTCGGCGCAGCATTGTAGGATGGCCACACCAGTGCGGCAATTTGCTGGACACCACATCGGTGCCATCCGCATCTCGACGCGTTGTGCTGCCTTCGGCCTATTCGCACATCGGTCCGCTACTGACAGTGACCGCAACTCAGCTGGACACGCCGTCTTTCGGCGCAGCATTGTAGGATGGCCACACCAGTGCGGCAATTTGCTGGACACCACCTCGGTGCCATCCGGATCTCGACGCGTTGTGCTGCCTTCGGCCTATTCGCACATCGGTCCGCTACTGACGCCGCCTCACGTGCCAACGGATTTTCTACGCTTTTTGTAGCCCTATGCCGCAGAACAGGTCATGTGACTTGTTTATAAAACTTTTCATTGGTTCATTTTACTTTTGGTTTCCTAAAGATGGAAGGCTTGGTCATATGACCTAAAAATAACACTTTTCATTGGTTTAGAACATTTTTTTTCCCAAACGATGAAAGCCCCACCTTGTTTCTGGATCATTCAGACTGAAGCTGGCGTCAGCATGAGAGCACCACCATCTCGTGGCTCCGTCGTGGTCATTCCGCGAGCAATCATGGCAGCCGCTCCCCACCGGAAGCCTGCGGGAGTCGGGGGCCCCCAAGACTTTTATACAATCTTCACGGCTGAGGGGACGCTTTTCGAGAATGGAGCCCAAGCCCTAGCAGGCAAGCGTCCGACTTCCAAGGTGTCCCAGGGCCATTTCAGTGGACCAGGCCCAAAACCGAAGAGCCGTCCGCCATTTTGACAGCCATGTGGCAGCCGCCTATCGCTGCACTGCAAGAGTGGGAGCAACTCCACAACATGGTGAGCGAGACGCTGTGGCCGCAAGAGCGAGCGCAACTCAGCTAGATGGCCGCCACCTGGGGAGGCCCGTTCACGCCGCCTCCCCCCCCCCCCCCCGGGCCGCCGCACGCCAATTTTCGGAGCAGCATTGTAGGATACCAAAACCAGTGCGGCAGTTTACTGGACATCACCTGGGTGCCTGTCGTACATGTTGTGTCAGCCATGTGACACTGGACACAGACCGCTACTGACGAGGCCTCCCCCCGCACCACCCGGGACGCCCCACGCTGTTTTTCTGTGCTGCATTGTAGGATCCCTAAACCAGTGCGGCACCCAGGCGACATCACCTGGGTGCCGTCCAGAACTCTGCACGTTGTGCTGCCTTGGGACTA
Organism: Lissotriton vulgaris; assembly: GCF_964263255.1. Lineage (NCBI taxonomy): Eukaryota > Metazoa > Chordata > Amphibia > Caudata > Salamandridae > Lissotriton > Lissotriton vulgaris. Next base: position 311,454,282 of record NC_141687.1, read on the forward strand.
TTCGCACAACAGACCGCTACTGACGAGGCCTCCCCCCGCCCCACCCGGGACACCCCACGCCAATTTTCGGAGCAGCATTGTAGGATCCCTAAACCAGTGCGGCACCCAGGCGACATCACCTGGGTGCCGTCCAGAACTCTGCACGTTGTGCTGCCTTGGGACTATTCGCACAAAAGACAGCTTCTAACCATTGTTGCTTTTTGTGTTAATAAATGTTTAAATGTTTTTAGTTTTTGTTCTGTTCATTATCGTTAAAAGTTAATAAAGTTTTATAACCTTACTTTGTTGGAGTGTTATCTATTTTTTGAAAAACGGGTGAATGGGGCCTTGAATCGGGTTATTGTCATGTGTGGGCTTTGGAAGTGTGCTGCTGCAGGATCGGACATTTCAAACTCAAATGCACGTTCTTTTTCTTACCTTTCCGAAGCATGGAGCGCAATAGCAAGCAGAGAAAGGGTGATGCACGTGTTGAACACTACCTGACCTGGCAAGTTGCTGGCAGTGCCCCCCCGCCCGCTCCTGAAAGAGGGCACACACACACCGCCGCCCCGAGTACTTCAGAAATCTTTAAAAGACCATGCGCTTGTTCATGAGGCTTAAATGGTTTATCACCTCTTCTAGAACCCCTACATCGACCCTCTGACGTTTCATGGAAAAATTACCATGTAACACAATACCAAGGCCTATCAGCTGAAACCCCCAAGGAATCGTGGGGCATATTAGCAAGGGGGTTTATCTCCGCTTTTTTGGCTTTAAAAACCATGAAAGCGGAGATAAAATTATTTCCCTATTATCAAGCTGTCGCTAACACCAGTTAGTGACACCTAAAAGGAGATAGCGACCATCTTGGGCCCGGCTTTGCATGTCAGTGATACTTATCACTAATGACATGCAAAGTGGCGTGCCAAGATGTTAGCGACTGGAAACAGTCCCTAACATCGCTACCTTCTATTACCAACTTTTGGAGATATTCGCACTAAGCGCGAATATCTCCAAAAGCTAACACCTGCCCTGAGCAGGTCTTAGCCATGTTATCCAATGGGAGGTGGATAACATGGCTAAGAGCATTAGGTCGATAATACATGAATATCGCTGACTTTTCTGCGATAATAGCAAGGTTTATCTGCGATAAAAATCGCCGATGTGCGGCGATAATTTTTGTCTCTAAACAAGTTATAGACAAAAATTATCGCTAGTTGTTAGTAATATGCCCCCGGGTTTTTGCTTGCAGAAATCGGGAGGCGGGAGACTAGCACTGAAATCAGTACTCACACGCCTGAATCAGGAGAATTGGCATGTCTGAATTCTCTACAGCTGGGGCCATAAACTACATCCGCAGGGGTAGGTGATAGCCTGGGACCAGCCTAGCATCTAAAATGGCTGCCGTGCACGACAAAATTGTGGCATTCGAAAAAAGGCAAGATGGCGCAGCCGCTGGAAGAGATATATCAACATATATCAGCCTCCTCAGCCACCCTCAGGAAACATAGGGGATTAGGATATGTCTCCCGCACCCCCTTATACCTAGTACTTTAATTAACGAAGCACAAAATGGCGAATTCCCGTTTCGCTACCAGTTTGCGGCCCAGTTCGCGGCCCGTGAAGCGCTTCTACCGTGAAAAATCATTTTTTTTTTATTTTCCCCACGGGACCCTTTAATAACCCCAACAACATTCCTAGGGGGTCAAGAGGGGGATACCTTGCCCCCTTTCATTAAATTCCCCCTTAGTTTTTCACCTTTTCTTCTCTCTCGATCCTACCGAGAGACAAGATGGCGGCCGCTCCGGACTGTCACGCAGCAAAAAAAAAAAAAAAGCTCACGCACAGCCGCTGGAAGAGATGTATCAACATATATCAGCCTCCTCACCCACCCTCAGGAAACATAGGGGATTAGGATACGTCTCCCGTACCCACTTATAACTAGTAATTTAATTTACGAAGCACAAAATGGCGAATTCCCGTTTCGCTACCAGTTCGCGGCCGCGCTTCTACCGTGAAAAATCATTTTTTTTTTATTTTCCCCACGGGACCCTTTAATAACCCCAACAACATTCCTAGGAGGTCAAGAGGGGGATACCTTGCCCCCTTTCATTAAATTCCCCCTTCGTTTTCCACCTCTTCTTCTCTCTCGATCCTACCGAGAGACAAGATGGCGTCCGCTCCGGACTGTTTAGAATGTTGACAGACACCGGAGAGCCAATCAGCTTTCTGCGCGCAAAGTTCCGATAAGCGAAAAGTAAGCGGACCGGATCGCTGCCCAGAGCGCTGTTACAGATATATATCTTGGTTTGAACGTTAATTTCTCAAAAACTACTGGAGCACATATATTGAGACCTAGCAAAGGCACATCGGGCTAACAGTCCCTACAATTTTGCCAAGTTTCGTGCAAATCCATTCAGCCGTTCGAGCTAAAAGTGAGTCCAACCGCCCTATGGAAAACTCAATGCAAAAAACGCGTTTTGGGACCCCCCTTTTTTCTCAGCCCCCCCTTGACGAAACCCCACCAAATTTTCAGGGGCTGCTCAGAAACAAAATGTGCCATTTTCCTGAAAATTTCAGCCGATTCCGTCCACAAACGCCAAAGTTATTAGGCATAGAATTTTCAAAAGTTCCATAGAGAAAAAATCCTAACTATATATACCTACTGGCTATCGCCAGTAGGTAATATATATATATAATATATATAATATATATATATATATATATATATATATATATATATATATATATATATATATATATATATATATATATATATATATATATATATTCACTGACAAAACCATAGGTTTCAGGCCTTATATAGCTATCAGTGATGTCACTGACCATGTCATGAATGATGTAATATGTGACATCATCAGCAGTGGATTGTGGGGGCGCGAAATATAGTTAGTACAACTAACTATATAGGAGCAATTTCAATGGTTTTGTATGAGTGAAATGTCCAGCTAACTATAACACCCCTAAAACTTATAGTTTTTTGAGTGAATTTTAAAGGTTTTTTAAATGCTAATTCCTAACTATATAAGGCCTGAAACCTATGGTTTTTGTAGTGAATGTCAAAGGTTTTTTAAATGCTGATTCCTAATTATATAAGGCCTGAAACCTATGATTTGTTCAGTGAATTTCAAAGGTTTTTTTAATGCTAATTCCTAACTATATAAGACCTGAAAGCCCACCAGGAATCTCCAGTATGCGCCAGGGGACTGCATTGCAGAGATGTGTAATGAAGCCACGCCCCTTTTTACACCTCTCTGCAACACAGCCCCCGTGCATGTTTGAAGAGGGGGAACTAATTCCCCTTGCATACTGGGGGCCCCTGGGGGCCAACTAGCCCACCTGGAACCTCCAGTATGCGCCAGGGGGCTGCATTGCAGAGGTGTACTGTGGCTATGTCCCTTGTTACACCTCTCTGCAACGCAGCCCCCTGCCGCATTTGCAGAGGGGGAATTAATTCCCCTTACATACTGGGGGTCCCTGGGGGCCAACTAGCCCACCAGGAGCCTCCATGTATGCGCCAGGGGGCTGCATTGCAGAGAGGTGTAATGAGGCCACACCCTTTTTTACACCTCTGTGCAACGCAGCCCCCGTGCATGTTTGAAGAGGGGGAACTAATTCCCCTTGCATACTAGTGGTCCCTGGGGGCCAACTAGCCCACCTGGAACCTCCAGTATGCGCCAGGGGGCTGCATTGCACAGAGGTGTAATGAGGCTATGCCCCTTTTTACACCTCTCTGGAACGCAGGCCACTGGCGCGTTTGCAGAGGGGGGACTAATTCCCCTTGCATACTGGGGGTTTCTGGGTCATATCTGCCCAAACGCCGATATTCAGAATGATTGAAAATGACTTTTCTTGAGAAACATTTGGATTTGGATTATCATGTCCTATTCTTTGGAAGTTTTGAAAGACTGACTTTGAGGATGCCATAAATTACTCAAGTATGCCCGAATTGTGTCGGTAAAATTGATACCTAGTCACTTTGAATAAGAATGTACTTACGTCTTGTCTAACATTTGGAAGAAATATCTAGTTATATGACAACAGGATACCGACATAACTTGAAGGAAATAAGAATGCCCTGAAGAAGTTCTGTTGTACAGAATGAAACATGTCGGCTGGCTGTGGTACATAAACTTAAGGAAAATAAAAGCATTTGAATATACACCAAGATTCAGCGCTTCAATAAGGACTCTAAGTGATATGATTTGATTGGACTTATTGTGCAAGTGGTGCTGTGCCAAACTTTGGAATATTCTCCACTATTCTCTACTACTTACTCTCTACTACTCCACTACTCTCTAATACTCACTCTCTACTACTCATTCTCTACTACTCTACTACTCTCTACTACTCACTCCCTACTACTCACTATCTACTACTCCCTACTACTCACTCTCTACTACTCTCTACTCTTTACTACTCACTCTCTACTACTCTCTCTATACTACTCACTCTTTACTACTCACTCTTTACTACTCACTCTCTACTACTCCCTACTATTCACTCTCTACTTCTCACTATCTACTACTCTATCTCTCACTCTCTACTACCCACTCTACTACTCACTCTCTACTACTCTCTACTACTCACTCTCTACTACTCTCTCTCTACTACTCTCTACTACTCACTATACTACTCACTCTCTACTACTCTCTACTATTCTCTCTCTCTGCTACTCACTCTCTACTACTCTCTACTACTCACTCTCTACTACTCACTCTCTACTACTCTCTACTACTCACTCTTTACTACTCTCTACTACTCACTCTCTACTGCTCTCTACTACTCACTCTACTACTTACTCTCTACTACTCTCTACCACTCACTCTCTACTACTCACTCTCTACTACTCTCTACTACTCACTCTACTATTCACTCTACTACTCGCTACTACTCACTCTCTGCTACTCTCTCTACTGTTCTCTACTACTCTCTACTACTCACTCTCTACTCTCTATTACTCACTCTCTACTCTCTACCTCTCTACCTCTCTCTACTTCTCTCTCTACTAGTCTCTACCTCTCTACCTCTACCTCTCTACCACTACCTCTCTAACTCTACACCTCTACCTCTCTACCTCTCTCTACACACACACATATACACATATATATATGCATATATATGCATATGCATATATATATATATGTATGTATATGTGTATATATATATATATATATATATATACATACATATACAAACATATATAATCGGCATATCTATATAAATACAAATATAACTGCATGCATACATATACATATATGCATACATATGCAAGTTATTTACATGAAAGTTTTAAAAACACTAATGAAAGCAAAGCTAAAAAGCCACCTCATTACAAACAGAATAACTTTAACTTAAACGAGGGCGAGATCTATTGCATTTTCAATGCTTGTTTACTTTGGTTCCATCAAGAAGGCATTCAGATGTGTCACACATTTGCCATAAATTCTGAATGTTAGCACTCTAGTTGATCATTAGATCATTGTCGTAAAGCTACTGCTCACCAGGGAAGTCTGCTGCTGGTATTCAAAGTGCATGTTTCAGTCTGCATGTCTGATTTTTTTTAATGAAATAGAAGAGGATTTGAGAAGTCACTCAAAATGTGCCCTAATTTTTCTTTTTGAAGCACTAATCATACTTTCTATGGCAAAATGAACCCCCCTCATTTTGTTCCTTTTTAAATGAAATGTTTTCAGACTTACCACTTCATTCCAATGAAGATGGCTTCTGGTGTGACATACTTTTGTCATAAATAAGACTGTTAGCGCTCTAGTTGTTCTTTAGAACATCCTGGGACATTCTATCATTGGGCTACACTTGGGCTACATCTGGGTGATATTTGGGCTACATTTAGACTCTTTTGTCTCTGGTGGCCATCTTGGGAGACTGCATGTCAGAATATTTTTATGAAATAGAAGAGGATTTGAGAAGTCACTCAAAATGTGCCCTAATTTTTCTTTCTGCAGCACTAATCATACTTTCTATGGCAAAATATACCCCCTCATTTTGTTCCTTTTTAAATTAAATGTTTTAAGAGCTACCACTTTATTCCAATCAAGATGGCTTCAGGTGTGCCATACCTTTGTAATAAGTAGGACTGTTAGCGCTCTAGTTGTTCTTTAGAACACTCTAGGAGGCTGCAGTAGAACACAAAGGAATCAACTGACAGTCTCTGTCCTTGCTGGATGTACATGTTTTACTGAGAATGTCAGACTTCATTCTCACATGACTGAGAAAGATAATGTGAATTTACAGAAAATATGCTTTTAGTTTAGCTTATAGATCCCCTTCCAAACCACTGTGAGAAAAGCATGAGATAATAGTTTTCTTTCAAACATGATTCATGATATCCCAGCAGAAGACTTTTTCAGATGGTAAAATCACCTTAGAACACACCACAATTCCTAAAATGAGTATGGTACCATCAACAAATGATTTATAATGTAACTAAAGTCCTAAAACCCTTCTTTAACTACAATGTTTTTTAATGAGGTGTGCTATCATGTATATTGGTCCCAAGATGGCTGCCAACACTTCTTGGATGAAGTTCTGACAGCCCATCAGATTTCACCATGAGATGTGTGGTTAGGCTCCGCCCAGATATATATGTGTTTTTGAATTTAATTTTCATAAAAACTACTGGAGCAATTTTCACCAAATATTGCAAAGGCACTTCTGCGTACCAGTCCCTACAGTTTTGCAAAGATTGGTGTAATTCCGTTCAGCGGTTCGGGCTGTAGACTTGTCAGAACGTCCTATGGAAATTAACATGCGGAAAACACGTTTTGGGACCCCCCTTTTTTCTCAGCCCTCACTTCACGAATCCCCCCGAAACTTTCAGGGAAGGAGCGCAGCGGAGCTGGCCAAAATTTTGGAAAATTACACGCAAATTCCTCAACCGGCGCCAAAGTTATTCCCAATAAAATGTTGCGGATTTCCTATGGTAGCCAATCCTAACTATATATACCTACTGGCTATCGCCAGTAGGATATATATATATGCATATGTATGTATATATATATATATGTATATATATATATGTATATGTATATATATGTGTATATATATGTGTGTATATATATATATATATATATATATATGTATATATATATATATATATATATATATATATATATATATATATATATATATATATATATATATATATATATATATATGTATATGTATATGTATATGTATATATACATATAAATATATATTACCTACTGGCGGTCGCCAGTAGGTAGTTATAGTTAGGATTTTTTTCAATGCAAAATCTCAAAATTCTATTGTGAATAACTTTGGCACCGGTTGATGAATCTGCCTGAAAATTTACTCAAATTTGCCTCGCCGAGCTCCGGTCCTTCCCTGGAAGTTTCGGGGGGCTTCGTCAAGCGGGGGCCGAGATAAAGGGGGATCCCAAAACGTGTTTTTCCCATGTTAATTTCCATAGGGCGGTCAACCTCACTTTCACCCCGAACAGCTGAATGGATTTCCACCAAACTTGGCAAAATTGTAGGGACTGGTAGCCCGATGTGCCTTTGCTATGTCTCAAGATATGTGCTCCAGTGTATTTTGAGTAATTTAGGTAAAAAAATATATATATATCTATGGCCGCGTCCCGGTACGCGCACCGGGGAGCGTACCGGGCGCGCCACGCGAGGTGCGCACGGAAAGCTGATTGGCTCTCGGGTGTCTGTGAACATTCGAAACAGTCCGGAGCGGCCGCCATCTTGTGTCTCGGTAGGATCGAGACACAAGAGGTGGCCAAAACAAAGGGGGAAAAGACCATTAGGGAGCAGAGTAGACCCCCCCTGACCCCCTTGGTTTCATGTGGGGGCTATAAAAGGGCCCCGTGGGGCAAAAAAAAAAATATATATATGTGATGTCACTGACCATGTCATGAGTGATGTAATCTGTGACGCCATCAGCAGTGCATTGCAGGCGCGCAAGTTATAGTAAGTCCAACTAACTATAACGTGGAATTTCAATGGTTTTATGTCAGTAAAATTTCCAGCTAACTATAACTGGTGTGAAACCTATAGTTTTTTCAGTGAATGTACTAGTTTTTTTAAATGCTAATTCCTAACTATAACTGGTGTGAAACCTATGTTTTTTTCAGTGAATATATATATATATATATATATATATATATCTTTAAGGCAATATATTTCTTCAAGATTCAAGTTACTTTTTAATGATCTTTACATTGATGCCTTTTTCAAATCAGCACATTTTCACAGGCTTGTGTGATTCACAGTTCAAATTCCCCCCAAAACTTTTACAGGTTTTTCCAAAACAGGCATTAGTTTTTAAATGGATGCAGCAGGGCAGAGGGATGTGCATCCCTGTATGTGGTCTCCCCCTGCGAACTCTGGCATGGTCCTTTACGCAAGCTTCTTTTATTTAATTTCTGGCTTAGAAAGGGAAATGAGCAAACAGCACCATTTCAGAGTTTTGATCATAATGAAGCACAATTCACAGAGGCAGGATCTGACATCTTATGATCATGTTTACAAACTGATGCTGACTGGCTTTCTGAAGGGACTACATTTTGCTGTTGTCAGTCTGTTACGGATGGTCCACGATGCAGGCTTTCTGAGTGATCCCCGTTTTTCATCACAGCTCTGCATGTTCTTTCCCATCAGAAAAGTCATATTATCATTTTACAATTGGATCCTATGGGATCTGAGGCCTAGGATCACACTGTGTTATGCCTGTTTTGATGTAAATGACATATAGCACTCCATTTTTTCATACACTGGGACAGGAACACCCACTGCGCCCGACGCCCGCCTCTGCAACCCTGCAACGATGGGGAGATTGTGCACCAATTTACGATCACAGCCTTCTCATTCAACACGAAATATGTCCCCAACCACTGAAGACCACCGAACGACAGCAGAATTCCCCTCCTAATCTCCACATGAGCAATTAATAATTTTTTAGAACACAGGGATTTATCTAGTCTTCAATTAACCCTTCTGCATGGTAGAGTTCAGGATTACCTTTCTTGCGTTCACAGGCATGGCTGTAAATTCGAAGATATGGAACATGGAGGCTTCCTCTCACTCAAGTCTCCTTACCTTTTCCTGGGAGCGTTCAAAACGCTAATCTCAGGTGTTTGTTTTCCAATGCACTTTCTTGCTATGGCGAGGGCCTTGAGCAGCACATAGCTTCCCCAACCAGTAGTGTGCTAGGAGGTGCATTTGCAGAGTGGTGGGGAAAGGGGTGTGGCCTCTGAAGACCTCTCAGAAATCCCCCTGTGTGGGCTTACTAGAGGTCAATAATACACACAAAAGATAACCGGATGGTATCCTAACTAGAATGTGAATATGAATTAGTCTAAAAAAAGAATTAACTTTTTAAAGACGTGAACCCTCACTCACCCATGGGAGACATGCTTCATCATTGGGTTCCCTCTTGCACACAGTGCCCGCAAGGTGCACAGTGTGGGCTACAACTTTCCCTCAGGAGAGAAGCGTGAGGTGTTTTACACTCCAATGTTTTAAGTGAGTGAGGGGCAGAGTGAAAAAATATCAAAATTGAGTTAAAACTATCTCAAAGGGGGAAAATTATGTTTAATGAGTATCCCCTATGGACAGCATTAAAAAACAGTGTGAGTAATAGAGGTAAAAGTGTTCCCTATCTGATTAGGTCAACATGTTTCTGCCCAGATGACCAGAAGTTTGTGGCATTCTTCAGGACCAACGTCATGCCACTCTGTTAACAATGTGATGAAAAAATAAAGAAAAGCCATACTTTTTTCTATGGATGTTTCCAGAACTAACTTCAGTCTGGTCTGTTTTCTGTAACACACAACCACATTAATATGTCATGAATATTCACGATTCATGGTTATTGACTAGTAACCAAGTGTAAGTAAAAAGCAGTGTCAAATCACCACACATGTGAGACAACGTGAAAAAACACACAGGTGATTTAATTAATAATCTCACCAATATCAGACTAATTGTCTGTCTCTACCTTTAGCCGGTCCTCTATATATGTATCACAGGAACCTAAAGGTGACATCAAATTCATTTGAATAACCATTATATACAACATCATATCAAGGACCTTACAAGCACATGTCGACAGTAATCATACTCATAGTCTGGTGTGCATGAGACACTTATCGGTAATACATGTTTTATGTACTGTGATCTTCATGTAAAACATGAATCTCAATGTTTATATCACCTGCCACGCTGTTCCCTGCCAACTCTTCTCATATTAGGATGTGATTCTAATGATCTCATTCTCTACTTGATCATACCTCCACACAAGTTAAGTGAAAACAAGCAAAAAAACAGTAATAAATGTCTATCAGAAACTGCTTCTTAATAACGTTAGTGATCTCAGAAGAAACAGCCTATCACACACTATCTCTCTTTAAGATGGCCGTATTTACAATAGTATAAACAAGTAGGAAACTGACATTCTTATCTGCATGCCCTTCTGGCTCCCTCAACTGCTGAAATGTAAAAAATGTATCGTAAAATACTCAGAACAGATGTCAGGTCACTCTCTCTCTGTTCGTCTAACAACCCAACAAAAACATGATGTTAAAAACTGGCTTACCAGTTGTCCCGGCGTCTACTGTCTATGTATCGAGGCCAAAGAGAGAACCATCCGCTCGCGACTCTGCTTTAAATACTGTTGTCGCGTATCCAAACGTAACCAGGATACAGAACCAACTGCTTTCGGTTCACGGATCGCGAGAAAAACAAATGTCAGGACTTAATGCAAAAGCGGGTGCTGGAATTACAATATGATGCGTCTATATTTACAAAAGATGTAGCTTGTCGTCTTGATATTGAACCCATGTCCCATGTTTAAAAATCAGTCGCGCATTAACCATTCCACGCTTGTTAACTTAGCGTAAAAGGCCATTTATTAGGACAGGGTTGACAACCATTTCAAAACATAACATCATTAATTAACAATTAACAAATCCCCCCAAACATGTCTTTCATCCATCACCACTCCCACACCAATTACTCATTCCCAATTAACCCCACAACCTCTTCACTTATACCATTTGCCTCCTCGCTTCCCTTTCAACCTCCTCCAGCATCTCCAGCCATCGCACTCCTGCCAACCACACCCCCATCCTGCGTCTCTGGAAGGGTGAGTATGCCCGTCATTGACCCCCCACCCCTCCCAAGTACCGCCACCCAGGGAACCACCGGAGGGCAGTTACCTGACCCACCAAGTTTCCAGTGCACCTTTCGTACTCACACCCTGCAGCACCAAATGGACTCGTTCCACAACTTACTGATGGCATCCCTCAACTCCATCATATAATATGCATTTCGCAAGTGCGAAAGGTGCACTCCATCCCCTTGAAAAAGGAGAGGCTCTTCAAGCTGCAGCCCCACATGGGCAATTACGTGGACCCCATGCCTGCCACAAAAAACTGTCATTGCCTGATTCACTTTCCGCCTTGCCCGTTCCACGGCTGCAGGCTTCAAAGCCCCCCTCCAAACATGACGCGGCACAAACTCAGTCCAAACAATACAGGCGCCAGCCAGATTGCTCCTCATTGCCTCCAGATCCCGTTGCATCAGATGTAACAATGACACTCCTGATTTGGTGACCAAGTCATTTTCTCACAGGTGAATTACAAGCATGTCCGGGCAGCCCTGCTGAGCCACTTTCCTCATCAGCCAAGGCAACAATGCCCCCCAACGCATCCCGCTCTGACCCTACCAATAGACCTTATGGTGGCTGCTACGCAGACCCAGGCTACGGCCATACACCTGTCTGTCCGCATATTTCGAGGCCCTGTGAACAAAAGAGTGTCCGACAATCCAGGTAACCATCATGGTTCCCGGACCCCCAACGCAACCTACGAGGGAAAAAGAGATTAGCACAGCTGAAAACAATGTCCACCGCCGCGGCCAGTCACCCGCACACTTGCCCTCATTTGCGCACATAACTCTAGCAGCATCGGGATCTCCACCATCTGATCCACCTATTGTCTTCCCAGAACCACCCCAGCCTGGCCGCCGCCGTCGCCGCGCCTATGCGAAACGATTGTGTCCCATACCTAGCGGGGTCCCTACCCAAGCGCCGCAAAGCCATCCTCAACACCGCCAGCAACTGAAAAGCCATCACCCGTTTCCTGGAGGCATGACAGAAGACATCCCCTACAGGCGTCCGCACCCTCTGCTGGAAATCTGTCCACTCTCGCACCGGGCATGCCTCTGCACCGCCACTCTCACCCAGCCATAACCATTTGCTCTTTCGTGTCTGATCCGTCTTATAACGCCCCAGCCAAATACCAACACGACACACATCCACACACACATCCTCAAACAGTCTACAAGGCATACCCCGCGTCCCTACCAACACAGACACCCGAAAAGCCCCAAAAACATCCAAATCATGCACAAACGAAACAGCGCCACCTCGTGGCCATCATAACAGCAATGTGGCAACTCCGCCAAAAGGCATTGTAACAAGTCAAAAGTTATTGCCTCCTGCGGAGCCTCCCCCCCTCACCCACCCCAACCACTCAACATCCTGCCCAGCAAGTCGCCCTTGGCCGGATCAAAACCCCAGATCAATGGGCCTTAAAAGCAAATCCCGGCTAGCTTGCCCACAATCGTCGTCTGCAACAAACCTTTGTACATTCAATCCAGAACATATTGAGTGACACCTTGCTCACATGCGCGCCTAGACCCCCCAGGAAAGCCCCAAATTCCTTACACGCCAACCTGTAGGAGCGCCTTGTGGAGTCCGCAATGGACTTCTCAACCAGTTCAACCACTCTCACTCCCCCAGGCCCAGATACCCGCTGGCACCGTGGTCTTGCAAGTGTCCGCTCCCGGCCCCAGACTCCTGAAACAACGTGAAAAAACACACAGGTGATTTAATTAATAATCTCACCAATTTCAGACTAATTGTCTGTCTCTACCTTTTACCGGTCCTCTATATATGTATCCCCGGAACCTAAAGGTGACATCAAATTCTTTTGAATAACCATTATATACAACATCATATCAAGGACCTCACAAGCACATGTCCACAGTAATCATACTCCTAGTCTTGTGTGCCTGAGACACTTATCGATAATACATGTTTTATGTACTGTGATCTTCATGTAAAACATGAATCTCAATGTTTATATCACCTGGCACGTTGTTCCCTGCCAACTCTTCTCATGGTAGGACGTGCCACTGCGAACGAGACAACTCATCCGAAATGTCATTGCTCGCTCCTGGAACATGTTGCATGTGAAACAGCACATTAAAACACAAACAGAGCAGCATAAAACTTCACAGCAAGCGCAGCACACGCAGGTCCCTCGCCTTGTTATGTTATGTTATGTTATTATAAGCTTATAAAGCGCTATATCACCCAGGGGTATCTAAGCGCTGTCAGCGGATACACAACATCAGTGGGTACAGAAGCCAGATCACAGAGGTCCCCACGCCTCCTCAAAAAGCACCGTCTTCAGCTTTTTCCTGAACAGCAATTGGTTTGTTTCCTTTCTAAGTTCCGCAGGAAGATGGTTCCATGCCAGGGGGACGATGCTAGAGAAGGCTCTGCCGCCCTTGGATGTAAGGTTGTACCGGGGACATAGTAGGTTACATGCCTCAGCCGACCGGAGGGACCTAGTAGGTAGGTACCTGGAGAGCCGATCTTTGATGTATTTAGGGGCTGAGCCGTAAGTGCCTTTGTGTGCGATGCAGAGACTTTTAAATTTAGTTCTTTGGGCAATGGGCAGCCAATGTAAGCTGCGGAGTAAGGGCGTAACACAAGTGTGCCTAGGTTTATTAAAGATAAGCCTGGCCGCATCATTCATTACGACCTGTAGTCGGGCAAGAAGGTTGTTTGGGAGGCCATAATAAAGGGAATTGCCATAGTCCAGCCGTGCCAGAATTAAGGCGGAGACTGCCAACCTCATTGTGGAGAAAGATAGAAATGAGGAGAGTTTCCGCAGCTGGCGAATCAGACTTACACAAATGCCCACCACAGATGATACCTGCTGGGTCATAGATAGTAGGGCATCAATTTTGATGCCAAGACTTTTAACTGCTGGCGCTGGGGCTAGAAGTGGCCCTAGTTCCCCCGGCCAAAACTGGTCACACCAAGGGTTGGAAGCTGTAGTGATTGCCAAGACTTCAGTTTTGTCTGGATTTATTTTTAGGGAGTTATTCGACATCCAGCTGATTGTGAATTTGAGTATGTTCTGCATTCTCAAATGGGCCAGAGCAGTGTCGTCAATCAGAATCAGAATCTGTGTGTCTACAGTCCATCCTGTTCAGTGACGCGATCAGTGGCTGAAGGTATATATTAAAAAGTAGTGGTGACAGAGCCGAACCTTGGGGCACGCCACAGGTCAGTTTTGCTGACTTGGACACAAGGTCGGCAAGCTGCACAAGTTGCGACCTGTCTTCGAGGAAGGATGTCAACCAGGCCAAGGCTGTACCCTGAATCCCCAAGTCCTTTATCCGCGATAGAAGTTGACAGTGATTAAAGGTATCAAATGCCGCGGATAAGTCCAAGAGGATCAGGGCACAAGGATTTTTATTATCAACCTTGAGTCTCAGGTCGTCCAGCACAGATAGCATTACCAGTTCCGTGCTGTGGTGAGCTCTGAAACCCGCCTGGTTGGGCTCAAGGAGGTGCTTGCTTTCCAGGAAGTGGGTGAGAGAATGTAGGACATGCTGCTCTAAGATTTTCGCAAGGAAGGGAAACTGGGAAATTGGCCTAAAGTTCTTTAGGTTTTTTGGGTCCGCACCAGGTTTCTTAAGTAACGGAACCACTCTTGCCTCTTTAAAATTAGAGGGCACCAGTCCCTTGTCTATGGAGTGATTTAGCAGCGTGAGGACATTGTCCTCCAATCCAGGCCAACCCAGCTTAAAAATCTGAGGTGGACAGGGGTCAGCTGGCGAGCCCGATTTCACCCGGTTCGGTATAGTCGCTAAACACTCCTTGGTTAGGGCTGGTAGAGCTGATAATTTTTGCGAGGTGAGTCTGACAGGGGGTGGGAGAGGTTCAGTAGAGCACGGGAGGGATGGAATCTGATTGATTTCTGTGACCAAATTCTTGATTTTATTCATGAAGAAGTCTTGAAAGTCCTGACAGTCTTTGGAGTCAAAAGAAGGTTTTGGCTCTTTGATAGTACGTAAGTCATTCAGGACTTTAAAAACTTATTTCTGGGGGTTAGCTGCCGTTTGTATGGCTGTTTCATAGAATTCGGCCTTCCTCAAACGAATCGCTCTTTTATAAAATGCGAGCTGCAATGTATAAGCCTCACGTTCCGTGGGCACATGGGACTTCCGCCAGGCTCTTTCACATTGAAGTAGAACTTGCTTTAGATCCCTGAGATCTTTATTAAACCATCCTGTGGCTTTGCCCTTGTCTCTCATTCTGATTTTGTGGACAGGGGCAACAACCTCAATGGCTTCTTTAAGTGAATCCTGCAGGGTGGTACTTTCAGTGTTCACATCGTCACTCTGTGACAAGGGGTATGTGGTATGTGATAGGGCGGTTATTAAATCATCAGCTTTAACCTGCTTCCAGCTACGAAGGAATTTCCACTGTGATTTAGCTTCTTGCTGTCCTAACAGGAGAGGAAAACGGCCTTCAATCAGGTAGTGATCAGACCAAGGAAAAGGGGAGATCACCGGGGGAGCTAGGAGGGGGCGGGAGGACCAGATCAGGTCCAACGTGTGGCCCTTCAGGTGGGTTGGCTCCTCAACTACCTGTGTGAGTCCCAAGTGTGTAAGAACTTCATCCAGTTGGTTTGCCTGACTATTCTTCGGGGTGATTTCCCAATGAAAATTAAAGTCCCCTAATACCACCAACCCTTCATAGCGGGTGCGGAGGTCCTGAACCTTTTGGTTATTTACCAGATCCACCACTGTCCTGTTGTCCACATGAAACAAAAGCGATCTGTTCCGAAACTCAGGACCCCACACCTGGAGCGCGACCAGTAGGGGGAAAAATTCAAGAAACGCAATGCTCCTGCCTTGCTGCAGCCAATGCTCAGGCCACTGCTCCGCGCACCACCGTCCATCCCAGAAAAATCCAAAACCGGCTACCCCTGCAGCATCAGAAAAGAGTTGCACCTGCCAGACCATCTTGTCCGTCACAAAATCCAAAGACACACCATTGAAGTCAGCCAAAAAGGTCTGCCACACTCGCAAATCGGACCGTACCCCCATCGTTATCCTGACAATGTTATGCGGGAGCACCGCCCCCGACATGGCCATGCCTAGGTGCCTGAAAAAAGTCCTTCCAGCCCGGACAACCTGGCACGCGAAATTCAAAAGTCCCAACAGACGCTGCACCGCCCTCAGGTCAATCTTCCTCTCCCCAATCACATGCAACAGGAACGCCTGCATCTCCAGTACTTTGCTCTCCGGTAAGCGCGACAACCAAACCACTGAGTCCAATTCAATCCCCAAAAAGGTCAGACAACAACAAGGCCCAGCCGTCTTCTCCGGGGCCAGGGTCACCCCAAAATCCTGCGCCATCACCTGAAACTGTGTGAGGGCCGCTCCGCGTTCACCAGTACTCCCCATTCCAACAAACAAGA
Source organism: Lissotriton vulgaris (assembly GCF_964263255.1). Classification (NCBI taxonomy): domain Eukaryota; kingdom Metazoa; phylum Chordata; class Amphibia; order Caudata; family Salamandridae; genus Lissotriton; species Lissotriton vulgaris. The sequence goes on from NC_141687.1 coordinate 311,470,840, forward strand.
AATCATCCAAATAGTGCAACACCAGCCGATGTCCACTCCTGTCCATAAAGGCCCACTGCAGAAAAGAACTGAACGTCTCAAAAGTGCGCAGGATATCGCACAAGCCATGGGCAGAAGCTTGTCCACAAAAATGGCCCCTTCAAACTGCATACCCAACAAAGAGAAATTCGCTGGATGAATGGGAAGGAGGCGGAACTCCGACTTTATGTCACATTTCGCCAATTCCGCCCCCTTGCCACACACCCTCACCAAGCTGATGGCATCATCAACCGAAGCATAGAGTACCCTAGAATTCTCCTCCGCAATGAAATCATTCACCGAATTCCCCTCCTGCCAAGACAAATGATGAATCAAGCGAAACTCCCCTGGCTTCTTCTTGGGCACCACCCCCAAAGGTGAAATAATGAGGTCCTGTACCGGCCCCGCGTCAAAAGGGGCCCACAATCCTGCCGTCCGCCAGCTCCTTCCGCAACTTGTCCGCCACCATCCCAGGTAACTCCTTCGCAGACTTCAAATTCTCTGCCCATCTTTTTTCTCGTTGACCCTGATAACCAACCTGAAAGCCTTCCGTAAAACCCAAAAACAATTTCAGCGCTGCCTCTCTCTCTCCGGGTATCGAGAGAGCCACGGCTGCATGGCTGCGACGTCAACCGGTGTAGGGGTCCTTTGACCCAGCCTGTCCACGACCCTTTGTAACTCGCCACTGCTCAGAGGGGGGCCAAGGTAAAACACTGCGTGACTGGGTGGCGTCCGCCAAACTTGCAACACTTGTGCGTAAACTTGCATGGATGTCGCATGCAGAAACCTTTATTAAAGTTACAGCAGGCCCCGACGGTGGCCCCACCAAGCTTGGGCTGCTGACCTGAGGTCCCTGTTTAGGTAGTCTGACTCCCTGTCCCGGCGGAAGAAACCTGTCCTCCTGCCCCAGACTGGGCGGGACGCGACTGAAAAGACCGATAGGCAACCGGGAGGCCGCTGGCCGTGTGCGTGGATGCCGCCGCCTGCGTGGAGGATATCCACTGGACCCAGAGCTCCTGATCAATGTCCCCCCACGTCCTATAGGGATTGACACTAATTCTCGCCCTGAACTCCTCATCATAGCTGAGCCAGGCAAACCCACCAAAATGCATCTGAGGCTTTCTGATAATGTCCATATACTTAAACAAAGCAATAGCCCGGTCTCGATGCTTCTCGCAATATATGCTGGTTTAGATCAGAAATGCCGACGTACAATTCTCCATCGTCACAGGCACCCTCGGCCTCCTAGTCAACTCCCACTCTTCCTCCTTCGAACCATTCCCTAACCTGAATCTCTCTGTGCAACTACTTAAAAACATCAACGTACTCATGTTTCCAAATCCTGCATTTCGTCTCATCTGACAAATGAGACCCCAACGTCATAGCAAGGCCCATATACGGCAATTTTTTGCGATGCTTGTCCCCTTCATCCTTACCACCTTGCTCCTCTGTCTTATCAGTCTGTACACCAGCACGTACAACTGGTACGCTCCCCCCCGCAGCAGTCCCTGCCACTACAGCTGGCCCGCCACACGTCCCTAACCGACCCCTCCCCCACACCCACCGACCGGTATGCCTTCTTACGGCCCCTTTTCTTCCCTTCGTCCCATGCATCCCACCATGCTCCCTAACCTGAAAGCTTCACTGGCTCCTCCCGGGCCTTGCTCCTGGTGTCCGCCATCCTTGGAGTCACCTTTTTGGAACCGCTCGTGTCGGCCGATGGCGCCTGTAAAACTAAGCATGGGCGAAATTTCCAAATTCACGTTTCGCGAATTTGCGGATTTCCCGCAAAATTGGAAAAAAATCTGCGAATTTGCGAATTTTCCCACGAAATCGTGGATTTTTTTGCGGTTTGACCTGGAGTACTTTCTACTGGCTAATCCAGTAAGTGCTCCCTCATTGGGTAAATGTATAGTGCTTTTACTACACTGCAGCTGTGTAAAGGGCCAGAAGAAGTGTCTCCAGTGACCATGTGTGCCTGTAACACAGGCACAGGCACACATGGTCACTGGAGACACATCTTCTGGCCCTTTACACAGCTACAGTGTAGTAAAAGCACTATGGGGCAGATTTACAAGCTGCTTGCGCCTCTTTTGCGCCGCAGTTGAGTCACTTTTGTGACGCAGCGGCAGCACAAAAGATGCGCCATGGTGCTGGGTATTAACAACGTGACGCATCTGAGAGATGCGTCACGTTGTAAAGTCCTGCGCCATAAGGAGGCGTTCCGGCGCAGGGGAGGGCGTTCCTGCACAGGAACGCCTCCTAAAAGTGGCTGAGTGAAATCTACAAGATTTCACTCAGTCACTTTTAGGCCAATGCTGCGTCAAAACCCTGCGCCTGCTTGAAGCAGGCGCAGGGCTAGATGCAGCATTGGGGAGATAGGGCCCCCCAGAGCATTGCTGGAGCTACGTCGCGCTTGCGACGCAGCTCCAGCAATGCACTGCTTTTATGGCACAGATGCGTGCCACATCTGTGCCGTTTTTGCCACATGGTGCGCCGCATTGTAAATGCGGCGCACCATGGGTGGCGGAGTTGCGGCGCACAATTACTGGCGCATCCCTGGGGATGCGCCAGTTATTGTAAATCTGCCCCTATACATTTAGCCAACGAGGGAGCACTTACTGATTAGACAGTAGAAAGTACTCCAGTTGAGTAGAGGTATTGCACAAAAGGTGGCATCTTCGTGGACAAACACGCAGGGCGGGATTAATTCTGCCCCCTGTTAGACTTGTTTTTTGCGCCCTTCTGCCCTCTGTTAGACTCGTTTTTCCCTTGTTTTTCTGCCCTTCTGCCCTCTGTTAGATTCGTTTTTCCCTTGTTTTTCTGCTCTTCTGCCCCCTGTTAGACTTGTTTTTTGTGCCCTTCTGCCCTCTGTTAGACTCATTTTTCCCTAGTATTTCTGCCCTTCTGCCCTCTGTTAGATTCGTTTTTTGTGCCCTTCTGCCCTCTGTTATTCCCTTGTTTTTGTGCCCTTCTGCCCTCTGTTAGACTCGTTTTTGTGTCATTCTGCCCCCTGTTAGACTCGTTTTTTGTGCCCTTCTGTCCTCTGTTAGACTCGTTTTTCCCTTGTTTTTCTGCCCTTCTTTCCTCTGTTAGACTGTTTTTTTCTGCCCTTCTGCTCTCTGTTAGACTCGTTTTTCCCTTGTTTTTCTGCCCTTCTGCCCTTTGTTAGACTGCTTTTTGTGCCTTTCTGCCCTCTGCATCACCACATCATCACTCAGCGCTACCCCAGCATCACTCAGCACTACCACATTATCACTCAGCACCACCACATTATCACTCAGCACCACCGCAGCACCACTCAGCACCACCACAGCATCACTCAGCACCACCGCAGCACCACTCAGCACCACCACAGCACCACTCATTGCCACCACAGCATCACTCAGCACCACCACCACATCACTCAGCACCACCACATTATCACTCAGCACCACCACAGCACCACTCAGCACCACCACAGCATCACTCAGCACCACCACAGCATCAGTCAGCACCACCACAGCACCACTCAGCACCACCACAGCATCACTCAGCACCACCACAGCACCACTCAGCACCACCACAGCACCACTCAGCGCCACCACAGCATCACTCAGCGCCACCACAGCATCACTCAGCACCACCACATTATCACTCAGCAGCACCACTCAGCACCACTACAGCATCACTCAGCACCACCACAGCACCACTCAGCACCACCCCAGCATCACTCAGCACCATCCCAGTATCACTCAGCACCACCACAGCACCACTCAGCATCACCACAGCACCACTCAGCACCACCACAGCACCACTCAGCGCTACCCCAGCATCAATCTGCGCAACCATTCAACAACAACTGGTTCAAATATGTTCTCTTAATGTTTCAAGCTTTATTACAAATGTCACAAAAAGATGTTAATATTTCACTTCTGTTTTTGGATTTTCGTCACAATAAAATGCACTGAACATAATCTTCACAAAAGTTATTTACAAAAATTTAAGCTATTGCCATTATAAATTAATATCACTTTTATTTAAGTATTAATTATTTAAAAAAATTAAAAGCCATTGTAATTTGTAATATCAATACATCTAAGTCACATAAATACAAAACATGTTGCATTACAAATGCTATAGGTGTCACATTTGCGAAAGTTATAACTATTGGCATTGTAAAGGACAAAGCTATTAATTTAGCTATTTTCAAAACCAACACATAAATAAAAAAAAATTTCACTGATCGGATTGTGAACTGGTCTCTGAGGCGGAAAGCCGGAGACATAGGAACCCGCATTTTTAAACTGCTTTGCCACTTTGCACATTGTTTTTAAACGTTTTTTAATTCTTGTCTGCTATTGTACACTGACGCTTACCTGCCTGGAGGTCTCCTTCCCCTCAGCCGATTAGGCGCTGTAGAGGGAAGTAACACAGCTGCCATATTGGAGGTAGGCTGGGGGTGGAGGTCTAGTTATTTACCTCCCCCGTCCTCCACAGCACAAAATGGTCCTATCAACCCCGGCCGCGCAGCGGGCGCGCTGTAGGCGCGCCGAAGGCATGCCAAAGGGAAGCCTGTCTGCGCCCGTCCGCGACCAGAGCGCGGCCGTGGCCGGACACGCTGCCCGACACACCAGTCGGTCTAGGATTACTTACTCTCGGAGGGAAATATTCGCTCTCCTACCTACAGGTTGCTCTCTTAGCTGGGCCGACCCTGCAGCACCCCGAGGAGCGGATATAACCTGCAGGCATTGTGGGTTCTCTTCTAAGTACCTTAGGGAGCCCAACAAGTTAGATTCCCTGCCTCTTTCCTGTGGCCCCTGCTTGACAATACCCATTAAGGCCGCCCTGATAAACTGCAGGTCAATGGTCAAGCTTTCTTTTGACATTCAGCAATCCCTTATGGACAACAATTTGTATTTTCTGTTTTTAACCGAAACCTGGCTGAATGAGGAAAGTAACCCTGCGATCACCCTGGCGATCCCAGAAAGTTTTAGCAATGTCTGCACTAACCGACAGAGTGGGAGAAAGGGAGGTGGAGTGGCAATCATCTATAAAAATAGATAGACCATCACCTCCCGCCACTTTGACTCTATTGATTGTATCAAGGGACTTCCCTTTTGTATTAATCTCTCAGCGTCAGTTTCTTTTGTGGGCCTGCTACTTTATCGCCCACCTAACTCTAGTCCTACTCATCTCCCGGCATTACTGGATTATATAACTCAAGCCTGTACCCACTACGCCAATTACACTATCCTTGGGGACTGTAACTTGCATGTAGAAGACCCCACCTGCTCAACAAGTTCGCATTTCATATCTACCCTTGCTGCCTGCGACCTGTCCCAGTTAGTGGCACACCCTACCCACAGAGCCGGGCACACATTGGATATAATCTGCTCCAATCTCATTGCCATGAGAATAGACGACCCTATTCCAGTTACATGGTCTGACCATTTTTTGATTCCATCTCTACTCTTATGACTCGCCATGATAGGCCCACCTCCACCCCGAGGGAATTTGGCAGAAACTGGAGCAAAATTTCATCGCCCTCCCTCGAACACCAATTTAAAGATAGCAGTCTCCACCTGGCCATGGATTTGGACTTACGTATTTCTAATTTCAAGGAGTGGATCAGTAAGGCTATTGACTCCCTGGCACCTCTTAGGCCGATAAAAACATTCAGATCCTCTCCTGCGGCCCCCTGGTTCTCGGACGAACTACGCCAATTAAAGTCTGCATGTAAGGTGTTGGAGAGGTGTTGGAGATCCGACTCCAGTGACAGTAAATCTAATTATCGCAAAGCCCTTAAGGAGTACCGTAAACAGATTGTAAAGCACAAAAGAAGCTTTTTAGCCGAGAAGATCGATAGAGCTAGCAATGCCCCCAGAGAAATGTTCTTGATCGTAAGATCATTTACTGACCCCCAAGCCCTGATCTGAAAGCAGCCAGCTTCTCAAGAACTCTGCACTCAACTTTTAGAGTTCTTTGAGGACAAGATTGCTCAGATCCATGGCTCCTTTCCGTTTAGTGACAGAGCCGACCTTCCCATGGTACAGGCAGACTTCCATCTTGCGGGCCCAGCTCTCACAGAATTTTACGGAAATCTCTAAAGAGTCCTCTCTTCAGGAACTACTTAGGTGCAGGTCAGGCTCACCAGGGGATCCTTGGCCTGAAAAACAATATAAAGCGTTAGCTTCATTTCTCAACCCCTTTCTCAACTCAATTTGGAACTCTTCTCTGAGCTCTGGGATCTATCTGGAGGCCTGGAAACATGCGTTCTTGGTCCCCATTCTAAAAAAGGCCAACGCAGACCCAGAGGACCCGGCTAATTATAGACCGATATCTCTCCTTCCAGCCCCTGCTAAAATCTTAGAAAGGTTAGCCCACCAGCAAATTGCCTGCTTCATTGAGAGCAATGGCCTTTATCATGACTCCCAACATGGCTTCCGTAAGGGCTATAGTACGGAGTCGGCCCTCATTGAGATGGCTGATTCTGTGCGCTGGACCTTAGATCAGGGATCGAGGGAGGTGTTGGTGCTGCTGGATTTATCAGCAGCATTCGACACGTCTCTCATTCTATTCTGTTGGTTAGATTGAGAGCTATTGGAATTCAGGGCATGGTCCTCAAGTGGATCGGCTCGTTCCTATCAAATCGGAAACAACAGGTCCATACCCCGACTTTCACTTCTACAGGCAGGCCATTGAAATGGGGCGTCCCTCAGGGCTCGTCTTTAAGTCCTCTCCTATTCAATGTTTACTTCTCGCCATTGATTTCCAGTTCAGGAATAAAAATGACGTCCTATGCGGATGATATTCAGCTGCTCTTCACGTTTGAGGAGCCATCTCCTAGTGCATTTGACCCCCTCAAAACCTGCCTGAGAGACATCGCTAAATGGATGGACCTTAACTTTTTTAGATGAAACGCAGGTAAAACAGAAGTGCTCTTCTTAAATCAACCATCCCCTCTAAGCTCGAACCTGTGGTGGCCGGAAGATATGAGCCATGTCCCCACTCCGAAGGACTCTGTCAGAAATTTAGGAGTCCGTTGAGATGACAAACTTTCCTTTGGAAGCCAGGTCCATACAGTTTCAGTTGCTTGTTTTTCTAAAATAAGAACTTTAAAAAAATTAATAAATTATTTACCATGTGCTAACAGGAAAACCATAGTCCACGCCCTCATTATCTCTCACCTCGATTATGCTAATGGACTGTATTTAGGCTTAACTAAAAGCCTATGCCAAAAACTTCAAATGGTACAAAATGCAGCTGCGATTAATTGGTGGCCTCACCCGCAGGCAACAGATTTCACCATATCTTCAGAAACTGCACTGGCTCCCCATGAGCAAACAAATAGAGTTTAAAGCTATGACTTTAGCGTACCGAGCCTCTAAGGGCCTAGGATCTGCCCACCTACGAGCGACCCTCCAGCCCTACTGCAATACTAGAGCCCTTCGCTCAAACACCAAATTTTTGCTGGCCACCCAAAGATTTAAAAAAGCTCGAGCTGGAGGCAAAACTTTTGAGTTGGGAGCTGCTCAAAGATGGAATAAATTGCCTCTGGACCTTCGTAGGAGCAATTCGGAACGTGAATTCCGTAGATCCTTGAAAACATTCCTGTTTTGCCTGTAAATTTCCACCCACTGAGACCGTCTCTCAATTCTTTCAGCACCGGGACACCCCGTTGGGGTAGCAGCGTGCTTAATAAAAGACACAATAATAATAATAATAATAATTTACAGGATCAATAGCTCAAACGTTCCTAATGCGAGACCTATTGCATTGCAAATGCTTGTTTTTATATCTGTCAGTGCTTCCTGTTGAGGTTAAATTTTCGTAACAGGCGCCTCATTGCCTACTTGTAACTATTCTATGACCCTGCTTCAAGGGTCAGAGCAGGGTCAGAGAATAGTTGCAAGTAGGCAACGAGGCGCCAGGAAGCACTTACAGGCTTACAGCAGCAGATGCCCAAGTTGTAGTTAATTTTTTTTTAACCCTTTTGTAAAAGGTTACAAAAAATTAGCTTCAACTTTTGCACCTGCTGCTGTAACCCTGTAAGTGCTTGGCTGAAAATTCGTCCCCGCTGATTCGCGGTATTCTCGGATTGCGAAATCGCGGAAAATCCGCAAATTCCGAGAGCGGAACGAATTTTCAGCCCATGCTTATGTAAAACACCAAACTGTGCCATTGCCTGTTCCCTCTTCCCCCAGTCCTCACCATCACGCACCTCCCCCTCTTCCAACTCCTCATAATCCTCATCATAGTCCAACAGCTCCTCATCCACCACATCCACAGGCGCTCTCCCCACCTCACACACCACACGCTTCGCACCTTTCCCTTGCACACCTGGCACAAACTCGCATTCCGCCGCTGTCGGTGCCCGCTCCCTTGATGGAGCGCAGGCCACAGAGGACCCCCTGCTTCTTCACCCTGCCGTTTGGAGGCCGTCTTGTGCCTTCTTGCGCCCCACCGCCCCGCCCTTGCCTCTGTCAGCCTCCACTGCCGGCCTGACCCCCACCCAGGCTGTATGCATCCGAGGGGGCCCCAGGCCATCAAGTCTCCACCGCATCAAGGCAGCCCCTGGCTCCTCTACCCAAACCCACTCACCTCGGGACCCATGAGTCCCTGCAGCCTGTCCCCCACCTGACCCAGTGGCAAGACAATGCGACGGGGGGGCGAACCCCCCCGGGCGCCAGCCCCCAACCAGCCTCTCTTGCTGCGCACAAAGCCTGCCACCTGGCCTCTGTCTCCTCAAGAACATGTTGCTGCTCGTGAATCCGCTCCTCTGTGGACATGGTCTCCCAACTGTCAGACCAAGGCACCTGGCCCAAAACCTTGGCGCCTTGCACCCGGAATGCGAGGGTGGTGGAGGCACCCCCCCATGCCCCATGAAGAGGCCTGTGCCTTGGGACCTTCAGGGGGCCCTTGCCCCTGCCCCCCTCCTGCCTTCTCACTCCCTTGCGACCAACAATGGGTTCTCTAGGGTGCACCCCCCAACCCCCCTCCTCACCCTCCTCTGACTGACTGCCAGACAACACCAACTCGAATGCTCCTGGCTCTGGCTCCTCCGTAGCGCTCTCCCCCTCCACTTCCTCCCCAGCACTGACATCCAGGAATAAAACTGCTTTAGGCCCCAGGACCTGCCCCACCTCCCCCCTCCCAGCGCCCTCCGCGCAACACAACCTAAGAGTCAGCCGCCTCTAATTCAGGGTCCCCTGGGGCGGCCCCGCCCTTCGCCAATGCCAACAGGCCTCCGCAGTGAGGCCAAGTCACTTTGTAAGCGTGCAGGGAGGCTTTGGTGCCTGCCTACGCACTTCGCGCACTCCGGCTGCCTCTTCACCCTGCCCATCCCCGATGTACCTGCCTTGGGTGGTGGAGGCTCTTCCAGGCATGCCGCCACCGCCGCTGCAACTCCAGCCAAAGCGGACCATGGCGTGCGGGTCATCCCGACCAACGCCTGGTCCAGGACGCCGAGCTGTAAGAGGTCGGACCTCCCAGCCTGGCCCAATATGAGCAGGGCAGCCCTAACGGCCCTTCCTGTGCTTCACACGTCGTCCCGTGGCCCTTGCGCAGCACCCGATTCAACACCACACGGGCAACAGCGGAGCCTGCAGACCAGCCCCAGCCGACCAACTGGGTGGGGTAAGAGTACACATAAACCTACTCACGCTACTACTACCTAAGTGCGTGGCCCCTAAAAACTCCTAAGTCCACTCAACTCAAACTAACTAACTCCTGCCCTGTGGTGCTGGGGGGCAGGAAGACGAAGAGCTTCCTCTCCTGCCTCCTTTATACCTAACCTACAATCCCACACCTAAACCTACCCCCTACACTTCCTAAAGAACCCTGTCCCCTCTCGCGTGAACACCCCAGGGGAAGACTGGTCTGCCGATTTTACTTCCCCTGGGAGACGCAATGGGCATAATGTCAATTACCATAGACCGTGTATTATAACATCCGCTTCGGTGCATGTTAGGAGTTGTAATTTTATATCCCAACACTTCCGGTATATGGATCGCAAAAGAGCGGAGGTCAGGACATAATACATAAACAGTTTTGCAATTACAAAATAAAGCGTCTATATTTACAAATAATATAACGTGCTGCCTTTATGTTAATCCGTGTCCCATGCATAAAGGTAGATGGATAAAATGTCAATCACCATAGATCATGTGTTTTATCATCGGCTTCAGTGCATTTTGAGTGTTGTAGATGTCCCACATATATAGGCACCAGCAAAATAACATATGAGGTGGAAGAAGGTGTCACTCCCTTATTCCAAACAGATCTATGACACAACCAGGAATGAATTAACTAGCCCCAGTGGAAAATATTGCCAAGAACAACCATAAGGAAGCATCATTCTAAGGAATATCTAATCATACTATGCTCCGTGGTATATCCTCATTCAATCCTGCAATATGGCTTTTCATGCGGGACACCCATCTCTGTTCCCTTCGCAACAGAACCCTGTCTAAGGGCCTCATATTGATATCATATTTTGGTTTGTCAATAACCACCCAAACAAAGTCATCCTCTGTGTGGGCTTTTTCTATAAAATGTCTTGTCATGCTGGTATTCGTTTTTATGCATCTGAAAGCACTTCGATGCTCCACCATCCTTTGTTTAACCTTACGGGTGGTCATCCCAACATATGTTAATAAGGACGGACATGTGATTATATAAATGACACCTCATGTGTTACAATTTATGTGTGAATTCAGAATCCTGTGGCAGGGTTCAGCTCCAATACAGAACTCTGCACAGAGACCCAGGGCCTCAGTGAATTGTGGTGTACCAAAAAACTCTCCTTAGTGCCGGGAAACCCTAACCTCCTAGCATCAGTGCACATTAGCTCTTTGTCCTATAGCAAAGGAACCAATGATTAGACAGCCCAGAACATGCATCTTAGGTTATACTTAGGAATGGTGGGAAGCAAGAACACTCTTTTGTTATACTCTCATACCAGTCCACAACAGGAGTAACAAATAGACATGGATAGGTTGAAATATTTATTTTAACGACGTGCTCTAAGATGCAGTATCTTTGATAACATAAGCAGACATATGATTATAAATAATATGATCAGCATTGTTACAATTACATAAAACACAAATGGAGAAAGCATATTGCAATGATGGTGAAAATATGTACTATAGCGCCTAGCAAATCACCCTCCCTAGATTGGAACTATGTTTTATAAAATAAAGAAGGTCTCTTAGGCTTGTTTAGGGGACCCCATACCTCCAAGATCAGCAGGTGTGAATCACAACAGGATCTGCAAAGGCTCTCTGTCTGTCTGGAAAAATGGGCTTCTTCCAAGTGTCCCGAATCATGCCTACAGTGTGATATTAAAATGCGGCAGAATCACGATGGCTTGCAGCTGCATATATGTTATGGCTAGAACGTGAGCCGATCAGCCCGGACAACAGCTACCTTGTTATGATAACCTTGGAGGCTTTAGCTCTCAGTGTGCAGACTAGAGTCACAATGTAAGTCTAGGGATGCTGAAAACAAACCATTCTCATGTGAAGCATTTCACGCAGCCTAACGTACAACAACAATTATATGCAGTGTCATGTGCAAAAGCAGCAAAGAGGAAACATGGCGTTTAAACTTCTAATAAGCCTATGCTTACTTAGCAGTGTGAATAACAAGGCCCAGCCCACACTGCAATCCAAGGTGTTGCTAGGCCCAAATCTAGTTGTGTCAAATGTTTGGTGAATGGACACACTGAACAAGACCCACACTGGAAATGCCCTTTCACTGGTTGTGCCCCCATAATGTAGTTTGTCTAGTCTCTTGCTGTTGCAATCTTGGTCTTGTATGCACCAATAAGTCTCTGAGATTGCTGCTTCATTTTAATGCAAAAAGTGGTCCGTCCAGGGTCAATGTCCCTGTATTCAAAATATACCATGATTTATTGACAGCCCTTTGCACCTTGTCTGTCAGATTACTAAAGGTAGTTACACAGACCATCCTTTTGTTTTCAGGCTTCATATATGTCTCAAGGAGTGCCTCTCTATGGTTGTTATGGGCACTATTTTCAGCCCCTTACACTAATTTAGTCAGATAACCCCTTGCCGTTAGCTCCTCACTTAGGTTCTTTGCATGTAGTTTGTATCTCGTGGTTTCACTACAATTTCTACGTAACCTCAGAAAATGTCCTATCGGGTGGGTATTCAGTAGGGCACGTGGATGAAAACTATGATAAGTAGTGAATTCCTCACTGTAGGCTTCTGATATAGTTCAGTCTGAATCTTCCCATTCTTGGGGTACAGTCGTAGATCAATATATCACTGGATTCACCAGTAAACCTAAGATTTGTTTCTTGGGAGTTCAACCAATTGGAGAAGCAATCTAGAGAGTCCTGGTCACTGATGCAAAGGGGGAATCCGAGGCTGCCTTCACCGCCTTCTTCCCCCAATGACATAGCGTTACATCCAGAGGCAACCAGCCCATATACAGGAGGAGAGGGACTGGGGACTTCTGCTACAAGCAGTAATTATCAGAAGAGAACCAATACTCCCCTCCAACAACATAAGGTATGGGGAAAAATGGGCACACCACAAAGTGCACCGATGAGAGTGGCTCCCGACAGTCCCCAGTCCAGAGACACGGAAAACCCCTGGCAGCCATATCAGGAACAAGAACACATCAAGCAAAGCCCCCACAAATCCAGCATTGGGCACGCAACCACACTGAAGCAGATCAACCCGGAACCAACATATCCCTGATCCAGCCCTAAGGAGTCTCCTATTAACGACCCAGACACAAGCACCTAAGGCACAGACAAAGAATGCAGCACTCCATTGTTTAATAAACTTGGTCCATTGTTTAATAAACTGTGACAGGTACATGGACTGTGCACTCTACACCCGCAATACCCCTCTGCAACCATGGGGAGATTGTGCACCAACGTAGGATCACAGCCTCTTCATTCAACCCGAAATACGTCCCTAACCGCTGAAGGCCAATGTGAGAAGTTGGCCTGGTATATAATGATCACTAATTCTAGTGATCACTTTGTACCATGCCAAGCAACCCTTATGATGATGGTTGTAATTCAACCTTGTAGACCAGTTATCCTAGTGGTAACGTGGACAAAGCAGTCTTAGGCTAAACTCTGAAAGGCATGTGAAGCCAGCTGTTATACCATACACAACCCCCTTGAATACCAAATGAAAGGGACACCACACAGATATATATTGAAAATATATATTGATTTATTAACTAAAAAATCCCCTGGACTCTTTATGAGCACAGAAGCACAAGCGTTAAATCACAAGACAGTTAAAAATGCACAAAAGTTGCACAATATGGATGAGCCCTAGGGGCCACCTAAACCATATACTAAGAAAGTGGTATAAGAGATACCAATAGGAAAGTGAAGAGGCCTAGGGCCTTGGGAATCGCTGGAGCTATTCGAGACTAGCAGTGACTAAGTCGGGAGAGGCCCACGGGACTCGGGTGCAGTGTTCAAAGTGCATGCACTTTCCAATGTAAAGTCTATGGTGCGTAAAAAGTACAAAGTTAGAAAGTTAGGAACCTTCCGAGTGACCTAGGGAGCTGAAACTTAAGACACAGGCCCTTGAGATGTGTACCAGTGCAGGAGCACCGGCGGAGCTGAGTTACCTCACCCACAGGAAGCGGGTGCACAGGGTCGAAGTAGTGTCGGGTTTCGTCACGCTGGTCGATGGTGCTTGGAGCTGAAGATGCTGCAGGCGGCTCGATGAGAAGAGTTCCGGTGGATCCAAGGGTGGATCTGAAGATGTGAAGACTTGAAAGCAGAGGGGACAGTGTTCAAAGTCACTAGCCAGTGGCTACCGTGGAACCAGATTGGAACCAGGCGATGTCGGGTGCAAACAGGCGTTGTCGGGTAGCTTCTTTCTCCAGCCACGTGGATACCTGGGGTCGAGGACGTCCAGGAGTCGGTCACGAGCTGTCCCACGCAGGCTTCTCGCTGTTGGCGGTGTCGGCACCTTGATCGGAGCAAACAGGCCTTGGCAAAGGCACACCAGGCAGAAGTTGAAAGATGCTTAACACTCGGACCAGCAAGGTCAGAGCGGGTGCTCCTTTTCACAGGAGCTTGGGTAGGTCTGGAGCAACCAGACCTGCTGTGTAAATTGTCGGGTTCGTCGCCAAGATGGCCGCTGACCACGTGGCTAGTGGCCGGGATGGCGCGTCGAGTGGCACAATGCAAAAGGGCCCCACGCAGATCGTGGAGATGCTGGAGGGCTGATCTTCGGTGCAAGGGCTGCTCGGTGGTGGGGGTTCTCAATCCCCAAAGCACAACGTCGAGGATGCCTCGGAAGCTGCGCAGTCAGCTTTTCGAGTGTCTTCCAAGAGGTCCGGTCCCACGTCACTCGGTGCCTCCACGGGTCCCTTCTTTGCAGGGACTGTGGAGCGGGCTCTGAGAGGTCTGGGAGTCTGGTTCTTGTCGGGCTCTGGGCTCGGGCTCCGGCGGGAGGCGGCGGCAAAGCAGACGTCGAGTTGCTGGTTGGTACCTGTGTTCACAGGGTGGCCACTCCTAGGCCACAAGGGAGATTCTCTTCAGTCTTCTGTGCAGCAGAATGTCGAAGTCCAGTCTTCTTCTTCGTGTAAAGTTGATTCAGGATGATCTGCTGTGCAATGGCACTGCTCCCACTCTTATTCCCAATCTGAGGGGTGGATCACCTACTAGGTCCCTCCTCTGGGAGGAACCAGGAAGGGGGGTGGTTACACCCCCTTTCCTTTGTCCAGTTCCGCGCCAGGCCTGGGTCTGGAAAGTCCCAGGACCGGTTTGGACTGGCCTATGCACGGGGACACCTTGTGTGCCCCGGGCATGTCTGATTCTATTCAGCCCTGTCCTACCCAATACACAAAACCCTGTCTGGGGTGGTGCTCGCACCTCCCAAGGCAGGAAACCCTTTGTCCAGGCCACCATCTGCCGAGTTTCGGTCAGCAGCAGGAGGCCAGACTCGTGTCTGTGGTGGCAGCATCCATTTTGTGATGCTGAGGCTCTGTTTAACTTTAACCGGGGTTAAGGCTACACACATGTCGTGTCCCTCTAGAAGGGTGGAATGCTATCCCCGTCGCCAGAATTGGCGAGGGGATAGCATTCCAATTCGTATGACACCTTACTCGACATGTTTTGATAAAGCCAAACCAAAGATAGCAAATAACCGCGAGGATTATAATGCACTTAAGAGTATATGGTATGGCAATATCCCGGAACAGCTTAGGGAGTGGTTCCCGACAGCTGCAGACAGGCTCAGCTCATGCTAGAGCACCATCTCACATATTTCCAAGCACTCTGCCTCCAGGATTGATGAGGCCTTCCATAGGAGTGGCTGATAGGAACATATGTGTCCAGTTTAGGGTTAGGCACAGACATACTGTACCTAAGTAAGAGGTGGTTACACCGACTTACCCCAGCTGAGTGATCAGCCAGTTGTGTCAAATATGGAGGCCAGGCCAGGGGTGGCACAATACATGCTGCAGCCCCTGGTAGGCCTTGGATACACCTATGCCCTGGGCACCTAGGGTGCACTAATACAGGGGCTAATAAGGTGAACCAGTTCCAATTCGTAATGCACCTAGAGTGCATTGGCAGTAATTTAGAGAGAGAACAGCAGGCTGTGGGTCTGATTAGCAGGCCCACAGCCACATTAAGTCAGAAACCAGTGAAGCAAAAAGCAAAAATTTTGGGGTGACCATAGGATAGCAGACCCTACTCTCCTACATAACCCCCCCCCCCCAAACGCAGGGACATTAGACTAACCTTGACCAGTTGTGTCTTCATGTTCTAAGTGGAAGTACCTGGAGAGACCATCTGCGTTGCCATGGTCAGTCCCTGGGCGATGCTCCACTGTAAAGTCCATCCCCTGTAGGGAAATGGACCACCTGAGTAGTTTGGGGTTTTCACCCTTCATCTGACTAAGCCATAAGAGGGGCTTATGGTCGGTCTGAATTTTGTAGTGAGTACCAAACAAGTATGGCCTCAACTTCTTCAGGGCCCACACCACAGCAAAGGCCTCCCTCTCTATAGCTGACCAACGTTTCTCTCTGGGGGTCAGCCTTCTGCTAATGAAAGCAATGGGCTGGTCCTGGCCATCTACATTAAGCTGTGAAAGCACTGCTCCCACTCCCAACTCAGAAGCATCTGTTTGGACAATGAACTCTCTTGAGTAGTCAGGACTCTTCAGGATAGGTGCAGAGCACATGGCCTTCTTCAGGTCATCAAATGCCTTTTGACAGATTTCTGTCCACTGAACCTTTTTGGGCATCTTCTTGGATGTCAGATCATTAAGAGGAGTCACAATGGACCCATAGTTCTTAACAAACTTCCTGTAGTACCCAGTCAGGCCCAAGAAAGCTCTGACCTGAGTCTGGGTGGTTGGAGGGGACCAGTCCTTGATGGTCTGGATCTTACTCTCCAGTGGTTGAACTTGGCCTCCACCTACAAGGTGGCCCAGGTATACAACCTTACTCTGCCCTATCTGGCACTTGGTTGCCTTGATAGTGAGGCCTGCCTTCTGCAGAGCCTCAAGCACTTCCTTCAGGTGGACCAGGTGATCCTCCCAGGTGGAGCTAAAGACAGCAATATCATCCAGATAAGCTGCACAAAAGTCATCCATCCCAGTGAGGACTTGATTCACCAACCTTTGGAAGGTGGCAGGTGCATTTTTCAAACCAAAGGGCATCACCAAAAACTGATAATGCCCACTAGGGGTAGAAAATGCTGTCTTGGCTTTAGACTCCTCAGCTAACCTGATTTGCCAGTAGCCAGCTGTCAAGTCAAATGTGCTCAAATATTTGGCAGAAGCCAACTTGTCAATGAGCTCATCTGCCCTTGGAATAGGGTGTGCATCTGTCCTGGCGACAGCATTGAGTCCTCTGTAATCCACACAGAACCTCATCTCTCTCTTGCCATCTTTGGTGTGAGGTTTGGGGACCAGAACCACTGGGCTAGCCCAGGGGCTCTCTGAAGGCTCAATGACACCTAATTCCAGCATCTTTTGCACCTCAGTCTTTATACAGTCCCTGACGTGGTCAGGTTGCCTGTAAATCTTGCTCTTTACAGGAAGACTGTCACCAGTGTCCACCACATTTGTACACCAGTTAGTCTGACTGGGTGTCAATGAGAACATATGCCTGTATGCCTGTAGAACTTGTCTGCAGTCATGTTGCTGATGTTCAGTGCGGCTGCCACCCAAGGCCACACCATCAACTGAGCCATCCTCAGGGTTCTGAGTGAGCAGGTCTGGGAGAGGGTCACTCTCTTCCTCCTGTCCCTCATCTGTAGCCATGAGCAAGCCCATGTCTGCCCTGCTGACATATGCCTTCAATCTGTTTACATGGAGCACCCGGTGGGGGCTCCTGGGAGTTCCTAGGTCCACCAAGTAGGTAACCTCTCCCTTCTTTTCCAGAATTGTATGGGGTCCAGACCATTTGTCTTGGAGTGCTGCTGGGGCCACTGGCTCCAACACCCATACCTTCTGTCCAGGCTGAAATTCAACAAGGACAGCCTTTTGGTCATGCCAATCTTTCTGTAATTCTTGGCTAGCCTCAAGGTTTGCCTTTTCCATGTACTTTGCCATCCTGGAGCGGAGACCAAGTACATAGTCCACTATGTCTTGCTTAGGCTTTTTGAGAGGTAACTCCCATCCTTCCTTCACTAGACACAGGGGTCCTCTTACAGGGTGCCCAAACAACAATTCAAAGGGGCTGAAGCCAACCCCCTTTTGAGGGACCTCTCTGTAAGCGAACAAAAGGCAGGGCAGTAGGATGTCCCATCTTCGCCTGAGCTTTTCAGGTAATCCTTTAATCATGCCCTTTAGGGTCTTGTTAAATCTCTCAACAAGCCCATTGCATTGTGGGTGATAAGGAGTGGTGAACTTGTAGTTGACACCACATTCCTTCCACATAGCTGTCAAATATCCTGACATGAAGTTGGCTCCTCTATCAGATATTACCTCCTTAGGAAACCCCACTCTGGAGAAAACTCCAAGTAAGGCCCTGGCCACAACAGGAGCTGTTGTGGTCCTAAGGGGAATTGCCTCTGGGTACCTGGTGGCATGATCCACTACCACCAGTATGAATCTGTGCCCAGATGCTGTAGGGGGATCCATTGGACCAACAATATCAATCCCCACTCTTTCAAAGGGAACCCCCACCACAGGTAGTGGTATCAGGGGGGCCTTTGTTGTTCCACCTGCTTTACCACTGGCTTGGCAGGTTTCACAGGAGCGACAAAACTCCTTGGTGTCTTCAGACATGTGAGGCCAGTGAAAGTGAGGGACAAGCCTGTCCCAGGTCTTGTTCTGGCCTAGGTGTCCTGCTAAAGGAATATCATGGGCCAAGGTGAGTAGGAAGCCCCTAAATTGCAGAGGTATAACCAACCTCCTGGTAGCACCAGGCTTGGGGTCTCTAGCCTCTGAATAAAGGAGTCCATCGTCCCAATATACTTTATGGGCACCTTGAGCATTCCCAGCAGCCTCAGCAGCAGCCTGCTGTCTGAGGGGTTCAAGAGAAGGACAGGTTAACTGAGCCTTCCCCAAGTCTGCCCTAGAAGGTCCCCCTGTCCCCAGAAACTCAACCTGATCAGGTTCAAGTTCTTCAGGGACAGTTCCTTCAGGGGTCTCAAGATCAGTTTCCTGTGAAACCTGATCCTCACTTGGAGGCAGTTGGGAAGGCGCAGCCTTAACCCTCCTGTTCTTCTTCTTGGAAGGTACTTGGTCCATTGGTCCAGGATCCAAGACCTGAGGTTCAGAGAGGCACTTTTTGGCCTGTGACCTGGTCACAGCAAGGACATGTGATGATATCCCTAACATCTCTGCATGAGTCCTGTACTCAACTTCTGACCATAGAGAGTTCTCCAGGTCATTGCCCAACAAACATTCTACTGGGAGATCAGCACTAACCACAACTTTCTTTAGGCCAGTTACCCCTCCCCAGGAAAAGTTAACAAGTGCCACACTATGTGTAGTAGTGACATTGCTGGCATTGGTCACCAGGTAATCATCGCCTGGCATGTATTGTCCAGGGTCCACAAAGTTAGGTGTCACCATAGTGACACTGGCACATGTGTCCCTGTAAGCTTGAGCCACTTTATAGTTGATCAAAGGCGTCTGTCTGTATTTGCCCAGGTTACTGGGACTTATGTCAGGGGTCAAATCTATGTCCCCTTCACAAACCAGAACAGCCTGTGTAAGGGTTCTGACTAGGTCAGAATCTCCTTCAGTTCCCAAAGTGATACCCACTAATCCCTTGGTTTGAGGACCAGCACTGCTAACTGTACTAGTGGGTGCAGGTGCCTTAGGGGCTGCAGTGCTGGGGGCTCCACCCTTTTTACACTCACTTGTCCAGTGAGAGGTGTTTTTACAAGTTTTACACCAGGGTTTCTTCTGACCTTCTTTCTTCTTGGAAGTTTGGGACCCACCCTCTGTCTCAGTTTGGGGCCCTGTTGAAGACTTCTGGTCTTAAGCTTTCTGCTCCCCACCCTTCTGGTCTGTTTTCTTCTGGTCACCACCCTGGTTCTGGTTCTGGTTCTTTTGCTTAACTCTGGTTCTTACCCATTTATCTGCCCTCTTTCCCAATTCTTGGGGAGAGGTCAAATCTGAGTCAACCAAATGTTGATGCAACTGCTGGTTCTGACAATTATTTAAAATTTGTTCTCTCATCAGCAAATTATACAATCCTTCATAGTCTGTAACCTTGCTTCCCAGCAACCATCCCTCCAGAGCCTTAGTGGCACACTCAACAAATTCAGACCAGTCCTGAGTCTGTGTCTTCTGGGTATCTCTGAACATTAACCTGTACTGTTCAGTGGTTAAGCCTAACCCATCAATCAGAGCACTCTTCAGGACCAGGTAGTTTCTAGAATCCCCATCACTAACTGTGAGGAGTCTGTCTCGGCCTCTACCTTCAAAGGAGAGCCACAAGATTGCTGCCCACTGCTCCTGAGGGATCTGCTGTACTCTGCAGGCTCTCTCCATTGCAGTAATCCATTTATGGATATCATCCCCAGCTTTGTAGGGGGGCACAATCTTACTCAGGTTTCTGTTATCAAAAGACCTGTCTTTATCCTTGTGGATATTGCTGCCACCAGTGGGTTCTATTACCCCACTCTCTCTAGGCTGTCTTGCTCTAGCAAGTTTCTCTTGGGCCAGGGCAATTTCTAACTCTTGTCTCTGGACTCTCAATTCAGCCTCTCTAATTTGAGATTCTCTCAATTTGGCCTCATGTTCCCTTCTCTGAGGGCTAGTCATCCTTCTCCTGGAGTGACCATGAGAACCTCTAGAAGCATGGGAGTTGTCAGAGTCACCTGAGTGAGTCCTTCTCCTCCTAGGCTCCTGGTTAAGTCCACCTGGGGGTATGAATGGGTTGTTACCTGATTCATTCCCAAGTAAGCTTAAGTTAGCCTGGTTCAGTCTACTGACCAGCACCTGATTATCTCTGTCATCATCTGACTCACTGCTTTCCACCCCCTCCTCTTCCTCTTCCTCTTCATCTACCTGAGGAGCTCCAGTGGTGGAGGCTTCCTCATCTACCAGGATGATAGGGGCAGGGGTGTCTATAGTGTCATCCTCTGAAGGATGGCCTCCTTCAGCATTCCCTGTGGGGTTTGCTTTAGAGGGCTTTAGAGTCTCAGACTGGTCTAAGAGCTCTCTTAGGTGGTCTGTAGTAGGGGAAGGCCCTGTCTTCAGACCCCTTAAGACACAAAGCTGTCTTAATTCCTTAAAGGAAAAAATAGCAAATTTGGATGGTGCCCTTGGAGGGTCACTCTCAACAGGAGTAAGTCCACTGGGCCCCTCTGCTCCAGACATTGCTCTAGTGTGGGTGGATGTGTTGCAATCTACCTACACTGGTGTTTACCTACTAAACCTATCTAGTAGTTGTAGCTAGGGTGTGCTACTCCCTTTGCTCTACAACAACTAAGTTCAGTAGAACTTATGTATACTAGTCTTGTTTTATATGTACCTAGCAGGTACCTGTATGATCTTTCAAATGATAATGTCAAAGATTGTAATGGTAAAACAACAGCAAGCTCAGATCCCATTCCGCTGCTCACCAATGTGAGAAGTTGGCCTGGTATATAATGCTCACTAATTCTAGTGATCACTTTGTACCATGCCAAGCAACCCTTATGATGATGGTTGTAATTCAACCTTGTAGACCAGTTATCCTAGTGGTAACGTAGACAAAGCAGTCTTAGGCTAAACTCTGAAAGGCATGTGAAGCCAGCTGTTATACCATACACAACCCCCTTGAATACCAAATGAAAGGGACACCACACAGATATATATTGAAAATATATATTGATTTATTAACTATAAAATCCCATGGACTCTTTATGAGCACAGAAGCACAAGCGTTAAATCACAAGACAGTTTAAAATACACAAAAGTTGCACAATATGGATGAGCCCTAGGGGCCACCTAAACCATATACTAAGAAAGTGGTATAAGAGATACCAATAGGAAAGTGAAGAGCCCTAGGGCCTTGGGAATCGCTGGAGCTATTCGAGACTAGCAGTGACTAAGTCGGGAGAGGCCCACGGGACTCGGGTACAGTGTTCAAAGTGCACGCACTTTCCAATGTAAAGTCTATGGTGCGTAAAAAGTACAAAGTTAGAAAGTTAGGAACCTTCCGAGTGACCTAGGGAGCTGAAACTTAAGACACAGGCCCTTGAGATGTGTACCAGTGCAGGAGCACCGGCGGAGCTGAGTTACCTCACCCACAGGAAGCGGGTGCACAGGGTCGAAGTAGTGTCGGGTTTCGTCACGCTGGTCGATGGTGCTTGGAGCTGAAGATGCTGCAGGCGGCTCGATGAGAAGAGTTCCGGTGGATCCAAGGGTGGATCTGAAGATGTGAAGATCTGAAAGCAGAGGGGACAGTGTTCAAAGTCACTAGCCAGTGACTACCGTGGAACCAGATTGGAACCAGGCGATGTTGGGTGCAAACAGGCGTTGTCGGGTAGCTTCTTTCTGCAGCCACGTGGATACCCGGGGTCGAGGACGTCCAGGAGTCGGTCACGAGCTGTCCCACACAGGCTTCTCGCTGTTGGCGGTATCGGCACCTTGATCGGAGCAAACAGGCCTTGGCAAAGGCAAACCAGGCAGAAGTTGAAAGATGCTTAACACTCGGACCAGCAAGGTCAGAGCGGGTGCTCCTTTTCACAGGAGCTTGGGTAGGTCTGGAGCAACCAGACCTGCTGTGTAAATCGTCGGGTTCGTCGCCAAGATGGCCGCTGACCACGTGGCTAGTGGCCGGGATGGCGCGTCGAGTGGCACAATGCAAAAAGGCCCCACGCAGATCGTGGAGATGCTGGAGGGCTGATCTTCGGTGCAAGGGCTGCTCGGTGGTGGGGGTTCTCAATCCCCAAAGCACAACGTCGAGGATGCCTCGGAAGCTGCGCAGTCAGCTTTTCGAGTGTCTTCCAAGAGGTCCGGTCCCACGTCACTCGGTGCCTCCACGGGTCCCTTCTTTGCAGGGACTGTGGATCGGGCTCTGAGAGGTCTGGGAGTCTGGTTCTTGTCGGGCTCTGGGCTCGGGCTCCGGCGGGAGGCGGCGGCAAAGCAGACGTCGAGTTGCTGGTTGGTACCTGTGTTCACAGGGTGGCCACTCCTAGGCCACAAGGGAGATTCTCTTCAGTCTTCTGTGCAGCAGAATGTCGAAGTCCAGTCTTCTTCTTCGTGTAAAGTTGATTCAGGATGATCTGCTGTGCAATGGCACTGCTCCCACTCTTATTTCCAATCTGAGGGGTGGATCACCTACTAGGTCCCTACTCTGGGAGGAACCAGGAAGGGGGGCGGTTACACCCCCTTTCCTTTGTCCAGTTCCGCGCCAGGCCTGGGTCTGGAAAGTCCCAGGACCGGTTTGGACTGGCCTATGCACGGGGACACCTTGTGTGCCCCGGGCATGTCTGATTCTATTCAGCCCTGTCCTACCCAATACACAAAACCCTGTCTGGGGTGGTGCTCGCACCTCCCAAGGCAGGAAACCCTTTGTCCAGGCCACCATCTGCCGAGTTTCGGTCAGCAGCAGGAGGCCAGACTCGTGTCTGTGGTGGCAGCATCCATTTTGTGATGCTGAGGCTCTGTTTAACTTTAACCGGGGTTAAGGCTACACACATGTCGTGTCCCTCTAGAAGGGTGGAATGCTATCCCCGTCGCCAGAATTGGCGAGGGGATAGTATTCCAATTCGTATGACACCTTACTCGACATGTTTTGATAAAGCCAAACCAAAGATAGCAAATAACCGCGAGGGTTATAATGCACTTAAGAGTATATGGTATGGCAATATCCCGGAACAGCTTAGGGAGTGGTTCCCGACAGCTGCAGACAGGCTCAGCTCATGCTAGAGCACCATCTCACATATTTCCAAGCACTCTGCCTCCAGGATTGATGAGGCCTTCCATAGGAGTGGCTGATAGGAACATATGTGTCCAGTTTAGGGTTAGGCACAGACATACTGTACCTAAGTAAGAGGTGGTTACACCGACTTACCCCAGCTGAGTGATCAGCCAGTTGTGTCAAATATGGAGGCCAGGCCAGGGGTGGCACAATACATGCTGCAGCCCCTGGTAGGCCTTGGATACACCTATGCCCTGGGCACCTAGGGTGCACTAATACAGGGGCTCATAAGGTGAACCAGTTCCAATTCGTAATGCACCTAGAGTGCATTGGCAGTAATTTAGAGAGAGAACAGCAGGCTGTGGGTCTGATTAGCAGGCCCACAGCCACATTAAGTCAGAAACCAGTGAAGCAAAAAGCAAAAATTTTGGGGTGACCATAGGATAGCAGACCCTACTCTCCTACAGCCACCGTATGACAGCAGAATCCTCTGCCACCACTTCCATGTCTGACAAACTAGACAGAGTATTAGCGGCCATCGAACATTCACAGGCCACCTTGGAGGACTGCGTTGGAGCACTCGCCATGGACCATAACCTCTTAAGAGATGACATTGTAAGCTGGCATACAAAGTCGCAAACAGATAGAGGGCACTCTCCATCCTACAACCCTTTGCGAAGGCACAACAGGACACACTACAAGACCTCCAAACCCGGATTACGTTACTGAAAGGAAAAGCAGTTGATCTGGAAGGATGCTCCGGAAAAAAACAATCTCTGGGTGTTGAACCTGTCAGAAAGGGTGGAAGGACCAAATCCCATCCATTACATAGAGACTTGGCTCAAGTCGTACACACCAACAGCGGAACTGACTGCCTTTTGTAGAAAGAGTGTATTGAGTGCAGGCACGACAGACATCCCCAGGTTCTCTCCTACAGTCACTACTTGTTAAACTCCTCCACTTCCAGGACTGAGATACAATATTACTGGCTGCTAGGCAAGCTGGCCTTATTATAGTGGCGGAAAAACATGTTAGGCTTTTCCCCGACTACTCTAGAGCAGTGCACCGCCAAAGGCCATCCTTCTTGTGGATAAAATTACTTCTCTGCCAAAAAGGAATACAATACTCACTGCTGTTCCCGGCCTGCCTTAAGATTATATATAAAGAAACCACAATCTTCTTTGAAGACCCAAAAGAGGCACTAAATGGAACAGCATTTACTAGCCATTTCGAGTACGAGTGTCATTCGGAAGTCTCAGACACGAACACCTGGAGCAAACGCCACCTCGGAAAGAACACTGAACAACATTCTGGATCCCAATTACACAGCTTCATCATGAAATCTCCAGACCTGGGACAAATAATCTTGAAAAGACTAGAAGCCCTGCAGGCAGCTGCTGAGCTTGGGGCGGGCCCAATGATCCCAGATAAAGACGAAGGCCCACACATCTTCACGACCGAAGAAGACCCCATTGACTCAAGCACCTCACATGAGGACTCAATAACTCCACCCCTGGTCACCCCACAAACAGCAGCTATACTCACCTGTATGATGTTGGTATGGGTTCACACAGCCTTTCCTACGCTTCTACCCACTTTGGCACCCCAGCAAACATGACCTAAACTGCACGCACACTCAACCTATCACATCCACTTACAACCATGGCTCACACTGATCATCTAAGTTGTTGTTATAGGCCATGCACCACACGTACCCCCGCCTCTCACGCAAGCCACCCCAATAATACACTAGTGCATAATAATAAAACACATGCGATGTGCTGCCTGTTGCAGCTGATCCCCAGTATTGGGATTTTATCCCTTTGCAGTTTCTATCACTCTTCCTGCCCTATCCCAACCCAGTACATACTCTCAAGTAATGGGCAACTTCAACAGAATACTTTTATAGGCCCTTGACAGAACACCAGCTGTCATTGCATGCCACCCCCTACTCTCGCTCCCCCTCCCCTCAACATTGTTAACATCCCCCATGACCCTCACGACAGAAATTAAATTCCTCACTCTGAACATCTGAGGAATGCACACAGCACGAAAACGCTATGCCATTTATGCGTATATCAAGCGTCAGCAGGTGCAGATAGTGCTACTTCAGGAAACGCACCTCACCAGTGGGGAACAAGACTGACTCAAAAGGTGCTGGCAGGGCACCTTCTGTGCCATCACATACTCAGCATTTTCACAGGGAGCACTGATATAGCTTAGGCTGGGGGTTCCCTTCCAGGAGACTCGTAGGGTAGTATACACTGAAGGTTATATGCACTATTAAAATGGCTCCTAGATGGCCACTAATAGGAAGTATGTACGTTCCCAAAACTGAGCAGAGAAATATCTGGGAAGCCTTCTCGTGTGTCCTCGTCCAGTTCACAACCTCGCCATGGATTCTGGGGGAAGATTATAACTGCACACTGGACCTCTCCTTGGACAGATACACCCCCCCTGCCCACCTCTCGAGCACACATGCAGATGATACGCTTTCGCACATGAATGAATCAATGGTCACTTCTAGACGCCTGGAGACACATACACCGGATGACCAAACTTTATTCCGTTCACTCCATTCATCACAAACTGAGGGTATGACTAGACCGCTTGTGTTGTTCATCAGTACTCATACCCGTGTTCCAAAACACATATCTAGGTCGCGTGATCTCAGAACATGATGCTCATGACATAATGCCCACCCCTACTACCGATCCCTACTTGGAGATTGACCTGCTACTTCTTCGAGGACCCAGTTTTCAGACATGAACAGCGAGATAGTAAGTGAAATTACTTCATGAAAAACGCATGCACAGACTCCTCTAGTATGTTGGAGTGGGACACCCTCAATGTGGTCATAAAGGGGACATGTATTGGGCAAATTACAGGAGTGTGCCCGACACTTGATCAAACCATATGAATAACTGAAAGGAAGCTAGCAACTCTGACGAAGGCAGAGGATGCCAGCACAGTATTCCCTATACAGCTAGCGGAAGCCAGCAAACACCGCATATGGGAAGGCCATGACGAACCTAAGCAGATACAATTTTAAAGCGTACACCGCTAGGACACATAGGGAAGGAGATTGAGCTGGATGACACCTGGAAGAGACAGACCAAGACCCCTGATGATCCCGACAATTACCGCCTACTCCTACCAAGCACCCGACCAGACCCGACTCACCCCATTCATGTAACGGTGGGTAGAACTTGCATGTTACGAATTCACAGCCTATCCCATGACACACCTCTATACATCCCTCTACTGCTGCTGGCAGCACTACCCCAGGGTTGCAGCCACTACACGGCCTGGGCCCTGCGTACATGGATGGAACATTCACTCCTGGAAACAAAGTCCCTGTTTGCGGGTAGCCAACTCCTCCTGCTTAGCAGAGGAAAGAGGACTCCTGCATGGACAATTTCTCTTACACAGACAACTTGTCTCAGATTGTAAAGAAACCTGGGTTCGGTCCAGGGGGGAGCCCGAAACACACCCAGTACTCTACACCGTCCTAACCATGGATTCAGGGCATCGCCTTGTTACATGGATATACAAAGCTGTCCAGGAACTTACAACCATACCACTCACCCAACTTAGGCTGAAATGGGAAGAGGAAGTTGGGTGTTCACTGCACAAAAAGGAGTGGCAGACCACCTTGGAACACCCCAAGAAAGTGTCAAGCAATCCATATTTCAAAAACATACAATTCAATATACTACATCATGCATATTTAACGCCGGTGAAACTCCAAAGCTTTTATCCAGAGACACACTTTCTCTGCCCACAGTGCCAGCTTTTGAGTGCAACATTCCAACACATGTTCTGGAATTGCCTGATCTTACATCCCTATTGTGGTTCAATCCACAGCACAATACAAAAGACCACAGGGCTCACTGACATGTGCATAAGGGAGGCAAGCGCTCCAGGGGTATCTCGCAATAGGACCGCAAAGTAGAAAGACAATTGCATCACTAGCCCTCCTTCTGTCAAAGCAGTGTATTACGATGCAATTATACGCATCTGCAGGGCCCCAACTGGACAGATGCAGTCATTAAAGGGGTATGGCAGAAGAAAGCACAATAAGACTTGAGGAGGCAAGAGGGATGCAACGCCACCACATCTCGATGAGGTGGGCTGCGCTCTTTCACAATTTCATACAACAAGGGATATCCACCCACAGTAGCAACTACCACAACTAGGGGGCGTGGC
The DNA here is from genome assembly GCF_964263255.1 of Lissotriton vulgaris. Taxonomy (NCBI): domain Eukaryota; kingdom Metazoa; phylum Chordata; class Amphibia; order Caudata; family Salamandridae; genus Lissotriton; species Lissotriton vulgaris. The sequence goes on from NC_141687.1 coordinate 311,498,383, forward strand.
CACGGTGGCAAGCGTAATGGCCGCTCCGCTGTGAAGCTCCTCCGAGCAGGCGCCCGAAAACGGCGAGGAGAGATGTAATCTGCAGCCCCTGTTTGCACCGGACGCCAGGACCTGCCTCCAGATGACCGCGGACTGCCTGGGTGACATTTCCGAGCCGCGGGAGAGGCTGGACGCGGAGAACACGGCGGAGGGGATCTGAGGCCTCCAGACCTCAGCGCCATCTTCCTTCTGCGCTGGAGCGCCGGGTGAGTGCTGCTCGGCCGTTAACAGTCGCGACCCTGTTCCGCTCCGTTTTCTCCCCGCTGGACTTGCGCGAGCGCCGCCACTGCTGCGCGGTTCCCGTTTTCCTGGTTTGCCTGGTTCTCGAGTGCGGCTGGGGCCTCCGGCCCGGTTGTGTGTGGGAGCCGGGGACTGGATTGCGGGCCCATGCGGACCTGAGGCAGTGACTGCGGGGCCTGGCGGAGGGCGGGAAGGGCGGACCGCGCAGCTGCTGGGTGGACTGAGAGCAGTCCCCGGTAATGCACAGCGGCCCCGCCGTGCGACCGTGTTACAAACCCTGCGCACTTCCACGCTGCTGCAACGCGGTCCCTCCATGTTCAGCCACGATTAAGGTGGCGAAAACCTACGCACGGGGAAGTCTTGGCGGCACCCCACGGCACTGACTGTGTCTGGCTAACGTATCCCTGATTTAGCTTCTATGGTCTGGGGCCTACTCGCTAGCCTGCCGCACCTTCTACACTGCACTGGCTCTAGTGGCCTCTGACATTGGTCTCCCGCCTTACCATTGATCCCTGCTCTCCGCCACCGTCACTGCGTCTGCGGCCCCGCCACACGTCCTCAACGATGGGGAAAAGTAATCCAGCCCAGAGGACGCTCAACTTCGACAAGACGCCTCTCCCTGCTGCTGACCCCCCTCCAGGAGCGGCTTTGGGCGCTCAGGTGGCACAGGACAGCGGCGATGCAACATCCATGATGGCCGCCATGATGGGGGAGATGCGTGCAGGCTTCAAGGCACTTGACACTCGCTTTGATAGTCTGGAGAAAAAGCAATCTGACATTGGCTCCATGGTGCAGGCCCACGACCGGCGCCTCAACTTAGCTGAGTCCAGAATATCTGATTTGGAGGACGGGTCCTCCAAGACTCTGAAACGGCTGGAGCGGGTCGAGAAGATTCTTAAGGATGTGGCCATCAAGAACGAGGATTTAGAAGCGCGTAGTCGGCGGAATAACATTCGAATCCTTGGCGTGGCGGAGACAACTCCCACTGGCCGGTTCGACACTTTTGTGAAAAACCTCCTTATTGAGTTGTTCGGCAAAGACACCTTCACGGCTGGCTTTGTGGTGGAAAGAGCACATAGGTCCTTGGGGCCTAAACCACGCACCGGGCAATTGCCCGACCCATTATTGCCAGAATTATGAACTTTCGCGACCGCGACGCCGCACTCCGAGCTGCACGAGAGATGGGGTAGGTGCAGTGGCAGGGGTGCAAGTTGTCCTTTTTTCCGGACTACACTTTGATAGTGCAAGAGGCGAGGAGAAAATACACCAGTGTTAAGGCGGCACTTCGCAATCTCGGCCTGAAGTACAGCATGCTGTACCCAGCCCGTCTGAAAGTGGACATTCATGGCAGATTCCGCATCTTTGATTCTCCGGCTGAGGCCCAAGACTTCTGCCACACATACAAAAAGGGGCCGGGCTCGACTTCTGGCTCCAGACCTAACTCTCCGCAGCAGCCTGACACACAAGCTAGCGCTGATTTATTTGTAGACACTGGCCTGGGCTGATTGTCCATAACACTCCGGACATGGCTGCTTGTCCACTTGGAGGGATGGTCCGACGTAACCGGATTTCCTTATTAGCTAAAATCTCTCATTTCGCACTACTGGGTTGCCCGCTTGGGGGCTAGCGTTGCTTCCCCCCATGGCGCATGCCTGCATTTTTTGCTCCTTTTTCTGGGGTTTGTTAAGTTTAAATTTGCAGATATGTTCAAACGCTTTGTATACTTGGCTGTTGTCATCCTGCAGTGTTGTTCTGGAACTAGTTTGGTTCTGCCTCTCTTGGGGTGTTGGGAGGCTGGGTGGTGGGTGGGGGAGGGGATGTTTGTATTTTTTGTGGCTCACTCTTTTTTTTGTTGTCTGATTGCGAGACTCATGGTATCGGCCTGTTGAATTACCACTTCTTGCTTACAGTCCTTGATCTGATGATATGGCCAGGATAGGTTTGCAGACTCGACCTTCTAGTCTGACATTGATGACATGGAATGTCCGTGGCCTGAATTCCACCCGTAAACGGAAACAGGTTATGCAATATGCTGAGAGACATAAAGCTGATGTACTTTTTCTACAAGAAAGTCACATGGTTCAAGCGGACACGGCCTCCTTTGCGAGGGGTTGGGGTGCTCACAGAGTGTTTTCATGCTACAGTAGATATGCGCATGGGGTGGCGAATCTCATACATAAACGGATCCCCTTTGTCTTCACGAGTAGTAAAATTGATGGTGAGGGTAGATATGCGATGATCTCTGGGCTGTTGTTCGGTCATAAAATTGCCTTTGTGGGGATCTACGGTCCCAATATTGATTCCCCGGTCTGCTTCGAGGAACTATACCTATCACTACTGCACTCCGACATAGACTTACTGGCGCTAGGGGGCGATTTTAATTTGCTGATGAACACCAGTAGGGATAGCACGTCTCCCTCCCCTGATCGCAAGCCACTTGCCCACAGCAGTGGCGGCTATATGCTCACATTTCTCACTTCTAGATATAGAAGCCACGCGGCACACTGACACCCCTGCCTTTACTCACCACTCCAGCTATCACAACACGAGCACCAGAATTGACTACTGGTTACTTTCTCCAGGCTTGGCGGGATGGGTCACTGATCTTCGCACTCTTCCCCGCACTCTCTCTGATCATTCCCCTGTGGTCCTGTCACTTGCAGTCCCTAGGCTGGGCGGCTATGAACGGCAGTGGAGATTCCCTGGAAGGGCACTGGCGGACCTGGTCTTCACTGAAGAGATTCGTTCCGCAATCGAGGACTATTTTGAAATTAAAACTGGCTCTGTGACCACCTGGGCCACTTTGTGGGAGGGGTTCAAGGCTACCATAAGGGGGGTATGCATCACCAAACATGTTGTAGCACTGTGCAACATCCGTGCAATCCTGTCCCGCCTAGAAAGTGACTTGTTAGCTGTCGAGTCTGTACTCATTGCTGACCCTTCCCCGATCCATGAAACGCGACGCCTCGAGCTTCTACTGGAGTTCAGGGACGTGGCAGACAAAGAACTGAGGTATTTGGGCAAGTACCACACGGCGCGCCGGTATGGTGAGGGAGATAGGCCGGGCAGGCTGCTGGCCCAGCTGCTACGCCCACCTCGTCAAGCTGCATACATCACGGAAATAGCGGATGCACAGGGCGAACATCATTTCTCCACCCCTGCTATTTGCGACACTTTTTTAACTTACTACCGGCATCTTTACAAGTCTGCCCTTCCGGATGAGTGTCGCGATCCGGGACCGTACATTAACGAAATTGCTATGGTGTTCTTGGAGAAATACATGCAGGTTTTTTGGGCCCATCCCATCACTCCGGAATTGATTGCTGAGGCAATTGACTCCCTAAAGGGGTCCTCGGCGCCCGGCCTAGATGGCTTCACGGCCGATTTTTACCAGGAGTATAAAGAGGAACTGGTGCCCATACTTGTCGAAGTCTACGCCGAAGACCTGGAGTCTGGTATTCTTCCTCCGACGCTCTGCGAAGCGGTCATAGTATTGTTGCCCAAACCAGGACACGACCCCACGGTTTTCAGTTCCTATCGCCCGCTGTCACTTCTAAACCTGGACTATAAGATTCTGGCCAAAGTGCTGGCGATGCGGCTTGCGTTTCTGGTAAACACCATTATTTCGCCGGCGCAGTCGGGCTTTGTCCCTCAGAGATCAACATCACTGAACCTTCGCACGATTTTCTCGGTTCTACACAGAATTGACCCCTCCACCCCAGCTGCCGCGGTCTTCTTAGACACCGAAAAAGCCTTTGACACTCTAGAGTGGCCCTTTTTTTTTGACGTGATGCGAAGGATGCGTCTATATTTACAAAAAATATAACGTGCTGCCTTTATGTTAATCCGTGTCATATGCATAAAGGTAGATGGATAAAATGTCAATCACCATAGATCATGTGTTTTATCATCGGCTTCAGTGCATTTTGATTGTTGTAGATGTCCCCCATATATATAGGCACCAGCAAAATAACATATGAGGTGGAAGAAGGTGTCACTCCCTTATTCCAAACAGATCTATGACACAACCAGGAATGAATTAACTAGCCCCAGTGGAAAATATTGCCAAGAACAACCATAAGGAAGCATCATTCTAAGGAATATCTAATCATACTATGCTCCGTGGTATATCCTCATTCAATCCTGCAATATGGCTTTTCATGCGGGACACCCATCTCTGTTCCCTTTGCAACAGAACCCTGTCTAAGGGCCTCATATTGATATCATATTTTGGTTTGTCAATAACCACCGAAACAAAGTCATCCTCTGTGTGGGCTTTTTCTATTAAATGTCTTGTCATGCTGGTATTCGTTTTTTTGTATCTGAAAGCACTTCGATGCTCCATCATCCTTTGTTTAACCTTACGGGTGGTCATCCCAACATATGTTAATAAGGACGGACATGTGGTTATATAAATGACACCACATGTGTTACAATTTATGTGTGAATTCAGAATCCTGTGGCAGGGTTCAGCTCCATACAGAACTCTGCACAGAGACCCAGGGCCTCAGTGAATTGTGGTGTACCAAGAAACTCACCTTAGTGCCAGGAAACCCTAACCAGCTAGCATCAGTGCACATTAGCTCTTTGTCCTATAGCAAAGGAACCAATGATTAGACAACCCAGAACATGCATCTTAGGTTATACTTAGGAATGGTGGGAAGCAAGAACACTCTTTTGTTATACTCTCATACCAGTCCACAACAGGAGTAACAAATAGACATGGATAGGTTGAAATATTTATTTTAACGACGTGCTCTAAGATGCAGTATCTTTGATAACATAAGCAGACATATGATTATAAATAATATGATCAGCATTGTTACAATTACATAAAACACAAATGGAGAAAGCATATTGCAATGATGGTGAAAATATGTACTATAGCGCCTAGCAAATCACCCTCCCTAGATTGGAACTATGTTTTATAAAATAAAGAAGGTCTCTTAGGCTTGTTTAGAGGGACCCCATACCTCCAAGATCAGCAGGTGTGAATCACAACAGGATCTGCAAAGGCTCTCTGTCTGTCTGGAAAAACGGGCTTCTTCCAAGTGTCCCGAATCATGCCTACAGTGTGATATTAAAATGCGCCAGAATCACGATGGCTTGCAGCTGCATATATGTTATGGCTAGAACGTGAGCCGATCAGCCCGGACAACAGCTACCTTGTTATGATAACCTTGGAGGCTTTAGCTCTCAGTGTGCAGACTAGAGTCACAATGTAAGTCTAGGGATGCTGAAAACAAACCATTCTCATGTGAAGCATTTCACGCAGCCTAACGTTCAACAACAATTATATGCAGTGTCATGTGCAAAAGCAGCAAAGAGGAAACATGGCGTTTAAACTTCTAATAAGCCTATGCTTACTTAGCAGTGTGAATAACAAGGCCCAGCCCACACTGCAATCCAAGGTGTTGCTAGGCCCAAATCTAGTTGTGTCAAATGTTTGGTGAATGGACACACTGAACAAGACCCACACTGGAAATGCCCTTTCACTGGTTGTGCCCCCATAATGTAGTTTGTCTAGTCTCTTGCTGTTGCAATCTTGGTCTTGTATGCACCAATAAGTCTCTGAGATTGCTGCTTCATTTTAATGCAAAAAGTGGTCTGTCCAGGGTCAATGTCCCTGTATTCAAAATATGCCATGATTTATTGACAGCCCTTTGCACCTTGTCTGTTAGATTACTAAAGGTAGCTACACAGACCATCCTTTTGTTTTCAGGCTTCATATATGTCTCAAGGAGTGCCTCTCTATGGTTGTTATGGGCACTATTTTCAGCCCCTTACACCAATTTAGTCAGATAACTCCTTGCCGTTAGCTCCTCACTTAGGTTCTTTGCATGTAGTTTGTATCTTGTGGTTTCACTACAATTTCTACGTAACCTCAGAAATTGTCCTATCGGGTGGGTATTCAGTAGGGCACGTGGAAGAAAACTATGATAAGTAGTGAATTCCTCACTGTAGGCTTCTGATATAGTTCAGTCTGAATCTTCCCATTCTTGGGGTACAGTCGTAGATCAATATATTACTGGATTCACCAGTGAACCTAAGATTTGTTTCTTGGGAGTTCAACCAATTGGAGAAGCAATCTAGAGAGTCCTGGTTACTTATGCAAAGGGGGAATCCGAGGCCGCCTTCACCGCCTTTCTTCCCCCAATGACATAGCGTTACATCCAGAGGCAACCAGCCCATATACAGGAGGAGAGGGACTGGGGACTTCTGCTACAAGCAGTAATTATCAGAAGAGAACCAATACTCCCCTCCATCAACATAAGGTATGGGGAAAAATGGGCACACCACAAAGTGCAATGATGAGAGTGGCTCCCGACAGTCCCCAGTCTGGAGACACGGAAAACCCCTGGCAGCCATATCAGGAACAAGAACAAATCAAGCAAAGCCCCCACAAATCCAGCATTGGGCATGCAACCACACTGAAGCAGATCAACCCGGAACCGACATATCCTTGATCCAGCCCTAAGAAGTCTTCCATTAACGACCCAGACACAAGCACCTAAGGCACAGACAAAGAATGCAGCACTCCATTGTTTAATAAACTTGGTCCATTGTTTAATAAACTGTGACAGGAACATGGACTGTGCACTCAACACCCGCAATACCCCTCTGCAACCATGGGGAGATTGTGCACCAACGTAGGATCACAGCCTCTTCATTCAACCCGAAATACGTCCCTAACCGCTGAAGGCCACCGTATGACAGCAGAATCCTCTGCCACCACTTCCATGTCTGGCAAACTAGACAGAGTATTAGCGGCCATGGAACATTCACAGGCCACCATGGAGTACTGCGTTGGAGCACTCGCCATGGACCATAACCTCTTAAGAGATGACATTGTAAGCTGGCATACAAAGTCGCAAACAGAGAGAGGGCACTCTCCATCCTACAACCCTTTGCGAAGGCACAACAGGATACACTACCAGACCTCCAAACCCGGATTACGTTACTGGAAGGAAAAGCAGTTGATCTGGAAGGATGCTCCGGAGAAAACAATCTCTGGGTGTTGAACCTGTCAGAAAGGGTGGAAGGACCAAATCCCATCCATTACATAGAGACTTGGCTCAAGTCGTACACACCAACAGCGGAACTGACTGCCTTTTGTAGAAAGAGCGCATTGAGTGCAGGCACGACAGACATCCCCAGGTTCTCTCCTACAGTCACTACTTGTTAAACTCCTCCACTTCCAGGACTGAGATACAATATTACTGGCTGCTAGGCAAGCTGGCCTTATTATAGTGGCGGAAAAACATGTTAGGCTTTTCCTCGACTCCTCTAGAGCAGTGCACCGCCAAAGGTCATCCTTCTTGTAGATAAAATTACTTCTCTGCCAAAAAGGAATACAATACTCACTGCTGTTCCCGGCCTGCCTTAAGATTATATATAAAGAAACCACAATCTTCTTTGAAGACCCAAAAGAGGCACTAAACGGAACAGCATTTACTAGCCATTTCGAGTACGAGTGTCATTCGGAAGTCTCAGACACGAACACCTGGAGCAAACGCCGCCTCGGAAAGAACACTCAACAACATTCTGGATCCCAACTACACAGCTTCATCATGAAATCTCCAGACCTGGGACGAATAATCTTGGAAAGACTAGAAGCCCTCCAGGCAGCTTCTGAGCTTGGGGCGGGCCCAATGATCTCAGATAAAGACGAAGGCCCACACATCTTCACGACCGAAGAAGACCCCATTGACTCAAGCACCTCACATGAGGACTCAATAACTCCACCCCTGGTCAGCTCACAAACAGCAGCTACACTCATATGTATGATGTTGGTATGGGTTCACACAGCCTTTCCTACGCTTCTTCCCACTTTGGCGCCCCAGCAAACATGACCTAAACTGCACATCCACTTATAACCATGGCTCACACTGATCATTTAAGTTGTTGTTATAGGCCATGCACCACACGTACCCCCGCCTCTCACGCAAGCCACCCCAATAATACACTAGTGCACCATAATAGAACACATGCGATGTGCTGCCTGTTGCAGCTGATCCCCAGTATTGGGATTTTATCCCTTTGCAATTTCTATCCCTCTTCCTGCCCTATCCCAACCCAGTACATACTCTCAAGTAATGGGCAACTTCAACAGATTACTTTTATAGGCCCTTGACAGAACACCAGCTGTCATTGCATGCCACCCCCTACTCTCGCTCCCCCTCCCCTCAACATTGTTAACATCCCCCATGACCCTCACGACAGAAATTAAATTCCTCACTCTGAACATCTGAGGAATGCACACAGCACGAAAACGCTATGCCATTTATGCGTTTATCAAGCGTCAGCAGGTGCAGATAGTGCTACTTCAGGAAACACACCTCACCAGTGGAACAACAAGACTGGCTCAAAAGGTGCTGGCAGGGCACCTTCTGTGCCATCACATACTCAGCGTTTTCACAGGGAGCACTTATATAGCTTAGGCTGGGGGTTCCCTTCCAGGAGACTCGTAGGGTAGTAGACACTGAAGGGTGATATGCACTATTAAAATGGCTCCTAGATGGCCACTAATAGGAAGTATGTACGCGCCCAAAACTGAGCAGAGAAATATCTGGGAAGCCTTCTCGTGTGTCCTCGTCCAATTCACAACCTCGCCATGGATTCTGGGGGAAGATTATAACTGCACACTGGACCTCTCCTTGGACAGATACACCCCCCCCCTGCCCACCTCTCGAGCACACACGCAGATGATACGCTTTCGCACATGGATGAATCAATGGTCACTTCTAGACACCTGGAGACACATACACCGGATGACCAAACTTTATTCCGTTCACTCCATTCATCACAAACTGAGGGTACAACTTGACCGCTTGTGTTGTTCATCAGTGCTCATACCCGTGTTCCAAAACACATATCTAGGCCGCGTGATCTCAGAACATGATGCTCATGACATAATGCCCACCCCGACTACCGATCCCTACTTGGAGATTGACCTGCTACTTCTTCGAGGACCCAGTTTTCAAACATGAACAGCGAGATAGTAAGTGAAATTACTTCATGGAAAACGCATGCACAGACTCCTCTAGGATGTTGGAGTGGGACACCCTCAATGTGGTCATAAAGGGGGCATGTATTGGGCAAATTACAGGGGTGTGCCCGACACTTGATCAAACCATATGAATAACTGAAAGGAAGCTAGCAACTCTGACGAAGGCAGAGGATGCCAGCACAGTATTCCCTATACAGCTAGCGGAAGCCAGCAAACACCGCATATGGGAAGGCCATGACGAACCTAAGCGGATACAATTTTAAAGCGTACACCGCTAGGACACATAGGGAAGGAGATTGAGCTGGATGACACCTGGAAGAGACAGACCAAGACCCCTGATGATCCCGACAATTACCGCCTACTCCTACCAAGCACCCGACCAGACCTGACTCACCCCATTCATGTAACGGTGGGTAGAACTTGCATGTTACGAATTCACTGCCTATCCCATGACACACCACTATACATCCCTCTACTGCCGCTGGCAGCCCTATCCCAGGGTTGCAGCCACTACACGGCCTGGGCCCTGCGTACATGGATGGAACATTCACTCCTGGAAACAAAGTCCCTGTTTGCGGGTAGCCAACTCCTCCCGCTTAGCAGAGGAAAGAGGACTCCTGCATGGACAATTTCTCTTACACAGACAACTTGTCTCAGATTGTAAACAAACCTGGGATCGGTCCAGGGGGGAGCCCGAAACACACCCAGTACTCTACACCGTCCTAACCATAGATTCAGGGCATCGCCTTGTTACATGGATATACAAAGCTGTCCAGGAACTTACAACCATACCACTCACCCAACTTAGGCTGAAATGGGAAGAGGAAGTTGGGTGTTCACTGCACAAAAAGGAGTGGCAGACCACCTTGGAACACCCCAAGAAAGTGTCAAGCAATCCGTATTTCAAAAACATACAATTCAATAAACTACATCATGCATATTTAACGCCGGTGAAACTCCAAAGCTTTTATCCAGAGACACACTTTCTCTGCCCACAGTGCCAGCTTTTAAGTGCAACATTCCAACACATGTTCTGGAATTGCCCGATCTTACATCCCTATTGTGGTTCAATCCACAGCACAATACAAAAGACCACAGGGCTCACTGACATGTACATAAGGGAGGCAAGCGCTTCAGGGGTATCTCGCAATAGTACCGCAAAGTAGAAAGACAATTGCATCACTAGCCCTCCTTCTGTCAAAGCAGTGTATTGCGATGCAATTATACGCATCTGCAGGGCCCCAACTGGACAGATGCAGTCATTAAAGGGGCATGGCAGAAGAAAGCACAATAAGACTTGAGGAGGCAAGAGGGATGCAACGCCACCACATCTCGATGAGGTGGGCTGCGCTCTTTCACAATTTCCTACAACAAGGGATATCCACCCACTCACCCACAGTACCAACTACCACAACTAGGGAGCGGGGCCATGGCGGCAAGCGTAATGGCCGCTCCGCTGTGAAGCTCCTCCGAGCGGGCGCCCGAAAACGGCAAGGAGAGATGTAATCTGCAGCCCCTGTTTGCACCGGACGCCAGGACCTGTCTCCAGATGATCGCAGACTGCCTGGGTGACATTTCCGAGCTGCGGGAGCGGCCGGACGTGGAGAACACGGCGGAGGGGATCTGAGGCCTCCAGGCCTCTGCGCCATCTTCCTTCTGCGCTGGAGCGCTGGGTGAGTGCTGCTCGGCCGTTAGCGGTCGCGACCCCATTCCTCTCCGTTTTCTCCCCGCTGGACTCGCGCAAGCGCCGCCACTGCCGCGCGGTTCCCGTTTTCCTGGTTTGACTGGTTCTCGAGTGCGGCTCGGGCCTCCGGCCCAGTTGTGTGTGGGAGCCGGGGACTGGATTGCGGGCCCATGCGGACCTGAGGCGGTGACTGCGGGGCCTGGCGGAGGGCGGGGAGGGCGGAACGCGCGGCTGCTGGGTGGACTGAGAGCGGTCCCCAGTAATGCACAGCGGCCCCGCCGTGCGACCGTGTTACACTCCCTGTGCACTTCCACGCTGCTGCAACGCGGTCCCTCCATGTTCAGCCACGATTAAGGTGGTGAAAACCTACGCACGGGGAAGTCTTGGCAGCACCCCATGGCACTGACTGTGTCTGGCTAACGTATCCCTGATTTAGCTTCTCTGGTCTGGGGCCTACTCGCTTGCCTGCCGCACCTTCTACAATGCACTGGCTCTAGTGGCCTCTGACATTGGTCTCCCGCCTTACCATTGATCCCTGCTTTCCGCCACTGTCGCTGCGTCTGCGACCCCACCACACGTCCTCAACGATGGGGAAAAGGGATCCATCCCAGAGGATGCTCAACTTCGACAAGACGCCACTCCCTGCTGCTGACCCCCCTCCAGGAGCGGCTTCGGGCGCTCAGGTGGCACAGGACAGCGGCGATGCAACATCCATGATGGCCGCCATGATGGGGGAGATGCGTGCAGGCTTCAAGGCACTTGACACTCGCTTTGATAGTCTGGAGAAAAAGCTGACTGACATTGGCTCCACGGTGCAGGCCCACGACCGGCGCCTCGACTTAGCTGAGTCCAGAATATCTGATTTGGAGGACGGGTCCTCCAAGACTCTGAAACGGCTGGAGCGGGTCGAGAAGATTCTTAAGGATGTGGCCATCAAGAACGAGGATTTAGAAGCGCGTAGTCGGCGGAATAACATTCGAATCCTTGGCGTGGCGGAGACAACTGCCACTGGCCGGTTCTACGCTTTTGTGGAAAACCTCCTTATTGAGTTGTTCGGCAAAGACACCTTCACAGCTGGCTTTGTGGTGGAAAGAGCACATAGGTCCTTGGGGCCTAAACCACGCACCGGGCAATTGCCCCGACCCATTATTGCCAGAATTATGAACTTTCGCGACCGCGACGCCGCACTCCGAGCTGCAAGACAGATGGGGGAGGTGCAGTGGCAGGGGAGTAAGTTGTCCTTTTTTCAGGACTACACTTTGATAGTGCAAGAGGCGCAGAGAAAATACACCAGTGTTAAGGCGGCACTTCGCAATCTCGGCCTGAAGTACAGCATGCTGTACCCAGCCCGTCTGAAAGGGACATTCATGGCAGAATCCGCATCTTTGATTCTCCGGCTGAGGCCCAAGACTTCTGCCACACATACAAAAAGGGGCCGGGCTCGACTTCTGGCTCCAGACCTAAGTCTCCGCAGCAGCCTGACACACAAGCTAGCACTGACTTATTTGTAGACACTGGCCTGGGCTGATTGTCCATAACACTCCGGACATGGCTGCTTGTCCACTTGGAGGGATGGTCTGACGTAACCGGATTTCCTTATTAGCTAAAATCTCTCATTTCGCACTACTGGGTTGCCCGCTCGGGGGCTAGCGTTGCTTCCCCCCATGGCGCATGCCTGCATGTTTTGCTCCTTTTTCTGGGGTTTGTTAAGTTTAAATTTTCAGATATGTTCAATCGCTTTGTATACTTGGCTGTTGTCATCCTGCAGTGTTGTTCTGGAACTAGTTGGGTTCTGCCTCTCTTGGGGTGTTGGGAGGCTGGGTGGCGGGTGGGGGAGGGGATGTTTGTATTTTTTGTGGCTCCCTTTTTTTTTGTTATCTGATTGCGAGACTCATGGTATCGACCTGTTGAATGACCACTTCTTACTTACAGTCCTTGATCTGATGATATGGCCCGGATAGGTTTGCAGACTGGACCTTCTAGTCTGACATTGATGACATGGAATGTCCGTGGCCTGAATTCCACCCGTAAACGGAAACAGGTTATGCAATATGCTGAGAGACATAAAGCTGATGTACTTTTTCTACAAGAAACTCACATGGTTCAAGCGGACACGGCCTCCTTTGCGAGGGGTTGGGGTGCTCTCAGAGTGTTTTCATGCTACAGTAGATATGCGCGTGGGGTGGCGATTCTCATACATAAACGGATCCCCTTTGTCTTCACGAGTAGTAAAATTGATGGTGAGGGTAGATATGCGATGATCTCTGGGCTGTCGTTTGGTCATAAAATTGCCTATGTGGGGATCTACGGTCCCAATATTGATTCCCCGGCCTGCTTCGAGGAACTATACCCATCACTACTGCACTCCGACATAGACTTACTGGCGCTAGGGGGCGATTTTAATTTGCAGATGAACACCAGTAGGGATAGCACGTCTCCCTCCCCTGATCGCAAGCCGCTTGCCCGCGCAGCAGTGGCGGCTATATGCTCACATTTCTCACTTCTAGATATAGAAGCCACGCGGCACACTGACACCCCTGCCTTTACTCATCACTCCAGCTATCACAACAGGAGCACCAGAATTGACTACTGGCTACTTTCTCCGGGCTTGGCGGGATGGGTCACTGATCTTCGCACTCTTCCCCGCACTCTCTCTGATCATTCCCCTGTGGTCCTGTCACTTGCAGTCCCTAGGCTGGGCGGCTATGAGCGGCAGTGGAGATTCCCTGGAAGGGCACTGGCGGACCCGGTCTTCACTGAAGAGATTCGTTCCACAATCGAGGACTATTTTGAAATTAACACTTGCTCTGTGACCACCTGGGCCACTTTGTGGGAGGGGTTCAAGGCTACCATAAGGGGGGTATGCATCACCAAACATGTTGGAGCGCTGTGCGAAATCCGTGCAACCCTGTCCCGCCTAGAAAATGACTTGTTAGCTGTTAAGTCTGTACTCATTGCTGACCCTTCCCCGATCCATGAAACGCGACGCCTCGAGCTTCTACTGGAGTTCAGGGACGTGGCAGACAAAGAACTGAGGTATTTGGGCAAGTACCACACTGCGCGCCGGTATGGTGAGGGAGATAGGCCAGGCAGGCTGCTGGCCCAGCTGCTACGCCCACCTCGGCAAGCTGCATACATCACGGAAATAGCGGATGCACAGGGTGAACATCATTTCTCCACCCCGGAATTGACTGCTGAGGCTCCCTAAAGGGGTCCTCGGCGCCCGGCCTAGATGGCTTCACGGCCGATTTTTTCAAGGAGTATAAAGAGGAACTGGTGCCCATACTTGTTGAAGTATACGCCGAAGCCCTGGAGTCTGGTATTCTTCCTCCAACGCTCCGTGAAGCGGTCATAGTATTGTTGCCCAAACCAGGACGCGACCCCACGGTTTGCAGTTCCTATCGCCCGCTGTCACTTCTAAACCTGGACTATAAGATTCTGGCCAAAGTGCTGGCGATGCGGCTTGCGTTGCTGGTAAACACCATTATTTCGCAGGCGCAGTCGGGCTTTGTCCCTCAGAGATCAACATCACTGAACCTTCACACGATTTTCTCGGTTCTACACAGAATTGACCCCTCCACCCCGGCTGCCGCGGTCTTCTTAGACACCGAAAAAGCCTTTGACACTCTTGAGTGGCCTTTTTTTTTTTGGACGTGATGCGAAGGATGGGCATGCCCGCAATGTTTGTCGTAACTGTGGAGTTGCTCTATACTGCACCCACGGCCCACATTCGCCTAAATGGCACCATCACCAAAAGATTCACTCTCTCCAGAAGTACCCGACAAGGGTGCCCCTTATCTCCCTTACTTTTTATTTTGGCAATGGACCCCCTGGTTCGTCACTTCCAGGAGAAACATCTCCACAGAGGTCTCCAATTCCGCACCGGGCCTCTCTTGGTCTCACTCTATGCGGACGACATGGTTTTATACGTCCATACTCCGGAGACCAATCTACAACCCCTGCTATCTGAAATTGCATGCTTTGGCGAGTACTCGGGCCTTAGGGTAAATTGGCACAAGTCGCAATTATTTCCACTCACCCCCGCCACCGCGCGGTGGCCTTGCTCCCTCCCATTAGAGTGGTGCGAGGACTCTGTTAAATACCTTGGGATCCATGTGCATCTCAACACCGTGTCCATTATTCGCCTGAACTACGGCCAAGCTCTTGGTTTTCTGGAAGGTAACACCGAAAGATGGCTCCGCCTCCCTTTATCAATGGCCGGGCGCATTGCCATTGTCAAGATGGTGGTTCTCCCCCGGTTTTTGTACCTCTTCAATAACATACCGATCCCCCTCACCAAGGTTTTTTTTACACAATTGCGCACTGCCCTGTTGAGATTGGTGTGGAGGGGGAAACGTCCACGACTGGCCTGGCGCACGCTGACCCTGCCTTACGAGAAAGGCGGCTTTGGGGGTCCCAGATTTCTACCTTTACTACCTGGTCGCCCAGTGCTCGCATGCCCACCCTTGGTATCATCCAGATGCCAGAATTCCACATTTGAGACCCGAGGCGGACGCGGCGCTCCCGGTGACTCTTGACACGATTCTTCCTAAAGGCCTCCCCCGAGAACCACATGACATACTCCCCCTCACCACGACGACTTGGGCTTGGGACAAACCTAGGCGCTTGCTGCACATTGACACATTGTACTATTCGGCCCTCCCATTGCCCAATTCCCACTGGCTCCCTATAACGGGCAAAACGGTGATTCGAAATTCCAACTGCACATGATCGGCGATCTGTTCCCCATTGGCCATGCTTTCACTATAACTGAGGACCCCCGCTTCACCGATTGAACTTTTATGGATACATTCGTACTCACGAGGGTGCGAGCGCTGTTGCGAGCTACATTTCCCACATTCCCTCTTCCACCCGACGATAATCCGGCACTTACATCCATCATACAGAATACATCGGGGGCTCGCGTGGTGTCCAAACTCTACAAGCTGTGCTTGTCCTCACTCCCATCGTCAGATGAGGCGGTTCGCGCCGCATGGGAGCAGGATATAGGCACTCAGATCTCTGACGACCAATGGGAAGCGTGTTGTGCCATGACCAGAGAGGTCTGCATGAATAGCAGACACAAACTCATTCACTTTAAATTCCTTTGAAGGCTGTACCACACGCCGGCGTTTGCCCACAGAATTGACCCTAACAGACCCCACACCTGCCCCAAATGCAACGCCCCTCAGTCCGACTTTGCACACCTTTCCTGGACCTGCCCGAGACTGCACACCTACTGGGTTGAGGTACACAAAACTCTGGGTGACGTACTGGATCTGTCACTGACTGTCACGCCGGAAATTGCACTGCTGGGTTACGTGTCCAATTTCCCCGGTAAAACCCGCAAGTTATTATCCATTTGCTTCCTGCTGGCCAAGAGGGAAGTTGCGCTGCTCTGGTGCTCGCGACGCGCTCCCACGGTCAAAACATGGCTCAGGAGTGTGGCGTACTGCAATGTGAACAGTGTGGAATATTCTGAACAGCTCCCAGCCTCTTCCCGCCCCACAGACATCTGGGGTCCATATCGCCAATATATTGCAGGGAAGGCACAGGAGGCGCCCTCTCAGTCCCTACATCCCAACACACCGACCGGGGTGGGTTAGACCGTGGGACACCCTTTTTTTACACCAGCTCTGGCGAAGATTCTACTGCGGCACACTTCCGCCCCTTGGGTACTGGGGCCGGGCCTTGGTGGGTCGGGGTCACATCGCCGCTCCTGGTGCGGGGGACGCCTTACCTGGGGCTAAAGGACTTAGTACAGTGTTCGGTTCATTCCTTGGACCTTTATGTCATCACCGACCTGTGTAGGCTCCTGCTCATTGTTCATATCCTAGAAGGGTGGCACAGGACATCGACTGATTTAGCTATAATGTGGTTGTTATCAACGGCAATGCTCGCCATCACACTAGCTGAGTTGCTATGTTGGTCTTGCAATCAAGTAATTATGATTTCTGTTTCTTTTATCTTACTTTTAATTTTCGTGCTATTAGTTGCATTTTCTCTACATATCTGTTGCCTTATCAGAAAATGTTTCTACTGTAACATCCACAATGTTCTACTACGCAATTCTACTGGACACCTACATGTACTGATTGATATGCTGACTGTGACAACTGATATTCATATGTACATGCTGTATATTCGTTATTTACTACTGTGGATTGCCTCACCAGCCTTAATAAAATGTTTAAAAAAAAAAAACTACCACAACTAGAATGCCAGACCCAAAGCCCTCGACCATAAACACAAACGAGCATCCACACCCACTTACCCGTTCCAGCAACACCCTCACAGATACCCGATCGGACAACCCGTGTTGAAATACACTCACCCTACACCTACAAATAAACCCCGCTTAATGGGCAACACAGATGAATACACACACACGCCCACCCCACACCCCTAACCCCAACCACTCATCCTTAGTTTATTCCCTGGTAAGATAATCATATCCAATCCTACCAGATGAGGAGACAGATAATTCAGCTTTCTAAAATAATACAATGCATACTAACCCAATACAACCCCATCCAGACAATGCAACAAACAACCCACCCTAACCTGTTTGCAACCTCATGTAGAAACTCTCCAGAGTTGTAATGTAACCTACCTCTTGTAACCTGAAAATTATGTTGATGCTGAATGTAATTGCAGAATGGAAAACCTATCAAAATGTTAAAATAAAAAAAATCTGTGGTGTCATCCTACCCTGCTCCCTTTTCTTTATTTTTCACTTTTTTGTTGTTGGAATTAACATGGAGAAATTGTGCTTTTAAGCATCCCCGGGTTCTCGCACCCACTTGACGGATCACCTGAAACTTTCAAGATACTCAAACAGCTCACCAAACCAATTAACTTTTTCATTTCTCCTGGTTCAAGCAGTAAGTGGCACAACTCTAGGACTTTGACAATTCTTTTTTATTTCATTTCGTACAATATTTCAGCAACCAAAGTGCATTGTGCAGTCAAAACATAGCCCACACATTTCAGCCAAAGACTTCTACAGGTCCATAGAGTTGTGTGTCTAGAGTGTCCAGTTAAAGGCACAGAGCTATAATACCACCAATCAAATAAAATCCATTCTCATTTGTTGGGAGCTGAATCGATGACTCTTTTGTTTCAGAGACATTCTACATTTTGATTTTGCATCATACAGGACTACATTTTTGGAAGATGTATTTTTATTTTAGATACAAGAGTGTGCAGTTCCTTTTCTTTTAAAAATCAGGGGAAATGAAAAAAATGAAATGTAGTTGGTTTCCAGGTCAATGGAATAGGTTCCAATGGGAGCGGGTGCCCTCACACACCCTGAAAGGTGTCATGCTTCACCATTTGTGCATGATCCTTGTCGCTCTGCGCTGCGTTGCGGGCACCCGCGAAGAGGCACTTTGTCAGAGATCTTTTAAATTTGCTGTATGATGATGTGTGGGTGTATGGGTCATGAAAGATGTGTAGTAGAGTGTGAGTTAAAATAGCTCTAGAGATGCTAGGTTTGGGGAATATTTACTGGTCAAGGTCACTAACCTTACTAAAAACGGTGATACTTTCATCGGATTCAATGGCCATAGGGCGCAATCTTGACCATTTGTCAAAATGTGAGGTCAAATGTTTCTTGCCTAAATTAGTCCAACGGGGATCCACTGGCACTTCTTCAGGACTGAAATAATGTAACCTACACTACTTTATCACTGAGTCATAAATAAGTGGTGAATGTTCAAGTAATCAGTCACACATCACATAACAAAGCACTCAGGTACCTTGTCTTGTTCACTGACCCGTTTTAGAGTCAGTGCAGGTTCAAGCAGAGTATAACCCTCAATCACATCTGTATCCCGGCATGGCGTATGCTTCTCCATCCACCTCGGCTCTGTTTCCCTCGTGACACTACTTTTCATTTTTTCATTGTCCCTGATTTTTCTAATTTTCTCTGAAGGAACTGCAAACTCTTGTACCTAAATTATGACTTAAGGAGCATGTGTGCTGGACCTAGCTAAACGCTCCTGGTTCCTCTTGTTGGAACAGATGTATTTTTATGGCAACATAGTGCAATTGATCAAGTGAAGTACTACATATAACTGCTTCCTAAGGCACCTTACCTAATACATTTATCATTTAGTAATGAGTTATTATTTCTACTCTAATTTTCTGCCTGGTAAAGTACCCTAAGTAGTATTCAAAATGCAATTAGAATTAGACAAAAATAAACTTAATTAGATGCCAAATACCCCAATGTAAACACATTGTTAAACCTGTGATGTCTAAACAAACATAAACAAACAAGAAGCAAGAAGCTCTCTATCTAAATTTCAATATCATATTTAACCATCTGTTCCCTGTTGCAGTACTTTTTTCAAACTCCAATACATTTCAACAAGTAAAATTACTTTTAACAGCGCTCTATTATCTAACATGATGAAGTCCTGGTATTTTTTCTCACTCTCAAAGTCAGCGCTTCTGCATTAACCACACCATCAAATCTATCTCATCGACTTTACACATAGCTTATAAGGCACATATCTAATTGAGACTCAGGCTTGAAGGGTCAGATCAACAGACATGTCTGACGGCTACAAATAACCAACTACTCTGTTTTATAAACTAAAATATTTGACATATCTATATTTTGGTAAATCAAGGTCTATATTAAAGTGCATGTTGTGCTTTTTATAAACATTCTCCAGATTGTGAATATTATGCACATTCTACAAAAGTCCCCTTTGCATTAGTCATCATTAATGATCAAATGCTGATCAAGGATCTTTCTTATCTTTGTGCTTAGCACAAAACTCCTTAAAATGCAATCTAAACTACCTGACAGAATTTCTTTTTTGTCGACATATTTTTAATGGCATTTATCAAAATGACATTAAGCCATTTACATCCAGTACTGAAGTATGGCATCTTTTATTGTATAAAAGGTAGCTTTGCAATACAATCAATGTCTTCACATTGTCGGTTGACACATTTGCAGGTATATACGCCTCGAGACATCAAGCAACCCAACCTGCCAGTACAGCAAGAATTACTAGGATACACCACTGTATAGAATGTATTCCTTAAGTCTGATATATATATTTCTCTTAACTGTGAGTATCTATAAACAGTTTATGTTGTGGCCCATTTCAGTAAGGGGCTCCAATAGGGAGGTCTCCCTGATAGTGCCTAGCAAACAGAACTAGGAAGAAACATGTGCAGGGTCGTGTGTTAGCTCCCAGGATCTGGAAAGAACCCAACTGGCCAGTTGGTGAGAGGGGGGAAGATGGGGAGAGAAAATCTAGTCAGTTAGCAGCTACCCCAGTTACTCTATACATTCTTACTTGTAGTAGAGCCCGCCAGGTGTATTTGTCTCCTAATTACGCCATCTCAGACCTGACCTATTGCTTTCCTACCTCAGAAAAAGCTGCTTGCATCTCTAGTCAGAGTTATTTAGTGTGTGTCCTCTCACTCTACTGATCCCTAAACTATCAGTTTTTTATTTGCCCCCGCCCCGGTTCGGTATCCATCTATGTCGTCTGAATTTTGTTCTTGCTCTGGATGTTCCCAACTTCCAGAGTTTCCCTCCACTGTCCCACAATAGGACATCTTTGTGGACACCTTGCCTCTTCTCTAACCAGAGCCCTCACCTCTGCACTAACACACTATGAAATGTCTTGTTTCCAGGCACTCACCACTGGGCCAGAGGTAGACTTCCAGCCCATGGCTATCCTTCTTCTGACAGGAACTAGAGCCAGAACTATAAATCTGACCCCAATCGTGGGATGGATCTCACATCCTAGTGTCTTACTCACTCCTGCTATCACTTCCTCCCAGACTGGCACCAAGCTGGGACATGCCCATGTCATATGCATCAAGTCTGCGTCTTCGTAACTACATCTGGGACAAATACGGGCCTCCCTGCTATAAGCAACATTTAGCCTATGGGACTTCATATACATAATGTGTAAATAATTAAATTGCTTGAATTTGAACCTCATATTTTGAGAAAACATTTTGGGGTAACCCAGGACCATGTTCCACTCTGGGTCAGAGAACTCCTTCTCTAATGCCGGTTCCCAGAGTTCAAGCAAACATTTTAGAGGGGTATGAGTTGCCTCTGATTGGGAACATATACTCATTTCACTATGTGGCCTGCTGATCCCAGGGACGGTAGGGAGTGCATAACTCGATGAGTAGTTGGCTCTTCTCTGCCCTTTCCTAACAATTACTTAAACATCTGTTTTAGGGCTTCATATTGAGTGATTTGGCCAGAAGGGAGACATGTGTGTTGACTTCGAATGGGATTTTTTATTTTGATTTATTTTGAAAGTTTTATATAGCGCGAACAAGATCTTTGCAGATATCAGAGCGCTTTACAATGGCACGGGGGTGATAGTCAAGGTACATGTGCATAGTTACATAGTTGAGGTAGATAGGTACAAGGTGCATAGTTACATAGGTAGGTCAAAAAAACAAACAGGAGGTAGGTCGCAGGTGAGGTAATGTCTGTACAAGGTGCATAGTCAAACAGTTGCACCAATAATATAAAAGTACAAAAGTGAGCATATACTTGTTTAAGCGTGCATACCGTGTTTTAGGAGATAACATAAAGGTGTGTATAGTTGAGGTAGGTGAGTACAGGATGTATAGTCACACAGGTGCATCAGTAGTACAAAAGTAGGGATAGTTGAGGTGGTGTAGGTACAGTGTGCAAAGTCAGACAGGTGCGTCAACAACATAACAATATACAGAGAGGGAACGTATACAATCAAATAAGTCATAATACAAGTAGTACAAGTAGACCGAAGGGTCCAAGGCAGGTAATTACTGAGCGGATTCATGAGAAAATACAGAGTAATAGATCATGTGTATTTAGCCATGAGGATCGCTTTTACTTCTTTCTTAAACAGTTTGTTGGAGGAGATGAGCCTGGTTTCAGGAGGGAGTGAATTCCAGATCCTGGTTGCCATTCCTGAAAAGGAGCGTTTATAGGTTTTTTCCTTCCGGAATCTTCGAGGTTTCGGCAGAAGATTGCTTGTGCTTCTAGTAATTCTAGATTGTCAGCTTTTGAGTGAGGTAGGCGGGTGAGTTCATGTGTACAGCCTTGTGAGTCATGCAAGCGATTTTCAGATGTATTCTGGCTTCAAAAGGTAGCCAGTTCAAGGATTTAAAGTCAGGGGAAATATGCGAGTGCTTTTTTGAGTCAGTGATGAGTCTCGCTGCAGCGTTAAGGGACGCTCTTAGGGGAGCCGTTGTAGTTAGGGGGAGCCCGCAGAGGGCGGTGCTTCCGTACTCTATGTGCGGGATGACTGTAGATTGTACTGCAGTTTGGAAGTCTTTGGCTGGGAGGAAGGGTTTGAGTTTTCTCAAGGTGTTGATTTGAAAGTTCGCTCCTTTGGTTGCCTTGCTGATGTGCTGCTGCATGTTGAGATTGGCGTCAAGTGTTATGCCTAAAGATTTTGCTGAGTCTACGACGGTAGGTTGTACGTTTAGAGCCGTTAAGTGCTTAAGCCATGTTTGCGCCGTAGAGATTTTTGCGGGAGGTGAGATCAGGAGGAACTCAGTTTTCAGGGCATTGAGTTTGAGGTGATTCTCGGCAAGCCAGGATTGGGTGTTTCTGATCGTGGTGTTCAGAACCATGATGTCCTTGGGGGATTGTATTTTGAGATAAAGTTGGGTGTCGTCGGCATACATATGAAAATGAACATTGGATGTCTGTGGCAAAGTAGTGAGAGGTTCCATAACTAGGTTGAACAGTGTTGGGGAGAGGGAGGATCCTTGAGGGACGCCTAGCGATACAGGTACCGGAGAGGACATCGCGTTGTTGCTTTTGAATCTTTGTGACCGGTTGTGTAGAAAGGAGGTGAACCACTTGAGAACAGTCCCTGATATGCCCATTCTTGTGTTTAACAGATCGAGTAAGTTCTCATGTTTAACTGTGTCGAATGCTGAGGAGAGATCCAGAAGGATGAGGAGGCAGGTATCGTTTTGGTCTAGTATTTGGAGGGCGTCGTCCACTATGTGAGTCATGGCAGTTTCGGTACTGTGCCCTGCACGGAAGCCTGATTGATGAGCGTTGAGGAGATCAAACTTGTCTATGTGTTTAGTCAGTTGTAGCTGTACGCATTTTTCCAACAGTTTAGCGAGGCTGGGAATATTTGTAATCGGGCGGTAATTGTTTAGATCAGTGGGGTCTGCTGTTGTTTTTTTTAGTAGAGGTGTGACTTGTCCGACTTTGAGGGCATCAGGGATGGATCCTTGTTGAAGAGAGCTATTGATAATTTTAGTCCAGAGTGGGAGGAGCAAAGGGGTAAAGTCTTTTACAGCGTTTGCAGGAAGGGGGTCAGTGAGGTGATTGGATGGTTTCAGGGTGCTGAGCAATCTGCCAATTTCTTCTTCGGAGTAGGTGCCAAAGGATGACCATGTAGCCTTGTTCTTTGGTTCAGGCGCTGCTGTGTGTTGGGGGTTGGAGTAAAGGATTGCGTCATTGAGGAGATCGCTTCTTATGTTGTCATTTTTTTGGCTAAAGAAAGCAGAGAAGTCTTCACAGGAAGGTGTAGCGCCCATGGTGCTGAGTGTCTGGGGTTGTTCTTTGGATTGTGTTCTAATTAACTCAAACAATTTCCTTGGGCGGTTTTTTGCTTGGGCAAGCTGGAGGCTGAAGAAATCTCTTTTTGAGCGTTTTATTTTCCTGAAGTAGGCGTTTCTCTGTTTCTTCAGGTTTTTTAGGTGCAGTGCAGAGGGGGCTGACCTCCAAGTGCGCTCTGCCATTCGCATGGCCCGTCTATCCTCATTGAGGCTCCCGTCATACCAAGGGTTGGAGATCTTGGACGAGACTCTTTTCAGTTGCATGGGTGCAGCCTCATTGATTATTGTGGACATAGCATTTAGATAGTGGTCAGTCAGGAGTTGAACGTCCGTAGCGCCGGACGGGGGAAGTAGGAGATTGCAGCTGTTAGGTGGTAAGGAGTTTGGGTTGAGTTTCTTCATGTCCCTTTTCCAGACTTTGGGCTTAGAAAGTTGTACTGTGTTAAATTTAATTTTTTCATTGATAAGGAAGGAGACAATATGATGATCTGACCAGTCACAAGGTTGGATTGACTCAAGTTGAATAGCGTCCTCTTTGGAGATGATAAGGTCGAGAATAGAACCTTTCTCATGGGTCGGGCTATTGCATATTTGGGTGAGATCAAGGGCGTTGAGGAAGCTTTTGAGGCTATTTACCACTGTGTCACTGCTGTCATTCCAATGGAGATTGTAGTCGCCAAGGAAAATTTGGGTGTTTTGCCGTCCTGAATTGGTTGATATTGTGTCCATTAGTTGTTGGCAGAAGGAGAGCTTGTCCCCAGGTGGGTGGTATATGATGTGTAGTGTGCAAACCGGTTTGCTTTCGCTGATGACATCAAGGCAGAGGTATTCACAGGAAGCAAGAGAAGGGGCGGGCGCTTTAGAAACTGAGAGGTTGCTTCTGTAAATACAGGCAATTCCACCGTCTGTCTTTTTGGTCCTGTCAATTCCACCGCCTGTCTTTTTGGTCCTGTCAAGTCTAGTGATACAATAGTTGGGGGGGACTAAGATATCCAAGATAGGTGTAGAAGAATCAGACAACCATGTTTCAGTCAGAATGGCTAAATCCGGTTCATGAGACATGATGAGGTCGGCGACCTCCGCGGCATGTCGTTGGGCCGATCTGCAATTGAGAAGTATGCATTTGAGGCTAGGGGCGCAGAGGGTGGAGGAGGGTTCTATAGTGATGGGCACATTAGTGAGGTTGTTGGGGACGGCGCCTCTGTAGTTTTCCTTTTGGTGCCTGAGAGGGTTAGAGATAATCGTTGGGATGGACAGGTGGTTGGTGGCTAGGAGCTTTTGGGGAGCCGAGGCGTAGGAGTGGAGAAGGGCGAGTGTGTCATGGTCTGAGATCGTATTGGTAGTGCGTCTGGGGCGATTGGTGGTATTGCGAGAGGGGATAGAGGTCCAGTGTGGGGGGAGTTGTGTGATGAGGCGGGTAGGAGGTGAGGAGGAAGTGTTGTTAGGTGTAGAGGGAGTATTCCGATTGGTGGTAATGCGAATGCGATTGGTATTGTGATTGTTGGTATTGCGAGAGGGGATAGAGGTCCGGTGTGGGGAGTGTTTTGTGTTAAGGCGAGTAGGAGGCGCGGGGGAAGTGTTATTAGGTGTAAAGGTGGTGGTTGGAGGGGGGTGTCTGGGGTGTGCGATGAGCAACTCTTTGATGGAGTGTAGTTCATCTTTCAATTGGAGGAGGGTGTACATAATCATGTCCAGCGAGGTGTTGGGCGCGGAGTTGGGGAGGGGTACAGGCGGTGAACAGGCGAATAGGTTGCTGGAGACGGGGTGGAATCGGGATGAGGAGGTGGAGCTGGTGAAGGGGTTGGGAGTGTTAGGGAGAGGATAGGTGTTAGGGATGGTGTTGGCGTTATTGGGAAGGGCATCAGTGCTAGTGGGGGAAGGGTAGATGAGGGCGGTGTGGAGGCTGGCAGTTGCGGGGGAGGAGGTGGGATAGTGGGGAGTGAGAGTGGGGGGTGAAGTCTGGTGGTAAAGATCTCCTACTGTGTCTGATTCTGCCCCGGACCAGGTTGATAGCTGTTCAGATGTAAAGATAGAGATAGGATCCCTATGCGGTAATCATAATAGGGGCAAAACCAGTGAATACCTGGGAGTATCCTCTGTTTTGGACAGCCCTAGCCTCCAACATTTCAGGTCTGTGATTTGGAGTGGTGATCACCGCAGTATATTCACCGCTGGATTAAGCAATTTAGCCAACAGCCATGCTGGGTCTGCTCTTCCCTACATCCAATTTATGTCTTCCTACCCTCTTCTCTCCAACCAAGTACCTGGCAGGCTAATGTAAACATTCATGGTACAGTGCTTCTAAATCAACAAAAATGTGTGTCTTACTAAATCCTGATTCTGGTTAAAACATACCCTTTAAGAATAAACAGTTAAAGTTCAAATACAATACATGATTTTCGATTATAAACCCCATAAACAATAAAGTAAAGTTCATCATTGAAGAATATGACTGTATTATTAATTCCTCACCAATCATTTAATCAGTGACAATTCAATAAAAATACCCTTTCCAAGCATATGGCAGACCTGAAATAGGGAAGCAAAATAAGAGAAGGCAAAAAAAGACATGCAATACATCAAACAAAGGAATACAGATGGAATCAACATTGATCCTATATACATTATGGGCCAGATGTACAACAGTTTTTAGTGGTCTGAAACAGAAAATTGGCCCATTTGTGACAGCTAAAAAGGGTGGTGGTATGTAAAACCATATTTTGCGAGTCAGTAACCAAATACTGACTCGCAAAATAGGGTTTGCGAGTTGCTATTAGGAAGGGGCATGCCAAGGGCATCCCTTCATAATGAAGAGTCGCAAAACACTTGCAATTTACCACCTAATTCAAGTAGGAGGTAGGCCACTCGCAAACAGGAAGGTGTTCCGGTGGGCCAGTTGCAGGGGGCCTATCATAAAAATAGGAGAGGTGCACCGGGCCCCCCTCCTAGAGCTTATCAAAACTCAGTGACCTGCCACCTTCCCAGGGTATTCGTTATTATGTATGAAGGAGTGCCCACACAGCATTCCCATTTCCTGGGGACTGCCACAACCCAAGGGCAAATGTGTATTTAGTAGTGCGGGGGCACCGGGACTACCACCTACCTGGGGCAATTCATAAAAAATAAGGAAAGGCATGCAACCCCCCTGCAACACTGTGTGGCCACTTCCCTGTGGCTGAAATACATTAATTTAGGGGGTCTGTCATTGACCCCTGGCCCCGGGGACCATCCCCTCCCCGGGGAGTTATATGTTGTAGAGGGGTCACACGACTTCTGATATGTCCTTGGATGCAAAACCCTGGGACACAGCTGTTTGCTGTAGTTTGGTGGGAGCTTTACCGCTCCTGCCAAGCCACAACAAACAGACCCATTCGAGCAAGCAAAAGCATTAGAAATGCTCTTGTTTGCTGCAAGTGGAGCAGAATTGATTTTTAGGCAGAGGGATGTGCACTCTTTTTGTTAAATGGTGTAAATCCATTCAGTAGTTGCTGAGATAATGAAAATTAAAAAAATATAAATATATAGAGGCGCGCTGGATCCGCTCATCCTGCCGATCACGAGCTGCATTCTAATTGGCTGTCAACACTTCAAACCAGGAAGTGTTGGCAGCCAATTTGTGTCTTGGTAGAACCGAGGCACTAGACAAGAGAAAAACTAAGGCGCCAAACAAGAAAAGGGGGCAGGGTAGAAACACCCGCTAGTCCTGCTTAGGGGATCCCACAAGTCCCCCCAGGGCCAAAAAAGCAACAGATTCTGATAGGAATGGAAAAGCCTTGGGGCTTAAACCTTCATGCTGAACTGCATGTACACCTTTAATGTCCAAACCATTCTTTGTACATCTATGAAGACTTTTTAATTATGATGCTTAGAAACTTTTACTCACTAGGAGTCTGAATGGTTGAGATATGAACTGTAATTTGGACATTTTATTTCCCTATAGGCACTATGATGGGTTACTGTGGGTGAAGAAATGTACTTATGGAGGTCTGGAAGAGGTAGATTTTATACAATCACTCTACACTTTTAAGAAGTGCAAATGGAATAGACTTTATAAATCAACTACAGGAGTTTCAGAAGACACAATTCGGCATTTTAAGGCTCCTTTCATAGGGTTTTGTTTAGCATGAAGGATGGGGTAACTCAGAGTATATTGATGATTTATTTTTATTATGGGAAGGTGAAGGAAAGGACTACAAAATGTTCATTTTGTCCTTGAACAACAATCCACAAAAACTCAAATTCACCTTTGAAATCAGTAATATAGAGATAATAATCTTGACATCAATGTGTATGTAAAATATGACTGATTATGTACCAAGATTCATAGAAAGGCCATCATTTGTAAACGCATCCTCCATACTAACAGTGGACATCCACGTGTGTTAAAATGAAGCGTCCCCTATGGGGAATTTCTCCAAGCAAGAAGAAATTGTTCAGAAACAGATGAGTTTGAGATACAAGTAGGAGAAATATATGTACACTTCAATATAAGGGGCTAACCAACCACAGTACTGGATGATGTCATTATAAGAGTTAAGAAAAATAAAAGACAAAACCTACTGTTGGTGAAACTTAAGAATATGGTGAAGAAAGATGGAGAATAACCCACTAGGTACATAATGGAGTACAATTCATCCCATTACAAAACACAAGAACTCTTGAAAAAGAGTAGGCAGATCCTAAAGATGGATGATACTTTAAGAGAAGTAATCCCGGAATATCCCAACATCACACATAAAAAAACCTTATTAGGAGAGAGACTAACCAGTAGCTATATGCAACCAGAAGAGAAAATTGGGGAACCCGCAATCATAAAATTGCTTGTGAAAAATAAGAAGGGGGTTTTAAAAGTGCTGAAAGTGAAACTCCTATTAGTATGCCTGTAACAGAACTCAGTTGAAAACTCAGAATGACAAAATCTGTGACATCAGAGAGTGGATAACCTGTGAAGCCCCATTTGTGATTTATGTTTTGGAATGCTTCTGTGGACAAAGATACGTTGGAAGCATGATAAACAAACTGATATTGCGCATTCTCTAGCACATAAGAGCTATCAAAAATAAAGACTTTGCATATTATATGGCAAAACATCTTTGGGAGTCACATAAGGGAGATATACAAAATTTGCACTTTTATGGCATCCAAAATGTTTTAAAGAAGCCCTGTGGTGGGGACAGAGAACAGGATCTGCGATTAATGGAATTAAGGTGGAATATTCTGATAGAAATGGAAAAGCCTTGGGGCTTAAACCTTCATGCTGAGCTGCATGTACACCTTTAATGTCCAAACCATTATTTGTACATCTATGAAGACTTTTTAAATATGATGCCTTAGAAACTTTTACTCACTAGGACTCTGTATGGTTGAGATATGAACTGTAATTTGGATATTTTATTTCCCTATAGGCACTATGATGGGTTACAGTGGGTGAAGAAATGTACTTATGGAGGTCTGGAAGAGGTAGATTTTATACAATCACTCTACACTTTTAAGAAGTGCAAATGGAATAGACTTTATAAATCAACTACAGGACTTTCAGAAGACACAATTCGGCATTTTAAGGTTCCTTTCATAGGTTTTTGTTTAGCATGAAGGATGGGATAACTCAGAGTTGGATTGGCGTTTTTATGTCGAAATGGGACTTGATCAAAATAACTCAATAGACAACTAATTAATGCATTTTTTCTGCAATTTTTACACAATTGTGTAACTTGCTGTTTTTGCACAAATGTTTAGGGGGAAATCAAGAATCCAGTTGGAATATATCTGAGAGACTATTTATCAGAGGCTCACTCCGGTACCATTATTTTCCTAAATACAGCATGGTACTCTCTTGAAATACACATATTTATAAGCAGCATATGTAATTTTTATTTATTGGACATCTATGTGATTCTATACAGCTGCCCTGAATTGAGCACAGGGTAAAAGCCAGATAGGAAATGGTTGGGAGCCAACAAATTAGGGGACTCTGAGTTGTCTTTAATTTAATTGAAGCTAGCCTGAGATCTGATGCCTGAAAAAATGTGACTTTAAAATTATTCAAGGATTGTAACTGCCAAATTACATATGGTCATTTTATATCTGAAGGACAGGGATTTCTCTCTCAAGCCTCTTTGATATTTTACCGAGAATAGTAGCATAAAAATCCTTCAAAAAGTACGCAAGCACTTTTTTTTAATATATATTTTTATTGAGAGTTCATAGATGTTACAAACATACGATAATATCATGTATAAATACATGTTCCAGAATATTGGGAAAATAAAATGGCTTAAGTTAAAGTGTAAAGTGCTAAATACTATCAAATATATATACATGTTTCAACAAATATAGATAAATGTTTCTGAATATTCAGCAGTAAAATCATAACATTTGTATGATACAGAAAAAGATCATGTTATGTTAAAGTGCAGAGTGCTAAATCACAGAAGGTAAGCACACATGCTCTATCTTTCTATATCAAATACAGCACAGACTGAAATACGTAAATAAAATGCACATTTCGCTTTACCTATAAATTTATGAACAGATTAAGGATCGTAGTATAGAAAAGTGCAGAGTGCGTGTTAGCAGATAAGCAAAAAAAAACCTTCCTTCTATTAAAACTCCAGTTTCAATATATTCCCATCTTATCTTCCCCTTAATAATGTTGGCTAACTGATAAATCTAGAACCCTATCCTATATCTCAAATAAGCTCCAATATTTTTCGTATTTTCTAATTGCGCCTGATCTAATTGCATATATTTTTTCCAATTCTTGGATTTTGTGCAATTTAGCTCTCCATACGTAGATGGTAGGTACCTTCTCTGTTCTCCAGAGTTGTAGGATTAAGGATCTTGCTATGAATACTGCAATAAAGAAACAGTCTTCGTGTGGAGAAATAGCAGGTGAACAGCCCAAAACTGCAATAGATTCATCAACTGAGATAGGGGGATCCAATGTGAATCTAAGATATATCTCGATTTCCTCCCACAAACTCCGAATTGTTCGACACTGCCAGATAATATGCGTCCACGTGCCTTCGTCCTCCTTCGCACAGCGGAAACATCTGTTTTCAATTTGTGGGTATATCTTATGAAGAAAGGAGGGTGTCCTATATATATATACCATTTTGAGTAATATTGCCTGCGTTTAAAGTTCGCGCCTCTAAAACTAACTGCATTAAATTTATTCATTTTATTTCAGGTTGATTTAGAGATCCATATATCTTCCCTCTTCTTCCATCTATCCCTGGCTTTTTCATATAGTGAAATAGGTTTGTTCTCATCAGAGATCTTAACCCAGATACTGGTCTTCCATTGTATTGGGGAGTTGAGAGCTTCACTAATATTAGTTTTGTAGGCCAGATTTTCCTTATCTAATTTTTCCAACGTAGATTTTAATCTAATGAACAATCATTCCAAAATTGTATTAGAGTGTTGAAGCCCCCTTTCAATCTCCACCCAAGATTTCCAGCAGTTACCTCTGATAAAGTCCTGGATCTGAACATACCCATCTTCTTCCCACAGCCTTAGGATACTGATCTCTAAAATACATCTTTCCCTCGTATACATATTCGAAAGCCTAGTCAAATTATTAACTCTTAAAATGCATTAATGAGCTAGAAGTTGGGACTTTAGCTTAAGTACCCATTGAAGGATCTTATAATGTACTTTCTTAGGGTACCTAGTAACTCTTGTAGGATCAGAGATATTATATTCCTTTAAGATCTTTTTCATAAAAAAATGATCAGCCTCTTGAGGATCTAAAAAGGAAAATCTAAAACTGTAATGCACAAATGTCGCTTAGTAATAATTTCTAATATTTGGAAGAGACAGTCCTACTTTTGCAAAAGAATAGTTTAAAGTGCTGAGTGCCCATCTTGGTATCTTATTTGTCCATAAAAAGAGTAGAACATACTGTCTATCACGTTAAAAAAAGAAGTATGTATTTATTACACATGGAGCTCCGCAAAATTATTTAGTGGAAGGATAGACATTCGGATTAACGCAACTCAACCTATTATTGAGAGTGGGTGCTGGTTCCATCGTGCTCGCTGAGATGTCACCTTTTTCAGCAACGGAATATAATTTAAGGAAAAAAGGTCTTCTACTCTCTCCGTCACATAAATCCCCAAGTATTTCTTTGGGTGATTATTGGAAACCTGTCTAAATTCTGATAATAAAGAATTAGCACCACAATTGCATAATATGATTTCGGTTTTGGTCTTTTTGATTTTATAGCCTCCTATCACTTGAAAGTCTGAAAATACCCTCATGATTTCCGTCTGGGAGTCTGTTTTCGAATTTAAAAAAAAGAACACTGTGGTTCGCATAAAGCTTTATATTCGTCATCACTTGAACAGGGACCGTATGAGCTTTTTTTCCTGATTGCAATTGCTAATGGCTCTATAAATAATGCAAATAAAATTGGGGAGAGGGGACAGCCTTGTCTGGTACCTCTATTTATTTGACATGTCCATATATTTACAGAGTTGATTAAAATTTGCACCTGAGAATTCGTATAGAGCTCTTTTAGTAAGGATATAATCTCATTTGGGAAACCAAACTTTTCTAAAATCATAATCAGACAACTCCAAGAGACTAGGTCAAATGCTTTTTCAGCATCTAAAAACCAGAACTGAGCCTCAATCTTATTAGTATAAAAAAGTCCAGTGCTTCTAATAAAAGATTTGTATTGGTATGAAGCTGTCTCCCTGCTACGAAACCGCACTGATCCGTCCCTATACGTGAGCCCACCATTTTATTTAGCCTATTGGCGAGAAGTTTAGTAAAAATTTTATAGTCAGCATTTAAAAGATTTATAAATTTGTAAGAGTTCACATTTTCACTATCTTTGTCTTTTTTTTAAAATGCTGACCACTACTGCGGTACAGAAGGATACTGGAGGGTCACCCCTTGTAATAAATAATTTGCAAGTCTTAACAGTTAGGGGCTAAGTATTGTATATTTTTTTTTTATTCCGCGGGCAAGCCATCCTCTCCGGTAGCTTAACAGCTAGGCAAGGAGCTGATAACTAAATCTAGTTCTTCCTTCATGAAGTCAGCTAATAGTATTTCTCTAAATTTCGTGTCCAAAGCTGGCATTGGCAATTCCTGTAGGATATCATTAACTGTTTCTGAGGAGACCTGATGGCATGTCTGATAGATATCCGTATAATGTTTAAGAAAAACCTCGCCTATAAGTGACGTAGTCTTTACATATGTTTTAGTTGCTTCATTCCTAATATATTCAATTCTATTTCAAACCTGCTTCTCCTTAGCTTGCCAGGCTAAAAGTCTTCCTGTATATTAGCTATCTTCATAGCCTGTCTGGAGGTATGTCTTACTTGCCATATCCCCTAATTCATAATAAAATTCCCTCATTCTCATTTTGGAATGTAGTACTTATTGTCTAGTATTTGGGCTCCTATTCCTAAAGAACTCTTGATTCGCAGAGGCAAGCCTGTTTTCTATCGCCATTCTCTCCTCCTTTTTGGCCCTCTGTTGTGGCATATCCTTTGAGGTGATTATGCCTCTAAATGTAGCCTTGAAGTGTCCCAAATCACATTAATTGTGACAGAGTCTTTATTTACATTAAAAAAGTAACTAATCTCCTTCTCTATTTCTGTACACCATTGTTTTTCTGCTAGATTACATTTGTTAAAATATCACCTTCTGGATACTCCTTCATCTCTCTTCCCTACAGGGATTTCTATTTTAATCAGGGCATGATCTGAGAAAGCATTTAAAATATGTTCATATTTACTAACTGTAAGGTTATGTGAAGCTAGAAAAAAGTCTAGCCTTGACGCTGAATCATATTTTTCTGAATAGCAGGAGTACCCTTGTTTGACCGGATTGTTGAAACCCCAATTATCTAGGATATCTCAATCTGTCTTACAGCTAGACAAAGCGATGGCAACTTGTGGTTTATTTTGCCTTCGCTCTATTTTTGTTGAGTCAACAGCGGGGTCCTGTAGAAAATTAAAATCGCCTCTCCATATAATCTGTCCAAGTATACCAGATAATGCTTGTTTTAATTGTAGAATAGGGAGTGGATCATCTATCACTAATGCATAAATTGTAGCAAGTATAAGATTTACTTGGTTTACTTTCCCGTAAAGAAATGTCCATCTACCACCCGGGTCTGAATGTGATGCTTCAACATGGAATTGGACGTGCTTGACTAGAAAGATACCCACACTCCTCTGTGCTACATCTGATACAGATGAACAATAAAAGCCTGCACAGTTTTAACAATTTTTACTAGCATCTGATAAGGCTCGAAAATGTGTCTCTTGTATGAAGATCATGTCTGGATGGTGGCCTTTCAGCCAGCTTTCTATTGCACAGGCTTTACGTCTATTAATGAAACCATTGACTTTAAAAGACAGAATTGTCAATATATTCCTATTCATCATATGTCTTTTAAAGCAGGAAAATAGTACTTGCTTGGGCCACAAACCACAACATATACCAACTAAAGTGTGACTTGTGCTAAATGTGCAAAATGCGCTTATAAAGTGCAACTTGTGCTTAATGTGCAAACTGCGCATATAAACAGCAGCCCTGAATAGTGATTAGAGATTTCTCTTCACTACAATAGTAGACAAGCTAAAGTATTCTTGACAGTGACCAAAGCTTTTTCTTCCTAGTAGGAAAGAAGCGGACTATATTGCTAGCTAAAATACAAGCCATTCTGATTGTGCAAATCACTCAAATATTAAACCAATATATTATAGTGCAAAGTATGCCAATTGTGCAAAATATACATTAGACAGCGTATAATAATCAATAAATAGGAAAACAGAGAGGAATTTCCCCCCCCTGTTCTCCCGCATGATAACCAAGTTAGAGTGCAATGTACAATGTGCAATATATAGTGGGCAATGCAACAACAGCGTGTTAAGCAACATCTTTCAATAGCAGCTGACATATTGCATAAGTGGCGCGTGATGTACAATACTGCAACTTACGCCTAAACATATTATAGTATTAAAGTGCTCTATGTGCATTCTCCTCTTTGGAAATATAGTACGTTTCACAAACTGTTGACGGTATATGCCCGATTTCTCTACAGATCCTATACTTATTCTGAAACAATATAATTTCACCTACGAACTCTCTTTTTCCAACTGCTTCACCCCCACCACCACCACCAAACCCCCACCCCGTCCTCCTTAGAGGGAGGTAAGTCCCAACTAGATGGCAGCACTGAAATGAAATAATGACTAACTGAAAAAACATATTTTGCTATTTGTACATTTTGTTTATCTTTCACCTATTTAATTTGGGTGCTTTGGGTTATTGTCTTTGTCCATCCCATATTTTTCTGGATCATGTGTCACACATGTATTGAGTGTTTTGTAGGGCATGTTAGCGGGAATTTAGTGGGTTTTGAGCATAGCGCTCATGTGTAATTACCTCCCGGGAGGAGCCACCTTTCCATGGCATAACCCAAGTCAGTGGGGGGCCTGTATATACAGTGGTTGATGGCTGCTAGTTGCGACGCCCAATAGTATTTCCTAATGTTTGGCAAACCTAAACCTATTCATCCGTCATACCACCCTCTCACCAATTTCGGGAAAGAGATACACGGCGGACCAATTCCCCAGAGCAGCTTTCGCTGTGCACTCTCCACCCGTCTAAAATATGTTGCAGGGACCAGAGTTCTGTAAGACATATAAAAATCAAGGGTTGCCCTTGAGCACAAAAAAAAGTGATTATGTCCAGTTGATCCAATACCCAAAGTATGTCCAAAAGTTAGTAAAAATGTTCAGAACCCTATGCAGGGATCTATGTAGGGAGGCCAGATAAAGCAAAATATTGTCCACTTAGAGTCTTACCATCCTTTGGCCCAATGCAGTCCTCTTATTACAGGGTCTCCACGGATCCAGTAGGCCACAGGCTCCAGAGTGAGCGCAAACAGCAGTGGGAATAGTGAGCACCCTGTGGTACTGAAAATTCTGGACCCGTGTTATAAACATTGTCGTATCATGACGGTTTTGGTATCAGCAGACCGGAAATGACTAGTATACTATGCACAAGCATTTTCGTCATATTCGAGTGACGAGATCACCGTTAAATCAGCATTTCCGTCTTGAACCCTCGGGTTCCATTTTGTGAACGGCAGCCATTTTGTGATTGCCCTCACATAGGCCAGTGTCTAAGGCCATTTACGAGTCAGAAGGACACGTACACCTTTGCTGACTTCCCTGTGACCTGGGCGAGCTGACTCCACTGCCTGAAGCCAAACCTGTTCAGTCAGTTCCTTTCCCAGTGGCCGAACAAGATTAGTATCAAGGCCCAACATGTCATAAACCTTTCATCGCACGCAAACCATGCGTAATCTTACACACACCTGTCCCTGTTCTTTGCTTTATGGCTTGCTTTACGAGGAGGAGGTGCACGATTTTATTGGGGGTCCGTCGATATCTGATGAAAATACTGGGCCTTGCTGGGTAATTGATCGGGGCTGGACAAACTGAAATATGGGCTTGTCATCATGACTCTGCTTTTTCTTTGTAGTGAAAATATGTTAATGGTCAACTGTAAAATAAGGAATGTTTGCCTAAAGCATAATATTTGGTATAAAAAGAAAAGGCTGGCTTTGTAAGTTGAGCAGTCTCCTGAGAACATACAGAGCGCTGTACTTCTAGGATACCTGTTACTGGTTGCAGCCAATAAACTCGATCTTTGACTTGAAATGAAATGAAATGAAAGTGGGATTTCTAAAGCGCATGGCTGCCCAGGGGCGTCCCAGCGCTGGGATTGTACTAACAACTGAGGGGGGAAACGGAAAGAGGGAGGGGTGTGGGCGAATTATTGTGGAAAAAGGTGAGTTTTGAGTAGCTTGCGGAATTTATTGTGATTAGGTTCAGCGCGCAGATGGGTTGGTAGGGCGTTCCAAGATGTTGCGGCTGCGACTGAGAAACGGCGTCCTCCAGTTCGGGCTTTCTTAATTCTGTGTACCGTGGCTAGGTTGCCATGGGAGGAACGCAGAGACCTATTAGTTTTGTATGGGAAGAGCATGACTTTGAGCAACGGGGGACCCTGGCCTTGTAGAGCCTTGTGTGTTATACATAAGGCCTTAAATGTGACCCTTTCACGGATTGGCAGCCAGTGAAGTGCCCTTATGGCAGGTTTGGCTGATGTTCTACGTGGGGTACCTGTCAGGAGCCTTGCGGCGGCATTTTGAGTTCTCTGCAGAATGTTCATGGTTGCTTCAGGAGCAGACAGAAAGAGGGCATTGCCATAATCTAGCCTCGATGATATCAGACCTTGTATGAGGAGTTTTTGGGAGGGTGCTGGGAGCAGAGGGAGGATTTTCCTGGCCGAGCGGAGTAGGCCTACACAGGTACCCACTGTTTTTTTGGCCTGGGTTTTAAGTGAAAGGTCCTGTTCAAGCCAGAAACCCAGACTTTTGAGCTCCGTCTTGGGTTGCGGCAGGGTACCCAGGCAAGATGGCCCCATAGCGCTGGGGAGGGGTGGTGTGTGGTGTTTGAGAGGGGCGAAGAAGATTGTTGGCTTCGAGGAAAGCCGATAGTTGCCGATTGACAGCCTTCTCTGTGATCTTGCTTATCCCTGGCAAGAGGGAGATTGGGCGAAGGTTGGAGAGGTTGAGTGGGTTAAGACCTGGTTTTTTCTGTAGGGCTTTAACCATTGCGTGCTTCCAGCTATGGGGGAACACTCCTTGGCTGAGAGAGGCGTTAATAAGGTTAGTGGCCAGGTGTGAGATGGTAGGTCCCACTTGTTTGAGGATATGAATGGGGGCTGGGTCATTTGGAGATCCACTTTTCATACCTGAAAGGGTTTTTAGAAATTCTTCATTGGTCATCTGATTGAAACTGTCAAGGATGGGGCCGGCCGTTGGAATTGGCGAGGTTTCTGCAGGGTTTTTGTCAGATTTGGGGTGGAGGGTTTGTAGGATGGTTGTGATTTTATTCTGAAAAAAAAGTTGCTATTTGATTGCATCTAGCAACTGAGGGTATCTGGGTGGGGGGGGATTGGGAACTTTTAATAAGTCTTTAAATATTTTGTAGGTCTCACGGGACGAGTTTGAGGCAAATTTAATTTTTTCCTCATAGAAGGAGGCCTGTGCTGACTTTCGGGCTAGTTTATAGATTTTCATTGATTTTTTGTATTCTTCTTTGATTAGTGGGTCCCAGTTTTTTCTCCATTTACTTTCTTGGACTTTGCAAGTTTTCCGTAGGTTACTAAGTTCTTGGGAATACCAGGGGGATTTAAAGGAACTGAATTTTTTCTTAAGATTTTTCTTGGGAGCGACTTGGTCTAAGGTGGAGGTGAGCCAGCTGTTAACATTTGTGTCTGCTTTTTCTGGGTCGGGATCTGCGGAGGGGGCAGAGCGAGTTAATTTTTGCGTCCAGTTTTCGAATGATAGTTTGGACCAAATTCTTTCCTGTTGTCTGGGGGTTGGGATCTGGGGGGTGTCAAGAGTGGTCTGCCAAGTAAAAGGGATAAGGAAGTGATCTGACCATGGGAGGGGGAGAGGGTGAGAGACTTCAACATTATGGAGATTGGTGAAGAGTGGGTCTAGGAGGTGTCCTTTGGCATGAGTTGCTTCAGAGTTTTTGAGTTGGAGATCGAATGCTTTTAGTTCCGACATTATATCTCCGGCAACTTTGTCTTTATTATCCTCGAAATGGAGATTTAGGTCTCCTAGAAGGAGAAAGTTGGAGGTCGATGTGCCAGTGGAGATAGTGGCCTCTAACAGTGAGCTGACAAAATTTCCTAGGCTGGCGGGAGGACGGTAAATAAGAAATCCCGAAAGGGATTTATTGGGGTTTATTTGGAGGGAAAAGTGGATACTTTCGCAGTCCTCGATTCCTCCCTCTTTTATCCTGCAAGTGAGAGTGTTTTTATAAATAATCGCTAACCCCCCTCCTTTTCCCTTTGTTCTGTTTTGGTACAGTATAAGGTAGCCTGTGGGTAGCATGGTGACAATGTCAGCTTCGGAGTGGGGCGTCAGCCACGTTTCCGTAAGGAAAAGGACATCTAGTGTCATATCCTGGATAAGCTGGTTAATTTCTATAGAGTGTTTAGATGCAGATCTACAGTTCAATAATGCTAGATTAACCGGCTTAGATGTCTGGCGGTTGGGTTTCCCTCTAGTTTCCTCTGCAAGTAGCGGTATAGGGGAAAGGGTTGAAGCGGTCAGACGGTATTGAAGGAGATGATCCCTTGAGTATTGTAGTCGCTGTTCCCCAAAATTGGGCATAGTGAGTGGCCCTGTGCCCGGCCTGGCCCGGACGGGCCCAGATGGGCTTGCCTCTGGCGCGCCATCGGCACGCCCGCTGCGCCCGCCCGCTGCGCGGATGAGAAGAGGGCTTCATTTTATGGTGGATGGGCCGAGATCGGCCAGCCACTAGAGCGCTGTCCAGGCCCCTATCCAAGATGGCGGCCGTGGATTGAGTGCCTCGGGGTGAAGTTGACAAGGCAGACCGGGAGCCCTAAACCGGCTTCAGGTCGTGCAATTAGTCTGCACGAGGAAGCGGCTCACTCCGGTTGCAATTGCGGGAATAATGGGCAGTTTTGGAGGATTTTACAAAACACAGTGAAACAAAGCAAATTCAATATATTAAAAAGTGCGAGTGCTAATAAAACGTTTTTAGTCACAAAACGAACTTTGCAGGCTAATTTACAGGAGCAGAAATTATTCTGCTACTCGAAGTCTAGCCTCCCGGCTTCCGCCTCAGGAGGGTACAATCACTAGCTAAGTGGAGCAATGAGGGGCTCTTTTATGGTGGATGGGCCGAGATCGCCCAGCCACTAGAGCGCTGTCCAGGCCCCTATCCAAGATGGCGGCCGTGGATTGAGTGCCTCGGGGTGAAGTTGACAAGGCAGACCGGGAGCCCTAAAACGGCTTCAGGTCGTGCAATTAGTCTGCACGAGGAAGCGGCTCACTCCGGTTGCAATTGCGGGAATAATGGGCAGTTTTGGAGGATTTTACAAAACACAGTGAAACGAAGCAAATTCAATATATTAAAAAGTGCGAGTGCTAATAAAACGTTTTTAGTCACAAAACGAACTTTGCAGGCTAATTTACAGGAGCAGCAATTATTCTGCTACTCGAAGTCTAGCCTCCCGGCTTCCGCCTCAGGAGGGTACAATCACTAGAAGACTCTGTGTTTCTGTAGTCCGAAACAGGAAGAACTCGGAGTTTTCAGGTGTTGTTCCTTGGCACCTCTGGGTTCTTAAAAACCCAGAACTCCAGTTGGCGCCCAACGTGGGGCGATTTCAGCGGTACCGGTTCAAGCCAGAGGTTCGTGAGGAGCTTCGTGTGGAAATTCTGGAGGACGGCCAACCACTTCATCAACCCCTGCATGTCGACGTGGTCCGAAGGTCTTTGCTGCGAGGTTCCCCGCTTCCCGACGGCTACGAAGGACTGCTGCCCTGACTATCGCCCTGTTTTGGACCCTTAATGTTTGGTAGAGCGAAACGATAGACGAGTCTTCTGGTGACGTCATCGATACCTCAGTTAAGTATAAGTGGAGCGTCTCCCAGTCCTTAGTTTTGTTTGGTATCCCTCGAGGATCACTTTGTTTGGAACTTGCAAGTGCCAAAACCGAGGGACTCGTGTATTCACAAGACTATCATATTCGATAATCCTTCGAAGTTTGGAGCTAGACTAGAGAGCGAAGATGTTTGGTCTTAGCAGACTTGGAAATTTGTTTTGTCTTGGTTGTAATAGGGATTCCCGATTGGAGGACTTGTGTCCGGTTCCTCCGATTGGAACTCCAACATATGAGCTCTATGTGAAACACGGCGTAGGCCCCATCACATATAATGAAGTATGGATCCGATACACCAGAAAAGATGGTGTTTTAAAATGGCCCTAATATGGTAGTTTTGACACAGAGATTTTAGACAATCTAGAGGTAAAACTTTTTAAGAAGAAAGCCCGGCCGGCAATGTTTGACTCTTTCCGCCTATGGCGAAAGGAAGCCAAACAAAAAGAGATTAAATTAGCCAAGCGAAATAAGAAAGAAAAGGGTATCTCGATAATACAAGCCGCTACGCAGTTTAAAGATAACGAAGAAGAACAGGCAAACGAGCAGTTGCACAGGCAACGTAAAATGGCGATCGATAAATGTTATCCAGTCTTGCCACCTCTCCACTCAGATTCACGAGAATCTGAGAGGGATCCTTTAATGTCAAACGTATTGAATTCTTCACCCCCCTATGCACGGAGTGCTACAGCACCTCCGCAACCTTTTGCTATACAACACCCAGCTGTACAGCCCCTAGTTCTGCCACAGACACCAGCTCCTCTTGCGGTGGCTCCTAATCTTCTGGTGCAGCCTCCTCAAGGGCCGCCGGTCACATCTGCCCCACCTATGCTCTCTACGACTTCGCCTATTGTATCGATTACTTCTCCCAATACTCCCTCTGCTACTGCCTCCGCCTCTGCCTTACCTCAACCTGTCTTTTCTCCTGTCCTTCCGTCAGTTTCTCCTTCTGTTCGACAGAGAATGGCCAACACTGTTACTAACATTTTCTCACCTTTCTTTGGGTTGCCTAATACGACCCCTAACGCAGAACGAAGACAGTTGCGGAGTCAACTGCCTGACTATCGAGAGAGAGAATTACTGAATCGTTTAGCGCATAAATGGGTTGTCGATCCTATAAGATATGATGTACAGTCTGTCATGGAAGTTTTCCGTCAATGGGAAGCATCGAAGCAGAGATATGTTTTTGAGCAAATGTGTGTTTTTCTCTGTGAAGATCTGGAGGAAAATGATCTGAAACACTATCCGCCTGAGGTGTGCCATGTACGGTTCGAGTTTTCAGAGGGCATGACCGTAGGTCCCGATGTTGAGAGGGCGGTTGCGACATTGTTGTCGTATCGGAGTGGGGAGGGCACTTCTCGGTCACTATTTGAGCGTGACGCATCTGGTAGGAAAAAGGCGCGACAGTATCCCATGAGAGAGGTTCCGCCGGTATGGAAGGAAGAAGTGGCCGCTGGTCCGGGAATAATCCACCAGTTGTACCGGCTCACTTTCAGCGCATTTGGGTACACGTTCCATGGAAACGAACAGAGGTTTTGGCTCTCAAACAGACGTTACCTGACCCCCGTAAAAATCCTGCAGGGTATTATAAGGAATTATCACAGACTGTAAGCTCATGTATTGTGAACTTAGCCGATATAGACATGTTGTTCGGGAATGTTGTTCCACAGCCTTTATGGGGAAAGATTCGCCACGCCAATCACGACCAGGAGTTAGGTGATACATGGGTTACTATTGCTGCTGTAGATAACCGACAAGTTGGTGGTGCTAAACCCGAGCCCTTAATCGCGGAACTCCCTGGTAGAATAATTACTTACATGAAGACCTTAATGCCTGAATTGCGTGTCAATTGGGATAAGTTGTCTGCGTGTAAGCAGAAGAAACATGAAACGGTGTCCGACTTTTTCACGCGGTTTGAAGAGACTTTTGTAGATTATAGTGGTCAGGATATGGCTACCGAGGGTGGCCAGAGATTGTTCGTCGACAAATTTGTGCATAATTTGCTTCCCGAGTTGTGTGCTAAGTTGAAGGATTCCGAGAGTGCTTGGGCTGTTTCAACGTCAGCACAGATTTTAGCTACAGCCCAGTACTATGAAAATAGGCGCAAAGATGAGTTAGAGAAAGCGGATAAAAAGACTAAGGAATTAAAAACTAAAGCTCTTCTAC
This sequence comes from Lissotriton vulgaris, assembly GCF_964263255.1. Lineage (NCBI taxonomy): Eukaryota > Metazoa > Chordata > Amphibia > Caudata > Salamandridae > Lissotriton > Lissotriton vulgaris. Next base: position 311,540,602 of record NC_141687.1, read on the forward strand.
AACAAGCTTATCCACCCCGTACTAATAATCAGCGTGATTATCAGCAGCCTCAGCAGTATTCGGGAAACTCGCAAAGAAATGAGTTCTCTCAACAACGTTTTCCGTATGGGCCCAATCAGTGTGCGTATTGCAAAGAAGAAGGCCATTTTAAGAGTAGTTGTCCGGTTTTGTCACAGCGCACAAATGGGTTTGGTGCAAGAGGTCGTGGTGCTCAACAAACGCCTAGAGGTAGGGGACGCGGTGCGTTCCCACAGAACGCATGTTCCTTTCCGCCACAAAACTCAATAAATCGCTTTGATCAGCAAGGCAATTCGTCTGGTAGGACGACTCAGTACTATGCTGAGGATTACTATGCAGAAGATGAGACCATGGAAGGTAATGATTGCTAGAACAGCCAGAGACAAAGAGAGGGAGTTGTTTCAGTTCCAGTAGATCAGAGTGGACCTTATGTTGAGGTGATTACTTCAGGTGTGTCAGCGCCTTTTCTGTTGGATACTGGTGCTACAAAGAGTTCTATTATGCACTCAAAACTCCCTGGCGCACCTTTGTCTGGCGAAATGAATGTTTCAGTAGGTTTTTCTAGCGCCCCGGTTAGGAATCCGATCTCTAGTCCTATGTCCCTTTCAGTTGGACCGTGCAAATTGGAAGCACCCCTTATTCTGACGACAGGTTGTGGTCAGAACTTGTTAGTATTGGATCTGTTGAAGAAATTGTATGCGACGTTGTATTGTTCTCCTTCGGGTATACAACTTACACTGGGCAAGAGAGTGATTTCTCCAATGTATTTGTCGAAGGATAAACTTCCGACAGAGTTGTCTTCACTTCCGGATATTTTTTGGGCTACTGGACCTAATGATGTGGGTCTTTTGTAAATACCACTACATGTTGTGACATTGAAAGCCAATGTTAGAATGCCGCGCATTCCCCAGTATAAGATCTCTAGCGAAGGTGAAAAAGCGTTGTTAGCGATCATCTATGACCTGATTGAAAAAGATGTAATTGAAGAGACAAGAGGCAACGTTTGTAATAGTCCTGTTCTGCCTGTGATGAAACGCACTGACCCTTCCCAACTACCTGTTTACAGGTTTGTGATTGATCTTAGAGGTGAATAAAATAGTTGTGCAACAATTTCCAGTTGTCCCTGATATCACTGCCCTATTGACTATGATCCCAGCTTCAGCCACTTGGTTCTCGGTGATTGACTTGAAGAATGCCTTCTTCAGCATCCCGATTGCCGAGGAGAGCAGGGATATTTTCGGCTTCAGTTTAGGAGGCCGAAGTTTCTGCTTCAAACGTGCTCCCCAAGGCTACTGTGAAAGCCCATCGATATATAGTCAGGCTTTAAAAGCACAGCTTGATACGATTGTTTTACCTGATGGCGCTACACGTCATCAGAACATCGATGATTTGCTTATCGCTGCGGATACTGAGGAGATTTGTAGGAAAGCCACGTTGTCGTTGTTGCGTCATCTGTCTGATTTTCATCACAAAGTGTCTCTTTCGAAACTGCAATATTGTCGACAAGAAGTGACCTACTTAGGTCACCTCTTATCGAAGGAGGGAAGGAAACTGACCCCAGAAAGAATTCAGGCAATTGCAGAATTGAGTGTGCCAAGGACACAAAGAGAAGTGCGTGCTTTTTTAGGTATTACATCCTATTGCAGACAATGGATACCAAATTTTTCTTTGGTGGCCAAACCTTTGGTAGCACTAACTTGTAAAGATACACCGAATCCCATTCCGTGGTCTGAAGATTGTCAGAAAAGTTTTTTCGAATTGCGTGATGTATTGTGTTCGGCTCCTGTGTTGGGTACTCCCGACTACAGTGAGCCCTTTACACTATATGTCCATGAGAGAGACGGATGTGCATTGTCAGTGTTGACACAGTCTTTTGGGGACAAGCAACGTCCATGCGCGTATTTATCGTCGACTTTGGATCCGGTAGCTAGGGCGTTGCCGAGTTGTTTAAGAGCCACGCCAGCAGCAGCTGTTTCTATCCGACAGTCTGCTGGTTTAGTGATGAATAACATGTTAATCGTAATGGTTCCACATGCGGTGGACACGTTGTTAAACAGGACCAAGACACAGCACTTAACCAGTGCTCGATTGTCAGGTTACGAGTTAACACTTTTAGCGAGTCATGTGCACATTAAGAGGTGCAATACTTGGAACCCAGCCACGTTGTTGCCGATTCCAGTTGAGACAGAGATTGCTGAAAAGCAGCACAACTGCTCGGCCACTACCCGTTTGCAGTCCTGACCACTTGGAAAATGTCCCCTTCCACTGCCCTCAATGTAACTTCACACTTCCGCCCTATATACCTCGTTGTCCTCCATGTCCTAAACTGCAGCACCCTCCGTCTCACCCCCGGACGTTGAAAGCAGGCATGGTCAACTGCCGGTCACTGCCCTGTCATGCCAACGATATCTGGATGTCAATTTCCTCTGACGACTGGGATATTTTATTTCTCACCGAGTCATGGATCACCGACTCCTCCTCTCCGGATATCTATCTTGCCACCCCCCCAGGGTACGACATGAAGTGCATCAATCGGGTTGGGGGTAAATCTGGAGGCGGATTAGCCGTCATCCTTAAATCCCATCTTCATTTGACTTCTACTAAACTAACTAACATCGGGATAATTGAAGCTATGTACTTCTCTGTCTCTGACTCCGTGGCAGCAATACTGGCTGGTACCTTAGTTTACAACCCCCCAACTGCCGCCTCCCCATCACTTACTGCACTTACTCACCAGCTGGCTGATCTGTCCCTTAAACACCAACACTTTCTAGTCCTAGGTGACTTTAACCTCCACGTAGACAACTCTCTCTGCGTGAAAGCCAACAATCTGCTGGAAATCATGAAAAGTTTGAATCTTATACAATTAGTCACTGGCCCCACTCACGTTGCTGGTCACACTCTGGACCTTATCTTCGCCAACTTCTCGACTATCACAGTCCTCCCCCCCCCCCTTCCCCTCACGTGGTCTGACCACTATCTTATCCCCTTTTTCCTTGCTTTGGGCTTGAAACCTGCCCCCACGGTCCCCAGGAAAGAGTTGGGAAGAAAGTGGCACAAGGTCACATGTGCCACTTTGGACCCAGTATTCTACTTCCAGGCGGAACACCTCTCCACTGACATTGATGGAAATGTCTCTAGGCTTAATACCGCCCTACTCAAAGCTATTGATGCCATTGCCCCCCAGAAAATCATTTCCTCCGCTAGATCCCGCCCATCCGCCCCTTGGTTCTCCACCTCCCTCCGTGAGTAAAAAAGTAGATGCAAGGAACTCGAACGCAAGTGGAGACAAAATTATGACCCCGAAGCCAAACTTACCTATAAATCTGCTCTGAAAAAATTCCTCAAACAAAAAAAAACTACTATGATAGACCACTTCTCTCTTCAAATTGCTAATGCCAAAAACTCGTCAAAAATCCTTTTCACCATTGTCAAAGACTTCATTAACCCTCCCGCTAGGGCCACACAGAACTCTGCTAGTCAGGCCCTATGCGATGGACTCTCTGACTATTTCCTTGAAAAAATAAACAACCTTTGTATCTCCTTTCCTAAAGGGCTATCCTCCCTGCCTCCCCCACATTAGGTCCCCAGCTTCCTCGTCCCTTCTATCCTTCAATAAACTCACCATGGACACTGCTATTAGGCTACTCACCCACTGCAAATCTGGTGCCCCCTCCGACCCGGTCCCTGCTAAACTTATGGGCGAGCTGGCTCCTTCGCTAGCCAGCTCCTTCCTCTCCATCTGGAATGCCTCCCTCCACCATGGCTCTTTCCCTACCACTTGGAAGGAGGCTCTGGTGATTCCCATCCTGAAAAAGTCAGATGCTGATCCCACTATTTTCGCCAACTACCGCCCCATTTCCCTTCTCCCTAAATCCGCTAAAGTCCTGGAAAAAGCCGTGCAGCTGCAACTTACGGAGTATTTGGAGAATAACTCTTTGCTGCACGACTCACAATCCGGATTTCGAGCGGGATTCAGCACAGAGACGGCCCTGTTGGAGGTGTCGGAGACGATCCGGGAGTGCGTGGACAGGGGCGAGAAGGCCATGTTGGTCCTCCTCGACCTGTCCGCTGCTTTTGATACGGTCTCCCATCCCATCCTCCTTGACCGACTCAAACAGATAGGCATTGGCGGCACTGCCATCAGCTGGATCGAGTCCTTCCTTTCAGGAAGAAGTCAGAGGGTCTTGCTGAGGCCGTTCAAATCTGAGGATAAACCCTTGTCATGTGGTGTGCCACAGGGCTCTGCCCTCAGCCCTCTATTTTTCAACGTCTATCTTGCCCCACTGGCCGACGTTGTGGAGTCCTGCGGAGTCAGGGTGGTCTCTTATGCTGATGATACTCAGCTGATGTTTTCCTTTAGAGACCACTCGAACTCCGCGTTCACCAACTTCCGCCAGTGTCTTGACAACATCAGTGTCTGGATGACTAACAACCATCTTAGACTCATTGCAGACAAGACAGAGGTGCTGTTTTTCAACCAGAAAAATCCCATCCCTTCCTCACGGTGGTGGCCCACGGCACTTGATCCCGCTCCCTCTCCCGTTCACTCTGCTCGTAACCTGGGATTTCAGTTCGACGATTCCCTCTCATGCAAAACTCAGGTTAATAAAGTTACATCTGCCTGTTTCCTGAAGCTGCGCATGATCAAAAAGATACTTCCCTATCTCCCTCTGGACTCCCGCCGAACGGTTACCCATGCTCTCATTACGTCTCACCTGGACTATGCCAACAGCCTCTATGCTGGTGCCCCTCAATATCTGATCGACCGGCTTCAGATTGTCCAGAACGCGGCTGCCAGACTGATTGGAAACATCCCCTATCGTCAGTCAGTCACCGCCTATCGCAAGGAGCTTCACTGGCTTCCCGTTGCCAGCCGCATCCAGTTCAAGATCCTTACCCTTGCTTACCGAGCTGTCAATGACCTCGGACCCAATTACCTGAAAAAACGAGTTTCAATATCTCACTCCATCAGATCCCTGAGATCCAACGACCTCCGCCTTCTGATCTCTCCCCGTTTTAGACTCACCAGAATGGGCGGCAGAGGGTTCAGTGTTATCGCGGCCAAACTGTGGAACGCTCTGCCAATCGATCTTAGATTCTGCCCTTCTGAATCCATCTTTCGGGCTAGACTCAAAACTTGGCTATTTTCTGGACTTTGATATTCACATTGCTGACTTCCTCCCTGCTTTTTTTCCCCTGAGGTTCAGGTTCTAGCGCCGGGACACCCCCCCCGGGGGTAGCTGTGCGCTCTACAAACTACATAAATAAATAATAAATAAATAAATAAACTGTTTCTTTAGGACAGAAGAAGAAACGAAAGGGAGAGTAGATCTTAGGGACACTCCTTTTACTGAATGTGAGGGTACTTTGTGAGTTGATGGTTCGTGTTTCAAACTTCCGAATGGTGACACGACTGCAGCATATGCTGTTACGACTTTGCATGCGATTGTCGAAGCTGCACGCATCCCACATAACTCAGCGCAAGTAGCAGAGTTGATTGCACTTACGAGAGCGTGTGTTTTATCGAAAGGAATGAAAGTGACCATATATACTGACAGCATGTATGCCTTTGGTGTGGCTCGTAGTTTTGGACGTTTGTGGCGTGAACGTGGGTTTCTGACTTCGCATGGAGCTAAAATACAGCATGGTCAGTTGGTGAATGAACTCCTCGAGGCACTTACTTTGCCACTACAAGTAGCGATTGTGAAATGCAGTGCCCATAAAAAGGTGACTGATGATGTTGGTCGTGGAAATGCATTCGCTGACGAAGCCGCAAAAGAAACCGCAAAAGATGTGATGAGCCGAATGTATGTCGCAGGCCCTGCAAGATGGATTGGCGACGTTGGAATGTGCGAAGATACGATAGAAAGTGTGAAGTCTATCCAAGCTGAAGCTACAGAGAAAGAATTGAGTGTGTGGAGTGAGAGTACGGGTAAATTGGATGCAAATGGTTGTTGGGTTGAATTGTCAGACCATCAGCGTTGGTTGTTACCCGATGCACATGTGCCTGCAGTGATTACCATGGCTCATGGTATGGCCCATATCAGTGTGAAAGGGATTTGTAAGTTGTTGGCACAACTATGGCAAAACGCTAGAATTCCTAAGTGTGCAGAGAACGTGGTCAAGAATTGCATGGTGTGTCTGAAATACAATCCGGGTAGGGGAACCCCAACTCCAGCTTGTCATTTTGCTCCTCCAACGTATCCGTTCGAGGTTTTGCAGCTAGATTTCATCCACATGGAAAGGTGCAACAATCTGAAATACGTACTCGTTGTTGTTTGTGCCTTTTCAAGATGGATAAAAGCCAACCCCCTAAAAGACAATACAGCCTTATCCACAGCTAAAGCCCTTCCCTAGATTTGGAATGCCGAGAATGGTCTGGAGTGATAATAGAAGTGAATTTGTGGGTCGAGTGATGAAGAGAGTATGTGAAGGGCTAGGAATTCAACACAAATTTCATGCTGCAAATCATCCCCAATCAGCTGGACTAGTAGAGTGCTGTAATGGCACCTTGAAACTTAAATTGGCCAAAATCCAAGCGAGCTCTGGTCTTAAATGGCCTGATGCTCTGCCTTTAGCACTCCTATCGACGAGAATGACTGTGCACTCACGAGTGGGACTTAGAGCTAGATGTAGGTGGTCGTTTGAGGCCATTTACCGAGCGGTAACGGCTGATTTTGGCCGTTACCGGTCGGTAAATGGGTGACAGGTATGTAGGGGGCATTATTTTACCGAATCGGTAAAATTCGGTAATTAAAAATCGGGAAATCTATTCTACCTACATCTAGCCCTAGTCCCTACGAAATCGTGTTCGGCCGCCCGGCCAACATATGGGGAGTGCCAAGACCGACAAAGTTCTCTGAGATCGAACATCCTGTACTGCTTGATTATCTGTATGAATTGATGGCTAAATTGCATGTTTTACACCAACAGGTACACGATATTCTACCTCAAGCTACTGAAGCTCCAGGACATCCTATCGATCCTGGAACCTATGTGTTAATAAAGAATTTTCAGCGGACAAAGAATGATGAGCCCCGCTGGACAGGCCCCCATCTAGTGCTTCTCTCAACAAGATCTGCTGTTCGAGTGGAAGGAAAGAAACATTGGATCCACGGGATCCATTGCAAGAGGGTCCCTTTACCTCTGCCGCACGACCGGTGGGTCCAGGAGGGGATCGCTGATTCTGAGACTGAAACTGTGCCTCGTTTTCTGCCCTTTAGCGATGCACGTGTAAAAGGAACAAACTCTGAAAGTGAAAACGATAATATTTTGCAAGGAGCTGTGCCACCGTCAATTCGATTGAACACTACAGAGCCTGACCTCTTGTTCCAAGACCAGACAGCACCGGGAAGAAGCCGTTATAATTTGAGACAGAGAACTATGACTATGGACAAATAAAATGTCCTTTTGCTATTTTTGACCGTGCAGCTCTCCCATCTGAGAAACTTGCTTATTTTTGTTTTTTGAACCGCCATCCGGGTTCAGCTGCTAGGGTCGCGGTTGCCCAAGTCTTTGGGGTGCAGCCGAAGACGTTAGGTCGACGGTTCTGGTTGGTCTAAGGGAGTATACCTGGACTGACAGAAGCATTCCTTAGCATAGAACACCCTACCGCCGCGGGCAGCAATTATAGAGGATGGAGTTTTTCATTGTGGAGAGACCTGCTGAACCGATGAGCTTTAAATCCAGAATGTGTATATTGATGACAAAGAAACGATTTTTGATAATATGTATTTTCATGTTGCTTAGTGTAATGACGTTTTTTATAGGATTTGTTTTATTCTCTTTTCAAGTGACATTTGCACCCGCTACACAGCCCACACCTCCTTCTCCTGCTTCCTCGCATTCTTTTCACCCTCTGCCTGAACACGAGTCTGCTAGAAGATGGGAATTTGTCAATAATTAATTTGTTCAGCTTTTGCACCAACACCAATTAGTAATAAACACAACTAATTGTTGGGTGTGCGGTCTTATGCCACATACGACAGATAAGGGTATCCCATATTTTGTCTTACCCTTCAGCTACTATGGTTCTTTGTGGGCATTTCAGACGATGTTCATATTTGCCATCGAACCATATCCCCCCGTTCCACGAGAAGTAACTCGAGCAACAAGGCATTAGTGGTGGGAATCACAAATATGAGCAGAGACATTGACTCGTATAGAACGATTCCCCGAGATGAGTTGCAGGCTTACAATAGATGGAACATAACATTGTATGGAGTTACCTTGAGCAAAAACAAATGCGAGCAAAGAGATCCTCCCCAATCTGGATCGTGCCCCATCAGGGTCACCTATGTCTGCAGGGTAATGGCGGGAACTCCAGAGCCCAGTTAGGGAAAAGTACCTGTACCGAAACTTATGTTTTTTCATCTCGGACTTCCCCTTCATTCCTAGCAGCTAAGGGTACCTATTTCATCTGCCATGATAGAGCGTATACATGGTTGCCCCCTGACTTCTCGGGCACATGTTTAATTTCATTCCTGTTGCCTTCCACCTACACGGCCACGGCAGATTACCATAAGACAAGGATAGTTAGAGGTGTCGTGAGTAAAGACGACACTGCGGGACAAGAATTTGGAGACTTCGTAAAAGGTTTTCTGCCATTTTGGGGGCCTATGGTGAACAGCAGGAAAATTCGCCAATTGACGAGGGTGGTTGAATCTACCATAGTTGAAACTGCTGGTGCCCTTAGTAACTTGACTGCCGAGCTCCAGTCGGACCGCCTTATGACTCTTCAGAACAGGGTTGCATTAGACGTCATACTAGTAGACCGAGTTGGGGTATGTAAAGTGATCCAATCTAGTTGCTGCGTCTTCATCCCAGATAACGCCCCGACAGTGTACCAGGCCATTTCCAAACTGCATAAAATCTCTGAATCCATTCATGTGGATAAAGGAGACTGGTCATTGATGGGATGGTTCTGGGAGCTGATATTTACCTGGGGATGGAAGATTCTAATGGTCATTGGGATAATCTTAGCCATTCTTTTCCTGTTCTATCTGTGCATACAGTGTGCTCCTACTATATGTGGCCTCTGCGCTACATTGTGTGTAAGAAAACCTGTATCGATGGATGAGCTAAGTAATAGGTTGATGCTACAGCAACATCTCAATGATTTCATGAATATAGACCTGGACTCAGATTAGCATGAGTGTAGATTAATTGCCTATGTAAGGGCAAAAGGAGGGTCTGTGGTAGTGAAAATTCTGGACCCGTGTTATAAACATTGTCGTATCATGACGATTTTGGTATCAGCAGACCGGAAATGACGAGTATACTATGCACCAGCATTTTCGTCATATTCGAGTGACGAGATCACCGTTAAATCAGCATTTCCGTCTTGAACCAACGGGTTCCATTTTGTGAACGGCAGCCATTTTGTGATTGCCCTCACATAGACCAGTGTCTTAGGCCATTTACGAGTCAGAAGGACACGTACACCTTTGCTGACTTCCCTGTGACCTGGGCGAGCTGACTCCACTGCCTGAAGCCAAACCTGTTCGGTCAGTTCCTTTCCCAGTGGCTGAACAAGATTAGTATCAAGGCCCAACATGTCATAAACCTTTCATCGCACGCAAACCATGCCTAATCTTACACACACCTGTCCCTGTTCTTTGCTTTATGGCTTGCTTTACGAGGAGGAGGTGCCCGATTTTATTGGGGGTCCGTCGATATCTGATGAAAATACTGGGCCTTGCCGGGTAATTGATCGTGGGCTGGACAAAGTGAAATATGGGCTTGTCATCATGACTCTGCTTTTTCTTTGTAGTGAAAATATGTGAATGGTCAACTGTAAAATAAGGAATGTTTGCCTAAAGCATAATATTTTGTATAAAAAGAGAAGGCTGGCTTTGTAAGTTGAGCAGTCTCCTGAGAACATACAGAGCGCTGTACTTCTAGGATACCTGTTACTGGTTGCAGCCAATAAACTCGATCTTTGACTTCACCTAGAAGACTCTCTGTTTCTGTAGTCCGAAACAGGAAGAACTCGGAGTTTTCAGGTGTTGTTCCCTGGCACCTCTGGGTTCTAAAAAACCCAGAACTCCAACCCTTGACTCATCCCCATGTAGAGATGGAATATGGCTGATTTTTTATTGTTGACCACCACTTGTGCTAGTTGGTAAGTATATACAAGTCGTACTCAACCTATAATTTTTAAAACCAAAGCATAACCTCTATAAAACAGCAAAATGGTACACTCAATCGTGTCAAATGCCATTGTGGTGTCCAGCTACACCACAGCTGCGTCTTCCATGATGGTATCTGCCCTCCCCAAAACCCAGTGCAACCTTCTTAAATTCAGGATTGTATTCCTAGATGGCATCAATCCCGATTGGTCAGGATGGACCAGCTCAGGGAGGACTCAAATCAAATGGGTGGCTAGTATTTTTGCCAGTATTTTAGCCTCTGCATTCAGCAGCGATATGGGTCGATATAACGTACAACTATCTCTCGGTTTCCCCTCCTTAGGTATCACCACCAAAGTAGCAAGTCTCTGGTGGTCCAGTGGAAGGAGTCCCTCATCAAGACTCTCCTTGTACATTTCCTTTAAGTAGGGAGACACTTTATCAGCTTGTAATCTGTAAAGTTCTATAGGGAGGCCATTGGGGCCCATCGCTTTTCCAGTCTGGAGAGAGCAAATGGCTTGTGCTATTTCATCCAATGTGAGGTCTCCCTCCAACGCCTGTCTCTCCTCTTCCTCTAATACTGGCAGATTAATTTCGGCCAACAGCTCTTTAGTTTCCATCTTTAGCCAAATATTAAAGCTCCTGGGTGCCCAACAGGGTGAGATGCACTCTAAAGCCGACAAATCTAGCAGGTCTGAGCGATAACAACATGCCGATAACTTTTGCAGCTTCGTCGTCAGTTGTGCCTTATGTGTTTTGAAGAAACCTTCTTCTTAAGAGGCCATTGGCGATGAAGAGTGTGCGTGTGATGGCTCCCCCTTTTATATATTGCACCGCCTCGAATGAGCTTCTTATAGAGTCAATGCATGCTGGGCATGGCATTGGAGTCCGCACAATGCAATAATTTGCTACTGGTAAGTTCATAGCCCACAATAGAGCTTTGGTACACTTCTGCCACTCTCAATCCTTCATGGCAGTTCCACATTCGCAATGGAAAAATCGCCAACGCTGTGGTTCCCAAGTTAGCGGGGTGGTGCAATCTCAGTGGCAAGAGAGGCCGCCAAACATTAAAACTCCATGGTGCCCAACAGGATGAGATGCACTCTAAAGCCAACAAATCTGGCAGGTATGAGCGATCACAGCACGCCGACATCTTTCGCAGCTTCATCGTCAGTTGTGCCTTATGGGTTATGAAGTAACCTTCTTCTTCAGAGGCTGTTGGCGATGAAGAGTGTGGGTGTGAAGGCTCCGCCCCTTATATATTGCACGCCCTCGGATGGGCTTCTGTATAGAGTCAATTCATGCTGGGCATTGTAGTCCGCAACCTTAAAGCAACAGGGCACCCAACAGGGTGAAATGCAGGCATGAGCAATGACAGCACGCCGATATCTTTCGCAGCTCCGCCGTCAGTTGTGCCTTTCGTGTTTCGAAGTAACCTTCTTGTTCAGAGTCTGTTGACAATAAGGAGTGCGTGTGTGATGTCTCTGCCCCTTATATATTGCACGCCTTTGGATGGGCTTCTGTATAGAGCCAATGCATGATGGGCATTGGAGTCCGCACAACGCACAAATTTGCTGCTGGTAAGTTCATAGCGCACAATAGAGCCTCAGTACACTTCTGCCACTCTCAATCCTTTGTGGAAGTTCCACATTTGCGATGGAAAGATCCCCAATGCTTTGGCCCTCAAGTTAGCGGGTGGTGCAATCTTGGCGGCAAGGGGGGCCGCCAAACATTAAAGCTCCAGGGTGCCCACGAGGGTGAGATGCACTCTAAAGCCAACAAATCTAGCAGGTTGAGCGATCATAGTATTCCAAATTTTTTTGCAGCTTCGTCATGCCTTACGCATTTTGAAGTAACCTTCTTCTTCAGAGGCTGTTGGCAATGAAGAGTGTGCGTGTGATGGCTCTGACCATTATATATTGCACTCCCTGAGATGGGCTTCTGTATAGAGTCAATGCAATCTGGGCATTATAGTCCGCACAACGCACTAATCTGCTGCTGGTAATTTTCTAGCCCACAATAGAGCCTTTGTAGATTTCTGCCACTCTCAATCCTTCGTAACAGTTCCACATTTGCGATGGAAAAATCCCCAATGCTGTGGCCTCCAAGTTGGGGATGTGGTGCAAACTCGTCTGCAATGGCGGCCGCCAAACATTAAAGCTCCAGGGTTCCCAACAGGGTGAGATGCACTGCAAGAGCCAACAATTCTAGCAGGTATGAGCGATCACAGCATGCCGATAATTTTTGCAGCTTCGTCGTCCGTTAGACCTTACGCGTTTCGAAGTAACTTTCTTCTTCAGAGGCTGTTGGCGATGAAGAGTGTGCATGTGATGGCTCTGCCCCTTACATATTGCAAGCCCTTAGATGGGCTTATGTATAGAGTGAATGCCTGATTGGCATTGGAGAACACACAATGCACCAATTTGCTGCTGGTAAGTTCATAGCCCACAGTAGAGCCTCAGTACACTTCTGCCACTCTCAATCCTTTGTGACAGTTCCACATTCGCGATGGAAAAATCCCCAACGCTGTGGCCCCCAAGTTAGCGGGGGTAGTGCAATCTCGGCGGCAAGGGCGGCCGCCAAACATTAAAACTCCAGGGAGATGCACTCTAAAGCCAACAAATCTAACAGGTATGAGCGATAGCAGCACGCCGATATCTATCGCAGCTTCGTCGTCAGTTGTGCCTTACGTGTTTCGAAGTAACCTTATTCTTCAGAGGCTGTTGGCGATGAGGAGTGTGCGTGTGATGGCTCCGGCGGGAAACATCACTTACAACGAAACTTTTACAACGCACTACCATTACAACGCGGTCATTACAAAGCAAACCATTACAATGCATTGCGCTGGGGTGCGCTCTAGGATAGGGAATACGTTTAATTTACTATCCAACACCTTCCCTAGTGTCCACGGGGACTGGAGTTGGAATAGTAAATTAAACTATTCACTATCCAGCACCCAAAAGCGCTATGCGGTGTAATGGTATGCGATGTAAAAACCGCGTTGTAAAAGCATGCGTGGTAAAAGCATGCGTTGTAACGTCATACATCCACTCCGCCCCTTATATATTGAACGCCTTAGGATGGGCTTCTGTATAGAGTCAATCCATGCTGGGCATTGGAGTCTGCACAATGCACTAATTTGCTGCTGGTAAGTTCCTAGCCCACAATAGAGCCTCTGTATATTACTGCCGCTCTCAATACTTTTTGACAGTTCCACATTCGCAATGGAAAAATCCCCAATGCTGTGGCCCCCAAGTTGGCAGGGTGGTGCAATCTCTGCAGCAAAGGCGGCAGCCAAACATTAAAACTCCAGGTTGCCCTACAGGGTGAGATGCACGCTAAAGCCAGCAAATCTAGCAGGTATGAGCGATCACAGAATGCCGATATTTTTTGCAGATTCGTCATCAGTTGTGCCTTACACGTTTCGGAGTAACCTTCTTCAGAGGCTGTTGGCGATGAAGAGTGTGTATGTGATGGCTCCGCCCCTTATATATTGCACGCCCTCGGATAGGTTTCTGTATAGTGTCAATGCATGCTGGGCATTGGAGTCCGTACAATGTACTAATTTGCTGCTGGTAAGTTAATAGCCCACAGTAGAGCCTCAGTACATTTCTGCCACTCTCAATCCTTCGAGGCAGTTCCACATTTGCGATGGAAAAACCCCCAAGGCTGTGGCCCACAAGTTAGTTGGGTGGTGCAATCTCGGCGTCAAAGGCGGCCGCCAAACAGTTAAACTCCAGGGTGCCCAATAGGGTGAGATGCACTCTACAGCCAATAAATCTAGCAGGTATGAGCGATCACAGCACTCCGATATCTATCACAGCTTTGTTGTCAGTTGTGCCTTACGTGTTTCGAAGTAACCTTATTCTTCAGAGGCTGATGGCGATGAAGAGTGTGCATGTGATGGCTCTGTCCCTTATATATTGCACGCCCTCGGATGGGCTTCTATTTAGAGTAAACCATGCTGGGCATTGGAGTCTGCACAATGAACTAACTTGCTACTGGTAAGTTCATAGCCCACAATAGAGTTTCAGTACACTTCTGCCACTCTCAATCCTTCAAGGCAGTTCCACATTTGCGATGGAAATATCCCCAAAGCTGTGGCCCCGAAGTTAACTGAGTGGTGCAATCTCGGCGGCAAGGGCGGCCGCCAAACATTAAAACAACAAGGCACCCAACAGGGTGAGATGCAGGCATGAGCAATCACAGCATGCCAATATCTTTCGAAGCTTTGTCGTCAGTTGTGCCTTTTGTGTTTCGAAGTAACCTTCTTGTTCAGAGGCTGTTGACAATGAAGAGTGTGTGAGTGATGTCTCTGCCCCTTATATATTGCAAGCCTTTGGATGGGCTTCTGTATAGAGTCAATGCATGCTGGGCATTGGAGTCCACACAACGCACTAATTTGCTGCTGGTAAGTTCATAGCCCACAGTAGAGCCTCGGTACACTTCTGCCGCTCTCAGTCCTTTATGCCAGTTCCACATTTGCGATGGAAAAATCCCCAACACTGTGGCCCCCAAGTTAGTGGGGTAGTGCAATCTCGGCAGCAAGGGCAGCCGCCAAACATTAAAACTCCAGGGTGCCCGGCAGGGTGAGATGCACTCTAAAGCCCACAAATCTAGCAGGTCTGAGCGATCACAGCACGCCAATATCTATCGCAGCTTCGTCGTCAGTTGTGCCTTACACGCTTCGAAGTAACCTTATTCTGTAGAGGCTGGCGGCGATAAAGAGTGTGCGTATGATGGCTCCGCCCCTTATATGTTGCACGCCTTGGGATGGGCTTCTGTATAGAGTCAATGAATGCTGGGCACTGGAGTCCCAGAATGCACTAATTTGCTGCTGGTAAATTCCTAGCCCACAATAGAGCCTCTGTACATTTCTGCCACTCTCAATCCTTCGAGGCAGTTCCACATTCGCAATGGAAATATCCCCAACGCTGTGGCCCCCACGTTAACGGAGTGGTGCAATCTCAGCGGCAAGGGCGGCCGCCAAACATTAAAGTAACAAGGCACCCAACAGGGTGAGATGCAGGCATGAGCGATCACAGCATGCCAATATCTTTCGAATGTTTGTCGTCAGTTGTGCCTTTCGTGTTTTGAAGTAACCTTCTTGTTTAGAGGCTGTTGACAATGAAGTGTGCGTGTGTGATGTCTCTGCCCCTTATATATTGCACTCCTTTGGATGGGCTTCTGTATAGAGTCAATGCATGATGGGTATTGGAGTCCGTACATTGCACTAATTTGCCGCTGGTAAGTTCATAGCCCACAATAGAGCCTCCGTACACTTCTGCCACTCTCAATCCTTCGTGGAAGTTCCACATTCACGACAGAAAGATCCCCAATGCTGTGGCCCCCAAGTTAGCGGGTGGTGCAATCTCGGCGACAAGGGCGGCCGCCAAACATTAAAGCTCCAGGGTGCCCAACAGGGTGAGATGCACTCCAAAGCCAACAAATCTAGTAGGTATGAGCGATCACAGCACGCCGATATCTTTTGCAGCTTTGTCGTCAGTTGTGCCTTACGCATTTCGAAGTAACCTTATTCTTCAGAGGCTGTTGGCAATGAAGAATGTGCTTGTGATGGCTCCGCCCCTTATATATTTTGCTGCCCTCGGATGGGCTTCTGTGTAGAGTCAATGCATGCTGAGGAATTGGAGTCCGCACAACACACTAATTTGTTGCTGCTAAGTTGATAGCTCACAATAGAGCCTAGGTACACTTCTACTGCTCTCAATCCTTTGTGGAACTTCCACATTCGCGACAGAAAGATCCCCAACGCTGTGGCCCCCAAGTTAACAGAGTGGTGCAATCTCGGCGGCAAGGACGGCTGCCAAACTTTAAAGCAACAAGGCGCCCAACAGGGTGAGAGGCAGTCATGAGCGATCACAGCATGCGAATATCTTTCGCAGCTTTGGCGTCAGTTGTGACTTACATGTTTCAAAGTAACCTTCTTGTTCAGAGGCTGTTGACAATGAAGAGTGCGTGTGTGATGTCTCTGCCCCTTATATATTGCACGCCTTTGGATGGGCTTCTGTATAGAGTCAATGCCTGCTTGGCATTGTAGTCCACACAACGCACTAATTTGCTGCTGGTAATTTCATAGCCCACAGTAGAGCCTCGGTACACTTCTACCGCTCTCAATTCTTCGTGGCAGTTCCACATTCGCGATGGAAATATCCCCAATGCTGTGGCCCCCAAGTTAACGGAGTGTTGCAATCTCGGCGGCAATGGCGTCCGCCAAACATTAAAGCACCTGGGTGCCCAACAGGGTGAGGTGTACTCTAAAGCCAACAAATCTAGCTGGTTTGGACGATCACAGCATGCAAATATTTTTTACAGGTTTGTTGTCAATTGTTCCTTACGCATTGTGAAGTAACCTTCTTCTTCAGAGGCTGTTGGCGATGAAGAGTGTGCATGTGATGGCTCCGCCCCTTATATATTGCACCCTCTCAGATAAGGTTTTGTATAGAGTCAATGCATGCTGGGCATTGGAGTCCGTACAAAGCACTCATTTGCTGCTGGTAAGTTCATAGCCCACAATAGAGCCTCAGTACACTTCTGCCACTCTCAATCCTTCATGGCAGTTCCACATTCGCGATGGAAATATCCCCAAGGCTGTGGGCCCCAAGTTAGCTGGGTGGTGCAATCTTGGCGGCAAAGGCAGCCGCCAAACATTAAAACTCCAGGGTGCCCAATAGGGTGAGATGTACTCTAAAGCCTACAAATCTAGCAGGTATGAGCGATCACAGCATGCCGATATCTATCGCAGCTTCGTCGTCAGTTGTGCCTTACGCGCTTCGAAGTAACCTTATTCTTCAGAGTCTGTTGGCGATGAAGAGTGTGCGTGTGATGGCTCTGCCTCTTATATATTGCACACCCTCAGATGGGCTTCTGTATAGAGCCAAAGCATGCTGGGCATTGCAGTCTGCACAACAAACTAACTTGCTGCTGGTAAGCTCATAGCCCACAATGGAGACTCAGTACACTTCTGCCACTCTCAATCTTTCATGGCAGTTCCACATTCGCGATGGAAATATCCCCAACGCTGTGGCCCCCAAGTTAACGGAGTGTTTCAATCTCGGCGGCAATGGCGTCCGCCAAACACTAAAGCTCCAGGGTGCCCAACAGGGTGACTTTCACTCTAAAGCCAACAAATCTAGGAGGTTGAGCGATCATAGCATGCTGATATTATTTGCAGCTTCGTCATCAGTTGTGCCTTACGCATTTGGAAGTAACCTTCTTCTTCAGAGGCTGTTGGCGATGAAGAGTGTGCGTGTGATGGCTCTGACCCATATACATTGCACACCTTTGGATGGGCTTCTGTATAGAGTCAAGTCATGCTGGGCATTGGAGTCCGCACAACAAACTAACTTGCTGCTGGTAAGTTCATAGACAACAATAGAGCCTCAGTACACTTCTGTCACTCTCAATCCTTCGTGGCAGTTCCACATTTGCAATGGAAACATCCCCAACACTTTGGTCCCCAAGTTAACGGAGTGGTGCAATCTCGGCAGCAAGGGCGGGCGCCGAACATTAAAGCAACAAGGCGCCGAACAGGGTGAAATGTAGTCATGAGTGATCACAGCATGCCAATATCTTTCGCAACTTTGGCGTCAGTTGTGCCTTTCGTGTTTCGAAGTAACCTTCTTGTTCAGAGGCTGTTGACAATGAAGAGTTCGTGTGTGATGTCTCTGCCCCTTATATATTGCACACCTTTGGATGGGCTTCTGTATAGAGTCAATGCATGCTGGGCATTGGAGTCCGCACAACTCACTAATTTGCTGCTGGTAAGTTCATATAGTTCAATAGAGCCTCAGTACACTTCTGCCACTCTCAATCCTTCGTGGCAGTTCCACATTTGCGATGGAAAAGTCCCCAACGCTGTGGCCCCCAAGTTACCGGGGTGGTGCAATCTCAGTGGCAAGGGCAGCCGCCAAACATTAAAGCTCCAGGGTACCCAACAGGGTGAGATGCACTCTAATGGCAACAAATCTAGCAGTATGAGCGATTATAGCATGCTGATATTATTTGCAGCTTCGTCGTCATTTGTGCCTTAGCGTTTCGAAGTAACCATCTTCTTCAGAGGCTGTTGGCGATGAAGAGTGTGCATGTGATGGCTCCGCCCATTATATATAGCACGCTCTCGAATGGGCTTCTGTATAGAGTTAATGCATGCTGGGCTTTGGAGTCCGCACAACGCACTAATTTGCTGCTGGTAAGTTCATAGCCCACAAAAGAGCCTCGGTACACTTCTGCCAGTCTCAATCCTTCGAGGCAGTTCCACATTCGCGATGGAAAAATCTCCAACACTGTGGCCCCCAAGTTAGCGAAGTGGTGCAATCTCGGCGGCAAGGGCGGCTGCCAAACATTAAAACTCCAGGATGCCGAACAGGGTGAGATGCACTGCAAGAGCCAACAAATCTACCAAGTGTGAGCGATCACAGCATGCTGATAATTTCTGCGGTACAAAAGGGGGTGGTGATGGACAGAGCATCTGAACCAATCAAACACTCACACCCAGTCAAAAGATCTGGGTTTAATCCATCACTTTTCTTTAGCCCACTCTGCCACCCCAGTTAAGACATGGCCATATGCAAATCAGTCTGACCCTGTGCCTCATGGAAACAGTCCAGCCCGAACTGCCAAGCCATGCCTTCCCTGGAAACAAGCTTCCGAGGACCGGTTTCTGGCATTTCAGCCGTCTTCAGCCGGCTTGCTTGAATCCAGTGGCAAAGTGAGCAAGGGACTCACGTCTGAGCATACCCTGTCAACTTATGGCAAACAAAGCAGTACAAAAGGGGGTGGTGATGGACGGAGCATCTGAACCAATCAAACACTCACACCCAGTCAACAGATCTGGATTTATTCCATCACCGTTCTTTAGCCCACTCTGCCACCCCAGTTCAGACATGGCCATTTGCAAATCAGTCTGACCCTGTGCCTCATGGGAACAGTCCAGCCCGAACTGCCAAGCCATGCCTTCCCTGGACCGGAAACAAGGTTCTGAGGACCGGTTTCTGGCATTCCAGCCATCTTCAGCCCGACTTGCTTGAATCCAGTGGCAAAGTGAGCAAGGGACTCACGTCTGAGCATACCCTGCCATCTTATGGCGAACAAAGCGGTACAAAAGGGGGTGGTGATGGACGGAGCATCTGAACCAATCAAACACTTACACCCAGTCAACAGATCTGGATTTAATCCATCACCGTTCTTTGGCCCACTCTACCACCCCAGTTCAGACATGGCCATATGCAAATCAGTCTGACCCTGTGCCTCATGGGAACAGTCCAGCTGGAACTGCCAAGCCATGCCTTCTCTGGACCGGAAACAAGCTTCCGAGGACCAGTTTCTGGCATTTCAGCCGTCTTCAGCCCGGCTTGCTTGAATCCAGTGGCAAAGTGAGCAAGGGACTCACGTCTGAGCATACCCTGCTAACGTATGGCGAACAAAGCGGTACAAAAGGGCGTGGTGTTGGACGGAGCATCTGAACCAATCAAACACTCTCACCCAGTCAACAGATCTGGGTTTAATCCATCACCGTTCTTTAGCCCACTCTGCCACCCTAGTTCAGACATGGCCATATGCAAATCAGTCTGACCCTGTGCCTCATGGGAACAGTCCAGCCCGAACTGCCAAGCCATGCCTGTAGGAAGGTAGCCCCTGACTATGGTTGCCCCCAACATTTTTTGCCTTGTGTTTTGGCTGATTTTTGACATAGTTGGACTGGGACCCTGCCAATCAGGACCCCAGGCCTACTGCTCTCTCTGTAAAATGGATTCCTTGTACCTTAGGTGCATTTACCAATTGGTACTGGGCCACCTTATCAGTCCCTGTACCCAGGGCATAGGTGTACCCAGGGCCTACCAGGGGCTGCAGCATGTATTATGCCACCCCTGGCTGGCCATCTAAATCTGACACAACTGGCTGCACGACAGCTGGGGCAAGGTGGTGTAATCACCCTTTGCTTTAGATATAGTATACCTATATCTAACCCTAAAATGGACACATGTATTCCTATCAGTCACTCCTATGACAGGCCTTAACAATCCTGAAGGCAGAGTGCTTGGAATCATGTGAGATGGTGCTCTGGCATGAGCTGAGCCCGTTTGCAGCTTGCGGAACCAAGTCCTAATAGCTGTTCCATGATAACGCATACCATATACTCTTAAATGCATTATAATCCTCACGGTTATATGCCAACTCTGGTATCGCTTTATCAAAACATGTCGAGTAAGGTGTCATACAAATTGGAATACTAACCCCTCGCCAATTCTGGCGACGGGGTTAGCATTCCACCCTTCTAGAGGGACACCACATGTGTGTAACTGTGAACCCCGGTTAAAGTTAACTCGAGCCTCAGCATCACAAAATGGATGCTGCCACCACAGACACAAGTCTGACCTCGTGCTGCTGGGAGTCCTTCCAGCGAGGAGAGCTTGGACAAAGGGTTTCCTGTCAGGGGCGGTGCTAGCACCATCCCAGACAGGGTTTTGTGTATCCTGGGTAGGCAGGGCTGAATAGGAAGGTGACTGCAAGTGGCACCCCGGTGCTCACTATGCATAGGCCGGCTTGAACCAGTTCCAGGGGCACACCAGCCCCTGAGCTGGGGAAAGTCCGGCATGGGAGAGGGGTGTAACCACCCCCCTTCCTGGTCCCACCCATGGGCAGGACCTAGTCGCGTACCAGCCCCTTTCTTTAGAATAAAGGTGGGAGCGGGGACCCTTCCAAATTAGATAATTCCGAATCTTGATGACTTTCCACGAAAGAACTCTTGAACCTTTCAGAAGACTCTCCCTTGTGGCTAAGGAGTAGCCACCCTGCACAGCAGGCACCATCCAAGCGCATCACGGTTTGCTGTAAGTCTCTCCTCCGGATCAAGACTGCCCAGCTCGACGAGACCCGGCTTCCCTGGCACCTCTGACCTCTACCTGCATCATCAGCCACGCTGAGATTCGTGGGTGTGACGAGACCTCGAGGGACCGGCCATCTTCAAGACTGCACGACGCTTGCCCAGCACGACCGCCAAGGGATCCTCGAGGGAGTGCTTTGGGGTTTGAGAAGCCCTAACCCTGAGCAGCTCCAGCACCGAAGTCCAGCCCCCCAGCATCCACCAGATCTGCGTGGGGCCCTTCTGCTCTTTGCTGCTCACCGCATTGTCCGGCTACTTGCCTGCTGGCTTGTGGCCCTCCTGACGACGCACCACAACGACAACACCACTGGTCTGGTTGCTCCAGACTGGCCCTTGCTCCCCTCCAACAGAGGAGCACCCCGGACCCTCCTGGTCCACTCCAGACGCCATTTTGAGTCCAATGCGTGGGCTTGCATTTGCCAAGACTTGTTGCCCCAATCCTGGGTCCAGCGACGTCGACAGCAGATACCTTTGTGGGACAGCTCGCACCTCCATCCTGGTCGCCGACAACGCCTCCTGGTCCGAGAGTCTGCAGAGCCCAGCGTCGCCCACTCACCTGGTCGAGGTGACTTCGTCCGGTGCCATCCTGGTGCCCATCTAATCACTGGCTAGTGATTCAGAACTTGGTCCCCTCTGCTTACAGGTATCCTCCATCATCGATCCAGGCTTGGATCACATCGAACTTCATCACTGGTCGCCTGCCAGCAACTTCTTCTTTCAGGCTCCATAGACTGCAACGAGGATTCCCAACGTCTTTTCAGACCTATGCAGCCGCAGCCCCTGGGCTAGGTAATCTCAGCATTTCGGTGCTCCAGCATAGCTTAACTATCCAAGGGTCCAGATCCTTTTTCGTTTCAGCTCTACCTAGTCGGATTCGTCCGATAACATTAACTTTACGAAATCTAGCATCCATAGACTTTGTCCCGCATCCCGCGTGAGAGTGCACACTCTGCACCCGATCTCCCTAGGCCTCCTGCTAGTAATCTGAAGGTTCAGTAGTCCAGTCCTAGCAATCCTAAAGCCTATTAGAGTAGTACTTACCTGCTAGTAATTTTGCATTCCACTTTTAGAGTATATGGTTTTTCGTGCCCCTCGGGCATTTGTGTAAATTGTGCGACTTTCAGTATTTTCCTAAGAGCTTTGTATTGTGTTAGAGCCCTGTCCTCATAAAGAGTCCAGGGCTGTTGTGTTCTAAATAAATATACTTTTATTTTCATAACAACTTGTGTGGTGTTCTTTCACTTGGTGTTCAAGGGGTATATGTGATGGTATACCAGCTGGCTTAACACGCCCTCTAGAGTCGAGCCTAAAGACTGCTCTTGCCCATGCTACTAGGATAGCTGGTCTACGGTTGACTTACAACCAATCATCAATAAGGGTTGTTTTGACTGATACATAGTGATCACTAGAATAGTGAGCACTGCATATCAGGCCAACTTCTCACAATGCCTTCCCTGGACAGGAAACAAGCTTCCGAGGACCGGTTTCTCACATTTCAGCCGTCTTCAGCCCGGCTTGCTTGAATCCAGTGGCAAAGTGAGCAAGGGACTCACGTCTGAGCAAACCCTGCCAACTTATGGCGAACAAAGCGGTACAAAAGGGGGTGGTGATGGACGGAGCATCTGAACAAATCAAACGCTCACACCCAGTCAACAGATCTGGGTTTAATCCATCACCGTTCTTTAGCCCACTCTGCCACCCCAGTTCAGACATGGCCATATGCAAATCAGTCTGACCATGTGCCTCATGGGAACAGTCCAGCCCGAACTGCCAAGCCATGCCTTCCCTGGACCGGAAACAAGCTTCCGAGGACCGGTTTCTGGAATTTCAGCAGTCTTCAGCCCGGCTTGCTTGAAATCAGTGGCAAAGTGAGCAAGGGACTCACATCTGAGCATACCCTGCCAACTTATGGCGAACAAAGCAGCACAAAAGGGGGTGGTGATGGACGGAGCATCTGAACCAATCAAACACTCACACCCAGTCAACAGACCTGGGTTTAATCCGTCACCGTTCTTTAGCCCACTCTGCCACCCCAGTTCAGACATGGCCATATGCAAATCAGTCTGACCCTGTGCCTCATGGGAACAGTCCAGACCGAACTGCCAAGTCATGCCTTCCCTGGACCGGAAACAAGCTTCCAAGGACCGGTTTCTGGCATTTCAGCCGTCTTCAGCCGGCTTGCTTGAATCCAGTGGCAAAGTGAGCAAGGGACTCACGTCTGAGCATACCCTGCCAACTTATGGCAAACAAAGCGGTACAAAAGGGGGTGGTGATGGACGGAGCATCTGAACCAATCAAACACTCACACCCAGTCAACAGATCTGGGTTTATTCCATCACCGTTCTTTAGCCCACTCTGCCACACCAGTTCAGACATGGCCATTTGCAAATCAGTCTGACCCTGTGCCTCATGGGAACAGTCCAGCCCGAACTGCCAAGCCATGCCTTCCCTGGACCGGAAACATGGTTCGGAGGACCGGTTTCTGGCATTCCAGCCATCTTCAGCCCAACTTGCTTGAATCCAGTAGCAAAGTGAGCAAGGGACTCACGTCTGGGCATACCCTGCCATCTTATGGCGAACAAAGCGGTACAAAAGGGGGTGGTGATGGACAGAGCATCTGAACCAATCAAACACTTACACCCAGTCAACAGATCTGGGTTTAATCCATCACCGTTCTTTGGCCCACTCTGCCACCCCAGTTCAGACATGGCCATATGCAAATCAGTCTGACACTGTGCCTCATGGGAACAGTCCAGCCCGAACTGCCAAGCCATGCTTTCCTTGGACCGGAAACAAGCTTCCGAGGACCGGTTTCTGGCATTTCAGCCGTCTTCAGCCCGGCTTGCTTGAATCCAGTGGCAAAGTGAGCAAGGGACTCACGTCTGAGCATACCTTGCCAACTTATGGCGAACAATGCGGTACAAAAGGGGGTGGTGATGGACGGAGCATCTGAACCAATCAAACACTCACACCCAGTCAACAGATCTGGGTTTAATCCATCACCGTTCTTTAGCCCACTCTGCCACCCCAGTTCAGACATGGCCATATGCAAATCAGACTGACCCTGTGCCTCATGGGAACAGTTCAGCTGGAACTGCCAAGCCATGCCTTCTCTGGACTGGAAGCAAGCTTCCGAGGACCGGTTTCTGGCATTTCAGCCATCTTCAGCCCGGCTTGCTTGAATCCAGTGGCAAAGTGAGCAAGGGACTCACGTCTGAGCATACCCTGCTAACTTATGGCAAACAAAGTGGTACAAAAGGGGGTGGTGATGGACGGAACATCTGAACCAATCAAACACTCACACCCAGTCAACAGATCTGGGTTTAATCCATCACTGTTCTTTAGCCCACTCTGCCACCCCAGTTGAGACATTGCCATATGCAAATCAGTCTGACCCTGTGCCTCATGGGAACAGTTCAGCTGGAACTGCCAAGCCATGCCTTCCCTGGACAGGAAACAAGCTTCTGAGGACCGGTTTCTGGCATTTCAGCCGTCTTCAGCCCGGCTTGCTTGAATCCAGTGGCAAAGTGAGCAAGGGACTCACGTCTGAGCATACCCTGCCAACTTATGGTGAACAAAGCGGTACAAAAGGGGGTGGTGATGGACAGAGCATCTGAAACAATCAAACACTCACACTCAGTCAACAGATCTGAGTTTTTATCCATCACCGTTCTTTAGCCCACTCTGCCACCCCAGTTCAGACATGGCCATATGCAAATCAGTCTGACCCTGTGCCTCATGGGAACAGTCCAGCCCGAACTGCCAAGCCATGCCTTCCCTGGACCGGAAACAAGCTTCCGACGACCGGTTTCAGGCATTTTAGCCATCTTCAGCCCGGCTTGCTTGAATCCAGTGGCAAAGTGAGCAAGGGACTCACGTCTGAGCATACCCTGCCAACTTATGGCGAACAAAGTGGTACAAAAGGGGGTGGTGATGGAAGGAGCATCTGAACCAATCAAACACTCACACCCAATCAACAGATCTGGGTTTAACCCATCACCGTTCTTTAGCCCACTCTGCCACCCCAGTTCAGACATGGCCATACGCATATCAGTCTGACCCTGTGCATCATGGGAACATTCCAGCCCGAACTGCCAAGTCAAGCCTTCCCTGGACCGGGAACAAGCTTCCAAGGACTGGTTTCTGGCATTTCAGCCGTCTTCAGCCCGGCTTGCTTGAATCCAGCGGCAAAGTGAGCAAGGGACTCACGTCTGAGCATACCCTGCCAACTTATGGCGAACAAAGCAGTACAAAAGGGCGTGGTGTTGGACGGAGCATCTGAACCAATCAAAAACACTCTCAACCAGTCAACAGATCTGGGTTTGATCCATCACCGTTCTTTAGCCCACTCTGCCACCCCAGTCAGACATGGCCATATGCAAATCAGTCTGACCCTGTGCCTAATGGGAACAGTCCAGCCCGAACTGCCAAGCTATGCATTTCCTGGACCGGAAACAAGCTTCCGAGGACCGGTTTCTGGCATTTCAGCCGTCTTCAGCCCGGCTTGCTTGAATGCAGTGGCAATGTGAGCAAGGGACTCACGTCTGAGCATACCCTGCCAACTTATGGCGAACAAAGCGGTAGAAAAGGGGGTGGTGATGGACGGAGCATCTGAAACGATCAAACACTCACACCCAGTCAACAGATCTGGGTTTAATCCATCACCGTTCTTTATCCCACTCTGCCACCCCAGTTCAGACATGGCCATATGCAAATCAGTCTGACCCTGTGCCTCATGGGAACAGTCCAGCCTGAACTGCCAAGCCATGCCTTCCCTGGACCGGAAACAAGCTTCCGAGGACCGGTTTCTGGCATTTCAGCCGTCTTCAGCCCGGCTTGCTTGAATCCAGCGGCAAAGTGAGCAAGGGACTCACGTCTGAGCATACCCTGCCAACTTATGGGGAACAAAGCGGTACAAAAAGGCGTGGTGTTGGACGGAGCATCTGACCCAATCAAACACTCTCACCCAGTCAACAGATCTGGGTTTAATCTATCACCGTTCTTTAGCCCACTCTGCCACCCCAGTTCAGACATGGCCATATGCAAATCAGCCTTACCCTGTGCCTCATGGGAACAGTCCAGCCTGAACTGCCTAGCCATGCCTTCCCTGGACCAGAAACCAGGTTCCGAGGACCAGTTTCTGGCATTTCAGCCGTCTTCAGCCCGGCTTGCTTGAATCCAGCAAGAAAGTGAGCAAGGGACTCACATCTGAGCAAACCCTTCCAACTTATGGCAAACTCAGCGGAAAAAAAGGGGGTGGTGATGGACGGAGCATCTGAGCCAATCAAACACTCACACCCAGTCAACAGATCTGGTTTTAATCCATCACCGTTCTTTAGCCCACTCTGCCACCCCAGTTCAGACATGGCCATATGCAAATCAGTCTGACCATGTGCCTCATGGGAACAGCCAAGCCCGAACTGCCAAGCCATGCCTTTCCGGGACCGGAAACAAGCTTCCGAGGACCGGTTTCTGGCATTTCAGCCGTCTTCAGCCCGGCTTGCTTGAATCCAGTGGCAAAGTGAGCAAGGGACTCACGTCTGAGCATACCCTGCCAACTTATGGCGAACAAAGCGGTACAAAAGGGGGTGGTGATGGACGGAGCATCTGAAACAATCAAACACTCACACCCAGTCAACAGATCTGGGTTTAATCCATCACCGTTCTTTATCCCACTCTGCCACCCCAGTTCAGACATGGCTATGTGCAAATCAGTCTGACCCTGTGCCTCATGGGAACAGTAAATCCCGAACTGCCAAGCCATGCCTTCCCTGGACCGGAAACAAGCTTCCGACGACCGGTTTCTGGCATTTCAGCCGTCTTTAGCCCGGCTTGCTTGAATCCAGTGGCAAAATGAGCAAGGGACTCACGTCTGAGCATACCCTGCCAACTAATGGAGAACAAAGCTGTACAAAAGAGGGTGGTGATGGACTGAGCATCTGAGCCAATCAAACACTCACACCCAGTCAACAGATCTGGGTTTAATCCATCACTGTTCTTTAGCCCACTCTGCCACTCCAGTTCAGACATGGCCATATGCAAATCAGTCTGACCCTGTGCCTCATGGGAACAGTCCAGCCTGAACTGCCAAGCCATGCCTTCCCTGGACCGGAAACAAGCTTCCGAGGACCGGTTTCTGGCATTTCAGCTGTCTTCAGCCCGGCTTGCTTGAATCCAGTGGCAAAGTGAGCAAGGGACCCAGGTCTGAGCATACCCTGCCAACTAATGGCAAACAAAGTGGTACAAAAGGGGGTGGTAATGGATGAAGCATCTGAACCTATTAAACACTCAAACCCAGTCAACAGATAGGGTTTAATCCATCACCGTTCTTTAGCCCACTCTGCCACCCCAGTTCAGACATGGCCATATGCAAATCAGTCTGACCCTGTGCCTCATGGGAACAGTCCAGCCTGAACTGTCAAGCCATGCCTTCCCTGGACCGGAAACAAGCTTTTGACGACCGGTTTCTGGCATTTAAGCCCTCTTCAGTCCGGCTTGCTTGAATCCAGTGGCATAGTGAGCAAGGGACTCACGTCTGAGCAAACCCTTCCAACTTATGGCAAACAAAGCGGTACAAAAGGGGGTCGTGATGGACGGAGCATCTGAGCCAATCAAACACTCACACCCAGTCAACAGATCAGGGTTTAATCCATCACCGTTCTTTAGCCCACTCTGCCACCCCAGTTCAGACATGGCCATATGCAAATCAGTCTGACCCTGTGCCTCATGGGAACAGTCCAGCCCGAACTGCCAAGCCATGCCTTTCCGGGACCGGAAATAAGCTTCCGAGGACCGGTTTCTGGCATTTCAGCCGTCTTCAGCCCGGCTTGCTTGAATCCAGTGGCAAAGTGAGCAAGGGACTCACGTCTGAGCATACCCTGCCAACTTATGGCGAACAAAGCAGTACAAAAGGGGGTGGTGATGGACGGCGCATCTAAAACAATCAAACACTCACCCCCAGTCAACAGATCTGGGTTTAATCCATCACCGTTCTTTATCCCACTCTGCCACCCCAGTTCAGACATGGCCATATGCAAATCAGTCTGACCCTCTGCCTCATGGGAACAGTAAAGCCCGAACTGCCAAGCCATACCTTCCCTGGACCGGAAACAAGCTTCCGACGACCGGTTTCTGGCATTTCAGCCGTCTTTAGCCCGGCTTGCTTGAATCCAGTGGCAAAGTGAGCAAGGGACTCACGTCTGAGCATACCCTGCCAACTTATGGTGAACAAAGTGGTACAAAAGGGGGTGGTGTTTGACGGAGCATCTGAACCAATCAAACACTCTCACCCAGTCAACAGATCTGGGTTTAATCCATCACTGTTCTTTAGCCCACTCTGCCACCCCAGTTCAGACATGGCCATATGCAAATCAGTCTGACCCTGTGCCTCACGGTAACAGTCCAGCCTGAACTGCCAAGCCATGCCTTCCCTGGACCGGAAACAAGCTTCCGAGGACCGGTTTCTGGCATTTCAGCCGTCTTCAGCCCGGCTTGCTTGAATCCAGTGGCAAAGTGAGCAAGGGACTCACGTCTGAGCATACCCTGCCAACTTATGGCAAACAAAGCGGTACAAAAGGGGGTGGTTATGGACGGAGAATCTGAACCAATTAAACACTCACACCCAGTCAACAGATCTGGGTTTAATCCATCACTGTTCTTTAGCCCACTCTGTCACCCCAGTTCATACATGGCCATATGCAAATCAATCTGAACCTGTGCCTCATGGGAACAGTCCAGCCCGAACTGCCAAGCCATGCCTTCCCTGGACCGGAAACAATCTTCTGAGGACCGGTTTCTGGCATTTCAGCCGTCTTCAGCCTGGCTTGCTTGAATCCAGTGGCAAAGTGAGCAAGGGACTCACGTCTGAGCATACCCTGCCAACTTATGGAGAACCAAGCTGTACAAAAGGGGGTGGTGATGGACTGAGCATCTGAGCCAATCAAACACTCACACCCAGTCAACAGATCTGGGTTTAATCCATCACTGTTCTTTAGCCCACTCTGCCACTCCAGTTCAGACATGGCCATATGCAAATCAGTCTGACCCTGTGCCTCATGGGAACAGTCCAGCCTGAACTGCCAAGCCATGCCTTCCCTGGACCGGAAACAAGCTTCCGAGGACCGGTTTCTGGCATTTCAGCTGTCTTCAGCCCTGCTTGCTTGAATCCAGTGGCAAAGTCAGAAAGGGACTCAGGTCTGAGCATACCCTGCCAACTAATGGCAAACAAAGTGGTACAAAAGGGGGTGGTAATGGATGAAGCATCTGAACCTATTAAACACTCACGCCCAGTCAACAGATCTAGGTTTATTCCATCACCGTTCTTTAGCCCACTCTGCCACCCCAGTTCAGACATGGCCATATGCAAATCAGTCAGACCCTGTGCCTCATGGGAACAGTCCAGCCCGAACTACCAAGCCATACCTTCTCTGGACCGGAAACAAGCTTCCGAGGACCGGTTTCTGGCATTTCAGCCTTCTTCAGCCTGCCTTGCTTGAATCCAGTGGCAAAGTGAGCAAGGGACTCACGTCTGAGCATACCCTGCCAACTTATGGTGAACAAAGCGGTACAAAAGGGGGTGGTGATGGACGGAGCATCTGAACCAATCAAACACTCACACCCAGTCAACACATAGGGTTTAATCCATCACCGTTCTTTAGCCCACTCTGCCACCCCAGTTCAGACATGGCCATATGCAAATCAGTCTGACCCTGTGCCTCATGGGAACAGTAAAGCCCGAACTGCCAAGCCATGCTTTCGATGGACCGGAAACAAGCTTCTGACGACCGGTTTCTGGCATTTCAGCCGTCTTTAGCCCGGCTTGCTTGAATCCAGTGGCAAAGTGAGCAAGGGACTCACGTCTGAGCATACCCTGCCAACTTATGGCGAACAAACTCGTACAAAAGGGGGTGGTGTTGGACGGAGCATCTGAACCAATCAAACACTCTCACCCAGTCAACAGATCTGGGTTTAATCCATCACTGTTCTTTAGCCCACTCTGCCACCCCAGTTCAGACATGGCCATATGCAAATCAGTCTGACCCTGTGCCTCACGGGAACAGTCCAGCCTGAACTGCCAAGCCATGCCTTCCCTGGACCGGAAACAAGCTTCTGAGGACCGGTTTCTGGCATTTCAGCCGTCTTCAGCCCGGCTTGCTTGAATCCAGTGGCAAACTGAGCAAGGGACTCACGTCTGAGCATACCCTGCCAACTTATGGCAAACAAAGCGGTACAAAAGGGGGTGGTGATGGACGGAGCATCTGAACCAATCAAACACTCACACCCAGTCAACAGATCTGGGTTTAATCCATCACTGTTCTTTAGCCCACTCTGCCACCCCAGTTCATACATGGCCATATGCAAATCAATCTGAACCTGTGCCTCATGGGAACAGTCCAGCTCGAACTGCCAAGCCATGCCTTCCCTGGACCAGAAACAAGCTTCTGAGGACCGGTTTCTGGCATTTCAGCCGTCTTCAGCCCGGCTTGCTTGAATCCAGTGGCAAAGTGAGCAAGGGACTCACGTCTGAGCATACCCTGCCAACTTATGGAGAACAAAGCTGTACAAAAGGGGGTGGTGATGGACTGAGCATCTGAGCCAATCAAACACTCACACCCAGTCAACAGATCTGGGTTTAATCCATCACTGTTCTTTAGCCCACTCTGCCACTCCAGTTCAGACATGGCCATATGCAAATCAGTCTGACCCTGTGCCTCATGGGAACAGTCCAGCCTGAACTGCCAAGCCATGCCTTCCCTGGACCGGAAACAAGCTTCCGAGGACTGGTTTCTGGCATTTCAGCTGTCTTCAGCCCGGCTTGCTTGAATCCAGTGGCAAAGTGAGCAAGGGACTCACGTCTGAGCATACCCTGCCAACTTATGGCGAACAAAGCAGTACAAAAGGGGGTGGTGATGGACGGAGCATCTGAGCCAATCAAACACTCACACCCAGTCAACAGACCTGGGTTTAATCCATCACCGTTCTTTAGCCCACTCTGCCACCCCAGTTCAGACATGGCCATATGCAAATCAGTCAGACCCTGTGCCTCATGGGAACTGTCCAGCCCGAACTGCCAAGCCATACCTTCCCTGGGCCGGAAACAAGCTTCCGAGGAACGGTTTCTGGCATTTCAGCCGTCTTCAGCCCGGCTTGCTTGAATCCAGTGGCAAAGTGAGCAAGGGACTCAGGTTTGATCATACCCTGCCAACTAATGGCAAACAAAGTGGTACAAAAGGGGGTGGTAATGGATGAAGCATCTGAACCTATTAAACACTCACGCCCAGTCAACAGATCTAGGTTTAATCCATCACCGTTCTTTAGCCCACTCTGCCACCCCAGTTCAGACATGGCCATATGCAAATCAGTCAGACCCTGTGCCTCATGGGAACAGTCCAGCCCGAACTGCCAAGCCATACCTCCCTGGACCGGAAACAAGCTTCCGAGAACCGGTTTCTGGCATTTCAGTGTTCTTCAGCCTGGCTTGCTTGAATCCAGTGGCAAAGTGAGCAAGGGACTCACGTCTGAGCATACCCTGCCAACTTATGGTGAACAAAGCGGTACAAAAGGGGGTGGTGATGGACGGAGCATCTGAACCAATCAAACACTCACACCCAGTCAACACATAGGGTTTAATCCATCACCGTTCTTTAGCCCACTCTGCCACCCCAGTTCAGACATGGCCATATGCAAATCAGTCAGACCCTGTGCCTCATGGGAACAGTCCAGCCCGAACTGCCAAGCCATGCCTTCCCTGGACCGGAAACAAGCTTCCGAGGACCGGTTTCTGGCATTTCAGCAGTCTTCAGCCCGGCTTGCTTGAATCCAGTGGCAAAGTGAGCAAGGGACTCATGTCTGAGCATACTCTGCCAACTTATGGCGAACAAAGCGGTACAAAAGGGAGTGGTGATGGACGGAGCATCTGAGCCAATCAAACACTCACACCCAGTCAACAGACCTGGGTTTAATCCATCACCGTTCTTTAGCCCACTCTTCCACCCCAGTTCAGACATGGCCATATGCAAATCAGTCTGACCCTGTGCCTCATGGGAACAGTCCAGCCCGAACTGCCAAGCCATGCCTTCCCTGGACGGGAAACAAGTTTCCGAGGACCGGTTTCTGGCATTTCAGCCGTCTTTAGCCCGGCTTGCTTTAATCCAGTGGCAAAGTGAGCAAGGGACTCACGTCTGAGCATACCCTGCCAACTTATGGCGAACAAAGCAGTACAAAAGGGTGTGGTGATGGACAGAGTGTGAGAAGTTGGCCTGGTATATAATGCTCACTAATTCTAGTGATCACTTTGTACCATGCCTAGCAACCCTTATGATGATGGTTGTAATTCAACCTTGTAGACCAGTTATCCTAGTGGTAACGTGGACAAAGCAGTCTTAGGCTAAACTCTGAAAGGCATGTGAAGCCAGCTGTTATACCATACACAACCCCCTTGAATACCAAATGAAAGGGACACCACACAGATATATATTGAAAATATATATTGATTTATTAACTATTAAAATCCCCTGGACTCTTTATGAGCACAGAAGCACAAGCGTTAAATCACAAGACAGTTAAAATACACAAAAGTTGCACAATATGGATGAGCCCTAGGGGCCACCTAAACCATATACTAAGAAAGTGGTATAAGAGATACCAGGAGGAAAGTGAAGAGGCCTAGGGCCTTGGGAATCGCTGGAGCTATTCGAGACTGGAGTTAACTAAGTCGGGAGAGGCCCACGGGACTCGGGTGCAGTGTTCAAAGTGCACGCACTTTCCAATACAAAGTCTATGGTGCGTAAAAAGTACAAAGTTAGAAAGTTAGGAACCTTCCGAGTGACCTACGGAGCTGAAACTTAAAACACAGGCCCTTGGGATGGTTACCAGTGCAGGAGCACCGGCGGAGCTGAGTTACCTCACCCACAGGAAGCGGGTGCACAGGGTCGAAGATGTGTCGGGTTTCGTCACGCTGGCCGATGGTGCTTGGAGCTGAAGATGCTGCAGGCGGCTCGATGAGAAGAGTTCCGGTGGATCCAAGGGTGGATCT
The DNA here is from genome assembly GCF_964263255.1 of Lissotriton vulgaris. Lineage (NCBI taxonomy): Eukaryota > Metazoa > Chordata > Amphibia > Caudata > Salamandridae > Lissotriton > Lissotriton vulgaris. The sequence continues at coordinate 311,573,690 of NC_141687.1, forward strand.
GAAGATGTGAAGACCTGAAAGCAGAGGGGACAGTGTTCAAAGTCACTAGCCAGTGACTACCGTGGAACCAGATTGGAACCAGGCGATGTCGGGTGCAAACAGGCGTTGTCAGGTAGCTTCTTTCTGCAGCCACGTGGATACCCGGGGTCGAGGACGTCTAGGAGTCGGTCACGAGCTGTCCCACGTAGGCTTCTCGCTGTTGGCGGTGTCGGCGACCTGATCGGAGCAAACAGGCCTTGGCAAATGCAAGCCACGCAGAAGTTGAAAGATGCTGTTCACTCGGACCAGCAAGGTCAGAGCGGGTGCTCCTTTTCACAGGAGCTTGGGTAGGTCTGGAGCAACCAGACCTGCTGTTTAAATCTTCGGGTTCGTCGCCAAGATGGCCGCTGACCACGTGGCTAGTGGCCGGGATGGCGCGTCGAGTGGCACAATGCAAAAGGGCCCCACGCAGATCGTGGAGATGCTGGAGGGCTGATCTTTGGTGCAAGGGCTGCTCGGTGGTGGGGGTTCTCAATCCCCAAAGCACAACGTCGAGGATGCCTCAGAAGCTGCGCAGTCAGCTTTTCGGGTGTCTTCCAAGAGGTCCGGTCCCACGTCACTCGGTGCCTCCACGGGTCCCTTCTTTGCAGGGACTGTGGATCGGGCTCTGAGAGGTCTGGGAATCTGGTTCTTGTCGGACTCTGGGCTCGGGCTCCAGCGGGAGGCGGCGGCAAAGCAGATGTCGAGTTGCTGGTTGGTACCTGTGTTCACAGGGTGGTCACTCCTTGGCCACAAGGGAGATTCTTCTTCAGTCTTCTGTGCAGCAGAATGTCGAAGTCCAGTCTTCTTCTTAGTTTTAAGTTGATTTCGGGATGATCTGCTGTGCAATGGCACTGCTCCCCCTCTTATTCCAATCTAGGGGGTGGATCACCTACTAGGTCCCTCCTCTGGGAGGAACCAGGAAGGGGGGCGGTTACACCCCCTTTCCTTTGTCCAGCTCCGCGCCAGGACTGGGGCTGGAAGGCCCCAGAACCGGTTTGGTCTGGCCTATGCACGGGGACACCTTGTGTGCCCCGGGCATGTCTGATTCTATTCAGCCCTTTCCTACCCAATACACAAAATCCTGTCTGGGGTGGTGCTCGCACCTCCCAAGGCAGGAAACCCTTTGTCCAGGCCACCATCTGCCGAGTTTCGGTCAGCAGCAGGAGGCCAGACTTGTGTCTGTGGTGGCAGCGTCCATTTTGTGAAGCTGAGGCTCTGTTTAACTTTAACCGGGGTTAAGGCTACATACATGTCGTGTCCCTCTAGAAGGGTGGAATGCTATCCCCGTCGCCAGAATTGGCGAGGGGATAGTATTCCAATTCGTATGACACCTTACTCGACATGTTTTGATAAAGCCAAACCAAAGATAGCATTTAACCGCGAGGATTATAATGCACTTAAGAGTATATGGTATGGCAATATCCCGGAACGGCTTAGGGAGTTGTTCCCGACAGCTGCAGACAGGCTCAGCTCATGCCAGAGCACCATCTCACATATTTCCAAGCACTCTGCCTCCAGGATTGATGAGGCCTTCCATAGGAGTGGCTGATAGGAACATATGTGTCCAGTTTAGGGTTAGGCACAGACATACTGTACCTAAGTAAGAGGTGGTTACACCGACTTACCCCAGCTGAGTGATCAGCCAGTTGTGTCAAATATGGAGGCCAGGCCAGGGGTGGCACAATACGTGCTGCAGCCCCTGGTAGGCCTTGGATACACCTATGCCCTGGGCACCTAGGGTGCACTAGTACAGGGGCTCATAAGGTGGACCAGTTCCAATTCGTAATGCACCTAGAGTGCATTGGCAGTAATTTAGAGAGAGAACAGCAGGCTGTGGGTCTGATTAGCAGGCCCACAGCCACATTAAGTCAGAAACCAGTGAAGCAAAAAGTAAAAATTTGGGGTGACCATAGGATAGCAGACCCTACTCTCCTACATAACCCCCCCCCAAACGCAGGGACATTAGACTAACCTTGACCAGTTGTGTCTTCATGTTCTAAGTGGAAGTACCTGGAGAGACCATCTGCGTTGCCATGGTCAGTCCCTGGGCGGTGCTCCACTGTAAAGTCCATCCCCTGTAGGGAAATGGACCACCTGAGTAGTTTGGGGTTTTCACCCTTCATCTGATTAAGCCATAGGAGGGGCTTATGGTCGGTCTGAATCTTGAAGTGAGTACCAAATAAGTATGGCCTCAACTTCTTCAGGGCCCACACCACAGCAAAGGCCTCCCTCTCTATAGCTGACCAACGTTTCTCTCTGGGGGTCAGCCCTCTGCTAATGAAAGCAATGGGCTGGTCCTGGCCATCTACATTAAGCTGTGAAAGCACTGCTCCCACTCCCAACTCAGAAGCATCTGTTTGGACAATGAACTCTCTTGAGTAGTCAGGACTCTTCAGGATAGGTGCAGAGCACATGGCCTTCTTCAGGTCATCAAATGCCTTTTGACAGATTTCTGTCCACTGAACCTTTTTGGGCATCTTCTTGGATGTCAGATCATTAAGAGGAGTCACAATGGACCCATAGTTCTTAACAAACTTCCTGTAGTACCCAGTCAGGCCCAAGAAAGCTCTGACCTGAGTCTGGGTAGTTGGAGGGGACCAGTCCTTGATGGTCTGGATCTTACTCTCCAGTGGTTGAACTTGGCCTCCACCTACAAGGTGGCCCAGGTATACAACCTTGCTCTGCCCTATCTGGCACTTTGTTGCCTTGATAGTGAGGCCTGCCTTCTGCAGAGCCTCAAGCACTTCCTTCAGGTGGATCAGGTGATCCTCCCAGGTGGAGCTAAAGACAGCAATATCGTCCAGATAAGCTGCACAAAAGTCATCCAACCCAGTGAGGACTTGGTTCACCAACCTTTGGAAGGTGGCAGGTGCATTTTTCAAACCAAAGGGCATCACCACAAACTGATAATGCCCACTAGGGGTAGAAAATGCTGTTTTGGCTTTAGACTCCTCAGCTAACCTGATTTGCCAGTAGCCAGCTGTCAAGTCAAATGTGCTCAAATATTTGGCAGAAGCCAACTTGTCAATGAGCTCATCTGCCCTTGGAATAGGGTGTGCATCTGTCCTGGTGACAGCATTGAGTCCTCTGTAATCCACACAGAACCTCATCTCTCTCTTGCCATCTTTGGTGTGAGGTTTGGGGACCAGAACCACTGGGCTAGCCCAGGGGCTCTCTGAAGGCTCAATGACACCTAATTCCAGCATCTTTTGCACCTCAGTCTTTATACAGTCCCTGACGTGGTCAGGTTGCCTGTAAATTTTGCTTTTTACAGGAAGACTGTCACCAGTGTCCACCACATGTGTACACCAGTTAGTCTGACTGGGTGTCAATGAGAACATGTGCCTGTATGCCTGTAGAACTTGTCTGCAGTCATGTTGCTGATGTTCAGTGAGGCTGCCACCTAAGGCCACACCATCAACTGAGCCATCCTCAGGGTTCTGAGTGAGCAGGTCTGGGAGAGGGTCACTCTCTTCCTCCTGTCCCTCATCTGTAGCCATGAGCAAGCCCATGTCTGCCCTGCTGACATATGCCTTCAATCTGTTCACATGGAGCACCCTGTGGGGGCTCCTGGGAGTTCCTAGGTCCACCAAGTAGGTAACCTCTCCCTTCTTTTCCAGAATTGTATGGGGTCCAGACCACTTGTCTTGGAGTGCTGCTGGGGCCACTGGCTCCAACACCCATACCTTCTGTCCAGGCTGAAATTCAACAAGGACAGCCTTTTGGTCATGCCAAGCTTTTTGTAATTCTTGGCTAGCCTCAAGGTTTTTAGATGCCTTTTCCATATACTCTGCCATCCTGGAGCGGAGACCAAGTACATAGTCCACTATGTCCTGTTTAGGCTTTTTGAGAGGTAACTCCCATCCTTCCTTCACAAGACACAGGGGTCCTCTTACAGGGTGCCCAAACAACAATTCAAAGGGGCTGAAGCCAACCCCCTTTTGAGGGACCTCTCTGTAAGCGAACAAAAGGCAGGGCAGAAGGATGTCCCATCTTCGCCTGAGCTTTTCAGGTAATCCTTTAATCATGCCCTTTAGGGTCTTGTTAAATCTCTCAACAAGCCCATTGCATTGTGGGTGATAAGGGGTGGTGAACTTGTAGTTGACACCACATTCCTTCCACATAGCTGTCAAATATCCAGACATGAAGTTGGTACCTCTATCTGATATTACCTCCTTAGGAAACCCCACTCTGGAGAAAACTCCAAGTAGGGCCCTGGCCACAACAGGAGCTGTTGTGGTCCTAAGGGGAATTGCCTCTGGGTACCTGGTGGCATGATCCACTACCACCAGTATGAATCTGTGCCCAGATGCTGTAGGGGGATCCATTGGACCAACAATATCAATCCCCACTCTCTCAAAGGGAACCCCCACCACAGGTAGTGGTATCAGGGGGGCCTTTGTTGTTCCACCTGCTTTACCACTGGCTTGGCAGGTTTCACAGGAGCGACAAAACTCCTTGGTGTCTTCAGACATGTGAGGCCAGTGAAAGTGAGGGACAAGCCTGTCCCAAGTCTTGTTCTGGCCTAGGTGTCCTGCTAAAGGAATATCATGGGCCAAGGTGAGTAGGAAGCCCCTAAATTGCAGAGGTATAACCAACCTCCTGGTAGCACCAGGCTTGGGGTCTCTAGCCTCTGAATAAAGGAGTCCATCGTCCCAATATACTTTATGGGCACCTTGAGCATTCCCAGCAGCCTCAGCAGCAGCCTGCTGTCTGAGGGGTTCAAGAGAAGGACAGGTTAACTGAGCCTGCCCCAAGTCTGCCCTAGAAGGTCCCCCTGTCCCCAGAAACTCAACCTGATCAGGTTCAAGTTCTTCAGGGACAGTTCCTTCAGGGGTCTCAAGATCAGTTTCCTGTGAAGCCTGATCCTCACTTGTAGGCAGTTGGGAAGGCGCAGCCTTAACCCTCCTGTTCTTCTTCTTGGGAGGTACTTGGTCCATTGTTCCAGGATCCAAGACCTGAGGTTCAGAGAGGCACTTTTTGGCCTGTGACCTGGTCACAGCAAGGACATGTGATGTTTTTTTTTTTTTTTTTTTTAAATATATTTTTATTGCAGAGTTATAAACAGCAGGAAAAAGTAAACAGCCAGTGCACTTGTGGGCTCCCCCCGTCCAATGACAGTTCACAGTTGTACACAGCCCTTCAGCCCGCATCCCGGAGGCCGGGCGGCATATCAGAGCGCTCGAGAGGAACACAACACAGTGTACGTCCCATTGGGACCCTGGCGGAAGGTCGTTTTACGTATCTGCTTTTACCCCCCCACCCGCAACAACATTCCCGTCAGCCATCTCCGTGGAATCAACGTAATTGCCCCCGTCGGGCCTGCTCTGGGCTATTCGGGCCTTCGTGCCAGGCCGTCCCACCCAATCAGTCTGCCCGCCACTCAATACCCCCTGTCCCAGTAGTTCCAAGGCCTCCACCAGCTACCCTCCAATGGCTTCCGGCCCTCCCCAAGCCCCTTACAACTAACCCCCCAACGCCCCCACCCCTGGCAACTGCTAAGGTGTGTGCTTCGCTCTACTGAACTGGATGGTTCCACTACAGTACGTAGTGAGATACTTCTGTGTTCGCCCCGCGGTGTCCAGCGGCTTAGTTCTTGCCGTCCTCATCCTCAACCAAAGCATCACGCAGAGCCTGTACCACTAACTCCCATGCACGCGCCGCATCCAGAGCTTTCTCATTCCCCAACTTCACTGCTTGCTTCATCCGGAGCACGCTCTCGCAGTCAGACCATCGCAGCAACTCATTCTTCCATCTACGCAGTGAGGGACCCCCCCTGGCCTTCCAGTGCCACGATATTTCCCTTTGAGCCAGTATCAGGCCCAGATCTATGAATTTACTTGTCACCTTGGTGTGCTTAGTATGCGGGAACCAGAGCAATAGACACGCCGCCATGTCGAATTCTACCTCCCTGTCAGTCACTTCATTCAGGAGTTCCCCTACCTCCGCCCAATAAGTTCCCAGTTGTGGACACCCCCAAAACAAGTGGTCCATGTCCGCCCCAAGGGACGAGCATCGGGGGCAACAGGCATCCGGCACCCGAAAGTGCCGCTGTAGTTTCTCTGGAGTTAAATAGGCCCTATGGAGCACATAAAAATGGACCTGCTGAAAGCGCGAGTTCCTGGTGCCCTTCCACGTGCGTCGCAGGATATGGCCCCATGCCGTATCCGGTATGGGCCGGCCAACGCTCCCCTCCCATTTAGCTTTGAGCCCATGGAGTGGTTCCAGCCCTTCGTTCAGCATCCTATTATGGAGGCACGTCACAGCTTTGAATGTACCAGCCGCCATCACCACATATTGGCATGCCATAGTCGTCGCGGGCTCCAGGAGCCCCTCTTTCCAGTGCTTTTGCATGGCAGCCACTACAGCCGCGTGTAGTAGGAAGCCCCCCTCAGGCAGTCCGAACTGGTCCCGGAGCACGTCGAACGGCACCAACGCCCCATCTATATACAAGTCGCCCACCACCTGCAACCCCGCGTCCTCCCAGTCCATCAACGGGGACCAATCCCCTCCGTGCGGCAAAGCCGTCAACATCCCGATCGGGATCTCCGGGGCATAAGGCCGCGATGCCCTCGCTCTCCGAAGGCTCCTCTGCCAGCACAGCCGGAGCGTCCGCTCCTCCATGGTGAGGGCCCGTAACTCGAGCCGTTGCTGCATAATGATGTACGACAGCACGTGGCGCTGTATCCCCCGACCCCGGTCTTCCTCCGGCCCCCGGAACACCCTGGCTACGTTCTGCGTAAGGACCTGCAACTGCGCCGCTAGATAGTACAGCTCAAGGTCGGGCACGGCCATGCCCCCCTCCAGCTTGGGGCGAAGTAGCGTGCTCAAGGCTATTCTGCGACGGCCATGCCCCCACAGAAAGCCAATAATCAGTGACCACAGTTCCCTAAACACCCCCTGGGGAATCCAGACAGGTAGCGTTCGGAAATAATAAAGGAAGCGGGGGAGCGCCACCATTTTCAACAATGCTATCCTGCCCAGGACTGTCAGCGGGAGGGTCGACCAGAAAGACAAGCTACCCTGCAGTGACCGGACACAACGGCCGATGTTACCCTCCAAAAGGTCAGCAGCCGAGTGGTAAATGCGGACACCCAAGTAGGTGATGCAAGAGGGTTCCCATGCCACACCCAAGTCGCTGCTAGGGGCTGGCGATCCCGCTCTCAGCGGAAACACGCAGGTCTTTGCCCAATTGACCTTAAGGCCCGACAGTCGGCCGAACTCGGACAGCAGATCCATCGCTCCAACCAGTGCCCCCGAAGTGTCAGCTAGGTACAGGAGCAGGTCATCTGCATAGAGCGATATATAATGCCATTGCCCATCACTCACTATTCCCGCGTATCGGTCGCCCGACCTCGCATGGACCGCCAAGGGTTCCATCGCCAGGGCAAACAACAGAGGGGAGAGAGAGCATCCCTGTCGTGTTCCCCTGCCCACCGGATACGCGGCAGATACCAAGCCGCCCAATCGAACTCTCGCCGTCGCCGAGGTGTACAAGACCCTCGTCCACCTTCGAAACCCATCGCCCATGCCGAACCGCTCCAGCACTCCATCCAAGAAAGGCCATTCCAAACTGTCGAAGGCCTTCTCAACATCCACGGACAAAACCGCCGGCGTTCCCTCCCCATCCAAGATGGCGTCCATTATTCCCACCAGGCGGCGGATATTCATCGCCGTGCTCCTCGTGGGTATAAACCCGGCTTGATCCCTGTGCACCAGGCCCGTCATGTGCGGGGCCAATCTAGTGGCTAGGATGCGACTCAGGATCTTATAGTCCACCGTCAGCATGGACAGCGGGCGATAAGACCTCACGTCCGCGGCATCCCGGCCAGGCTTGAGGAGTGGTACTATCAAGGCCTCCCGCATGGAGCCAGGCAATGCCCCCTTCTCGAAGGCCTCCGTATACACCACCAGCAGCCTGGGCGCCAGAGCGTCTACATAGTGCTGATAGAACTCGACTGGGAGTCCGTCCACCCCGGGCGTCTTGTTACGGGCCATATGTTTGATGGCCACTCGAATTTCCGTAAGCGTGATCGGGCTACCCAGGTCCTTCGCGTCGTCCTCGTCCAAGACCGGAAGCGGCCTCTCCCCCAGGTACTCCACGATGTCCTGAACCCCCACTCCCAACTGACTCCGGTACAATTCCTCGTAGTAACCCCTAAAGCGGTCCAATACAGCTGCCTGGGTATACACCATCTCTCCCTGCGCGTTAGTAATGCTGAGGATCGGGCAACCCCTAAGTTCCGGGCTAGCCAATCTGGCTAAAAGGGTACCCACCTTGTCCCTTTCTGCGTGTGCCCTGATAATGTACTGCCTATAGTCATAACATCTCAAACGTTCCGTCTCCGCGGCTACCACTTCCTTCGCCTCCAACAACTGGGCCTGTAGACCTGGCCTAGTTGGCCTGCGGCGCTCCAGGTCCCTCAAAGTTTCCTCCGCTTTCATTAAGTCATTCAGCACAGTCGTTCGAGCATTCGAGAACCTGCCCAAGCACACCCCTCTCACCACCACTTTCATTGCATCCCATTCAGTAGACCTGCTCGTCGCCGTTCCTTCATTCACACCGAAATAACTATCAATGCCCTGCCGGACCGCACCGTCGAACACAGAATCCTCTAGCGTCTCCGGCCGAAGCCGCCATGTTGGTATTACTGAGCGCTCCCTCTGCCATTGAATATGCACCAACAGGGGGTTATGATCGGATATCGTCCTAGCAAGGTACTCAGCATGGGTAATCAAGGGGGCTAGGGAGCTCCCGCAAAGCACCGAATCAATCCTGACATGTAAATCATGGAGAGCGGAATAAAAGGAGTAATTCCTGGTTCCCCTGTGCCTCTCCCTCCAGACATCCAGCAACCCCCACCGTTCTTGCCAGTCCTTCCTGTGCGCGGCCAGCCTGCGCACAGGAGAGTCTACTAGGGGGGGATGGGACCTATCCAGAGCCACATCGGTAATCGAGTTGAAGTCCCCCCCTAGCACTATCGGACCCGCCAGGAAAGAGGCCAAGGACCCCGAGAGGCTATCAAAGTATCGGCCTTGGTCAGTGTTCGGTGCATAAACACAACAGAAAACCACATCCCGTCCATACAATCTCCCCTCCACCGCTACAAACCTGCCATCCGGATCTATTACCTTATTCAGCACTTGAAAGGGTATTCCCGCCCTCACCCAGATCAAGACCCCCCTGGCATACGCTGAGTAAGTGGTGCCAAAAACCTGGCCCCGCCATCTTTTCTGCAAGGCAGCGCACTCTTTTTTGGTGAGATGAGTCTCCTGGAGCATAGCTATCTGAACCCCCCTGCGTACCAGGTATGCATGTACTTTGTGACGTTTCACCATAGTCCGCAGCCCCCGGACATTCCACGTTAGGCATTTCAAATTAGGTAATGTCCCCATTCCAATTCCGTACAGTCCGAATCAAACAACAACGGTCCATGGCCCCCCCAATGCAGTTGCCCCCCCCCAAACAACCCCAAAACTGAAACATTCCCCAAACCCCACTCCCCAGGACAGAGCACACGAACCCAATGGCCGCCCCCATCCAAACCTTGATCCAACTTCTCACACACTTACCCTGTGGTCTCCACCACAGTCGACCTTAAGGGCCTAGGGGGGGTGAGTCGCCGCCGACCCCAGCTAGCGGAGCCCGCGTCCCGCCCTTCATCCCCTCCGATACACTCAGCTCCCCCACCCAGCAACCCGCCCTCCAGCAACAGGATATCACCCTACCATGAAGTCCCGATCTAGTCCCAAGTCTATCTCAGCCGCAGAAAATAGTATCCGAAGTCTGTGGGGTCACCGTCGGCCCCTTTTGGCTCTCTGCCTCCGAAAGTTCCTCTCCTGTTCTGCTGCCTTCTCCTCCCGAGTCCGTTTCGGCCCGTTCACTGTTCTGTCGCGACCCTGTAATGGCCGCCGTCGCCGCGAGTGCATCCCTCTTCTCCGCCGCCATTTGAGCCTCCCGCTTCTCCCGCTGACGCCTGTTGCGGGACCTGATGCGTTGTGACTGCCGCACCCGGGGCTGCTTGGGCTGGTCTCGCCGACTTTGGTGCGTCCTATCCGTCCCTGCTCTGTACGACTCCAGCCATTGTCAAACTTCGTCCGGAGTCTGGAAAAAGTGTGTGGTGCCATCCATAATAATCCGCAGCTTGGCCGGGTAGAGCAAGGAGTACTGAATGCCTTCCTCCCTGAGCTCCTTCTTCACAGCCAGGAACGATGCCCTGTCCTTCTGGACCGCCTGCGTATAGTCCGGAAAGATCGTTACCTTGCTGTTCTCCACCTCATAAGGGCCCGACATCCTGGCCCGCTGGATGAGGAGGTCTCGGTCCTTGTAGTGGAGGAGCCGCACCACCATTGGTCGGGGGGGGCGGCCAAGCCCCGGCGGGCGAGCGGGCACCCGGTGAGCCCGCTCCAAAGTGAAAAATGGAGTAAGCCCCTCCGGCGCCACCACAGTGCGGAACCAGTTCTCCATGTAGGCCACCGCATCCTCCCCCTCAATCCGTTCCGGCAGGCCTACGACCCGCACGTTGTTCCGCCTATTGCGGCCTTCGGCATCCTCCGCCCTCCGCTCTTGAGTGTCCAGTCGGGCCAAAATGTCTGTAATCCTGTGCTCCGCGGTCACCACCGATGGCTTCAGGTCCAGCAACAGTTGGTCATGATCCTTGACCCGATCCGCCAGCTTCGCGTGATCCGCGCGTAGCAGCCCCAGGCCCGTGGCCACTTGGGCAATGTCATTGTGCAACGCCTCCTTAGTGGAGGTGATCGCCTCAAGGATGGCATCCAAGCGCCGGTTCAGCCGCTGTTCCTGATCAGGCTCCGGGGAGGGATTCTCATTCAGCTGGGTCGATGTCGCCGAGTCCCCCTCGCGGCTCCCGGGCATCGGCCCTCCGATCGCCGCCATGTCAGGGCGCTGCGTCACAAGGCCGGCCACCCGTACTGTGGGTTCCCCCGTGGGTCCGTGCCGGTCACCGGGCACCGGGTAGTGCTATGTCACCGCCAATGGTCTCAGGAGCACTGACCAGGCGGACGAGCTCCGTTCCGTCACCCCCACTAGGCCTGTGGGGGGAGGATGAGTCGTAGGGCGGTGGTCGGCGAGAACCCCTGACCTCCTGGGTGAATCGGGCAGCGTCCCCCGGTCTCAGGGCTTCGCGCCGCCAATCCCAGTACGTTGGGCAGCCGGGTGCGGGGTCCCTCTCTGCTTGGCGACAGCCGGACTCAGGGCTGAAGTTCGGGACCGTCCGACCTCCTCGCCGCCATTTTCTTCACACCCCGGACTACACCTCGGCCGCCTCTTCCTCGATCTCCTCGGGTCCAGCAGTCCCACAGCGATTCACCGATTACGTCCAGCTGTCCCCTTACACTTCAGAGGGCAGGAACGTCGTCTCCGGGTCGCCTAGGGTCCCGAAAAACAGGAGAATTAGCGGGATTCCGCGCGGAGCTGCGAGCTCACGCCGCCATCCCGATCGGCGTCCAAGCCACGCCTCCCGGACATGTGATGATATCCCTAACATCTCTGCATGAGTCCTGTACTCAACTTCTGACCATAGAGAGTTCTCCAGGTCATTGCCCAACAAACATTCTACTGGGAGATCAGCACTAACCACCACTTTCTTTAGGCCAGTTACCCCTCCCCAGGAAAAGTTAACAAGTGCCACACTATGTGTAGTAGTGACATTGCTGGCATTGGTCACCAGGTAATCATCGCCTGGCATGTATTGTCCAGGGTCCACAAAGTTAGGTGTCACCATAGTGACACTGGCACATGTGTCCCTGTAAGCTTGAGCCACTTTGTTGTTAATCAAAGGCGTCTGTCTGTATTTGCCCAGATTACTGGGACTTATGTCAGGGACCAAATCTAGGTCCCCTTCACAAACCAGAACAGCCTGGGTAAGAGTTCTGACTAGGTCAGAATCTCCTCCAGTTCCCAAAGTGATTCCCACTAAACCCTTGGCTTGAGGACCAGCACTGCTAACTGTACTAGTGGGTGCAGGTGCCTTAGGGGCTGCAGTGCTGGGGGCTCCACCCTTTTTACACTCACTTGTCCAGTGAGAGGTGTTCTTACAAGTTTTACACCAGGGTTTCTTCTGACCTTCTTTCTTCTTCTTCTTGGAAGTTTGGGACCCACCCTCTGTCTCAGTTTGGGGCCCTGTTGAAGACTTCTGGTCTTTAGCTTTCTGCTCCCCACCCTTCTGGTCTGTTTTCTTCTGGTCACCACCCTGGTTCTGGTTCTGGTTCTTTTGCTTAACTCTGGTTCTTACCCATTTATCTGCCCTCTTTCCCAATTCTTGGGGAGAGGTCAAATCTGAGTCAACCAAATGTTGATGCAACTGCTGGTTCTGACAATTATTTAAAATTTGTTCTCTCATCAGCAAATTATACAATCCTTCATAGTCAGTAACCTTGCTTCCCAGCAACCATCCCTCCAGAGCCTTAGTGGCACACTCAACAAATTCAGACCAGTCCTGAGTCTGTGTCTTCTGGGTATCTCTGAACATTAACCTGTACTGTTCAGTGGTTAAGCCTAACCCATCAATCAGAGCACTCTTCAGGACCAGGTAGTTTCTAGAATCCCCATCACTAACTGTGAGGAGTCTGTCTCGGCCTCTACCTTCAAAGGAGAGCCACAAGATTGCTGCCCACTGCTCCTGAGGGATCTGCTGTACTCTGCAGGCTCTCTCCATTGCAGTAATCCATTTATGGATATCATCCCCAGCTTTGTAGGGGGGCACAATCTTACTCAGGTTTCTATTATCAAAAGACCTGTCTTTATCCTTGTGGATATTGCTGCCACCAGTGGGTTCTATTACCCCACTCTCTCTAGGCTGTCTTGCTCTAGCAAGTTTCTCCTTAGCCAGGGCAACCTCTAATTCTTGCCTCTGGATCCTAAGCTCAGCCTCTCTCATCTTGGCCTCATGTTCCCTTCTCTGAGGGCTAGTCATCTCCTTTCTGGAGTGACCATGAGAGCCTCTAGAGACATGGGAGGTATTGGATTCACCTGAGTGATGCCTCCTCCTCCTATGGCTCTGGTTAAGTCCACCTGAGGGTCTGAATGGGTTGTTACCTGATTCATTCCCAAGTTGACTTAAGTTAGCCTGGTTCAGTCTACTGACCAGTACCTGACTATCTCTGTCATCATCTGACTCACTGCTCTCCACCTCCTCCTCCTCCTCTTCTTCCTCTTCCTCTACATCTACTTGAGGAGCTCCAGTGGTGGAGGCTTCCTCATCTACTAGGATGATAGGGGCAGGGGTGTCTACAGTGTCATCCTCTGAAGGATGGCCTCCTTCAGCATTCCCTGTGGGGTTTGCTTTAGAGGTCTTTAGAGCCTCAGACTGATCCAAGAGCTCTCTTAGGTGGTCTGTAGTAGGGGAAGGCCCTGTCTTCAGACCCCTTAAGACACAAAGCTGTCTTAATTCCTTAAAAGGAAAAATAGCAAACTGGGATGGTGCCCTTGGAGGGTCACTCTCAACAGGAGTAAGTCCACTGGACCCCTCTGTTCCAGACATTGCTCTAGTGTGGGTGGATGTGTTGCAATCTACCTACACTGGTGTTTACCTACTAAACCTATCTAGTAGTTGTAGCTAGGGTGTGCTACTCCCTTTGCTCTACAACAACTAAGTTCAGTAGAACTTAAGTATACTAGTCTTGTTTTATATGTACCTAGCAGGTACCTGTATGATCTTTCAAATGATAATCTCAAAGATTGTAATGGTAAAACAACAGCAAGCTCAGATCCCAATCCGCTGCTCACCAATGTGAGAAGTTGGCCTGGTATATAATGCTCACTAATTCTAGTGATCACTTTGTACCATGCCAAGCAACCCTTATGATGATGGTTGTAATTCAACCTTGTAGACCAGTTATCCTAGTGGTAACGTGGACAAAGCAGTCTTAGGCTAAACTCTGAAAGGCATGTGAAGCCAGCTGTTATACCATACACAACCCCCTTGAATACCAAATGAAAGGGACACCACACAGATATATATTGAAAATATATATTGATTTATTAACTATTAAAATCCCCTGGACTCTTTATGAGCACAGAAGCACAAGCGTTAAATCACAAGACAGTTAAAATACACAAAAGTTGCACAATATGGATGAGCCCTAGGGGCCACCTAAACCATATACTAAGAAAGTGGTATAAGAGATACCAGGAGGAAAGTGAAGAGGCCTAGGGCCTTGGGAATCGCTGGAGCTATTCGAGACTGGAGTTAACTAAGTCGGGAGAGGCCCACGGGACTCGGGTGCAGTGTTCAAAGTGCACGCACTTTCCAATACAAAGTCTATGGTGCGTAAAAAGTACAAAGTTAGAAAGTTAGGAACCTTCCGAGTGACCTACGGAGCTGAAACTTAAAACACAGGCCCTTGGGATGTGTACCAGTGCAGGAGCACCGGCGGAGCTGAGTTACCTCACCCACAGGAAGCGGGTGCACAGGGTCGAAGATGTGTCGGGTTTCGTCACGCTGGCCGATGGTGCTTGGAGCTGAAGATGCTGCAGGCGGCTCGATGAGAAGAGTTCCGGTGGATCCAAGGGTGGATCTGAAGATGTGAAGACCTGAAAGCAGAGGGGACAGTGTTCAAAGTCACTAGCCAGTGACTACCGTGGAACCAGATTGGAACCAGGCGATGTCGGGTGCAAACAGGCGTTGTCGGGTAGCTTCTTTCTGCAGCCACGTGGATACCCGGGGTCGAGGACGTCCAGGAGTCGGTCACGAGCTGTCCCACGTAGGCTTCTCGCTGTTGGCGGTGTCGGCGACCTGATCGGAGCAAACAGGCCTTGGCAAATGCAAGCCACGCAGAAGTTGAAAGATGCTGTTCACTCGGACCAGCAAGGTCAGAGCGGGTGCTCCTTTTCACAGGAGCTTGGGTAGGTCTGGAGCAACCAGACCTGCTGTTTAAATCTTCGGGTTCGTCGCCAAGATGGCCGCTGACCACGTGGCTAGTGGCCGGGATGGCGCGTCGAGTGGCACAAAGCAAAAGGGCCCCACGCAGATCGTGGAGATGCTGGAGGGCTGATCTTTGGTGCAAGGGCTGCTCGGTGGTGGGGGTTCTCAATCCCCAAAGCACAACGTCGAGGATGCCTCAGAAGCTGCGCAGTCAGCTTTTCGGGTGTCTTCCAAGAGGTCCGGTCCCACGTCACTCGGTGCCTCCACGGGTCCCTTCTTTGCAGGGACTGTGGATCGGGCTCTGAGAGGTCTGGGAATCTGGTTCTTGTCGGGCTCTGGGCTCGGGCTCCAGCGGGAGGCGGCGGCAAAGCAGACGTCGAGTTGCTGGTTGGTACCTGTGTTCACAGGGTGGTCACTCCTTGGCCACAAGGGAGATTCTTCTTCAGTCTTCTGTGCAGCAGAATGTCGAAGTCCAGTCTTCTTCTTAGTTTTAAGTTGATTTCGGGATGATCTGCTGTGCAATGGCACTGCTCCCCCTCTTATTCCAATCTAGGGGGTGGATCACCTACTAGGTCCCTCCTCTGGGAGGAACCAGGAAGGGGGGCGGTTACACCCCCTTTCCTTTGTCCAGCTCCGCGCCAGGACTGGGGCTGGAAGGCCCCAGAACCGGTTTGGGCTGGCCTATGCACGGGGACACCTTGTGTGCCCCGGGCATGTCTGATTCTATTCAGCCCTTTCCTACCCAATACACAAAATCCTGTCTGGGGTGGTGCTCGCACCTCCCAAGGCAGGAAACCCTTTGTCCAGGCCACCATCTGCCGAGTTTCGGTCAGCAGCAGGAGGCCAGACGTGTGTCTGTGGTGGCAGCGTCCATTTTGTGAAGCTGAGGCTCTGTTTAACTTTAACCGGGGTTAAGGCTACATACATGTCGTGTCCCTCTAGAAGGGTGGAATGCTATCCCCGTCGCCAGAATTGGCGAGGGGATAGTATTCCAATTCGTATGACACCTTACTCGACATGTTTTGATAAAGCCAAACCAAAGATAGCATTTAACCGCGAGGATTATAATGCACTTAAGAGTATATGGTATGGCAATATCCCGGAACGGCTTAGGGAGTTGTTCCCGACAGCTGCAGACAGGCTCAGCTCATGCCAGAGCACCATCTCACATATTTCCAAGCACTCTGCCTCCAGGATTGATGAGGCCTTCCATAGGAGTGGCTGATAGGAACATATGTGTCCAGTTTAGGGTTAGGCACAGACATACTGTACCTAAGTAAGAGGTGGTTACACCGACTTACCCCAGCTGAGTGATCAGCCAGTTGTGTCAAATATGGAGGCCAGGCCAGGGGTGGCACAATACGTGCTGCAGCCCCTGGTAGGCCTTGGATACACCTATGCCCTGGGCACCTAGGGTGCACTAGTACAGGGGCTCATAAGGTGAACCAGTTCCAATTCGTAATGCACCTAGAGTGCATTGGCAGTAATTTAGAGAGAGAACAGCAGGCTGTGGGTCTGATTAGCAGGCCCACAGCCACATTAAGTCAGAAACCAGTGAAGCAAAAAGTAAAAATTTGGGGTGACCATAGGATAGCAGACCCTACTCTCCTACACAGAGCATCTGAGCCAATCAAACACTCACACCCAGTCAACAGACCTGGGTTTAATCCATCACCGTTCTTTAGTCCACTCTGCCACCCCAGTTCAGACATGGCCATATGCAAATCAGTCTGACCCTGTGCCTCATGGGAACAGTCCAGCCCGAACTGCCAAGCCATGCCTTCCCTGGACCGGAAACAAGCTTCCGATGACCGGTTTCTGGCATTTCAGCCGTCTTCAGCCCGGCTTGCTTGAATCCAGTGTCAAAGTGAGCAAGGGACTCAGGTCTGAGCATACCCTGCCAACTAATGGCGAACAAAGCGGTACAAAAGGGGGTGGTGATGGACGGAGCATCTGAACCAATCAAACACTCAAACCCAGTCAACAGATCTGGGTTTAATACATCACTGTTCTTTAGCCCACTCCGCCACCCCAGTTCATACATGGCCATATGCAAATCAGTCTGATCCTGTGCCTCATGGGAACAGTCCAGCCCGAACTGCCAAGCCATGCCTTCCCTGGACCGGAAACAAGCTTCCGAGGAACGGTTTCTGGCATTTCAGCCGCCTTCAGCCCGGCTTGCTTGAATCCAGTGGCAAAGTGAGCAAGGGACTCACGTCTGAGCATACCCTGCAAACTTATGGCAAACAAAGCGGTACAAAAGGGGGTGGTGATGGACGGAGCATCTGAACCAATCAAACACTCAAACCCAGTCAACAGATCTGGGTTTAAGCCATCACTGTTCTTTGGCCCACTCTGCCACCCCAGTTCATACATGGCCATATGCAAATCAGTCTGATCCTGTGCCTCATGGGAACAGTCCAGCCCGAACTGCCAAGCCATGCCATCCCTGGACCCGAAACAAGCTTCTGAGGACCGGTTTCTGGCATTTCAGCCGTCTTCAGCCCGGCTTGCTTGAGTCCAGTGGCAAAGTGAGCAAGGGACTCGCGTCTGAGCATACCCTGCCAATTTATGGAGAACAAAGCGGTACAAAAGGGGGTGGTGATGGACTGAGCATCTGAGCCAATCAAACACTCACACCCAGTCAACAGATCTGGGTTTAATCCATCACCGTTCTTTAGCCCACTCTGCCACCCCAGTTCAGACATGGCCATATGCAAATCAGTCTGACCCTGTGCCTCATGGGAACAGTCCAGCCCGAACTGCCAAGCCATGCCTTCCCTGGACCGGAAACAAGCTTCCGAGGACCGGTTTCTGGCATTTCAGCCGTCTTCAGCCTGGCTTGCTTGAATCCAGTGGCAAAGTGAGCAAGGGACTCAGGTCTGAGCATACCCTGCCAACTAATGGCAAGCAAAGCGGTACAAAAGGGGGTGGTGATGGACGGAGCATCTGAACCTATTAAACACTCACACCCAGTCAACAGATCTGGGTTTAATCCATCACCGTTCTTTAGCCCACTTTGCCACCCCAGTTCCGACATGGCCATATGCAAATCAGTCAGACCCTGTGCCTCATGGGAACATTCAAGCCTGAACTGCCAAGCCATGCCTTCCCTGGACCGGAAACAAGCTTCTGAGGACCGGTTGCTGGCATTTCAGCCGTCTTCAGCCCGGCTTGCTTGAATCCAGTGGCAAAGTGAGCAAGGGACTCACGTCTGAGCATACCCTGCCAACGTATGGCGAACAAAGCAGTACAAAAGAGGATGGTGATGGGCGGAGCATCTGAGCCAATCAATCACTCACACCCAGTCAACAGACCTGGGTTTAATCCATCACCGTTCTTTAGCCCACTCTGCCATCCCAGTTCAGACATGGCCATATGCAAATCAGTCAGACCCTGTGCCTCATGGGAACAGTCCAGCCCGAACTGCCAAGCCATGCCTTCCCTTGACCGGAAACAAGCTTCCGAGGACCAGTTTCTGGCATTTCAGCCTGGCTTGCTTGAATCCAGTGGCAAAGTGAGCAAGGGACTCACGTCTGAGCATACCCTGCCAACTTATGGCGAAAAAAGAGGTACAAAAGGGGGTGGTAATGGACGGAGCATCTGAACCAATCAGACACTCACACCCAGTCAACAGATCTGGGTTTAATCCATCACCGTTCTTTAGCCCACTCTGCCACCCCAGTTCAGACATGGCCATATGCAAATCAGTCTGACCCTGTGCCTCATGGGAACAGTCCAGCCCGAACTGCCAAGCCATGCCTTCCCTGGACCGGAAACAAGCTTCCGAGGACCGGTTTCTGGCATTTCAGCCGTCTTGAGCCCGGCTTGCTTGAATCCAGTGGCAAAGTGAGCAAGGGACTCACGTCTAGCCCCCCGAAATCATGCAATTCGGATACCTCGTAGAGGCCTAAGTTAAAATCGTGCCAAAACGCACTTTGAAACAAGGCTCAAAGCACCCCTTTTCCACCATGGATTTTCTTAAAACCACTTGCAATCAAAATTAGACCTTCCCAGCAGTGCTCCCAGACCCCTAAACCCACTCCCATTAATCTAGAACACCCCCAAACAGCACCCCAAAAAAATGCAACACTGCTAAAAAACACCCCTTTTCCACCATGAATTTTTTTCAAACCACTTGGAATCAAAATTAGACCTTCCCACCGTACCTTCCAAACCCCTAAACCCATCCCCAAAAATCTAGAACACCCCCAAACAGCCCCCCAAAAACATGCAATACTTCTACCTTGTAGAGGCCTAAGTTAAAATCGCGTCAAAACACACTCTTAAACTAGGCCCAAACCCCCCTTTTCCAGCATGGATTTCTTCAAACCACTTGCAATCAAAATGAGACCTTCCCAGCAGCGCTCCCAGACCCCTCAACCCACTCCCAAACATATAGAACACCCCCAAACAGCCCCCCAAAAACATGCAGTACTGCTACTTCCCAGAGGCCTAAGTTAAAATAGTGCCAACACGTACTCTGAAACTAGGCCCAAAACACCCCTTTTCCAACATGGATTTTCTTCAAACCACTTGGAATCAAAATTAGACCTTCCCACTGTGCCTCCTAAACCCCTAAACCCATCCCCAAAAATATAGAACACCCCCAAACAGCCTCCCAAAAACATGCAATACTTCTACCTTGCAGAGGCCTAAGTTAAAATCGTGCCAAAACACACTCTGAAACTAGGCCCAAGCCACCCTTTTCCACCATGGATTTTCTTCAAACCACTTGCAATCAAAATTAGACTTTCCCAGCAGTGCTCCCTGACCCCTCAACCCACTCCCAAAAATATAGAACACCCCCAAACAGCCCCCCAAAAACATGCAATACTGCTACCTTGCAGAGGCCTAAGTTAAAATCGTCCCAAAAAGCACTCTGAAACTAGGCCCAAACCCCCCTTTCCACCATGGATTTTCTTTAAACCACTTGCAATCAAAATTAGACCTTCCCAGAAGTGTTCCCAGACCCCTAAACCCACTCCCAAAAATATAGAACATCCCCTAACTGCCCCCCAAAAACATGCAATACTGCTAAAAAATACCCCCTTTCCACCATGAATTTTCTTCAAACCACTTAGAATCAAAATTAGACCTTCCCACTGTGCCTCCCAAACCCCTAAACCCATCCCCAAAAATCTAGAACACCCCCAAACAGCCCCCCAAAAACATGCAATACTTCTACCTTGCAGTGGCCTAAGTTAAAATCGTGCCAAAACACACTCTGAAACTAGGCCCAAGCCATCCTTTTCCACCATGGATTTTCTTCAAACCACTTGCAATCAAAATTAGACCTTACCAGCAGTGCTCCCAGACCCCTCAACCGACTCCCAAAAATATAGAACACCCCCAAACAGCCTCCCAAAAACATGAAATACTGCTACCTTGCAAAGGCCTAAGTTAAAATCGTGCCAAAACGCACTCTGAAACTAGGCCTAAACCCCCCTTTCCCACCATGGATTTTCTTCAAACCACTTGCAATCAAAATTAGACCTTCCCAGCAGTTCTCCCTGACCCCTAAACCCACTGCCAAAAATCTAGAACACCCCCAAACAGCCCCCCAAAAACATGCAATACTGCTACTTGGCAGAGGCCTCAGTTAAAATAGTGCCAAAACGCACTCTGAAACTAGGCCCAAAACACCCCTTTTCCACCATGGATTTTCTTCGAACCACTTGCAATCAATGTTAGACCTTCCCAGCAGTGCTCCCAGACCCCTAAACCCACTCCCAAAAATCTAGAACACCCCCAAACAGCACCCCAAAAACATGCAATTCTGCTAAAAAACACCCCTTTCCCACCATGGATTTTCTTCAAACCAACTGCAATCAAAATTAGACCTTCCCACTGTGCCTCCCAAACCCCTAAACCCATCCCCAAAAATCTAGAACACCCACAAACAGCCCCCCAAAAACATGCAATACTGCTACCTTGCAGAGGCCTAAGTTAAAATCGTGCCAAAACTCACTCTGAAACTAGGCCCAAATCCCCCTTTTCCACCATGGATTTTCTTCAAACCACTTGCAATCAAAATTAAACCTTCCCAGAAGTGCTCCGAGACCCCTAAAACCCCCCCCCAAAAAAAATCTAGAACACCCCCAAACAGCCCCCCAAAAACATGCAATACTGCCACCTTGCAGAGGCCTAAGTTAAAGTCATTCTAAAACGCACTCAGAAACTAAGCCCAAACCCCCCTTTTTCACCATGGATTTTCTTCAAACCACTTGCAATCAAAATGAGACCTTCCCAGCAGTGCTCCCAGACCCCTCAACCCACTCCTAAAAATATAGAACATACCCAAACAGCCCCCCAAAAACATGCAATACTGCTACCTTGCAGAGGCCTAAGTTAAAATTGTGCCAAAACGCACTCTGAAACTTGGCCCAAAACACCCCTTTTCCACCATGGATTTTCTTCAAACCACTTGCAATCCAAACTAGACATTTGCAACACTCATCCCAGCTAAGCAAATCCACTAAGAATCACCTACAACACACTCCAATCGCACACTAAAAACACGAAATAATCGAAAATGAACATGGGCACCTATGGCAGCGGTTTCCCTTCCTCGACTTTGCCTAAACACGCCCTTCCCAACAATCGATACCTCCCAAATTTCCGGCACAAACACCAATTCACCCTCCCTACTATTCACAGAAGCCCCGTTCCCGTAGCTCAACTGGAAAACTGCAAACACACTTTCTCCTTGCGCCCCCAAACCGCCCTTTGGATTACATGGCAAATAGCGCCTTGACAAAAAATTGCTGTTGTCAGCACTTCCACTACTTCGATCCTCTTGAAGCTTACCATGACACTTGTTCCAGCGATTCCCAAGAATCTCAGCAAGGCAGAACAAAATCGATCCACTGGAAGGTGTACGACTTTTCACCAAAACACACGCGCCCGCAAAACACCAACAAAGGCCAACATTTGGCCAATTCTGGACCAAAAAACGCCAAAGCCCCAAAAAACCTTGCCAACATCATTATGAATGAGCCTGCATCGTGCCATGAGCCCTAGACTCTGCCTGGCATAACAACACTACACTGCCTCGACCACTCCATACCACGACTAGACAGACATGTAGTTCTGCTATAGTAGTTGCTGTAGACTGGTTTACCTGTTTGCCACTCACGAATTGGCCACAGTTCTTCCGTAAACCCACGCTGATGATCCATCCATCCCAGTGAGTGACTGTAAAGAAAAAAAATATATTATTTAATCAATCATCATGGTATATTGGCAAACAGTGAGTCCAAGGACATTTTGCATATTGGAAAATGCAACGTAGTGGCCCCTGCAGTTGAACTACAATTTGAATTAAACAATGTAAAAAAAAGCAGAGTAAACTTGAGTTACATTTAGTGTGTAAAAGATTAAATAATAACAGAAGACATATGATTCATTTCATGCACAACAAACAAACAGCAATTCATTTCATCAGAGCCAGACAGACATTGCTATCCACTGCATGCCATCTTTTTAATTATTCATTACCTGTTCCACTTTTTGTCAGCATCTTCTTCTAAAAGTGAGGGCCCACAGGGCAGCCTCTCCTGTCAATTTCAGAAGTAACTGTCAGCAATCAGCAAGCATGTAGTCAGTAATTCCAGTCCCACTTGATGGGACTCGTCTACGAAGACAAAGTTTCTTGATTCTGCGTAATCCAGCCATCTGCCTTGAGGGAAATGGTTAGGGGGAGTCTGGAGGAGGAGGATAGAGGAGCATGATTGAGTTATGAACTTGTGAACCTCAGGAATGCAGACTGCAGCACCTTCAAATCAATAAGGAAATAAGATGAAGACAGTGCTGCTGATGGACTTGTTGTGATTAGGTGATTAGAGTTTTGTTGTGGCAAAAGTTGCAAAACAAAGAAAGACACACAGGAATAAAAGTGAATAAGGACGAAAAAAAGGAAGTCATTTTCAGGCCTTGGTGTCAGGGAAGGAGAGCTCGTCCTCAAACTCTGTGAATTGAGACGGGAGTTGGTCAGGTAACAGAGAAGAACTTCCGTCACCTAAGTCGGTGTCCTCTTCTTCCTACGTGCATTCACATATTTTGTAATCTGGTGGTATGAAGTGCTGATTCATCTTGATCATTGTTAACCTCTCCACATTTTTGGGCGAGAGGCGGGTCCTTTTTGAAGTTACAATGGCACCAGCAGCACTGAAAACACGTTCAGAAGGCACGCTTGCGAGTGGGCAAGACAAATAATTTAGGGTTGTTGGTGATCAGTCGCCATAGAGGCCTTTTCCCATACCAATACAGTAATGGGTTTTGATTAACAAAGACCTCTGTTGGGTCATCCAGATAGGCCTGCACCATCGACTCAAGGTTCTCTTTGGCCTTTGCATCACTGGAACGAGCAAACCCTTGATGAGTTAGCCAATCCACTTCCGACAATATTATGGCTGGGCCTGGTGCAGGTGAGGATGATGATACGGTTGCTGGTGTCATTAACGGCTGTGAGGGAAAGTGACTCCCTTCGGCCACAGATTCAGAAGTGGAACTTGACGCCTGATGGCCTTCTGATTCAGTAGTACTTCTGCCGGTTCCTTCAATTTTCTGCTGCTCTTTTTTTAACCGAGTGGCTGACAGAGCTAGCCAATGTTTGTACTTTAAAACATCTGCTTCATTAAAAGGAATGAATGCTTTGCTGGCCACTGCCTTTTTGTACCGTGGATCCACAATAGTGGCACAAATGTAATGTTGTTCTGTATGTATTTTTTTAAGCCTTTCATTGTCAACTAGGCGGCTTAATAACCTCTCCGTCAACTGATATGCGTCTTGCTTTTCAGCATCATCTCGGAACATTGAAGACACTGCCTTCAGTTGGTGCTCTAGCATGCACAACAACGGTATAGCTTTGCCGAAAGTACAGTCCTCCCTGCTGACTTCACGCGTGAAGATCTCGAAAGGACGAAGCATGTCTGTCAGGCTTTTAACTAGCTTCCATTCCTCCAACTCTAGCCACATGTCTTTCATAGTAGAACCCAGTGCAAAGACATACTGATTGATTGATTACGACCCACTGCTCAGACAGACGCTCAAGCATGTAGAAGGTTGAGTTCCAACGTGTTACCACCTCCTGGATGAGTCCTCTGACTGGCAGTCTATGTTCACGTTGCATGTTCCTCAGCTGCTTCCGGGCCTTAAAAGAATGGCTGAAATGTGTGCAGATTCTTCGGCAGGTGGTCAGTAACTTGCTAACTGTGTTTTCTTTTTTCAAGAAATCTTGCACAACAATGTTAATACTGTGCGCCAAACATGGCACTCTGAAATAGCCACCCTCATGCATGGCCTTAATTATATTACTGCCATTATCCGTGGAAACATAACCAATCATGCGCTTTCTTGGATGCAGCCATTCATAGACCTTACTCTGAAACTCATCCAAAATGTTTTGTGCAGTATGAGATTTCTCAATGGCAAACATGGCTACTGTTGCAAGTTTCCGAGTGGCTTGAAAAACTGTGTCCGGGTCAACACCTGCATTTAACTTGTCTCTAACCCCTTTAAAAGAGACCCAGTGTGCAGTGATGCACATGTAATCAAGGGCTTGGCAACTGGTCCACATGTCTGTTGTCAGGTGGATAGTGTGAACAGCACTCTTCTGCAAAGCTGCCCCAATCACCTCCAGCACATCTTGATGTAGTGCTGGAACCGCAACTCTGGCAAAATAGGACCGGCTAGGAACCTTCCATTTAGGGCAGACTGTTGCCACAAATTCTAGAAAACCCTCCCCTTACACAAAAGAAAAAGGGAGAAGGTCCAGCGCTAGCATTTTAGCCAGCTTTGCGTTATACAGACGTGCCGTTGGGTGGTTGCGTTCAAATGGCACCTCCGACCAAAACATGCTTCTAATGGTGGTTTGGCCTGTTTTACGTGATGATGATGATGATGATGCAGACTTCTTCAAACCAGTTAGGCTCATTGATGTACTTTTTCGCATTGGTGTCTTTCCCAGACTCTTAGTGTGGCTCATACATGTTGCTGGGGTAGAGGGTGTGGGCGCTACTACTGCAGTGCTGCTGCCAGGGGTACTGGGTGTACCAGAAAAAATGTCTGTCGCTTCTTCACTTCCCCCCTGCACGATCAGCCCCTCGTCATCATCAGATGCAATATGAATGGATACATTTGGATTTGTTGTACTTTTGTATTCCCGGATCTTTCTTAAGCGCGCCTCCCAAATAATAGTATGGTGTTTTTGGAGATGACCTCTCTGGCCTCCGGTACCATAGTTGGTACCAAGCTTACCCCGACTAACTACACTTTTACAAATTGAACAAACCACCATGTTTTCCGCCTTTTTGCTAACACTAAAGAAGTCCCAAACTGGGGACTGGAGATGTCTGCTGGTGGTGGAATTGCTACTTTCAATGCCAGATGAAGTGGAGGATGGGCGAGGCTGAATTTGACTCTGTTGTGCACTTACAGCACCACTACTTGAGGTAATGGAGGTCGAGCTGGATGGAGGTCCCTGCCGGCCCTTCTGATGAGAAAATATGGAAGCTGTAGGTCGTGTTGGTGTAGTAGTTAACTGCGTTGGTGGTGGTACCAGTGCCACCCCACCCACATCCCGCTCAGCAGCACTTCAGGATAGGGTCAAAATATCTGTCTGCATGCCTGCTGGGGCTGGAGTGATGACTGTGAAGACTGGGTCATCGTCATACTGTTAATCAGCAGCAGAAGACACCACTTCTTGTTCGTCGTCATCACCCATAAGTGGAAGCCTTGTGGGAACCTTCCTTTTAGGCTTAGCTACCTTTGTCGGCTCATGGCGTGCCTCACTCTCAGACTGCATTGCTGGGTTCCAATCAACATCAAGATCATCAGAAGGAAGGGTGCTTGGAGAAGAACTTGTAGTATGCGCCCTCCTTGACCTTTTTCTTGCTGGGGATCTGGAAGGCAATGGATCATCATCAAGAGGAGTGGCTTCCTCGGATGATACCTCCGCTTGAATCTCGATTTCCTGATGTGCCCCTACTTCTGGGGGAACAAGCATTGTGGACAGTTGTGCCGCTCCATGCGCCTCTATTTGCGCCTCTCCATGCGCTTGCGCCTCTCCTTGCGCCTCTCTTTGCGCCTCTCCTTGCGCATGTACTTGCGCTTGTTCGTGCGCTTGTACTTGCGCTTGTACTAGTTGCACCTGTGGTTGTCGTTGCGGCTGTGGTTGTTGAACACTCGTCAGATGAGTTACACCATGCATTGATTGGATGCTGCTTTCTTGCGATGAGCCAACATCACTGGTCGATGGTGATTGAGCAATTACAGTGGCTGCCTCTGTAGCACTCATGGTCTTGGTCCTAACTTGGCAAGGTGGCACTGAGCCCAATGAAGCAGAGGTGCTGCTCCCAGCTTGGTCCCCGGCGGACACCGCTGCTGCTGCAGGCGTAGTTATTTTCCCAAAAAAGGTGTCTGTGGGCACACCAGTCTCCTTGGTAGGTGGTGCCACTTTCTTCTTCTGCTCCTTCTTTCTGGCAGTGGCACTGGCAACTTTTTTCGTAGAGGCGCTACGGCCACCTTTCTTTGGGCCCATCTTCTTCAGATGTCAGAACAGCGGGCCGCAGTTGCACGAGTTGCAGAGTTGTCTGTGGCCACACGTGACGTCACGTGACGTTGTGCTGCACACACCGCTGCAGGACTTCTTCCTGGGACTGATGATGAACGATGACTGATGTGATTCTCTTGTGCACCTAAAAGCAAAGGAAGCCAGAGGAACATCAGTTAAATAAATGTTGCATATGTCGTGCTTCAATTAATATTTGCAACTAGGCATTGCATTTATTATTATTACAATAACACACCCAAAAACGGAAGACACAAAATAAAAATTGCAATTCTAATCCAAAATGGATGTTTAAATGAATAGAAGAGAGACCACACAGAGAGAGTTGCTGCCTGCATCACTAACTACCCCTGGGCCTAATGGATGAAAGCAAGGCAAACTGGGTGCAGGCCTGAGCACACTGCCTGGATTCAAAATGGCCCCTTGACCCCCAGCCACATGGCCAGGCCTTGCCTGGACCAGGTCTCAAAAGGGCCCCCATCCACATGGCCAGGCCCCAACAGCACCCCAAAAAGTAAAAAAAATACATAACAATCACCACAGTCCAATACCATCCATGCCCTCAATGATGTTTAAATTGAGGACACCACACAGAAAGACTTGGTCCATGCACCACTAAGTACCCCTGAGCCTAATGGATGAAAGCAAGGCAAACTGGGTGCAGGCCTGAGCACACTGCCTGGCTTCAAAATTGCCCCTTGACCCCCAGCCACATGGCCCGGCCCTGCCTGGACCAGGCCTCAAAATGGCCCCCACCCACATGGCCAGGCCCCAACAACACCCCAAAAAGTCGAAAAACACACAAAAATCACCACAATCCAATGCCATCAATGCCCTCAATGATGTTTAAATTCAAGACACCCCACAGAAAGACTTGGTCCATGCACCACTGAGTACCCCTGGGCCTAATGGATGAAAGCAAGGCAAACTGGGTGCAGGCCTGAGCACACTGCCTGGCTTCAAAATGGCCCCTTGACCCCCAGCCACATGCCCAGGCCGTGCCTGGACCAGGCCTCAAAATGGCCCCCACCCAGATGGCCAGGCTCCAACAACACCCCAAAAAGTAGAAAAACCCACAAAAATCACCACAATCCAATGCCATCCATGCCCTCATCGATGTTTAAATTCAAGACACCCCACAGAAAGACTTGGTCCATGCACCACTGAGTACCTCTGGGCCTAATGGATGAAAGCAAGGCAAACTGGGTGCAGGCCTAAGCACACTGCCTGGCTTCAAAATTGCCCCTTGACCCCCAGCCACATGGCCCGGCCCTGCCTGGACCAGGCCTCAAAATGGCCCCCACCCACATGGCCAGGCCCCAACAACACCCCAAAAAGTCGAAAAACACACAAAAATCACCACAATCCAATGCCATCAATGCCCTCAATGATGTTTAAATTCAAGACACCCCACAGAAAGACTTGGTCCATGCACCACTGAGTACCCCTGGGCCTAATGGATGAAAGCATGGCAAACTGGGTGCAGGCCTGAGCACACTGCCTGGCTTCAAAATGGCCCCTTGACCCCCAGCCACATGGCCAGGCTGTGCCTGGACCAGGCCTCAAAATGGCCCCACCCACATGGCCAGGCCCCAACAACACCCCAAAAAGTAGAAAAACACACATAAATCGACCCAATCCAATGCCATCCATGCCCTCAATGATGTTTAAATTCAAGACGGTACAGAGCAGGAATATTGTCGTAAAAATATCGACTAACCTAAATATCGCTGCAAAAATATCTACAGGAAGAAATATCGATGACAAAAATATCGTCTGAACAGAATATCGACAGACAGGTAAGTAATATCGTTAACATTAATATAGTTGCAATAAATATCGTTTACAAAAACATAGTTTACAATAATATCGTTTTTTAAATAATTATAAGTAATGTAGTGTTTTTAATGAATATTTGTAGTCAAAGTAGTATTTTTAGTAGTATATTATTATTTAATAATGTATTTTCTGTTAAATTTAGTATTAATAGTTCCGTAGCGGGTTGTGGGTTTATAGGGGAGTAGGGTGGGAAGTAATTTAAATATAATGAAATAATACATTAATTAATGTTTTAAATGAATATAAATAGTGTAATAAATAATAGTTAATTAATTTCAATTCGTTAATTGAATAATAATTATGTAATTCATTATGTTAATTTTTTAATTAATTTTAGGTGTGTGTACAGGATTTATTTAGTGAAAATGTTTTTGGGTAAAGGGGTATTTTTAGGGTTCAGGGTCAGTTTTCAGTTTTTGGGTAAAGTGGTATTTTTAGGGTTCAGGGTCAGTTTTCAGTTTTTGGGTAAAGGGGTATTTTTAGGGTTCAGGGTCAGTTTTCAGTTTTTGGGTAAAGGGGTATTTTTAGGGTTCAGGGTCAGTTTTCAGTTTTTGGGTAAAGGGGTATTTTTAGGGTTCAGGGTCAGTTTTCAGTTCTTGGGTAAAGGGGTATTTTTAGGGTTCAGGGTCAGTTTTCAGTTCTTGGGTAAAGGGGTATTTTTAGGGTTCAGGGTCAGTTTTGGGTTTTTGGGTAAAGGGGTATTTTAATTATATGTATGTATTATTGTTGTTATATAAAGTAATGTGTAAAATCAATTTATATGTCCACATTTATTAAGTTTATAATTAAAAAGTGTAGTAATTTTTTTTGAAATAGTTAAAAAATAAAAGTAATGTAATGTATTTTGTTAATAGTACTTATATTTATTTATTATTTAATGTAATTTTAATTATTTTAAAAAGTCGATATTTTTTACATCTATATTAATTACAACGATATTTTGGAGTCGATATTTATGTACTTACCTGTTTAAGTATAGGGTGTCGATATTTTTGTAAACAATATTTTTACAACGATATTTATGTTAGCTATATTTTTGTAATCGATATTTTAAACCATTGGCATAGTCCAGCCGTGAAGTGACAGTCGCGTGAACAACCGTTTTTCTACAGCTCTCCGGTAGGAGTCTAAGAATTTTCCGAAGGTTTCTCAGCTTGCTCATGCAGCATCCGGCCACTTGTTGAATATGGGATGTAAAGGACATGTTAACATCCCACCTCACTCCAAGATTTTTTGCCGAGTGACTGGGTGAAGGGGGCGGGCCCAACTCCGTCGGCCACCAGAGTTCAGGGGCGGGGGTGGACCCTTGCCGAAGAACATGACTTCGGTTTTATTCGCATTTAATTTTAATTTATTGGTGTTCATCCAGTACGCAATATCCCGGAGACAGCCTTTAAAATCAGAGAAAGAATCCTGCGACGTCTCCGAGTATGGAAATACCAACTGGGTATCGTCGGCATATGAAATTGCCTTGATACCCCAGTTGGCAATTAGCGTGAAGAGAGGGGCCAGGTAGATATTGAACAAAAGGGGGCTGAGGGCCGATCCCTGCGGTACTCCACAACTGAGGGGTTTGGGTGTGGAAGAAATCGCCCCCAGTGCCACCTTCTGCGTTCTAAGTGAGAGGTAGGAGTTTATCCAGCCCAGTGCTCTATCCTGAATACCTATCTCTGTCAACCGGCTGAGTAGCCTGGCGTGGTCCACCGTATCGAAGGCGGCCGACAGATCCAGGAGTACCAGCATTGCTGAGTTTCCTGCATCCATCGACCACCTCACTGACTCGGCTACCTCTAAGAGCGCTGTTTCAGTGCTAAAGCCGGGACGGAAGCCAGATTGAGTTTCATGTAGGATGTTGTTAGTTTCCACAAATTTGCTCAATTGACGCTGTATAATTTTTTCCAGCATTTTTCCCGGGGCCGCAAGTAGGGATATTGGGCGGAGGTTCGTAAGGTCATCTGGGTCCCCGTTAGGTTTCTTCTTTAGGGGTAAGAGGGTGGCGTGCTTCCAGACATCCGGGAACGTGCCTGAGGTGATGGACGAGTTCCAAATACATTGAAGTGTGGGGGCTACCGAGTCCGCTATGGTACTCCATAATTTAGCTGGGCAGGGGTCGTCAGGGGAGCCGGATTTACAGCGGCTAAGTGCCTGCCTTACCTCATTCAGGGGGATAAGCATGAACTGGGTGAGAGTTTCACCTGACTCGCCGTTATTCGCTAGGTCCTGCTTCACTGTATTTATTACTGGGCCAAAAGAGTCATACACTGTTTTGATTTTATGATCAAAAAACTCTGAAATTTGCTCACATAGCGTGGCTGTGGGTACAACTTCTCTTTCAATGCATTTTGGCTTAAAAAACGACTGTACCACTTTGAAGACTTGTTTGCTAGACTGTTCTGCCTGAAGAATCGAGTCTGCATAGAACCGCTTTTTACTTATTCTAATGGCTTTCCGGAATTTTTTGGAAGCTTCCTTGTACCTAGCTTTTTCTTCCAGACCGTAGTTTGCTCTCCAGAGTCTCTCTAGTTTTTTACAGGTCGATTTCTCATTCCTAAGTTCCTGCGAGAACCAGGGAGCTGAGGGGGAGTCTCTCTTTGATAGGGCCCGAGAAGCTGGAGCAATGGAAGAAACCATCTTTCCGATCCAATTATTGAGAAGTATAGCGTCCGTATTGGCATTATTTGTCAGGGAAGGGATGGTTTGCGCCAGGACCGGGCACATAGTATCAGGCGTCAAATTTTTCCATTGCCTCTTCAGAAAGTAGCATTTACTCGCCACTGGGATATCATTCACAATATTCAGTGTGAATGGGACGAGTGCGTGGTCTTTCCATGTCAGGGGAAGCGGTGTCTCAGACAGCACATTATTAGTATTAGAAAAGATGAGGTCAATAGTGTGGCCCCCTATGTGTGTTGGGCCCTCATTGATCAGCCTAAGACTGGCCGTATTTAGCATGGTTTATACCTTGGCCTTCCAAAATACCTGACGCACAAGCTTCAGGTAGTTCAAAATGCGGCTGCGAGACTGTTACTGCGAATTCCTCTCAAGCAGTCAGTCTCTCCGCATCTCTGAACCCTGCATTGGCTATCAGTCGCCAACAGAATAAAATTCAAAGCTCTGACGCTTGCGTTCAGATCTCTGTATGGCTTCTGCCCACAATACCTGAAAAACCGCCTTCCAAGATATGCCCAAAGCCGTGTACTACGGTCCAATGACCGTGTCCAACTGATCGTTCCGCGGGCAAAAAAGGCACGGCTAGGAGGTCGGACCTTCTCAGCCAACGTCGCTGCTCTGTGGAACTCCCTGCCACAAGCAATACAACAGGCCCCCTCCGAACCCTGCTTTAAGAAACTGCTAAAGACGTGGCTTTTCACTCAGCCACGCTAACTCTCCCATTCTTTTGCCTCAGGTTACTTGTGTTCTACTAGCGCCGGGACACCTCCTCGAGAGGTAGCTGTTCGCGCTGTATAAAATCCAGTATTATTATTATTATTAACACCCTACCATTCAAGACACCCCACAGAAAGACTTGGTCCATGCACCTCTGAGAACCCCTGGGCCTTATGGATGAAAGCAATGCAAACTGCGTGCAGGCCTGAGCACACTGCCTGGCTTCAAAATGGCCCCTTGACCCCCCAGCCACATGGCCAGGCCCTGCCTGGACCAGGCCTCAATATTGCCCCCACCCACATGGCCAGTCCCCAACAACACCCCAAAAAGTCAGAACACACACAAAAATCACCCCAATCCAATGCCATCCATGCCCTCAATGATGTTTAAAGTCAAGACACCCCACAGAAAGACTTGGTCCATGCACCACTGAGAACCCCTGGGACTAATGGATGAAAGCAAGGCAAACTGGGTGCAGGCCTGAGCACACTGCCTGGCTTCAAAATGGCCCTTTGACCCCCAGCCACATGGCCAGGCCCTGCCTGGACCAGGCCTCAAAATGGCCCCCACCCACATGGCCAGGCCCCAACAACACCCCAAAAAGTCGAAAAACACACAAAAATCACCACAATCCAATGCCATCCATGCCCTCAATTATGTTTAAAATCAAGACACCCCACAGAAAGACTTGGTCCATGCACCACTGAGTACCCCTGGGCCTAATGGATGTAAGCAAGGCAAACTGGGTGCAGGCCTAAGCACAATGCCTGGCTTCATAATGGCCCCTTGACCCCCAGCCACATAGCCAGGCCCTGCCTGGACCAGGCCTCAAAATGGCCCCCACCCACATGGCCAGGCCCCAACAACACCCCAAAAAGTCGAAAAACACACAAAAAATCACCACAATCCAATGCCATCCATGCACTCAATGATGTTTAAATTCAAGAAACCCCATAGAAAGACTTGGTCCATGCACCACTCACTACCCCTGGGCCTACTGGCTAGTGTGGCTTTACAGGCACTTAAAAAAAAATCCACATATAGTGAGCTAATATTCAATGACATAAATGAGATTTAAGTTCAACAACACTCACAGAAACAGTTGTATCCTGCACCCATGACTAACTCTGGGCCTACTGGATACTGTGGCTACCCACAATATATTTTTTTTAAAGTTGTGAAAAAGTTTTAAAATTGTAGTTGCAGCAACTGCAATGCCCCTCCCCCCTAGCGCCGCGGCAGAATTACCGCCGCAGCCAAGGGGTTAAAGCAACACGGCACCCAACAGGGTGAGATGCAGGCATGAGCGATCACAGCATGCCAATATCTTTCGCAGCTTCATCGTCAGTTGTGCCTTACTCGTTTCAAAGTAACCTTATTCTTCAGAGACTGTTGGCGATGAGGAGTGTGCTTGTGATGGCCCCGCCCCTTATATTTTGCATGCTCTCGGATGGGCTTCTGTATAGAGTCAATGCATGCTGGCCATTCGAGTCCACACAATGCACTAATTTGCTGCTGCTGGTAAGTTCCTAGCACACAATAGAGCCTTGGTACATTTCTGCCACTCTCAATCCTTCGTGGCAGTTCCACATTGGCAATGGAAAAATCCCGAATGCTGTGGCCCCCAATTTGGCAGGGTGGTGCAATCTCGGCGGCAATGGCGGCCGCCAAACATTAAAGCTCCAGGGTGCCCAACAGGGTGAGATGCACTCTAATGCCAACAAATCTAGCAGGTATGAGCGATCACAGCATGCTTCGTCATCAGTTGTGCCATACGCGTTTCGAAGTAACCTTCTCCTTCAGAGGCTGTTGGCGATAAAGAGTGTGCGTGTGATGGCTCCGCCCCTTATATATTGGACGCCCTCGGATGGGCTTCTTTATAGAGCCACTGCATGCTGGACATTGGAGTCCACACAACGCGCTAACTTGCTGCTGGTAATTTCATAGCCCACAATAGAGCCTCAGTACACTTCTGCCACTCTCAATCCTTCGAGGCAGTTCCTTATTCGTGATGGAAAAATCCCCAAGGCTGTGGCGCCCAAGTTAGCTGGGTGGTGCAATCTCAGCGGCAAAGGCGGCCGCCAAGCATTAAAACTCCAGGGTGCCCAACAGAGTGAGATGCACTCTAAAGCCAACAAATCTAGCAGGTATGAGCAATCACAGCACTCCAATATCTATTACATCTTCATTGTCAGTTGTGCCTTACGTGTTTCGATGTAACCTTATTCTTCAGAGGCAGTTGGCGAGGAAGAGTGCGCGTTTGATGGCTCTGCCCCTGATATATTGCAAGCCCTCGGGTGGGCTTCTGTAAAGAGTTAAAGCATGCTGGGCATTGGAGTCCGCAGAACGAACTAACTTGCTGCTGGTAAGGTCTTATCCCACAATAGAGCCTCAGTACACTTCTGCCACTCTCAATTCTTCATGCTAGTTCCACATTTGCGATGTAAATATCCGCAACACTGTGGCCCCCAAATTAACAGAGTGGTGCAATCTCAGCGGCAAGGGCGGCCGCAAAACATTAAAGCAACAAGGCACCCAACAGGGTGAGATGCAGGCATGAGCGATCACAGCATGCCAATATCTTTTGCAGCTATGTCGTCAGTTGTGCCTTACGTGTTTCGAAGTAACCTTCTTGTTCAGAGGCTGTTGACAATGAAGAGTGCGTGTGTGATGTCTGCCGCTTATATATTGCACACCTTCGGATGGGCTTCTGTATAGAGTCAATGGATGCTGGGCAATGGAGTCCGCACAACGCACTAATTTGCTGCTGGTAAGTTCATAGCCCACAATAGAGCCTCAGTACACTTCTGCCACTCTCAATCCTTCGTGGCAGTTCCACATTCGCGATAGAAGAATCCCCAATGTTGTGGCCCCCAAGTTAGTGGGTGGTCCAATCTCGGCAGCAAAGGCGGCAGCCAAACATTAAAACTCCAGGTTGCCCAACAGGGTGAGATGCACTTTAAAGCCAACAAATCTAGCAGGTATGAGCGATCACAGCATGCCGATAATTTTTGCAGTTTCGTCGTCCATTGTGCCGTACGCGTTTCGAAGTAACCTTCTTCTTCAGAGGCAGTTGGCGATGAAGAGTCTGCGTGTGATGGCTCCGCTCCTTATATATTGCACGCCCTCAGATGGGTTTCTGTATAGAGTCAATGCCTGTTTGGCCATTGGAGTCCACACAATGCACTAATTTGCTGCTGGTAAGTTCATAGCCCACAGTAGAGCCTTGGTACACTTCTGCCACTCTCAATCCTTCATGGCAGTCCCACATTCGCGATGGAAAAATCCCCAACGCTGCTGCCCCCAAGTTAGCAGGGTGGTGCAATCTCGGTGGCAAGGGTGGACGCCAAACATTAAAACTCCAGGGTGCCCAACAGGGTGAGATGCACTCTAAAGCCAACAAATCTAGCAGGTATGAGCGATAACAGCACGCCGATATCTATCGCAGCTTCGTTGTCAGTTGTGCCTTACGCGTTTCGAAGTTACCTTATTCTTCAGAGGTTGTTGGTGATAGAGTCAATGCATGCTGGGCATTGGAGTCCGCACAACGCACTAATTTGCTGCTGGTAAGTTCGTAGCCCACAATAGAGCCTCGGTACACTTCTGCCGCTCTCAATCCTTCGAGGCAGTTCCACATACGCGATAGAAAAATACCCAATTCTTTCGCAGCTTTGTCGTCAGTTATGCCTTACGTGTTCCGAAGTAACCTTCTTGTTCAGAGGCTTTTGGCGATGAAGAGTGTACGTGTGATGGCTCCTCCCCTTATATGTTGAACGCCCTCAGATGGGCTTCTGTATAGAGTCAATGCATGCTGGGCAATGGAGTCCGCACAACACACTAATTAACTGCTGGTACCATGACCCTGATGCCGCAAAAGCGGCAAGAGGCAGGATAAAAACACTGCGGCCCTCCCGCAGCGCTGGACAACTGAACCACTGGGACTCTGCTAAGCAGCATCTGCTGCTGCCGTGAGGGGAACGGCTGAATTCCACCAATCCAGGCCGTGAGGGGAGCAGCCCAACTACAACCCTCGAAAGCCCTTGGGCACCCGTGCTCCTGATGCGGCAAACGCGCCCAGAGGCGCAATAAAAACAATGCGGCCCTCCTGCAGCGCACAACAACAGAACCATCAGGACTCTGCTAAGCAGCATCCACTGCTTCCGTGAGGTAATGGCTGAATTCCACCAATCCAGGCCGTGAGGGGAACGGCCAAATTACAACCCCCAGAAGCCCTCCGTACCCATGTTCCTGACTACGCAAATGCGCCAGGAGGCGCAATAAAAACACTGTGGCCATCCTGCAGCACGCTACAGAACCACCAGGACTTTGCTAAGCAGCATACCCTGCTGCCGTAAGGGGAATGGCTGAATTCCACCAATCCAGGCCATGAGGTTAATGGCCCAACTACAACCCCCAGAAGCCCTCGCGCACCCGTGCTCCTGATACCGCAAAGGCGCAAGGAGGTGCTATAAAAACACTGCAGCCCTCCTGCAGTGCACGACAACAGAACCACTGGGACTCTGCTAAGCAGCATCCACTGCTGCTCTGAAGGGAATGGCTGAATTCCACCAATCCAGGTAGTTGGGGAATGGCCCAATTCCATCTCCCAGAAGCCCCCCGCACCCGTGCTCCTGACTCCGCAAACGCAGCAGGAGGTGCAATAAAAACACAGGGGCCCTCCCGCAGCACGGGATAACAGAACCACTGGGACTCTGCTAAGCAGCATCTGCTGCTGCAGTGAGGGGAACGGCTGAATTCCACCAATCCAGGCCGTGAGGGGAACGGCTCAACTACAGCCCCCAGAAGCCCTCACGCACCTGTGCTCCTGACACCGCAACCACGCCTGGAGGCACAATCAAAACACAGTGGCCCTCCCACTGTGTGAGACATGTGCAGGCATGCACGTGCAAAGCCCGAGCCAAGGGCAGACCCATCTGTGCCCGTCTGCAGCTTGGAGAGGCTGGGCTGGGCCAGGTCCCTTGATCCTTGTGACCAGGACATTGCTACGCCAGGATACGGCTCAGTGGGCTAAAGCCCGCAATGTACCTTCTTGACCTGTACTTATTGTGGTGACTGTGCCTTTTTTAGATACAATTTTACTACCTAACTTTTAGCGTTTTGTAGCCTTCGTGCTTTAATTTTAAGAAGTGCCTTTTGTTGTCCCTATTCTGAAGCGGAAGTGTTCAGATTTGGTACTGTGGGCGATATCAAGTCTATATCAAGTCAAAGTGATTCCTGATTATCTGGAAATGGGTAAAAGGAAATGTCAATGTCAGATATTCTTGTAAAGCGCACAACTCACCGGGAGGTCTCATGGCACTGTTGGGGACCCTCAGGGACAAATGCTGAAGGCCCAGTCAGAACGATATACTCCTTCTTAACCAGGGCGGCTAATGCCATAACAAAGGAGATAGCCCTAACTGAGAAAAGACTCTCCCTGGAGACTGAGAAAATAGCACTGGGCAATGCTGAGAGTGGTTTAATTCAGGAGGAAAACAGTGTCTCAACAGAAGAAATATGTTCTACCATACCCCCAATCATATTGTCAGAAGGCCAAATGGGTGACCAAGACTTACTTACCAGTATTCCTGTAGCCACTCTAACAGTAAGCGATGATCTGGATTGCCCCCTGACCAAGAGAAAATGAACAGGCAGAAACAAAGCACTGAGAAAGTCTCTGCGGACAAAAACAACTCCGCCATCGGCTGAATTAAATCAGAAACTGCTGATGGACAGCCTTTTCTTAAGGCTAGAGACCATGACTAAAGCCTTGTTAGTACCTGTAATTTCCAAGTTAGAAGGCATTAAGTCAAAGTTTGATTATTTTGTTTCCATACACAGTAACTGTTCTTCTGGGTATGACACAGGAGCCGGAGGGAGGGGGCGCCTGCCAAGTTCCTATTGGTTCGGCACAAATACCCCAGGTTGGTAGCACCCAAGTACATCAGGCAAACAGTACTCAAGCCCAATCGGGTATGTCTCATCCTATTAATAAAATTACTGATCCTAGTCGCACCCAAGTATATCAGGCAACCAGTACTCAAGCCCAATTG
The DNA here is from genome assembly GCF_964263255.1 of Lissotriton vulgaris. Classification (NCBI taxonomy): domain Eukaryota; kingdom Metazoa; phylum Chordata; class Amphibia; order Caudata; family Salamandridae; genus Lissotriton; species Lissotriton vulgaris. The sequence continues at coordinate 311,611,447 of NC_141687.1, forward strand.
GGTATGTCTCATCCTAGTAATACAATTACTGACTGTGCTCCAGGGAGATGGTCACTGCATCCCAGGCAGTCCATCAGAAAGTGCAGGAAAGTGTCAACGAGGACCTGCTATTTACACACACTTTAGTTCAACCCAAACTGTTAACGACTGCAAACAAATGCATACTAGATCTCGCACCCCAATCAGTGCCCTTAGTAGCTGTGCTTTTGGTTGTTCTTCCACTTACATTTGGAATTAAGGAATCCTCATTGGATCTTATACACAAGACCATTCATTGGTGTAACAATAATGTGACAAATGGCTTAAATATTTCTCCAGACATCATTATGGCCAGAAGGATTAGTTGGATGGGTCATGGGACTAGGAAAAATATTGAGGGGGATTGAATAATTGTCAATTTCAGACATCCCATGCAAGCCAAAGCATTAGTAGATTGTCAACATAAGAATGGTATTAAATCTAAAATTAAAATAGTCTCATTGCAAACTTTTTATCCCCCTAAACTTTCTTTAGTAAACCGCGATTGGCAGAGGCTCTTTAAGCTGGTTACACGCCCCCAAGAAAGAAGTTCAAATACTACACTACCACTAACAAATCGATATCTACCATTAGCTAACCCTCAGGGACTTGATGCAAATGATTGACTGGTTATGGTAGCGGGGACAACACAGGTCAGAATTCTCAACCGAAAGCTCATATTGAACCAATAACAGTTACCTCCATACCCCAACGCTTGTTGGATAATCCCCCTAACTCTACCCCATCCCAATTATTTCCAATGATGTGTCAACAAAGGTATTGTCCTGGGATATAGCTGGGCCAAAGAAGCTGGGTCAAAGAAGGGTGATATTTCTTGGGTAAACATTCTTGCAAAACACCATATTATTGCTCTACAAGAGACCTGGGAGCCCAATGATTGTTTTTATCTGGATGGCTTCACCACGTTTTGCAAAAATGCAATACCCCGTCTAATATGGGCAGAGCCAAGGGAGGTCTTCTTTCAATGTTCAGTCTTAAACTTTATTATAGGGCCAAACTGATTGATTCTCTTTCACCTCACGTGTTAGCAGTGGAACTGTCAGGAAAGAACCTTACTACCTTGTTAGTCGTGACTTTTTAAAATTCCTTCTCCAGGATTCAAGAGACCGAACACCTTTTGGCCTCAGAAGATCTAGTAAAAAATTACGGAGAAGGCAGTCAAGTTTATTATGACATGCTAATTTTGGGGGATTTTAATACTCAAAAATGTTGTCTTAATTGTCCCTCAATGTTGGAGGAGGAAGACGATTTACCGGTGTCAAACCACTTTGAGCACACACTATCCGGCATTTTCTTAGAAGGTCTGCTCTCCACGTACAATCTGCATTGTTTAGATAAGTCTGCCCTGGTTCCCACCTATGTAGGTAATGGTAGCTCAAGTATAATTGATTATATTTTTCTATCTGCCTTATTAATTTCGGCCGTACAGATTTTTAACATTGTTTGTAACTGTTTTAGTGACCATAACCCTTTAATATTGGTTCTCTTCTTCTCGTCTGTCTTAAAGGGGGGGCTGCGAACCAAATTACTAACACAAATATTAGTACTAAAGACCAAGCACAAAGGTTGAGGTGGGAAAAGATCACTCCAGAGAGTTTCTTGGAGTATTTGTATACGACCTGTGCCTCGGAGCTTCAAGTATATATGGACCTGGTATTACAGGACAGAGATACTTTAGAAGCCTTTGACACCATCATTAAACAGGCTGGTTTTAATTTAGTGACTAAAACCAAAGTGAAATCCCCAAGACTAAAAAGGTGGTTTGATGATACTTGCTCAGCCGTCCATAAGGAGTTAATGAAGACTGTCAAGAAAAAACCGAGGGACCCAATACTAACTAGGAGCTGCAGGAAGGCATATAAATTAGCACAGTTCATGAGAAGAAAAAACAATTAAGAGAGCATGCCTGGGAGGAGCTTAGTCAAGCTAGCTTCCTGTCCGATAGCTCTAGATTTTGGTCTATAGTTAACAGTCCCTTTTTTCTGATGTGTCAAATTCTAGCAAGGATTTCATAATACCTGCAGGGAGATGAGTCCAGCATTTTGGCAATATTTATAGTTATACCAATCTAGCAGAAGCCGTGGGACATGCAGCTCCCGGACTAGCTAAGTGCGCCCTTCATTTCAGAATAGATGAGGTCTCGAAAGCCATTATTTCAACATCAGGCGGAAAGGCTCCTGGTCCTGATGGGGTACCAGCTGATCTTTATAAGGCTGACCCCAAAGTTTGGGCTAAGATTTTAACACATGTTTTTAATGCTGCTTGTGCTTACGGCTTCTCCTCGTCATGGGCAAAGGCAAACATTGTCCCCATCTTTAAAAAGGGTCCCCGTGATGATCTGGCATGTTATAGACCAATTTCGCTTTTAGATTCTGCATCCACAATTATGGGTAAGGTAGTTCTGGATCGCCTCACAGCCTGGCTTGATCATGGCAATGTTATCTCCGATCTCCAATATGGATTCAGGCAGGGGAAAGGGACACTAGATCAATGCCTGAATCTCCATGTGGTGATCGGGAAGTACACCATTGCCAAGGGAGGGGTCCTGCATCTGGCCTTCATGGATCTAACCTCAGCTTTTGACCTTGTCAATAGGTCTAAGCTTTGGTTGATCCTCCGTGATATAGGGCTAGATGCAGAACTGATCTCCTCCCTGCATACCACTCATGCTACCCCCACAACTGTGGTACAGTTTAAAGAAGATGGCAGCCTGGCAAACTCTTGGCCGGTAGGAAGGGGAGTCCGGCAGGGGTGCATTTTGGCCCCCTTACTATTTCCGCTATACAATAATACATTTCGGGACACTTCAATATCATCCTACAAGGACATACCTAGGGCCGGCACTAAAATGATCCCCACATCCCTGTACACTAATGACGCATTTTTATGTCTGGAAATGCAAGGGGCCTGCAACAACTCCTGAATTGTTTTTTAGATTTTATGAATTCATTAGACTTAATCACAAATTTTAAGAAATCTCATGCCATGTACATAGGCTCTTGAAAGGCGGCCAAGCCTAAATTTTGCTGTAATGGGGACAAACTAACTAAGGTATCCGCGTTCCCATACCTAGGGGTGCTCTTTGATGACCAAGGTGCATGGTGTGCGCAACGAACACTTAACAAAAATTCCTAGCTAGAGCGGCAGGGGTCACTCTGGACTTCGCAAAGAGACTAGGGTCAAAACCCCTCCCTGCACTACTGAAGGTCTATAATACAAAATGCATTCCCATGGTTATGTACGGATGTGATATTTGGGGCTACAAGGACGTCAAATTTATACAAGTGGCAGAGAATAATTTTTTGCGCACATTTCTTGGGGTCCCTGTTGCTACTCCTGATTACAATCTGCATGAAGAATTGGGGGTGGGGTATATTTCGGACCGGATTGCAGTTTCCCAATTGTTACGTCTGGGCTCAACCTTCCCCAAATTTAAACCAACTCATATTTTCAGATTGCATTGCGCTAGAGGGAGCCCTACACATCCCTTGGCTGAAATACATAAAGGAAGAGACAAGATGTCTTGGTTGTCCAGAATTGTTTTTGACCCCGAGACCATTGGGCAAGACCGCAATTATAGATTTTAAATGGCAGTTTGTGGATAGGCGGAAATGCCTCATGGAGGAGGTTGAGTTAGCTAAACCCTTGATGAGAAGGTCTTTTACATTGAGCTTAGGTCCGCAGCTGCAACCATATTTATCGTAGGTCAACAAACCATACCATTCTTTTGTTTTGACAAGATTTCATTTAAATATGGTTCCTTGGCTGCTGGCATTTTTGAGAGGATACTCAAAACCGGAATCACGAAAACCCTGCCCCTGTGATAACTTCTCGGAGCAGGATACCTTACACCTAATGTTCTTCTGTAATTTTTATGATTCTTTGCGCAGGCAGCACATTCTTCCTTTACTTAGATATTGTCAGTTTGCCCAAGTGAGGTCAGCCCTCCTCTGTCTACAAATGCTAGCCACATCTCTAGTTTGTTTTGGGGTCACAAGCTTTTTAGTCGGGCCATTAGACAGAGGACTAGACTATCATTGCAATAGCAAGCCTGTGTTACTAGCTGGTTCAAATATCTTTTCTTAACTAATGCCTTACATTTTTTAATGTGATTTTACCTATGGACTTGGTTTACTATTCTAGCACAGTTGCACTTTATATAATATGGTTTTTAAACATTTTTTAGCATGAGTACTGTAATTGTAATGTAGGATGATGTTATTATAATGTATTCTGAAGGAATGTGTATTTCTATAATATTGTATGCTTTTATGACTCTTGGCTGTCGAATAAAGTACTTTTGACTGACTGGCTGACTATTTTCGAAAGAAATGATAGATATCTGGCCAACAAACGAAATCCTTGTGATATGGCCCTGATGGTTATTAGTAGTGTTTTCAGTCTTATTTTTGCCCCTACAATTCATGCATTTCCACTGCACCAATAGATATACCTATGCATCAATTGAATTAAGGATTTTTGTAGCAATTCCTAAGCAAAAGGTTTCCAAACTCTAAAATGTGTAATTGATCTTCCACAATCATTAGGTATATATGAGCTATATATTGTACCTGATCTCTACCCTGATTCATAGTTATTTCTGCTCATGTTCCACTTTATTCCACTGCCATAGAACCTTGAATCTCCATTTATTGTGGCAGGATTCGTAGGAGGTCACATTAGTGTTGGAACAGAGGCTGATATGGCCCCAGCTATTTAGTTCACTTTAGGGGTGGAGCAAGATTTATGGACACAGAACTTTAAGACCAATGTCTGTTGTTTTTCAGATACCATACAGTATGGGCAATGCTGTCAGTGTTCGAGTGGGCAATGCATTGGGAGCTGGAAATGAAGAGCAGGCAAAGAGATCTTCAACCGTTGCTTTGCTAAGCTCAGGTATGTGTATACTCTTTGTACAGTTCTCACACACACATACCTTTTCAGCACATATATCAGCTGAAAACACAAAAGATTTTCATATAGAGTTAAGGTTAATGTTAAAACAAATGCAGATACTGAGGCTGATTCACTTAAGCATTTATGCGTATGGGAAGTAGTACTGCATGAGCACTCTTTAAGTACTCCTTCTTGAATCGGCCCTGAAACATACAACTCCTGATTTATGGCCATTTATGGTCACCCACTGCCTGTATTTCTTAGTGTTAACAGGCAGGTGAGTCCTGGGGACCATCTCACAGTCTCCTAAAGAGACTATGGACATCTCTGCGGGACCTCACCCAACTTGGGTATCCATCTCCTTCCCCAGGACTACACTAGCCATCTGCCTAGACAGTGCACCAGTAGGATCTCCCTCTGTTTACCCTTGTCCCCCCACTCTTCTGCTAGGGACCCTGCTCACCTTTGACAAAATCTCCCACATGACCCTTGCGGACCTGGGTACTCACCCAGCTGTCCGCCTCCTCAGCAAGCTTCCTAGAGTTAGTCTGGCGTACCTTTGGAAAACAATTACTAGACAGGTGCTCCCATGGGATCAAGTCATAGAATGCTTCAAAGACATTACCTTTACTGCCCTTCACCCAATCAAAAAAAGATACACTTTCTACCCAAGTACTTGACTCTAGTTTCTTACAATGTCTAAACCTCTGGTGTCACCCCATACCTGGTCATCAAGGCTTCCTTCATTTGGACATAGGAATTCTGATCCTCAGAGGGCAAATCTAACAAGGTATCCTGCCCATCACTGAGTAACCGCCCCCACAACCCCGCTCCCCAACCCTTCTCAGGGACCCGGTGGGAGGTCATAGCTACCTCATAGGCCTTGAACCATTTCCCCAATATATGCATTCTTATGGAACTCCTTAATGACATCTTTGGGGATGAATACTACCCTTGTTTCTACAGGCACAGATGGTGTGCTACCACGAGTGGGAGTAATTTCTAAACTCTTGGCTTTCAATTCCAACTCCCTCAACATCTTTTCATGCTCTAAATCCATTATCTCATCTTCCAAGGGTAACGTCTTATTCTCTAACTCCATCTTGCTACCTAGCTTGAGCTCGGCTAGCTCCAACTTATGCATTCTATCCCTCTCCCTGTCCTCCAGCCCCTCTTGGGACAGGCCCTTTGAAGAAACACTGCTGCCTGGCCTGGAAGGTACTTTCTCCCTGGTCAGGGCCAACTGCCCATTTCTATTCGCTGCTTCCTCCCTAAGCTGTTCAGGATGCTCAGTAGCATTTCTAGATTCCAACCAAGCCCTCAGCGCCTTTTGGAACTCTTCCTTCCTCTTCCTGGTGATGCCTTTCACAGGGATTTTAAATTTTTACAGAGGGTTTTAAGCTGTGGCACAGAGTAGGTATCCACCCTATCTTCTTCAAATTGTAGATCCGTAGATGCGTTGGATGCTGCTTTTGTCATGGTGGCAAGAATTGGCAGTTCTTAGCAAAAATAGAAGTCCCAAGGAAAATATTCCACCAAAAATGTATGTGGCCGCGTTATGGTCTGCACTCACTAGTAGTGTACACCAATCACTGTATCTGAGTCACAAATGCAAGTCCAAATCCTCCCCGCTGACGACCAATGTTAGAAATGGGGGTCTCTAGTTCGCAATGGATTGCACCTTTGTCCAAATAGAGACCCTTGCTTTTAGTCAGGGTAAGGGGCTACATTTCTAAAATAACCTCTGCTCACCCCTTTGGTAGCTTGGCACGAGCAGAAAGGCTTATTTCAGAGGCAGTGTGTAAAGCATTTGTGAACACATACAGTAATACAGTAAAAACACTACAAATGGACACCACACCAGTTTAGAAAAATAAGTAATCTTTACTAGACTTAACATAAGACCAAACGACAAAAACCCACAATACTGTAATAAAAATCTGACTTTAAAATGCAGAAATAGCTTAGTTCAATGTAGATGGTAAATGTGACACTTTACTCTCAAAGTACCTTGGATGAGTCACGCAATACAAACAAAAAGGGTCAGAGGGAAGGTAATGCGTCGGTTCCTTGCTTCGGGGGAGGTGATGCATCAGTTCTTTACTGCAAGGGAGGGGAGGTGATGCATCAGTTCCTTACTGGAGAGGAGGTGATGCGTCGGTTTCTTACTGCGTTCCGGTTACTATTCAACAAGATGGCGCCTTGATGCGATGCGACGATCTGGTGCGATGTGACAAAAGTGATGCAACAACGTGGTTGCGATGCGTGCACGCCCGACGGCCGTGTGGCAAAATCAATGAACTTTGGAGCCACGACAGGCCCTGCGACATGCTTCTCTTGTGATGAGAAAATGATTTCTGCGGCGGCGGCACGCTTCTCCGGTGATGCGACACGCTTCATCTGCTATGCGACGGCGAACAGCTGAGGCACGCTTCTTCGGCGATGCAACGGCAATTGCTGTGGCGGTGACATGCTTCTCCTTGTTGCGTCGCACTTCCAGCTCCCAGCGACAAGCAGTCTCTCAGAGGGCCCAAACAACAGCAGGCACCTCACTGCAGGTAGAATTCTCAGCAAGGGAATTCAGAGGGAGCTGGTGGTGAGGTCTTTGTGTCCCTGAGACTTCAGAGCAGGAGGCAAGCTCAGTGACAAGCCCTTAGAAATCTTCCTCTAGATAGTAAAAGTTCACACAAAGTTCCTTTTCTCCTTTCCTTGGCAATAAAGTAACCACTGCAGACCAACCCCAAACAGCAAACAGCACAGGGGCAGCAATCTTCCTTCAGCTTCTCTGGTTCTTCTCCTTGGCATAGGGTTCATCTTGATTTCCAGAAGTGATCTAAAGTTCTGGGGTCTAGGCCCCAATATTTATACTGCAAAATCATTTGTCCTCTGAAGGCAGAGGGTGCCTGTGCCCAGCTAAAACCAGTTCTGTCCTCTTGGGTGCAGCTTCCTGGCAGGAGGTGGAGATAGCATTGTTTGAGAGCAGACCTGGCCCAGGTAGCTGAAAGGAAATCTCCTCCCCCTACTCTCTATTCTATGAGGGCTCAGGTCAGTGAAAGGAAATCTCCCCCCCCTCTCTATATTCAAGGCAGGTACTATTCAGCCCAGCCCTGACCCATCAGACTGCTGGAGCAAGGGACCTATCCAGCCCTCTGTCACTCACAAACCAGACATTGAATACATAAACCTAGCAAAGACCTGTTGGATGGCTAGGTAAGAAAATACCTACTTTCTAAAAGTGGTATTTTCAAACACAGAATGTAAATATCACCCTCACTAAAAGATGTATTTTAACATTCTGAGTTCAGGCATACTAAACTCGAATTTCTACCTGTTCCCTGGGTCAGTTAGGATTATAAGATGTTATAATCAAACTTCCCATTCTTGCCTATGGGAACAGGTAGCCTTGCATAGTGAAAAACGGAATTGGCTGTAATTTACTATCAGAGCATGCCACACACATCAGGGCATGCCCTACCTTTTACATACAATGCACCCTGCCACCGGGTCTCCCTTAGGGGTGACTAATATGTAGAAATGGGAAGGTTTAGGGACTGGCAAGTGGGTGCATTTGCCAAGTCAATATGGCAGTCCCAGACTGCACACAGGCTCTGCAATGGTGGGACTGAGTCATATTGGACTGAGCCATATTTTACAGGCTGCTTTGTGGGTGGCACAATCAGTGCTGCAAGCCCACCAGCAGCATTTGATTTACAGGCCCTGGGGAAACATAGTGCACTGTACTAGGGTCTGACAAGTAAATCAAATAAGCCAATCATGGAGTCACTAATCCATTACAACAATTTACAATAGGGAGCACTTGCACTGTGGCACAGAATAGCAGTGGGAAAGTGCCCATAGCTCCTAGACCAGCAAAAACATAGCAAAAACATGGGTGGCAACAGCCAAAAATGGAAGGGAGACCCACGCCAATGGTGCAAAGTCTAATACTGAACACCAATATTATGCCAACATTTCGACCCCGTAGAGTTAAACATAGAAAGTCATTATTGCTTAAGGTGGACAGAGTACTTCGCTCCACTGGCGGAGCTTCCGGATTTTTGCCTACTCTGCATTCCGCTGAGAACGCAGAGTTGATGCAAAACTCTGACTCTGCAGCAGATCTCAGTTCAGTCCCAGGCCCCACAGTTAGCTCCCCGCCTCCACCCCCCCAATAAATATTTAAAAGAAATTAATAAGGAAGATAAAAAAGCACACTTACTTCTATCGCCGCGTCTCCGGGCTGCCCTTCTCCTTCTCACCGTGGTCTATCCTGCTGAAACCCCTACTTTAGACGAATGTCGTGGTAGGACTGTGCAGGCGTGTGCATTCCTACAAGATGTACGTCTGACGTAGAGGTTCGGTTTGTAGAAGAGACCACGACGAGGCGGAGGAGGGCAGCCCTGTGATGAAGCAATAGAGGTAAGTGTGTTTTTTTTATCTCATTTATTTATTTTCTTTAAATATTTATTTATTAGGAGGTGGTGGAGACGTGTAGCGGAGCTCCACAGAGTTTTTGTTTAACTCTGTGGAGCTCTGCGTAGTGCAACAACGCAAGCTCCGCCCGTTACTTATTGCAATGAAGAAATATTGATGGGAAGCACCTCAGTTGACTTGCAGGGAATTGCATGTTTGAATGGTGTAACGTGTGAAATATGTGACCTACCTAAAGGATGGCACTTCTAAGGTGGTTCTCTATCGATACAATCTGAAAAGGATCCACCATAGTGGTTGGATTTTGGGGAGGTAGTTGTAAAGTTTAAATAAATTAAATGCATTAAAAGCTGGCAGACGTGGTGCCTCGAAGCATGGGTGTAAAAATGTCTAATTTCTAAATATGCTGTGCCTTCAGAGGGACTCACCTAGGTATTGTGAGAAACCTTCTGAGACGTGTATTTTCTTCAATAATTAAATGCAAGGGACCAATCATGCATGACCAAATAATTCTCCATAGGCAATTCTCTTCTTAGTGAATCTGAAATACAGGGGGCATATATGATTTGGATTAAATAAATCCTGCAAAAATGGTTAACGCCGATATGGCGGGTTTAAGCGTTAATTACTCTCCCAGAATAATGTATGGCACTGTCAAGAATCAGTGTGGTAAGAAGCACTGTGTCTCTAGATGGAAAACCTAATCAATGTATGAGTATCGCTGTGTGGGAATTGCAGAAGTCAGTTACACCCACTGCAGTCACAGCAGTGACAAGATGACATTCCACTCCCACTAATGCGGCGCCATAATGGGGGGAAGCCCTTCACAATCCCCACTCACCTTGCTGGATCACAGAACCCTCATACACTCTACAATCAGTTATTCACCCGTTGCAACACTTCAGGGCATTGGGTCACGGGTGGTTACCCCTTTCCCTCAGTCAAGGTAATTTGCCCTCATTATGTTTTACCCCCTACCCACCGTTCAGAATTACACTACATCACACATACAGCAATGCCACAATTCACAGCCCGATGGCTGTACATCTGCTTACACCTCTTCTCAGGTGTTCTGATGTTGTTGATATCCTTACTACACCATATCAGACACAATACGCTCCCTCCATTGCTGCTAACACCTCAGCATATGTTCTGATTACAAATTATTACTTGGCATTTGTGGTCATTTAACTATTGTTGTACGGTACTGTTAAAACTTTCAATTTCAATAAATAGATTTAAACAAAAGAATGAGTATCCCTATGTGGGAAAAACAAGAGGTCAAAAGACTGTAGCTGGAATGGACCCTGCAGTGCGCTGGATCGTGATAATCTAGGCAAAAGTTACCCACATTGCTGCAAACACCATCAAAGATCAGTAAATGCTATCAAAATTAAAAGGAAACAATCAACAAACCATGTAAAATTAAGTTAGGGTGGTGGCAAACTGCTATCATGTGTTGAAAAGCTCCAGAACATACTGAGTGCAGTAAACACGTCTATCTTGCAGGGCTGCAAGCACGTGCCTGCTTGTGCTCACACTGCCATATATTCAACAGATTTCAATGGGATTGCTGCATGTTTGTCACCAAATTTAATTATGATTTGGGGGAAATAACACAGCTTGTGAGAGCTCTAATTACTAATTAAAATTGCAGAATTATAAAACAGTATTAGGCATAATGTTGATCTTCCAAGTAAAAGAACTACAATAGGCATTAAGAAAGCACTACCTTACCCTAGTATAGGGCTGCTATAGTTTGGGATAGGATGAATTTAGAATTGAATAATGTAAATACTTAGGACGTGATATATAGTTTGGTGGATGACTGTCTTCAAAACAAACAAAATAACAATGTGGGACCTCCTTTCCATGCAGACCACTGCCACCATCATGAGCTCCATCCACTCAGGAGCACCCAGAGAGCCCTGCCCTCATCACATGTTCAACCTGGGGAACAGCATCAACAGCAAGTAACTCAATACAATCCTCATCTCATCCTTCACCTCCTCCTCCTGTTCAGAGGGACGGAAACACGTTGAAGTCAAACCGCTCCTCAAGAAAACCCACTGCAGACGTTAAAGAACTCAAACACTACCGGCCAGTCTCCCTTCTCCTTTTTCCCACTACAGTCGTGGAGAAAGCAATAAACCTCCAATTAACCAACAACTTTGAAAATTACAATCTCCTAGACCACTCACAATCTGCATTCTGCACAAATCACAGCACAGTGACCAACCTAATCGCAGCCACCAATGACATCATGGCTCTCCCAGACAGAGAGACCAGAGCCCTTATCCTTCTTTATCTTGCCGCAGCCTTCAACACCATGCCGCACTGGACCCTCCTACACGGGCTCCACCAGATTGAGATGCAAGGGAACATCCTCGGGTGGATTGCATCCTTCTTCACTGGAAGAACCCAAAGCCTTTGTAGAAGCTGAAACAAGAAATAATAAATGATTCCACACATACGACTCTCCGTCAGCACATAGTATAGCAAGGTTTATTAGAGACCAACAAACAGTGGATTAACGTGCAGCATGGAGACATCAGCAAAGTCACTGAATGTCTGAAGAGGTGACGTGTCTGACAGCTTTTATAGGCCCAAACTGCAAAGGATGTAGCATCATAACATACGTAGCACAAATTAAGCATAGTTCATTTGACCAATTAGCAAGGGCCTAAACAGTTATGCACCATTTAAGGTCCGAAACATACTGTTGCCGACCACATGACCCAAGTGGACAGCTTCTGGAACTTTCTACTGTAATGTAAGATATAAGTCTGGTGCTTTTCCAGTTAATAATTGCAACATATAGTAATGACCAAAAACATATTGTGAAATGGGATATGCCGAAATGTACGTGGCTAAGCAAACATCTTCCCTTGCCACATATCTCTGTTGAGCAAGCCTTGCATCACTAAAGCTGTTTCTCTGAAGCTAGAGAAAAGTGCAAGCATCTTGTGCATGTGTTTTTTATGTCAACGTAACAGGGCCTAGAAGCTTACTGCATTTGGTATAATAAAGAAAATGGCTTCTACATTGACCCATCTGATACCAAATCATTATCTCTTAACCCTTCACCTCCATCTCCTCTCCTTCATCATCGTCATTGGTATGGTGTTCCTGAGGTCCATACCATTTATTATGGGGCATCCAGCATGCACAGCAGGATACAAAGGCTGTGCAGCATTCTGGGCAAACCTGGATCATCACGCAGAGTGTTATTAGTACTGTGATTATTACAATAATCACTTCCAATATCCATGATCCCCAGCCTACTAACCATATCATTATGTTTTCCCACATGCTTCCTGTATGTATGCCGTGTGCTTCGTCCCTAATGTTTTTAATCTTGTGTATTGCATCATCTATATTGCGGCTGTTGTCAGGTATATAGGAATAGCACCCCTGCTGGATGACGTGGCAGACTCCTCCCTCTTTGACCAGAATGATGTCTAACGCAACTCTACAGCCCTCATGGCTGTCAGTTCCTCAGTAATATTTCCCATCCCTGTTGCTGAGTGTTGAGTCAGCTAGGTCTTCAATCATTCTTGCTAACAGATGTATTCTCTGTGTGGTGTAGATAACTCCTGCACCAGGGACCATCATCCCAGGACCTGTCATCACATTGTCTGGCCATTCTGGCGTCTTCCTAACTCTCCTTGGCTGTTGGCCTTGGTGTGTAATCTGTACTATGTTGGAAAAATGTGTCATTTCGGGAGTGATGGAGGCAAGATAACAGAGGCCATACCATCCTGGGGGCAGGTAGAAGTATGCCCATTGGCTGCAGACAAAAAATAGTCCCTTGAAACCTACTAGTCCAGGTGAAGACTGCTGATCGCTCTTTCTTATTCGTGACAGCTTGGTGGTGTGTGTACAGTTACTTTCACCAACGAAAATTGAGGGTGTTACTGGTGATGTTACTGAATCTTCACCACCTGAAATTCTGAATGCTAAATCATTCCTTTGCCTTGCATTCCCTTAATCCCTGCTCAACCTTAGCTAACTCTGCAATGCTACAACCAAAATTGCATTTCTTCCTTTCCCATCAGTAGCTGTGTAAATGTGCATGGCAACCTGAAGGGGACGGGGCGTACCTGCACAGCATTCTTATTAGGTGTTGTCCCTCTGTCATTCTGAATGCATGATGGTGCTACTAGCTGTTGTCTTACCCTAAACCTTGGTACTTTCCCCTCAGCCCCTTTGTCCCAACCATCTCTGTCTTTCCATTCCTTATTCCTGCTTGTTTTGTCAAATGTACTCAGTGTTGCCTGATCTCTTTTTGTTGGTTGCATGTTCATGTATGGTACCCACTGGGTCATAGGCCTTGCAATTCCCAATCCTACTGCCATTCCCTTCCCGGGAGCTGCAACAGCTATAGACATGTTATGCTGCCCGAAAAGCATGTCACGTGTCAGGACGCAACCCACATATTTAAAGACCAGGTAGGACATGGTAGCTCATGCTATTTTCTGTGTTTGTTGGTAGGTGGGTGCAAACATAACAGCCAAATATGTTCATTAAGGGTACATACATTTTTAGCATTTCAACTGTTTGTTTCCGTGATATTCGTCCCACAACTCCCTTTCTCCTCCTTCTTTAATGTCAGCCTCCCCCAAATTGTCTTGCTCTTGAAAATCTAGTCTCTCCTCATCATAGGTCACATTTTGATCCCCCTCATCCCCCTGCCGGCCATTGACGAACGGTATTTCGATATCTTTTGCAAATATTATTACCAGTGCAGTCACTATTATCCCTGGGACTGGTGTCAATATTGCTCCTAATACTGATGGCCATTTTCTATCCGGTCTTCCCGTACTTGGCATTGTTCCTTTCTTTCACTTGTTCAGTTAATGTCTCTAATAAGACCAGATCCTATGTCTTCTATTGCATAAATCACACAATCCAAAATGTCAAGGCGTATGTCTGCAATATGTTGTGCTGTTGTTTGTAGTCCAAAAGGGGGGAATGAAATGTCTTGCAAGAGGATTTGGCATAGTCAGTTCCAGCACACTATTTAAGTCTATTCAAAGACATAACAGATTTATATGAATTATTATTTGTCACTCTTCTACTCTCACCTGTATAAACCTAAGCTTTGCAGATCAGTTTGCTGGCATTTGTCGTAATTGCAGTCTAATTCGGTGTTTGCGTACCCTTAAACAAGTGTTCAACTCAGTTCTTTGAGGTTCTAAAGTCTTGTCTTTGATATGTAACTAGCGGGTGATGCACTGCTATGTGCCTAATTGGAGCATCACCAGCAACTCTAACTCGCGGGCTCTGCACCTCATAGGGGTCTATTGGTGCAGACACCAGTCAACCATTTAGAAGGAAACGTTGCTGCCTTGATGGTGTACCATCAGAGGTTACTAGCACATGACAGTTGGCACTCCCTTGTAAGGCAGCTGGTAGAGATGTCTTTGGAGCGGTGATACCCAGATGCCTGGACTTGTCGTGCGCAGTAGGTGACTGCCTCTGGGGTCTTCTGTCTTCTGAAGGAGGCCTAGCCTGCCCCGAGCAGGTATCTGCCTCTTATTTCCTGTTGGTCTTGTCTTGCATGGTGGATCGAAGGTTGTATCTGCGTGGTGCCTCAAATGTCATTGGTGGTGCTGGTAGAGCTGGTTCTCTGCTGTCTGGTCCTTCTGCTTTCTTGGTGTGGGCGCTGTGGATCCAGGATGTCAGCCCTTGGCACTTGACTGCTGTGGTTAGGATGATCTGGTGGGGTCCCTTCTACCTTGGCTGGAGGCAGTGCCGTCGGGTGTGGGCCTTTACCCAGATCCAGTCACCAGGCTGAAGGTCATGAGGCGGTGGAGTTGCTGCTTCTGGAAGAGCCTGCAGAACCTGGTGTACACGTTTGTACTTGTGGGTGGGGGGCATGTCAATGAAGTCCAGCTGGAGGCTCTCAAAGGGTCCGGGGGCGGTGGGAAGTGGCCAGGTGCAGTTTGTGTACCTTTTTCATTATTGTATGGCACTGCCTGCCTGCAAAGTCTTTCTGCTATTTGGCGAAACTTGCAGCTGTACCAGCATTGTGAAAATAGTTTGATTATACCGTCCCTGCCAACGTGTGAGGGACCATGAAAAAGGCGTGCCATGGAGGGGAGCATGGATGAAGGTAGGCATATTTTCCCATTTGGCCCTGTCCATAATCCTTCCTTTGTTTGCACACACCCACCCTTTATCCACTCCTCCTTTACTTCTTTCTCAACTTTGCTCTGAATGTTTATGGGGTCAAAGTGTAAGGAATCATTGGTAGCCTCTGTGTCATTGCTGTTGCCTATCATCCGTACCATAGCTAGTTGACAGCCTGTCAGTGCTATTCTCTTTGCTTCCCCATCAATAACGGATTTCCTTTTCACACATAGTCTTTTGCTGAAGTGTGCGCTGCATATTTGATGATAGCCACCTTTGATGGTAGTAGCAAGGCTTGGAGAAGGTCACTTATCAATTGGGTGTGTTGTATTTGTTGGCCAGCTGATGTGAGGAATCCCCTCATTGACCACAGCCAAAGTCATGGACCACTCTGAAGGCAAACTGGCTGTCTGTGTAAATGTTTGCTCTTTATCCCTTAGCCAATGTGCATGCCCTTGTTAATACCACAAGTTCAGCTGCATGTGCGCTCTTGGCATTTGCCAGCCTTCCCCCTTCCAGTAGTTTATTAGCTGTGCCCACGGCATAGGAGGTCTGCAAAGTTCCTTTGTCATCCCGAAGACATGACCCATCTACAAACAAGTCACCTTGTGAATCGGGAAGTAGTGTATCTTTCAAGTCTGGGCGCACCTTTGTGTGTCTGTGAATGGCTAGTACACACACAATCGTGAAAGGCATCATCTAATTCTAGATCATCCAGCTCGTGCTCTGTTGGCAAAAGGCATGCTGGGTTCAAAGTGGTATATTTGCTGATGACAATGTGTGGTGCTAGCAGTATCAGTTCAAACCTGGTAAGTCGTGCATTTGTCAGGTGCTGAGTTTTAGTAGACATGAGCAGTGTGTCCAGCGCATGGGGAATGTGCAAAATTATGGTGTGTGCCAGCACTATGCTCTCAGACTGTTCTACTGCTAGTGCTGCTGCAGCAACGGCTCGGAGACAAGGCGGGAGCGCAGAGGCCACTGAGTCTAGTGTTGCTGAGTAATATGCCACTGGGCAGTAGTAGGGTCCGTGCTTTTGACTTAACACCCCCAGTGAGCACCCTCCCTTCTCATGGCAGAACAGGTGGAAATCTTTGCTGTAATCTAGGAGGTCTAGCTCTGGTGCTCAACTCAGTTCGCTTTTGAGTCTGTTGAACGCCTGGTCACAGTCCGGTGGCCAAGGTACCACGTCTGGGACCTCTTTCTGTGTTAGTGCTTGTAATGGTTTTGCAAGAAGGGAGAAGTTTGCAATCCAGTGACAACAGTATCCTGCCACCCCCAGAAATGCCTGAACCTCTTTCTGTGTGTGTGGCTGGGAAAAGTGGGTTATGGTTAATATCCTGTCAGGTAGTAATCTCCTGGTCCCTTCGGACAGGTCGTGGCCCAGATACTTCACAGCAGTGAAGCAGAACTGTAATTTCTTTTAGGAAACCTTGTAACCCTTCTTTGCTAGGTGGCACAGGACCGCACTGGTGTCCTGTTGTTATGTGGGAATCTAGGACCCTAGTGACATTTTCCCGATTTATGCCCATATATAGGTATAATTCACCCAATCCTTATATAGGCATAGGAATCATTACCTTATTTAGTCTTAGCCTGTGCAGCCCAAATACGGCTTGGCTACTTCCACTAAACTCCGAGAATACCCAACGATTTTTTGGAAAAACCAGCCTTCAGCAGTCAGGGACTTCCCCCTGCTTGAGTACTAATTTATCCAAGAACTCCTGGAATTTTCAAGGAACTGAGGCACTAGTGACGATATTATGTCCAATCTTACGTCAAACTCGGCACCTTCAAAGTATAAATATGCCTACATTTTCCCAGTCAAACACACAGTGGTTTAGGAGCAGATCGACTAACTACTTGCCCGACGCCCTGCTGCTGCAAGTGCCGAAGGAAGCCGACCCTCCAACTGACGCACTGAGAAGACGCTGTCTTTTCTCTTGCCGAGAAATCCAGCTCTGGTGTTTCCAGGCTACCCTTGCGGGTTGCTGGGAGATCGAGTCCTGAGAGAGAGATACAAGAACTCTATCATTCTAAAACCAAGGTACGGAGCTGATTAGACCATTTGAGATTTCTTGGAACAGATTCTTGGCAAAAAATTACTAGACTTAAGCTACACCACACTTACTCCTCCCTCGTACAAGACTTAGGTTAGGTACACCGGGGCAGGCGTATTTTAAAAGCACCAGTTAAGTACTTTTAGCCACTATTTTATCACTGCATGTATTTTATGCATTTTATATATTCTATGTTTATGGCTTAGAAACCATATCATTAAGCATGGGCAAATTTTGCGAATCTGGTGTTCGCGAATTTGCGTATTTGCGAAATCCCAATCCGCAAAATCCGCGAATTCTCGCGAATTTGCTGATTTTTTTTTTGTGTTCGCAAGCGTTTTTGCCAGTTTGCGAGGGTTTTGTACCAGTTCGCAATTGCGAACTCACTTGTCGGCTCGCAACGGTCGCGACTATGTTGTTTCTACGTCTGGTTCATCATCACAGGTTCCCAGCACCCTCTGTTTCACCACTACCACCCTCTGTTTCACCCATTACACCCTCTGGTACATCAATGCCACCCTCTGGTTCATCATCACTGTAGATTATGGGGGAGGAAAGCAAGCACACCTGCCCTGCTTCAACTGACATGAATTAATTTGGGGTTGGTTTATTAATGTGTCACTGTTTTAAAATTCCAGTCTGGCACCTGCTTCCTTATCTGTAATTTGCTTTCTGTTGCAGTGCAAATTTTTTCCAGGACCTTTGTGGCCTACTTATAGCTATTCTATGAGCCTGCTGTGAGGGTCAGAGCAGGGTCATACAATTGTTGCAACTAGCAACTGAACTCTGGAGGGGCCCCAGTCAGGAAGCACTACAGGGAATGGTTACTAATGATGAGTTTGAACTTTTGCACCTGCTGATTGCGTTCAGTTTTGCAAAACTCGTTTTTCTGCGATGTGTAATCTCGCGAAGTGTGCGGCTCGCTAGTACAATTTTGCGTGTGTTTGCAAGGAAAATCTCGCGCGAACTTACCCACGCGGTCGTGAACGGGCGCGGCCATCTTGTTTCTCATTCATTGCTATGGTTCTGGGCATGCTTTTTGTATCCTCTCTGAATCTCTGCCATCCTTTGCTTGTTTGAAGATTTTTTTTATCTATTTTACTTATTATCTATCCCTCTATTTTTCTAGCTCTACATTTTTGTGTTTTCTGCTACTTGTGGTTAATTTTGAACTACTTTTTTAAACTCTTTTCTTTTCTTCTCTTCCCTATTCTATTTTCTTTATTATTTAGCTTCCTTTCTGCCCAGACCATGGTAAAGGGAGCCGGGAAGCATCCCGAGAAGGGGAAGGGTCCCGCACCCCGTGCCCGGCTCCCGTGCGGGCGTTCGAAGGGGAAGCAGGTCGCACCCCGGGAGATCTTCAGCCCGGAGGAGGTGGCCGCACTAATTTTTTATGTTCAGCGCCGCCTCCCCAGGACCATCATGGCAGGCGGCAAGATCAGTAGCGGGTACGGGATCCGGGAGCGCCGGAAGCGGTGGGAGAAGGTGTGCCGGGCCATGTACCACCACTCTAGGGTCCGGCGCACCTACAACCAGGCCAGTGTGTGGCAGAGTCATTTAGCTCCCAAAGTCACCGATGATTGATCCCCAATGATGATTAGATTATCCAACGCAGGACAAGAGTACTTAGTCAGAGTCAAGAAGTGTCAGAGGCACAGACTCATGCTTGCAAAAATTCCAAAACCTTTAGCTGAGCCACTCTAGTCTGGAGGATCAAAAACCACAGAGTCTATTTAAGTTTAAAAGCTTTATTAAAAGTAAACACATTTACTAAGGGAGAAGCCCCATCTGGTTCGCATCTCGCACTAGGTATCCTATGCCAGGTGCCGTGCACCTGCCCCTTAGAATGGTGGGCCTGCACCCCTGGTCCTTGTCCGGCATTACCAGGGCCCACCCCCTACCACCAGGCTGCCCTGGGACGCCCGGGAGGCACGCAATCTGTCGCCCTTGCCTCCCCAGCCGGTGTTGACTTCCTCCCAGCGGAGAGCTTACCATATCCCCGCTCAGAGCTGGCCTATGGAGTCCACCAAGCGGCCTCCCATCAACCACTGTTTATTGATCGCAAGTCACATTTCCCCCACAAGGGTGGCCAAGGCCCTCAGGTCTGACACCCTCCCCACCTGCGTTCAAGATAAATGACCAACGTTCTCTTATGAAAGTGTCCGTCCCTAAGTCCGACAGGTGTACCCCATCCTGGTGGTACATTGCCTCTCCAGAAATCATCCGGTGTTGCATGTAGCGCAAGCGGCCCTTCACTGAGCACAACCTTGCCAGTTCACCGTTCAATCTTCTTACTGAGACATTCAAAGATCTCGCACGGACTCCCGGGCCACATGTCCTGCGTGAGAGCATGCCTGACCAAACAATCTTTGCTGCTGGAAAAGTGTGCCCCAGCCAGGCAAACTCTGCAATTAAAGCCTCCTTGACTGCCAAGCGTCCTCTGTCGACCATGTCGTTGCCTCCCAGGTGCAAGATAATCCAGTCAGGTGGCCTGTGACCTTCCTGCGCCTTGAGCTCCTCGACGAGCCGCCTCAAGTGTCAGATTCTCATCCCCCCGACGCCACGCCAAAGGAATTCGGTCTCGCTCAAGGCCGCCGGTTTCACCACCTGTCGTTGCTGCAAGCACACCGTCGCGCGACGTACAAACGAGTGCCCAAGTACCCACACCACAGACGCAGGCATGCTAGTCAGAAGGAGAGAAATGACACTGTTAAACACCGTCCGATACGAGAATGCCACATCTGGTCATAACAATTCAGGCCTGACATATTTTTTATAGCACCCTGATGCCCTGCGTCCCACACCCCTTACTGCGTCGGGGGAGAGACCCGCCCCGGCCGCCAAAGTGGCAGCACCAATCCTAAATGAATGCGAGGAGAAACCGGCTCTACCCAGACCCAATTTGCCCAGGGCCAACTTGAACACTGCTTTGAATTGGTATTGAGACAGGCAATGTCCATTCTCATGTATGAACAGGGCCGGCCCCCACCCACATGGCTTGTCCCCATGAACACCCCAAAAAATCGAAAAACACAGAAAAATCAGCACAATCCCATGCCATCCATGCCCTCCATGATGTTTAAATTCAAGACACCCCACAGAAAGACTAGGCCCATGCACCACTCACTACCCCTGGTGAAAAGCCACAACAACAGCCCAAAAAATCGAAAAACACAGAAAAATCAGCACAATCCCATGCCATCCAGGCCCTCCATGATGTTTAAATTCAAGACACCCCACAGAAAGACTAGGCCCATGCACCACTCACTACCCCTGGTGAAAAGGCCTCAACAACAGCCCAAAAAAGCGAAAATCACAGAAAAATCAGCACAATCCCAAGCCCTCCATCATGTTTAAATTCAAGACACCCCACAGAAAGACTAGGCCCGTGCACCACTCACTACCCCTGGGCATAAAGGTGGAAAGCTAGGCAAAATGGTTGCAGACCTAAGAACACTGTCTGCATTCATAATGGCCCCTTGCCTCCCAGCACATGCCCAGGGCCTGCCTGTACCAGCACTCAAAATGGCCCCCACCCACATGGCCTGTCCCCATGAACACCCCAAAAAATTGAAAAACACAGAAAAATCAGCACAATCTCATGCCATCCATGCCCTCCATGATGTTTAAATTCAAGACACCCCACAGAAAGACTAGGACCATGCACCACTCACTACCCCTGGTCAAAAGGCCCCAACAACAGCCCAAAAATCGAGAAACATTGAAAAATCAGCACAATCCCATATCATCCGTGCCCTTCATGATGTTTAAATTCAAGACACCCCACAGAAAGACTAGGCCCATGCACCACTCACTACCCCTGGTAAAAAGGCCACAACAGCCCCAAAAAACGAAAATCACAAAAAAATCAGCACAATCCCAAGCCATCCAGGCCCTCCATGATGTTTTTATTAAAGAGACCCCACAGAAAGACTCAGTCCACCCACCACTGAGTACCCCTGGGCAAAAGGCCCCAACAACAGCCCAAAAATCGAAAATTCCAAAATTGTAGTTGCAGCAACTGTAATGCCCCAAACAAACTTACTTGTGAAAATTATAATCCAAAAGTGATCCAAAGAAAGTCAAAAAGGCCTCAAATCCAAATATCCAGCAGCATCCACAAAAAGTAATCCTTCCAGGTGAAGAATCCGAATGAAAGTGACCAGCACGTGAAGAAAGTACTGGGAGGAGCCTGCTGGACAGGAACAGGAAGTTGGAGACTGTGGGGCACTTCCTTCCTCCCACCCCCCCCCCCCCCCCCCAAAATGGACTCCTTGCAAAAAAAAGTGCAGGCAAATGTCAACCTGAGGAGTTATTCTGATAAAAATCATCATTTCCAGAAGGTTTATGCTGCTTGCTGGTGGATTTCTTGTGCAGAATTGCAAATTTTGTATTTTCGCGAGTGCAAGATGGTTGCTGCCCGCCGCATCTACGTGTTCGCAATTGCGAACTCCCGCGATACGTGATCACGGCGTACTCGCGTTGACAAACTCTCGCTGTGCAAGGTGGCAAGCCGCGATGACGTAATCGCGGTCGCCAAACTCCAGCGGGATCCCGCAGCAAGATCCAAAATGGCACAGCACTCGCAAAATATCGAGAAAAACAACTCGGCAAACGCTGAATGACGGTAAGTGAACGCCGCACGCTGCAAAATTGTATCACAAAGAAAAAAAAATCCGCTTCGTGCGAATTTGCAGATTTTGCAGGAAATTCGCGAATCTCGCGGATTGCGAATTTACCGAAAATCCGCAAAATCCGTAAGCGGAACGGATTTTCCGCCCATGCTACATATCATGCTTTTACAGTACTATTTTATAATACTATTCATATTATATGCATTTCAATTGTAGCAGTGCATTTCTTATGCTTAAGAAATAAGACTGTTCAATAAATACTTTTATTGAAAACGCCTGTCTCTCTATTTCTAAGCAACTCTGGTGAAACAAAGCATGCACATCTGACTGAGTGAAATAGCCGTCTATTGTTTCTGCGACTCTAGAGATATCTTTCATTCTGGGGAAACAAAGTTGTCATGTTATATGGTTGTCAGAGACTAATCCCTTCTTGTACTTTCGAGAAAGTTTCTAGTGACCTCTGAGCTAGCAGGCACTCACAATTAAGTCTAATATATTCGGCAGAGAACTAGTCGACTTAAGTCCTACGTCTAAACTGCAGGATATATTATTCCAATGCGCAGAGCCTATTGGGAATATAGGAACTACACTACACTGTATGCAAGCATCCTTTGAGGGCGATGCCAATAACAAATCGTCTATGTACCAAACCAGAGTTGAGCCGCCCTTCAGCACTAGGAAGTCTAGATCTGTCTTTAGTGCATTTGTAAAGAGGGAGGGTGATTCTGTAAAACCTTGTGGAAGCCTACACCATGTGAAACGCTTAGATCGGAAGCAGTACGAGAAATATGATTGGCTGTCAGGGTGGAGGGAAATGGTAAAGAAGGCGGAGCTCAAATCCAATACTGTGATGTGTGTGGCTGTGACTGGGATATTAGACAGTATTGTTGCTGGGTTTGGAACAACTGGGAAGGAAGGTATCACTATTTTGTTCAATTCCCGCAGGTTGTGTGTAAAACGGTATACAGGGGCCCCATCCGGGTCCTTGGATGCTTTCTTCACAGGGGGTAGTGGTGTATTGCATTGGCTAGAGCGTATCTCCCTCATTTTTCCCAGCTTCAGGAGTTCCTGTATTACTGGTGCTATGCCCTCCTCCCCTTCCTTTGAAATTTTGTACTGTGGTATTCTCGGGAGGGGGGCTCCTGGCTTCAATGTAATCTGTACTGGTGGGTAATTCAACACTTGCCCTACATCATTTGCACTGGTAGCCCAGACTTGGGGTGGCACACAGTCGCGCAGCACTGTGGGTATGACGGGGCCACTGCAGGTCATGAAAGCTTGATGCATCAGGCCATTACGTCTAGTTTCCAGAAAGAACCCTGTTGGTGAGCAGTGTATGGTGCATTGCAATTTACAAAGCAAATCCCTCCCCAGCAAGTTCACTGGGCAGAATCTGCTGAGGATAAACTGATGGTTGACAGTTATGGTGCCTACCCTTAATTGCAATGGCTGCATTAGATATTCATCTATTGGTTGTCCTGTTATTCCTACTGCCGTAACCTTTGTTCCCGAAAGTGGTGCCTCCGGCGTCACTGACACTTTTAGCATTGATCTTTGAGCTCCTGTGTCTATCAAGAAGGTTACAATTTTACCCAAAACTGTCCCCTCTACATATGGACCTGATTGATCCACTGCTATGGCTGGAGCTATTAGGCAGTCTTCTACTTTCAGGCATCCCTAGAATAAATCTTGGTTCAGCTGTGGGAAGCTATTGTCCTGCTGTCCCCACCTGTCCCTCCCTGCCCAGTCCTGCTGTGTTGGAGGCATGTCTTTGGACATGTACCCCTGCTGTTCATTATTTCTGTACTCTGTGCGCTGGGTACTATGTTGGTATTGTTGTTGGTCCTGTCCCCTATTCTGTGTGGGCCTGCCTTCCACATTTTTCTTTTTTAATATGGGGCAGTCTGCTTTCCAGTGACGGGGTCCTTACAGTAGACGCAAGCTGTACCTGGTGGCAGTAGGGACGCTGACCTGTTATTATGTGGCCTTTCTGTACCCATCCCCCTTCCTCTGTCCCTCCCTCTTACTTGCTGGCTTGTGTAGGATGTTTCTTGCGCTACCACTAGTCTGACCTTTTCCTTCTTTATGTTCTCTGCTTCTATTGTCTGTACATTGAACTGATAATCAGACCAGTACCTTGCTGCTGCCAGCACCTTTTCTATGGGCTCTTGCTGCCTTCAAACAAAAGAGGTTTGTAGGTGTGTTTTAATAGGCGGTCTCAGGCCTTGGACAAAAGTGGTGACAAAGGCTGGCATGGCTTCTCCCATTGGATTTTTTAGCCCACTGTTCTGCTGATAGACTTGCAGAAGGCGGTCAAAATACAAGTTCACACTCTCATCCTTTTCTTGTTTAGTATGTGTGATCTTGCTCCAATCTACCTTGTCTTCTGGTATTTTTGTCTTTTAAGTATTTCACTACTTCTTTGTACTTCTCATCTACTTCATCTCCTGGTGCTCCTCCCTTCCCCCTTCCTGGCTCCCCTTTTGGCCAATCCACTTTCCTTTTACAATCTTCCCACAGATCCTTTGGAACAAATATATTAAATAAGGTGTCAAAATCTCGCCATAACAGTCCTCCCAAAACCGCCATCCTGTCTAGCTCAGCGTACCCTTTCCTTGGCTCCTCTCTGAGCTTGGGAAAGTCCTTTGTAAATCACATAATGTCTTGTCTGGACCAAGGGACATGGACATATGGTAATGTGTTATCTTTACCCCCTGGTATTTCTCTAGGGGGCATTATGAGTGCTAGTGTGGCAGCCGTTGAAGTGCTGGTGTTCCTGTGTGAGTGGTGAGGGTGTGGACTACTTCCAGCAGCGCAAATGTGTTCAGCAACTGCTTCCACTGTTGCAGTTTCTCAACCGCATATTGTAGCCTATCTGTCATGTCTTCCTCTTTGTATGTTTGCAAGTCCGAGACTGCGAAGCTAAACCTCCCTATATCCCATCCATACTGTGCAGGTAGTGGTAGGAGTATACCTGTAGTATCCGGGCCTGGGGCCTTTGCTCTCTGGATATAGGCAGTATGGACCTGGGGGCCCCTTTCCATTAACTGTGCTTGTGCTAGTAAAATGACTTTTTCTCAGTATATCCTGTTGTGGTGTTGTGTGAAGTCTTCTACTGCTAGTGTTCCTGCCGCCATCTGTTGTAGTAAATCCGGGCATTTGGCTGTGTCTGACTTCAGTAGTCTCCTTTGTGTTGAGGGAGAGCCCTGTGGGGATGGGGTAGCACTATTTGCTCTACCTAAACTGACCCGCCCAGTCTGTGGTGCAGGCTGTTGAGACCCCCCTACTGCCTGTTCTAGTAATTCAATGTCATGGACTGTTTGGAGTACTTATGTACAACCTTCCCCAGACCAGGCACTGCCACTGTGTTAATGACATTGTGTCATCTGCTGATATGTTGTCGAATTATTGTAGCTATTTGTGGCCTATTAGTCTTGGTTGTTTTATGTATCCCTGTGTACATTGAGCCTGCAGCTGTCTTTTCTTACCACTATATTTTCTGGCGGCATGGACTGCCTCTGTCTTCATTAGCTGCAGAACAGCAATGTTTTGGACGGTGTCCAAGTCTATTTTGGTAGCGTCTTCATTGAAAATTCTGCGTACTAAGGCTACAGTGTCTGTCTTCTGCTGCTGAGTTAACTCAGAGGGTTTTTCTGTTGGAGCGGAGTGTGAGACTGTAGTGGATCTTATCCGCCCCACTAGAAAGTCTTCTAGCACTGCGTCATCGTCCTTATCTTCCTTTTCTCCCTGCTTTTCATTCTCCACCGGTATGCATGGGTATACCCCTACAATATCCCTTTGCACTTTTCTCCAATTCTCATTTATTTTCTGATTACTTATCTCAATTAGCACCCTATTCTTGACCTCTAATAATTCTCTGTGGACTTTCGATTTGACATCATTAGTTGCTCGTTTGTCTCGCAGAACCAAATCCCATTGGAAAAAAGATTCCCACTCAGTTGGTTTTATCTTTTTGCCTTTTGATTTCAACATTTGTCTCAAATATGACAACTTTTTGATGTTGTACTTCCCTGACGTGGGAACTGTAAGTCCGGTCTCCTAGCTGTCAGGTCATGCCCTTTATGTATAAATAGTATGGAGTGAAGTCCTTGGCTTAGGACCACATTGTATGCCGGAGAGTCTTTAGGGGAAGCCGGCTGATTGCTGTCTAAATTATTTTTGCAGAGTATGTTTCCTATTGTGAGAGACACGTGGAGTGTGTGAAGCGCAAGCGCTAACCTGCATTGCAGTTCAGACACACCAGACAGATGGGTGGGGTCTTGCGCTATACTATGAACAGACAACACAGTGGGTAAACGTATGCTTCTCAGCCACTCTGTGATAGCAGAGGAAGCCATTCATCAGGCAAACAGACAGGTCAATTTATTCAAATTCACTCAAGCATTCATAAGTAGGAATGAGAGAGATTTCTGGGTGCTTATTACTGGCGTCCCATGAACCGAAGGAAAAGTGACAGGGAAGTGTTTTAGAAGAAAGATTAGTAATTCCGTCTCCTTACAATCTTCCTTTATCCCATAATCGGGCGGAAGGGCGGCTAGGCGGAATTGATGGCATTCAGGCAATCAAGTAAACAGTGCAGGATGGTGAAATCTACATCAAGTGCAAACACATAAAACATAAAACAGATTCTGGCAACCCTGCGCGCAGCGCTGTCAGAAAGTCTGTGTACTGTAACTATGTGCAGTGTTATTAAACTAATCCCAGAAGAGTAACAGAGGAAATAGGAACAATATTATTGTTATGTCAACGGACATCTGGAACAGGACGCAAAGGGGAGCACATAAGATAGCAAGGTTTATTGGAGACCAACAAAAAGTGGATTAACGTGCAGCACGGAAACATCAGCAAAGTCACTGAATGTCCGAAGAGTTTACGTGTCTGACAGCTTTTATAGGCCCAGACCGCAAAGGATGTAGCATTATAACATACATAACACAAATTAAGCATAGTTTATTTGACCAATTAGCAAGGGCCTAAACAGTTATATACCATTAAGACCCAAAACATACTGTTGCCGACTACGTGACCCAAGTGGGCAGCTTCTGGGACTTTCCACTGTAATGTAAGATATAAGTCTGGTGCTTTTCCAGTTAATAATTGCAACATAATAGTAATGACCAGAAACATATTACAAAATGGGATATGCCGAAATGTGCGTGCCTAAGCGAGCATCTTCCCTTGCCACGTATCTCTTTTGAGCAAGCCTTGCGTTACTAAAACTGTTTCTCTGTAGCTAGAGAAAAGTGCAACCATCTTGTCCATGTGTTTTTTAGTCAACTTAACATGGCCTAGAAGCTTTCTTCCCTTGGTATCATAAAGAAAATGGCTTCTACACCTTCACCATTCCACCCAACACACCGAGCCCTAAGAATGTAATCTGTGGCATTCCCAAAGGGTCCTCTGAGAGCCCAACCTTGTTCAACACATTTTTGACCCCTCTGGCCACCTTGGTCTGATCCTATGGTATGAACATCATATCATACGCTGAGACACTCAGCTAATTCTCTCCCTATCATCAGACCCCACAAAAAACAAAGCCAACGTTCCCAGGTGCATGACCAGCATCGCCAGCTGGTTGCAGAACAGGTGTCACAAACTCAACACCAACAAATAGAGATCTGCATCTTTGGGAACAACACCTCCCCCTGGGACGACTTCTGGTGGCCAGCTGAATTTGGCCCCTCACTAACACCCACAGATCATGCAAGGAACCTTAACATCATACTCAACAGCAAGCTCACCATGAAGTAGCAGATGAGCAGTATCACACCTGCCTCCTCTGCATGTGCCAGGAAATCCTCAAGTGGCAACCCATCAGCACCAGATGCACCGTCTCCCAGGCCCTTATCGGTAGTCCCCTGGACTAAGACAAATTCCCTCAACACGGGGATCACCTCCCAACTTCTAAATAGACTCCTGACCATTCAGAACACAGCGGCCAGTCTTGTCTTCCACCTACCAAGCAGGATCCACATCACCCCTCACCTCAAATCACTAAGGTGGCTCCCCATCAGCAAACTGTACCATTTCAAACTGCTAACCCAGGCCTGAAAGGCCCTACACACAACAAAGATTCGACCTACCTTAATTTCAGGGTGAATTTCCACCAACCTGCCAGACAATTCCCCCGCCATTTTTCTTAGTTATTCCCTTATCAGGTTAGAGTGTCAACATCTTGTGCACCTTATCTAAATATTCGGTCAAGCCCATATTCTGTAATGTAGATATCATCAATCTATGATTGCCAAAACACTTTTTGAAAAAAGCCCAGGGGTATTCTTAAGAACCTGATGTAATCGCGTATAGGCCAACTGAAATCCACAGAACGTAAAAACAAGTAAGATACAATAACTCAGGTGCTATATTTTAGCTAACAAATCTGTTCAAAACTGTTAATGTGGTTTTGATTTGTTTCCAAACCAGATTCATCATTGGCCCATTGCAGTAAGTGTTTCAACAGCATGTTTGTGTGATTTAAATTTCTTTAAAAAAAAAATATTTTTATTAATCATCAATTAGTCAATTCATTGATACACACAAATACAGCAAATAAAGGGAAAATTGAATGGAAAGAAAACTAACAAAAGATAACATAACATACAATTTCATACCAAAATTCCATGATCATATATAATTAATAATAAGTACTAAATACAGTTCACACACTAAAGGGACAGAAAAGGATAAAACCATAATCAACAATCCCCCAGGTTAAAATTATATAATACCCTATTCCTACCCTTCAAAAATAAAAATATTATATGTAAACTACAATGTTCATTATAACTAGATTCTCTCCAAACTACGTTTCCAATCTATTGCTGGAGCCCAAATCCGCTTCCCTAGCTGCCTTGCTTTCCATCCTTTTTTCCATAAAGCCCTTTTTTCCAAACTATATATGGCTAAAAGTCGTGACACCCATTGTTGGAATGTAGGGGGGTTAGGATCTTTCCATGCCGATGCCTCACAGATCCTAATGATATCCATTGCAAGAAATACAAATTCTGGACTCTATCCCTGGCCACCCCCAGAACCACTAGCTCGTTAGTTAAGCTCATCTGGATGCCCAGGGTGCTTCCCATAAAAAGCTCTATTGCCATTTTCAAGGGGACCAGCATTGGACACGAGGCAAACATATGAATCGTGTCAGCTTCTGTGCTCTGGCAACACGAGCAGCAGATACCAATAGTCCCACCCCATTGAGCTATTCTTACTGGAGTAAAGTATAGTTCAAAAATAGTTTTAAAATGTTGAGCTTGAAGGTTAGCCACCTTTAGAACCATACACCCCAGTTTCAGCGAGACTTTAAACTCGTTCCCTTCAGTGTTTAACTTCCCCCGCCATTTTTCTGAACTTTTCTCCAGATCATCATTCTTAAATTGATTAAGTTCACCATAGATTTGTGTGATTGAGCACCCCTTCAGGTCTTGCAATCGTTCCATAACCGCATCTCTCTCAAATGACCTATTCCCCCCTTGTTTCCTTACCAAAGCTGACCTAATCCGCAAGAATTTAAAAAAATTCTCTACGCTCCAAGTTATAAAGATTTTGTGCTCTTTCAAAATAAATTATTCCATCAGAATCAATAATGTCCCCGATTGTATTTATTCCCAGCTCATCCCATCGTCTCATTACACCGTTATGGAAAACCTCCGGGAGTGATGGATTCCTAAATAAAGGAGTGTAATAATTCATTCTCCCCAATCCCAGGTTCTTCCGAATAGAAGTCCAAACCATAATTGCGGCTTCCAGAGTCTTGAACTTAACTTTTTTATAATAGCTTGCCTCGCTAAACCTTAAATAGCAATTGCGAGCGTCACCATTTAAAAGTAGCTCATATACATCTGGTATACCATCCCCGCCCCTCCATCGATCTGTAACCGTGCCACCTAAAAGCCCACAAATATATTGGACTACCGAGGCCCAATAATATGCCCTTAGGTCTGGTACTGCCCAGCCCTCTCTGTCCCTAGGGAGGGACATAAATTTAAGTGCCCTTCTCGTCTTGCCATGAGCCCAAATAAATTGATTGACAACCCCCTCCATCTCCTTAAAAGAATTGTTACCAAACTTCAAAGGGATCGTCCTAAATAAATATAAGACTTTTGGGAGGAATAACATTTTGATAATATTACAGAGTCCTACAATTGTCAAATGTAAGTTATTCATCCTATCAAAATCTTTCTTCAATTTTTGAATTACAGGGGGTAGGTTTTTTTCAACTATTTTAGTTAAATCTGATGTTATGATGACCCCTAGATACAAGGCCGAATCTGTTACTCTTGGGTCTGCCAAGCCAGAGTTGTCATTAACCCCTTCGACGCTCATGACGAGCTCAGCTCGTCATGAGGTACACCTCTCGTACGCTCATGACGAGCTGAGCTCATCATGAACGCATAGGTTTCCGTTTAGCGTTAGCGCACAGCGGAAATATGCGCCGCATCGATGCGGTTAATCACAATTTGTGTCTTACCACGATTTAGCTTATAGCCCGAGATTGCCCTAAAACAATCCGCTTCAAGTTCTATTTCATCTAAGGCACAGGAAGGATTTGCCAAGGTAATTGCCAGATTCAACTGTTCAACTCAATTCTCCTAATAAAAGGTTCAATATAAAAAGCAAAGAGAAGCGGAGAACAGGGACACCCTTGTCTGGTTCCTCACCTGATATTAATTGAGTCCCTCTGTTCTCCCATAGCTCGAAGTCGAATCTTTGGGTTCCTATACAATGCCTGTATTGCTCTTATACACCCATTGCCAATATTTAAATTCTCCAATACAGACCAGAGAAAGCCCCACAAGACCCTACGCTTTCTCCGTGTCGGGCAATATAAGAGCCATAGGTCCTGTGATGCTGCGGTGCCATCAAACAAAGTACACACTCTTCTAATATGGTCTGCCGTACCCCTCCCTGGGATGAACCCATGTTGTCTGGGCAAAATCATCTTCCCTATTTTGCAACTGAGGCGATTAGCTAGGATCTTAGAATAAATCTTCGTGTCACTGTTCATAAGGCTAATAGGCCTGTACGAACCTTGATCTGTGGGTGGTTTGTCTTTTTTTTAAAAAAATAACCATAGTGGCTTCTCTCCTTGACTGTGGGGGAATTTGTCCTTTCTGGGCTTGACGCATTACATAGCACAGATCTTCCCTCAAATACGGGAAGAATTTTTAAATAAATTTCTAAAGGAATAAGGTCTGACCCAGCTGCCTTACTGGCAGGTAAATCATTAATTGCACCTTGGATCTCTTAAACATAAAAAATAATCTTCATAGCTGTGGCATCCTCCACAGAGAATCTCTCGATTAGGGCCGGTTCTAGATAGTCCTCTATCTCTTGACTGTTCACCACTATATCCTCGCTATATATATATTTTTAGAAAAATCTTGGAATATCCTCCAGATATCCTTTGGAGTGGTAGCAACCACCCCAGCTTCTGAAATAATCTCAGAATTATCCTCTCTAGTTGCTGCCTGTCGGCTCATTACAGCTAGAAAACGACCCACTTGTTCGCTAAATTCATGGTGAACCTTTTTCCAGGCCAATAATTTACCTCCTGCTTGAGCAGCAATAATATCCCTGACTGCAGCCTTTGCTAATGCACGTTTCTGAGCTATCTCATCAATATTGAGGTTGAAGCCTATTGCCCAGACCAATTCTTCCTCCAGATCAATAATTAGCCTTTGTCTTATCTCCATCTCGGATTTTTCCAGCTTATTCCGTCTCATGGAGTAACTCATGGTTTCTCCCCTGATACCGGCCTTCAGGGCATCCCACACTATCCCAAACTGGGCACTCCCCCTATTAATTTCGAGAAAATCTTTGAGCCATTTCTCCATATGCGCAATATAATTTGCATCCTGCAACAAAGCCCGTTCGAACTACCAGTTCGTTGCCTGTGATTTTTGTTCATGTTTAGAACCTCTCGCACTAGGGGATTATGGTCCGATACCATGCGTGTAAGCCTACTGACTTTACAAATAGAGAGAAGAGATGGGGAGATCAGAAAATAATCTAGCCGTGCTATGGCCCTATGCGGTGCAGATTAGTATGTACTGCCAACCCCCAGGGTATTTTGTTGCTCCCAAGCATCTATAAGCCCGCTTTCATTCATCATTTCGACTTAAGCCCTGTGGCTTTTCTTCTTTCGACCTACAAACTTGACTGGGTCCCCTCTCCATAGCCCATTTAACCCACTTATAATAAAATCCCCACACATGATGATAGGAAGGGGCCAGTTAGCTAGTTGCGTGTTAATGTGGTTGAGCATTTCTGGGTCATCTACCGTCGGGCCAAATATTGCGCAGAGTGTGAAATTGAACGCTTGTGCTTGACACTCGGCAATAGCCCATCGGCAATAAGAATCTAAGAGACTTTTTTTTACTGATATAGCATTTCCACGGGCCAGTAATTTTTGATTCCACCGTCAGAGTCGCAGAATTTAAATTTCTCAATAATTCCATGTTATCTTTCTGGACTCCTACTGTGGCAAAGATAGAGCTGTGGTTTTCTGTTTAACCTTATGCTCATACAGCTTTTTGTTTATGGCACCTGTAATCCCACATTTTGTTTTGAGTTTTGGTTAAGTGGCTTGAGAACCTAATCCCAGCCTACAGTAGAGTACACTTCTGATGTACTATTAGGCATCTCCAGTTTCTGATTTTGAACTGGATCAACATTCTAATAATGGTGCACTACCAACACTGTACCTCTCCTTCAATGCTGCTGAAAACTATTTAGGAAAGTGTTTCAAAATTCCCTATGAATTTCATACCTAAATCAAATGCAGGTGCAGCTCTATGCTTATTATGTATCTGTTTTAATCCCCTAGTAACATCACTACCAACGGTGTGCCAGGAGTAGTAGTGTAAATAATCACAAATATTGTAACAAATGTAGTATTCTTTTCTAAATGTGGTACCATACTAAGTGATAACATGCATCATCAGCATTCTGTGTTTATCCTAGGGTTTTGTGTGAAGCTAGACTGCTTCCAATTGATTAATTTTAAGAGGCATCCAAAATGCAATTGTAGCATCCTTCACTTTCTGATCTACACTGTATGACATCATGTATTCCATGTGGTTACCACAGTTACTAGAATGTATGCTTTCAAGCTGAGGTGGTTATTACTTTGAGCTTGGATGAGATCTGGATGTGTCTCCTTTTACTCCAATAAACCTGAGCTCCTACTCAACTCAACCCTGCCTCTGCTGCTTTCTTATCAATATCCAGGATCTTACAGCAATATTGTCTCTCTTTGTTGTCGCTTTGCCCATAATAGCATTTATAGTCTGCGGAAAGACTGCCTGCGGTGCAGGGCCGCAAACTATTGTCCCAGCTGGAGTCAATTGAAAACAAACTTTCTGAGTCACACACAGATAACCGCAAACTGATTTAATAGGTTTCTTAAGTATGGAACTTGTAGATTTACTTCATCTTTATTTGAGGTATATCTAGCCAAGATATTGCTTGCCATCCCCTTGAAGCAAAGATTCCTCACTCCTCTAATAATGCAGCTCATTTACTTTACTTGGATTTTGTGGAATGTTGTTGAAAGAAACAATCAATGAAGGGGTCCTAATGTCTTTTCCCCATCTTATGTTCCTGTGAAACCATTTTTACTGTGTAGGAAAAATAACTGAAAAAGCAAGATCCTTACTGTAATGAAACAATCATCAAACCACCATCACTACTCGTCATTTGCATTGAAAAAACATTGAATGGATGAATATTATATCAATAGTGTACAATTCCAACAGAATTTAGTTTGTGTGTATAAATTATGTAAAAGACTAAGGGGCACATGCATCATTGTAAATTGCATTCGCAAATGGTGCGAATCGCAAAATTCGGCCGTTTGCGAATGCAATTTCAATTTTTGGGATGCATCACCATTTTTGTCCTTTTTCGCAATTTAAGAAATCGCAAACTTGTGATTTCTTAAATTGTGATTGCATTTCAGGAATCTGAAATTGAGATTCCTTAATTGCAATGCAACAAACTTAAAAAATGTGCTAATTCGCAAATAAGGGGAGCAAATTACCATGAAGTTGACCTTCATGGTAATTTGCGAAAACTTTAAAAAATGCACTAAAGTGCATTTTTCAAAGTTCCATTCTACACACACACATGCCCTTGGGGCATGTGTGTGTCCAAGATGTACTTATAGGCAGATTTCAGGGGTGCAACAGGGTATCCTTTGGACACCCCTGCACCCTTGAAATTACATTCTCAATTTGCGATTCTCTAATGGAGAATAGCAAATTAAGAATGTCTTCACATTCATTCCTATGGGCCTTCAGGCCCATAGGAATGGATGGGGAGGTATTCCTTAATTGTGATTCTCATTTGGGAATCGCAATTAAGGAATTTTAAGAAATCACTATTTTTTTCGCAATTTCTTGATGCATTGCAGTTTGCAATTACTTAATTGCGATTCCTTTTTTTTCGCAATTAAGGAAACGCAAAAAGCAATATTGATGCACGTGCCCCTAAATGCCACTACGTAATACAATGTATTCCTCTTTGTCATTTTCTGAGTTTCTCAGTAAATGTTTTGTGGATTGTGCAATATTTTTCAGGTGTTTTGATAGCCCTTGATATCACTGTTATAGGAGGGTCAAGGACAGTGATTGCGAGACTCTTCACTTCTGATGAGTGAGTATTCACAGTTTAATCAAAAAATGTGCTGTGCAGAGCTTAAAGATTATTTGTGCTACATTTGTTTAAAATTGGATTGCACATTTTTTAATGATGTTTATATATTATTGTTTCATTAATAGTAGATAAAAATCACAGAAAATTGGTATGATTGTGTATTGTGTACTGAGGTTATGATTTGTTAGACTGTTCACATTTTAAAGATTTCATGTATTATGGAGAGCAGGCCATTTTAATCTATGCATATCATGCAAGAACAGCATATTCAGGATCCACTATGCATGCTCCAATGAATATACTGATGGTAGAAATCTCCAGACAGGATATTCTACTGGAAAACATTTTTTACTGTGGAAAAATACGGAGGTATAGAATCCGGTCTTGAATGTATGTTTCACTGAATGGCATATTTAACAATATTTTACATTTGGGTCTATTCTTAATGGTAAATTTGGTCTCAGGTAAGCAGAGGGCTGGAGTAATTCCTCTTCCAGGTAGGGAAGGGGAATGGATCTACGCCCGCATTTGGTGAGGAGCATATTACAAGGTGCAAACTATAAAAAAAGCAAAATTACATTCCTAGATGTGCACCTCAAACTTGAACCTTATGCATGTTTCCATGCATACTTTAGTGAACTGCCAAACAATGGAAAAGTATGCTTGGGCAGAGGTGTATATCTCTGCATGTTCTTTTTGGGTATTTCTTGTGAATAAGGACCATTGACTCAGCGTGGGTCCAAGATAAGCATGGGCGGAAAATCCGTAACGCTCACGGATTTTTCGGATTTTCGGTAAATTTGCGATCCGGGAATGCTCACGAATTTACCAAAAATCCGCAAATTCGCACGCAGCGGATTTTTTTTTCGTGGTGATACAATTTTGCGGCGTGCAGTGTAAGTTCGCAATTGTGAACATGTAGGTGCGGCGGGCAGCAACAATCTCGCACTCGCGAAATTACAAAATTTGCAATTCTGCACAAGAAATCCACTAGCAAGCAGCATAGACCTTCTGAAAATGATGATTTTTATCAGAATAACTCCTCAGGTTGACATTTGCCTGCCCTTTTTTGGATTTGAGGCCTTTTGACTTTCTTTGGATCACTTTTGGATTAGAAATAAACTTTCACAAGTAAGTTTGTTTGGGGCATTACATTTGCTGTTCTGCAGAAAAATGAGTTTTGCTAAACTGAAAGAACTCAGCAGCAGGTGCAAAAGTTCAAATTCATCATTAGTAACCATTCCCTGTAGTGCTTCCTGACTGGGCCCCCTCCAGAGTTCAGTTGCTAGTTGCAACAATTGTATGACCCTGCTCTCACCCTCACAGCCAGATCATAGAATAGCTACAAGTAGGCCACAAAGGTCCTGGAAAAAAATTGCACTGCAACAGAAAGCAAATTACAGATAAGGAAGCAGGTGCCAGACTGGAATTTTAAAACAGTGACACATTAATAAATCAACCCCAAATTAATTCATGTCAGTTGAAGCAGGGCAGGTGTGCTTGCTTTCCCCCCCCATAATCTACAGTGATGATGATGAATCAGAGGGTGCTTCCTGACTGGGGCCCCTCCAGAGTTCAGTTGCTAGTTGCAACAATTGTATGACCCTGCTCTGACCCTCACAGCCGGATCATGGAATAGCTACAAGTAGGCCACAAAGGTCCTGGGAAAAAAAATTGCACTGCAACAGAAAGCAAATTACAGATAAGGAAGCAGGTGCCAGACTGGAATTTTAAAACAGTGACGCATTAATAAATCAACCCCAAATTAATTCATGTCAGTTGAAGCAGGGCAGGTGTGCTTGCTTTTTCCCCCCATAATCTACATTGATGATGATGAACCAGAGGGTGGCATTGATGTACCAGAGGGTGGCATGGGTGAAACAGAGGGTGGCAGTGTTGAAACAGAGGGTTCTGGGAACCTGTGATGAAGAACCAGACGTAGAAACAACATAGTTGTGACCGTTGCGAGCCGACAAGTAAGTTCGCAATCGCGAACTGGTACAAAATCCTCGCGAACTGGCAGAAACCCTTGCGAACACTATAAAAACAAAAAAATCCGCAAATTCGCGAGAATTCGCGGATTTTGCGGATTGCGAGTTCGCAAATACACAAATTCGCGAACGCCAGATTCGCAAAATTCGCCCATGCTTAGTCCAAGAACCAAAATAAAGCCATAATCAATACAATGCAAATTAAAAATTGATTTATTCAAACTGATGCAGATTCTAAGAATAGGTGAACAGTCAATAAAAAACAATTGTTGTGACACCACCTCCACCTCTTTTCTTGGCAAACACAGAAACTAAACTATGACATCTATTCCCCTTTCAGTAATGCTTCCCACATGCAGAGATGGTTTATCCTGCATGTCTGGTCCGTCGTAACCTTTTCATGCTTGCAACCACCATGGTTTAGAAATCATCTGTGAACAAGATGGAAATGCCTGTAGTGGATGAGTTCTGGCTAAAGGTTTTCAATTGGCATACTCAGCTATGACTACTGTGTAGGACTCAGATGATGCCACCACATCTAATTGAGGCAGGAGATTTTTGAATTTGTTGACACTGGGCATCCACCAGCTTAATGTGAGGGCACCTGTCACTAAACTGTGTAGGAAGCCCTTCCGCACATTCAAATAACAGTGAATTAAAATCCTCAAAGCATTATAAGGTTGGTGGCAGCACACCTGGTGTTAGAAATGGGAATTTCTGGTTGGCTAAGGCTTGCGCCAAAGCCAGGCAGAAACCACCCTTCTACGCCAGGGCAAGGAAGTCACCCACCAAGATAACCCCTGCTCACCCTCTTGGTAGCTTGGCACGAGCAGTCAGGCTTATCTCAGAGGCGATGTGTAAAGTATTTGCGCACGCACCCACCAGCAACAACATCCCAGGCCCCCCACAAAAAGAACTCCACACAAGGTTATATCAAAAATAGCCTTTGTATTATACCAAACACATTAGATAATAAATACATGTGAGAAATTGGCCTGGTATATAATGCTCACTAATTCTTAGTGATCACTTTGTACCATGCCAAGCAACCCTTATGATGATGGTTGTAATTCAACCTTGTAGACCAGTTATCCTAGTGGTAACGTGGACAAAGCAGTCTTAGGCTAAACTCTGAAAGGCATGTGAAACCAGCTGTTATACCATGCACAACCCCCTTGAATACCAAATGAAAGGGACACCACACAGATATATATTGAAAATATATATTGATTTATTAACTATAAAATCCCCTGGACTCTTTATGAGCACAGAAGCACAAGGGTTAAATCACAAGACAGTTTAAAATACACAAAAGTTGCACAATATGGATGAGCCCTAGGGGCCACCTAAACCATATACTAAGAAAGTGGTATAAGAGATACCAATAGGAAAGGGGACAGGCCTAGGGCCTTGGGAATTGCTGGAGCTATTCGAGACTAGCAGTGACTAGGTCGGGAAAGGCCCGCGGGACTCGGGTGCAGTGTTCAAAGTGCACGCACTTTCCAATGCAAAGTCTATGGTGCGTAAAAAGTACAAAGTTAGAAAGTTAGGAACCTTCCGAGTGACCTACGGAGCTGAAACTTAAGACACAGGCCCTTGAGATGTGTACCAGTGCAGGAGCACCGGCGGAGCTGAGTTACCTCACCCACAGGAAGCGGGTGCACAGGGTCGAAGTAGTGTCGGGTTTCGTCACTCCGGTCGATAGTGCTTGGAGCTGAAGATGCTGCAGGCGGCTCGATGTGAAGAGTTCCGGTGGATCCAAGGGTGGATCTGAAGATGTGAAGACCTGAAAGCAGAGGGGACAGTGTTCAAAGTCACTAGCCAGTGACTACCGTGGAACCAGATTGGAACCAGGCGATGTCGGGGGCAAACAGGCGTTGTCGGGTAGCTTATTTCTGCAGCCACGTGGATACCCGGGGTCGAGGACGTCCAGGAGTCGGTCACGAGCTGTCCCACGCAGGCTTCTCGCTGTTGGCGGTGTCGGCAACTTGATCTGAGCAAACAGGCCTTGGCAAAGGCAAGCCAGGCAGAAGTTGAAAGATGCTTAACACTCGGACCAGCAAGGTCAGAGCGGGTGCTCCTTTTTACAGGAGCTTGGGTAGGTCTGGAGCAACCAGACCTGCTGTGTAAATCGTCGGTTTCGTTGCCAAGATGGCCGCTGACCACGTGGCAAGTGGCCGGGATGGCGCGTCGAGTGGCACAATGCAAAAGGGCCCCACGCAGATCGTGGAGATGCTGGAGGGCTGATCTTCGGTGCAAGGGCTGCTCGGTGGTGGGGGTTCTCAGTCCCCAAAGCACAACGTCGAGGATGCCTCAGAAGCTGCGCAGTCAGCTTTTCAAGTGTCTTCCAAGAGGTCCGGTCCCACGTCACTCGGTGCCTCCACGGGTCCCTTCTTTGCAGGGACTGTGGATCGGGCTCTGAGAGGTCTGGGAGTCTGGTTCTTGTCGGGCTCTGGGCTCGGGCTCCGGCGGGAGGCGGCGGCAAAGCAGACGTCGAGTTGCTGGTTGGTACCTGTGTTCACAGGGTGGCCACTCCTAGGCCACAAGGGAGATTCTCTTCAGTCTTCTGTGCAGCAGAATGTCGAAGTCCAGTCTTCTTCTTCGTGTAAAGTTGATTCAGGATGATCTGCTGTGCAATGGCACTGCTACCACTCTTATTCCCAATCTGAGGGGTGGATCACCTACTAGGTCCCTCCTCTAGGAGGAACCAGGAAGGGGAGTGGTTACACCCCCTCTCCTTTGTCCAGCTCCTCGCCAGGACTGGGGCTGGAAAGCCCCAGAACCGGTTTGGGCTGGCTTATGCACAGGGACACCTTGTGTGCCCCAGGCATGTCTCAATCTATTCAGCCCTGTCCTACCCAATACACAAAACCCTGTCTGGGGTGGTGCTCGCACCTCCCCAGGCAGGAAACCCTTTGTCCAGGCCCTCCTCGCTGGAAGGACTCCCAGCAGCAGGAGGTCAGACATGTGTCTGTGGTGGCAGCATCCATTTTGTGATGCTGAGGCTCTGGTTAACTTTAACCGGGGTTAAGGCTACACACATGTCGTGTCCCTCTAGAAGGGTGGAATGCTATCCCCGTCGACAGAACTGTCGAGGGGATAGTATTCCAATTCGTATGACACCTTACTCGACATGTTTTGATAAAGCCAAACCAAAGATAGCATATAACCGCGAGGATTATAATGCACTTAAGAGTATATGGTATGGCAATATCCCAGAACAGCTTAGGGAGTGGTTCCCGACAGCTGCAGACAGGCTCAGCTCACGCTAGAGCACCCTCTCACATATTTCCAAGCACTCTGCCTCCAGGATTGATGAGGCCTTCCATAGGAGTGGCTGATAGGAACATATGTGTCCAGTTTAGGGTTAGATATAGGGATACTATATCTAAGCAAGAGGTGATTACACCAACTTACCCCAGCTGAGTGATCAGCCAGTTGTGTCAAATATGGAGGCCAGGCTAGGGGTGGCACAATACATGCTGCAGC
Source organism: Lissotriton vulgaris (assembly GCF_964263255.1). NCBI lineage: Eukaryota > Metazoa > Chordata > Amphibia > Caudata > Salamandridae > Lissotriton > Lissotriton vulgaris. The sequence continues at coordinate 311,651,800 of NC_141687.1, forward strand.
CCCTGGTAGGCCTTGGCTACACCTATGCCCTGGGTACCTATGGTACACTGTTACAGGGGCCTATAAGGTGAACCAATTCCAATTGTTTTATGCACCTAAGGTACATGGAGTCCATTTTAAGGAGAGAGCAATCGGCCTGGGGCCCTGAATAGCAGGATCCCAGGCCAACTAAGTCAAAAACCAGCTAAACACCAGGCAAAAAGTTTGGGGGTAACCATAGTCAGATATCCACCTTCCTACATAACCCCCCCCCCAAACGAAAGGAGATAAGGCTATCCTTGACCAGGTAAGCCTATATTGCCTAAGTGGCCATATAAGGAAGTACCAGCTCTGGCTTGGTAACCCCCTGTCTCATGGTCCACTAAGCAATCCCTCACCCTAAGGGTATCTGAGGGTCTCCACCATATGGAATCTCTACCTGTGGTGTGTCTTTGCAAAGTCAAAGGCTGGTGTTGAGATGGAGTACTGAAGTGAGTCTCCTCTGTAGGGCTCAGCTTCCTCCAATCACTCTCCACCATGTGTGCCTTTCTTTCTTTGACTGAGTTGCACTGTGCTCTCAGGGTCAACCTCTGGCTACCTAAAGCTGGAGGCTGAGTCCCTCTGTTTGGCTTACTGGAGGGACAGTTCAGGTTTGGGCCCTTAGGGTCCCAGGTTTGGCTGTGCCCAACAATATCCATCTGGGGGAGGTCCCTAACTACTTTTAAGGGGGATCCCTCAGGAGTTTTTAAAGTTTGCACCTCACTAGGGCTACTAGTTTCGGTGCCCCTAATCTGTTGATGGGGGTGCTTTATTTGACAGGGGGGCCTTTGGGTCTCACTGTCCTTCTTGTCCTCTGCAGCCCTGGGCTGAGTAAGGCAAGGTAGAGAGGGGCAGGTTACCTGCTCCAGACTGGGTCCCACCTGAGAAGGGTCCACTGCCATCAGAGGCTCTGTTAGGCCAGGCCTAACAACCTCTGGGACAGTTCCTTCATCAGGGGTAAGATCAGTTCCCTGAGGAGGCTGATCCTTTCCTAAAGTCTGGTGGGAGGGAGATTTCTCTTCCTCCTCAATGCTCTCTGTTTGGGTGGAGTGATCCATCATTTCAGGCTTCACTACCCATGTATCAGTTTGAGTTTTCGGCTGTGGCCATCACAGCCCCACCAACCTTTTCAGGAGGAGACTCAGTGTGGGTATGGGCTGTTACTAGTACAGCCCTGCTACTCTTTCCAGGAGGGAAGTTATCTAAAGATGGGGCTGAGGTTTGCTCAGCCCTCCCAACCTTTTCAGGAAGGACATCTTGAATTGGGGCTGTAGCCATTACAGTCCCACTAACCTTTCCATGGAGATTTACCATTCTAGAATGGGTTTGCTGTTCAACCTCAGCCCAGGCTGAGATTTCCAAATCATTACCCAGTAGGCAATCTACAGGCAAGTTTGCTGACACTGCCACTCTCTTTGGGCCAGTGACACCTCCCCAGCTAAGATTGACTACTGCCATGGGGTGATTGGTTTCTATGCCATCAATGTTTGTCACCTGATATTTGGCATCAGGTAAAAGTTGCCTTGAGGGGACTAGACATTCAGCCACCATGGTGATGCTAGCCCCTGTGTCTCTGAAGGCCTCAACTTTCAAGCCATTGATGAGGGGCTCCTGTCTATACTTGCTCAAAGTGTTTGGGCAAGCAGTGAAATTGGCAAACCCCATGCCAGTCTCATAGACAAGAGTATCTGAGTTAGGGGACCAGGATAGGCCAGAGTCCACCTGTCCTCCAAAAGTAAACCCACCCAAATTCTTGGGGGTGCTCCCACCACCTGGGGGACCACTGCTAACAGTGACAGGAGGTGTTGGAGCCTTACCTGGAGGTATATTCTCTTTATTGCCATTCTTGGGACAACAGCTATCTGTTTTGTAATGCCCCACCTGTTTACAGGTATGACAATAAGGCTTTTTCTGGGTTGTAGAAGTGTCTTGGGACCCACCCCCATTCTTGGAGTTTTGGGGCCCTGGGGAAGTCTTTTCCTTACTTTTATCCCCACCCTTCTCTTGAGGCTTGGTAGTCTCTTTCTTTTGGTCACCACCCTGGTTCTTAGGCCTGATCCTGGTTCTGACCCATTTGTCTGCCCTCCTACCCAATTTTTGTGGGGAGGTCAGATCAGAGTCAACCAGGTGCTGATGTAGAAGCTGATTTTGACAATTACTTAAGATTTGCTCTCTCATAATTAAATTATACAATCCGGTATAGTCAGTAACCTTACTTCCCAGCAACCAGCCCTCCAGAGCCTTAGTGGCACATTCAACAAATTCAGACCAGTCCTGAGTCTGTGTCTTCTGGGTATCTCTGAACATTAACCTGTACTGTTCAGTGGTTAAGCCCAACCCATCAATCAGAGCACTCTTCAGGACCATGTAGTTTCTAGAATCCTCATCACTAACTGTGAGGAGTCTGTCTCAGCCTCTACCTTCAAAGGAGAGCCACAAGATTGCTGCCCACTGCTCCTGAGGGATCTGCTGTACTCTGCAGGCTCTCTCAAGTGCAGTCATCCATTTGTGGATGTCATCCCCAGCTTTGTAGGGGGCACAATCTTACTCAGGTTTCTTGTATCAAAGGACCTGTCTTTATCCTTCTGGATATTGCTGCCACCAGTGGATCCTAATCCACTCTCTCTAGGCTGTCTTGCTCTAGCAAGTTTCTCTTGGGCCAGGGCAATTTCTAACTCTTGTCTCTGGACTCTCAATTCAGCCTCTCTAATTTGAGATTCTCTCAATTTGGTCTCATGTTCCCTTCTCTGAGGGCAAGTCATCACCCTTCTGGAGTGACCATGAGAACCTCTAGAAGCATTGGAGTTGTCAGAGTCACCTGAGTGAGTCCTTCTCCTCCTAGGCTTCTGGTTAAGTCCACCTGGGGGTCTGAATGGGTTGTTACCTGATTCATTCCCAAGTAAGCTTAAGTTAGCCTGGTTCAGTCTACTGACCAGCACCTGACTATTTATGTCATCATCTGACTCACTGCTTTCCACCTCCTCCTCTTCTTCCTCTTCCTCTTCCTCCTCATCTACCTGAGGAGCTCCAGTGGTGGAGGCTTCCTCATCTACCAGGATGATAGGACCAGGGGTGTCTACAGTGTCATCCTCTGAAGGATGGCCTCCTTCAGCATTCCCTGTGGGGTTTGCCTTAGAGGGCTTTAGAGTCTCAGACTGGTCTAAGAGCTCTCTTAGGTGGTCTGTAGTAGGGGAAGGCCCTGTCTTCAGACCCCTTAAGACACAAAGCTGTCTTAATTCCTTAAAGGAAAAAATAGCAAATTTGGATGGTGCCCTTGGAGGGTCACTCTCAACAGGGATGTTCCCAGTGGAACCCTCTGCTCCAGACATTGCTCTAGTGTGGGTGGATGTGTTGCAATCTACCTACACTGGTGTTTACCTACTAAACCTATCTAGTAGTTGTAGCTAGGGTGTGCTACTCCCTTTGCTCTACAACAACTAAGTTCAGTAGAACTTAAGTATACTAGTCTTGTTTTATATGTACCTAGCAGGTACCTGTATGATCTTTCAAATGATAATCTCAAAGATTGTAATGGTAAATCAACAGCAAGCTCAGATCCCAATCCGCTGCCACCAATGTGAGAAGTTGGCCTGGTATATAATGCTCACTAATTCTTAGTGATCACTTTGTACCATGCCAAGCAACCCTTATGATGATGGTTGTAATTCAACCTTGTAGACCAGTTATCCTAGTGGTAACGTGGACAAAGCAGTCTTAGGCTAAACTCTGAAAGGCATGTGAAGCCAGCTGTTATACCATGCACAACCCCCTTGAATACCAAATGAAAGGGACACCACACAGATATATATTGAAAATATATATTGATTTATTAACTATAAAATCCCCTGGACTCTTTATGAGCACAGAAGCACAAGCGTTAAATCACAAGACAGTTTAAAATACACAAAAGTTGCACAATATGGATGAGCCCTAGGGGCCACCTAAACCATATACTAAGAAAGTGGTATAAGAGATACCAATAGGAAAGGGGACAGGCCTAGGGCCTTGGGAATCGCTGGAGCTATTCGAGACTAGCAGTGACTAGGTCGGGAAAGGCCCGCGGGACTCGGGTGCAGTGTTCAAAGTGCACGCACTTTCCAATGCAAAGTCTATGGTGCGTAAAAAGTACAAAGTTAGAAAGTTAGGAACCTTCCGAGTGACCTACGGAGCTAAAACTTAAGACACAGGCCCTTGAGATGTGTACCAGTGCAGGAGCACCGGCGGAGCTGAGTTACCTCACCCACGGGAAGCGGGTGCACAGGGTCGAAGTAGTGTCGGGTTTCGTCACGCTGGTCGATAGTGCTTGGAGCTGAAGATGCTGCAGGCGGCTCGATGTGAAGAGTTCCGGTGGATCCAAGGGTGGATCTGAAGATGTGAAGACCTGAAAGCAGAGGGGACAGTGTTCAAAGTCACTAGCCAGTGACTACCGTGGAACCAGATTGGAACCAGGCGATGTCGGGGGCAAACAGGCGTTGTCGGGTAGCTTCTTTCTGCAGCCACGTGGATACCCGGGGTTGAGGACGTCCAGGAGTCGGTCACGAGCTGTCCCACGCAGGCTTCTCGCTGTTGGCGGTGTCGGCAACTTGATCGGAGCAAACAGGCCTTGGCAAAGGCAAGCCAGGCAGAAGTTGAAAGATGCTTAACACTCAGACCAGCAAGGTCAGAGCGGGTGCTCCTTTTTACAGGAGCTTGGGTAGGTGTGGAGCAACCAGACCTGCTGTGTAAATCGTCGGTTTCGTCGCCAAGATGGCCGCTGACCACATGGCAAGTGGCCGGGATGGCGCATCGAGTGGCACAATGCAAAAGGGCCCCACGCAGATCGTGGAGATGCTGGGGGGCTGATCTTCGGTGCAAGGGCTGCTCGGTGGTGGGGGTTCTCAGTCCCCAAAGCACAACGTCGAGGATGCCTCAGAAGCTGCGCAGTCAGCTTTTCGAGTGTCTTCCAAGAGGTCCGGTCCCACGTCACTCGGTGCCTCCACGGGTCCCTTCTTTGCAGGGACTGTGGATCGGGCTCTGAGAGGTCTGGGAGTCTGGTTCTTGTCGGGCTCTGGGCTCGGGCTCCGGCAGGAGGCGGCGGCAAAGCAGACGTCGAGTTGCTGGTTGGTACCTGTGTTCACAGGGTGGCCACTCCTAGGCCACAAGGGAGATTCTCTTCAGTCTTCTGTGCAGCAGAATGTCGAAGTCCAGTCTTCTTCTTCGTGTAAAGTTGATTCAGGATGATTTGCTGTGCAATGGCACTGCTCCCACTCTTATTCCCAATCTGAGGGGTGGATCACCTACTAGGTCCCTCCTCTGGGAGGAACCAGGAAGGGGAGTGGTTACACCCCCTCTCCTTTGTCCAGCTCCTCGCCAGGACTGGGGCTGGAAAGCCCCAGAACCGGTTTGGGCTGGCTTATGCACAGGGACGTCTCAGGCATGTCTTAATCTATTCAGCCCTGTGCTACCCAATACACAAAACCCTGTCTGGGGTGGTGCTCGCACCTCCCCAGGCAGGAAACCCTTTGTCCAGGCCCTCCTCGCTGGAAGGACTCCCAGCAGCAGGAGGTCAGACATGTGTCTGTGGTGGCAGCATCCATTTTGTGATGCTGAGGCTCTGGTTAACTTTAACCGGGGTTAAGGCTACACACATGTCGTGTCCCTCTAGAAGGATGGAATGCTATCCCCGTCGACAGAACTGTCGAGGGGATAGTATTCCAATTCGTATGACACCTTACTCGACATGTTTTGATAAAGCCAAACCAAAGATAGCATATAACCGCGAGGATTATAATGCACTTAAGAGTATATGGTATGGCAATATCCCAGAACAGCTTAGGGAGTGGTTCCCGACAGCTGCAGACAGGCTCAGCTCACGCTAGAGCACCCTCTCACATATTTCCAAGCACTCTGCCTCCAGGATTGATGAGGCCTTCCATAGGAGTGGCTGATGGGAACATATGTGTCCAGTTTAGGGTTAGATATAGGGATACTAAGCAAGAGGTGATTACACCAACTTACCCCAGCTGAGTGATCAGCCAGTTGTGTCAAATATGGAGGCCAGGCCAGGGGTGGCACAATACATGCTGCAGCCCCTGGTAGGCCTTGGCTACACCTATGCCCTGGGTACCTATGGTACACTGTTACAGGGGCCTATAAGGTGAACCAATTCCAATTGTTTTATGCACCTAAGGTACATGGAGTCCATTTTAAGGAGAGAGCAATCGGCCTGGGGCCCTGAATAGCAGGATCCCAGGCCAACTAAGTCAAAAACCAGCTAAACACCAGGCAAAAAGTTTGGGGGTAACCATAGTCAGATATCCACCTTCCTACAATACACACTTTACAATGTGCCATAGGCAGGGGCAGAATTTACGAGGGATTATGTAGACAGCACAGGGCCACCTAGACCACTGTCAGGAATAAGTACTTGGTAGAACTAGCAGTCGTTAGAAATAGCACTTTGTAGGAATAGCCCTTTGTTGAAATAGAATACTTGTGGGAATAGCGCTTAGAACATAGAACATATAATAACTGGCGGCGGGTACGGACCGTACGTTCCGTTTGGGTTACGCGTGACAATGCGGGTGATCTCCTCAGTAAAAATTGTAAATTGATACTTGTATAGCGCACTACTCACACACAAGGGTCTCAAGACGCTTGTACGAATACCGCTGTGGAACCCATCCTGGCTTTCCCTGTGAGGCATCCTCTCCTGGGCACCCCCAAGGTGGTGGCCAGGCATCCTAGCGTTGTGGGGGCCATTGTGGAGATTAAGCAAGCTATTGCCCAGAGTTGCAGAGTGGGACTCCATGATTGGAATAGGCACCGAGGCGAGAATTATCAGGTCCATGGAATTTTTGAGCCCAAGACCCGCCGAAGCGGGGAATTGAACCCTGGTCCCAGGCTAGACCTCTGCATCAGGGTCTGCCGCTCTAATAATTGAGCCACACTTCTCCACCTCAGTAGGCCGGAGTGGGCGGGAGGTGGCCAGCAAGCTACAAGCGTGTGGGCGTTTCTTGCCTCCCAAAGGTTCCAAGCTATTTTCAGTGGCCGGGGTGACCAAAGTGTGCGGCTCGCAGTAGGAGGGGGGCAGGGTGCGGGTGGCCCAGCGAAGCAGACGCGGCTCAGAGGAGAGCGGCGTGGCTCGATGCAGGAAGGCAGCCAGGCACAGGCGGCAAAAGGGGGTGAGGGAGGCACACTTCAGGCGGGGCTCCAGCGCCCAAGGGGATCAGACAAGTCCCAGCAATTTGGCAGGGAAGGCACAATAGAGTCCACTGGTCCTGGGACTCTGGTTGGGGGCGAGCTCAGTATCAAGCCCTTGGAGATAGTTTTAGGCCCAAAAGCTTCACACAGGATGCATGAAAACACCTTCAGCCGTGTAGGTAAGACACATGACGCATAAAAACACATTCAGTGGTGTAGGTAAAACACATGATGCATAAGAACACATTCAGCAGTGTAGGTAAAAAACATGATGCATAAGAACACATTCAGCGGTGTAGGTAAGACATATGACGCATAAAAACACATTCAGTGGTGTAGGTAAGACACATGACGCATAAAAACACATTCAGCGGTGTAGGTAAAACACATGATGCATAAGAACACATTCAGCGGTGTAGGTAAGACACATGACGCATAAAAACACATTCAGCAGTGTAGGCAAAACACATGATGCATGAAGACAAAGTCAGCGGTGTAGGGAAGACACATGACGCATACAAACACATTCAGCGGTGTAGGGAAGACACATGCTGCATAAAAACACATTCAGTGGTGTAGGGAAAACACATAATGCATAAAAACACATTCAGCGGTGTAGGGAAGACACATGATGCATAAAAACACATTCAGCGGTGTAGGTAAGAAACTTCACACATGATGTATAAAAACACATTCAGAGGTGACAGAACACAGGGTGCGCAAAACATACTACACACAATACATTTCCTAACACCCAAAAAGCAATAGCACATGAATCATATTAGCGCGTAAATCACAGTTAGCACATAAATCACATTAGCGTATAAATCACATTAGGGTCCAGGTTGCGCCACTGCGCCAACACCTAAACGTAGCAGCTGCCCACTACTTGCTGGGCAGCGGAGGACAATAGCAAAGGGCCTAAATGCTGCAGCTGGCACTAAGTGCTGCGCAGCTGGGGAAGGCCAAAGTAGGGATGAAGGAGTGAGACTCACTCCTGAGTCCAAAGTACATGTCCCTTGGAAGGAAAGAACTAAACGGTGCAGCTGCCCACTACTTGCCGGGCAGCTGTGAAGCAAACTGCGACAGGGACCCTCAATGGCCCATAGGAACTAATATGCCAATGTTAGAGCCACACGGGGCTCTTTAAAATAATGGGCAAAGTGTTGGAGGGAACACGGGCCCCTCTGGTCCATTAAATAACCCTGGTCAAATGTTGGACCCCTCAATGCTCTGGAATTAATGGGGGGTTCGTTGGAGCCCTCAGGCTCTAGTAAATAAACCTGTGCGCCCTATGAGCCATCTGGCTCTCAAAACTACTGGGGCTCCGGAGCCATGGGGCTCTGTAAGGGAAACTTGCCCCAAAGGCTGGAGCAGCCCGATACCATCGGGCCGCTCTGGAAAATGGCACTTCCATCGTGCCTGCAGAATTAGAGGGGGGGGCTAAATGGAACTTGCCCTGATGAGCTGTGGACCCCACGGGGCTACTGAGAGGCTCAACAATGTTGGAGCGGACCGCTGCCAGAAGGGGCTGCTCTGACTCTGCCTCCACACACCCTTCGGCCGATATCACTCACCGGCTCTTGAGGCTGCCAGTCTCCTCCGGCAGGACGTCTATGGCGGCTGCGGGGCTCTCCCTCAGTCATGGGTGCCCCGCCCGCGTAGGCGCCAGTCTTCACCCGGTCCCCTGCCTCGGGACCGGGACTTTTGGAATGGAGCCCGCGGGGGTCTGTGAGGCTTCTCCCTGGCCGGGGAGGAGCGGAAGTGGAGTACGTGAGGCTCTTGCTCGCATCGTCGGCCCCGCCCACAACCAGGCGGACGTCCGGACATCTTCTTCCGGGCTGCAGCGGTGAGACTCGGGCATAAAATGAGGGGTGGGCACCCTCGGTGAAGAAAATAACGTAGAAATGGAGTCGGCACCCGCGATCATAAAAAAATAAATCAAGTAGCGGCCATAGTCAGGGTGGGCACCCGAACAATAAAGAATGCAAGGAGCGGGGTGGCACCCGCAATAAAAATAATTAAATAAGTGGGGCAGGAGTCACGGGGGAATCCCTCCCCAGGGGATTCCCTCGCAAAGGGGGCCGCCAGGAAAAGGAGCACAGCGCTCCCAGGCGCATGGGGGGCATAGAAACCCCAGTTCACCACAGCAACAGGAGAAAAGGGGGGCTCTCAAGAAGTCCTGGGCATAAAGACATGGAGCAACCAGCTCCTCAGCACAGGGAAGTCCTCCAGTTCCCCAGGCAAGGCAGAGGGGTCCCAGCACAAAGTCCAACAGCAATCCAGGCGCTGGGCAGGGCCCAGGGAGGCAAGCCTTCCCCTGGGCCCCAGCAGCAGCATGCCCCTGGTAGATTCTAGTCAGGAAACAAGAATATTTTACAAGAGGTCACAGCCTCTTTTTATACACTAAATCCCTTTGTCTGTGTCTGCAGGGTGGAGGGAAAACCAGTCGCAGCTGGTTTTGGAGCACTCTGTTATACTCAGCCCCTCTCACCATTTACTAGTCAGGCTAGGGACATCAGTCGCACCACAGGGGGTGGAGCCAGCATTGTGTGGGGAAAGCCCAGCCCTATTCAGGTCCAAGGTGCACCCCTCCCTCACATTAACATGCAGATCTCTGCACTCACCACCGGGGCAGACCCATTCTGACTCATGGAGCCAGGCTCACCAGCCAGCTCCAGCCAATCACAAGCCAGACAGCCAATTCACATAAATTACACAGACATGCCAATTTCTAGAAGTAGCACTTCCACACTAGACACATTTATGCTGCACACATCATCGGGCACAATTTAATCACACGAGTACTATGGACACACATATTCCCCATGCATTCCTATGGGAGGTTAGGTCATTCTCACACACGCACTCAGAGAGCGCACGCACTTTACACTGCGCCACAGTGCTAAAGTGCGCAAAGACCAGAAATCACTGTAATGAGGTAACCTTACAAGGCAAAAAGTTCAGGGGTGAACCTGCCAGAAGGGCCAAGCCCAACACCTGGTTTTACATATTGTACCATCTTTCCCAATTCTGATGTTTGGAAGAAAAATACTGCTGGAAAACATAGTTTCAGTGGCCAGGAAATAAATAGTGTTAAGACTTACCTAGAAGGGAAATATATAAAGTGGTTATGTAAACATGGCAGTAGAAAGTTGGCATTACCAAGGTCCATGCATTCAAAGTTCAAAGTGGTATGCCTAAATAGACCATGTCCTCTTGGTAACTGCATAGAAATGGTTCATATTCATTTACAAAATGGCAAGATGATTGGGCTGAATGTGGAAGCCAAAACAAACTGATGCTGAATATAGAGGATACACATTTTATGTTTTTTGTAACTCTAGTACTCTTTTAGAATCCATTGCATTTGTATCGATCTAGGCAAAGAGAGTAACAGAAACTACATATGCATCTTATCAATTTAGTGAGACTGTGCACCTCATCCTCAGATCCAACAAATCACAGTTGGTTATAGAGGGAGTATATTGTTTTGCACATGTTCACGAGGTGGGTGTTCAGCAATGATACAGATTGTGAAGTAGAATGGTGATGCCATCAATTGAATTTACTCCCAAATATACAGTCTTCAACTGGGATGTGACAAGCGCAGTGATCACTTCCTCATGATCACTGTTATTATTCCAGGGGCATTAATGCTGCCTGATGTGAGGCAAATTGAGCTAATTCAGACATGGTCAATGAGTGTCAATGGTTTATGATGTTAGAGGGTTAGGAGTGTTTTAATATAGCCTTACAGCCCGCCGTAGAGGGCTATACCGGCTATTAAAGGCCCTCTCCAGCGTTGAAGGCCCGAGCCGAAGGCGAGGGCCTTTAACAAGGGAGAGGGACTTTAATATCGGTATAGCCCATCTACGAAGGGCTATAAGGCTATTAGAACATTCTGCCACTAGAGGACAGAATGTTCTAACAAAAAAAACAAAGCCTTTTGGAAGCGTGAGGGAATTGGAATCCCCTCAGGCTCCCTGAAGCCTTTGTTCACAGCCAGAGCTGTGAACAAAGAAACATTGGAATGTTGGAGCTCCAGGCTTATACCAGCCATTATATGCCCAGAGCACTCCATTGTTTTCAATGGAGCTCCCAACATTCCAATGTTCTAATTACATTTAAACATTTAATAATTTGTTCAAATTCTATTACTCAACTCTTGTATTTTGATACTGCCCACCCAGCATACGTGGCTTGGTTTTAACAAGAGACCCTATCAGTAGTTGTGGTCAAACAAAAGGCTTTGTAGTACAATCTAATGAGGCTCCCCAACCACTTCGGACCTGGAGATCAGAGATTAATGATTACAAAGTATTTGTGGAGAATCTTGCTATACAGATTTCTCTCCAAATGCACAGGTGCTGCCTTAGCTATACATATGCTGAGAAAAATAGAACATAAAGAAATGTGCAAAGACTAAATATCCTCCTCATCAAGAAGATAAAATATATTGCTAATTTACCACCTTTGTGACTGCTGTTTGTCTTCCTTCAACAGAGAGATAATTTCATTGACTGCTCACACACTACTGGTATATACACTCTACCACACATTTGAGTCTATTGCTGTAAGTATGCTCAACATTTAGGTAGGTTATTCTGGTTTGTAAGGGTTTGGCATAGGACATAGTGTGGGTCATTCCACAGATTCACTGTTTGCATGGTACTCTGTCATACAGCAAGAGAATGCAACTATGCAAATCTGCAGAGTTCGTATGATGATTGATGAGTGTTACAAGTAACATCAATATCCCCTGGACTATTGCTTAAGTTAATTGCTGAGAAATAGCCACTCTCAACAGGTAACTTTGTACTGTTTTAGGGAACAGCATTGTGAATTAGCATTGGGATGCCTGACTGCTTGTTTATTGTGTTTTTAGTAGTGTTCTCCAGTGCACTGTCCTTCTGCCATCCGTCAAAACTGAAAATGTCATATTTTGTGATTTTCCCCTATATATGGGATCCAAGATTTTGTTCACAAGAAAGTCAGAATGAAAACTTGAATAATTGTGTAGAATGTTCCTTGAACTATCATATACAAACTTACTTTAACTGTATATTGTAATATTCCCACTATATATGTATAACATTTCTATTAATAATCGTTTTCATTCTGGGGCAATCTGCTTTCAACATTCCAAAATTTTACTGCAAATTGAATGATTCGCTAATTTATTTTAGTTTCTCCTAGCTGTCATTTGCTTTCCGTTTTATCAATTGTACTCATGTCTTGAATTTGACTTTGACGATTTCTTCATTTAACAATTATAAACATATTCTATCAGTTTCTGCTGTTCAATTTCAAAATGATTTCCCATTGATTTATTTATATCTCTGAATTTCCTAGAAAAGTAAACCATATAGTCGTCCTTTAGGATGTTAATGTTGGTGAAGTAAATATGTGTTCCTTTCTATTTTTTTGGCATAAACATAAGTGGCAAGTCATGATTTATCCATTGTTATCTTTACATATAAATAATCTTTTTTAGAAACTCCAGTGATCACAGGTTCATTTAGCTCTCCAAAAACTTGTTTAAATCTCCACTAGATACCAAATACATCAATACAGATTTGCACCTCATTATGGTTTTTTTAAATTGCTTTTACGTAGTGTATGTTTGCTCTTGAAATGTACATAAAAATTATAGCGTAATCTGAGCTACATTTGAGCTTATTGCTGTTCCCCACAATTGTAAATAATATTTATCTTCCTTAAAAAATAGTTATGCTACAAGATTTTGCATAGCAATCGTATAAGAAATTATCGCTATGTTGGCTTAGCGGCAATAATTTTACCGCCGAGCTGCGGCGATTTTTATCGCTTACGAACCTTGCTATTATCAAGGTTTATCTCCTAAGCGATAAAAATCAGCCGAAATGCATGAATATCGCTGAAAACTCAGCGATATTCATGCATTACCGACCTAATGCTCTTAGCCATGTTATCCACCTCCCATTGGATAACATGGCTAAGAACTGCTCAGGGGCAGGTGTTAGCTTTTGGAGATAATCGCGCTTAGCGCGAATATCTCCAAAAGTTGGTAATAGGAGATAGCGATGTTAGCGACATCTTGGCACGCCCACTTTGCATGTCATTAGTGATAAATATCACTGACATGCAAAGAGGGGCCCAAGATGGTCGCTATCTCCTACTAGCTGTCGCTAACTGGTGTTAGCGACAGCTAGGTAATAGGGAGATCATTTTATCTCCGCTTTCTTGGCTTTTAAAGCCAAAAAAGCGGAGATAAACCTCCTTGATAATATGCCCCGAGGTGTTAGCCTGAATGGTGAATTGCTGTGAAATAATCCCTTTGCCACTGGATAACCATTCATAATTTGGAATTGAAGTATCAGATCATCTTCTAATAGTTGTAGTTGGTTTGGCTTTTTCTAATTACCTGTGTCCTTTATTATCATTTCAAAACAGTGGCTGTTATAAATCACCAACATTGTTTTTCTTCACAGTGCACATCAAATGGAATTCTTAAAGGAATGGGGAAGCAAAAGATTGGAGCAGTAGTGTACTGCATTGGTTACTACGTGATTGGATTGCCATTAGAATTGATACTCATGTTTGTTGCCAAATTTGGAGTGCTAGGTATGACCCTTGTGGGAAATATAATTTGGTGTCCCCTATAAATAGTATATTTAACTACATTTTCAAATAAATGTGAAGGCCTGATTTGTGGAGAATGTTATGCGTACATGAGACTTTCTAACAGTGACAGAGCCATCCACATGGTTGATCGTTTGTCCCTTTCAATGTTTTCTGATGCTGAAAATCTACTTTTCTCTCATAAGAAATGTTTTCTGTTTCAGCTGCTTCTGCCACACCTCCTTCTTTTCTGAACTGTCACACATCTTCTCCAATGACACATTATGACTTGTGTCTCATGCTCGGATTTTTTTTATCTGCTTCCTAACCCTTTTCTAATGTACTTAAAATGATCTAAAAAGGCAAGACCTAGATTGAAGAAGGTGTCATGGTATGATTATGCTGTTGATTGTGGAGCATGGAAGCATGCGCTTAGTCCTGGCAACCAGGGTTAATATGGATACATCGCTTTGTTTCCCGGTGCCTTTGCTCACTCCTGGAGCAAAAAGATGAGGGAGTATACTTAGCTTTTGTATTATGTGATATGAAAAAAGCAAGGGAAAGAGGTATTAACTGGCTCCATCTGAGGGTTTCTCGCTGCTCTACCAAGCTGCAGGGACTACACCTATATAAGCTTTTGTGACCATGATGCAACAATCATCCTATTAGTCATTTCAGCTTTCCCATTGGTGCCTTTGATTGCATGACACCCTCCACGGTAGCCCGCCACAACAATTACAGCTAAGTGCAAAAGCTTGAAAGTATAACTCTAGTTTGGCTCTCTTAGGATGTCAGGAATGCTTCTGAGATCAGGAAAAAACAAACTAAAGACTGTGCTTGTTCTTTATTGGAACAAGGGAATTCGAGAGGAGGGGTTTATCACACACAAGAGACTATCAGCTAGATTCATGAAGCATTTTTGCGGGCGCAAATGGTGCGAATCGCAGAATTAGGCCGTTTGCACCCGCAAAAATGGCATTTGAAATTCATCATTGGGACATGTACTCGCAATTTGAGAAATCGCAAAAAATTGTGATTTCTCAAATTGCGATCGCATTTAAGGAATCTCAATTTGAGATTCCTTAAATGCTATTCATGACCCAATAAAAAATTGCGAATTCGCTATTTTTTCCCGCTATTTACCGCGAAGTCAGACTTTGTGGTAAATAGCGAAAACTGAGAAAAATTCACTTTTGTGCATTTTTCTCAGTTGTATGTTACACACACACATGTCCTTTGGACATGTGTGTGCGCAACATGAGTCTAATTTACATTTCAGGGGTGCTACAGGGTGTCCTGTAGACACCCCTAGCACCCTTGAAATCGCATCCTTATTTGTGATTAGCAAATTGCTAATCGCAAATAAGGAATAACCCCCCATTCATAGGATTAAATGGGGAGTTATTCCTTATTTGCGATTAGCAATTTGCTAATCGCAAATAAGGAATGTGTAGGAATCGCAATTTATTTTGCGATTCCTACATGAATCCCGTTTTGCGAGTCTGTAATAGCGATTCCTTATTTTTCGCTATTACAGACTCGCAAAACATGCCGATGATGAATTGGGCTGAGGATGAATGCTAGGAAAGAAAACAGGAGAGAAGCTGAGGACTGGAGCGGGTTCGATCAGTCTATGATCAAGAAACAGTACACGAACTGGGAAAACATGTAAAATAGAAACTAGAAAGGCTTCTCAATATAGACTATAAACAACCAGTCGGAACAAGCAGGAAATCAATAGACAGACTATCCTAAATTATAGTTTTCAAGCTCATTAGAAAGTGACCTCTCTGTGAGGTAAGAAAATCTAGAAAATGGCAAGAAGCAGCTAATCAGAGTCTTCCTAGATGCTTATGGAAGATGAGCGCTGGGAGAGTCTCAATGCCAGGAGCAGCAAGCCTCAGAATCTCACTAACAAAGGTAAGGACTAAAGGGAATAGAGCAGGCAACACCAATGACAAAACTGAACTTAGATAAAAGCAGTACCAGAACCAGAGAACAGGAACAGGGCTGCAGTAGAAATCAGCACACAGAACTATGTGCACTGGAAAAAGAAAACTGGGATTCCTGCACACTAACAAGGGCAGGATAATGGAAGTATGCAAACAGGAAAAGGAACAAAGAAACACACGGCAAGAAATCTGCATACATTAAGGAACAATGGCAACCACAGGATGAAAGAGGTAGAAATAAGAAGGAACATAAACTGGTAAGACTAGGTTGCAAAATTGGAATTGGGAGCAAAAAATAAGAGAAACCATAGAACACAGAATCAAGGAGCAAGCCGGAGGGAGAGCACCAGGACAGCATTAGAACACTAGGAATCTCTGCAGTGAAGACTGATGCAAGCTTCTACACACTGCACTCACAAACTGAAATTGCTTGAAGCTCAGGGGAGGTTCATAGGTGAAGGGAGAGAGCAAGATCCAAGAAACCAGGTGTAAGGTATCAAGGAACTGCCAATGAAGGGAAGTCTGATCTGGTACTTGATAATGGGAAGACTATGAAAAACAAAAGATACTGTAAGGCGAATGGAAAAACCGGGAATGGAGTGGAGATGGGCGACAATGAGAAAAGTCCATGAATTAATGAAAGGGTCAGAAAAAATGTAGGATCCTCGATCCAGGATATAGAACATATACCTACCACCGGGCTGTGATCTAGGCAGGATGTGGTCATAGAAAGGATTACAAGGACCATGATGCATGAGGATCTGAACTGGAGTATGGTGTTGAGCTAGGAATGCAAGGTGTAGAAGAATGTACAGCCATTTCTTGTGCAAAGGCTGGGCCACTGAAGATCCTTATGAGCACCATCTAATGGCAGTATCCTGATAGTAAAACTGGTCAAGCTTTAACCTATTTACCCCTTGGCATCTCTGTGGAGAGTGGATAAGCCATTATGGACCTTAATGCTATCCTTTTCCTTCCCTCCATTCACCATACAATTCTCTCCTGCACCATCATAGTCACCTAGCACGTCTTAAATATATGGGGGGCATTACACTTATGCTACCTAATTATTCTTCTCATGAGATTGACCTGTATTACTCCCACATCATCTCAGTTTTGATGAACACATTTCAAATAGTAATATAAGCATCCATCTGCCAATTACACATAAAACAAGGAGTTCTCTTGCCTTCATTCACAAGATCAACATCCTGGTCTGTTAATTCTCCTCATTTTGAACATCTTTCTTACAGACTAACCCTCACAGCCCGCCTTCTTCACCACAAATCATGTAATCTATCAGTTAATTAATAACTTTCTCCTTAGAAAGACCTCAATAATAAAGGGAAGGTAGCCTCCTTCTTTTTATAAAACAATGGTATTGGCATTTAATATTTAATTACATCTGATTTTCTTTAGATGCATTGCAAAACATCATGTTGATAATTCTCACATGAAATTACTGTTTTGTCAGGGCACGTCAATTTTCTTTCATAGTAATTGTTCTAAAGAGGTGAGTGGCTAACTGACTAGACACAATAAGTAGAGATTGTTCTTTGCTTCTGCCCAGCACCATTACAATTCCTCAATATTACAGCTGACTCCCAAGCTTGTTGTATGTTTTGTGAACAGCCTTGTGACCTGTATAAAGAGATTCTAGAGTCATGCTATGGTCCATGCCACTCTAAACTTGGCGAGTCTTTGATCTGCCAAATTCTAGTAACATCTTTATTTGTAGTTACTAGACCAAAATGTAATATCTTCAATGCATATATATTTGTGTATAAATCAGATGCCCCCGTTTTCCCGCTGCTGCGTCCCCTGCGGCCCGGCCCGCGCTGCGGCTTAAGGCAAGCCTGTATGCGCCTGTCCGTGCCTCAACTGCGCCCAGCGCCAGAACCCCTGGCCCCTGCAAACACTGTGATACCCGATGCCGCTGCGACGCCAACACCCTCCAAGCACTCAACACAGGACGAGCACATGCCTGCTTCCTGGCTGCCCCGATGTCGGAACTGCAGCTTCACCAGCCTCCAAGCCGCCCACCAGGACAGGACACAACCACCTCAGATGCATATTACTGAACACACGCTCCGCACGCAAACACGCCATCGAACTCTGAGACCTGCTCGACACATCCTCCCCGGATGTCGCCTTCCTGACAGAGACCTGGATGAACGATTCCTCAGCACCGGACATCACCATAGCCATCCCCGATGGCTGCAAGATCACCCACAGAGACCGCACCAACAGAATAGGAGGAGAAATCGCCATCATCCACAAGTCCACCCTCAAGGTCTCCACCAACTCCGACGACACCCTCAGCACCACCGAACACTTGCACTTCCAGATCCACACTGATCCCAACAACACCCTTAGAGGGAACTCTGATCCACAGACCCCCCGGACCCTGGCCTCAGTTCAGCGACTCCATCGCCGACTTCCTCAGCACACACGCCATGACTTCCACAGACAACATCCTTGTCGGAGACCTGAACTTCCACCTCGAGAACAACAACACCAACTCCACCACCCTGATCACCAACCTCGGACTCCAATAGCTCGTCACAACACCCACCCACTCCGCCGGCCACAAGCTTGATCCCATCTTCTCCGCAAGCTCCCACATCTCCTTCAGCCACACCACCGAACTCCACTGGGCCGACCATCGCTACATCCACTTCACCTTCCAGAAACCCACCATGCACCACCGCACCCAACAGACCCCCTGCCACTGCTGGAGCAAAATCCCCAAAGACCAGCTAAACACCGCCCTCGCCCAAAGCTCACCCACCTATCCCACTGACCCTGACGCCGCCACCAGCAATCTCAGGCGCTGGATCGATGACTGCACCAACACCCTCACCCCGATCAAGAAACCCTCCAACAGACACACCAACAAGAATGCTAGCTGGTTCTCCGCGGACCTCCCGACCTCCTAACAAACCTGCCAAAGACTAGAGAAGAAATGGTACCACAAATAGACACCAGAGAACCACGCAGCCCTCAAGAACACCATGCGCAAACACCATCACCTCATCAGATCCGCCAAAAGGACCTCCTTCAAGGAACGCCTCGACAACAACGCACACAACAGCAAAGAGCTCTTCAACATCGTGAAGGAACTCTCCAACCCCAGCTCCAACACCAACGACATCCCACCATCACAAGCCCCATGCAACATCCTGGCCACCTTCTTCCATCGCAAAATCACAGACATCCCGACAGCTTCGCCAACCAGACCACCACGACATCTAACGACACCTCAGACCCCATGACCACTACCCACAACGACCACCTGCTCACCTGGACTAACATCAATAACAACAACACCATCAAAATTATGAACACCATGGGGCATGGCCAAGGCGGCGAACATGGCGGACGCAGCCTAAGTGAGCTCCGTCCCGCCGACGACATATCTGCCGAATATCCTGCGTCTCCCCGACCCTGAGACATCCTAACTGGGGTATTTAACTATCCACTGCGTACCCCCTACTCGGCGGTGTGATCGGACCGCAGGGGAGACCCTCCAGGGCGGGGTGCCTGGGTGCCAAAGACTAGTCCCTGAGCGGAGAAGAGCTGGCGGTGGCACAGAAGTGTTCGGAGGTGGAGGCGGGAGCCCACGCGGACCCTGCGATTGCCTACGCATTGGGGGCCCCTGGCTCTCAGAGAAGGTCCCCGGTGAAGCCGTGGCTATGTCCCCAGAGTGGCTCCCGGACAAAGGTGAGACCCATACATCTCCTGCATTGGAAGTGGAGTGTTTGCTCATAGTGAGAATGGATGGGGGCACCGCGACATTGGTGTGAGGAAACGTGATAACACGGGCGAGCACACAGATTGGCCTGGTAGTAGACAATAGCCTCCTTGGCGCCTGGGACAGCGAGAAAGACCCGGACACGGATCCGATACCGAAGAGGTTGGTGTGGCTGATCTACACCCCACAGTACCCTAGACTCTGTGCACATATTCGGAGGCTACTATGATGAGGGGTGGCAACAGTGGAGTTACAGCGAAACAAGGCACGATAGACAAGTTTACTGGGCCGACTGGGGGTGCCGGAGCCTTGGGGGGCCCTCCAGTGCCCGGCCCAGACAATGCAGCCCTCATGACGGCGATCACACAATTCAGAGACATGCTAGATGCAAAAATAGGGGAAGTTGGGGATGATGTTACTTTGCTGCACCAGGATCTGCGAAACGCTGTGGCCCGCATTACTGAGACTGAGAATCACGGGGGTGGAGAACGATGTGGCGACCCTGAAGTAGAAAGTGGCCAACATGGAAGGGATTCAGAAGGGCCTTGCCCTGCGAGCCGAGGACACGGAAGGGCGTGCTCGGAGAAACAACCTGCGGTTTGTGGGATTTCCGGAGGGCTGTGAGAAGGGCGATATGGAAGCCTTTCTGACCCAATGGTTGGAGGGGTGGCTCCCTCCGGAGTCCCTTTCGTGCTGTTTTATAATTGAGCGCGCACACCGAGCACTGGTCCAAAAACCACCGGTGGGAGCTCGCCCTCGGCCGGTGATAGCCAAGCTACTCAATTACCACGATCGCGACACGATTCTGCGGCAAGTGCGAATGAAGGAGCCTCTATTATTTGAAAACCACAAAATCCTAATATTCCCGGACTACACTAGGCTGGTAAAGCAACAACGTCAGCCCTTTACCGCGGCCAAGGCGCGGCTGAGGGGCCTCAATATCCAATATGCCTTGCTCTACCCGGCCCGTCTGCGTGTGGTCTTCCAGTCCCGGACCCAATTCTTCAATACTCCGGAAGAAGTCTTCGTCTGGACAGACGAGACAGTCCGGATCAGAGTAAATACTCCTCCGGGTTGAGACTCAGATTCATCCTCCACGGCGGGGGCCCCGAGGACCCCCCGGCGATCGCGGAGCAGGAGCAACTGGAGATTGCGGTCTAAGAAGAACCCTCCTCCCGACGATGGGGCGGCGGAGGCCACCGAGGCTGCAGACTCTCTGAATCCGGAATCATGAGATCCAAAGGTGCGTGGCGGATTTCGGACAAGGGCCCAGGGAAGTGGCTAGAAGATCGTACTCGTCTCTTGGGCGAAGATGACTCTTGTAATTTATCACCTGAGACTCCAGATGAACAAGTAATGATGTGACTATGGGACGCGGGTTGGGGGACGACAAGGGTAGGGCGGTCATAACCTCTCAGTTTAGAGGAGTTTGTTAAGTGGGGGGTAAGTTGGGACTAAGTGGGTAGTTCATGGGGATCCATTGGAATAGTGGGTCTCTGACCTCCCGTTGGGGGCCGGAGATGATCTATACCACGTCAGGTACTTCAATGTTGCTGAGGTATGGGGTGGGGGGCTGTGGGGGAGTTGTGGGGGTGGCTAGGGGCGGGGTGGCGGCTGGGGGGCTAGTTGGGTGTGAGTTGAGTAGGGGAAGGGGGGGGATGCTTTCATCTGCACAGTGTTCTTTCAAGTCCTATTGAAGCATGATATGTGTGTGTGGTCTCTGACGCCTAGGCCATTCCTCTTTCTGCCTATAGATGGCGGTTGATACTCCCGAGACAGGCCTTCAGAGGGCATTGATGCGTGTTGTGAGCTGGAATGTACGGGGAATGCTAGATAGGATAAAGCGAGGTGCAGTCCTGCGGCAGGGTAAGAAAGAAAAAGCTGATGTATTACTGTTGTAGGAGACTCACCTCCTGGGTACCAAGACTCTTAGTTTACAGCGCTACGGATATTAGCAGGTATTTCATGCTGGGTTTGTGAGGGGATCTCGAGGAGTAGCTGTCCTAGTACACCGCAGATTGTCCTATGTTCATGAGACTCAGTGGGTTGATGCACAGGGCAGGTACATGTTTGTCCAGGGCAGGATAGGCACTGAGCCAGTAGTCTTCGGTATTTTGTATGCCCCACCTCCACTACAAGGTGCTCTTATAGAAAAGTTGTTTGGTGTATGGGCCGAGATACCACATGTTATGGCAGTGGTGGGCGTGACTGGAATGATGTGATGAATGCACAAATGGATCGCTACAGGCTGGGGGGAGATGTGCCAGCGGACACACCTTCTAAACTGAATGGCATGGTGAGAGGGATGGAAAGGGTTGACGCATGGCGACACTAACACACCCAAAGTCGTGAATTCACGTATGTCTCGGCAGTACATAAGTCCTTCTCCAGGATCGATTATTTGTTTGTCCCCCACACCTGGGTTGGGAGGGTGGAATCCACTTCCATACTGCCACGCGGCATGTTGGATCACTCCCCAGTAGCAATTGACTTACTTCTTGATAAAAGACGACAGCCATTCAGATGGCGCCTTTCCACGTGGCATTTGCAACAAGACATCTACCAGACACACATGAGAGAAGCCATTGCTCACTACTGGAGCGATAATGACAGGTCTGACACTGACGACATGACCCTATGGGAGGATCTGAAGCCCACGCTTCGCACTGTGGACATTGCTTGGTGTGCAACTGCTCGTAAGACACGTAGGGAGGACATAGTGAAGGCTGCGTATCGGGTCAGAGACCAGGAAGAAAGATGCCATGCTGGAGGGGGTGCGGAAGACGTGGGACAGTTGCTACTGACACAGCAATCATATGACTCCTTGCTATTGGATGAGGCTAAACAGCTGTGGCTTGCAACTCAGAGTAGGATCTACCAATGGGGCGATAAATCCAGCTCGATGCTTATAGGCTTTGCCAGAGCACTTTTCATGCGCAGTCCCTATTGTGTCTTCGTGATGGGGAGGGGACGCCCATGACGGCCCCAGCAGCTCTGGCGGCCAGCTTTGCACAGTATTATGCTGCCCAATATGCCCCCCGGGAGTCCATCCCGGCAGAAGATATCGACAAATTCCTTGCTGACCTCCCACCACGAGCGATCTCCGATGAAGGGCGTGCCCGTTTGGAACTCCCTTTGTCAGCGGAGGAGCTAGGCACAGCCCTCGGAGAACTAAATGTTGACAAAGCCCCCGGACCCAACAGGTTCCCCAGTGAATTTTTTAAGAAATTTCACCTCCAACTAGGAACATACTATGGAAGGGCACTGGAGGCAGCCAAAGAGTGTGGCCGACTCCCGAAGGACTGGCGACACGCTGAAATAGTGGTCTTCTGCAAACCGGGGAGGCCCCCTGAACAACATGAGTCCTATTGACCAATATCGTTATTGAATACCGAAGCGAAAATATTGGCGAAAGCACTGGCCAACTGCCTCCTCCCATACATTACTGACCTTGTCCACCCGGACCAAGCTGGGTTTATGCCCTGCAGAGCAACAAGACACAATATTAGACGTGCACAGGTGGCAGTCGAGGCGGCCCGGGCGGCGGGGATCCCTGCGGCACTTCTACTGGCCGAAATAGACAGGGCCTTTGACTCAGTGAGCTGGGTCTACCTCCGCGCACTCCTGTCCCGCCTAAATCTCGGGCCCCACTTCCTATCATATTTGCAGCTAGTATACACAGATCTGACGGCGTCGGTGAGAGTGGCTGGGGCAGTGTCTGCTTCCTTCCCTGTAGGTCGAGGCACCAGACAGGGATGCCCCCTATCGCCATACTTATTTGCCCTGGCTATGGGACCGCTAGCGGCGTGGGTACGAGTGGATGCACAGATGCGAGGTATTGAATGGGATGCGGGACTTTCCGATAGAATCACACTCTATCCGGATGACGTCCTATTTTTCCTTACAGACTTCAATAGATCCGGGCCGCGGGTCCTTGACATTATGCGAATATTCGGGGGAGTGTCGGGCCTCCGTTTGAACTTACGTAAGTCTGTGCTGTGGGTGCTGGGTGAGCGCTGCGGCCTGGGGTCCTGGGCGGCCGCGTTGCAGGAAGCGACGGGAGGCCTTAAATATCTGGGTGTATTCCTAACGGCTTTGCGTGGGATCTCCTGGACACGCAATGTGGTACCTGTGTGGGATCGTGTCCGATCAGACATGGCTACATGGTCCTGCATGCCCTTAAACGTATACGGCCGATCGGCCATATTTAAGATGGTGGCCCTCCCGCGTCTTATATACCAACTGCAAAATCACCCATACCCTATTTCACCGCAGTGGTTCAGGCAAGTGAATTCGGCACTCGTCAGTTTCTCTGGGCGGGGGGAGTGGCAAGATTAGCACTCCACACATGTTTCCTCTCTACATATTGTGGCGGTCTAGCAACGTCAGACATTCTGTCCTATTATCAAGCCTCTCACCTATTGATATTGAATGAGTGGTGGTATGGGGACCGGGGCGACCCGACTTATGCTCTTGAGAGACATCTAATGGACCCTGACACGCTGCACACTATACTTTACTCGGCAACTAAGAGAAAGAGGCTCCCAGTGGTTACTCAGATAGTGTTTCATATATGGCGTAGAGCACTTCGCCGCATGGGGTGGTGGTACAGACGAACAAGGGAAACCCCATTGTGGCAAAATGGGCTGTTGCCGGCGTTGGCGTCCCTGCAAGAGTTCCGAGGTTGGGACGCAATCGGCATATCAGCTTTAGGCCATGTTACCAAAGGCACGACCCTCAAGTCGTTCCAGGAGTTGCAGGAGGAATTTGACATGCCCCAGACCCAGTTCTTTAGATATTTGCAGTTCCGTCATGCTATCACACCCACCCTGAACGGCCTGGACTCATTGCCTGAATTTAGCCCACTGGAGGCTAAGGTGTTTATGGGGGAATTGGAAAGTAAAAAAATATCTAATATTTACCAAACGCTAGTCACACACTGTTCCTGCTCCCTAGACAACCTGCAGACTAAATGGGAGAGTGATGTTGGGGCATTAGAGGAGGAAGACTGGAGAGAAGCGCTTGAGGCTCCAAGAGGAGCGGCCATTGCGGTACGCCTGCGATTCATTCAGTTCAAATATCTGCATAGAGCTTATTATACTAGGGAACGGCTGTGGAAGGCGGGTATGCTTGCGTCCCCTGATTGTTTGCGATGTGGTCGAGAGGTGGGAACATTTATACATACGGTATGGTCGTGTGACGGGCCGAGGAGATTTTGGTCGGGAGTGTGGGACTGCTTGTCTGAGGTGTTGGGCTGGGAGCTCCCCTGCTCGCCACAGTTGGGGCTACTCCATGTCCTGGAACAAGTGGGGGGAAATATTTACAAACAACACTTGCGGCTTTTGGGCCTCACAGTGGCCAAGAGAGATGTGGCCCGAGCCTGGAAAGACCCCAGGGCCCCCCTAGTGGGAGTGTGGAAAAGAGGACTGGATTTTTATATGGAACTGGAGCGCCCGATCTTTGAGACCAGGGGCTGTCCCCGGAAACATTATAAGATTTGGAAGAGGTGGGCAGACTATAGAGGACTGTGGCTGGAACCCCTAGTGCACGATGAAGCTGAAGAAAGACAATTGGACACTGATCCCGGGTGATGAGTACACACTGAATGTTTCTTGACATGCTTTTTGTTTATAGACTAACTAGACGCTGTGCGGGGGGCGGGGGATGGTTCCGGGTAGGGAGAGTGGGAGGGTGAGGGGAGGGGGGATATAGGAATGTTACTTTATTTTTTCTTTTAAAAAAAACTGTTTTTGTGTTTTTGAATTGCCTAAATGTGATTATTCCTTTAGTGCTCACAGCTTCTCTAGTGCCCGGGGCGCTGCGCTTGTCAGGCATCTTTTCAACAACACAGTAAAATTTTGTTCTGAAAAAAAAAATCATGAACACCATCCACTCCGGCTTCCCGTCAGACTCGTACCCACACCACATCTTCAACAAAGCCAGCATCACCAACGCATCCCATCTCCGTAAGGCTACCAACATCTCCTTTGAGACCACAACCTTCCCGGAGAGCTGGAAGCACATCGAAATCAATGTCTTGCTCAAGAAACCCAAGGCAGATCTGAGGGACCTTAAGTACTTTTGGCCCATCTCCCTGCTCCCGTTCCCGGCAAAGGTCATCAAGAAAACCATCAACAAGCCATTGACCCGCTACCTCGAGGAGAACAACATCCTGTACCCGGCCCAGTCCAGGTTCCGCAGCAACCACAGCACCGAAACTGCCCTCATCGTTGCCACCGATGTCATCAGGGCACTGCTGGACAACGGCGAAACCGCAGCCCTCATCCTCCTGCCACCTTCGACACGGTCTGCCACCGCACCGTACGTACATGCCTCCACAACGCAGGGATCCGAGACAAGGCTCAGGAATGGACCCCCTTCTTCCCCTCCGGCAGAACCCAGAGCGTCCGCCTCCCCCTTTCCATTCCAAAACCTCCAAGATCATCTGTGATGTACCCCAAGGATCATCCCTCAGCCCAACATTGTTCAACATCTACGTGGCCCTGCTCGTCCCCATCGCCAGACTGCATGATCTCAACATCATCTCCTACGCTAACAACACACAGCTGATCCTCTCCCTCAGCAAGAAAGCCCTCACCGCCAAGACCAACCTCTACGAAGGAATGAAAGCCATCGCCGAATGGATGAAGATTAGCTGTCTGAAGCTGAACTCGGACAAGACGGAGGTCCTCATCCTTGGCTCCTCCCCCTCAGCCTAGGAGGATACCTGGTGGCCGACTGCCCAGGGAGCAGCACCAACGCCAATGGACCACGCATGCAATCTGGGGTTCGTCCTCGACTCAACACTCTCCATGACCAAGCAAGTAAACGCTGTCTCATCATCCTGCTTCAACACCCTGCGCATCCTCCGCAAGAGTTACAGGTGGATCCCCACTGACACAAGAAAGACAGTCACCCAGGCCCTCGTCAGCAGCAGGCTGGATTGGGGAAACACCCTCTACTTGGGAGCCACTCCAAACTACTGAAACAAGTGCAACGCATACAGAATGCCTCGGCCCACCTGATCCTCGACATCCCTCAAATCAACTACATCACACCCCACCTGAGAGACCAGCACTGTCTGCCCTTCAACAAGAGGATCACCTTCAAGCTCCTCACCCATGCAGACAAGGCACTCCACAACACCGGACCAGCATACCTCAACAGATGACTCACCTTCTACACCCCGAACCGCGAGCTCCGCTCTGCTGACCGTGCCCTCGCCACCATCACCCGCATCCCAAGAGCAACTTCCGGTGGCAGAACGTTCTCCTACATCACCACCAAGACCTGGAACACCCTCCCCGTACTCCTAGGGCAGACCCAAGACCTACTAGCCTCCAGGAGGCTACTCAAGACTTGGCTGTTCGAGCAGTAGCAGCACTCCCCCCCCAGCACCTTGAGACCCTCATGGATGAGTAGTGCGTTCTACAAATTCCTTGATTGATTGATTGATTGATTGATTGATTGATTGATTGATTATGCAACGAAGGGCGAATTTGGGGATATTATCAAGCTGCAAAAAGAACAATTGATGGACAGAATGCAGAACAATGTCATACATTTATGCCAGTGCAGAGATCTGGTCCTAAATCCATTGTTTTTTGCTCCCCATGCCATTCCAGTTTGGACCGAGCCATATGCAAACCAGTCTTGACCCTGCGCCCAATGGAAACAGTACAGCCCGAACTGCCAGGTCAGGTCCCCCTGGACAGGAAACAAGCATCCAAGATTAGTTTGGGGTTTTCAGCCCTCATCAGCCAGGATAGCTTGACTCTAGTGGCATGGAGAGCACGGGACACACATCTGGGCATACCCGTCCCACTCGGGGTGACAAATGCAAAAAGAACAATTGATGGACAGAATACAGAACAATATCATACATTCACCCCAGTGCAGAGATCTGGGCCTAAATCCATAGTTTTTTGCTCACCATGCCATTCCAGTTTGAACCCAGCCATATGCAAATCAGTCTTGACCCTGTGCCCAATGAGAACAGTCCAGCCCAAACTGCCATGCCAGGGTCTTCCTGGACTGGAAACAAGCATCCTAGGACCAGTTTCAGGCTTTCAGCTCTCATCAGCCAGGATAGCTTGACTCCAGTGGCATGGAGCACACGGGACCCAAGTCTGGGCAAACCGTCCCACTAGGGTTGACAAATGCAAAAAGTACAATTGATGGACAGAATGCACAAAAATGTCATACATTCACCCAAGTACAGATATCTGGGCCTAAATCCATCATTTATTTTTGCTCAATATGCCATTCCAGTTTGGACCCTGCCATATGCAAATCAGTCTGGACTCTGTGCCCAATGGGAACAGTCCAGCCGGAACTACCAGGCCATGGCCTCCCTGGACTGGAAACAAGCATCCTAGGCCTGCTTTGGGCTTTCAGCCTCATCAGCCAGGATAGCTTGACTCCAGTGGCAAGGAGAGCACGGGACCCACGTCTGGGCATACCCTTCCAACTCGGAATGACAAATGTAAAAAGAACAATTGATGGACAGAATACAGACCAATGTCATACATTCACCCCAGTACAGAGATGTGGGGCGAAATCCATCGTTTTTTTGCTCACCATGCCATTCCAGTTTGGACCCTGCCATATGCAAATCAGTCTTGACCCTGCGCCCAATGGGAACAGTCCAGCCCAAACAGCCAGGCCAGATCCTCCTTGGACTGGTAACCCAGCCTAGTTTAATCCAAACTCTCTGTGGCCTTCCTGTATGGGTCCTGCCCCGACCCCGAAACCTTCTATTAAAAGTCTGGGCTTATGGCTAGACCAGGACCTCTCGTTCACAACCCAAGCTAGGAAATCTGCCGGAGCATGCCACGGTATCCTCAGGACTGCTCGGAAAATCCTGCCTTTGCTTCCTCAAGACACTAGGAAACTCATCATCCAGAGTCTTTTAATATCCAGACTCAACTACGGTAATGCCCTTTATCTTGGCGCACCAAAGAAAGTAATTGCCAAACTTCAGGGCGCACAGAACTCGGCAGCAAGGCTGCTAACAGGCACCACCCGTAGGAGCTCGGCAAAACCAGCCCTAAGGCTTCTCCACTGGCTCCCGGTGCAGGAGCGGGTCAAATTCAAAACGCTTTGCTTGACCCATAAAATCCTGCACAACAACGGCCCACCCATTCTCAAACATCTTATCAGACACCATGTTACTAAAAGAAACCTGCGCTCCGCTCATCTCAATCTGGCACATGTACCTAGGATCAAAAAGGCCCGCTCGGGAGGTCGTCTTTTCTCTTTTATCGCTCCCAAACTGTCGAACTCTCTCCCCCTTACCCTGCGAGTGGAACCCAACCATCTCACGTTCCGTAAGGGTCTGAAAACTTGGCTCTTTCCTTGATCTTTCCTCCTCTGCCGCTACCTTTGTTATCAGCGTTGGGACGCTCAAAGGCAGCCATGTGCTTTATAAATCCCTATTTCATTTCATTTCATTTCACTGGAAGCAAGCATTCTAGGACCGGTTTCGGGCTTTCAGCCTCATCACCCAGGATAGCTTGACTCCAGTGGCATGGAGAGCACAGGACCCACGTCTGGGCATACCCGTCACACTCAGAGTGACAAATGCAAAAAGAACAATTGATGGACAGAATACAGAACAATGTCATACATTCACCCCAATACAGAGATCTGGGCCTAAATCTATTGCTTTTTGCTCACCATGCCATTCCAGTTAGGACCCACCCAAATGCAAATCAATCTTGACCCTGTGCCCAATGGGAACAGTCCAGACCGAACTGCCAGGCCTGGTACTCCCTGTAGGAGAGTAGGGTCTGCTATCCTATGGTCACCCCAAATTTTTGCTTTTTGCTTCACTGGTTTCTGACTTAATGTGGCTGTGGGCCTGCTAATCAGACCCACAGCCTGCTGTTCTCTCTCTAAATTACTGCCAATGCACTTTAGGTGCATTACGAATTGGAACTGGTTCACCTTATGAGCCCCTGTAGTAGTGTACCCTAGGTACCCAGGGCATAGGTGTATCCAAGGCCTACCAGGGGCTGCAGCATGTATTATGCCACCCCTGGCCTGGCCTCCATATTTGACACCACTGGCTGATCACTCAGCTGGGGTAAGTTGGTGTAATCACCTCTTACTTAGGTACAGTATGCCTGTGCCTAACCCTAAACTGGACACATATGTTCCTATCAGCCACTCCTATGGAAGGCCTCATCAATCCTGGAGGCAGAGTGCTTGGAAATATGTGAGGTGGTGCTCTAGCATGAGCTGAGCCTGTCTGCAGCTGTCGGGAACCACTCCCTAAGCTGTTCCGGGATATTGCCATACCATATACTCTTAAGTGCATTATAATCCTCACGGTTAAATGCTATCTTTGGTTTGGCTTTATCAAAACATGTCGAGTAAGGTGTCATACGAATTGGAATACTATCCCCTCGACAGTTCTGTCGACGGGGATAGCATTCCACCCTTCTAGAGGGACACGACATGTGTGTAACCTTAAACCCCGGTTAAAGTTAACCAGAGCCTCAGCATCACAAAATGGATGCTGCCACCACAGACACGAGTCTGGCCTCCTGCTGCTGACCGAAACTCGGCAGATGGTGGCCTGGACAAAGGGTTTCCTGCCTTGGGAGGTGCGAGCACCACCCCAGACAGGGTTTTGTGTATTGGGTAGGACAGGGCTGAATAGAATCAGACATGCCCGGGGCACACAAGGTGTCCCCGTGCATAGGCCAGTCCAAACCGGTCCTGGGGCTTTCCAGACCCAGGCTTGGTGCGGAACTGGACAAAGGAAAGGGGGTGTAACCGCCCCCCTTCCTGGTTCCTCCCAGAGGAGGGACCTAGTAGGTGATCCACCCCTCAGATTGGGAATAAGAGTGGGAGCAGTGCCATTGCACAGCAGATCATCCTGAATCAACTTGAAACTAAGAAGACGACTGGACTTCGACATTCTGCTGCTCAGAAGACTGAAGAGAATCTCCCTTGTGGCCTAGGAGTGGCCACCCTGTGAACACAGGTACCAACCAGCAACTCGACGTCTGCTTTGCCGCCGCCTCCCACCGGAGCCCGAGCCCAGAGCCCGACAAGAACCAGACTCCCAGACCTCTCAGAGCCCGATCCACAGTCCCTGCAAAGAAGGGACCCGTGGAGGCACCGAGTGACGTGGGACCGGACCTCTTGGAAGACACTTGAAAAGCTGACTGCGCAGCTTCTGAGGCATCCTCGACGTTGTGCTTTGGGGACTGAGAACCCCCACCAACGAGCAGCCCTTGCACCGAAGATCAGCCCTCCAGCATCTCCACGATCTGCGTGGGGCCCTTTTGCATTGTGCCACTTGACACGCCATCCCGGCCACTAGCCACGTGGTCAGCGGCCATCTTGGCGACGAAACCGACAATTTACACAGCAGGTCTGGTTGCTCCAGACCTACCCAAGCTCCTGTAAAAAGGAGCACCCGCTCTGACCTTGCTGGTCCGAGTGTTAAGCATCTTTCAACTTCTGCGTGGCTTGCATTTGCCAAGGCCTGTTTGCACCGATCAGGTCGCCGACACCGCCAACAGCGAGAAGCCTGCGTGGGACAGCTCGTGACCGACTCCTGGATGTCCTCGACCCCGGGTATCCACGTGGCTGCAGAGAGAAGCTACCCGACAACGCCTGTTTGCACCCGACATCGCCTGGTTCCAATCTGGTTCCACGGTAGTCACTGGCTAGTGACTTTGAACATTGTCCCCTCTGCTTTCAGGTCTTCACATCTTCAGATCCACCCTTGGATCCACCGGAACTCTTCACATCGAGCCGCCTGCAGCATCTTCAGCTCCAAGCACCATCGACCAGCGTGACGAAACCCGACACTACTTCGACCCTGTGCACCCGCTTCCTGTGGGTGAGGTAACTCAGCTCCGCCGGTGTTCCTACACTGGTACACATCTCAAGGGCCTGTGTCTTAAGTTTCAACATTCTAGGTCACTCGGAAGGCCCCTAACTCTTTAACTTTGTACTTTTTACGCACCATAGACTTTACATTGGAAAGTGCGTACACTTTGAACACTGCACCCGAGTCCCGCGGGCCTTTCCCGACTTAGTCACTGCTAGTCTCGAATAGCTCCAGCGATTCCCAAGGCCCTAGGCCTGTTCCCTTTCCTATTGGTATCTCTTATACCACTTTCTTAGTATATGGTTTAGGTGGCCCCTAGGGCTCATCCATATTGTGCAACTTTTGTGTATTTTAAATAACCCTGGGCGTAGTTCGCGGAGTCGGACTCCGCGGAGCTACGCGAAGACGTAGTTGCACTCCGCGAACTACGCGTAGCTCCGCAACCATGCGGAGTTGCTTGCTGGGCCCGTTCGCGCGCCGTTTTTCGTCTTCGGGAGCGCGGTGCGCGTGTTCGGGGCGTTGCCTGCATGCTCGGGATGGCTAGCGCGCTAAATTACCCCAGAGGTTTGTCCCGCCTGCTTGCGTTCCCTTATTTCCTGTTCCGGGTCACAATTAACGTGGTCGCGTTGTGCAAGACATGTTCGGGAACTCATCTTCTCGTTCGCGCGTCCTTATGGCTTTATCGCGCTTCCAATGACGTTATCGCGTTCGCACAGTCGCACGGGAGGGTTTACAAACATGGTGGCAGACGCGACCGGGAAAAAGCGAACGCAGAACCAAGGTAAGCCATTGCCGCGCACGCGATAATGTTATTTAGCGCGCGACAACTACGCTCCGCACCGGATAGCGGAGTTATCGGCAGCTACGCGAACTCCGCGGAACGCGGAGTTGCCAAAACTCCGCAAACTCCGCAAACGGAGCGTAGTTCTTCGCCCAGGGTTAATTTTAAACTGTCTTGTGATTTAACGCTTGTGCTTCTGTGCTCATAAAGAGTCCAGGGGATTTTATAGTTGATAAATCAATATATATTTTCAATATATATCTGTGTGGTGTCCCTTTCATTTGGTATTCAAGGGGGTTGTGTATGGTATAACAGCTGGCTTCACATGCCTTTCAGAGTTTAGCCTAAGACTGCTTTGTCCACGTTACCACTAGGATAACTGGTCTACAAGGTTGAATTACAACCAATCATCATAAGGGTTGCTTGGCATGGTACAAAGTGATCACTAAGAATTAGTGAGCATTATATACCAGGCCAACTTCTCACATTGGTGAGCAGCGGAATGGGATCTGAGCTTGCTGTTGTTTTACCATTACAATCTTTGAGATTATCATTTGAAAGATCATACAGGTACCTGCTAGGTACATATAAAACAAGACTAGTATACATAAGTTCTACTGAACTTAGTTGTTGTAGAGCAAAGGGAGTAGCACACCCTAGCTACAACTACTAGATAGGTTTAGTAGGTAAACACCAGTGTAGGTAGATTGCAACACATCCACCCACACTAGAGCAATGTCTGGAGCAGAGGGTTCCACTGGGAACATCCCTGTTGAGAGTGACCCTCCAAGGGCACCATCCAAATTTGCTATTTTTTCCTTTAAGGAATTAAGACAGCTTTGTGTCTTAAGGGGTCTGAAGACAGGGCCATCCCCTACTACAGACCACCTAAGAGAGCTCTTAGACCAGTCTGAGACTCTAAAGCCCTCTAAGGCAAACCCCACAGGGAATGCTGAAGGAGGCCATCTTTCAGAGGATGACACTGTAGACACCCCTGCCCCTATCATCCTGGTAGATGAGGAAGCATCCACCACTGGAGCTCCTCAGGTAGATGAGGAGGAAGAGGAAGAGGAAGAAGAGGAGGAGGTGGAAAGCAGTGAGTCAGATGATGACAGAAATAGTCAGGTGCTGGTCAGTAGACTGAACCAGGCTAACTTAAGCCTATTTGGGACTGAATCAGGTAACAACCCATTCAGACCCCCAGGTGGACTTAACCAGAAGCCTAGGAGGAGAAGGAATCACTCAGGTGACTCTAACAACTCCCATGCTTCTAGAGGCTCTCGTGGTCACTCCAGAAAGGAGATGACTAGCCCTCAGAGAAGGGAACATGAGGCCAAGATGAGAGAGGCTGAGCTTAGGATTCAGAGGCAAGAACTAGAGGTTGCCCTGGCCCAAGAGAAACTTGCTAGAGCAAGACAGCCTAGAGAGAGTGGGGTAATAGAACCCACTGGTGGCAGCAATATCCACAAGGATAAAGACAGGTCTTTTGATAACAGAAACCTGAGTAAGAGTGTGCCCCCCTACAAAGCTGGGGATGACATCCATAAATGGATTACTGCAATG
The DNA here is from genome assembly GCF_964263255.1 of Lissotriton vulgaris. NCBI lineage: Eukaryota > Metazoa > Chordata > Amphibia > Caudata > Salamandridae > Lissotriton > Lissotriton vulgaris. Next base: position 311,685,504 of record NC_141687.1, read on the forward strand.
GAGAGAGCCTGCAGAGTACAGCAGATCCCTCAGGAGCAGTGGGCAGCAATCTTGTGGCTCTCCTTTGAAGGTAGAGGCCGAGACAGACTCCTCACAGTTAGTGATGGGGATTCTAGAAACTACCTGGTCCTGAAGAGTGCTCTGATTGATGGGTTAGGCTTAACCACTGAACAGTACAGGTTAATGTTCAGAGATACCCAGAAGACACAGACTCAGGACTGGTCTGAATTTGTTGAGTGTGCCACTAAGGCTCTGGAGGGATGGTTGCTGGGAAGCAAGGTTACAGACTATGAAGGATTGTATAATTTGCTGATGAGAGAACAAATTTTAAATAATTGTCAGAACCAGCAGTTGCATCAACATTTGGTTGACTCAGATTTGACCTCTCCCCAAGAATTGGGAAAGAGGGCAGATAAATGGGTAAGAACCAGAGTTAAGCAAAAGAACCAGAACCAGAACCAGGGTGGCGACCAGAAGAAAACAGACCAGAAGGGTGGGGAGCAGAAATCTAAAGACCAGAAGTCTTCAACAGGGCCCCAAACTGAGACAGAGGGTGGGTCCCAAACTTCCAAGAAGAAGAAGAGAGAAGGTCAGAAGAAACCCTGGTGTAAAACTTGTAAGAACACCTCTCACTGGACAAGTGAGTGTAAAAAGGGTGGAGCCCCCAGCACTGCAGCCCCTAAGGCAACTGCACCCACTAGTACAGCTAGCAGTGCTGGTCCTCAAACCAAGGGGGTAGTGGGTATCACTTTGGGAACTGAAGGAGATTCTGACCTAGTCAGAACCCTTACACAGGCTGTTCTGATTTGTGAAGGGGACATAGATTTGACCCCTGACATAAGTCCCAGTAATCTGGGCAAATACAGACAGACGCCTTTGATCAACAATAAAGTGGCTCAAGCTTACAGGGACACATGTGCCAGTGTCACTATGGTGACACCTAACTTTGTGGACCCTGGACAATACATGGCAGGTGATAATTACCTGGTGACCAATGCCAGCAATGTCACTACTACACATATGTGGCACTTGTTAACTTTTCCTGGGGAGGGGTAACTGGCCTAAAAAGAGTTGTGGTTAGTGCTGATCTCCCAGTAGAATGTTTGTTGGGCAATGACCTGGAGAACTCTCTATGGTCAGAAGTTGAGTACAGGACTCATGCAGAGATGTTAGGAATATCATCACATGTCCTTGCTGTGACCAGGTCACAGGACAAAAAGTGCCTCTCTGAACCTCAGATCTTGGATCCTGGAACAATGGACCAAGCACCCTTCAAGAAGAAGAACAGGAGGGTTAAGGCTGTGCCTTCCCAACTGCCTACAAGTGAGGATCAGGCTTCACAGGAAGCTGATCTTGAGACCCCTGAAGGAACTGTCTCTGAAGAACTTGAACCTGATCAGGTTGAGTTTCTGGTGACAGGGGGACCTTCTAGGGCAGACTTGGGGCAGGTTCAGTTAACCTGTCCTTCTCTTGAACCCCTCAGACAGCAGGCTGCTGCTGAGGCTGCTGGGAATGCTCAAGGTGCCCATAAAGTTTATTGGGATGAAGGACTCCTTTACACAGAGGGTAGAGACCCCAAGCCTGGTGCAACCAGGAGGTTGGTTATACCTCTGCAATTTAGGGGTTTCCTTCTCACCTTGGCCCATGATATTCCTTTAGCAGGACACTTAGGCCAGAATAAAACCTGGGACAGGCTTGTCCCTCATTTTCACTGGCCTCACATGTCTGAAGACACCAAGGAGTTTTGTCGCTCCTGTGAAACCTGCCAAGCCAGTGGTAAAGCAGGTGGAACAACAAAGGCCCCCCTGATACCACTACCTGTGGTGGGGGTTCCCTTTGAAAGAGTGGGGATTGATATTGTTGGTCCAATGGATCCCCCTACAGCATCTGGGCACAGATTCATACTGGTGGTAGTGGATCATGCCACCAGGTACCCAGAGGCAATTCCACTTAGGACCACAACAGCTCCTGTTGTGGCCAGGGCCTTACTTGGAGTTTTCTCCAGAGTGGGGTTTCCTAAGGAGGTAATATCTGATAGAGGTGCCAACTTCATGCCAGGATATTTGACAGCTATGTGGAAGGAATGTGGTGTCAACTACAAATTCACCACTCCTTATCACCCACAATGCAATGGGCTTGTTGAGAGATTCAACAAGACCCTAAAGGGCATGATTAAAGGATTACCTGAAAAGCTCAGGCGAAGATGGGACATCCTACTGCCCTGCCTTTTGTTTGCTTACAGAGAGGTCCCTCAAAAGGGGGTTGGCTTCAGCCCCTTTGAATTGTTGTTTGGGCACCCTGTAAGAGGACCCCTGTGTCTAGTGAAGGAAGGATGGGAGTTACCTCTCAAAAAGCCTAAGCAAGACATAGTGGACTATGTACTTGGTCTCCGCTCCAGGATGGCAGAGTACATGGAAAAGGCATCTAAAAACCTTGAGGCTAGCCAAGAATTACAGAAAGCTTGGCATGACCAAAAGGCTGTCCTTGTTGAATTTCAGCCTGGACAGAAGGTATGGGTGTAGGAGCCAGTGGCCCCAGCAGCACTCCAAGACAAATGGTCTGGACCCCATACAATTCTGGAGAAGAAGGGAGAGGTTACCTACTTGGTGGACCTAGGAACTCCCAGGAGCCCCCACAGGGTGCTCCATGTAAACAGGTTGAAGGCATATGTCAGCAGGGAAGACATGGGCTTGCTCACGGCTACAGATGAGGGACAGGAGGAAGAGAGTGACCCTCTCCCAGACCTGCTCACTCAGAACCCTGAGGATGGTTCAGTTGATGGTGTGGCCTTAGGTGGCAGCCTCACTGAGCATCAGCAACATGACTGCAGACAAGTTCTACAGGCATACAGACATATGTTCTCCTTGACACCCAGTCAGACTAACTGGTGTACCCATGTGGCGGACACTGGTGACAGTCTTCCTGTAAAGAGCAAGATTTACAGACAACCTGACCACGTCAGGGACTGTATAAAGACTGAGGTGCAAAAGATGCTGGAATTAGGTGTTATTGAGCCTTCAGAGAGCCCCTGGGCTAGCCCAGTGGTTCTGGTCCCCAAACCTCACACCAAAGATGGCGAGAGAGATGAGGTTCTGTGTGGATTACAGAGGACTCAATGCTGTCACCAGGACAGATGCACACCCTATTCCAAGGGCAGATGAGCTCATTGACAAGTTGGCTTCTGCCAAATATTTGAGCACATTTGACTTGACAGCTGGCTACTGGCAAATCAGGTTAGCTGAGGAGTCTAAAGCCAAAACAGCATTTTCTACCCCTAGTGGGCATTATCAGTTTGTGGTGATGCCCTTTGGTTTGAAAAATGCACCTGCCACCTTCCAAAGGTTGGTGAATCAAGTCCTTACTGGGTGGGATGACCTTTGTGCAGCTTATCTGGATGATATTGCTGTCTTTAGCTCCACCTGGGAGGATCACCTGGTCCACCTGAAGGAAGTGCTTGAGGCTCTGCAGAAGGCAGGCCTCACTATCAAGGCAACAAAGTGCCAGATAGGGCAGAGTAAGGTTGTATACCTGGGCCACCTTGTAGGTGGAGGCCAAGTTCAACCACTGGAGAGTAAGATCCAGACCATCAAGGACTGGTCCCCTCCAACCACCCAAACTCAGGTCAGAGCTTTCTTGGGCCTGACTGGGTACTACAGGAAGTTTGTTAAGAACTATGGGTCCATTGTGACTCCTCTTAATGATCTGACATCCAAGAAGATGCCCAAAAAGGTTCAGTGGACAGAAATCTGTCAAAAGGCATTTGATGACCTGAAGAAGGCCATGTGCTCTGCACCTATCCTGAAGAGTCCTGACTACTCAAGAGAGTTCATTGTCCAAACAGATGCTTCTGAGTTGGGAGTGGGAGCAGTGCTTTCACAGCTTAATGTAGATGGCCAGGACCAGCCCATTGCTTTCATTAGCAGAAGGCTGACCCCCAGAGAGAAACGTTGGTCAGCTATAGAGAGGGAGGCCTTTGCTGTGGTGTGGGCCCTGAAGAAGTTGAGACCATACTTGTTTGGCACTCACTTCAAGATTCAGACCGACCATAAGCCCCTCTTATGGCTTAATCAGATGAAGGGTGAAAACCCCAAACTACTCAGGTGGTCCATTTCCCTACAGGGGATGGACTTTACAGTGGAGCACCGCCCAGGGACTGACCATGGCAACGCAGATGGTCTCTCCAGGTACTTCCACTTAGAACATGAAGACACAACTGGTCAAGGTTAGTCTAATGTCCCTGCGTTTGGGGGGGGTTATGTAGGAGAGTAGGGTCTGCTATCCTATGGTCACCCCAAATTTTTGCTTTTTGCTTCACTGGTTTCTGACTTAATGTGGCTGTGGGCCTGCTAATCAGACCCACAGCCTGCTGTTCTCTCTCTAAATTACTGCCAATGCACTTTAGGTGCATTACGAATTGGAACTGGTTCACCTTATGAGCCCCTGTAGTAGTGTACCCTAGGTACCCAGGGCATAGGTGTATCCAAGGCCTACCAGGGGCTGCAGCATGTATTATGCCACCCCTGGCCTGGCCTCCATATTTGACACCACTGGCTGATCACTCAGCTGGGGTAAGTTGGTGTAATCACCTCTTACTTAGGTACAGTATGCCTGTGCCTAACCTAAACTGGACACATATGTTCCTATCAGCCACTCCTATGGAAGGCCTCATCATTCCTGGAGGCAGAGTGCTTGGAAATATGTGAGGTGGTGCTCTAGCATGAGCTGAGCCTGTCTGCAGCTGTCGGGAACCACTCCCTAAGCTGTTCCGGGATATTGCCATACCATATACTCTTAAGTGCATTATAATCCTCGCGGGTAAATGCTATCTTTGGTTTGGCTTTATCAAAACATGTCGAGTAAGGTGTCATACGAATTGGAATACTATCCCCTCGACAGTTCTGTCGACGGGGATAGCATTCCACCCTTCTAGAGGGACACGACATGTGTGTAACCTTAAACCCCGGTTAAAGTTAACCAGAGCCTCAGCATCACAAAATGGATGCTGCCACCACAGACACGAGTCTGGCCTCCTGCTGCTGACCGAAACTCGGCAGATGGTGGCCTGGACAAAGGGTTTCCTGCCTTGGGAGGTGCGAGCACCACCCCAGACAGGGTTTTGTGTATTGGGTAGGACAGGGCTGAATAGAATCAGACATGCCCGGGGCACACAAGGTGTCCCCGTGCATAGGCCAGTCCAAACCGGTCCTGGGACTTTCCAGACCTAGGCTTGGCGTGGAACTGGACAAAGGAAAGGGGGTGTAACCGCCCCCCTTCCTGGTTCCTCCCAGAGGAGGGACCTAGTAGGTGATCCACCCTTCAGATTGGGAATAAGAGTGGGAGCAGTGCCATTGCACAGCAGATCATCCTGAATCAACTTGAAACTAAGAAGACGACTGGACTTCGACATTCTGCTGCTCAGAAGACTGAAGAGAATCTCCCTTGTGGCCTAGGAGTGGCCACCCTGTGAACACAGGTACCAACCAGCAACTCGACGTCTGCTTTGCCGCCGCCTCCCGCCAGGGCCCGAGCCCAGAGCCCGACAAGAACCAGACTCCCAGACCTCTCAGAGCCCGATCCACAGTCCCTGCAAAGAAGGGACCCGTGGAGGCACCGAGTGACGTGGGACCGGACCTCTTGGAAGACACTTGAAAAGCTGACTGCGCAGCTTCTGAGGCATCCTCGACGTTGTGCTTTGGGGACTGAGAACCCCCACCACCGAGCAGCCCTTGCACTGAAGATCAGCCCTCCAGCATCTCCACGATCTGCGTGGGGCCCTTTTGCATTGTGTCACTTGAAGCGCCATCCCGGCCACTAGCCACGTGGTCAGCGGCCATCTTGGCGACGAAACCGACGATTTACACAGCAGGTCTGGTTGCTCCAGACCTACCCAAGCTCCTGTAAAAAGGAGCACCCGTTGTGACCTTGCTGGTCCGAGTGTTAAGCATCTTTCAACTTCTGCGTGGCTTGCATTTGCCAAGGCCTGTTTGCTCCGATCAGGTCGCCAACAGGGAGAAGCCTGCGTGCGACAGCTCATGACCGACTCCTGTACGTCCTCGACCCCGGGTATCCACGTGGCTGCAGAGAGAAGCTACCCGACAACGCCTGTTTGCACCCGACATCGCCTGGTTCCAATCTGGTTCCACGGTAGTCACTGGCTAGTGACTTTGAACATTGTCCCCTCTGCTTTCAGGTCTTCACATCTTCAGATCCACCCTTGGATCCACCGGAACTCTTCACATCGAGCCGCCTGCAGCATCTTCAGCTCCAAGCACCATCGACCAGCGTGACGAAACCCGACACTGCTTCGACCCTGTGCACCCGCTTCCTGTGGGTGAGGTAACTCAGCTCCGCCTGTGTTCCTACACTGGTACACATCTCAAGGGCCTGTGTCTTAAGTTTCAACGTTCTAGGTCACTCGGAAGGTTCCTAACTCTTTAACTTTGTACTTTTTACGCACCATAGACTTTACATTGGAAAGTGCGTACACTTTGAACACTGCACCCGAGTCCCGCGGGCCTTTCCCGACTTAGTCACTGCTAGTCTCGAATAGCTCCAGCGATTCCCAAGGCCCTAGGCCTGTTCCCTTTCCTATTGGTATCTCTTATACCACTTTCTTAGTATATGGTTTTGGTGGCCCCTAGGGCTCATCCATATTGTGCAACTTTTGTGTATTTTAAACTGTCTTGTGATTTAACGCTTGTGCTTCTGTGCTCATAAAGAGTCCAGGGGATTTTATAGTTAATAAATCAATATATATTTTCAATATATATCTGTGTGGTGTCCCTTTCATTTGGTATTCAAGGGGGTTGTGTATGGTATAACAGCTGGCTTCACATGCCTTTCAGAGTTTAGCATAAGACTGCTTTGTCCATGTTACCACTAGGATAACTGGTCTACAAGGTTGAATTACAACCAATCATCATAAGGGTTGCTTGGCATGGTACAAAGTGATCACTAAGAATTAGTGAGCATTATATACCAGGCCAACTTCTCACACTCCCTGGACTGGAAACAAGCATCCTAGGACCATTTTCGGGCTTTCAGCTCTCATCAGCCAGGATAGCTCTACTCCAGTGGCATGGAGAGCACGGGACCCAGGTCTAGGCATACCCGTCCCACTCGGGGTGACAAATGCAAAAAGAACAATTGATGGACAGATTACAGAACAATGTCATACATTCACCCCAGTACAGAGATCTGGGCCTAAATCCATCGTTTTTTTGCTCACCATGCCATTCCAGTTTGGACCCTGCCATATGCAAATCAGTTTTGACCCTGCACCCAATGGGAACAGTCCAGACCAAACTGCCAGGCCAGGTCCTCCCAGGACTGGAAACAAGCATCCTAGAACCGGTTTCGGGCGTTCATCCTCATCAGCCAGGATAGCTTGACTCCAGTAGCATGGAGAGCACGGGATCCACGTTTGGGCATACCCGTCCCACTCGAAATGGCAAATACAAAAAGAACAATTGATGGACAGAATACAGAACAAAGCCATACATTCACCCCAGTACAGAGATCTGGGCCAAAGTCTATCGTTTTTTTGCTCACCATGCCATTCCAGTTTGGACCCACCCATTTGCAAATCAGTCTTGACCCTGCGCCCAATGGGAATAGTCCAGCCTGAACTGCCAGGCCAGGTCCTCCCTGGACTGGAAACAAGCATCTTAGGACCGGTTTTGGGCTTTCAGCCCTCGTCAGCCAGGATAGCTTGACTCCAGTGGCATGAAGAGCACCGGACACATGTCTGGGCAAACCTGTCCCACTCGGGTGACAAATGCAAAAAGAACAATTGGTGGACAAAATACAGAACAATGTTATACATTCACCCCAGTACAGAGATCTGGGCCTAAACATATCGTTTTTTTGCTCACCATGCCTTTCCAGTTTGGACCCTGCCATATGCAAATCAGTCTTGACCCTGTGCCCAAGGGGAACAATCCAGCCCGAACTGCCAGGCCAGGTCCTCCCTGGACTGGAAAAAAGCATCCTAGGACCAGTTTCGGGCTTTCAGCCCTCATCAGCCAGGATAGCTTGACTCCAGTGGCATGGAGAGCACGGGACCCAAGTCTAGGCATACCCGTCCCACTCGGGGTGACAAATGCAAAAAGAACAATTGATGGACAGAATACAAAACAATGTCATACATTCACCCCAGTACAGAGATCTGGGCCTAAATCCATTGTTTTTTTTTCTCACCATGCCATTCCAGTTTGGACCCAGCCATATGCAAATCAGTCTTGACCCTGCGCCCAATGGGGACAGTCCAGCCCAAACTGCCGGGCCTGGTTCTCCCTGGACTGGAAACAAGCATCCTAGTACCGGTTTCGGGGTTTCAGCCCTACTCAGCCAAGATAGCTTGACTCCGGTGGCATGGAGAGCATGGGACCCACGTCTGGGCATACCAGTCCAACTCTGGGTGACAAATGCAAAACGCACAATTCATGGACAGAATACAGAACAATGTCATACATTCACCCCAGCACAGAGATCTGGGCCTCAATAAATCTATTTTTTGCTCACCATGCCATTCCAGCTTGGACCCTGCCATATGCAAATCAGTCTTGCGCCCAATGGGAACAGTCCAGACCGAACTGCCAGGCCAGGTCCTCCCTGGATTGGAAACAAGCATCCTAGGACCGGTTTAGGGCTTTCTGCCCTTATCAGCCAGGATAGCTTGACTCCAGTGGCATGGAGAGCATGGGCGTGAGCTAAAGAATGATGATGGATTAAAAGATCAGTTGACTGGGGGTGAGTGCTTGCAATGTTCAACACGCCATCCATATTCCCCTTTGTTTTTGCTAATTACACCTAAGTTGGCAGGGTATGCCCAAACGTGGGTCCCTTGCTCACTTGGCCGCTGGATTCAAGATAGCCTGGCTGATGACGGCTGATTAGCCAAAAACCAGTCACAGGATGCTTGTTTCCAGTCCAGGGAAGACATGGATTGGCAGTTCGGGCAGGACTGTTCCCATGAGACACTGGGTCAGACTGATTTGCATATGGCCATGTCTGAACTGGGGTGGCGGAGTGAGCTAACGAATGATGATGGATTAAACCCAGATTAGTTGACTGGGGTGAGTGCTTGCAATGTTCAACACTCCGTCCATCATCCCCTTTGGTTTTGCTGATATTATCAAACTGACATTCTATCACTTCCCCTAGGATTCTCTGTACGCCTTACCAGAAGGACATAATTTCACAGCATCACCATGTGGTGTGAAAGAAGTCCTCTGGTTGTTCATCATATCTCAGCCACAAGGAGGCTAGTTTGCCTGAAACCCAACCATTAGTCTCAAGCGAGGTATATTTATTGCAGGTATTTAAGTTGGATTATCTTGAAAGTGAGATCCTGGCTTCAGCCATTTCTCATCCATGATTGTACCCATATCAATACTTGCTCTGACTGTTGAATGTGTTATAGATCTGAATCATTAAAATTATATAGTGCAGATTTTCTCTGTCACCTCAGATTTTCCTTCAGTAATTTTGTTTCAAAATTTTATAGTCAGAATGCTTCCTGAGTTTATGATTTTGGGGGCAGGACTTGCCTCAATTTGAGGTATTTTAAGACTCGAAAATTGTTCATGCCATAGATCGACTGTATGCCTGATATTGAGCACATAACAACACCAGTCAACACATCCTCAAATTTGGATATGCCAATGGCGTCTCACTCAGAGAAGCCATTTACACTGTGGACTTGAGCAATAATGGGACAGATGTACATAGTGTATGGCTTCCCATTATAAAATAGCTAATTTTTGTGATCCGCTGTTAGACCTGGCACCTTGGGGTGAGTCTCCCTTCCACTTTTTGCTGCTGTGCCTCAGATGTTTTGCTGGTGTTAGCTGCTCAGGGCACTTCGCCACGGCCAATCATAGGCCGGTATGGGCTGCTGGAATTATTACACTCTATAATCCCAGTAGGCTCAGGGAACATGGTAGAAAGTCAAGTTTAGTATGCCTGAACTCAGAATAATAAAATCCTTCTTTTAGTAAAGTTTATTTTAATATCCTGTGTTTGAAAATGCTACTTTTAGAAAGTTAGCCTTTGCTTGCCTGACCATTTCAGCCTGCCTCTGCTAGGATGTGTATCTGCTGTCTGGTTTCTGTGAGTGACAGGGCTGGGGAATTCCAGGGGACAGTCTGGGCTGCCAGGTGGTAAATAGATGGATTACCCCCAGGATGGGTGGGAGGAGTGCCCCTTGACTCTGAATAGGGCTGTGCTCTACCACCACAATGCTAGCTCCACCTCCTGCGGAGCATCTGATGTCCCTGCCCGGAAACCTGAAAGCAGAAGGCAGCTTCCTGTAAACAAAGTGCTCCAAAACTGGGTTGAACCATGCTCAGGCCTGCAAAGACAAAGGAAACTGACTATAAATATAGGAGCCCTGCTCCAAAGAAATTAGATCCTGTTATACCACAACAAATCTCTGCCCAACTAGAAGGACCAAGAAGAAGCTGAAGGACTGGCCTGCAGTGGTGCCTTGCTGAGGAAGGAGAGGAAAAGACCAGAAAGGACTTAGCTTTATTGTGCTTTAAACTATCTCCAAGGGCTTGACTGAGCTTCCCCCTGAACAGAGTTCCAGGACCAGTGGACTCCGTCTGCCTTCCCTGCCGTATGGTTTGGATTTGCCTGATCTCTTCTTGCTGCTGGAGCCCCGCCTGAAGTGTGACTTGCTCACCCCCCCATTTCGCAGTCTGTGCCTGGCCGCCCTCTTGCCTCGAGCCGCACCGCTCTTCACTGAGCCGTGCCCCGCTCCGCTGGGCCGCCCGCACCCTGCCCCCCCTCCTTCCTTGGAGCTTCACACTTTGGCCGCTGCAGCCGCTGCCAAGCCCGGAGCCCTTCGGGAGGCGGGACACGCCCGCATGCCTACCGCCTCCTGCACGCTCCGAACTCCTACTAGAGATCACCCGCTCTTATCCAGCGCAACCAGGCCGGAAGGTACACCTCGTACATGGAGGTGTCCGCCTCACACCCGACCCCGCCGGTACTCCCCGTACCCGCCACTAGGTGCCAGTGCAGTACGCCTCCATTTGGCCCCCAAGCATCGGACTAGTCTCCCTCATCCCCGTACGCCGCGGACAGAGAGGAGTGCGCCCTGCACCCTCCCGCAGACAGAGACGAACCCTCCAAACATCTTCGTCCCGTACTCCATCGAGTACGCCACGTATCCCCCAAGTGCGCTCAGAGGATACGTCCTGCAGGCCTGAACGTCGCCTCGCCCCGTGAGATGCCTCAAACCTCTGGACCACCTGCAACCCTCCACGCCATTCCTGCTCCCCCACCTCGCACCTCGAGGGGGTCCCGAGCCGGACCGCACCAAGGAGAACCGCCGGCCCCGGCCCAAGTTCGCCCTCACCCCGGGTCGCGCCTGAAACGCCTCGGAACTTTGCCCCCAAGACAGTGTACTCAAATCAGATCCAGGGTCTGCAACGTGTTATTTCCCTGTCTACATACACTGATCAAGGGGGCGCATCACCAAACAAGCATTGGTAAAGATTACTGAAGAAACTCTATTCATTCCCTCATATTGCGGTCATATTTATATATAGTTATCTGGTCTTGTGATAAAATTGCAGAAGTATCATATTGTTACATAAAGCTACGTATGTTTGATACAAATATAATGCCTGGTGTCCATTTGTGAGGGGTCAGTATTGTTTACTGTATGTGGTCATAAATGCTTAACTAACTGTAGCGCCCTGAGGATTAGTCTTGACTACTCGCGCCACGCAACCTAAAGGGTGAGCAGGGGTTATTCTAAGGAGTGGTTCCCTTGCCCTGACTAGAGGAGAGGGTCCCTGTGTGTCACAAGTGCATACCTGTGCCAACCAGAGACCCCCAATTCTAAAATTTGCTATTTGGTAATTTCTAGCATCCAGGTACAAATCTATGCTTAATACAATATGCAATTCCCCGTGGGTCGCAAATAGACCCACCTCATTAATATTTATGATGTAGGTCACGGTTTTCAACCTATAGGGAATCGCAAAAATGACACGGATGGTGGCCTGCTGAGGTCAGCAGGCCACCATGTCTGTGATTGATTTTAATAAGGGAGATTATAGATGTGGGGTACACTCCTTTAACTCATGCACTGTAGTTATACATTTATTATAAGGTGCTGCCACTGGCTAGGGCTGTCACCCCTTGTGATTCTTAAATAATAGATAAACACAAGCAGATTGGCTTGAATCGGCCGCACACTGTTCACCTGATGTGTAAACACCTCTGTTTATAATCCCAAACAATTAATTAACACAATTCTTCAGTTCATGCAACTGTATGTTCAACCAAAATGTTGTCATTTGAATAACAATTTCACATAAATGTGTGTGACATTGCCAAATCAATCAAAGTAAATCTTCATTGTCATATATACAAATGTACAAGGAGCAAATTTCATTTTGACAATTAATGAATCAAATAAACACACTTTTCATCGTTGGCGCCCAATGCATTTCGGAAACCGATCTGGTTCCTTCTACAGGGGCTGATCTACAAATGAAATATATAATGTAAGATATTAATACCCATGGTGTGCTCATAATTCATTGACTTTAGAATGTATGTTGTAATGTCCTACCTTCTAGTGGTGTTTAGAAAGCTCAAAGGTCACTGTGTAAACGCGTCTAAAAAAAACGAAAACATCATGAATAAGCAACATCTATGGACAGCTAAACACACATAGCCTGTGTGCTCAGACCACATGGTATCAAAAGCTTACCCCGTGTTTTGTGCTCAAGATCCCACTGCACTGTAAATAAAAAGACCGTAGAAGCTTTTTAGGATTTGCTATCTCAACACGTAATTCAGAAATAAATAAGTGAGCGTGTCACTCATTGTGCCGTACCTGTTATCCGAAAGCTTATATCTACACCCGGAACAAAATACCAAGAAAAAAGTATCAACTAAAATTAATGTCCTCGAGAAACATGTCACCACCTCTTAAATCCACTTACAAACCGCGGTAGCATACCTATTTGTCCGTACGGTATAAACGCGTAATCCAGCACCCTACTTCGGCGCACGTGAAGACGCGAACAGGTTTAGTGTGCTCAAACGGGGTAATGAAAATGAACGAAGTATGTCACCAGCGATTGTGCATCTCTAACATATGATATCTCTCACTGTTCTACATCTGATCTAATAATTAGCATAGCAATATCCTCATCTATAGAAAGACAATACCAAATATGTTCTCATAATGACGGATAGCTGACTGAACCGTCAGCTCAAACAAACAAGCATTTACAATGCAATGGTCTCGGCATTATTAAAGGTAGAGCTATTGGCATTGCCCATGACATTTTTTTTTTAAATCATAAATAAATGGCATTGTCATTTACATTGCCAATAGCTTAATCGTTAAATAAATGGCATTGTCATTTACAATGCCAATAGCTTAATCGCTCGCAAATGTATGACCTATTGCATTTACAACCACACAGAGCCACACACACATAGTAATTCACATAGAGCCACCTACACAGAGCCACCCTCACACAGACAGAGTCACCCACACATAGAGCCACCTACAAAAAAAGCTATCCACACAGAGCCACACACACACACACAGAGCCACACACATACAGAGCCACCCACACAGAGCCACCCACACAGAGTCATTCACATAGAGCCACCTACACAGAGCCACCTACAAAAAAAGCTATCCACACAGAGCCACACACACACACAGAGCCACACGCACACACACAGAGCCCCACACACACACACAGAGCCCTAGTCCCAACCCTACAATGATTGAATCACAGACCGAGAAACCAATCAGAACCCTCAAATACCCAACCAATGAGGGCATTAACCCTAGCCCAATAAAAACACCAGATACAACCACCAATCAGTGTACACATGTGCCAACCACTAGCTGACCATATAAGGTCCCAGCGACCTCAGACAAGGTTTGCTGGCCAGGGAATTGGAAGCTTCTTTTGGAGTTCAGAATCTCCTAGGAGACAGACAGGCTCAATCCACAACTTTGGACTTCTGCAGGTAAAGGCTTCACTAACTCGAAATCTAAACAATACTGTTTGAATAAAGCTTTACTCCCCCTGCTGGCCAAAAAACGAAGTGCACAGGCCCCAGTAAATACAGTTTAAACAGCTCACAGAAGCACCCTCTGATGTAGAAAATCCCTGTTGCAAGGGGGGGGGGGGGGGGCTGGCCAGTGAACACAAAATGGTGGCTGGGGGTGCACTGTTTTAGCACACAGGTCTAAGCACAGAGCAAAGGAGAAATTTGGAGGGAAAACAGAGTTGTCACCAAGAAATGAGAGGGACAAACTACAGAGGTTGGACTGCAAATCCCACACTAAGTGGAGGCAATCATGGGCAGGGAAAACCACAAATTTAAAACACAACACAGGTGATAAAATATGCAATTACATGCAGGCTAAAACTACAATTTTTAACTGTAACAACCACATGCATCGACAGTAAACACAGAAAGTGAAAATCGTTTTTTAAACAACTTTTTGTCTTGGGAAGAGACAGCACTAGCCTGTCTCCTTACCACTTCCTGGACTCTGCTCACTGCAATCTGGGGAACATGTAGGCTGAAACTACACATCTGGAGGGTGGTGCCCCTTGTAGGGAGCAGGGCTAGAATACCACGACCACTCCCCGAGCCACATATGGACTTGTGTGGTCATGCCTGGAGCGCGCATCTGGGGCACTCTGTCCCGCGCCTTTGGAAGGAGTAAAGCAGATTAGCCACAGTCTGGAACAGAGCTGTCGAGGCGCAGAGACGGGCATTTTCTGTACACCAGGGAGACAGTGAGCGGACCGCGGTAAAGAGCCGCCTTTGTGTCTAGAGGGCATGGGTGCAGAAATGTTCCGCGATCCTGCGACGCACGTGGACGTTCACGCAGGAAATAGAACTCAAACAGGCCGGTGACAGGCCTTTTACAGACTGCAATAATTAAGTGTGACAGTAAAGCACGCGCTGGAGTGAAATGTTCAGTTTGCATTTTGTTGTTTTAGTGTCACGCATACATGCCTGGGGGAACCAGTAACACATGTTATTTGACCAGTGTGCTGTCTGTCCTCTTGTGTGAAAGAGATACAGAGGTGAGATCAACCTATTCATTAAATGGAAACACATTCAAATAAGTAGTAGAACTATGTGCAGGCGAGGTCCGTTGAAGCAAGCCACAGAGAGAAAACACGACGTGCACAGCATCAAACAAACAGAGGGTGGAGCCGAGACTCGAAGAAGCTGGTAGTTCGGAATTCAGTTCCTCCAGTGGAAAAGAATGTCCTCTAGCAGCATTGGTGGGAGGGGGTGGGGTGTTAAGGCCCGTAAGAGGCCACCACGCCTGCTGATATTATGAATGACATTAACTCTCCAGTGTCCTCCTATTTCAGCCTTCTCCTAGTCTGCAGGGTTGCACCCCTCCCCCTCCTAATTTGAACTTCAAAGCCTCTGCTTGTGTCTGTTTGTGCCCCTCCCATTGCCTGTAATCGCCACTATATTGCCCCCACGCGCTACCAATTAGCTCACTCTCGGACCGCCTAGATAGCTAGTTGTAAACTGTGGCTGTTATCAAACGCTTGAACCCAGGGCTTCTAATGGCTGCGCTGCTCGAACACGCTCTTCGCTGAGCTCCAAGGGCCACTGGGCCGCCCCGGAGGCCGCTTCCCTACCAGCTTTCCAGCTTTACCCTTGTGTCTGTCCTGATCGGACGTAGGTACATTCTCTGCTTTCTCTGCTTAATGTCACATATGTCCTTGCAGCCAATTTCTTTGCAGCATTTATTTATTTAAATAAATGTATTCTTGACAGTCAGACCCTGCATTTCAAGCTCCGCCCGTAGTGATTCCATCCCTTTCTTCTGCCACGCCTTGACCCCCAATTTATGGATCCACAGAGTATTTTTCCTTAATTCTAGCATTGACTAAAAGAACATCTTTTCACAGCACCTATCCCCGTGCCCCACTCCCTCTATCAGGTGCTCTGATAGAGACGCCCACAGCTCGTACATTTCCTCTGGAAGACGTCGTCAGGCGGCAGCTGTCTGTTCTGTGCCTCTGGCGGGGGAACTTCGGCTCTGCTCTGGCTGATGCTGCCAACCCAGAGGCAGAGGAGGCCAATGAGTGCCCCGCGGGGGAAGGGTGAACCTAGACTCTTCATGTGGTCCTCCATACTACCAGGCAGTGCTTAATTTGGGCTGGTGGTTTCTGGTGACGGGTACCAGCACTTAATTGTCAACACCGGCACTTATGACAGTATGGCACATGATGGCACTGTTTTGCCTAATCTAGAGATTAGCACAAGAGCAGTCGTTTTGGAAAAAAAGCCTGAAATAGTCTGAATTGTCAGACTTGTCGAAGTGTGATGGGTAATAGTTGTGTTGGTACTGTCATCAACAGCGTTGGCATGGGCAATGGGTGGTGCAAGCTGCAGTGGCCTCCTGACGAGGGCCCTGGAACTTATTATTTCACAAACTAAGCACTGCTGCTAGGCCTTCTCCCCGGCCTTTCACTAAGGTGTCACTCCTTGCCCAGGAGGCCGGCTGTTTGAGGGATGTTTACCTTTCAAAGCGTCTGCTTTTTATGTGTAATACACTGGCATTTCCACTTCTGTCCTTGGACCCCAAGCCTACACCGTCCCATTCCAAGACGACTCCCTGTCCTTGAGCCCAGAACGTTTCAGTATCGACTGCTCTGTGTACCAGTAGATGAACAATACCACTGTGGCTCTCCTAGCCCTAGAGAGCTGAGATCTTGCTTTGCAAGTCGACGACGACTTCCATTCCAACCTCAGTCCCCCCAGACTTAAGATCTCGCCAGGCTACCAGAAATCCCACCTTGGCCCATCCATTCCTTGAGTGCCAAGCACCCACTATACCTGTCCACGAAAAATGCCAGTCCACACAGATGTTCCCAGTGGCTCTCCCGGTACTTGAGGCCCAGTACCTCACAGTGCCATGCCGTAGAAGTGTATCCTCTGACTCTCTCAGGCCCTGGGTGCCAAGCTCAGAGCGTGCCAGTTCCCCAGTACTTCAGCATTGAAGACGGTTCACGGAGCGGTCTGGCGGTGACGTCAGTCGCTATGACCCTTTGTCAGTTTCTCTTTCTCTGTGAAATGCCTCCATCACTTCTGTCCATGTGCATGCCAATGTGTCTGGGTGCCCGGTTCCCAGACGGCGCTGTGCCTTTCTGGCAGTTTCTTCTATCCGCTGCTCTCTCTTCCGTGACTTTTCTGTCTCAAATCCTCGTGTCTGCTTTATCTGGATTATTGTCTCTGGGTCTTTCTCTGGGCCTCCCTGCGTGCACTTGCTCCTGTTTGCTTGTATACCCTCGCTGTTCTCCCTGCTCTTCTTGCAGCTCTCATGAAATTACATCTGCCTTTCGGTGCCTCAGTCCTTCCCACTCTTGTCTTGCAGTTTTAGCCACCCCTCTCCCCGCAAAGGCCTAAGAGGAAACTCTTCCAAGAGTGTGGGATCTGGAATCTGAGATAAGAAAGGGTGAGCAGGAGGGCAGTCACAAAATCGCGCAAGTAACGTGAACTGTTTGTCTGTTCTCCCTGCGTTGCGACCCTATGCTGCAGAACTGCATCAAACTCTTTGTTTACAGCAGTAGTACTGGGAAACTCAATTTGTGACTTCAGATCAGGTTTAAAACTGTTAGGGCTATTCATCGTGTCTCTGCTAGATGGCGGTGACAAGCAGCATAACAGTGTATCAATTTCTTTTTCAATAATTATGATCAGAAAATCATTTAAACGCACCCCCTTGGTGTATTTTGCTCTATGCCGAACTCTAAGTAAAACAAGAACATATCTCCAAACAAGAGAGGAGCGCTCCACATGACCACGTTTCTCCGAGGCAAGGCAGAAATGCCTCGGAGAAACCAGGGTCATATTTCGGATTGGGGGCGTGTTCGGTGTTCTCAGAATGGGCGTGGCCTAAAAGTGGAAAGAAGAACACCGAACACACCTCCAAATCCGAAAAGGACGGAGCCTATTCGGAGGGACAGCTCTCTCTTCCAATGGCTGGCCTCCGTTTAGGAAGCCAGCCAATGGGAGAGAGGCAAAAACAGAGGCGGGACAAATAGTCCATACTAAGAATCATTAAATCTCAGTGCTTCCGGTTCTGCCTTCGGCAGACCGGATATTACCTCGACCTAAAAAGAGACTCTGCTGCCATGATAGTAATCTCTCCAGCCTTTTTCATGTCACCCGAGTCGTGTGTCTTTGGAGGAAAGTTTGGTGACAGATAAGGACACTTCCATAAGCAGAGCCCCAGTACAACCCGGGATATCGGGTGTCAATATATCAGGCCCAACTACAGTACCCATTGAGAACACACCAACACCAGAGATGTTGCTTATTCATGATTAACCAGATCGGTTCCGAAATGCATTGGGCGCCAACGATGAAAATTGTGTTTATTTGATTCATAGATTGTCAAAATGAAATTTACTCCATTTACATTTGTATATATGACAATGAAGATTTACTTTGATTGATTTGGAAATGTCACGCACATTTATGTGAAATTGGTATTCAAATTACAACATTTTGGTTGAAAATGCTGTTGCATGAACTGAAGAATTGTGTTAATTAATTGTTTGGAATTATAAACAGAGGTGTTTACACACCAGGAGAACAGTGTGTGACCGATTCAAGCCATGCTGCTTGTGTTTATCTATTATTATTGATTTTAATAAAGCATTTTTTAATGCAGCTAGTTTCCTTTATGTTTAAAGATTTTGTCTGTGTATTTTTCTAAACATTCACAAAAGGGAAAGGCTGCCTTGGGGACTCCCTTTCTATTAGCGAATGGGTTATCACCTACTTGAAGTAGGTGGTAAAACCCTAATGCTTTCCGACCGCATGTTAGTAGTAAAACATTCACACATATCACTGCAATTCAGTATAAGGAAGGGACGCCCTAAACATGCCCATTCTTAATACTGAATGGCAAATCCAAATTGCGATTCAGTAATAGGTTACCGAATAGCAAATTGGGCTTGTACATTAAAAAATGACTTGTTTTGCTCACATGCAGCCCGATTAGTTTGCAAACAAAATAAAAGCTTTTTGCATCCTACCCAAAATTTCCAATACAGAAAGAGGCTTCATTTATTAGCTTGATATGTCCTCACATATTCTGAAGGCTCTCCATCCATAGTTTTAGTAGTGTTTTTATTGTGGGGAAGTTCCAGAAAGGTCCTCACACAAGAAAATGCGGTGGGTCTATGCCCCCCATCCACCATTTCTATGTTGCAAATGTTGGGTCAGCTTGTGTGCCATTGAGCTATTAAACAACAATTATTAGATGTGATGTTCCATAATATGAGGTTATATCTGCAGCACTTATCCCTTCCACAAACTGGGATTTGCTGAAATTTGCCATGGCGTGCATGGGACGCCCCCACCCATAAAAAACTTTGAATCATTTAATGATGACAAAATAAATCACTCTGGGCTCAGTAATTCTGGAGTTAGTGCAAGCAATACCGTTTTACTAATTGCAGCTCTGCCCATCCGTGACATAGGGAGGGTATCCCCGTAGAACAGATCAATTTGCAATCTGACTATCTGGGGCATCGGATTACACTGCTAAACATGGGCCCTCTCCCTAGCCACATATATATTTTCATGTATTGGAATCAATCTCTGGCAATCATCAGATGGGAGGCTCACTTGAGGTCTGACTCAGTGATATTTATTCGGTAGGCCACAGAGTAGGACATCTGTACAATATGGTCTGGCTTGTTTAGGCATAATCACTTGGTTGATTTTTGTGAGGAAAACATTCACATTCCATGTGACAATACATATAGAACCGGATTGAGTGAGTTCTATATGACTAGCCTTTCTATTTTCTGTTGTGGGGTATGTGTGTCTCACCTCCTGTTTGATTAATTCATGCAATGGCATAATTGTGTTTATGTAAACCCACTCAATTTCCCAACCACAGACCCACCTTACATTTCTAGAATATGACGCATGGTGGTGCATATGGTGAATCTGCAAACTAGGTCGAGCCATACCAAAGACTATGTGCAGATTTACTAAATTCTCATGTAACACAGTATACAACAAAGAAATGCTGTGCTGCATTGCGTGAGGAAGAGATAATCTTGGGAGCACCATATCTACAGATATACGGTTCTCTCCCTAGCACCGGTGCAGAATTTTGCTGCCTTGTGCCATGTACACACCTTTGCGCCATAGTGCAAGGTTCTGTGTGTGAGACTAGCATAGGTTTTACTATGCGTAGAAAACTTATGAAACTTTTCCTACATTCTATGTATGCTGAACAGTGTGGGGAGCATACAACATCAGAAAAGAAAAGAGAATAGAAAACATTTCTCCTTTGAACTCTTTCTTTCAGACGGTGTTAACTTTTGACTCAAAGCCCTTTCTCAAATATTTTTAGATAGAGTTTTGCATCAAAAGCATGGTTGGTGGGGGGCGTGGCCAAGATGGTGACCTGACCAGACGCGAGACACAAAGGCTCCCACCAATGGCCCTTCGCCCCTAGTTTTCATGTGCATATAGTCCCCTAATATCCGCTGTAAGTGGCAGTGGTGCACGCAGGGACCCCGCAGCTACCGGAAAAGGGGTCTGGCGGGCCTACAGCTCCACGAAACACCCACAAACTGAACTGCTGGGTGTTCCAATGTTCCCACAAAATGGCGCCCAGGTGGTAAACTGCTGAGGATGGAGACAGGCGCCCTCTCTGGCCTGTAGAGGCATTCGAGCGGAGCAAACACAGCAGCAGCCCACAGGTCAGGACTCGCCACAAATGCCGGGTGCAGAGAGGTGGGCGCCGCCCCCCGGATCGGCGTGTTCCCCAACGGCAGTGCAGAAAATCTGGAGACACGAAAATTGAGCACGCTGCTCTCCAGTCTAGCAGCGGCGACGCGGGATCTGATAAGCGCATACTTGGCAGGGGGCAGGTGAGGCGGAGCCCTACATGAGGGCACGGAGCTCAGAAGGGATGAGACGGCAGAGGCCCCCAACTCTGCGCTGCGGCCATAGCAGAGCTCCCCTGGGGTCCCCGTGACCAAGGCATCCCTCATCTTCCGCTGACCTACTACAGCAAGCAGAGGCTGGCAGCCTGCTCACACAGTGAGCTTACAGAGGGACACTGCCTCAACGGGTGCCTCCCGCAACAAGTGCACTCCGGGTAGTGCAGGCGCCCACCAACACAGGAGGTAGGAGACAACCCACGCTCTGAAACCCTCTGGACGGGACAGGGCTGACCCCAGCGGGGTGGTGCGACAAATGAGGGCCCGGTTTGGGGCCTAGCCGTGTTGTTGCTGTACTGGCGGGTGGGCCGGGAGGATTAATTTCAGCTGAAGCACCCTGAAGTGGATACCTGGAGGATGGGGGAGGCAGTGATGGAGGGAGAGGAAAGCAGCGACCTCCCTGCTATACACTCCTGCTAATCGTGTGGCCACCCCAGCAAGCTGAAATTAAGGGCGCTGTGCATCAGCCTAGTTGAAACCTCGTGGGACTCAAACGGTACAGGTTGAGTGCCTGCCGGGCCCGGCAGCTGTCACATCGGGGCGATGGGGACAGAAGGTGAAAGCAGCGCACGGTGGGAGCGGAGCACCTGCTGACATTGACCCCGGGCGGGCTCAGACGGGCGTCAAAGCTCCCACCGCAGCGTGAGGGGGGCCGCCCTGTCGTCGGCGGCGAAGAGGCGGACAACCTGTTGAACACTCCTTGCATATCTTGGGGTGAGGCTGCGGGGCCCCAGAGCCCAAGAAAAAGAATCTGAGCAGTCAACTGACAGTGTGATTAGCCCTGCACAAGACTCAGCTTGGGGGCCTCCCAAGACTAACTGTTCATGCTGAGTGTGGACTAGGCCCTAGGAAGCATGCATCCGGGGATCTGATCGGGCCTGCGCCCCTCCCCTTCACAAAGGGCCTCTTCCGCAGACGCAGACCCTAAAGCAGGACCACCGGTGACCAGAGCAGTAGAGCAGTGGTGGCGGCTGGGGAGGAGTCACCCAGGGCCCACAAGCCAACATCAATCCGGCAAGAGCTGGCGAAGGAGAAGAATGTGCTTGAGAAAGGAGCCCTCAGAGTCAGCATTACAGCAGCGGCGCTGGGGGACCAAGGAAGAGAAATCAGGGGCTCAGTTTGCAGCTCCCACGCAATCTAGGCACGGAGTGTGATCCCTGACGGTCTACACTTACAAAGGGGGCTCAGGAGCATGGCCGGCACAAGGAAGAAGGGGGAGCGCACGCTTACCGAAATGCTCACTAAGGGCTCACTCAAGGGAGATAGAGGGCCCCCCTCCCCAGTGGCATTAAAACAGCACCCAGAACAAGGCAATGGAGAGGTGCCCATCACAAAGTCGTTCCTAGAAACTCTGTTCAACTCCCTGCAGGAGGATTTTCACATGCTAAAACAGGAGGAGGCTGGGGAGGGCCGCCAGATACGCCGCAAGGTGGACGGCCTGAGCGAGCGAGTGGCAGCTGTCAAAGAGTCAGCCCAGACCAGAAGTGAGGAAGTGGAACAGCTCCAGCAAGAACTCCTTCGCCTCCGGGACCAACAAGTAGATCTCCAGGCGGAGTATCTTGAAAACAGATCTACACGTAACAAAATTCGAGTCCGGGGCGTCCCATCCAAAGAGGAAGGAGCAAACATCACCGGATACCTGCAAGGCCTGTTTCGGGGCATTCTGGGGGAAACAGACTTTGCCATTCAAATCGATTGGGCTCACAGAGTAGGGTTGGCGCGGCACACGCCCCCCCCAGACATGCTGGCCTTTCAGATTATCCATTAAAATAGAGGATCCTGCGTGAAGCTCGCCAGAAGCAGCCTCTTCAGTATCAAGATCATCCAGTGGCACTGTACCAGGATTTATCGGCCATCACGCTTCAAAAGAGAAAGGCGTTCAAAGTTGCTACGGAGTTCCTGCGTGATAAAGGGGTCCCGTATTCCTGGGGCCACCCCTTTTGCCTGATCTTCAAGTGGAATGGGGCACTGCACCATCTGAGATCTCTCCAGGACACCTGTGCCCTGCTGGGCATTGAACACAATGAGCCCCCCCCCCCCCCTCCCCCCCCGGGACCTCCTAACAGTCCTCCAGGGGAGGGTGGCAAAGAGTCAACCGCAGACGTTCACCTAACAAAGATCTGAAACCAGACCCAACCACTCCTTGGGGGTTGGGTTCGTTGGGGAGGAGGAGTGGAGGGGTGGCTCTGGGGGGCGAGGGACAGTGGGGGGCCGGTGTGTCGCACAACCAGCGGGATCATGTGCCCCGTCAGAAGAGCGCATCTTCCCCAGGTATCCGCACCTTCCAAAGCAGAGGGAATCATGTCTAACGGTTCCCTAAGAGTCCTTACCCTGAATTTAAAAGGGCTCAATAACCCTATCAAGCGCGGGCCGTGCTTTTATACCTGGAGAACTGAGGTGCCTTGGTTTGCCTATTACAGGAAACACACCTTCTCTCCAGAGATTGGCCCAGAATGAGCTCCAGAGCCTTCCCTCACCAACTCTACTCTTCCACCACAGAGAAGAAAGCGGGGGTCGCCATCCTGTTTTACAGCCACTTTAAAGTTCAGGTGGGGGACAAGGTCACTGAAATTAAGGACAGGCTTCTAGCTTACAATGTGCGGTGGGGAGTATGTCCTTGGTCATCGGGTCTGTATCTGTCCCAAATTCAGAGCAAGAATCCTTCCTTAAGGGGGCTTTGTCAGACGTAATTTCTCATCCGACACGATACACACTAGTGGGCTGTGATTTGAACCTTGTGATGGACCAAGACAAAGACAGATCGGGCAGCCGCTATGGCACCACTGGAGCGATGTCCCTGGAGGGAGGGAAGTGGCTGGCTAGTAGAGGCCTGGTAGACGTCTGGCGGGAGGCACACCCCCACCCTACTCAATACACTTTCTACTCTCATGTGCACCACACATACGAGAGGCTAGATCATTTTCTGGGGTCCCCAGACCTTGCTGCAACAGTATCAGACGTAGGTATTTTTCCAGCTGCACTCTCCGACCATGCAGCGGTTGTACTCACGATGACTGTTCCCCACACGAAAACGCAGAAAGGCAGGTGGCTCTTACGGGAGACCCTTCTACAACTGAAAGGGGTTACACAACAATTGCAGAAGCGCCTCACTAAATACCTCATGCATAACGACACATCTGACGTACCAGTTGCAGCGGTATGGGTAGCACTTGAAGCGGTGGTGCGAGGATATCTCATAGCAATATCGCTTCCTTAGACGCACCTATATGGACGGAGGAAGTGATCTCCGCGTTAGCGCGCCTAAAGCCTATGAAAGCACCAGGGCCAGATGGCTTTTTCACCAGATTTTATAAGACATTTTGCCCCCTGTTTGCACCACTGCTGACCAGGCTATTTCATTCTTTTCAAGGGCCGGGCTCAATCCCTCCTGACCTGCTAGCGGCTGACATCATAGTATTGGCCAAGCCAGGCAAAGACACAACGCAATGTGCCGCCTACAGGCCCATATCATTGCTCAATCTCGACCTCAAGCTTTTTACAGGGATCCTGGTGACAAGGCTGGGACCGTGTCTACCGGGTATCATCGAGCCCGACCAGTCTGGATTTAACCCAACAGGCAGTGCAGTGACAACACCAAGCACCTCTTACATGTAATCGAGAAAAGCTCATTTTAACAACTCCGAAGCCCTGCTATTCTCTGTTGATGCTGAGAAAGTGTTTGGCAGGGTGGACTGGGGCTTCCTAGATAAGACTCTGGTGCGATTTGGAATGGCGGACCGCTTCAGGGCTTGAGTCGCTAGCTGCTACGACGCACCCCGGGCAGCGCACGCCTTTGACATCTGATGGGGCACCAGACAAGGGTTCCCACTCTCGCCCTTACTTTCTGCGCTTTACATTGAACCGCTTGCGCAGAGAATCAGGGACAATCCTGACATAACTGGTATCACCTTCGGGGGCGACCCACACACTATCAGCCTTTACAACGATAATTTATTGGCAGCTCTGGACAATCCAAAACAATCCTTGCCGGCCTTTCTGAAAGAAATGGAGACTTTTGGGAAAGTATCTTGGTTCAAAATGAACACAGGGAAATCAATGATCCTTCCGTTGGGCCATAATGCTCGTAAATCCGAAGGCGGATCAATGACATACGGGGTCATCTCGCACATCGATCCCATACTTGGGTATCACCATGACACCGAGCACAACGCAGACAGTCGACCGGAACTACTCAGATCTTCAAACCCAAATCCAGGGAGACCTGAGGAGATGGCGGCAACAACAGCTATCGCTACTGGGTCGCATAGCAGCGGTTAAAATATCCTTGCTACCCAAGGTCTTATATATATTCCAGACCATCCCGGTGACTCCACCGTTTGGTATGCTCAAGAAAGCACAAGATGCCATACAGCAGTTCATATGGGCCAGGAAGCGCCCACAGATGCGCAGAGACCTCGCTCAAGGTGCTCCACGTAATGGGGGATTAGAGATTCCCAACCTGCTGAGGTTCTTCCAGGCGGCACAGCTGCACTATATCTTGGAATGGAACCGAGTCAGAGAAGAGGTAGCTCTTCCATGACAGGGCGATGGCCCGGATGTCGCTCTGGAAGGTTCTCATTTTGAAATGCTCGGACAGGCCAGCTTACCTCAATAAGTCACCCATCACTCGCACGTTACTCAAAGTGTGGGACGCGATGGCTGTCAGAGGGGACTCTTGTTTTGGAAAGGAAAGAGGCCCCTACCTAAACGGATGAACCCTAGTAGGGATATTACACTTCTGAAAAAACTGGCCTGAACACCGGGTTATGTGTGTATTTCCTAAATTCTATCACACATTGTTACTTGATAGATTGACTACCACCATACTAGTATCAGAAATTTTTGTGATTATATGTATATTTATGTATATATAAAAATAATCTTCTTAGCTTAAAAAAAATTGTACAAACTGTAAAAAAACAAAAAGAAAAACACTTTTTTATATCATCTGTGAAAGAGACAAAAAGAGAAATAAAAAAGAAATTTTATAAATTCACATATCATGGTGGTAGTCAAACTATCAAGTAACAATGTGTGATAGAATTTAGGAAATACACACATAACCCGGTGTTCAGGCCAGTTTTTTCAGAAGTGTCAGAGGGGACTCACCACCTTCCCTTCACCGATCACGCTGTTATTTGACAACCCTGCCTTTCCCCCGGGGATGGAACCACAGGTGTTTTGCGCAGTGCAGAGACTCCGACTGCAGGTCTGCGGGACATCTATTTGACCTAGACGGCTTCATTCAACTTGATGCCCTATCGAGATATATAACCTAACTGCACAGCTGCGCTATCAGCACTTTCAGATCAGACACTGGCTGACGCAACAGAATACGCGGGCCTTAGCGGGCTGACACCTCCCGGCCTTCGAGAAATGGCTCTGCACAAAAACGACAGACCAACAGGCTATCACAGACCTCTGCATGATGGTCAGCCCTCCACCGCTCCAGCATCGCTCTGGCGAGATATATATCATAGGGCCCACCACACGGCCAGGAATACGGCCAGCAGGGAAACAGCATTTAAAATCACATCTTATTGGTACCTCACTCCGGCCGGAGTAAACAAATGTAACCAGAACCGCAGCCCTACATGCTGGAGGGGTTGTGACGAGACAGGGACTCTAACTCGCCTGCTGTGGGAGTGCGTAGAGTTGACGGACTACTGGACAGCTGTGCTGGACGATATAAACGCACACTTCGATACAGAGATTCCCCGATTCCCTGCCTATACATTATTAGGGCTCCCAAATGCATTCACATTCCCACTAACGTCAATCAGAGGGAAATAAATGGGGTTATCAATGGGGCTGCCGTTCAGCATATCCTTTCACTTCGGGACACTGCGAGGCGTCCCACACACGCAAGATGGCAACATATAATGTGGAGAAGTGTGGCTCACTGGTTAGAGCAGGCAGACCCTGAAGCAGAGGTCCGATCCGGGACCAGGGTTCAATTCCCGACGCGGCAGGGTCTTGAGCTCAAAATGTCCACGGACTCGATAATTCTTGCTTCGGTGCCTGACCTAATCATGGGTTCACACTCTGCAACTCTGGGCATTAAGCTTGCTTAATCTCCACAACGGCCCCCGCGGCGGGATGCCTGGCTTTCACCTTGGGGATGCCCTGTAGGGGCTATCTCACAGGGAAAAAGCCAGGACGGGTTCCCAAGGCAAGCGCTTAGAGACCCCTGGGTGATAAGCGCTATATAAATCCAATATACAATACAATACAATACAATATGGTACATATTGGGCATGGAACAGATTCAAGCAACCCTCACGCAATCCACTGTGTACTTTGCTACAATCTGGCAGCCCTCCGAATCACATGCCGAAATACCTAAGATTACTGCGGCTCATAGACCAGTCCTCCACAAGAGACCTCCCCGCATGACTGGGAAGGTGCATGTAGTCCGTCTCAGGGCCCCTACGGGGCAAGGAAGCAACACACCAGTTGGGGAGGGAGAGGGGAGGTGAAGGGGGGAGTTGGGGGTTTATGGGGCGAGGGGGGCACGGGCATTGTTCATTCATGGAGTGGGTTGGATACGCTGCTCGCTGCTCGCTGATGCCCGTGGCACTCCTGATGGTTCCCAGTCAGGACCGTAGATCACTCGAGAGAGGTCTGTTCAGAACTAGTGAAGGTCGGATGATCGGCTGTCAGACGAGGGTCTATCGGACACGAGCTCTTCCCGATCGTTGCAGTCGTTCACTCTGTCGTCGGGACCTCTCCCACTGGATCCACGTGTCGCTGATGGGCCCCACGCTTTGGGACGCCAATTGTAGAAAAAGGTAGGGCTAGGACCTTTCTCAAGATTTGCCCGGCGCTAACCGCCCTTGTACCATTCAAATTACCAAGCAATGAGGCAGGCGCCGGAGACCAGAAGGCAGGAAACAGAAGTTTATTCCGACGGAGCAGAACACATCAGATCAGACAACAAGGTATCGTCTCGAGGTGCTCTAACAGCCTCTCGGAGGCCTGGCCTCTTATACACTGGTTTATGGCATGTGACCTTTCTTTATTACAAACAGAACATTGTGGAGTAAGGGAAAAAGACATCCCCGTAATCCTCGTGTCAATCCCACCCCACATGCCTCTACAATAGAGATCCTCAACCTGCTGATAAGAGGAGGGGGTCATCGCGCAGCTGAGTGTTCTGCCGATTCTTAGGATGTGTGCGCCTGATCATATCCCGTGGGGTGGGGAGGTCTTGATCAATAGAGGGTCTTTTGAAGAAGAGTGTCTTCATACAAAAAGGGCAGTAAAAAGATATCTCCCAGCTAAGGCGATGGCCTCGGACCTGTGTGGACAGCTGGACACGGGGAAGGGGTCATCAAAGGAGTGGTATTCATGCCGCATGGACAATCGGGCGTGGAGGGAAGGTTTACCAACAGAGGGGCATTCATGGGAGGAGAGGAGATGCTGGTCAGGCGCAGGCGTGACTCCCAAGGACAGGGTCATGCAGAAGGGTCATGCTCATGAGGGGGAGGAAGGGGGAGCCAGGGTGCGCGGAGGATGCTCGCTGGGTGAGAGGGGCGCGCTGGCGACTGATTGTGGACAGGGAGACCCTGATGCCTAAAATGGCGATTGTGCATGTTGTACGTGGGTGACAAGCTGGCGCAGATGATGTTCAGTTCGTAAACTAAAATTCCACAGTCCTCCCTTTTAACATGTCTCGCCAACTTGTCAGTTCGGATTTATCCCCATAAGGCCACGTATTCCTACTTCATAGAGGGGACTCATGTGCTCATTTCGGAAGTCCAAAGTCTTTGGGCACATACAGTTAGAAACAAGGCCACACAAAGATGGCAGACATTGGATACCTAAACAACACCCATATAATATCACAACAGGTATCAGCACGAAGGAAAACAACCCCCAACCCCAGTTCCTCAGAGTGTCCCAAAACCAGCTCCCAAGCGACCATCCTTCCTGCTCTTGGTGAACCTCCGAGGAAAGTCTGTGGAGGTGTTCAATGGCTTTGTACACTGAAGGCGAGTTATCTGGCACGTATGTGCAGCAGCTGGATCCGATGATGCGGCATGCTCCTCCTCGGTCGGCTAGGACCACGTCTAGGACAAGACGATTTTGAAGGGTCACAAGGCGGACCGCCTGAAGCTCCGCCGTGTTGTTGGCGAGGATGCCAGCCGTGATGTTGATCGTTGTTTCTACTGCCTGGGTCAGGTGTCGGATAGCACGGCTGTTTGCCATTGGGCCCCACAGAGGAACTAGTCCCTTTGCTGCATCTAGGAACTGTGCTCCGGTGGAGTCGGCTTGTCCAATGTCATCTGCACGCCTCTGTCGGTGATGGTTGGCAGGGGCTACATATGTGGGTGGAAGAACAAAGGCAATGTAACAGGCGCCCCTCCAACCTCTCGGAAGCCAGGTGTAAGCTTTGGTGCCACACACAAAGTACATATTCGGAGAAGCAACAAAGGAAGGGGGGTCAGCTGAGTCCAATGTTCTGGTGATTCGGCAGGCGCTGTGACCCACCAGCTGCGTTCCATGGCCTTCGAGACACACAAGACCTGTGACATTGATAACAGACAGGGCCACAGTCAGAGTAGCGGTAGTTTGTTTTTGCAGATGAGAGAAGGTGGTCCAGGCTGGATTGTGGAGCACCTGTACTTCGACTCGTTCTTTGGCTGGAATGTCTTTAAGGAAGGTGGCGCCCGTGAGCGCAGGACACAGAGCAGCAGAGGTCTTTTCGGTTTTGTTCAGCCAGAACCCAGAGTAGAAGTGCGACACTGTCCGGCTGGAGGTGGCGTTGTCCTTGTGGCTCTCCTGCATGAGGATCAACCAGGCGAGGCAAGAGCCGTGAACTGAGAAAGGAGAAGGGATGAAGGGGATGGAGTGTCCTGTAGCATGCGGGAGCAACCCGCAGATCCAGCAGTTCGTAGCATTTGCAGCAAGGTTGTGTTGGTGCAACAGTTGCACGAAAGAATTGTTCCAAAATTCCCTGCGCCTTTCTCGGAGCTGAGGCGACAGAGAGATTAGGTGATGCTCTTTCAGGGGTGTTGGCTGTGCAGTAGGTAGCAATGCCTCATGAGCCGGCGTGCTTTCCTCCAGAATCCAGAAGGAGGTCATGAGGAGGAGGCAGAAGAGGAAGACAATGAAGAGTGCGATTGTCTTTGATTGGTGCAAGTTGTCAGTCTTTGGATTTCTATACTGGGTATTTCCTGTTGCTTCCATCATCTTCTTATCTGGCGCTTCCATCATCTTCTTATCTGGCGCTTCCATCACCTTCAAGGGGCTCGGTAGTGGGCAGAACCACAGACTTCGTTTAGCTTCTCTCCCGGTAACCCTTGATTGTGCTTAGGTCACCGTTCTGAGATTCAACTTAGTCCGTGGCCTACTTAGCCGAAACTCCCTCCTTTCGACGCAGGAAATACCCTTCTCTGGATGGCACAGTGGGATCAGAGAATTTTGCAAGTTCGAGTGCCTCAGTATCGGGATAACAGTCCAATATCGGTCGGTCTTTGCTCAGGAGCTCTTCTTGGGTGCTGACGTTTTCTGTCGTGGCCAGGTTCGCAGAGACCTTCCGGCAATGATGCGCGTGCAGCCAGTGCTTCTTCCCCTCCACTCGAAGCGCCGTTCGGGTGGTAATCAGCACTTGCCAGGGGCCCGTCCACCGAGGTTCCAGACTCTTGGTCCGCTGGAAATTTCGTATTAGGACGAAATCTCCCGGTTGGATGTCGTGGCCGGGGCCCCTGGAAGCATCGGGGATGGCCTGCTGCACCTGTTGATGAATGACAGACAACGTTTTAGTTAACTTGCACAAATAATCAGATAGTAGGACGTCTGGGACGTCATGAATGGAGGTCGGTTTGGGAGCAGTCCAGAGATTCATTGGTCGCCCAAACACGACCTCGTAGGGTGTCAAATGGTGCTTGATGGGGGTGGAGCGCATCGATAACAAGGCCAGTGGGAGGGCATCCGGCCAGTTAAGTCCAGTGGTGGCCACTATTTTTGACAATTTCAGCTTCAGTGTGGCATTATGGCGTTCCACCAGACCGGCGGATTGGGGGTGGAAGACCGCATGAAACCTTTGCTTCACCCCCAACCCCTTTAGGATTAGTTGGATAACCTCAGCTATGAAGTGGGGGCCATTGTCGCTCCATAAAATTCGACAAAGGCCATAGCGAGGGAAGAATTCTTTCAGTAGTACTTTGGCAGTAGTCATGGCAGTGTTGTCACGGGTTGGATAAGCCTCTACCCATTTGCTGAAGGCACATACAATGACTAGTACATACTTCAAGCCCTGGCATCTCTCTAGTTGGATGTAGTCCATCTGAAGGACCTCAAAGGGGTGACTGGGGGTCCCAAACCCTCCCCGGGGTACCACAGTTCCTTTCCCGGGGTTGTGTTGCAGACAGATAAGGCACTGCTGAACTAGGCGTCTGGCTGAGTCGGGGATTTTGTCGTTGTGCCAGACTTTGGAAATGAGTTCGATCATGGGTGCAGATCCTATGTGTGCGGGGGAATGTGCCATTGTCAGTATGGGGATCAGATATGAGTCGGGCAGCAACCACTTGTTTGCATCCTTCGTTCGCCAGCAACCCTCTTCGTCCTTCAAACCCACCCTTGCCCACTTAGTCAGTTCGTGAGGGGTGCTGGCCGACTGAATGTCTCTGATCATTACCCTTGTGTCGCTCCATTTCTCTGCTTGTGACCTGGTCACATACATGCGTGTCACCGTCCTATTTTCAGCTGTGGTTCGTGCAGTGATGTCGGGCAATGCATTCCCTTGTCCGACTAAGTCTGTCACCCTTTTGTGTGCCTGACATTTGATCACCGCTAATCGTTTGGGGAGGAGAACTGCTTCAATCAGAGCGGAGACTAGATCTCCGTGGAGGATCGGGGTGCCGTGGGACGTCAGGAATCCCCTCTCCCTCCACAGGAGTCCAAAATGGTGGACCACCCCGAAGGCATACTGGCTGTCTGTGTATATGTTCGCGGTGGTCCCCGTGGCTATGATGCAGGCTCGTGTGAGGGCTATCAGCTCTGCTGCCTGGGCAGATCGTTGTGTGATGCGGGCTGTCTCAACTACTGTTCGGGCTGTCGTTACTGCATAGGCAGCTGAAGTGGTGCCATCTGGGAGTTTGATGCATGAGCCGTCTACCCATAGTTCTCCATCGGGGTCAGTGAAAGCAGTGTCTCGGAGGTCAACTCTACTCCTAGTTTGTTCGTCCGTGAGGGTCACACAGTCGTGTATGGGAGGAACGTCGGGGTCATTTTCAGGCAGGGGCAACAATGTGGCAGGATTCAAAGTCGTGCATCTCTTTAGTGGGATGTGGGGTGCAAGTAACGTCAGTTCGTACCCTGTCAGTCGTGCGCTAGTCAGGTGTTGAGTCTTGGTTTGGTTCAGAAGGGTGTCGACTGCATGGGGTACTAGCACAGTGAGGGAATTGGAAAGTACGATTCCTTCGCTCTGACGGATAGAGACAGCAGCGGCAGCTACTGCTCGAAGGCAGGCAGGCAAAGCTCTGGCTACAGGATCAAGAGTGGCGGAGAAGTAGGCACAAGGGCGCTGCTTAGGACCAATCGATTGAGTTAGGACAGACAATGCGCATCCCTCCCTTTCGTGGGTGAAGAGGGAGAAGGGTTTGGAGTAATCCGGGGTTCCTAGGACAGGCGCTGAACAGAGGGCATCTCGTAATTCCTTAAAGGATGCTTGACACTCAGGGGTCCAAGGGAGCGGGAAGGAGGCATCTTTGGTTAATAGGGCAAGTAGAGGTTTTACAATGAGGCTGAAGTTAGGTAACCACTGTCTGCAGAAAGAGGTTAGGCCAACCAAAGAGCGGACTTGCTTTTGTGTTTTTGGGATGGGGGTGTCTAGGATGGTTTGGATTCGGTCGGGTGTAAGTTTCCTCCCTTCTTTGGACAGGAGATGGCCTAGGTAAGTCACTTGTGGCTGGCAGAATTGTAACTTCTTTTTGGAGACTTTGTGGCCATTTTCTGCAAGAAAGTGTAGGAGTTGGACGGTGGCTGTCGTTGCAAGCGGGGTGGTGTCGGCCGCCAAAAGGATATCATCGACATATTGGATCAACACCACTCCATCTGGTAGTTGGAAGGCATCCAGCTGCCTTTTGAGGGCCTGGCTGTAAATGCTGGGACTTTCAGTGTACCCCTGGGGAGCTCTACAAAATCGGTACGAGCGGGATTTTAAAGTGAAGCCGAAGAGATAACGGCTGTCTGGATGAATGGGGATAGAGAAAAACGCGTTCTTAAGGTCGATAACAGTGAAGGTGGTGGCAGTGGACGGGATGAGGGTCAGAATGGTAGTGATATCGGAGACTACAGGGTATTGGGGTACAACCACTTTGTTAATATCTCCCAAGTCGATGATGAAGCGATATGCTTTCTCATCTCCTTCGCCTTGCTTCTTAACAATGGGTAGGATTGGGCTGTTGCAGACGTTGCTAACCACCTCTTCAACCACTCCTGCATCTACCAGAGACTGAATGATCGCTACCAGTGCCTTCTCACCCTCTGGGGATATCCGATATTGCGGGAGTTTCGGGAGCATAGCGTCCTGTCGTACGGTTATGTGAATAGGATCAATGATCATTCGCCCCACATCAGAGTCATTTTTGGCCCACAGGTACGGAGGCAGGGTGTCAAGCAGGGACAGGTCAGCGTCAGTTATGGAGCACATGTGTCGTGGGGGACGGGATCTGGGCATGTCTGGGTTGTCGTACAAGATGACTCGTATTCCATCTGGGGAACACCTAATGGTAGCTCGAAAATGTTTCAGTAAGTCAATGCCCATAATGGCGTCAGGGGAGTTGGAGGAGAGCAGAAATGTCGCGTCAGTGGTGTTGTTTTCTAGGTCAAAGGTAATAGGTACGGACAGGGGGTTAGTGGAGGGCGTTCCATCGAAACCTATCGACGTTATGTGTGAGCCAGACAAGGGTGCCCTTGGAATCAGTCGTTTTGATAACACACTACGTGTCTCCCCAGTGTCTACCAAGAAGGGAGACTCTGTACCCAGGACCTTAGCGGTGACATAAGGACCTTGCTGGTCAACACAGAGCTCGACTGGATCCCTCCCTTGCCCCTGGCAGTCCTATGCAAAGTCGGGGGCATTTTCACCTTCGGACAGCTGATATTGGTTCTGTCGGGGACGGTCAAATGTGTTCAGTCTCCCTGATCTGTCATTGTTGGTGTCGTTGGTGTGCCCTCGTCCTTGTACTCTATTTCCCGGACCACCTGCCACATCCCTGGAGTCCCTATTTCTATTCACTTCTAGCAAAACCGGACACTGGGATTTCCAATGGCCGAACCCTTTGCAGAAGGCGCATTGGTCATTGCTAATGTCTCTACGTCCAGTGTGGGGTGTTGGGGTGTGATCTTTAGGAGGTAGATCTCTGGGGGTGGTCAATTGATAGTTCCCCCTTTGGTGTTCCCGTCCTACCGTTATACCTTGTATCTGGGCTATCATTACCCTTTCCTTTAAATCTTTCTTCTTTTTCTCGGACGCCCTATCGTTCTCATTCTTTTGGTGCTCGTAATACTGAGCCATCTGAAGGATAGCTGCGGGTTTAGAGGCCCCCCAACTACTCTCACTCGTCTGCAGCTTTTGGGAGACCTCTTGTGTTAGGCCTTTTACGTAATTTTGTACAAACAGGTGCTGTCCGGTTGCGGTGGTCATGTCTTGGCCACTGTAGTCGGAGAACACTGTCTCGAATCGGGAGAAGTATTCTGACACATCTTCCTGCGGTTTCTGTCGACAGGCCGTGACTATCGACCAATCTACCTTTCTTTCTGGGATCAGTGTCTTTAATTTCTGGACTAGTTTGTCTGGGAGTTCCAGTATGTCCTTTACTGGTTTCCTTCCAGGCTCTCGTTGTCTATCTAGTTTACCGAGTTGGTCCCAGGTATGTCCAAACAGATCCGTGTGGTCAGCCTTCCGGATTTGCTTCCACACATCAGCTGGCAGGCATAACCCAAAGAACAAGTCAATGTCCGCTAAAGTCATTATTGTCGAACCCAAGGCTGTGCCTAATTCGGTATAAAATGCTGTCGGGTTCTTTCTTAAATCGGGCAGGGTTTGTTTGAAGGTTAGGATATCTTGTTGGTCCCATGGTTGGTAAACCCAATTGTACACAACCCTCCCTTTTGCATCTGCATTATTAATATCATCGCTTGTTCCCTGGCCACGTGGCGGGATCCAGTAAGGGGCTGCTTCTCTGATAGGCATCATAGTATTGGCTACTTCTACCGAGGTCGTTTCAGGGACTGTAACCTTGGCTTCTGGTTTTTGTTCCGTGAGATGGCGGAGGACCTCAAGTATCTGCATGAAGAGTTCCGTCGCCTCACATTCAGTCCCATCTCCAACATCAATCTTCCTATACAGCGTTGTTAGTTTAGCGGGACCCTTACTTTGATACCTATCTTCATATGCGTTCAGGGTGTGGTAGCTGAATCGCAAGATGAAATGCCGTCTGTGGCTGTTGGCATGTGAATTATATACGCTCATTGTGTAATCTTCGCTCTCCCTTCGTTCTACTAATGTCTTTGCTATTTTGTCGATCCCATCCCGCTCATCTTTGCTCAACCTATTTGGTCTGGCTGGTGGTTGTTTACTAGCCTCGGGGTCGTCTGACGATGTTGTTAATGTGGCTGGTGCAGAGGCCGTGAGGGCTGGTGCACTAGCACTAAGGTCACTTTCGCTCGCACTTGGAGCTTGAAAGCTTTGTCGGCAGGGGGCATATGGAGGGGGCATGTAGATGATTGGGGGACCTAGCAGTAACTCATCGTTCGCCCGTTGTTTGGAGGGCAATTCAGGGTAGAGTGCAGAGGGGGTCCTAACAGGACATTGGCCTGTCGACCCTGATTCTTGGTTTTGTGTAGCTTCCTTTCTTTCTTTTATTTCCTCTTCTAGTTGCTTTGCGGCTAGGTGGGCTGCCTTTCGTAATTCTTTCCCTATTTTTGCTTCTTCTCTTTTCTTTCGTTGTTCCGTTTCTTTGCGCCACATGCCGATACTGTCGGACATAGTGGGCGTGGTCTTATTCTTCTGGAGCGCTATTTCTAATGTTTTTATTTTATTTTCATTAAAGGAACCTATCAGTGGCCACTGACTTTCAGGGTTCTTTTTTGTATATTTATGCCATAACTTAGTATAAGCTATAGCGACTAGTCCATGCTTAGTGAACATGTCCTTATTAGGGGTGCCCTCCAGTGGAGCTGGATGGTTCATCTCTAATAAGCGGTCCGGGCTAAACAGGCTACCAACCAGTGGGGAGAAGATAGGCATGACGGATTACAACGGGGACAAAAGTCTGCACTACCTATCTTATCACGGCGGGCAAAGACTAGACAGAATATTTCTATTCTCCGTTGTTTGCCGGCGGTGAATACCTCAAACGAACCAATACCGAATAATCGGTCAATCAAACAATTCAGTGGGGAGAATAAGTGGGCACGAAAAGTTATCGTTACCCACTCTTTCTCTACCTGCAAAGAGAGACCTTGTTCTTCCCTGTTTGCAGACAAAGAATCTCCAGACAATAATCCACGAACAACAGTTCGGGAAACAGTGGGGGAGGAAGATAGGCACGACGGATTACAACGGGGACAAAAGTCTGCGTTACCTATCCTTCACTGCTTGCAAAGAGAGAGCCTGTTGTTTTTCTCCGTTTGCAGACAGTGAATCTCCAGAGGTTTCAACAAAGCGTAATACTAGTATTATCCAAACAAAACAATCTTTTCTCAATTTGTCGTGTTTACACGACCTTACCCGGACCGCATGGACGGTTTCCTGTCTTCTGGATCCAGCGCCCGATCGTCCTCTCTCCTTCGTGATGCCCGTGGCACTCCTGATGGTTCCCAGTCAGGACCGTAGATCACTCGAGAGAGGTCTGTTCAGAACTAGTGAAGGTCGGATGATCGGCTGTCAGACGAGGGTCTATCGGACACGAGCTCTTCCCGATCGTTGCAGTCGTTCACTCTGTCGTCGGGACCTCTCCCACTGGATCCACGTGTCGCTGATGGGCCCCACGCTTTGGGACGCCAATTGTAGAAAAAGGTAGGGCTAGGACCTTTCTCAAGATTTGCCCGGCGCTAACCGCCCTTGTACCATTCAAATTACCAAGCAATGAGGCAGGCGCCGGAGACCAGAAGGCAGGAAACAGAAGTTTATTCCGACGGAGCAGAACACATCAGATCAGACAACAAGGTATCGTCTCGAGGTGCTCTAACAGCCTCTCGGAGGCCTGGCCTCTTATACACTGGTTTATGGCATGTGACCTTTCTTTATTACAAACAGAACATTGTGGAGTAAGGGAAAAAGACATCCCCGTAATCCTCGTGTCAATCCCACCCCACATGCCTCTACAATAGAGATCCTCAACCTGCTGATAAGAGGAGGGGGTCATCGCGCAGCTGAGTGTTCTGCCGATTCTTAGGATGTGTGCGCCTGATCATATCCCGTGGGGTGGGGAGGTCTTGATCAATAGAGGGTCTTTTGAAGAAGAGTGTCTTCATACAAAAAGGGCAGTAAAAAGATATCTCCCAGCTAAGGCGATGGCCTCGGACCTGTGTGGACAGCTGGACACGGGGAAGGGGTCATCAAAGGAGTGGTATTCATGCCGCATGGACAATCGGGCGTGGAGGGAAGGTTTACCAACAGAGGGGCATTCATGGGAGGAGAGGAGATGCTGGTCAGGCGCAGGCGTGACTCCCAAGGACAGGGTCATGCAGAAGGGTCATGCTCATGAGGGGGAGGAAGGGGGAGCCAGGGTGCGCGGAGGATGCTCGCTGGGTGAGAGGGGCGCGCTGGCGACTGATTGTGGACAGGGAGACCCTGATGCCTAAAATGGCGATCGTGCATGTTGTACGTGGGTGACAAGCTGGCGCAGATGATGTTCAGTTCGTAAACTAAAATTCCACAAGCGTTTTTATCCTCTGCACTGGGGGGGGAGTGTATTTGTTTGGATTGTAACGTACCATATCTGACGCACCTGAAAATGAATGAAATAAAGTTAAACAAAAAGCATGGTTGGTTGCATAAGACGGTCCATGTAACACCCCCGTGACCCTAAGTAACTTAAAGCAGTGCTCAAAACAAATTTTGCACGGGAAAGTAAATAACAAAAAAGTGTTGTACTGGTTTGTGTCACTTTTGCAACGCAAACACAGTGCAAAACTTTGGGAAATCTGGCCCAGTGTGCCAAGTACTACCCAAATATGTGACTGGAGGTGAGTATCTGAAAAGTTTCAGCGCTCCTTCCATCGTCTCCTTGTGTTTCCAATGTGTCAAGTATGTCATCCCAAGGTCAAACACAAAAACTGCAAACATTACTACATCCATGATGCGAGCACGAGAACCCTGCAAGAAATGCTCTGTGATGTACATCGTACTTGTCATTCAGGCCCACATGGGCAGTGCATGTCATCAGCATTAGGATTTGCTATAATTTAGCTGGTTGTACTCAATTATGTTCGGGATAGTCATATTTATGTAAGTCTCCTTTCGGATATTACTGAATTTTCTTCCAAGTGGATCTTCCTATGGTCGATTCCACAGTTTTAAGGCTGATTTATCTATTTTTTTCCGTTTAGAGAGTTGTTTTTTTGTTCAGCTCTTGTTTCTCTACCACCTCCTCTAGACTTTGCCTGCTTTCATAATTTCTTCCTTCATTTCCTGTGTTTTGTCGCCATCTATTCTACAGGGCTAGCCAAGCTCCTCTTGCCCGACCGGTTTTTGACAAGACCTTTGTTTGTTTGACCTCCCAGTCCCAGGCTGCTTCAAGAGTGCCAAAGACGTGTGCTTTGGACTGCAGAAGTACAATTTTCCTACAATGGATTTAAGCTGGTTTTTCAATTATTTTTCATTTAGTAGATGTTCACAACCACCAGTAAAACATACAAAACAAACCATCTCAAACTATGTAATGTGTTGCCAGAGAATATATTTGGCTACTCAGTCCATAGACAATAAAGTATAGATAGTAATAATTCTTTATGCAGCTCAGCTCTGGGGTTCGGTCATCCTGTGTGACCCAGGCCGAGGATCATGTTGATTATACTGACTCCCTTCCTTACAGGAAACCATTCCCTGAGCCCCATCGGGGGCCCAACATTTTCAGGGTGTCATCTTATGTTTTTCTAACAAACATGATTGCTGTGCATCTCAAATGTTCCTTGGCCTATTTGAGTGAGGAATTGTAGAATAGTAGCACTCTAAGTGCTCACTGCAATAGACGTAGGGCCATATTATCAAGAAAGGGCGATACATTATCGCTGCTTTTATCGGCAGAAAACTGCAGCTAAAGCGGCGATAATAGGCTTGACAATATGCCCTTGTAAATTCCCATAGAAGCTCAGGTTCTGGTGTTAACCTGGGCTTATTTGGGAATTTACAAGGTGATATTATCAAGCCCATTATCGCCTCTTTAGCGGCAGTTTCCTGCCTATAAAAGCGGCGATAATGTATCGCCCTTTCTTGATAATATGTCCCTCAATGTTTCAGCCAAGTTTTTACAGTGGGAGCACAGTCTCACCAACCTGTACAGGCCACCCTTCTCTTTGCCAGAAGCATGGCCACGGAAGTGAACTATTGTACGTCACATGGCATGTTAACAGTGCAATAGGGCAAGATTAGGGAGCGGCTCTATCGTCACCAGAGTCACATTTGAACGGGAGTGAAACACTTTACACCAGTGGCGTAACAAAACTTAAGGGGGAACCCCTGCAAACTACATAAAGGGCCCCTCCCCATTCTACGTGCCATTCTAGAGCCCTCAGGCCAGCTACCCGCCATACTGCAGGGGATGCAGGGCTATTGTTACACCACTGTCACCAATACAGCCATTAAAAGTAACACTGGATGATGGAGTTAAAGGTTGGGCTTAGTCTGCCAGCAGGCTATCATAGGTGGTGGTCCATTCATTACAGGGTCCCTGCCATCAGTAGGCCAGGAAAGTTTGCCCAATTTTAGGTGGGTTTCCTGATGCAGACTCCTGTCATGATATACAACATCGGGCCCACTCATCGTTCAGTTTTGACAAAAGTGCCTCCACCGCTCCTTCTCGTTTCCGTTTTAAATCATTAGACAATGTGACAATGCAGTATTTCAAAAGAAGATGTAACTGCAAAGAACACATTTTGATAATACATTTTTATTAGTAGACAATAGCAATCTTAAGAGGCATTGCATACCTTCATACACACTTTGACCCCAATTCCTTCACAGTCTCTCTCTCTCTATCTCTCTCTCAGTCAGTCAGTCTCTCTCTCTCAGTCAGTCTATCTCTCTCTGTTATTCAGTCTCTCCCAGTCAGTAAGTCGGTCTCTCTCAGTCTGTCAGTCTGTCTGTCAGTCAGTCAGTCTCTCTCTCTCTCTCTCTCTGTCAGTCAGTCGGTCTCTCTCTCTGTCAGTCTATCTCTCTCAGTCAGTCAGTCTATCTATCTCTGTCATTTAGTCTCTCTCAGTCAGTCAGTCTCTCTCAGTCAGTCTGTCAGTCAGTTGTTCTCTCTCTCTCTGTCAGTCTCTCTCAGTCAGTCCCTCTCTCTGTCAGTCTCTCTCAGTCAGTCTATGTCCCTGTCAGTTTCCCGCTAGTTTAAGGATAAGAGTGAGGGGTTCCATTAAGAGATTAAATAGAGAGGGGGAGAGGATAGAGCCCTGGGAGACCCTTTGGGAGACGGGCAGAGGTTTCGAAAGGCAGTCACGGATTTTCATTTGCTGGGTTCTGTGTTGGAAGAAGGAGGTGACCCATTTGAGGACTGCACCGTTGAGGCCAAAACTATCTTTCAAAAGTGTTAAGTAGAGTAGAGTGGTTGACAGTGTCAAAAGCAGCGGAGAGATCAAGGATAATAAGAAGGGAGGATTTGCCTTTGTCGAGGGCGTGTTGGATGTCATCAATTATGTTTAGCATTGCCGTTTCTGTACTATTGCCCTTTCTGAAGCCTGATTGGAAAGAGTCGAAAAGATTGAATGAATCAATGTGTCTATCTAGTTGGAGCAGGGCACATTTTTCAAGGGCTTTTGAGAGAAGAGGAAGGTTAGAGATAGGACAAAGGTTATTTAGGTCATTAGGGTCACCAGCAGGATTTTTGAGGATGGGAGTGATCTGTCCCAATTGGAGGGAAGCAGGGACACAACCCGAGTTAAAGGAGGAGTTGATGATAGAGGTCCAATAGGGGGCAATGATATGTTTTAGATCTTGGACAAGGTTGGAAGAGAGAGGGTCTTTAGTGTGAGATGACGGTTTAAGTCTGGAAATGACATTAAGGACATCAAGTTCAGTTACTGGTTGGAAGTCTTACCAGGAAGCATTATTTTTTTGCTCAAGTATGATGGGGATGGGTTCAAGAATAGGGACGATAGGAGGGAGCATTGAGGAGTCATGAGGAAGCGTGGAGAGTAAAGGAGAGCTGGGGGGAATGTCCGAGGAATGAAGTAGGTTAAGAGGGAGGTGGGTTAGGGCAAAGGATTGATCAATTATGGAGATTTTTTCTGAGAAGTAGTTGGCAATTTCTTCACATCTCTCAGTGGTGGCAATCACCTTGGGAGGTACAGAGGATGTTTGGTTTGTAACAATGCTGAAGAGTTCCCTAGGTCTGTTTTTGGCCCGGTCGAGTTGTGAGCGGAAGAAGGAATTCTTAGCATTAAGGATGTGTTTTTTATAGTTGGACCTAGCGGATCTGAGGATAGGGAGATTAAAGGGGGAAGGGTCTTGCCTTCAAATGCGTTCAGTCAATCTAAGTGCATGCCTCTCATTGTTGAGATCTGGATTGAAACAGGATTTGCAGGGGGAGTTTCTCTGTTGTTTTAGTCTGGCTAGAGCAATTTGGTTAAGGACCTCAAGGATGGATTTATTAAAGTGTTCGGTGAGGTCATTAGCATTTTGGGAGGAGAGAGTCGAAGTTGAGCTTTGACTTTGGTCTCAAGTTCACCTGGGGGGATAAGATGAAGATTTCTGGTCAGTTCCATCTGTTTGATGGTTTTGGGCGGAGGGGGAAGTCAAGTTTTAGTGATCGAGAAAAGGATGAAGAGGTACTTGGACCAGTCGATGGGAACGATGGAGGAAAGGGAGGCCAGCTCATTGCTAGTAATGATAGCGTCAAGAGTAGCTCCTTTGGAGTGAGTAGGAAAATGGCATAGTTGTTTTAGGTCATTGCTGTCTAGTAGATCAGTGATGAGGTTAACTATAGGATCGTCCTTTTTTGTTCCAGTGGAGGTTAAAATCTCAGAGGAAGAGATTTTTAGAGTTGGAAAGTGAGGATTGGCTAAGAAGGTCGGACAATTCATCTACAAAAGTAAGAGGGTCACCGGGAGGATGATAGAAACTTGTGTAGTTGAATTGGAGGGGAGCCCTGCACTTTAAGTTACGCTCCAAGGTATTCAAAAGTAGAATGATCGGAATTTAGCACAGGAGAGAGTTGGAGTTCACTTTTACAGATTATTGCTGGACCGCCTACAATTTTGACAGGTCTATCTTTTCTGAGGATGGAGTTGCCAGGGGAAGAGAGCATATTAAGAATGGAACAAAAGTGATCTTTAAGCCAAGTTTCAGTGAGAAAGGCGATGTCAATGGATTTACTAAGGATGGTTACCGAAATTTCAATCGCATGTTGGAAAGCCAGCATGCAAGTCAGGGGTACAGGGTTGGTTGTAGGCGGGGGAAGGAGTGGATAGTGAGAATTTGTGGGGGAAGTCTAGGTGAAACTGGGGAAGTTGGAATTCTGCTAGTCCCAAAGATCACAGGGATAGGTGCCTGTGGAATCGGAGGGTCAGTAGTCAAAGAGCGTTGGGGGTAAGGATTACAGTGGTCAGGTAGGTCAGAGGCGGGAGGTGGTTCGAGGCGCGTAATGTACTAAGTGTATCGTTACAGAGGGAGGTAGTATCCCATTGTTGTTGGAGTGCAGTATTATTTTGTTCAGTACACAGGGAAATAGAATGATTGGGGCGGTTAAGTGAGGAGAGAGAGTTAACATCCTTTCTGAGAGAGGGGAGTTCAAACGATAGGTTAGCGACATGGAGTTCTATATTAAAAAGTGTCTGGGGAATCAGGGAGAAGGGGAAGGAGGCTGAGAGTTCGGGGGGACTTGGAAGAAGTTCTGCGTTAGTTTGGATGAGAAATATCTGGGGTGAGGGAGTAGTGGGAGCCCAGGTGGGGAATGGAGAGGAGAGTTTCGATTGATGGCCGAAGGGAGAGAGGTGAGGTGGGACAGGGCAGTCACTGGAGACTGAAGAGAGTCCAGAGAAGGAAAGGGTGCTCGGGGAGAGTGAGGGGGGTTGACATCCTGGTTAAGGAGGGAACGGTCAATTAGGGGGGAAGAAGTTGGAATAAGTGATTGAGTCTTAGGGAGATCAAATTGAGGGGGGTTGACATCCTGGTTAAAGATGGGAAGGTCAATTAGGGTGGAAGAAGTAGGGATAAGTGATTGAGTCGAAGGGAGGTTAAATTGAGGGGGCTTGGAGGAAGAGGAAGATAGAAGGGAGGAACTGATGTGAGTTGTTGGAAACTCAAGAGGAGGAGAGAGAGTTTGGGTGTTGAGTAGGCCGTTGGTGAGTCAGTAGGAGGGAAAGTTGTTAAGGCAGGGAGGAGATTGTGAATCTGTGTTTGGGAGATTTCCATGGTGTTTTTAGTGACTGTATGCAGAGGGGTT
Source organism: Lissotriton vulgaris (assembly GCF_964263255.1). Lineage (NCBI taxonomy): Eukaryota > Metazoa > Chordata > Amphibia > Caudata > Salamandridae > Lissotriton > Lissotriton vulgaris. The sequence continues at coordinate 311,729,131 of NC_141687.1, forward strand.
AGAGTAGGTGAAAGAGGAGGCATAGGGTCAGACTGTGATTGGGAGGCTGAAGGGTCAGAGGAAGGTATTGAGGGTAGGTGCTGAAATGGTGTTCAAAGATGGTAAGATGTTTTTTTTCGAGGCTTGAATGAGGATGTTTCCAGATTTGAAAATGGAGTTGTCTATTTCGCCAAGAGAAGTAGGGAAAGGGGGTGGTAGATAGTTTCAAGCCATATGGGATTTTGCATTACTTTGTGATAGGGAGGTGGTGGAGGAAGGTGCTTTTCCATTTAAAGGGGCGCTTGGAGTAGAAGATGTAGTTGTTTTTTACAATCGAGGTGAGACTGCGATAGTTATCTACAAATAGCTTTTCGTGATGACAAATTAGCAGTTTGTGTTCATTTTTCGTAGCATTTTTGGAGAGGTTAGGGAGATAAAGGATGGTCCAAGAGTTTTGGCCGTGTCTAGTGATAAGTGAATCTAATGTAGTAAAGGGGTGCATGAGGGGGGGGGGCATTGGAAATCTGTTATAAACCTGTTAAAAAGCCAGAAAGATGGGGCAAGATAACACAAAGATGAGAGAGAATGGTCGATAAATAAACAACAAGTGTGAACAGTTCCCAAGCGTACAAAGAGACGAAAGTGCAATGTGATATAACGTCTTGCTGTGGGTAATGTCAAATGGTAAAAAAATAGGTGATCAAGAAGAGGCAGGACGGTTAAAAAATAAATGTAGAGCAATATGGATAAAAAGTTGTTTAAACAGCTCAGCTAATAATACAGGAGTATGCATCCAAAGTAAAAAATTCAATACAATATGACGTCGTGATGGGGTAGGGCATTTTAGGAGCACGTGGAGCTTTAGGATTAATGAACTACACATGTCCAGATAACAAGCCAAGGATGTGTTGGTAAGCGTGAGAAGCCCAAATTCAACTCCGGTGCTTGCTCCTGCCCAGGGGGCGGAAGGTATGCCAGGAGTCAGGATAGAGGTAGGAGGAACAAGAAGTCAAAATCAGGCCCAACGCGATGTTCAGCAAGGCAGAGCCAGCTATGGGCTCCTCCGTCTCCCTCCTTATGAAAGAAACACCTCATGTACAGTGAGGGATAGTTGCATTGCAGGAACTTTTGTTTGATTAGTGCAGCCATTAGAGGGTCAGGTAGTACGGCCTGGGTAATGGATGAGGGGATGGATCAAGAAAAATATCAAATAAAATAAACAAAATAAAATGGAATTCTCACTTGTGTGTATGAGGTGAAGTAAGACAAAGGGGTGTTAACTAGCGATGTAACAGGGGCTAGTCCAAAGCAGGGTAGTGAGTTCAGGATGGACTTATTACCTTACAGGGTTAATGAGATATGGGGGTTAAGCACTCATGTCATGGTAATGGTAGAGCTCAGCAGGAGCATAGCGGGAGAGGGAGGTCCCCGAGGAGGTCTTTGGGTCAGCAGATGCACCGTTGTTCAGGGTGCGGTCATTTTAAATAATTAAGGATTATGAGGAATCAGGGTCAAGAAATCCGCCATGTTATCACCATGAAGGAGATCTGTGAGCGGGCACTTACCCCATCCTCTGTGTGGAGTGTCAATCTGGCATTTGAAATCATTGGTTAGAAGACCCGAGGAGAGCGAGATCAGGCTACTCGTTGCGTCGTGGGGGCGCGCTCCATAGACTCCCTCAGCAATCAGAGGCGGGTGCCACAATGGAAGGCTGGGGGGGCTCAGAGACAAACCAAAACACAGAAGAATAAAAACAAAAACATCGGACGTTGCGTTGCAGGAGGACTGGCCGCTGGTATTCACCCTCCAATAGAGATCATCGGTGTCCTGCTCCTGGTGAGGTCCTTCTCGAGGGTGTCTGGCACATGGAGGGGATAGAGGGGCAAGACAGAAACCAAATGTAGCAGCTGATGCGAAGCGGGAGGTCAGGAAGCAGTCCTCTCCAAATGCACGGAGATCGTCAACAGCAGTATCGTGAAGGAGGGCCAGGGGGACAGAGATCAGGTGGGAGAGGCAAAGCAATCTAAGGCATCGCAGTAGAGTTGCTGCATTGCAGTATGCCCAGGTCACGGTTCACACCAGCCGGACCAGGGTAGAAGCGGTTGTCAGAAGCAACTATCTCAGGGGCTGCAAAGATCCACTAGGAGTCACCGGGTGCAAGACCATCATCGCTTATCGATGCATTCAGTACCTCATATAGGGCCGAGCAGCCACAATCGCATCGGGGAGATTTTGGAGTGAATGGGCTCAGATGACCGTCGAGGTCAGAAAAATACCCCGGGTGGCAATACAGCCGTGGCTTAGTGATGAGCGGTGGGAGGGCAGACTGGAACCAGATATCCAGCTCCACAATCTACGGCAAGGTTTAAGAAGGCAGCGAGCCTCAGCCTCAGGGGAATCAGATTATACCCATCTGAAAACCACTGAAGGCGAGGCAACGAGGTATGCTAAGGAGGGCACACCGGCAAAGTCAGTGGCTCGGTGGTGAGAGTTGGGCCAGATAGGACGCATCTGTGGAAGGCGAGTCAATTCGATCTCCACTGGGTCCGTCTCTCCTCGTGGATTCAATAGCCGCTGGGGTTGTCTCAATCCGTGGTTTAGGAATGTGCGGTGCGGAAGGAAGGCACATCGATATCGGGTGCAGATCAGCCGCGCAAATCGTGTATGCAGGGCACATCCATCGCAGGAGAACCCATCTGTTGAGAGCAGCGAAGGGATGAGTGTTGTTGATCCCGGTGGGCACAATCCTGTCGAAAGCTTCGAGGCTGACGGATTGAGGCTCTATTGATCCTCGGAGACCGATTCTGCAGCAGGTAAGTGGCGTCAAAAACTCAGTTTCGGTGTTCTGAAAGCCGCTTGTGAAGAATAAGTGATAATAGAGGTTGGATGGCTGGTTATCGCTGGGATATCTACCGATAAGGTAATTACCAACCAGGAGCTCTAAAGAAGAGCTCCTATTCGGCAGCCATATTGCTCCTGTGCTCCCAATTATGTTGACTCTTCTCATTTACTTTCTAATAACCATAATGGAATCTTCTTGCCTGAGAGGGTTGAGAGAGTTGAGGTTAAATCTAATGGGGGGCTGCACCACCCGCCATTTAATTACTTTCTTGCTATGTTGCACAAACTGACCAATAGTAGATGGGTAAAATGAATATCACCCGACCATATTGTATGTCTCCAGGACACTTGGTCCTGGTCTATAATACACGTTAACGGATCAGTGTTTTCTGCTGTAATTCCATCTCTCTCAGGACATCATAGGAGGGGTTTAGTTACCCTTATAAGTACCACTCTTACAGTAAGGGTTGTGACGTCTTGGATAGACTCTCCTGTCTTCCATTTAATGTGTCCCTGTCTGGGGCACCTCTAGTAATACTCACAACTTTTTACCAAAATAATTTTAATTGCAGCAATACTCAAATTATCGATTCTCTTGCACATAACCTAGTGATGGTCACCTAAAAAATGAATGGAGGACCATTCAAATATCTGGGGGAGGGGAGATTTCAACCTCAGACTCTGCCTTATCACTGATGACAATGTTTGTGGTATTCCTGTTGATGGTCATTCCAACCTCTCACATGTTGCCCCAATTCCTTGCGGAGAAGAGCTGAATAGGCTACTGATTGTGTATGAACTTCTGTTAAGCCAAGACCTGTTGGTGTGTGAAGGTTTGCAGTAGATGACATTCACAGGTAGGGGTAAGCACTCATTAATTGAAACCTTGGATTGAAAGGTATGTAATTTTTATATCCTAAGTTGTGGTATGAATGACCACAACCCGTAAATCCTCAGTTTAACCCTCCGGCTGAATCAACTTCCATTCGATAATAGGGTTTGCCCTATTAAGTACTTCAGAAAAAGGGGATCCAGCAGAAATAGGAGGATATTGAGCCTACTGAGTATATGGCACAGTTAGTGGGTAAATGTAAGGCCCAGTTTGACACCTGACTGAGCAACACATCTGACCCCAGGCAGTTTTGGGGGCTGTACTGAAACACAGTAACTCACAGAAGCAAACTTAGTGGTTTGAAAAGTTGTGCTCAAGAGCAAATAGCAACTTATTAAATGCCCCGAAGGCTATCATGAGGGTTTCATCAGATGTAAAGAAGTGGCGGGTGCTCTATAAAGCAGCCATCACAAGCAGGAATGCGAAAATCAGAAAGGTTGCGTGTTAGCAGCTGGCTAGTGCTTCCTCCAGAATTAATGCTATGCAATTTTGAAAGATACTTAATGCTCCCTTTTTTCAACCCAGTCCAGTGTCAGTATTGAGGTAACTATTTCCGAACACGAATGGGTTGAACATTTCAAAAAGCATTATGGTTCTAATGAGCAAGCATCCAGAGAAGGCTGTATTGTGAATGATTTAGGGAGCAGAGTAACTTCAGAAGATCTCCTTTGGGAATGTTATCCACAGTAAACAGATCTCAAATCCATAAATGGCCAGCACCCAATAGAGCCCCTGTTGAATTTTAAGGGAAATTTGGATCTTTTGGCCCCGGTCCTGCTGAATTTGCTAAGGGGTGTGATTAAAGACACTCACCCGATATCCTCGTCATGAGCGATGGTTGTTCCTCTCTTTAAAAAGGGTGATAGGAATGATCCTTATTGCTGTCACCCCATAATACATTTAGATTCATCACAAAGGTATTGGGCAACGTCTTGTTAGATTATTTGGAAACCTGGCAACTGAAAAGAGATCTTATCATCAGTACAGTATGGAATTAGACAAGCTCTAGGGACAATAGATCAGTGCCTGAATCTCCACTTGCTCCTTAGTAAATGCATGACCACCAGGGAGGATTGTCTCTTCCTGGCATTCATGGATTTAAGTGCAGCATTTAATAACGCATTGAGGGGAAAATTGTGGTCCATGTTACTGAGTAAAGGGGATAACCCAAAAATTGTTCAATTCTTTTTTCAACTCCATACTGATGTGAAAGATACGATTACGTTTGGGCCACATGGGGAATACTCATCTTACATTAAGATTAAAAAAGGGATAAGGCAAGGCTGCTTGTTAGCCCATTTTATTTTCATTACACAAAGGCAGGTTCATCATCACCATAACCTTCTTCCACCCTTCTTCTAATCACATTTCCACCACTTCTCAACTATATTGTCCAATACTTCTAGAAAATTACCAGATGCATGTCCCCCTATGATAGGGATTGTATATCTATGGGCCTAATGTATGTGTACGATTGTGTACTTATGGCTCAAACAGGGAAGAGAGTCCAGAAATTATTGGACCATTTTGTGGGATCATGTCTCATTAAGGGCTGTCAACAAATAGAACTGAATCAGAAGCCATGTGGGCAACCGCATAGTAGATTAACTTAATTTCATATTGGTAATACTGCTTTCAAAATCATGTTCATCTTTGAATATTTGGAGAATGCATTTGATTCTCGGACCACATTGGAGCACTTGAAAAGTGTATGAGTTACACAGTTGGAGCAGGCCATTGCAGCCCTTTATAAATTATGCTCTAAACTAGGGTTCTTGCGGTTGGATGCTGCACTCATTATCTATAATGCCAGAGCCATTACAATAGCCACCTTTGGTGTCGGTCTATGAGTGTTTTCAGACTATGTCGCTTTGCAAAATAGTGAAAACAAATGTTTATGTAGGCTATTGTCACTCCCATGCAGAACTCCTGTGCCAATAGTGCATACAAAAGTAGGATTGCTGTACATTAAGGAAATTATCTAAATGCCACCTACCTAACTCTGGCTTTCAATTTGGTGAAGATCTGAGGCAACACTGACGCAGTCATCAATCAATGTTTGTTTCGAACTTTTAAAGTCCCTCAAGGTTAAGAGTTTGGCCTATGTAAAGAATGAACTTCACGCAATTGGTAGGACAGAGTTGTTCAGCAACCCGATGTTTATAAACAGTCAGACTAGGGGCCTGATTATGAGTCTTGCGGTCTTGTATCTGCCAGGCTCATGATGGCACAGGGGTGGCGGTCCAGGGAGCAGTTGTTCCCTGGCGGTGGCACAGGAGTGCCACAATGCAGTATGCTGAGCAGGGACCGGCGCAGTCCTGCTCACCATATTTTGAGTTCTTGCACTGCCAGCCTTTTCAAGGCAGAGCCTTGCCATGAAAAAGCTGGTGGTTTTAGAAAGAAGAGTACAACATGTGCCCTCCTGTATGTATTCCCCCAGTTTCAGCCTAGTATGAACGTCACCATCCATGCCATGCTAGAACTTTTTGGTTGTTCCCCTTGCGGTGCCTGTTTTCAGGACACCACCATGGGAAAGGCCAAAGAACCGTGGACCATATTATGAGTTGCACATTTGCAACTAGTCATACTGTTGGCTGCGCCAAAGCCATAATCAAACCCCTTGATCACTGTTTAAAAATTAATTATTCGACCTTATAGTTGAGAAGAGGTGGAAGAGTGAGTGGCAGAAGGGTAGGGTGATGATGTACCTCCTATAGTGTACTGCTCCTGGCATTGAGTCAGATTTGTTGGGCATGCTTTGTAATAAGATAATTCTTTTTCAGGTTAAGACTGGACCTGGCCCATTACCTGGTTTCTTTCCCTTCTAATGTTTTCTCTGAAAGGGACCTGGTTCTTTGCCCGTGCAATGCCGTTACACATTGCACATGTTCTTTTATGTAACCTTTATAAAGAACAGAGAATATGGTTTTTAAAACCACTCTTAAAAAGTTTAAATATCAGAAAGTGTAAAGAGGCTTTAGAGCATTTACTATTGCTCCAGATGGATCAAGTCTGCTTAACTGTATCTAGATTCCTTGTCCACGTTATGAAAAACAGGAAACTAGTGGGAAATAATGATGAGTTTTATCAGGTTTTCTGTTCTATATCATATTGAATGAAATGGTTTGATTAATAGGTCAATTGTTTTAAATTTGGCCTGAAGCCCTTTTTCTTATTTGTGTTTCAAGATTAATTTATTGTATATATTCCATTGCGATGATTAGAAGTTTGAATTGTTGTACTGTATGCTTTTTATGATTGTTCTAATCCGAATGAAGTATTGAAATGCAAAATGTGAAATTTGAAACAGCATCCAAATACATAGAACATTTTCTACAAGAGCATTTAAGGAATCTACCGTCATTTATTGTAGATACCAGTGATTTTCTCAAAAAGGTGTATGACATCACATGGGATTATAGCTATGTCTTCATGACCATAGACGTATCGTCCCTTTACACTAGTATCAGACATGAATAAGGATTGAGGGCAACCAAAAATGTTTTAAGTGCCCGACCAATAAATGCATACCAGCACACTCAAATGGTGCTCCAGATGATGGAGTGGTGCTTGGACATTAACTTCTTCTTGTTTGATAAACACCTATTCAAACAAATACAAGGTACAGTGATGGGTGCATGCTTTGCCCCAGCTGGGCAAATTTGCATATGGGCTTGTGCTTGCAACAGAGTTCGCTGTGGAATAGATGGACAACATAGTCCTTTGGGCCCGCTATATCGATGATCTTTTTGTCTTCTGGAAGGGCTTCTTTGAATATGCCAGGGATTTTGGGAGCCGCATAAACTCGAATGACCTCAATCTATCATTTACAAGTAAGATAAGCAAGAGTGAAGTTGAGTTCCTAGAACTCAAGATGTTTGTGCAAGACAATAAGATTCAAACAAAAACATTCCAAAAGGAGACAGCTGGTAATTTCAATTCTCCATGTGGAGAGTTTTCACCCATTAAAATTGAGGAATAGTGTTCCCTATGCCGAAAACCTCTGCATGAAGCATCATTGCAGTAATGAGCAATTCTTAGAGCAGGTTTAAGAGGGGTTACAGCAGATATTTTGAGCTAGAGGCTATGATCAATCCCTATTGAACTGTTCCAAGGTAAAAGTGAAGACTAAATCCAGGGAAACACTATTGTTTAAGGAGAAAAGCATTGAGGCCAGTAATTGGGGAGAAGTGAGGATGATTACAGGTTTTATTTTCTACCACCAAAAAGTGAGAAACATAATAAGGTCTCATTAAAATTTAATACGCAGGATCCAATCATTGGGCAATCAATGTCCAAGCACCCATTCCTCTCCATTAAGCAGGCCAAATCCATGAGAGGAATCTGGGACTTGGCTCACTACTAATGCAGTGTTCAGAAAATGTAATAAATAAAAGGCATGTACAATAGGTCAAAATAAGAGTGGGTTTTTAGGCCCACTGCACACCACTTCATTTAAGGTCTGTCACTCCTACAATTTTAGGAGTGATTTCATGGTGTATGTGCTTCTGTGTTCATGCCCTAAGTTGTACATAAAGTAAACAAGCAAAATGGCCGGACAGTTTGATTCTCTTTGATCATTCACCAACTAGTTTGATTATTTACTAGGTTGGACAAACGTGTGTCTTGAATCACTTTTTTATTTTATAAAAAGGTTTAGAAAAAGTTTTTGGGCGTCAAAAGACACAACACAACATTTACAAAATTTACAAACAATACATTCAGTGAATTGAAAGCAACATGACACAAAATGTGAAGATTCAAACCAGAAAAAAAATCAAAACAAATACTTTGCATGGACAACTGTGCTATGCCTCGGGTTAAGCAATCTATGAGGCACCAATCCTGAATATGGAACGAACAAGTGGACTAACAGAATAGAATACTAGCCTACTTGTTACCACCTGCAACAGATACACAGTGCATTTATCACCAAGTGCTACAAAATAGGAATTACACAAAAGCTGCTGAGCAATTTGCACATGTATTAATTACATTCCTATTGAGCCTTAAATAATTGGTATCTTGCAGGTAAAGACGTCAACGCGTTTCGAACCCAACTGTGTTTCACGGGTTCTCCTCAGGACATGGACTGGGGGGTCGTTGTCACTTTTTTGGCGGGGGTTCAGATCACTCCCTCGATGGTGCGCAAGATACCAATTATTTAAGGCTCAATAGGAATGTAACTAATACATGTGCAAATTGCTCAGCAGCTTTTGTGTAATTCCTATTTTGTAGCACTTGGTGATAAATGCACTGTGTATCTGTTGCAGGTGGTAACAAGTAGGCTAGTATTCTATTCTGTTAGTCCACTTGTTCGTTCCATATTCAGGATTGGTGCCTCATAGATTGCTTAACCCGAGGCATAGCACAGTTGTCCATGCAAAGTATTTGTTTTGAATTTTTTTCTGGTTTGAATCTTCACATTTTGTGTCATGTTTCTTTCAATTCACTGAATGTATTGTTTGTAAATTTTGTAAATGTTGTGTTGTGTCTTTTGACGCCCAAAAACTTTTTCTAAACCTTTTTATAAAATAAAAAAGTGATTCAAGACACACGTTTGTCCAACCTAGTAAATAATCAAACTAGTTGGTGAATGATCAAAGAGAATCAAACTGTCCGGCCATTTTGCTTGTTTACTTTATGAATAGTGGTCCAGGCTGGTCAGTGACAGGACCCGAGCCTTTCCCAGTTTCCCCTTGCTAAGTTGTACATAGGCAGCACCAAACATATGGTGAATGTAAGGATCTTACAGTGTGAGCAGTTAGCCTGGCATATGATGTCCACTATTCTAGTGGGCACCTTGCACCAGTCTAAACAACCCTTATTGATGGTGGTGATAAAGTCAACCTTATAGACAATCTATCATAGTGGTAGCATGGACCAGCAGTCATAGGCTAAGACTTCAGAGAGCATGTAAAGCAAGCTGTTTTACCAATTATAATCCCTTGAATACCAAATGAAAGGACACCACACAAGGTATATATCAAATATATACGTATTTATTTCTAACACAACCCCTCTGCACTCTTTATGAGGTCAGAGATCGAAGTACATCACAAGTTACTCAATTAGCATACTATAAGTTGCACAAATACATTTATGCCCTAGGGGCCTCACAAACCACATACTAAGTACAGGAATCGGGAATAGGCCTACACTAAATAACCAACGGTTAGGAAGTGGGAGACCCACAGGGGATGTGTGCAGTGTCTAAACACAGTTGCGAGTTACCCTTGACTTATAATGGAGAACAAAGAAGTTACAAAGTTACTGTTTTAGGGCACTTCCGGATGGACTAAAACAAAACCCCTTTAAACTAGGACACTTGGAGAGTCAATACCCATGGGAGCACCGCAGTACTCAGTTACCTGACCCAGGGAAGCCGGGTGCATAGGTGTGTTTTTGTGTTTCGTTTCGTCGATGCTTTCAATGGAGATCTGCAAAAGTAGTGCTGCTGGCGGCCAGCGGAAGAGTGACCGGGTGGATCCAAGGTTGGATCGAAGAAGTGAAGAACATGAAAGCAGAGGGAACAGAGTCTGGGTCACTAGCCAGTGACCAGGAAGGAACCAGGTGGAATCAGGCGATGTTGCGATGATCTCAGGTGAAGAGGTGAAGTTTGTCTCTGCAGCCACGAGGACCAGGAGGCGTTGACGATGGCCAGGAGCTGGATTCCAGCTGTCCCACAAAGGATCTCGTTGACTTTGGTGTCTAGACTGGACCCACCAAGCCTTGGCAAACGCAATCCATGCAGGAAGTGAAGATTGGCTTCGGAGCAGACCAGCAAGGTCTGAGGAGCTTCACCATTGCAGGGAAGCTGGAGCAAGCCTAGTGCAACCAGGAAAGCAGTTTGGTTTCAAAGGTTTGTCTTCAGGGGGCTCACTAGCCAGCGGGCTAGCAACCGGGAAGACGCATTGAGCTGAAATGCAAGAGCGGGCCCCACGCGGCACTGGTGTAGTATGGAGGGCTGAGCTTTGGTACAAATGGCGCTCGCATCTGGGGCTTCTTGTACCACAATGCACAACTGCAAGGGTGCCTCAGTAGTTGCACTTTTAGCAAAATGCAGGATGTCCAGGGTGTCCAGTCCCACTTCTCTCGTATCTGCCATGGGTCTCAGCTTTGCCGTGGATGTGGACAGAGTCAGAGAAGTGTGAGAGTCTAGATTCTGTGTCTCTGAGCCTTCCGGATCCAATGGGAGCGTCGACAAAGCAGACTGTCAAGTTACTGGTGGTGCCTGTTTGCACAGGGTGGTCACTCCTTGACCACAAGGGATATGTCTTCAGTCTTCAAGTCGGAATAGAACGTCGAATGTCCAAGAGTTTCATTTCAGAGTTTTGTTCCAGGATTATCTAAAGTCCTGGGGACACAGCACCTATCTTTATACTAAGAAAATGGGCTGGATTACCTACTTGGTCCCTCCTATGGGTGGACCTGGGAAGGGGGTGGTTACACCCCTTTCCCTTTGTCCAGTTTTGCACCAGAGTAGAGCTGTAGTGCCCCAGCAACTGGTATGAACCGGGCTATGCATGGAGCACCTTCTGTGCCCCAGGCAGTGTCTGCAAAAACATTTTTCCATTCAACCCACCCGGCCCCAATACACTACAGGCTGTCTGGAGAGATGCTAGCACCTCCCTTGACAGGAAACCTATTGTCCAGGCCTCCCTTGCTGGAGTTTTCCCCAGCAGCAGGAGGTCAGACTTGTGACTGTGGCAGTAGCATCCATTTTTTGATGCTGAGGCTCTGTTTAACTTTAACTGTGTAAAGCAGTATCATACTTGTCTTTTCCCTCTAGAAGGGTGGAATGCTACCCCCGCCTCCAGAATTGGCAGTGGGTAGTACTCCAAAGTGTTTGCCACCTTACACAACATGTTTTGATAAAGCCAAACCAAAGTTAGCATTAACCGTGAGGATTATAATGCTCTTAAGAGTATATGGTATTGCTATATCATAGAACAGCTTTAAGGAGATGGTTCTGAAAACTGCAGAGGGGCTCAGCTCATGCTAGGGCACCCTCTCACATAAAACAAAGCACTCTGCCCCCAGGATTGTTAAGGCCTGAAATAGGAGTGACTTATAGGTTACTATGTGTCTATATATAAGGTAGATATAGATATACTATATCTAAGTAAGGGGTGATTACACCACCTTACCCAAGCTGAGTGATCAGCCTGTGATGTCAGTTTGTATGGCCAGCCAGGGGTGGCATAATACATGCTGCAGCCTCTGGTAGGCCTTGGATGCACCTATGCCCTGGGTACCTATGGTACACTATACAGGGGCTCACAGAGGTGACCCAATACCTAATCAGGTATGTACCTAAAGTACATGGTATAAATTTAGAGGGAGAACAGCTGGGCTGTGGGTCTGATTAGCTGACCCACAGCCACACTAAAGTAAAAAAAATCAGAACATCACAGCAAAAAGTGGGGGTGACCATAGGAATCAGACCCTACTCTCCTACACAAACCCCCCCCCCCCCAAACACAGGGACATTAAACTAACCTTGACCAGCTGAGTCTTAATGTTCTAAGTGGAAATATCTGGAGAGTCCATCTGCATTGGCATGGTCAGTCCCAAATATATGTTCCACTGTAACGTCCTTCCCCTGTAGGGAAATGGACAACCTAAGCAGTTTGGGATTTTCAACCTTCATCTGATTTAGCCACAAGAGGGGCTTATGATCTGTCTGAATCTTGAAGTGAGTACCAAATAAGTATGGCCTCAGCTTCTTCAGCGCCCAAACCACAGCAAAGGCCTCCTCTCAATAGCTGACCAATGTTTCTCTCTAGGGGTCAGCCTTCTACTAATAAAAGCTATTGGCTGGTCTTGACCATCTGTATTCAGTTGTGAAATAACAGCTACTACACCCAACTCAAAAGCATCTGTTTGAACAATGAATTCTTTGGAGTAGTCTGGACTTTGCAGAATAGGTGCTGTGCACATGGCCTGCTTTATTATTATTATTATATCTGATTTTGTAGAGCGCTCAGCTACCCGTGGGTTTCCCGGCGCTAAGAGAACAGAAGTAAAAGAGGGCAACGGAAGTGTAAGGAACCGGTTACAAAGTAAACAACCAGGTTTTCACACCTTTGCGCAACTTGAGATAGGATGTTTCAGACCACAAAGGGATGGGAAGCGAGTTCCAGAGCGCGGGTGCCAGGTAGGAGAACGAGCGTCCACCGACTCTGGCACGCTTGAAACGGGGAACAGAGAATCTGCAGTGAGTAGAGGACCTAAGGGTGCGGGAGGGACAGTATTGCTGGACTAAGGTGGATAAATAGTGAGGGGCTTTTCCAGCTTTGATACGGTGCATAAAGCATAATGCTTTAAATTTAGTCCTAGATTCTATGCGCAGCCAGTGTAGGCTACGCAGGGAAGAGGAGACTGAGGATGTTCTAGGCAAATTACAAAGTAGACGGGCGGCCATGTTCTGAACTACTTGGAGCTTCCGGGTGACCTCCTTACAGGCACCCAGAAGAAGTACATTACCGTAGTCCAGCCGCGATGTCACTAGGGCCTGGACCACTGACTTCTGGGTATCTGGAGGCAGCATCCATGTGATCTTCCTCAGCCACCTGATGATGGTGGTACAGGTGGCCGAGACCTTGACCACATGTTGTCTCATGGATAACTGATTATCAAAGAGGACCCCCAGATTACGTGCTGACGTTGCTGGGGCTGGTAAAGGTCCCATTTGCTGCTTCAGGTCATCAAATGCCTTTTGACAGCTTACTGTCCACTGAACTTTCTTTGGCATTTTCTTGGAAGTTAAGCCATTAAGAGGAGTTACAATGGACCCAAAGCTCTTAACAAACTTCCTGTAGTACCCGGACAGGCCCAAGAAAGCTCTGACCTGTGTCTGGGTTGTGGGAGGAGTCCAGTCCTTTATGGTCTGGATTTTGTTTTCCAATAGTTGAACCTGACCTCCACCTACCAGGTGGCCCAGGTACACAACCTTGCTCTGACCTATCTGTTAGGCCTGCCTTTTGCAGGGCCTCCAAAACATTCTTTAGGTGGAGCTAAAGACAGCAATATCATCAAGATAAGCTGCACAGTAGTCATCCAGACCTGAGAGGACTTGGTTCACCAACCTTTTTTAATGTGGCAGGTGCATTCTTCAGATCAAAGGGCATTACCACAAATTGATAATGACCTCCTTGGGTGGAAAATGCTGTTTTGGTTTTTGCCTCATCAGCTAGTCTGATCTGCCAGTAGCCCGCTGTCAAGTCAAATGTACTGAAAAACTTGGCAGAAGCCAATCTGTCAATGATCTCATCTGCTCTTGGTATTGGGTGGGCATTTGTCCTAGTGACAGCATTGAGGCCTCTGTAATCCATGCAAAACCTCATCTCTCTCTTACCATCTTGGGTGTGAGGTTGAGGCACAAGGACTACAGGACTGGCCCAAGGGCTCAATGACGCCCAACTCCAACATCTTTTGGACCTCTGCCCTGATACAGTCCCTGACATGATCAGGTTGGATCACCGAAACAATATCGAGGTCAAGAATATCGAATTACAAAAATATCGAGGTAAAAATATAGAATACCAAAATATCGACCTCCTATCTCCAAACAGCTAAGTACAAAAATATCGATGTAAAAAATATATCTAATTTTTTAAAATGCTTTAAATTAATTACAAATGTGTTAATACATATATATATATATATATATATATATATATATATATATATATATATATACATATATTACCTACTGGCGATAGCCAGTAGGTATATATAGTTAGGATTTTTTCTCTATGGAACTTTTGAAAATTCTATGCCTAATAACTTTGGCGTTTGTGGACGGAATCGGCTGAAATTTTCAGGAAAATGGCACATTTTGTTTCTGAGCAGCCCCTGAAAATTTGGTGGGGTTTCGTCAAGGGGGGGCTGAGAAAAAAGGGGGGTCCCAAAACGCGTTTTTTGCATTGAGTTTTCCATAGGGCGGTTGGACTCACTTTTAGCTCGAACGGCTGAATGGATTTGCACGAAACTTGGCAAAATTGTAGGGACTGTTAGCCCGATGTGCCTTTGCTAGGTCTCAATATATGTGCTTCAGTGGATTTTGAGAAATTAACGTTTAAAACAAGATATATATCTGTAACAGCGCTCCGGGCAGCGCTCCGGTTCGCGAACTTTTCGCGTATCGGAACTTTGCGAAGCGAAGCTGATTGGCTCTCCGGTGTCTGTCAACATTCTAAACAGTCCGGAGCGGCCGCCATCTTGTCTCTCGGTAGGATCGAGAGACAAGAGGAGGCCAAAACAAAGGGGGAAATGAAGGAAAGGGGGCAAGGTAGACCCCTTCTGACCCCCTAGGATTGATGAGGGGGATATTATAGAGCCACGCCGGGCCCAAAAAAAAAAAAAAAAAATCCGATTTTTTCGCCGTAGAGACGCGTCTTGGTTCGCGAACCGGGCAGCTAACCGGGCAGCTAACCGGGAAGCTAACCGTCAGTGTAACCCAAAAAAAAAAAAAATAAATTCCGATTTTTTCGCCGTAGAGACGCGTCTTGGTTCGCGAACCGGGCAGCTAACCGGGCAGCTAACCGGGAAGCTAACCGGCAGTGTAACCCAAAAAAAAAAAAAAAAATCAGATTTTTTCGCCGTAGAGACGCGTCTTGGTACGCGAACCGGGCAGCTAACCGGGCAGCTAACCGGGAAGCTAACCGGCAGTGTAACGGGAGTCTGAGGAGTAGCTGATTGGCTGTCAATATTGTAAACAGTCCGGAGCGGCCGCCATCTTGTCTCTCGGTAGGATCGAGAGACAAGAGGAGGCCAAAACAAAGGGGGAAATGAAGGAAAGAGGGCAAGGTAGACCCCTTCTGACCCCCTAGGATTGATGAGGGGGATATTATAAAGCCACGTGGGGCCAAAAAAAAAACAAACAAAAAAATCCGATTTTTTCGCCGTAGAGACGCGTCTTGGTACGCGAACTGGGCAGCTAACCGGGCAGCTACCGGGAAGCTAATCGGCAGTGTAACGAGAGTCTGAGGAGAAGCTGATTGGCTGTTATCATTGTAAACAGTCTGGAGCGGCCGCCATCTTGTCTCTCTGTGGGATCGAGAGACAAGAGGTGGAAAAAAAAAAGGTGTAAATGAATGAAAGGGGTAAGGCAGACCCCTCCTGAACCCCTAGGATTGATGAGGGGGCTATTAAAGTTCCCTGGGGGGTGAAAAAAAAAAATTTGCGATTTTTCGCGGTAAAGGTGCTTCCTGGTACCTTAACCGGGCAGCTAACCGGCAGCGTAACGGGAGTCCGACATATTGTGTTTTTTGAACGTTTGTGATATGTGCACGTGTGGATTTTGTCTAATTAAGGTTAAAAAAATATATATATATCTTTAAGCGTGTTCTGGCGCGCTTACGTTTTGGGTTTGGTTTGCGCTGCAGAGACGATACGTCACGGTTATGCGATGCATCATGAGGCGTCTCACGGGCTACGTGATACGTCACTTAATAAAGAATATATTTTACAGCTATAGATATTAGCTTTTAAAAAACCAATGAAATTCACAGAAAAAACCATAGGTTATAGACCATATATAGTTAGGAATTTGCATTTACAAAACCTTGAAAATTCACTGAAAAAACCATAGGTTATAGACCATATATAGTTAGGGATTAGCATTTAAAAAACCTTATTTTATTTGCACAAAACCATTGAAATTCCATATATAGTTAGTTGCACTAACTATATATCGCGGACCCGCAATCCACTGCTAATGATGTCACATATTACATCATTCATGACATGGTCAGTGACATCACTGATGACATCACTGATGACATCTCAAATGACATCACTGATGACAACACCCAGTGACTGTATGTTTCTGTAAAGTTAAAATATGTCTTACATATTGAAGAATGAGTGGATGTATAAGTGTCTGGATGAAGGATTTAGTAGGTGCATGACTGACTGTATGAGAGAATGATTAAATGTGTCTCACTGAGTGCATGGGTTAGTGATTAAAGTGTCTTAATTTGGCAATCAATATTTATGTTCTTCTGTAAACTGCTGCATGTTTAAATCAGTAGCTATATCAGTAACTATATGGGTTATTGAATGGTTGCCCAAGTATTTGTATGGGAGACTGAGTGTGTGTGTGGGTGGCTGGGAGGTGTATAACTCTGTGCATAGATGTGTGAGCGGTTGATTCCCTAGGTGTATGGGTTCAAAAGTGCATGTAGAAACAGCTGTATGGACAGTTGACTGTGTGCATGAGTATATTGGTGAGTGAATGGATATCTCAGTTCTACATGTCAAAGTAAGTACATATGTAAAACACACTCCATGTGAGAGTTGACATATATAAATAACTGAACATAAGAGTCAGTGAATGTGAGAGTGGCTGTATGAATCATTGTGAACTTGTATCAAGGATTGTATAAGAGAGTAAATATGTGTTAGTATATGTTTGAATAAGTAAGGTGTGTATAACTGTATAGTTAAGGAAATGGAGATGTGATTGATTCTTTGCATGACTGAATAGGTGTGTGAGTAACTCCATGGATGTGTGACAGTCTGTGAGTGCCTGTTTACACTGAGTGTATCAAAGGTTATATTAGAGTCTGAAGATGTATTATCACATAAATGATATCATCAGTGATGTAATCAGTAATGTCAAATGAGATGTCAGTGATGTCATCAGTGATGTCATTTGAGATGTCATCAGTGATGTCATCAGTGATGTCATTTGAGATGTCATCAGTGATGTCATCAGTGATGTCACTGACCATGTCATGAATGATGTAATATGTGACATCATTAGCAGTGGATTGCGGGTCCGCGATATATAGTTAGTGCAACTAACTATATATGGAATTTCAATGGTTTTGTGCAAATAAAATAAGGTTTTTTAAATGCTAATCCCTAACTATATATGGTCTATAACCTATGGTTTTTTCAGTGAATATATATATATATATATATATATATATATATATATATATATATATATATGTATATATATATAAAAACGTATTATTATGAAAATATTTACATATTTTTACTGTGGGATAGCGGAAAGTGTAAAATTTACTATAACCACCCCTTTAAGTGCAACAGTAGAGAAAGCGTTGGATAGTGTAGGGGTTAAAATTACTATTCACACTCCAGGGAGTGCAACAGTAGGGAAAGCGTTGGATAGCGTAGGGGTAAAAATTGCTATTCCCACTCCATAGAGTGCAACAGTATAGAAAGCGTTGGATAGCGTAGGGGTAAATAGTACTATTCCCACTCCAGAAAGTGCAACAGTAGGGAAAGCTTTGGATAGCGGGAGGGTTAAAATTACTATTCTCACTCCAGTGTGCAACAGTAGGGAAAGCTTTGGATAGAGTAGGGGTAAGAATTACTATTCACACTCCAAAGAGTGAAACAGTAGGGAAAGCGTTGGATAGCGGGAGGGTTAAAATTACTATTCCCACTCCAGAGAGTGCAACAGTAGGGAAAGTGTTGGATAGCGTAGGGGTAAAAATTACAATTTCCACTCCAGAGAGTGCAACAGTATAGAAAGCGTTGGATAGCGTAGGGGTAAAAATTACTATTCCCACTCTGGAGAGTGTAACAGTAGGGAAAGTGTTGGATAGCGTAGGGGTAAAAATTAATATTCCCACTCCACAGAGTGCAACAGTAGGTAAAGCGTTGGATAGCGTAGGGGTAAACATTACTATTCCCACTCCAGTGAGTGCAACACTAGGGAAAACGTTGGATAGCGTAGGGGTAAAAATTACTATTCCCACTACAAAGAGTGCAACAGTAGGGAAAGCGTTAGATAGCAGAAGGGTTAAAATGACTATCCCCACTCCTGAGAGTGCAACAGTAGGGAAATTGTTGGATAGCGTAGGGGTAAAAATTACAATTCCCACTCCAGAGAGTGCAACAGTATAGAAAGCTTTGGATAGCGTAGGGGTAAAAATTACTATTCCCACTCCAGAGAGTGCAACAGTATAGAAAGCTTTGTATAGCGTAGGGGTAAACATTGCTATTCCCACTCCAGAGAGTGCAACAGTATAAAAAGCGTTGGATAGCGTAGGGGTTAAAATTACTAATCCCACTCCAAAGAGTGCAACAGTAGGGAAAGCGTTGGATAGCGGGAGGGTTAAAATTTACATTCACACTCCAGAGAGTGCAACAGTAGGGAAAGTGTTGGATAGCATAGGGGTAAAAATTACTATTCCCACTCCAGTGAGTGCAACAGTAGGGAAAGCGCTGGATAACGTAGGGATAAAAATTACTATTCCCACTCCAAAGAGTGCAACAGCAGGGAAAGCGTTGAATAGCGGGAGGGTAAAATTACTATTCCCACTCCAGAGAGTGCAACAGTAGGGAAAGTGTTGGATAGCGTAGGGGTAAAAATTACTATTTCCAATCCAGAGAGTGCAACAGTATAGAAAGCGTTGGATAGCGTAGGGGTAAAAATTGCTATTCCCACTCCAGAGAGTGTAACAGTAGGGAAAGCGTTGGATAGTGTAGGGGTAAAAATTACTATTCCCTCTCCACAGAGTGTAACAGTAGGGAAAGCGTTGGATAGCGTAGGGGTGAACATTACTATTCCCACTCCAGTGAGTGCAACAGTAGGGAAAACGTTGGATTGCGTAGGGGTAAAAATTACTATTCCTACTCCAAAGAGTGCAACAGTAGGGAAAGCGTTGGATAGTGGGAGGGTTAAAATTACTATTCCCACTCCAGAGAGTGCAACAGTATAGAAAGCGTTGGATAGCGTAGAGGTTAAAATTACTATTCCCACTCCAGAGAGTGCAACAGTAGGGAAAGCGTTGGATAGCGTAGGGGTAACAATTACTATTCCCACTCCAGTAAGTGCAGCAGTAGGGAAAGCGTTGGATAGCGGGAGGGTTAAAATTACTTTTACCACTCCAGAGAGTGCAACAGTAGGGAAAGCGTTGGATTGCGTAGGGGTAAAAATTACTATTCCTACTCCAAAGAGTGCAACAGTAGGGAAAGCGTTGGATAGTGGGAGGGTTAAAATTACTATTCCCACTCCAGAGAGTGCAACAGTATAGAAAGCGTTGGATAGCGTAGGGGTTAAAATTACTATTCCCACTCCAGAAAGTGCAGCAGTAGGGAAAGCGTTGGATAGCGGGAGGGTTAAAATTACTTTTCCCACTCCAGAGAGTGCAACAGTAGGGAAAGTGTTGGATAGCGTAGGGGTAAAAATTACTATTTCCAATCCAGAGAGTGCAACAGTATAGAAAGCGTTGGATAGCGTAGGGGTAAAAATTACTATTTCCAATCCAGAGAGTGCAACAGTATAGAAAGCGTTGGATAGCGTAGGGGTAAAAATTGCTATTCCCACTCCAGAGAGTGTAACAGTAGGGAAAGCGTTGGATAGTGTAGGGGTAAAAATTACTATTCCCTCTCCACAGAGTGCAACAGTAGGGAAAGCGTTGGATAGCGTAGGGGTAAACATTACTATTCCCACTCCAGTGAGTGCAACAGTAGGGAAAATGTTGGATTGCGTAGCGGTAAAAATTACTATTCCCACTCCAAAGAGTGCAACAGTAGGGAAAGCGTTGGATAGTGGGAGGGTTAACATTACTATTCCTACTCCAGAGAATGCAACAGTAGGGAAAGCCTTGGATAGGGTAGGGGTAAAAATTACAATTCCCACTCAAGAGAGTGCAACAGTATAGAAAGCTTTGGATAGGGTAGGGGTAAAAATTACTTTTCCCACTCCAGAGAGTGCAACAGTCGGGAAAGCGTTGGATAGCGTAGGGGTAAAAATTTCTAATCCCACTCTACAGAGTGCAACAGTAGGGAAAGCATTGGATAGCGAAGGGGTAAAAATTACTATTTCCACTCCAAAGAGTGCAACAGTAGGGAAAGCGTTGGATAGCGGGAGGGTTAAAATTATTATTCCCACTCCAGAGAGTGCAACAGTAGGGAAAGCGTTGGATAGCGTGGAGAAGTGTGGCTCAATGATTAGAGCGGCAGACCCTGATGCAGAGGTCTAGCCCGGGACCAGGGTTCAAATCCCCGCCTCAGCGGGTCTTGGGCTCAAAATTCCACGGACCTGATAATTCGCACCTCGGTGCCTATTCCAATCATGGAGTCCCACTCTGCAACTATCAATTAATCAATTAATTCAAATGAATTACCAATTATATTTTAATTAATTACTAATTAAAAATTTAAATATCAATTAATTCAAAATAAATACCAATGAATACATTTAAACATTTAAATAATTATATTTAAATTACATCCCACCCTATTCCCCTATAAACCCAGAACCCGCTTCAGAAAATACATTAATACAATTTACATAGTTATCAATTAATCAATTAATTAAAATAATTAACAATTATATTTTCATTAATTACCAATTAATTATTAATTAACAATCAATTCTAAATAAATACCAATAAATACATTAACATATTTAATTAATTATAATTAAATTACTTCCCACCCTATTCCCCTATAAACCCACAACCCACTACAGAATTATATTACTCAAAAATTAAATACCATACAATTAATTAATTTAAATAAATTATAAAATAAATATACACTTTTCACACATATACTAACATAAAAAATTACTTTAAAAATAATATTAACTTACTTACTTCAAATTCGATATTTTTGTTGTCTATATTCTGTCCATTCTATATTTTTGTTGTCATTCTATAGGTTTTGTTGTCTATGTTCTGTCATTCTATATTTTTGTTGTCTATATTCTGTCCATTCAATATTTTGTCCATTCTATATTTTTTGATTCAATATTTATGCTATTTTATTCGATATTTTTGTAGTCTATATTCTGTCCATTCGATATTGTTTCCATTCTATATATTTAACTCGATATTATTGTAACTCGTTATTAAAAACTCAATATTTTGACTGTATACCGATCAGGTTGCCTGTAGATTTTAGTCTTCACAGGCAGACTGACACCAGTGTCCACCTCATGGGTGCACCAGCTAGTCTGACTTGGAGTCAGTGAAAACATATGTCAGTTGGACTGGAGAACTTGTCTGCAGTCCCTCTGTTGCTGATCAGTGAGGCTGCCTGCCAAGGCTACACCATCAACTGATCCATCATCAGGATTCTGAGAAAGCAGGTCTGGGAGAGGGTCACTCTCCTCCTCCTGTCCCTCATTGGTAGCCATGAGCAAGCCCATGTCTGCCCTGTAAACATATGGTTTCAATCTGTTGACATGAAGCACCCTGTGGGGGCTCAAGGGTGTTCCAAGATCAACCAGATAGGTTACCTCTCCCTTCTGTTCAACAATAGTGTGGGGTCCAGACCATTTGTCTTGGAGTGCTACTGGCGCCACTGGCTCCCACATCCACACTTTCTGTCCTGGCTGGTAAACAGTCAGCACATCCTTTTGGTCGTGCCAGGCTTTTTGGAGTTCCTGGCTAGTCTCAAGGTTTATGGATGCCTTTTTCATATACTCAGCCATCCTGGAACGGATACCAAGTACATAATCCACAATGTCTTGTTTTAGAGCTTTGAGAGGTAACTCCCATCCTTCCTTCACCAGACAAAGGGCTCCTCTTACAGGTGCCCAAACAGAAGTTTTTAAGGGCTGTATCCAATCCCCTTCTGTGTGGCCTCTCTGTAAGCAAACAAAAGGCAGGGCAGAAGGATGTCCCATCTTCGTCTGAGCTTTTCAGGTAAACACTTAATCATGCCCTTTAAGGTCTTGTTGAATCTCTCCATCAGACCATTGCACTGTGGATGATAGGGTGTGGTGAACTTGTAGTTCACTCCACACTCTTTCCAGATAGCAGTCAAATATTCAGACATAAAGTTTGCACCTCTGTCTGAGACAACCTCCTTCGGAAAACCCACTCTTGAGAAAACTCCCAGGAGGGTTCTTGCCACAACAGGTGCTGTTGTGGTCCGTAGGGGAATAGCTTCTGGGTATCTGGTGGCATGATCCACTACCACCAGAATAAACCTGTGCCCAGATGCTGTTTGGGGATCCATAGGACCACAATGTCAATCACAACTCTTTCAAAGGGAACCCCCACCACAGGTAGTGGTATTACGGGGGCCTTTGTGGTGCCACCTGATTTGCCACTGGCTTGGCGGGTGACACAGGAGCAACAAAACTCCTTGGTATCTTCTGACATGTGGGGCCAGTGAAAGTGAGGGACATGCCTTTTCCAAGTCTTGTTCTGGCCAAGATGTCCTGTAAAGGGGAATATCATGGGCTAATGTAAGAAGGAAGTCCCTGAATGCCAAAGGTATGACCAACCTCCCGGAAGCACCAGTCTCTAGCCTCTGAACATATGAGCCGTTCATCCCAATACACTCTATGGGTTCCATTAGCATTCCCAGCAGCCTCAGCAGCAGCTTGCTGTCTGAGGGGTTCAAGAGAAGGGCAGTCCAACTGCGCCTTCCTCAGATCTGCCCTTGAAGATCCCCCTGTCCCAAGAAACTCAACCTGATCAGGTTCAAGCTCTTCTAGGACAGTTCCTTCTTGGGTCTCACAATCAGCTTCCTTGGAAGGCTGATCCTCATTCTGAGGCAAGGGGGAAGGCACTGCCTTAACCCTACTGCTTCTCCTCCTGGTAGGCAACTGGTCCATAGTTTCAGGATCTAGGGCCTGTTCAGTTTTGCACTTTTTGGCCTGTTTCCTGGTCAAAGCAAGGACATGTGCTGATATACCTAACATTTCTGCATGAGTCCTATACTCCGCTTCATACCAGACTGAAGATTCTAGGTCATTGCCAAGCAAACATTCTACAGGGAGGTCTGAACTAACAACAACTCTTTTGAGGCCAGTTACCCCTCCCCAGGAGAAATTAACAATTGCCATACGATGAGTGGTAGTGACATTGCTTGCATTGGTCACTAGGTAATATTCACCTAGTATGAACTGTCCAGGGTCCACAAAGTTGGGCGTCACCATGATGACACTGACACATGTGTCCCTGTAGGCCTTAGCCACTTTGGTATTAATTAAAGGAGTATGTCTGTACTTGCCCAAGTTACTGGGGCTCACAGTAGAGGACATAGCCATGTCCACATCACAGACATGAACAGCTTGAGTTGGTATTCTGAGTAGGCCAGAATCCACCTCAGTTCCCAGGGTCAACCCTACTACACCCTTCTGTTGAGAATCACCACTATTAGCTGTACTATGGGGAACAGTTGCCTTAGGGGCAATGGTGGCTGGAGCTGCCTCCTTTTTGGTGCATTCACTAGACCAGTGAGTGTTAACCTTACAAAAGTTGCACCATGGTTTCTTTGGACTGTCTTTCTTTTTAGATTTCTGGGGACTCCCACCATTAGAAGCTTTTTGGGGACCTGGTGAAGACTTCTGGAATTTCCCAATTCTTAGGGAGAGGTCAGATCAGAGTCAATCAGGTGTTGATGCAATAACTGATTCTGACAGTTGTTAAGTATTTGTTCTCTCAGGATCAAATTATACAATTCTGTATAGTCATTAACTGTAATGCCCAGTAACCTCCAGAGTCTTTGTAGCACAATCTGCAAAGTTAGTCCAGTCCTGAGTCTGTGTCTTCTGGTTGTCTCTGAACAGCAACCTATACTGCTCAGTGGTTAAGCCAAACCCATCTATCAGAGCACTCTTTAGGACAGTGTAGTTGTTAGCATCCTCATCACTAACTGTGAGGAGCTTGTCTCTCCCTTTATCTGAAAAGGAGAGCCATAAGATTGCTGCCCACTGAGTCTGGGGTACCTGTTGCACTTTGCAGGCTCTCTCCAAAGCAGTTATCCACTTGTTGATGTCATCCCCACTCTTGTAGGGAGGACAATCTTATTTAGGTTTTTATGGTCATCAGACCTTTCCCTATCTCTAGGTATATTGCTGCCACCAGTGGGTTCTAACCCACTTAACTTTTTCTCTCCTTCAAGAGCCAGGGTCTGTTTTTCAAGGGCAATTTCTTGCCTCTTGATAATCAATCAATCAATCAATCAATCAAAGCATTTGTATAGCGCGCTACTCACCCGGAGGGGTCTCAAGGCGCTGGGGGGAAGGGGTCTGCTACTGCTCGAAGAGCCAGGTCTTGAGTTGCATCCTGAAGGATAAATGGTCCTGGGTCAGCCGGAGGTGGATGGGGAGGGAGTTCCATGTTTTGGTTGCCAGGTAGGAGAAGGATCTTCCTCCGGTGGTGGCTCTGCGGATGCGTTGAATGGTGGCGAGGGCGAGGCTGGTGGATCATAGCTGGCGGGTGGGAGTGTAGAAGGTCAGGCGATTGTTGAGGTACCTGGGGACCAGGTCATGGAGATCCTTGTGTGCGTGGGTGAGGAGTCTGAACGTGATCCTCTTGCCGACGAGAAGCCAGTGCAGGTCTCTCAGGCGTCCGGAGATGTGGCTGTGTCGGGGGCTGTCCAGGATGAGTCGTGCTGAGGCGTTCTGGATGTGTTGGAGTCTTTTTTGAAGTTTGGCTGCGGTTCCGGTGTAGAGGGTGTTTCCGTAGTCCAGTAGGCTGGTGGCGAGTGCCTGGGTGACCGTCTTCCTGGTTTCGGTGGGGATCCACCTGAAGATCTTTCGGAGCATACGCAGGGTGTTGAAGCACGACGATGAGACAGCGTTGACTTGTCTGGTCATCGAGAGGGAGGAGTCCAGGATGAAGCCCACGTTACGTGCGTGGTCCGTTGGCTTCGGAGCGGTGCCCAGGGCAGGGGGCCACCAGGAGTCGTCCCAGGCGGAGGGCGATGATCCCAGGATGAGGACTTCCGTCTTGTCTGAGTTCAGTTTCAGGCGGCTGTTCTTCATCCACTCGGCGACGTCTTTCATCCCTTCGTGTAGGCTGGTTCTGGCGGTGGTGGGGTCGTTTGTGAGGGAGAGGATCAGCTGGGTGTCATCGGCGTAGGAGATGATGTTGAGGTTGTGTTGGTGTGCAATGGCTGCGAGGGGGCTCATGTAGACATAGAAGAGGGTGGGGCTGAGTGATGATCCTTGTGGTACGCCGCAGATGACTTTGGTGGCCTCGGATCTGAACGGGAGAGGCGGACTCTCTGGGTTCTTCCGGTGAGGAACGAGATGATCCACTCCAGTGCCTTCTCTTGGATTCTGATGTTGTTGAGGCGCTGCACTAGGGTGCTGAGGAAGAACGTGTCGAACGCTGCGGAGAGGTCCAGGAGGATGAGGGCAGCTGTTTCCCCGTTGTCGAGCAGGGATCTGATGTCGTCTGTGGCTGCGATGAGGACGGTCTCGCATACTAAGATTTACTAAGATTTACTTCCTTCATCCTAGGTTTGTGCTCTCTCCTCTCAAGGGGAGTCATCCTCCTTAGAGCAGAGGCATCAGACCCTACTGAGTCATCAGAATGCTCAGAGCCACTGGACAGTGACCTGTGTCTTCTGTGTCTCCAGTTTGGCCTACTTGGAAGGTTAGGAGGGGGCCCACCAAGGCCCTCTCCACATCCAGATAGTCCTGTGTTGCCCAGGATAGGTTCATTAACCTCATCCTGGTCACCATCCTCATCAGAGACAAATGGATCTCTGTTGATGGATGTCCTCCCTCTATACTACCTTGGTTCCCCAGGTCTGATGCATTCTCTACATCATGAGCCACTAAGATATCTATGAGGTGGAAAAAGGTTGGACTCTGTCCTTGTTTCAACTTTCTGACTGCACACAGGCATCTAAGTTCATTAAAAGTGAATGAGTCATACTTAGAAGGTACCCTCTGGGGGTCTTCTTGAAGAGGTCTATGAGGACTTGCTTCCAAGGACATTTTCTTGTGAGGTGTGGTGTGAGCACCTACCTACACTAACTGGTTTCCTACTAGAACCTCTCTAGGAGCTGTAGCCGGGGTATGCTAAGCAATTTCCTCTACAACTGCTAAGTTCAGTAGAACTTAAAGTATTATAAGAACTTGATTTATATGTACCTACAGGCACCTTAATGTGATATTTCAAATGATATCTTAAGATTATATGGTAAAATAACAGCAAACTCTTATCCCATCCGCTGCACAACAATGTGAGAAGTTAGCCTGGCATATGTTGTCCACTATTCTAGTTGTTTCCGCATTTGTCACCCCGAGTGGGACTGGTATGCTCAGAAGAGTGTCAGGTGATTTCAAAACCACTGAAGTGAATCTATCCTGGCTGATGACGGCTGATAGCCAGAAACCGGTCCTAGGATGCTTGATTCCGGTCCAGGGAAGACATGGCTTGGCAGTTCGGGCTAGACTGATCCCATGAGGCACAGGGTCAAGGCTGATTTGCATATGGCTTTGTCTGAACTGGGGTGGTGTGGAGTGAAAATAAACAATGGATTTAGGCCCAGATCTCTGTACTGGGGTGAATGTGTTTGTCCCCCAGAGTGGGACGTGTATGCTCACACGTGAGTCCCGTGCTTTCCACGCCACTGGAGTCAAGCTATCTTGGCGGAAGACGGCTGATAGCCTGAAACCGGTGCAAGGATGCTTGATTCCGGTCTAGAGAAGACATGGCTTGGCAGTTCGGGCTGGACAGTGCCAATGAGGCACTGGGTCAAGGCTGATTTGCATATGGCCATGTCTGAACTGGGGTGGTGTGGAGTGCAAAAAACGATGGATTTAGGCCCAGATCTCTGTACTGGGGTGAATGTATGACATTGTTCTGCATCCTGTCCATCAATTGTTGTTTTTGCATTTGTCACCCCGAGTGGCACGGGTATGCTCAGACGTGAGTCCTGTGCTTTCCACACCACTGGAGTCAAGCTATCCTGGCTGAAGACAGCTGATAGCCAGAAACCGGTCCTATGATGCTTGATTCTGGTCCAGGGAATACATGGCTTGGCAGTTCGGGCAGGACTGTTCCCATGAGTTACAGGGTCAAGGCTGATTTGCATATGGCCATGTCTGAACTAGGGTGGTGTGGAGTGCAAAAAAATGATGGATTTAGTCCCAGATCTCTGTACTGGGGTGAATGTATGACATTGTTCTGCATTCTGTCCATCAATTGTTGTTTTTGCATTTGTCACCCCGAGTGGCACGGGTATGCTCAGACGTGAGTCCTGTGCTTTCCACACCACTGGAGTCAAGCTATCCTGGCTGAAGACGGCTGATAGCCAGAAACTGGTCCTAGGATCCTTGATTCCGGTCCAGGGAAGACATGGCTTGGCAGTTCGGGCTGGACTTCTCCCATGAGGTACAGGGTCAAGGCTGATTTGCATATGGCCATGTCTGAACTGGGGTGGTGTGGAGTGCAAAAAAACGATGAATTTAGGCCCAGATCTCTGTACTGGGGTGAATGTATGACATTGTTCTGCATTCTGTCCATCAATCATTGTTTTTGCATTTGTCACCCTGAGTGGGACGGGTATGCTCAGACGTGAGTCCCGTGCTTTCCACACCACTGGAGTCAAGCTATCCTGGCTGAAGATGGCTGATAGCCAGAAACCGGTCCTAGGATGCTTGATTCCGATCCAGGGAAGACATGGCTTGGCAGTTCGGGCTGGACTGTTCCCATGAGGCACAGGGTCAAGGCTGATTTTCATATGGCCATGTCTGAACTGGGGTGGTGTGGAGTGCAAAAAAAACGATGGTTTTAGGTCCAGATCTCTGTACTGGAGTGACTGTATGACATTGTTCCGCATTCTGTCCATCAATTGGTGTTTTTGCATTTGTCACCCCGAGTGGGACGGGTATGCTCAGACGTGAGTCCCGTGCTTTCCACACCACTGGAGTCAAGCTATCCTGGCTGAAGATGGCTGATAGCCAGAAACCGGTCCTAGGATGCTTGATTCCGGTCCAGGGAATACATGGCTTGGCAGTTCGGGCTGGACTGTTCCCATGAGGCACAGGGTCAAGGCTGAATTGCATATGGCCATGTCTGAATTGGGGTGGTGTAGAGTGAAAAAAAAACAATGGTTTTAGGCCCAGATCTCTGTACTGGGGTGAATGTATGACATTGTTCTGCTTTCTGTCCATCAATTGTTTTTGCATTTGTCACCCCGAGTGGGACGGGTATGCTCAGACGTGAGTCCTGTGCTTTCCACACCACTGGAGTCAAGCTATCCGGGATGAAGAAGGCTGATAGCCAGACACCAGTCCTAGGATGCTTGATTCCGGTCCAGGGAAGACATTGCTTGGCAGTTCGGGCTGGACTGTTCCCATGAGGCACAGGATCAAGGCTGATTTGCATATGGCCATGTCTGAACTGGGGTGGTGTGGAGTGCAAAAAAACGATGGATTTAGGCCCAGATCTCTGTACTGGGGTGAATGTATGACATTGTTCTGCATTCTGTCCATCAATCGTTGTTTTTGCATTTGTCACCCCGAGTGGGACGGGTATGCTCAGACGTGAGTCCCCTGCTTTCCACACCACTGGAGTCAAGCTATCCTGGCTGAAGATGGCTGATAGCCAGAAACCGGTCCTAGGATGCTTGATTCCGGTCCAGGGAAGACATAGCTTGGCAGTTCTGGCTGGACTGTTCCCATGAGGCACAGGGTGAAGCCTGATTTTAATATGGCCATGTCTGAACTGGGGAGGTGTGGAGTGCAAAAACACGATGGATTTAGGCCCAGATCTCTGTACTTGGGTGATTGTATGACATTGTTCCGCATTCTGTCCATCAATTGTTTTTGCATTTGTCAACCCGAGTGGGACGGGTATGCTCAGGACGTGAGTCCCGTGCTTTCCACACCACTGGAGGGAAGCTATCCTGGCTGAAGGTGGCTGATAGCCAGAAACCGGTCCTAGGATGCTTGATTCCGGTCCAGGGAAGACATGGCTTGGCAGTTCGGGCTGGACTGTTCCCATGAGGCACAGGGTCAAGGCTGTGAGAAGATGGCCTGGTATATAATGCTCACTAATTCTTAGTGATCACTTTGTACCATGCCAAGCAACCCTTATGATGATTGGTTGTAATTCAACCTTGTAGACCAGTTATCCTAGTGGTAACGTGGACAAAGCAGTCTTAGGCTAAACTCTGAAAGGCATGTGAAGCCAGCTGTATTACCATACACAACCCCCTTGAATACCAAATGAAAGGGACACCACACAGATATATATTGATATATCTGTATATATATATATTGATTTATTAACTATAAAATCCCCTGGACTCTTTATGAGCACAGAAGCACAAGCGTTAAATCACAAGACAGTTTAAAATACACAAAAGTTGCACAATATGGATGAGCCCTAGGGGCCACCTAAACCATATACTAAGAAAGTGGTATAAGAGATACCAATAGGTAAGGGAACAGGCCTAGGGCCTTGGGAATCGCTGGAGCTATTCGAGACTAGCAGTGACTAAGTCGGGAAAGGCCCGCGGGACTCGGGTGCAGTGTTCAAAGTGCACGCACTTTCCAATGTAAAGTCTATGGTGCGTAAAAAGTACAAAGTTAAAGAGTTAGGAACCTTCCGAGTGACCTAGAACGCTGAAACTTAAGACACAGGCCCTTGAGATGTGTACCAGTGTAGGAACACCGGCGGAGCTGAGTTACCTCACCCACAGGAAGCGGGTGCACAGGGTCGAAGTAGTGCCGGGTTTCGTCACGCTGGTCGATGGTGCTTGGAGCTGAAGATGCTGCAGGCGGCTCGATGTGAAGAGTTCCGGTGGATCCAAGGGTGGATCTGAAGAGGTGAAGACCTGAAAGCAGAGGGGACAATGTTCAAAGTCACTAGCCAGTGACTACCGTGGAACCAGATTGGAACCAGGCGATGTCGGGTGCAATCAGGCGTTGTCGTGTAGCTTCTCTCTGCAGCCACGTGGACACCGGGGGTCGAGGACGTCCAGGAGTCGGTCTCGAGCTGTCCCACGCAGGCTTCTCGCTGTTGGCGGTGTTGGCAACTTGCTCGGAGCAAACAGGCCTTGGCTAATGCAAGCCACGCAGGAATCGAAAGATGCTTAACACTCGGACCAGCAAGGTCAGAGCGAGTGCTCCTTTTCACAGGAGCTTGGGTGAGTCTAGAGCAACCAGACCCACTGTGTAGTTTGTCGGTTTCGTTGCCAAGATGGCCACTGACCACGTGGCTAGTGGCCGGGATGGCGCGTCGAGTGGCACAATGCAAAAGGGCCCCATGCAGATCGTGGAGATGCTGGGGGGCTGATCTTCGGTGCAAGGGCTGCTCGATGGTGGGGGTTCTCAGTCCCCAAAGCACAACATTGAGGATACCTCAGAAGCTGCGCAGTCAGCTTTTCGAGTGTCTTTCAAGAGGTCCGGTCCCACGTCACTCGGTGCCTCCACGGGTCCCTTCTTTGCAGGGACTGTGGATCGGGCTCTGAGAGGTCTGGGAGTCTGGTTCTTGTCGGGCTCTGGGCTCGGGCTCCGGCAGGAGGCGGCGGCAAAGCAGACATCGAGTTGCTGGTTGGTGCCTGTGTTCACAGGGTGGCCACTCCTAGGCCACAAGGGAGATTCTCTTCAGTCTTCTGAGCAGCAGAATGTCGAAGTCCAGTCTTCTTCTTTGTTTAAAGTTGATTCAGGATGATCGCTGTGCAATGGCACTGCTCCCACTCTTATTCCCAATCTGAGGGGTGGATCACCTACTAGGTCCCTCCTCTGGGAGGAACCAGGAAGGGGGGCGGTTACACCCCCTTTCCTTTGTCCAGTTCCGCGCCAAGCCTGGGTCTGGAAAGTCCCAGGACCGGTTTGGACTGGCCTATGCACGGGGACACCTTGTGTGCCCCGGGCATGTCTGATTCTATTCAACCCTGTCCTACCCAATACACAAAACCCTGTCTGGGGTGGTGCTCGCACCTCCCAAGGCAGGAAACCCTTTGTCCAGGCCACCATCTGCTGAGTTTCGGTCAGCAGCAGGAGGCCAGACTCGTGTCTGTGGTGGCAGCATCCATTTTGTGTTGCTGAGGCTCTGGTTAACTTTAACCGGGGTTAAGGCTACACACATGTCGTGTCCCTCTAGAAGGGTGGAATGCTATCCCGGTCGACAGAACTGTCGAGGGGATAGTATTCCAAATCGTATGACACCTTACTCGACATGTTTTGATAAAGCCAAACCAAAGATAGCATTTAACAGCGAGGATTATAATGCACTTAAGAGTATATGGTATGGCAATATCCAGGAACAGCTTAGGGAGTGGTTCCCGACAGCTGCAGACAGGCTCAGCTCATGCTAGAGAACCATCTCACATATTTCCAAGCACTCTGCCTCCAGGATTGAAGAGGCCTTCCATAGGAGTGGCTGATAGGAACATATGTGTCCAGTTTAAGGGTAGATATAGGGATACTATATCTAAGTAAGAGGTGATTACACCAACTTACCCCAGCTGAGTGATCAGCCAGTTGTGTCAAATATGGAGGCCAGGCCAGGGGTGGCACAATACACGCTGCAGCCCCTGGTAGGCCTTGGAAACACCTATGCCCTGGGTACCTATGGTACACTGTTACAGGGGCCTATAAGGTGAACCAGTTCCAATTGTTTATGCACCTAAGGTACATGGAGTCCATTTTAAGGAGAGAGCAATCAGCCTGGGGCCCTGAATAGCAGGATCCCAGGCCAACTATGTCAAAAACCAGCTAAACACCAGGCAAAAAGTTTGGGGGTAACCATAGTCAGATATCCACCTTCCTACATAACCCCCCCCCCCCAAACGAAAGGAGATAAGGCTATCCTTGACCAGGTAAGCCTATATTGCCTAAGTGGCCATATAAGGAAGTACCAGCTCTGGCTTGGTAACCCCCTGTCTCATGGTCCACTAAGCAATCCCTCACCCTAAGGGTATCTGAGGGTCTCCACCATAGGGAATCTCTACCTGTAGTGTGTCTTTGCAAAGTCAAAGGCTGGTGTTGAGATGGAGTACTGAAGTGAGTTTCCTCTGTAGGGCTCAGCTTCCTCCAATCACTCTCCACCATGTGTGCCTTTCTTTCTTTGACTGAGTTGCACTGTGCTCTCAGGGTCAACCTCTGGCTACCTAAAGCTGGAGGCTGGGTCCCTCTGTTTGGTTTACTGGAGGGACAGTTCAGGTTTGGGCCCTGAGGGTCCCAGGTTTGGCTGTGCCCAACAATATCCATCTGGGGGAGGTCCCTAACTACTTTTAAGGGGGATCCCTCAGGAGTTTTTAAAGTTTGCACCTCACTAGGGCTACTAGTTTCGGTGCCCCTAATCTGTTGATGAGGGTGCTTTATTTGACAGGGGGCCCTTTGGGTCTCACTGTCCTTCTTGTCCTCTGCAGCCCTGGGCTGAGTAAGGCAAGGTAGAGAGGGGCAGGTTACCTGCTCCAGACTGGGTCCCACCTGAGAAGGGTCCACTGCCATCAGAGGCTCTGTTAGGCCAGGCCTAACAACCTCTGGGACAGTTCCTTCATTAGGGGTAAGATCAGTTCCCTGAGGAGGCTGATCCTTTCCTAAAGTTTGTTGGGGGGGAGATTTCTCTTCCTCTTCAATGCTCTCTGTTTGGGTGGAGTGATCCATCATTTCAGGCTTCACTCCCCATGTATCAGTTTGAGTTTGGGCTGTGGCCATCACAGCCCCACCAACCTTTTCAGGAGGAGACTCAGTTTGGGTATGGGCTGTTACTAGTACAGCCCTGCTACTCTTTTCAGGAGGGAAGTTATCTAAAGATGGGGCTGAGGTTTGCTCAGCCCTACCAACCTTTTCAGGAAGGACATCTTGGATTAGGGCTGTAGCCATCACAGCCCCACTAACCTTTCCATTGAGATTTACCATTTTAGAATGGGTTTGTTGTTCAATCTCAGCCCAGGCTGAGATTTCCAAATCATTACCCAGTAGTCAATCTACAGGCAAGTTTGCTGACACTGCCACTCTCTTTGGGCCAGTGACACCTCCCCAGCTAAGATTGATTACTGCCATGGGATGATTGGTTTCTATGCCATCAATGTTTGTCACCTGATATCTGGCATCAGGTAAAAGTTGCCTTGAGGGGACTAGACATTCAGCCACCATGGTGATGCTAGCCCCCGTGTCTCTGAAGGCCTCAACTTTCAAACCATTGATGAGGGGCTCCTGTCTATACTTGCTCAAAGTGTTTGGGCAAGCAGTAAAATTGGCAAACCCCATGCCCGTCTCATAGACAAGAGTATCTGAGTTAGGGGACCTGGATAGGCCAGAGTCCACCTGTCCACCAAAAGTAAACCCACCCAAATTCTTGGGGGTGCTCCCACCACCTGGGGGACCACTGCTAACAGTGACAGGAGGTGTTGGAGCCTTACCTGGAGGTATATTCTCTTTATTGCCATTCTTGGGACAACAGCTATCTGTTTTGTAATGCCCCACCTGTTTACAGGTATGACAATAAGGCTTTTTCTGGGTTGAAGAAGTGTCTTGGGACCCACCCCAATTCTTGGAGTTTTGGGGCCCTGGGGAAGTCTTTTCCTTACTTTTATCCCCACCCTTCTCTTGAGGCTTGGTAGTCTCTTTCTTTTGGTCACCACCCTGGTTCTTAGGCCTGATCCTGGTTCTGACCCATTTGTCTGCCCTCCTACCCAATTCTTGTGGGGAGGTCAGATCAGAGTCAACCAGGTGCTGATGTAGAAGCTGATTTTGACAATTACTTAAGATTTGCTCTCTCATAATTAAATTATACAATCCTGTATAGTCAGTAACCTTACTTCCCAGCAACCAGCCTTCCAGAGCCTTAGTGGCACATTCAACAAATTCAGACCAGTCCTGAGTCTGTGTCTTCTGGGTATCTCTGAACATTAACCTGTACTGTTCAGTGGTTAAGCCCAACCCATCAATCAGAGCACTCTTCAGGACCAGGTAGTTTCTAGAATCCCCATCACTAACTGTGAGGAGTCTGTCTCGGCCTCTACCTTCAAAGGAGAGCCACAAGATTGCTGCTCACTGCTCCTGAGGGATCTGCTGTACTCTGCAGGCTCTCTCCATTGCAGTTATCCATTTATGGATGTCATCCCCAGCTTTGTAGGGGGGCACAATCTTACTCAGGTTTCTTGTATCAAAAGACCTGTCTTTATCCTTCTGGATAGTGCTGCCACCAGTGAATCCTAATCCACTCTCTCTATGCTGTCTTGCTCTAGCAAGTTTCTCTTGGGCCAGGCCAACTTCTAATTCTTGTCTCTGGATCCTCAATTCAGCCTCTCTCATTTTGGCCTCATGTTCCCTTCTCTGAGGGCTAGTCATCTCCCTTCTGGAGTGACCATGA
Organism: Lissotriton vulgaris; assembly: GCF_964263255.1. NCBI lineage: Eukaryota > Metazoa > Chordata > Amphibia > Caudata > Salamandridae > Lissotriton > Lissotriton vulgaris. The sequence goes on from NC_141687.1 coordinate 311,763,871, forward strand.
GAACCTCTAGAAGCATGGGAGTTGTTAGAGTCACCTGAGTGAGTCCTTCTCCTCCTAGGCTTCTGGTTAAGTCCACCTGGGGGTCTGAATGGGTTGTTACCTGATTCAGTCCCAAATAGGCTTAAGTTAGCCTGGTTCATTTTACTGACCAGCACCTGACTATTTCTGTCATCATCTGACTCACTGCTCCCCCCCCTCTTCTGTCTATTCTTCCTCTTCCTCCTCCTCATCTACCTGAGGAGCTCCAGTGATGGGGGCTTCCTCATCTACCAGGTGATAGGGACAGGGGTGTCTACAGTGTCATCCTCTGAAGGATGGCCTCCTTCAGCATCCCCTGTGGGGTTTGCCTTAGAGGGCTTTAGAGTCTCAGACTGGTCTAAGAGCTCTCTTAGGTGGTCTGTAGTAGGGGAAGGCCCTGTCTTCAGACCCCTTAAGACACAAAGCTGTCTTAATTCCTTAAAGGAAAAAATAGCAAATTTGGATGGTGCCCTTGGAGGGTCACTCTCAACAGAGACATTCCCAGTGGAACCCTCTGCTCCAGACATTGCTCTAGTGTGGGTGGATGTGTTGCAATCTACCTACACTGGTGTTTACCTACTAAACCTATCTAGTAGTTGTAGTCAGGGTGTGCTACTCCCTTTGCTCTACAACAACTAAGTTCAGTAGAACTTAAGTATACTAGTCTTGATTTATATGTACCTAGCAGGAACCTGTATGATCTTTCAAATGATAATCTCAAAGATTGTAATGGTAAAACAACAGCAAGCTCAGATCCCACCGCTGCCACCAATGTGAGAAGTTGGCCTGGTATATAATGCTCACTAATTCTTAGTGATGACTTTGTACCATGCCAAGCAACCCTTATGATGATGGTTGTAATTCAACCTTGTAGACCAGTTATCCTAGTGGTAACGTGGACAAAGCAGTCTTAGGCTAAACTCTGAAAGGCATGTGAAGCCAGCTGTATTTCCATACACAACCCCCTTGAATACCAAATGAAAGGGACACCACACAGATATATATTGAAAATATATATTGATTTATTAACTATAAAATCCCCTGGACTCTTTATGAGCACAGAAGCACAAGCGTTAAATCACAAGACAGTTTAAAATACACAAAAGTTGCACAATATGGATGAGCCCTAGGGGCCACCTAAACCATATACTAAGAAAGTGGTATAAGAGATACCAATAGGAAAGGGAACAGGCCTAGGGCCTTGGGAATCGCTGGAGCTATTCAAGACTAGCAGTGACTAAGTCGGGAAAGGCCCGCGGGACTCGGGTGCAGTGTTCAAAGTGCACGCACTTTCCAATGTAAAGTCTATGGTGCGTAAAAAGTACAAAGTTAAAGAGTTAGGAACCTTCCGAGTGACCTAGAACGCTGAAACTTAAGACACAGGCCCTTGAGATGTGTACCAGTGTAGGAACACCGGCGGAGCTGAGTTACCTCACCCACAGGAAGCGGGTGCACAGGGTCAAAGTAGTGTCGGGTTTCGTCACGCTGGTCGATGGTGCTTGGAGCTGAAGATGCTGCAGGCGGCTCGATGTGAAGAGTTCCGGTGGATCCAAGGGTGGATCTGAAGAGGTGAAGACCTGAAAGCAGAGGGGACAATGTTCAAAGCCACTAGCCAGTGACTACCGTGGAACCAGATTGGAACCAGGCGATGTCGGGTGCAATCAGGCGTTGTCGTGTAGCTTCTCTCTGCAGCCACGTGGACACCGGGGGTCGAGGACATCCAGGAGTCGGTCACGAGCTGTCCGACGCAGGCTTCTCGCTGTTGGCGGTGTCGGCAACTTGCTCGGAGCAAACAGGCCTTGGCTAATGCAAGCCACGCAGGAATCGAAAGATGCTTAACACTCGGACCAGCAAGGTCAGAGCGAGTGCTCCTTTTCACAGGAGCTTGGGTGAGTCTGGAGCAACCAGACCCGCTGTGTAGTTTGTCGGTTTCGTCGCCAAGATGGCCGCTGACCACGTGGCTAGTGGCCGGGATGGCGCGTCGAGTGGCACAATGCAAAAGGGCCCCACGCAGATCGTGGAGATGCTGGGGGGCTGATCTTCGGTGCAAGGGCTGCTCGATGGTAGGGGTTCTCAGTCCCCAAAGCACAACGTCAAGGATACCTCAGAAGCTGCGCAGTCAGCTTTTCGAGTGTCTTCCAAGAGGTCCGGTCCCACGTCACTCGGTGCCTCCACGGGTCCCTTCTTTGCAGGGACTGTGGATCGGGCTCTGAGAGGTCTGGGAGTCTGGTTCTTGTCGGGCTCTGGGCTCGGGCTCCGGTGGGAGGCGGCGGCAAAGCAGACGTCGAGTTGCTGGTTGGTGCCTGTGTTCACAGGGTGGCCACTCCTAGGCCACAAGGGAGATTCTCTTCAGTCTTCTGAGCAGCAGAATGTCGAAGTCCAGTCTTCTTCTTTGTTTAAAGTTGATTCAGGATGATCTGCTGTGCAATGGCACTGCTCCCACTCTTATTCCCAATCTAAGGGGTGGATCACCTACTAGGTCCCTCCTCTGGGAGGAACCAGGAAGGGGGGCGGTTACACCCCCTTTCCTTTGTCCAGTTCAGCGCCAAGCCTGGGTCTGGAAAGTCCCAGGACCGGTTTGGACTGGCCTATGCACGGGGACACCTTGTGTGCCCCGGGCATGTCTGATTCTATTCAGCCCTGTCCTACCCAATACACAAAACCCTGTCTGGGGTGGTGCTCGCACCTCCCAAGGCAGGAAACCCTTTGTCCAGGCCACCATCTGCCGAGTTTCGGTCAGCAGCAGGAGGCCAGACTCGTGTCTGTGGTGGCAGCATCCATTTTGTGATGCTGAGGCTCTGGTTAACTTTAACCGGGGTTAAGGCTACACACATGTCGTGTCCCTCTAGAAGGGTGGAATGCTATCCCCGTCGACAGAACTGTTGAGGGGATAGTATTCCAATTCGTATGACACCTTACTCGACATGTTTTAATAAAGTCAAACCAAAGATAGCATTTAACCGCGAGGATTATAATGCACTTAAGAGTTTATGGTATGGCAATATCCCGGAACAGCTTAGGGAGTGGTTCCCGACAGCTGCAGACAGGCTCAGCTCATGCTAGAGTACCATCTCACATATTTCCAAGCACTCTGCCTCCAGGATTGAAGAGGCCTTCCATAGGAGTAGGGATACTATATCTAAGTAAGAGGTGATTACACCAACTTACCCCAGCTGAGTGATCAGCCAGTTGTGTCAAATATGGAGGCCAGGCCAGGGGTGGCACAATACATGCTGCAGCCCCTGGTAGGCCTTGGAAACACCTATGCCCTGGGTACCTATGGTACACTGTTACAGGGGCCTATAAGGTGAACCAGTTCCAATTGTGTATGCACCTAAGGTACATGGAGTCCATTTTAAGGAGAGAGCAATCAGCCTGGGGCCCTGAATAGCAGGATCCCAGGCCGACTATGTCAAAAACCAGCTAAACACCAGGCAAAAAGTTTGGGGGTAACCATAGTCAGATATCCACCTTCCTACAAAGGCTGATTTGCATATGGGCATGTCTGAACTGGGGTGGTGTGGAGTGCAAAAAAACGATGGATTTAGGCCCAGATCTCTGTACTGGGGTGAATGTATGACATTGTTCTGCAGTCTGTCCATCAATTGTTGTTTCTGCATTTGTCACCCCGAGTGGGATGGGTATGGTCAGACGTGAGTCCCGTTCTTTCCTCACCACTGGAGTCAAGCTATCCTGGCTGAAGACGGCTGATAGCCAGAAACCGGTCCTAGGATGCTTGATTCCGGTCCAGGTAATACATGGCTTGCCAGTTCGGGCTGGACTGTTCCCATGAGGCACAGGGCAAGGCTGATTTGCATATGGCCATGTCTGAACTGGGGTGGTGGTGTGGAGTGCAAAAAAACAATGGATTTAGGCCCAGATCTCTGTACTGGGGTGAATGTATGACATTGTTCTGCATTCTGTCCATCAATTGTTGTTTTTACATTTGTCACCCCGAGTGGGACGGGTATGCTCAGACGTGAGTCCCGTGTTTTCCACACCACTGGAGTCAAGCTATCCTGGCTGAAGACGGCTGATAGCCAGAAACCAGTCCTAGGATGCTTGATTCCGGTCCAGGGAAGACATTGCTTGGCAGTTCGGGCTGGACTGTTCCCATGAGGCACAGGGTCAAGGCTGATTTGCATATGGACATGTCTGAACTGGGGTGGTGTGGAGTGCAAAAAACGATGGATTTAGGCCCAGATCTCTGTACTGGGGTGAATGTATGACATTGTTCTGCAGTCTGTCCATCAATTGTTGTTTTGCATTTGTCACCCGAGTGGGACAGGTATGCTCAGATGTGAATCCCGTGTTTTCCACACCACTGGAGTCAAGATATCCTGGCTGAAGACGGCTGATAGCCAGAAACCGGTCGTAGGATTCTTGATTCCGGTCCAGGGAATACTTGGCTTGGCAGTTCGGGCTGGACTGTTCCCATGAGGTACAGGGTAAAGGCTGATTTGCATATGGCCATGTCTGAACTGGGGTGGTGTGGAGTGCAAAAAAACGATGAATTTAGGCCCAGATCTTTGTACTGGGGTGAATGTATGACATTGTTCTGCATTCTGTCCATCAATCGTTGTTTTTGCATTTGTCACCCTGAGTGGGACGGGTACGCTCAGACGTGAGTCCCGTGCTTTCCACACCACTGGAGTCAAGCTATCCTGGCTGAAGATGGCTGATAGCCAGAAACCAGTCCTAGGATGCTTGATTCCGGTCCAGGGAAGACATGGCTTGGCAGTTCGGGCTGGACTGTTCCCATGAGGCACAGGGTCAAGGCTGATTTTCATATGGCCATGTCTGAACTGGGGTGGTGTGGAGTGCAAAAAAAACGATGGTTTTAGGTCCAGATCTCTGTACTGGGGTGACTGTATGACATTGTTCCGCATTCTGTCCATCAATTGGTGTAAGGTTTCGCACTCCGCAGGATCCACGTGCAGCAACAATGCTCCACCTCTGGACCGACCGAGCACCCTGAAGTATAAACACAGGGTGCTCAGACGATACGGCGAGGGAAAAAACCCCAAAAGGGGAAAAACACAGAAAGAATAAAGAGAAGAAGGAAGGGGCAGCAGGGATAAAGAAACTGAAAGACAAAAATACACGGGTTAATACATTACTTAATCCTACTCTCATTAGTTCTTACTAACACCATACCCACATGTATTCACCTGAAAATGATTGACTCTACACCACCCTTTTGCTGTATCTCCCGTCTTCCTTCCTGATCAATACAAAAGAAATGTGTTACCAACAAGCCTGGTTGTAAAGAGTAAAAGCCTAAAAAGCTGACTTAAACCTACCCCACTGAGATAACAAAGGAGTTTGTAAAGGATTCCAAAAAGTATAATGAAAGGGCACTTCCTGTGCTTAAATGTTAAACAAAACTTCACACTGTTATTTGTTTTGAAAGGAAACCGATGTGTTCCTTATTTCATTGCATTCTCAAGAATACCCAAACACGGCAGTGTGTAGTTCCTTTACTACCACACTCCGCTTTGGTATTTATTCCACAAGTTATACGTTCAGAGTTCACTGTACCCTTGATATAAAACCAAACACGGCAGTGCGTAGTTCCTTCACTACCACACTCCGCTTTGGTAATTGCCTTGCCACAAATACACTATGAAATGAACCCTATACCATGGGTTCGTGACGGCAGTGCGGAGGTCCTACAATCCCCCCTGCACTCCGCCACTTGAAGGTTCTTAGCAACACCAAAATACTCGCACTCCATTAAGTTTTTAAACAATAGAGCGAAGCGCTCAAGATCCCCATATGTTTCCTCGCAGCCGCGAGGCGAATATCCAAACCACAACCGTCTCCGTGATTTCGAGATCGGAAATCACCCAATGTCAACACATCGCTTAGCACGCTAGCCAGCGCGCTATCAAGGAACTTATCAAACGGCTCCCGCAAAATACCGGACAATCAGGAACACACAGAGCCTCTGGAATAGCGCCGATCCGAGGAGCAGCCGCCGCCTCGAATCCAGGAAGAATCACTGACACCGGACTTCCTGGTTGGCCCACAGATATCCCAGAATCCCCGCCGGGAACTCTGGGTAATGTAGTCCCGCGCCCAGGACAGTCGGATGATGTAGTTCATTGGGCAGGCGCGTTGGGCTAGATCCCGACAGTACGCCCTCCCCCCAAGCGCCTCCTAGGCCCAGGCTTTGCGGGAAATCTGACATGGAATGAATGCACAGCCCTGGGAGCATGGACATTGTGCACTGGTTCCCATGAGTCCTCCTCCGCCCCGTAGCCTTTCCATGAGACCAAATACCACAGCACACCCCTGCGAAATTTGGAGTCTTTTATGGATCTCACCTCATACTCCAGGTTCCCATCCTTGGCGAGCACAGGAGGCGCTGTTCTGCGTGTGGTAAGAGCTTTTTTCAGCAACTGTACATGAAACACCGGGTGGATTCTTAACGTGTTAGGCAACTTCAACTTGTATGCCACAGGATTGATGCGACGCACCACAGAATAGGGCCCTATGAAACGCGGATGAAATATGCTTCGGAGTTTGAAACGAATATATTTGGTTGACAGCCACACCTTGTCTCCTACCTCGAACTGAGGACCAGGTACCCTATGTCTGTCCTCCCATCGTTTGTACGTTTCCTTGGCCTTCAGCAGATGTTCTTGCACTGCACTGTGTATTTTCCTTAATGTCAGCACCCTCTCCTTCACCGTGGGTTGATCGTCTAGCTCTTCCGGAATATGTATCGGCAAAGTCCGTACATCATATCCATAGTTTGCTTTGAATGGGGACATACCTATGGAGCTATGGCAAGCGTTGTTGTATGCCATCTCCGCCATCCACAACAGTTCCACCCAAGACCCATGAGCCTCCTTCGCGTAACAACGCAAATACTTCTTTAGAGTCTGATTCAGACGTTCTGTCTGTCCATCCGTTTGTGGATGGAAGCTAGTAGACAACGCTGATTCTATGCCCAATGCACGACACCACACTTTCCAGAAACGAGCAATGAATTGAGGCCCCCTATCGGACACAATGACTCTTGGAATGCCATGCAAACGAAAGACTTGTGATGCCATTATCTGCGCTGTTTGACTAGCTGTGGGGAGGTTCACACACGGTACAAAATGACCCATTTTCGTTAAGTTGTCCACAACCACCAGGGCTGCGGTGTTTCCCTGATCTTTCGGGAGGCCCGTGATGAAGTCCAAACTAATGTTCGACCATGGGCGATCAGGCGTGGGCATGGGCATCAACAAACCTTTCTTTTTTGTTGTTTCCCCCTTGCATCTATCACAGACTTCACATCTACCCACCCATTGAGTGGTGTCTTTCACCAAAGTTTCCCACCAGAAATGCCTCCTAAGCAAATCCACAGTCTTTGTGATCCCTGGATGTCCAGCCGCAGGAGCTTCATGACACCAACTGAATGCCTTCTTTCTAATCTCCATATTAGGCAGAAACAAGCACTCTCCATAGAAGGGTAAACCCTGCCGAATCTTCCTGTCTGGTTTGGCAGAAGCCCAACGAACCCAACATTCCATGGACCTAGAGTCCTTGATGTCCTCCAGAAACTTCTCGGTTCTGATCACACAAACCACCTTCGTGGAAGGGAGTATTGACTGTTCCTCTGCACTTTGTTTGATGGGGATTCCCTGTCTAGAAAGAGCATCCGCTTTCCTGTTCTCCGAGCCAGGACGAAATGTTACTACAAAGTTGTACTCGGAAAAGAACAGCATCCACCGCATCTGCCTTTGTGTAAGGTGCCTAGCAGAGGACATGTACTGGAGATTCCTGTGATCTGTATATACAGTTACTGCCTGACATGCCCCCCACAGATACGGCCTCCACTCCTGGAAAGCCTTTTTTATCGCCAAGAGTTCTTTTTCCGCGATTGAATAGTTAACCTCAGCCGAACTTAGTTTTTTCGAAAGGTAGGCAACAGGATGAAGCTGACCAGTGTGTACATCTCTCTGAGACAGGATTGCCCCTATGGCTTCATCCGAAGCGTCTGCTTCAACTATGAACGGATGTTCCAAAACAGGATGTGACAACACTGGAGCGTTAGTAAAGGCTTTTTTCAGTGCCTGAAAAGCTTGCTCAGCCTCCACTATCCACTCATATGACCTCCCTTTCCGTAACAGCCTGGTGATAGGGACAGCGGTTTGGGAGAAGTGCATGATGAACCTGCGATAATAGTTGGCAAACCCCACAAAGCTCTGTACCTCCTTCACATTCTTAGGGGCTGGCCAATCCCTCACCGCCTGTACCTTCCTCTCGGACATCTGTAATCCTTTAGGACTAAGATTCACACCCAAAAATTCCACCTCTCGCACCCCGAACTCACATTTACTCAGCTTTACATATAGACGATGTTCTCTCAATTTATCCAGAACCTTACAGACATGTTTCGTGTGGCATGAAACGTCCTGAGAGTATATCAAGATGTCATCTATATACATCACCACAAATTGATCCACATATTCCTTTAGTACATCGTTTATAAAAAACTGGAATGCTGCAGGGGCGTTACAAAGCCCAAAGGGCATCACTAAGTATTCATACAGACCAAACCGTGTCTTGAACGCCGTCTTCCACTCGTCCCCTTCTCTTACTCTGACCAGGTGGTATGCCCCACGTAAATCTAAACGGGTATAAATCCTGGCCTCTCTCACCTGATCGAGCAAAACCCGAATGAGTGGAAGAGGGTATCGATTACGAATGGTGTTCTTATTCAACACTCTGTAGTCCACACAGGCTCTTAAGTCCCCATTGGCTTTTGATATAAAAAAAAGAGGGGAAGCTGCGGGAGAGCGAGAGGGGCGAATAAACCCCAAGCGAGAATAATGTTCAATGTAATCCTTCAGATGAGAGGTCTCTGGCACAGACAAAGCATACACTCTACAGGATGGTAACGACGCCCCCTCCACTAAATTGATTCGACAGTCATATTCCCGGTGAGGGGGCAGAGCTTCTGCCTTTACCTCACTGAACACATCACAGTCAAAAAGTTTATTTTGTTACGGTACTCAATTGAGGACCACAAAAATAAAATATATACATTATACAATCACATTTAGTACATTTTCAGTGCGATTTTCAGAAATTTAAAAATTTTATAGCAAACGTATTCATTTGGGGGGTTTTTACAAATTAATAAAAAGTCTTTAGAATTTATGATCCTGCATGATCGATAAATAGGTGTAAGACATAGTGACCTTGCCTTCACAATTTCTGTATTAGCACATATAAAAAGTAGATGTTCCAAATTCTGATTGCCCCCCTGACAAAAGGTACATGTAGCTGTCTTTTCTGATCTCCAAGTAGAAGTAAAAGTTAATACTGGAAGGATTCCTAGACGCAACATCATGATTACGCGTCTTGCTCCATGAATAAGGGTATAGTCTAGGTAGGGTAAGTATTGCTTATATTCATGGGAGTTTACGTAGGTTTTATACATAGATAAACTAACACAGTGTGAATAATCAATGTCGTAACTCAATTTAGGGGTGAATTTTTTTTAAAATAGTTTGAGTTGGGCTTGAGACCACGTAGACAGTATCTCTGGACTGATTTTGGCTAGCTGAAAAGCCTCTTGCAAATTTTTTAAAAAAGTGAGGTTGCTGGGACCGGTGTTAAATGTCTCAATTTTTAATAAATTTCGGAGAGTGCCTTCCTTTGAATGGAGTAGTTTATAAGCCCACCTTATGATACTAGCTACGGCCACAGCATAGGCACTTGTAATATTGCATTCCAGTCTCAACACCTGTACTGGAGTGGATGTTGAGAGCTTTAATAAGTTTTTTTAAATTTTTCCTTCAATTAAGTTCATATATGTCCATTGATGGATGGGAATGTACTCCGTAGCATATGAGACAACAGGTGGGATCTTCGCTCGATAAACTTGAATCAGAGCCGAAAAGTGCCTCTGACCCGTGGCAGAATATAGGCGAGACAATGCCCCAGCATGTAGATCGCTTTTCCTTTTTAAATGATCTATTTGGCTGTTGTTCCTCAGGTTTTGGGAAAAAATTCTGCCCAGGTAAGTGTACTCCTTTACCTGCTCTACTTTCTCCCCTCCCAACTTCCATTCATATCTCACCTTTTTTTTCTGTTTAGAGAAAGCAACCACTTTGGTCTTACTGATATTCGGGATTAGGAAGTTTTTCTTAGAATACTGGTGTAAAGTGTCGAGGTGATTTTGAAGTCCAAATGGAGTTAGATCAAACAGGACAATGTCGTCCGCATACAGCAGGGAATGAATATACTCATTGGCTATCTTTGGCGGTGTACTCAAGCATTGTTGTAAATTACTTGGTAAATCACTTAGGTACAAAGAAAATAAAATAGGAGCCAAGAGGCACCCTTGCTTTAATCCATTTGAAGTGAAAATTACCTTTGATAGACCTTTATCGCTCCCCATTTGGATACGGCACCAAGTGTCACTGTGAAGATTTATTATTAAGAGCAATAGCTGTTCTGGGATGCCCATTTTTCTCAGTTTTAACCACAAAGTTGGTCTGTCTACTCGGTCGAAGGCCGTCGAGTAGTCTATGAATGCTGCATAGACGGTTTGTTTATTCCCGGTTACATATTTGTCCAGGATTGTTTGGAGAATGGCTACATTATCAGTCACTGCGTGGTTTGGACGAAATCCAGACTGGAACTTGGGGATTAAGCCCAGGGAAAATGCCCAAGTCTTTAGCCGTTCCAATATTTCCGCAGCGAAAATCTTGCCAGCGGCATCCATGAGGGCAATTTGCCTATAATTTCCCGGAATGTTTCTTTTTCCTTTTTTATAAATTGGAATGATTATACTCCCCTTCCAGGAAATTGGTATTGTGCCGCTGTCGATTATATAGTTAAATAGTGGCGAAAGTAGCCGTCCCCACTCTTTATGCTCTATTTGATAGACCTTAATAGGTATCTGATCGGGTCCCGATGCGTTAGTGCTTCTTGCCCATCTTATTGACTTTGAGACAGACAATGCCGTCGTTTTATTGATTTTTGTATCATTCTTTCCCAGACATTGCATTTCAGCTTCGCCATTATTATTCAACTTGTTTGGACTGTAAAGCTCTCGGAGGTAGATTTCCCAATCTTCTTCTGTGACAGGAGTTGATTCTAGCTTTTTCTTGGTTCCTGTCATTACTGCAATCAGGGCCCAATATTTGCGTTGGTTTTTTTGTTTGGCCGCTTCTTGGCTTTCAATCCAATTTGTGTCCTGTTTCAGTTTTTTCTGTTTGGTTTTTTCTCGCCTTATTTGATTTTTTAATCTGTTAATTTCCTTTTTGTTTGTAATTGAAAAGTTCAAAAACTGGGCACGTATCAACCTGTTGATTTGTTTTACGACTGATTTGTTTAAATTTTTGTGGTTACTACTTTTTTTACTTTTCCATATTTTTGTTTGTTCTAACTTACATTGTAGTGCATATTTCAGTTTATTTATTATGCATGCAAAGTTTTTTATAGGATCGGCTGAGTAAGCAGTAGTCAACAAATTAGTTTGGGAGATCAATAGCCTCACTTGGTCCAGGTTTTCTGACCCCCAGAAAATTCTGCCCCTTGTTGCATTTACTTCCGTTTTTATTTTTTGAAATATCGGTTGATATTGGAAAGTAGTTTGTAAAATCCATTCAGTTGATAGGAATAGGATAGCATGATCACTTTCCTCGTTGAATGTGATTAATAGTTGGCTCATTCGATCTTTTACTCCGGTCCCACATATAAAGTAGTCGAGTAGAGAGGAAGATCCATTACCCTGCCTCGTATAAGATGCTGGTTTATCACCCTGCATATTACCATTTAAGATAGTTCCGTTTATTCTTGGGAGAAATGATAATAATGCTCGACCTCTCTTATCAGATTTCATTCCTTTTTGGAGTACAGGGAGTGATATTTCCAAGGATTCTTCTTTTAAAAGTAAAGCCCATTTCTTTATTTCACAGTTTGATATTTTTGCATTCATATCTCCCATTATAATATAAGGCAGGTTAGGTTGATCTTCAATAATTTGGGAGATGGTCTCCATTAGGCGTTCAAACAACAGGTCGCAGTTAGTGCTGGGGGGCGCATAAATGTTAAAAAGTAGTAAAAAAGTGGATGATGTTTGATTTTTTAGAGATACTTTTAGACATAGTAAATTATCCATCTTGGTAATAATTAATTCCTGCGACCAAGAGTAATCTTCTTTTAATAAGATTGCTAAACCACCTTTAGCATGGCCCCTTCTTGAGTTTTTTGCCAGGGTTTCAAAAACATAGTATCCTTTTTGTATAAAAGGTTTAGTATTCCATGTTTCCTGTAAGCCAATGATGTCGGGGAGAGTATCAGTTACATATTTCATTTTATTGTCCATCATCCCTGCCAAATTCCAGGATACTATCGTCATACCTTTGCTAAACTTGATTTTTTTGAGGTTTGACAATTTTTTTACTGTTTAGGGTTTCAGATAACCATGCCCAAGATTTTGTCATATTCTCATTGTTGGTAGGTCTTAGTTCCCTGGACCATACTGACCTCTCTCCTTCTTTTACTTGTATTTTTAGCAAGTCTTTTCTGCTGGAATTGAATGTTATTTCTCCCCTGGAAGTACAAGGGAATTCATCACATCGGTTATTTTGGCCCAGGATACCTTTATTTATGTTGTTAGTAGGAGTGGGATCCACTACGGAAATTACGTCATATCCGTTTTTATGAAGGATTTCCTTTTCCCTAAGAATGATTCCAGGTAGAACTGGTGAGAAAAAGGAGACTTGTGCTAATTTCTTATTTTCTTTATTCGGAAAGAGAACTAAATCAATTTCGTTGCTTGTCAATGATATTAATGATGGCATTTCTTGTAGTAGGTTCAATATTCTACCACGGTTTAGTGGCATCTTGTCAGTAGGGAACAGTTCCTCAATGATTAAGTGTTTAGATATTTTTCCTTCCCATGTTTGCGTAATAATATCATTCACTTCTTCAGTAACCTTAATTTGTTCTGCTGTTCTATATTCTACCACTGGACAAAATTCCTCAGCCTTTGGATTCAGCTTTGTTAACAGTGGAGAGTTTTGAATTTCTGAAGAGTTCATCACGGCTTTAGGAGTGAATTTTTGAAATTTCAGTTTGTTCCCTTTTTTCCTTTGTATTCTCCTTAGTGGTTTTCTCTTCTTCTTCCCCCCAGCATTTTCCTTCTCATCTCTTTTTTCAGTTTGATTTAGTTGACTATCTTTTTGTTCACTGATAGTGCCCGATAGCTCTACTTTGTTTTCCTTTATACCCTGATCCTGCTTGTTATTGGACTCTTTGCACGAGAAGATAGAAAAATGCTTATTAGCATTACCGGTATTAGTTTCCGGTTCTTCTTTAAACAGTTTTTTGAGAGAATATGTAATAAGAGGTTTATTCTTTTCTCTTTGATCCTTTGCTGTGGTCACCATTTTTCCTATATTGGTTGTTTGTGTACTGACTTCTCGCTGCTTTGGAGTTATATTGATGTTATTTTGAAAATCCTCACCTGTTAATGCTTCAACTAGAACTGATTTTTTTGCTATATCATTAATCAGAAATTTTTTCTTTTTTTCCTCCACTAAATGTTTCAGTATTCCTATTTGCACATCCAGTGTTTCATCGGAATTAGCAAGTATTTGTCCAAGATGAGTGAGCACTGATTCCAGTATTTCTTGCAATGTAAAAAGCGCCTTTGAAAGAGGAGACGTGATGTTTCCACCGGTTGAATGCGAAAAAATTGGATCTGTAAAGTTTTCTTGATTAGGATATAAGATAGGTGATTTTTCTGGTGAGCTGGTTAAAGGATGTATTTGACTCAGTGATATTTCGAAGATTTCTTGTTCTTGCTTCATATTCATACTTGTAAACACATCAGGGGATAGTTCATGATCCTGTTTACTTATTGCGATTAATGGACTTATTTGAGCTGTTTCCACGGAGGGGTTTTGGTCTTTCTCTGTGAGGGAAATAATTGCCAAGTTGCTTTCTGATTTTGTGCGAACTGGATTGCAAGTAGGTTGTACAAAGAGTGGTAAAGAGTCATAATGGTCCTTAGTTGTAGATGACTCTAGTTTATTTGGTTTGTCCGTTGATAATGAAAAAACAGTTTTTCTCTTTGAAATAGTGGAAAAGTATGTATTTATAGCTGGGGTACTTGACAGATGACCAGATTTCAATGAATTTGCTGCCGTCTTTGTAACAGCGGTTTCGGTCCCCATACGTTTAGAATAAACTGTTCGTGAGCGGAGTTTTCTTATCGCCCTCATATTTGAAATCTAGATTTAGATGTATTCGTATATTGGTATCAGAATATGGATTTTAAGTTACCTCTGTAGCCAGGCGTAAGTGGGGTGGCCCGTCCCGTCCTCAGTCGTCCCCGGACGGCCACAGACGGCCCGCCCTTTGTCCGGTCTTAGTCCCGCGCTTGGTCCCGCACGCGTCCCGCTTCGCGTGAGTCTACACAATACTTAATGCGTGGTGCCGGTGGGCGTGTCCGTGGGCGTGTCGCCTGGGGGAAGAGGCAGCAGCTGCTCCAGGCAGGGGCAGCTGGTCCTCGCAGTCCCCCGGGCTGGCTGTAGTTCTTTTTCGCCCTTGCCTCAACCCTGGAGACTCAAGCTGGGAGCGACGGTCAGAGCAGCAGACGGCAGCTCTCGCTCACACCAGCGAGTCTCTGGGGAGGCAGCTAAAGCACACGGAACACAGAGCGCTTGGTAATCCTTCTCCTCCGTCAGCGCTAGCAACAGCACAGCAGTCCCGATCTCCTCAAAACGATAGACAGCAGGCAGGTGAGTGGCGCCCGCGGAGCGGGCGTCACGAAAGTTAAATAATGATGATGTCAATGGTGGGCGTGTCCGTGGGCGTGTCGCCTGGGGGAAGAGGCAGCAGCTGCTCCAGGCAGGGGCAGCTGGTCCTCGCAGTCCCCCGGGCTGGCTGTAGTTCTTTTTCGCCCTTGCCTCAACCCTGGAGACTCAAGCTGGGAGCGACGGTCAGAGCAGCAGACGGCAGCTCTCGCTCACACCAGCGAGTCTCTGGGGAGGCAGCTAAAGCACACGGAACACAGAGCGCTTGGTAATCCTTCTCCTCCGTCAGCGCTAGCAACAGCACAGCAGTCCCGATCTCCTCAAAACGATAGACAGCAGGCAGGTGAGTGGCGCCCGCGGAGCGGGCGTCACGAAAGTTAAATAATGATGATGTCAATGGTGGGCGTGTCCGTGGGCGTGTCGCCTGGGGGAAGAGGCAGCAGCTGCTCCAGGCAGGGGCAGCTGGTCCTCGCAGTCCCCCGGGCTGGCTGTAGTTCTTTTTCGCCCTTGCCTCAACCCTGGAGACTCAAGCTGGGAGCGACGGTCAGAGCAGCAGACGGCAGCTCTCGCTCACACCAGCGAGTCTCTGGGGAGGCAGCTAAAGCACACGGAACACAGAGCGCTTGGTAATCCTTCTCCTCCGTCAGCGCTAGCAACAGCACAGCAGTCCCGATCTCCTCAAAACGATAGACAGCAGGCAGGTGAGTGGCGCCCGCGGAGCGGGCGTCACGAAAGTTAAATAATGATGATGTCAATGGTGGGCGTGTCCGTGGGCGTGTCGCCTGGGGGAAGAGGCAGCAGCTGCTCCAGGCAGGGGCAGCTGGTCCTCGCAGTCCCCCGGGCTGGCTGTAGTTCTTTTTCGCCCTTGCCTCAACCCTGGAGACTCAAGCTGGGAGCGACGGTCAGAGCAGCAGACGGCAGCTCTCGCTCACACCAGCGAGTCTCTGGGGAGGCAGCTAAAGCACACGGAACACAGAGCGCTTGGTAATCCTTCTCCTCCGTCAGCGCTAGCAACAGCACAGCAGTCCCGATCTCCTCAAAACGATAGACAGCAGGCAGGTGAGTGGCGCCCCATCACTGTAAGAAGCGTATACCACCTGTAGCTTGACGTCTTTTTCCGCAGCAGTTGCTGCCAAAAACGGTGTGGCTAATACAGTGACATTAGCAGACATACAAGGAGTTAAATGGTTATTACATGTCTCTGGTTCAAACTGAATAGTCTTTGACTGCCAATCCACCACAGGGTTATGTTTATGCAACCAAGGCATGCCCAAAATGATTTCGTACTGAGGAGCATCTATGATATTTAATGACAACACCTCAGAATGCACATACCCTTGTGTCACCATTGATAACCCCAAATCACCAGTCCTCTCCGTTATCTGAC
This sequence comes from Lissotriton vulgaris, assembly GCF_964263255.1. NCBI lineage: Eukaryota > Metazoa > Chordata > Amphibia > Caudata > Salamandridae > Lissotriton > Lissotriton vulgaris. The sequence goes on from NC_141687.1 coordinate 311,780,056, forward strand.
CTGAGGTTAATGGCTGCCCATCAACTGCCAACACATCCTCCGGCGTCTCCCTAGAAACACGAGGCAATTCTAGACGTCTTACCAGACCTTCGTCTACAAAATTACCAGTCGCCCCAGAATCCACCATCACCATTACCGGACATCTTTCTAACTCGTATTCTAACGTCATCACCACCACCAAGTGGGGCTCTGTTTCCTCATCACCCAAAGAGAACAGGGAGGTAAGTTTCCATGCCTGTTCCCCATCTACTCCCGCTGTGCGGTCTTCCTTCTGCTCGCTTTCTGATACAGTTTTAGATACAGCAACCTTTTTAAACCTACCAAAAGTCCCTGATGACTTGGGTTTAGAAGGACATTCCCGGACGTAATGCCCCTTCTTTCCACAGTACATGCACAAGCCCTGTACCCTTCTGGCTTCTCTCTCTTCTCTAGACAACGGTGCTCTGAGAGCCCCTGTCTCCATTGGTTCAGACGTATTGTCCGTACCCCCGGATACTTTCCTCGGGTTTTTTTCTCCAAAATACTCTCCTCTTTCCCACCGTCTCCTGTTACTACCCCTATCCGTAAGTCTACTATCCAACCTTAACACCAGGTTTACCATGTCCACAAAGGAAGTAGGCTGAGGATCCACCTGTGCTACCACATCCTATAAATCATCGTGTAGCCCCTGATAAAACAAAGACACATTTTTCTCCTCTGGCCATGCCGCTTCGGCCACAAGCCTATTGAAGGCAGTCAGGTATGTTATCAATTCGCCCCTGCCTTGTCTTAATGTCAACAGCTCTCGATCAGCACTGAAAGTAGTTGCTCTTCTGTCAAAGACCCTCTCAAATTCCTTTTTAAACTCTGCCCAATTGGACAGAATAGCATCATCTCGTTTTACCAATGGTACCACCCAATCAGCTGCATCCCCTATCAAATACGAAATCAAAAAGGCCACCCTTGAATGATTTGTGGGGAACGAGGATGGTTTACAAGAAAAATGCATGAGAACCTGTGTCATAAACACATGCACCTTACGAGGATCCCCTGAGAACCGTTCAGGAGTAGCCAAAGGAATGGGTGGGGGTACCGTAACCTGAACATTAGAAGTCGAAGCGGAAGCGTTGAACGGATTACCACTCAAACGCTCCACCTTCTCCCGCAAAGCTGCTGTCTCAGCCTTGGAGGAGACCAGCTCCTGCTGTACCAGGACCAAAGCTTGTAACACATCCTCCATGGACGCCATTGTTGCTACACATGAACCAGGCAGAGTGTATTTCTTGGGTCAGTGATTCTGTAAGGTTTCGCACTCCGCAGGATCCACGTGCAGCAACAATGATCCACCTCCGGACCGACCGAGCACCCTGAAGTATAAACACAGGGTGCTCAGACGATACGGCGAGGGAAAAAACCCCAAAAGGGGAAAAACCCAGAAAGAATAAAGAGAAGAAGGAAGGGGCAGCAGGGATAAAGAAACTGAAAGACAAAAATACACGGGTTAATACATTACTTAATCCTACTCTCATTAGTTCTTACTAACACCATACCCACATGTATTCACCTGAAAACGATTGACTCTACACCACCCTTTTGCTGTATCTCCCATCTTCCTTCCTGATCAATACAAAAGAAATGTGTTACCAACAAGCCTGGTTGTAAAGAGTAAAAGCCTAAAAAGCTGACTTAAACCTACCCCACTGAGATAACAAAGGAGTTTGTAAAGGATTCCAAAAAGTATAATGAAAGGGCACTTCCTGTGCTTAAATGTTAAACGAAACTTCACACTGTTATTTGTTTTGAAAGGAAACCGATGTGTTCCTTATTTCATTGCATTCTCAAGAATACCCAAACACGGCAGTGTGTAGTTCCTTTACTACCACACTCCGCTTTGGTATTTATTCCACAAGTTATACGTTCAGAGTTCACTGTACCCTTGATATAAAACCAAACACGGCAGTGCGTAGTTCCTTCACTACCACACTCCGCTTTGGTAATTGCCTTGCCACAAATACACTATGAAATGAACCCTATACCATGGGTTCGTGACGGCAGTGCGGAGGTCCTACAATCCCCCCTGCACTCCGCCACTTGAAGGTTCTTAGCAACACCAAAATACTCGCACTCCATTAAGTTTTTAAACAATAGAGCGAAGCGCTCAAGATCCCCATATGTTTCCTCGCAGCCGCGAGGCGAATATCCAAACCACAACCGTCTCCGTGATTTCGAGATCGGAAATCACCCAATGTCAACACATCGCTTAGCACGCTAGCCAGCGCGCTATCAAGGAACTTATCAAACGGCTCCCGCAAAATACCGGTCAATCAGGAACACACGGAGCCTCTGGAATAGCGCCGATCCGAGGAGCAGCCGCCGCCTCGAATCCAGGAAGAATCACTGACACCGGACTTCCTGGTTGGCCCACAGATATCCCAGAATCCCCGCCGGGAACTCTGGGTAATGTAGTCCCGCGCCCAGGACAGTCGGATGATGTAGTTCATTGGGCAGGCGCGTTGGGCTAGATCCCGACAATTGGTGTTTTTGCATTTGTCACCCCGAGTGGGACGGGTATGCTCAGACGTGAGTCCCGTGCTTTCCACACCACTGGAGTCAAGCTATCCTGGCTGAAGACAGCTGATAGCCAGAAACCATCCTAGGATGCTTGATTCCGGTCCAGGGAATACATGGCTTGGCAGTTCGGGCTGGACTGTTCCCATGAGGCACAGGGTCAAGGCTGAATTGCATATGGCCATGTCTGAACTGGGGTGGTGTAGAGTGAAAAAAAACCAATGGATTTAGGCCCAGATCTCTGTACTGGGGTGAATGTATGACATTGTTCTGCTTTCTGTCCATCAATTGTTTTTGCATTTGTCACCCCGAGTGGGACGGGTATGCTCAGACGTGAGTCCCGTGCTTTCCACACCACTGGAGTCAAGCTATCCTGGCTGAAGACGGCTGATAGCCAGAAACCAGTCCTAGGATGCTTGATTCCGGTCCAGGGAAGACATTGCTTGGCAGTTCGGGCTGGACTGTTCCCATGAGGAACAAGGTCAAGGCTGATTTGCAAATGGCCATGTCTGAACTGGAGTGGTGTGGAGTGCAAAAAAACGATGCATTTAGGCCCAGATCTCTGTACTGGGGTGAATGTATGACATTGTTCTGCATTCTGTCCATCAATTGTTGTTTTTGCATTTGTCACCCCGAGTGGGACGGGTATGCTCAGACGTGAGTCCCGTGTTTTCCACACCACTGGAGTCAGGCTGTCCTGGCTGAAGACGGCTGATAGCTAGAAACTGGTCCTAGGATGCTTGATTCCGGTCCAGGGAAGACATGGCTTGGCAGCTCGGGCTGGACTGTTCCCATGAGGCACAGGGCCAAGGCTGATTTGCATATGGCCATGTCTGAACTGGGGTGGTGTGGAGTGCAAAAAAAGATGGATTTAGGCCCAGATCTCTGTACTGGGGTGAATGTATGACATTGTTCTGCATTCTGTCCATCAATCGTTTTTGCATTTGTCACCCCGAGTGGGACGGGTATGCTCAGACGTGAGTCCCGTGCTTTGCACACCACTGGAGTCAAGCTATCCTGGCTGAAGATGGCTGATAGCCAGAAACCGGTCCTAGGATGCTTGATTCCGGTCCAGGGAAGACATGGCTTGGCAGTTCTGGCTGGACTGTTCCCATGAGGCACAGGGTGAAGCCTGATTTTCATATGGCCATGTCTGAACTGGGGAGGTGTGGAGTGCAAAAACACGATGGATTTAGGCCCAGATCTCTGTACTTGGGTGATTGTATGAAATTGTTCCGCATTCTGTCCATCAATTGTTGTTTTTGCATTTGTCAACCCGAGTGGGACGGGGATGCTCAGGACGTGAGTCCCGTGCTTTCCACACCACTGGAGGGAAGCTATCCTGGCTGAAGGTGGCTGATAGCCAGAAACCGGTCCTAGGATGCTTGATTCCGGTCCAGGGAAGACATGGCTTGGCAGTTCGGGCTGGACTGTTCCCATGAGGCACAGGGTCAAGGCTGATTTGCATATGGACATGTCTGAACTGGGGTGGTGTGGAGTGCAAAAAAACGATGGATTTAGGCCCAGATCTCTATACTGGGGTGAATGTATGACATTGTTCTGCAGTCTGTCCATCAATTGTTGTTTTTGCATTTGTCACCCCGAGTGGGATGGGTATGGTCAGACGTGAGTCCCGTTCTTTCCTCACCACTGGAGTCAAGCTATCCTGGCTGAAGACGGCTGATAGCCAGAAACCGGTCCTAGGATGCTTGATTCTGGTCCAGGGAATACATGGCTTGGCAGTTCGGGCTGGACTGTTCCCATGAGGCACAGGGCAAGGCTGATTTGCATATGGCCATGTCTGAACTGGGGTGGTGTGGAGTGCAAAAAAACAATGGATTTAGGCCCAGATCTCTGTACTGGGGTGAATGTATGACATTGTTCTGCATTCTGTCCATCAATTGTTGTTTTTGCATTTGTCACCCCGAGTGGGACGGGTATGCTCAGACGTGAGTTCCGTGTTTTCCACACCACTAGAGTCAAGCTATCCTGGCTGAAGACGGCTGATAGCCAGAAACCAGTACTAGGATGCTTGATTCCGGTCCAGGGAAGACATTGCTTGGCAGTTCGGGCTGGACTGTTTCCTTGAGGCACAGGGTCAAGGCTGATTTGCAAATGGCCATGTCTTAACTGGGGTGGTGTGGAGTGCAAAAAAACGATGGATTTAGGCCCAGATCTCTGTACTGGGGTGAATGTATGACATTGTTCTGCATTCTGTCCATCAATTATTGTTTTTGCATTTGTCACCCCGAGTGGGACGGGTATGCTCAAACGTGAGACCCGTGGTTTCCACACCACTGGAGTCAAGCTATCCTGGCTGAAGACGGCTGATAGCCAGAAACCGGTCCTAGGATGCTTGATTCCGGTCCAGGGAATACATGGCTTGGCAGTTCGGGCTGGACTGTTCCCATGAGGCACAGGGCAAGGCTGATTTGCATATGGCCATGTCTGAACTGGGGTCGTGTGGAGTGCAAAAAAACAATGGATTTAGGCCCAGATCTCTGTACTGGGGTGAATGTATGACATTGTTCTGCATTCTGTCCATCAATTGTTGTTTTCGCATTTGTCACCCCGAGTGGGATGGGTATGCTCAGACGTGAGTCCCGTGTTTTCCACACCACTGGAGTCAAGCTATCCTGGCTGAAGACGGCTGATAGCCAGAAACCGGTCCTAGGATGCTTGATTCCGGTCCAGGGAAGACATTCCTTGGCAGTTCGGGCTGGACTGTTCCCATGAGGCACAGGGTCAAGGCTGATTTGCAAATGGCCATGTCTGTACTGGAGTGGTGTGTAGTGCAAAAAAACGATGCATTTAGGCCCAGATCTCTGTACTGGGGTGAATGTATGACATTGTTCTGCATTCTGTCCATCAATTGTTGTTTTTGCATTTGTTACCCCGAGTGGGACGGGTATGCTCAGACGTGAGTCCCGTGTTTTCCACACCACTGGAGTCAGGCTATCCTGGCTGAAGACGGCTGATAGCCAGAAACCGGTCCTAGGATGCTTGATTCCGGTCCAGGGAAGACATGGCTTGGCAGCTCGGGCTGGACTGTTCCCATGAGGCACTGGGTGAAGGCTGATTTTCATATGGCCATGTCTGAACTCGGGAGGTGTGGAGTGCAAAAACACGATGGATTTATGCCCAGATTTCTGTACTTGGGTGATTGTATGACATTGATCCGCATTCTGTACATCAATTCTTGTTTTTGCATTTGTCAACCCGAGTGGGACGGGTATGCTCAGGACGTGAGTCCCGTGCTTTCCACACCACTGGAGGGAAGCTATCCTGGCTGAAGGTGGCTGATAGCCAGAAACCGGTCCTAGGATGCTTGATTCCGGTCCAGGGAAGACATGGCTTGGCAGTTCGGGCTGGACTGTTCCCATGAGGCACAGGGTCAAGGCTGATTTGCATATGGACATGTCTGAACTGGGGTGGGGTGGAGTGCAAAAAAACGATGGATTTAGGCCCAGATCTCTGTACTGGGGTGAATGTATGACATTGTTCTGCAGTCTGTCCATCAATTGTTGTTTTTGCATTTGTCACCCCGTGTGGGATGGGTATGGTCAGACGTGAGTCCCGTTCTTTCCTCACCACTGGAGACAAGCTATCCTGGCTGAAGACGGCTGATAGCCAGAAACCGGTCCTAGGATGCTTGATTCCGGTCCAGGGAATACATGGCTTGGCAGTTCGGGCTGGACTGTTCCCATGAGGCACAGGGCAAGGCTGATTTGCATATGGCCATGTCTGAACTGGGGTGGTGTGGAGTGCAAAAAAACAATGGATTTAGGCCCAGATCTCTGTACTGGGGTGAATGTATGACATTGTTCTGCATTCTGTCCATCAATTGTTGTTTTTGCATTTGTCCCCCCGAGTGGAACGGGTATGCTCAGACGTGAGTCCCGTGTTTTCCACACCACTGGAGTCAAGCTATCCTGGCTGAAGACGGCTGATAGCCAGAAACCAGTCCTAGGATGCTTGATTCCGGTCCAGGGAAGACATTGCTTGGCAGTTCGGGCTGGACTGTTCCCATGAGGCACAGGGTCAAGGCTGATTTGCAAATGGCCATGTCTGTGCTGGAGTGGTGTGGAGTGCAAAAAACGATGCATTTAGGCCCAGATCTCTGTACTGGGGTGAATGTATGACATTGTTCTGCATTCTGTCCATCAATTGTTGTTTTTGCATTTGTCACCCCGAGTGGGATGGGTATGCTCAGACGTGAGTCCCGTGTTTTCCACACCACTGGAGTCAGGCTATCCTGGCTGAAGACGGCTGATAGCCAGAAACCGGCACTAGGATGCTTGATTCCAGTCCAGGCAAGACATGGCTTGGCAGCTCGGGCTGGACTGTTCCCATGAGGCACAGGGTCAAGGCTGATTTGCATATGGCCATGTCTGAACTGGGGTGGTGTGGAGTGCAAAAAAACGATGGATTTAGGCCCAGATCTCTGTACTGGGGTGAATGTATGACATTGTTCTGCATTCTGTCCATCAATCGTTGTTTTTGCATTTGTCACCCCGAGTGGGACGGGTATGCTCAGACGTGAGTCCCGTGCTTTCCACACCACTGGAGTCAAGCTATCCTGGCTGAAGATGGCTGATAGCCAGAAACCGGTCCTAGGATGCTTGATTCTGGTCCAGGGAATACATGGCTTGGCAGTTCAAGCTGGACTGTTCCCATGAGGCACAGGGTCAAGGCTGATATGCATATGACCATGTCTGAACTCGGGAGGTGTGGAGTGCAAAAACACAATGGATTTATGACCAGATCTCTGTACTTGGGTGATTGTATGACATTGTTCCGCATTCTGTCCATCAATTGTTGTTTTTGCATTTGTCAACCCGAGTGGGACGGGTATGCTCAGGACGTGAGTCCCGTGCTTTCCACACCACTGGAGGGAAGCTATCCTGGCTGAAGGTGGCTGATAGCCAGAAACCGGTCCTAGGATGCTTGATTCCGGTCCAGGGAAGACATGGCTTGGCAGTTCGGGCTGGACTGTTCCCATTAGGCACAGGGTCAAGGCTGATTTGCATATGGACATGTCTGAACTGGGGTGGTGTGGAGTGCAAAAAAACGATGGATTTAGGCCCAGATCTCTGTACTGGGGTGAATGTATGACATTGTTCTGCAGTCTGTCCATCAAATGTTGTTTTTGCATTTGTCACCCCGAGTGGGATGGGTATGGTCAGGCGTGAGTCCCTTTCTTTCCTCACCACTGGAGTCAAGCTATCCTGGCTGAAGACGGCTGATAGCCAGAAACCGGTCCTAGGATGCTTGATTCCGGTCCAGGGAATACATGGCTTGGCAGTTCGGGCTGGACTGTTCCCATGAGGCACAGGGCAAGGCTGATTTGCATATGGCCATGTCTGAACTGGGGTGGTTTGGAGTGCAAAAAAACAATGGATTTAGGCCCAGATCTCTGTACTGGGGTGAATGTATGACATTGTTCTGCATTCTGTCCATCAATTGTTGTTTTTGCATTTGTCACCCCGAGTGGGACGGGTATGCTCAGACGTGAGTCCCGTGTTTTCCACACCACTGGAGTCAAGCTATCCTGGCTGAAGACGGCTGATAGCCAGAAACCGGTCCTAGGATGCTTGATTCCGGTCCAGGGAAGACATGGTTTGGCAGCTCGGGCTTGACTGTTCCCATGAGGCACAGGGTCAAGGCTGATTTGCATATGGCCATGTCTGAACTGGGGTGGTGTGGAGTGCAAAAAAACAATGGATTTAGGCCCAGATCTCTGTACTGTGGGTGAATGTATGACATTGTTCTGCATTCTGTCCATCAATTGTTGTTTTTGCATTTGTCACCCCGAGTGGGACGGGTATGCTCAGACGTGAGTCCCGTGTTTTCCACACCACTGGAGTCAAGCTATCCTGGCTGAAGACGGCTGATAGCCAGAAACCGGTCCTAGGATGCTTGATTCCGGTCCAGGGAAGACATGGTTTGGCAGCTCAGGCTTGACTGTTCCCATGAGGCACAGGGTCAAGGCTGATTTGCATATGGCCATGTCTGAACTGGGGTGGTGTGGAGTGCAAAAAAACAATGGATTTAGGCCCAGATCTCTGTACTGGGGTGAATGTATGACATTGTTCTGCATTCTGTCCATCAATTGTAGTTTTTGCATTTGTCACCCCGAGTGGGACGGGTATGCTCAGACGTGAGTCCCGTGTTTTCCACACCACTGGAGTCAAGCTATCCTGGCTGAAGACGGCTGATAGCCAGAAACCGGTCCTAGGATGCTTGATTCCGGTCCAGGGAAGACATGGTTTGGCAGCTCGGGCTTGACTGTTCCCATGAGGCACAGGGTCAAGGCTGATTTGCATATGGCCATGTCTGAACTGGGGTGGTTTGGAGTGCAAAAAACTATAGATTTAGGCCCAGGTCTCTGTACTGGGGTGAATGTATGACATTGTTCTGCATTCTGTCCATCAATTGTTGTTTTTGCATTTGTCACCCCGAGTGGGTCGGGTATGCTCAGACGTAAGTCCCGTGCTTTCCACACCACTGGAGTCAAGATATCCTGGCTGAAGACGGCTGATAGCCAGAAACCGGTCCTAGGATGCTTGATTCTGGTCCAGGGAATACATGGCTTGGCAGTTCAAGCTGGACTGTTCCCATGAGGCACAGGGTCAAGGCTGATATGCATATGACCATGTCTGAACTGGGGTGGTGTGTAGTGCAAAAAAACGATGGATTTAGGCCCAAATCTCTGTACTGGGGTGAATGTATGACATTGTTCTGCATTCTGTCCATCAATCGTTGTTTTTGCATTTGTCACCCCGAGTGGGACGGGTATGCTCAGACGTGAGTCCCGTGCTTTCCACACCACTGGAGTCAAGCTATCCTGGCTGAAGATGACGGATAGCCAGAAACCGGTCCTAGGATGCTTGATTCCGGTCCAGGGAAGACATGGCTTGGCAGTTCTGGCTGGACTGTTCCCATGAGGCACTGGGTGAAGGCTGATTTTCATATGGCCATGTCTGAACTCGGGAGGTGTGGAGTGCAAAAACACGATGGATTTATGCCCAGATTTCTGTACTTGGGTGATTGTATGACATTGTTCCGCATTCTGTCCATCAATTCTTGTTTTTGCATTTGTCAACCCGAGTGGGACGGGTATGCTCAGGACGTGAGTCCCGTGCTTTCCACACCACTGGAGGGAAGCTATCCTGGCTGAAGGTGGCTGATAGCCAGAAACCGGTCCTAGGATGCTTGATTCCGGTCCAGGGAAGACATGGCTTGGCAGTTCGGGCTGGATTGTTCCAACGAGGCACAGGGTCTTGGCTGTTTTTCATATGGCCATGTCTGAACTGGGGTGGTGTGGAGTGCAAAAAACGATGGATTTAGGCCCAGATCTCTGTACTGGGTTTAATGTATGACAATTTTCTGCATTCTGTCCATCAATTGTTGTTTTTGCATTTGTCACCCGAGTGGGACGGGTATGCTCAGACGTGAGCCCCGTGCTTTCCACACCATTGGAGTCAAGCTATCCTGGCTGAAGACGGCTGATAGCCAGTAACCGATCCTAGGATGCTTGATTCCGGTCCAGGGATGACATGGCTTGGCAGTTCGGGCTGGACTGTTTCCTTGAGGCACAGGGTCAAGGCTGATTTGCATATGGCCAGAAACCTTCGCTCTGACAGCAAACATCTGGCCATAGTCCCAAAATTTAAGAAATCTTGCACCGGTGGGCGCCGCTTTTCGGTCAATGCCTCTTCAAAATGGAACGCACTTCCTCGCAATCTGCGTCTTGAACCCTGTCACGCCCTCTTCCGTAAAAAAACTTAAAACCTTCCTCTTCCCCAAATAGTTCCCTGGTCTCCCTCTCCTGGATCTCACAACCTTTCAGCGCGGGGATGCCTTCGGGTCACCAGGCGCTCTATAAATCATAAAATAAATAAATAAATAAAAATGTCTGAACTGGGGTGGTGTGAAGTGCAAAAAAACAATGGATTTAGGCCCAGATCTCTGTACTGGGGTGAATGTATGACATTGTTCTGCATTCTGTCCATCAATTGTTGTTTTTGCATTTGTCACCCCGAGTGGGACGGGTATGCTCAGACGTGAGTCCCGTGTTTTCCACACCACTGGAGTCAAGCTATCCTGGCTGAAGACGGCTGATAGCAAGAAACCGGTCCTAGGATGCTTGATTCCGGTCCAGGGAAGACATGGCTTGGCAGCTCGGGCTTGACTGTTCCCATGAGGCACAGGGTCAAGGCTGATTTGCATATGGCCATGTCTGAACTGGGGTGGTTTGGAGTGCAAAAAACTATAGATTTAGGCCCAGGTCTCTGTACTGGGGTGAATGTATGACATTGCTCTGCATTCTGTCCATCAATTGTTCTTTTTGCATTTGTCACCCTGAGTGGGTCGGGTATGCTCAGACGTGAGTCCCGTGCTTTCCACACCACTGGAGTCAAGCTATCCTGGCTGAAGACGGCTGATAGCCAGAAACCGGTCCTAGGATGCTTGATTCTGGTCCAGGGAATACATGGCTTGGCAGTTCAAGCTGGACTGTTCCCATGAGGCACAGGGTCAAGGCTGATTTGCATATGACCATGTCTGAACTGGGGTGGTGTGTAGTGCAAAAAAACGATGGATTTAGGCCCAGATCTCTGTACTGGGGTGAATGTATGACATTGTTCTGCATTCTGTCCATCAATCGTTATTTTTGCATTTGTCACCCCGAGTGGGACGGGTATGCTCAGACGTGAGTCCCGTGCTTTCCACACCACTGGAGTCAAGCTATCCTGGCTGAAAATGGCTGATAGCCAGAAACCGGTCCTAGGATGCTTGATTCCGGTCCAGGGAAGACATGGCTTGGCAGTTCGGGCTGGACTGTTCCCATGAGGCACAGGGTCAAAGGCTGATTTGCATATGTACATGTCTTAACTGGGGTGGTGTGGAGTGCAAAAAAACGATGGATTTAGGCCCTTATCTCTGTACTGGGGTGAATGTATGCCATTGTTCTGTGGTCTGTCCATCAATTGTTGTTTATGCATTTGTCACCCCGAGTGGGACGGGTATGCTCAGACGTGAGTCCCGTGCTTTCCACACCACTGGAGTCAAGCTATCCTGGCTGAAGATGGCTGATAGCCAGAAACCGGTCCTAGGATGCTTGATTCCGGTCCAGGGAAGACATGGCTTGGCAGTTCTGGCTGGACTGTTCCCATGAGGCACAGGGTGAAGGCTGATTTTCATATGGCCATGTCTGAACTCGGGAGGTGTGGAGTGCAAAAACACGATGGATTTATGACCAGATCTCTGTACTTGGGTGATTGTATGACATTGTTCCGCATTCTGTCCATCAATTGTTGTTTTTGCATTTGTCAACCCTAGTGGGACGGGTATGCTCAGGACGTGTGTCCCGTGCTTTCCACACCACTGGAGGGAAGCTATCCTGGCTGAAGGTGGCTGATAGCCAGAAACCGGTCCTAGGATGCTTGATTCCGGTCCAGGGAATACATGGCTTGGCAGTTCGGGCTGGACTGTTCCCATGAGGCACAGGGCAAGGCTGATTTGCATATGGCCATGTCTGAACTGGGGTGGTGTGGAGTGCAAAAAAACAATGGATTTAGGCCCAGATCTCTGTACTGGGGTGAATGTATGACATTGTTCTGCATTCTGTCCATCAATTGTTTTTGCATTTGTCACCCCGAGTGGGACGGGTATGCTCAGACGTGAGTCCCGTGTTTTCCACACCACTGGAGTCAAGCTATCCTGGCTGAAGACGGCTGATAGCCAGAAACCGGTCCTAGGATGCTTGATTCCGGTCCAGGGAAGACATGGCTTGGCAGCTCGGGCTTGACTGTTCCCATGAGGCACAGGGTCAAGGCTGATTTGCATATGGCCATGTCTGAACTGGGGTGGTTTGGAGTGCAAAAAACTATAGATTTAGGCCCAGGTCTCTGTACTGGGGTGAATGTATGACATTGTTCTGCATTCTGTCCATCAATTGTTGTTTTTGCATTTGTCACCCCGAGTGGGTCGGGTATGCTCAGACGTGAGTCCCGTGCTTTCCACACCACTGGAGTCAAGCTATCCTGGCTGAAGACGGCTGATAGCCAGAAACCGGTCCTAGGATGCTTGATTCCGGTCCAGGGAATACATGGCTTGGCAGTTCAAGCTGGACTGTTCCCATGAGGCACAGGGTCAAGGCTGATATGCATTTGACCATGTCTGAACTGGGGTGGTGTGTAGTGCAAAAAAACGATGGATTTAGGCCCAGATCTCTGTACTGGGGTGAATGTATGACATTGTTCTGCATTCTGTCCATCAATCCTTGTTTTTGCATTTGTCACCCCGAGTGGGACGGGTATGCTCAGACGTGAGTCCCGTGCTTTCCACACCACTGGAGTCAAGCTATCCTGGCTGAAAATGGCTGATAGCCAAAAACCGGTCCTAGGATGCTTGATTCCGGTCCAGGGAAGACATGGCTTGGCAGTTCGGGCTGGACTGTTCCCATGAGGCACAGGGTCAAAGGCTGATTTGCATATGTACATGTCTTAACTGGGGTGGTGTGGAGTGCAAAAAAACGATGGATTTAGGCCCTTATCTCTGTACTGGGGTGAATGTATGCCATTGTTCTGTGGTCTGTCCATCAATTGTTGTTTATGCATTTGTCACCCCGAGTGGGACGGGTATGCTCAGACGTGAGACCTGTGGTTTCCACACCACTGGAGTCAAGGTATCCTTGCTGAAGAAGGCTGATAACCAGAAGACGGTCCTAGGATGCTTGATTCTGGTCCAGGGAAGACATGGCTTGGCAGTTCGGGCTGGACTGTTCCCATGAGGCACAGGGTCAAGGCTGATTTGCATATGGCCATGTCTGAACTGGGGTGGTGTGGAGTGCAAAAAGACAATGGATTTAGGCCCAGATCTCTGTACTGAGGTTAATGTATGACATTTTTCTGCATTCTGTCCATCAATTGTTGTTTTTGCATTTGTCACCCCGAGTGGGACAGGTATGCTCAGACGTGAGTCCCGTGCTTTCCACACCACTGGAGTCAAGCTATCCTGGCTGAAGATGGCTGATAGCCAGAAACCGGTCCTAGGATGCTTGATTCTGGTCCAGGGAAGACATGGCTTGGAAGTTCGGGCTGGATTGTTCCAACGAGGCACAGGGTCTTGGCTGTTTTTCATATGGCCATGTCTGAACTGGGGTGGTTTGGAGTGCAAAAAACTATAGATTTAGGCCCAGGTCTCTGTACTGGGGTGAATGTATGACATTGTTCTGCATTCTGTCCATCAATTGTTGTTTTTGCATTTGTCACCCCGAGTGGGTCGGGTATGCTCAGACGTGAGTCCCGTGCTTTCCACACCACTGGAGTCAAGCTATCCTGGCTGAAGACGGCTGATAGCCAGAAACCGGTCCTAGGATGCTTGATTCCGGTCCAGGGAATAAATGGCTTGGCAGTTCAAGCTGGACTGTTCCCATGAGGCACAGGGTCAAGGCTGATATGCATATGACCATGTCTGAACTGGGGTGGTGTGTAGTGCAAAAAAACGATGGATTTAGGACCAGATCTCTGTACTGGGGTGAATGTATGACATTGTTCTGCATTCTGTCCATCAATCGTTGTTTTTGCATTTGTCACCCCGAGTGGGACGGGTATGCTCAGACGTGAGTCCCGTGCTTTCCACACCACTGGAGTCAAGCTATCCTGGCTGAAAATGGCTGATAGCCAAAAACCGGTCCTAGGATGCTTGATTCCGGTCCAGGGAAGACATGGCTTGGCAGTTCGGGCTGGACTGTTCCCATGAGGCACAGGGTGAAGGCTGATTTTCATATGGCCATGTCTGAACTCGGGAGGTGTGGAGTGCAAAAACACGATGGATTTATGACCAGATCTCTGTACTTGGGTGATTGTATGACATTGTTCCGCATTCTATCCATCAATTGTTGTTTTTGCATTTGTCAACCCGAGTGGGACGGGTATGCTCAGGACGTGTGTCCCGTGCTTTCCACACCACTGGAGGGAAGCTATCCTGGCTGAAGGTGGCTGATAGCCAGAAACCGGTCCTAGGATGCTTGATTCCGGTAAGGGAAGACATGGCTTGGCAGTTCGGGCAGGACTGTTCCCATGAGGCACATGGTCAAGGCTGATTTGCATATGGACATATCTGAACTGGGGTGGTGTGGAGTGCAAAAAAACGATGGATTTAGGCCCAGACCTCTGTACTGGGGTGAATGTATGACATTGTTCTGCAGTCCGTCCATCAATTGTTGTTTTTGCATTTGTCACCCCGAGTGGGATGGGTATGGTCAGACGTGAGTCCCGTTCTTTCCTCACCACTGGAGTCAAGCTATCCTGGCTGAAGACGGCTGATAGCCAGAAACCGGTCCTAGGATGCTTGATTCCGGTTAAGGGAATACATGGCTTGGCAGTTCGGGCTGGACTGTTCCCATGAGGCACAGGGCAAGGCTGATTTGCATATTGCCATGTCTGAACTGGGGTGGTGTGGAGTGCAAAAAAACAATGGATTTAGGCCCAGATCTCTGTACTGGGGTGAATGTATGACATTGTTCTGCATTCTGTCCATCAATTGTTGTTTTTGCATTTGTCACCCCGAGTGGGACGGGTATGCTCAGACGTGAGTCCCGTGTTTTCCACACCACTGGAGTCAAGCTATCCTGGCTGAAGACGGCTGGTAGCCAGAAACCGGTCCTAGGATGCTTGATTCCGGTCCAGGGAAGACATGGCTTGGCAGCTCGGGCTTGACTGTTCCCATGAGGCACAGGGTCAAGGCTGATTTGCATATGGCCATGTCTGAACTGGGGTGGTTTGGAGTGCAAAAAACTATAGATTTAGGCCCAGGTCTCTGTACTGGGGTGAATGTATGACATTGTTCTGCATTCTGTCCATCAATTGTTGTTTTTGCATTTGTCACCCCGAGTGGGTCGGGTATGCTCAGACGTGAGTCCCGTGCTTTCCACACCACTGGAGTCAAGCTATCCTGGCTGAAGACGGCTGATAGCCAGAAACCGGTCCTAGGATGCTTGATTCCGGTCCAGGGAATACATGGCATGGCAGTTCAAGCTGGACTGCTCCCATGAGGCACAGGGTCAAGGCTGATATGCATTTGACCATGTCTGAACTGGGGTGGTGTGTAGTGCAAAAAAACGATGGATTTAGGCCCAGATCTCTGTACTGGGGTGAATGTATGCCATTGTTATGTGGTCTGTCCATCAATTGTTGTTTATGCATTTGTCACCCCGAGTGGGACGGGTATGCTCAGACGTGAGACCTGTGGTTTCCACACCACTGGAGTCAAGGTATCCTTGCTGAAGAAGGCTGATAACCAGAAGACGGTCCTAGGATGCTTGATTCTGGTCCAGGGAAGACATGGCTTGGCAGTTCGGGCTGGACTGTTCCCATGAGGCACAGGGTCAAGGCTGATTTGCATATGGCCATGTCTGAACTGGGGTGGTGTGGAGTGCAAAAAGACAATGGATTTAGGCCCAGATCTCTGTACTGGGGTTAATGTATGACATTTTTCTGCATTCTGTCCATCAATTGTTGTTTTTGCATTTGTCACCCCGAGTGGGACAGGTATGCTCAGACGTGAGTCCCGTGCTTTCCACACCACTGGAGTCAAGCTATCCTGGCTGAAGATGGCTGATAGCCAGAAACCGGTCCTAGGATGCTTGATTCTGGTCCAGGGAAGACATGGCTTGGCAGTTCGGGCTGGATTGTTCCAACGAGGCACAGGGTCTTGGCTGTTTTTCATATGGCCATGTCTGAACTGGGGTGGTGTGGAGTGCAAAAAACGATGGATTTAGGCCCAGATCTCTGTACTGGGTTTAATGTATGACAATTTTCTGCATTCTGTCCATCAATTGTTGTTTTTGCATTTGTCACCCGAGTGGGACGGGTATGCTCAGACGTGAGTCCTGTGCTTTCCACACCACTGGAGTCAAGCTATCCTGGCTGAAGACGGCTGATAGCCAGTAACCGATCCTAGGATGCTTGATTCCGGTCCAGGGAAGACATGGCTTGGCAGCTCGGGCTTGACTGTTCCCATGAGACACAGGGTCAAGGCTGATTTGCATATGGCCATGTCTGAACTGGGGTGGTTTGGAGTGCAAAAAACTATAGATTTAGGCCCAGGTCTCTGTACTGGGGTGAATGTATGACATTGTTCTGCATTCTGTCCATCAATTGTTGTTTTTGCATTTGTCACCCCGAGTGGGTCGGGTATGCTCAGACGTGAGTCCCGTGCTTTCCACACCACTGGAGTCAAGCTATCCTGGCTGAAGACGGCAGATAGCCAGAAACCGGTCCTAGGATGCTTGATTCCGGTCCAGGGAATACATGGCTTGGCAGTTCAAGCTGGACTGTTCCCATGAGGCACAGGGTCAAGGCTGATAAGCATATGACCATGTCTGAACTGGGGTGGTGTGTAGTGCAAAAAAACGATGGATTTAGGACCAGATCTCTGTACTGGGGTGAATGTATGACATTGTTCTGCATTCTGTCCATCAATCGTTGTTTTTGCATTTGTCACCCCGAGTGGGACGGGTATGCTCAGACGTGAGTCCCGTGCTTTCCACACCACTGGAGTCAAGCTATCCTGGCTGAAAATGGCTGATAGCCAAAAACCGGTCCTAGGATGCTTGATTCCGGTCCAGGGAAGACATGGCTTGGCAGTTCGGGCTGGACTGTTCCCATGAGGCACAGGGTCAAAGGCTGATTTGCATATGTACATGTCTTAACTGGGGTGGTGTGGAGTGCAAAAAAACGATGGATTTAGGCCCTTATCTCTGTACTGGGGTGAATGTATGCTATTGTTCTGTGGTCTGTCTATCAATTGTTGTTTATGCATTTGTCACCCCGAGTGGGACGGGTATGCTCAGACGTGAGACCTGTGGTTTCCACACCACTGGAGTCAAGGTATCCTTGCTGAAGAAGGCTGATAACCAGAAGACGGTCCTAGGATGCTTGATTCTGGTCCAGGGAAGACATGGCTTGGCAGTTCGGGCTGGACTGTTCCCATGAGGCACAGGGTCAAGGCTGATATGCATATGACCATGTCTGAACATGGGTGGTGTGTAGTGCAAAAAAACGATGGATTTAGGCCCAGATCTCTGTACTGGGGTGAATGTATGACATTGTTCTGCATTCTGTCCATCAATTGTTGTTTTTGCATTTGTCACCCCGAGTGGGACGGGTATGCTCAGACGTGAGTCCCGTGCTTTCCACACCACTGGAGTCAAGCTATCCTGGCTGAAAATGGCTGCCGGTCCTAGAATGCTTGATTCCGGTCCAGGGAAGACATGGCTTGGCAGTTCGGGCTGGACTGTTCCCATGAGGCTCATGGTCTTGGCTGTTTTTCATATGGCCATGTCTGAACTGGGGTGGTGTGGAGTGCAAAAAACGATGGATTTAGGCCCAGATCTCTGTACTGGGTTTAATGTATGACAATTTTCTGCATTCTGTCCATCAATTGTTGTTTTTGCATTTGTCACCCGAGTGGGACGGGTATGCTCAGACGTGAGTCCCGTGCTTTCCACACCACTGGAGTCAAGCTATCCTGGCTGAAGACGGCTGATAGCCAGTAACCGATCCTAGGATGCTTGATTCCGGTCCAGGGATGACATGGCTTGGCAGTTCGGGCTGGACTGTTTCCTTGAGGCACAGGGTCAAGGCTGATTTGCATATGGCCATGTCTGAACTGGGGTGGTGTGGAGTGCAAAAAAACAATGGATTTAGGCCCAGATCTCTGTACTGGGGTGAATGTATGACATTGTTCTGCATTCTGTCCATCAATTGTTGTTTTTGCATTTGTCACCCCGAGTGGGACGGGTATGCTCAGACGTGAGTCCCGTGTTTTCCACACCACTGGAGTCAAGCTATCCTGGCTGAAGACGGCTGATAGCCAGAAACCGGTCCTAGGATGCTTGATTCCGGTCCAGGGAAGACATGGCTTGGCAGCTCCGGCTTGACTGTTCCCATGAGGCACAGGGTAAAGGCTGATTTGCATATGGCCATGTCTGAACTGGGGTGGTTTGGAGTGCAAAAAACTATAGATTTAGGCCCAGGTCTCTGTACTGGGGTGAATGTATGGCATTGTTCTGCATTCTGTCCATCAATTGTTGTTTTTGCATTTGTCACCCGAGTGGGACGGGTATGCTCAGACGTGAGTCCCGTGCTTTCCACACCACTGGAGTCAAGCTATCCTGGCTGAAGACGGCTGATAGCCAGAAACCGGTCCTAGGATGCTTGATACCGGTCCAGGGAATACATGGCTTGGCAGTTCAAGCTGGACTGTTCCCATGAGGCACAGGGTCAAGGCTGATTTGCATATGACCATGTCTGAACTGGGGTGCTGTGTAGTGCAAAAAAACGATGGATTTAGGCCCAGATCTCTGTACTGGGGTGAATGTATGACATGGTTCTGCATTCTGTCCATCAATCGTTGTTTTTGCATTTGTCACCCCGAGTGGGACAGGTATGCTCAGACGTGAGTCCTGTGCTTTCCACACGACTGGAGTCAAGCTATCCTGGCTGAAAATGGCTGATAGCCAGAAACCGGTCCTAGGATGCTTGATTCCGGTCCAGGGAAGACATGGCTTGGCAGTTCGGGCTGGACTGTTCCCATGAGGCACAGGGTCAAAGGCTGATTTGCATATGTACATGTCTTAACTGGGGTGGTGTGGAGTGCAAAAAAACGATGGATTTAGGCCCTTATCTCTGTACTGGGGTGAATGTATGCCATTGTTCTGTGGTCTGTCCATCAATTGTTGTTTATGCATTTGTCACCCCGAGTGGGACGGGTATGCTCAGACGTGAGACTTGTGGTTTCCACACCACTGGAGTCAAGGTATCCTTGCTGAAGAAGGCTGATAACCAGAAGACGGTCCTAGGATGCTTGATTCTGGTCCAGGGAAGACATGGCTTGGCAGATCGCGCTGGACTGTTCCCATGAGGCACAGGGTCAAGGCTGATTTGCATATGGCCATGTCTGAACTGGGGTGGTGTGGAGTGCAAAAAGACGATGGATTTAGGCCCAGATCTCTGTACTGGGGTTACTGTATGACATTTTTCTGCATTCTGTCCATCAATTGTTGTTTTTGCATTTGTCACCCCGAGTGGGACAGGTATGCTCAGACGTGAGTCCCGTGCTTTCCACACCACTGGAGTCAAGCTATCCTGGCTGAAGATGGCTGATAGCCAGAAACCGGTCCTAGGATGCTTGATTCTGGTCCAGGGAAGACATGGCTTGGCAGTTCGGGCTGGATTGTTCCAACGAGGCACAGGGTCTTGGCTGTTTTTCATATGGCCATGTCTGAACTGGGGTGGTGTGGAGTGCAAAAAACGATGGATTTAGGCCCAGATGTCTGTACTGGGTTTAATGTATGACAATTTTCTGCATTCTGTCCATCAATTGTTGTTTTTGCATTTGTCACCCGAGTGGGACGAGTATGCTCAGACGTGAGTCCCGTGCTTTCCACACCACTGGAGTCAAGCTATCCTGGCTGAAGACGGCTGATAGCCAGTAACCGATCCTAGGATGCTTGATTCCGGTCCAGGGAAGACATGGCTTGGCAGCTCGGGCTGGACTGTTCCCATGAGGCACAGGGTCAAGGCTGATTTGCATATGGCCATGTCTGAACTGGGGTGGTGTGGAGTGCAAAAAAACAATGGATTTAGGCCCAGATCTCTGTACTGGGGTGAATGTATGACATTGTTCTGCATTCTGTCCATCAATCGTTGTTTTTGCATTTGTCACCCCGAGTGGGACGGGTATGCTCAGACGTGAGTCCCGTGCTTTCCACACCACTGGAGTCAAGCTATCCTGGCTGAAGATGGCTGATAGCCAGAAACCGGTCCTAGGATGCTTGATTCCGGTCCAGGGAAGACATGGCTTGGCAGTTCTGGCTGGACTGTTCCCATGAGGCACAGGGTGAAGGCTGATTTTCATATGGCCATGTCTGAACTCGGGAGGTGTGAAGTGCAAAAACACGATGGATTTATGCCCAGATCTCTGTACTTGGGTGATTGTATGACATTGTTCCGCATTCTGTCCATCAATTGTTGTTTTTGCATTTGTCACCCCGAGTGGGACGGGTATGCTCAGACGTGAGACCTGTGGTTTCCACACCACTGGAGTCAAGGTATCCTTGCTGAAGAAGGCTGATAACCAGAAGACGGTCCTAGGATGCTTGATTCTGGTCCAGGGAAGACATGGCTTGGCAGTTCGGGCTGGACTGTTCCAACGAGGCACAGGGTCTTGGCTGTTTTTCATATGGCCATGTCTGAACTGGGGTGGTGTGGAGTGCAAAAAACGATGGATTTTGGCCCAGATCTCTGTACTGGGTTTAATGTATGACAATTTTCTGCATTCTGTCCATCAATTGTTGTTTTTGCATTTGTCACCCGAGTGGGACGGGTATGCTCAGACGTGAGTCCCGTGCTTTCCACACCACTGGAGTCAAGCTATCCTGGCTGAAGACGGCTGATAGCCAGTAACCGATCCTAGGATGCTTGATTCCGGTCCAGGGATGACATGGCTTGGCAGTTCGGGCTGGACTGTTTCCTTGAGGCACAGGGTCAAGGCTGATTTGCATATGGCCATGTCTGAACTGGGGTGGTGTGGAGTGCAAAAAAACAATGGATTTAGGCCCAGATCTCTGTACTGGGGTGAATGTATGACATTGTTCTGCATTCTGTCCATCAATTGTTGTTTTTGCATTTGTCACCCCGAGTGGGACGGGTATGCTCAGACGTGAGTCCCGTGTTTTCCACACCACTGGAGTCAAGCTATCCTGGCTGAAGACGGCTGATAGCCAGAAACCGGTCCTAGGATGCTTGATTCCGGTCCAGGGAAGACATGGCTTGGCAGCTCGGGCTTGACTGTTCCCATGAGGCACAGGGTAAAGGCTGATTTGCATATGGCCATGTCTGAACTGGGGTGGATTGGAGTGCAAAAAACTATAGATTTAGGCCCAGGTCTCTGTACTGGGGTGAATGTATGGCATTGTTCTGCATTCTGTCCATCAATTGTTCTTTTTGCATTTGTCACCCCGAGTGGGTCGGGTATGCTCAGACGTGAGTCCCGTGCTTTCCACACCACTGGAGTCAAGCTATCCTGGCTGAAGACGGCTGATAGCCAGAAACCGGTCCTAGGATGCTTGATTCCGGTCCAGGGAATACATGGCTTGGCAGTTCAAGCTGGACTGTTCCCATGAGGCACAGGGTCAAAGGCTGATTTGCATATGTACATGTCTTAACTGGGGTGGTGTGGAGTGCAAAAAAACGATGGATTTAGGCCCTTATCTCTGTACTGGGGTGAATGTATGCCATTGTTCTGTGGTCTGTCCATCAATTGTTGTTTATGCATTTGTCACCCCGAGTGGGACGGGTATGCTCAGACGTGAGACCTGTGGTTTCCACACCACTGGAGTCAAGGTATTCTTGCTGAAGAAGGCTGATAACCAGAAGACGGTCCTAGGATGCTTGATTCTGGTCCAGGGAAGACATGGCTTGGCAGTTCGGGCTGGACTGTTCCCATGAGGCACAGGGTCAAGGCTGATATGCATATGACCATGTCTGAACTGGGGTGGTGTGTAGTGCAAAAAAACGATGGATTTAGGCCCAGATCTCTGTACTGGGGTGAATGTATGACATTGTTCTGCATTCTGTCCATCAATCGTTGTTTTTGCATTTGTCACCCCGAGTGGGACGGGTATGCTCAGACGTGAGTCCCGTGCTTTCCACACCACTGGAGTCAAGCTATCCTGGCTGAAAATGGCTGATAGCCAAAAACCGGTCCTAGGATGCTTGATTCCGGTCCAGGGAAGACATAGCTTGGCAGTTCGGGCTGGACTGTTCCCATGAGGCACAGGGTCAAAGGCTGATTTGCATATGTACATGTCTTAACTGGGGTGGTGTGGAGTGCAAAAAAACGATGGATTTAGGCCCTTATCTCTGTACTGGGGTGAATGTATGCCATTGTTCTGTGGTCTGTCCATCAATTGTTGTTTATGCATTTGTCACCCCGAGTGGGACGGGTATGCTCAGACGTGAGACCTGTGGTTTCCACACCACTGGAGTCAAGGTATCCTTGCTGAAGAAGGCTGATAACCAGAAGACGGTCCTAGGATGCTTGATTCTGGTCCAGGGAAGACATGGCTTGGCAGTTCGGGCTGGACTGTTCC
The DNA here is from genome assembly GCF_964263255.1 of Lissotriton vulgaris. Taxonomy (NCBI): domain Eukaryota; kingdom Metazoa; phylum Chordata; class Amphibia; order Caudata; family Salamandridae; genus Lissotriton; species Lissotriton vulgaris. The sequence goes on from NC_141687.1 coordinate 311,802,767, forward strand.
CATGAGGCACAGGGTCAAGGCTGATTTGCATATGGCCATGTCTGAACTGGGGTGGTGTGGAGTGCAAAAAGACAATGGATTTAGGCCCAGATCTCTGTACTGGGTTTAATGTATGACATTTTTCTGCATTCTGTCCATCAATTGTTGTTTTTGCATTTGTCACCCCGAGTGGGACAGGTATGCTCAGACGTGAGTCCCGTGCTTTCCACACCACTGGAGTCAAGCTATCCTGGCTGAAGATGGCTGATAGCCAGAAACCGGTCCTAGGATGCTTGATTCTGGTCCAGGGAAGACATGGCTTGGCAGTTTGGGCTGGATTGTTCCAACGAGGCACAGGGTCTTGGCTGTTTTTCATATGGCCATGTCTGAACTGGGGTGGTGTGGAGTGCAAAAAACGATGGATTTAGGCCCAGATCTCTGTACTGGGTTTAATGTATGACAATTTTCTGCATTCTGTCCATCAATTGTTGTTTTTGCATTTGTCACCCGAGTGGGACGGGTATGCTCAGACGTGAGTCCCGTGCTTTCCACACCACTGGAGTCAAGCTATCCTGGCTGAAGACGGCTGATAGCCAGTAACCGATCCTAGGATGCTTGATTCCGGTCCAGGGATGACATGGCTTGGCAGTTCGGGCTGGACTGTTTCCTTGAGGCACAGGGTCAAGGCTGATTTGCATATGGCCATGTCTGAACTGGGGTGGTGTGGAGTGCAAAAAAACAATGGATTTAGGCCCAGATCTCTGTACTGGGGTGAATGTATGACATTGTTCTGCATTCTGTCCATCAATTGTTGTTTTTGCATTTGTCACCCCGAGTGGGACGGGTATGCTCAGACGTGAGTACCGTGTTTTCCACACCACTGGAGTCAAGCTATCCTGGCTGAAGACGGCTGATAGCCAGAAACCGGTCCTAGGATGCTTGATTCCGGTCCAGGGAAGACATGGCTTGGCAGCTCGGGCTTGACTGTTCCCATGAGGCACAGGGTAAAGGCTGATTTGCATATGGCCATGTCTGAACTGGGGTGGATTGGAGTGCAAAAAACTATAGATTTAGGCCCAGGTCTCTGTACTGGGGTGAATGTATGGCATTGTTCTGCATTCTGCCATCAATTGTTCTTTTTGCATTTGTCACCCCGAGTGGGTCGGGTATGCTCAGACGTGAGTGCCGTGCTTTCCACACCACTGGAGTCAAGCTATCCTGGCTGAAGACGGCTGATAGCCAGAAACCGGTCCTAGGATGCTTGATTCCGGTCCAGGGAATACATGGCTTGGCAGTTCAAGCTGGACTGTTCCCATGAGGCACAGGGTCAAGGCTGATTTGCATATGACCATGTCTGAACTGGGGTGCTGTGTAGTGCAAAAAAACGATGGATTTAGGCCCAGATCTCTGTACTGGGGTGAATGTATGACATGGTTCTGCATTCTGTCCATCAATCGTTGTTTTTGCATTTGTCACCCCGAGTGGGACGGGTATGCTCAGACGTGAGTCCCGTGCTTTCCACACCACTGGAGTCAAGCTATCCTGGCTGAAAATGGCTGATAGCCAGAAACCGGTCCTAGGATGCTTGATTCCGGTCCAGGGAAGACATGGCTTGGCAGTTCGGGCTGGACTATTCCCATGAGGCACAGGGTCAAAGGCTGATTTGCATATGTATATGTCTTACCTGGGGTGGTGTGGAGTGCAAAGAAACGATGGATTTAGGCCCTTATCTCTGTACTGGGGTGAATGTATGCCATTGTTCTGTGGTCTGTCCATCAATTGTTGTTTATGCATTTGTCACCCCGAGTGGGACGGGTATGCTCAGACGTGAGACTTGTGGTTTCCACACCACTGGAGTCAAGGTATCCTTGCTGAAGAAGGCTGATAACCAAAAGACGGTCCTAGGATGCTTGATTCTGGTCCAGGGAAGACATGGCTTGGCAGTTCGCGCTGGACTGTTCCCATGAGGCACAGGGTCAAGGCTGATTTGCATATGGCCATGTCTGAACTGGGGTGGTGTGGAGTGCAAAAAGACGATGGATTTAGGCCCAGGTCTCTGTACTGGGGTTACTGTATGACATTTTTCTGCATTCTGTCCATCAATTGTTGTTTTTGCATTTGTCACCCCGAGTGGGACAGGTATGCTCAGACGTGAGTCCCGTGCTTTCCACACCACTGGAGTCAAGCTATCCTGGCTGAAGATGGCTGATAGCCAGAAACCGGTCCTAGGATGCTTGATTCTGGTCCAGGGAAGACATGGCTTAGCAGTTCGGGCTGGATTGTTCCAACGAGGCACAGGGTCTTGGCTGTTTTTCATATGGCCATGTCTGAACTGGGGTGGTGTGGAGTGCAAAAAACTATGGATTTAGGCCCAGATCTCTGTACTGGGTTTAATGTATGACAATTTTCTGCATTCTGTCCATCAATTGTTGTTTTTGCATTTGTCACCCGAGTGGGACGGGTATGCTCAGACGTGAGTCCTGTGCTTTCCACACCACTGGAGTCAAGCTATCCTGGCTGAAGACGGCTGATAGCCAGTAACCGATCCTAGGATGCTTGATTCCGGTCCAGGGAAGACATGGCTTGGCAGCTCGGGCTTGACTGTTCCCATGAGGCACAGGGTCAAGGCTGATTTGCATATGGCCATGTCTGAACTGGGGTGGTTTGGAGTGCAAAAAACTATAGATTTAGGCCCAGGTCTCTGTACTGGGGTGAATGTATGACATTGTTCTGCATTCTGTCCATCAATTGTTGTTTTTGCGTTTGTCACCCCGAGTGGGTCGGGTATGCTCAGACGTGAGTCCCGTGCTTTCCACACCACTGGAGTCAAGCTATCCTGGCTGAAGACGGCTGATAGCCAGAAACCGGTCCTAGGATGCTTGATTCCGGTCCAGGGAATACATGGCTTGGCAGTTCAAGCTGGGCTGTTCCCATGAGGCACAGGGTCAAGGCTGATATGCATATGACCATGTCGGAACTGGGGTGGTGTGTAGTGCAAAAAAACGATGGATTTAGGACCAGATCTCTGTACTTGGGTGAATGTATGCCATTGTTCTGCATTCTGTCCATCAATCGTTGTTTTTGCATTTGTCACCCCGAGTGGGACGGGTATGCTCAGACGTGAGTCCCGTGCTTTCCACACCACTGGAGTCAAGCTATCCTGGCTGAAAATGGCTGATAGCCAAAAACCGGTCCTAGGATGCTTGATTCCGGTCCAGGGAAGACATGGCTTGGCAGTTCGGGCTGGACTGTTCCCGTGAGGCACAGGGTCAAAGGCTGATTTGCATATGTACATGTCTTAACTGGGGTGGTGTGGAGTGCAAAAAAACGATGGATTTAGGCCCTTATCTCTGTACTGGGGTGAATGTATGCCATTGTTCTGTGGTCTGTCCATCAATTGTTGTTTATGCATTTGTCACCCCGAGTGGGACGGGTATGCTCAGACGTGAGACCTGTGGTTTCCACACCACTGGAGTCAAGGTATCCTTGCTGAAGAAGGCTGATAACCAGAAGACGGTCCTAGGATGCTTGATTCTGGTCCAGGGAAGACATGGCTTGGCAGTTCGGGCTGGACTGTTCCCATGAGGCACAGGGTCAAGGCTGATATGCATATGACCATGTCTGAACTGGGGTGGTGTGTAGTGCAAGAAAACGATGGATTTAGGCCCAGATCTCTTGTAGGAAGGTGGATATCTGACTATGGTTACCCCCAAACTTTTTGCCTGGTGTTTAGCTGGTTTTTGACTTAGTTGGCCTGGGATCCTGCTATTCAGGGCCCCAGGCTGATTGCTCTCTCCTTAAAATGGACTCCATGTACCTTAGGTGCATAAAACAATTGGAATTGGTTCACCTTATAGGCCCCTGTAACAGTGTACCATAGGTACCCAGGGCATAGGTGTAGCCAAGGCCTACCAGGGGCTGCAGCATGTATTGTGCCACCCCTGGCCTGGCCTCCATATTTGACACAACTGGCTGATCACTCAGCTGGGGTAAGTTGGTGTAATCACCTCTTACTTAGGTACAGTATGCCTGTGCCTAACCCTAAACTGGACACGTATGTTCCTATCAGCCACTCCTATGGAAGGCCTCATCAATCCTGGAGGCAGAGTGCTTGGAAATATGTGAGATGGTGCTCTAGCATGAGCTGAGCCTGTCTGCAGCTGTCGGGAACCACTCCCTAAGCTGTTCCGGGATATTGCCATACCATATACTCTTAAGTGCATTATAATCCTCGCGGTTAAATGCTATCTTTGGTTTGGCTTTATCAAAACATGTCGAGTAAGGTGTCATACGAATTGGAATACTATCCCCTCGCCAGTTCTGGCGACGGGGATAGCATTCCACCCTTCTAGAGGGACACGACATGTGTGTAGCCTTAACCCCGGTTAAAGTTAAACAGAGCCTCAGCATCACAAAATGGATGCTGCCACCACAGACACATGTCTGACCTCCTGCTGCTGGGAGTCCTTCCAGCGAGGAGGGCCTGGACAAAGGGTTTCCTGCCTGGGGAGGTGCGAGCACCACCCCAGACAGGGTTTTGTGTATTGGGTAGGACAGGGCTGAATAGATTGAGACATGCCTGGGGCACACAAGGTGTCCCTGTGCATAAGCCAGCCCAAACCGGTTCTGGGGCTTTCCAGCCCCAGTCCTGGCGAGGAGCTGGACAAAGGAGAGGGGGTGTAACCACCCCCCTTCCTGGTCCCACCCATAGGGGAGGGACCTAGCAGGAGATCCACCCCTCAGATTGGAATAAGAGAGGGAGCAGTGCCATTGCACAGCAGATCATCCCGAAATCAACTTTAAACTAAGAAGAAGACTGGACTTCGACATTCTGCTGCACAGAAGACTGAAGAGAATCTCCCTTGTGGCCAAGGAGTGACCACCCTGTGAACACAGGTACCAACCAGCAACTCGACGTCTGCTTTGCCGCCGCCTCCCGCCGGAGCCCGAGCCCAGAGCCCGACAAGAACCAGATTCCCAGACCTCTCAGAGCCCGATCCACAGTCCCTGCAAAGAAGGGACCCGTGGAGGCACCGAGTGACGTGGGACCGGACCTCTTGAAAGACACCCGAAAAGCTGACTGCGCAGCTTCTGAGGCATCCTCGACGTTGTGCTTTGGGGATTGAGAACCCCCACCACCGAGCAGCCCTTGCACCAAAGATCAGCCCTCCAGCATCTCCACGATCTGCGTGGGGCCCTTTTGCATTGTGCCACTCGACGCGCCATCCCGGTCACTAGCCACGTGGTCAGCGGCCATCTTGGCGACAAACCCGAAGATTTAAACAACAGGTCTGGTTGCTCCAGACCTTCCCAAGCTCCTGTGAAAAGGAGCACCCGCTCTGACCTTGCTGGTCCGAGTGAACAGCATCTTTCAACTTCTGCGTGGCTTGCATTTGCCAAGGCCTGTTTGCTCCGATCAGGTCGCCGACACCGCCAACAGCGAGAAGCCTACGTGGGACAGCTCGTGACCGACTCCTGGACGTCCTCGACCCCGGGTATCCACGTGGCTGCAGAAAGAAGCTACCCGACAACGCCTGTTTGCACCCGACATCGCCTGGTTCCAATCTGGTTCCACGGTAGTCACTGGCTAGTGACTTTGAACACTGTCCCCTCTGCTTTCAGGTCTTCACATCTTCAGATCCACCCTTGGATCCACCGGAACTCTTCTCATCGAGCCGCCTGCAGCATCTTCAGCTCCAAGCACCATCGACCAGCGTGACGAAACCCGACACAACTTCGACCCTGTGCACCCGCTTCCTGTGGGTGAGGTAACTCAGCTCCGCCGGTGCTCCTGCACTGGTACACATCCCAAGGGCCTGTGTTTTAAGTTTCAGCTCCGTAGGTCACTCGGAAGGTTCCTAACTTTCTAACTTTGTACTTTTTACGCACCATAGACTTTGTATTGGAAAGTGCGTGCACTTTGAACACTGCACCCGAGTCCCGTGGGCCTCTCCCGACTTAGTTAACTCCAGTCTCGAATAGCTCCAGCGATTCCCAAGGCCCTAGGCCTCTTCACTTTCCTCCTGGTATCTCTTATACCACTTTCTTAGTATATGGTTTAGGTGGCCCCTAGGGCTCATCCATATTGTGCAACTTTTGTGTATTTTAAACTGTCTTGTGATTTAACGCTTGTGCTTCTGTGCTCATAAAGAGTCCAGGGGATTTTAATAGTTAATAAATCAATATATATTTTCAATATATATCTGTGTGGTGTCCCTTTCATTTGGTATTCAAGGGGGTTGTGTATGGTATAACAGCTGGCTTCACATGCCTTTCAGAGTTTAGCCTAAGACTGCTTTGTCCACGTTACCACTAGGATAACTGGTCTACAAGGTTGAATTACAACCATCATCATAAGGGTTGCTTGGCATGGTACAAAGTGATCACTAGAACTAGTGAGCATTATATACCAGGCCAACTTCTCACATTGGTGGCAGCGGTGGGATATGAGCTTGCTGTTGTTTTACCATTACAATCTTTGAGATTATCATCTGAAAGATCACACAGGTACCTGCTAGGTACATATAAAACAAGACAAGTATACTTAAGTTCTACTGAACTTAGTTGTTGTAGAGCAAAGGGAGTAGCACACCCTAGCTACAACTACTAGATAGGTTTAGTAGGTAAACACCAGTGTAGGTAGATTGCAACACATCCACCCACACTAGAGCAATGTCTGGAACAGAGGGGTCCAGTGGACTTACTCCTGTTGAGAGTGACCCTCCAAGGGCACCATCCCAGTTTGCTATTTTTCCTTTTAAGGAATTAAGACAGCTTTGTGTCTTAAGGGGTCTGAAGACAGGGCCTTCCCCTACTACAGACCACCTAAGAGAGCTCTTGGATCAGTCTGAGGCTCTAAAGACCTCTAAAGCAAACCCCACAGGGAATGCTGAAGGAGGCCATCCTTCAGAGGATGACACTGTAGACACCCCTGCCCCTATCATCCTAGTAGATGAGGAAGCCTCCACCACTGGAGCTCCTCAAGTAGATGTAGAGGAAGAGGAAGAAGAAGAGGAGGAGGAGGTGGAAAGCAGTGAGTCAGATGATGACAGAGATAGTCAGGTGCTGGTCAGTAGACTGAACCAGGCTAACTTAAGTCAACTTGGGAATGAATCAGGTAACAACCCATTCAGACCCTCAGGTGGACTTAACCAGGGCCATAGGAGGAGGAGGCATCACTCAGGTGAATCCAATACCTCCCATGTCTCTAGAGGCTCTCATGGTCACTCCAGAAAGGAGATGACTAGCCCTCAGAGAAGGGAACATGAGGCCAAGATGAGAGAGGCTGAGCTTAGAATCCAGAGGCAAGAGTTAGAGGTTGCCCTGGCCAAGGAGAAACTTGCTAGAGCAAGACAGCCTAGAGAGAGTGGATTAGGATCCACTGGTGGCAGCACTATCCAGAAGGATAAAAACAGGTCCTTTGATACAAGAAACCTGAGTAAGATTGTGCCCCCCTACAAAGCTGGGGATGATATCCACAAATGGATGACTGCACTTGAGAGAGCCTGCATGGTACAGCAGATCCCTCAGGAGCAGTGGGCAGCAATCCTGTGGCTCTCCTTTGAAGGTAGAGGCAGAGACAGACTCCTCACAGTTAGTGATGGGGATTCTAGAAACTACATGGTCCTGAAGAGTGCTCTGATTGATGGGTTAGGCTTAACCACTGAACAGTACAGGTTAATGTTCAGAGATACCCAGAAGACACAGACTCAGTACTGGTCTGAATTTGTTGAATGTGCCACTAAGGCTCTGGAGGGCTGGTTGCTGGGAAGTAAGGTTACTGACTATACAGGATTGTATAATTTAATTATGAGAGAGCAAATCTTAAGTAATTGTCAAAATCAGCTTCTACATCAGCACCTGGTTGACTCTGATCTGACCTCCCCACAAGAATTGGGTAGGAGGGCAGACAAATGGGTCAGAACCAGGATCAGGCCTAAGAACCAGGGTGGTGACCAAAAGAAAGAGACTACCAAGCCTCAAGAGAAGGGTGGGGATAAAAGTAAGGAAAAGACTTCCCCAGGGCCCCAAAACTCCAAGAATGGGGGTGGGTCCCAAGACACTTCTACAACCCAGAAAAAGCCTTATTGTCATACCTGTAAACAGGTGGGGCATTACAAAACAGATAGCTGTTGTCCCAAGAATGGCAATAAAGAGAATATACCTCCAGGTAAGGCTCCAACACCTCCTGTCACTGTTAGCAGTGGTCCCCCAGGTGGTGGGAGCACCCCCAAGAATTTGGGTGGGTTTACTTTTGGAGGACAGGTGGACTCTGGCCTATCCAGGTCCCCTAACTCAGATACTCTTGTCTATGAGACTGGCATGGGGTTTGCCAATTTCACTGCTTGCCCAAACACTTTGAGCAAGTATAGACAGGAGCCCCTCATCAATGGCTTGAAAGTTGAGGCCTTCAGAGACACAGGGGCTAGCATCACCATGGTGGCTGAATGTCTAGTCCCCTCAAGGCAACTTTTACCTGATGCCAGATATCAGGTGACAAACATTGATGGCATAGAAACCAATCATCCCATGGCAGTAGTCAATCTTAGCTGGGGAGGTGTCACTGGCCCAAAGAGAGTGGCAGTGTCAGCAAACTTGCCTGTAGATTGCCTACTGGGTATTGATTTGGAAATCTCAGCCTGGGCTGAGGTTGAACAGCAAACCCATTCTAGAATGGTAAATCTCCATGGAAAGGTTAGTGGGGCTGTGATGGCTACAGCCCCAATCCAAGATGTCCTTCCTGAAAAGGTTGGGAGGGCTGAGCAAACCTCAGCCCCATCTTTAGATAACCTCCCTCCTGAAAAGAGTAGCAGGGCTGTACTAGTAACAGCCCATACCCAAACTGAGTCTCCTCCTGAAAAGGTTGGTGGGGCTGTGATGGCCACAGCCCAAACTCAAACTGATACATGGGTAGTGAAGCCTGAAATGATGGATCACTCCACCCAAACAGAGAGCATTGAGGAGGAAGAGAAATCTCCCTCCCACCAGACTTTAGGAAAGGATCAGCCTCCTCAGGGAACTGATCTTACCCCTGATGAAGGAACTGTCCCAGAGGTTGTTAGGCCTGGCCTGACAGAGCCTCTGATGGCAGTGGACCCTTCTCAGGAGGGACCCAGTCTGGAGCAGGTAACCTGCCCCTCTCTACCTTGCCTTACTCAGCCCAGGGCTGCAGAGGAAAAGAAGGACAGTGAGACCCAAAGGGCCCCCTGTCAAATAAAGCACCCCCATCAACAGATTAGGGGCACCGAAACTAGTAGCCCTAGTGAGGTGAAAACTTTAAAAACTCCTGAGGGATCCCCCTTAAAAGTAGTTAGGGACCTCCCCCAGATGGATATTGTTGGGCACAGCCAAACCTGGGACCAAAAGGCCCCAAACCTGACCTGTCCCTCCAGTAAGCCAAACAGAGGGACCCAACCTCCAGCTTTAGGCAGCCAGAGGTTGACCCTGAGAGCACAGTGCAACTCAGTCAGAGAAAGAAAGGCACACATGGTGGAGAGTGATTGGAGGAAGCTGAGCCCTACAGAGGAAACTCACTTCAGTACTCCATCTCAACACCAGCCTTTGACTTTGCAAAGACACACCACAGGTAGAGATTCCCTATGGTGGAGACCCTCAGATACCCTTAGGGTGAGGGATTGCTTAGTGGACCATGAGACAGGGGGTTACCAAGCCAGAGTTGGTACTTCCTTATATGGCCACTTAGGCAATATAGGCTTACCTGGTCAAGGATAGCCTTATCTCCTTTCGTTTGGGGGGGGTTATGTAGGAAGGTGGATATCTGACTATGGTTACCCCCAAACTTTTTGCCTGGTGTTTAGCTGGTTTTTGACTTAGTTGGCCTGGGATCCTGCTATTCAGGGCCCCAGGCTGATTGCTCTCTCCTTAAAATGGACTCCATGTACCTTAGGTGCATAAAACAATTGGAATTGGTTCACCTTATAGGCCCCTGTAACAGTGTACCATAGGTACCCAGGGCATAGGTGTAGCCAAGGCCTACCAGGGGCTGCAGCATGTATTGTGCCACCCCTGGCCTGGCCTCCATATTTGACACAACTGGCTGATCACTCAGCTGGGGTAAGTTGGTGTAATCACCTCTTACTTAGGTACAGTATGCCTGTGCCTAACCCTAAACTGGACACGTATGTTCCTATCAGCCACTCCTATGGAAGGCCTCATCAATCCTGGAGGCAGAGTGCTTGGAAATATGTGAGATGGTGCTCTAGCATGAGCTGAGCCTGTCTGCAGCTGTCGGGAACCACTCCCTAAGCTGTTCCGGGATATTGCCATACCATATACTCTTAAGTGCATTATAATCCTCGCGGTTAAATGCTATCTTTGGTTTGGCTTTATCAAAACATGTCGAGTAAGGTGTCATACGAATTGGAATACTATCCCCTCGCCAGTTCTGGCGACGGGGATAGCATTCCACCCTTCTAGAGGGACACGACATGTGTGTAGCCTTAACCCCGGTTAAAGTTAAACAGAGCCTCAGCATCACAAAATGGATGCTGCCACCACAGACACATGTCTGACCTCCTGCTGCTGGGAGTCCTTCCAGCGAGGAGGGCCTGGACAAAGGGTTTCCTGCCTGGGGAGGTGCGAGCACCACCCCAGACAGGGTTTTGTGTATTGGGTAGGACAGGGCTGAATAGATTGAGACATGCCTGGGGCACACAAGGTGTCCCTGTGCATAAGCCAGCCCAAACCGGTTCTGGGGCTTTCCAGCCCCAGTCCTGGCGAGGAGCTGGACAAAGGAGAGGGGGTGTAACCACCCCCCTTCCTGGTCCCACCCATAGGGGAGAGACCTAGCAGGAGATCCACCCCTCAGATTGGAATAAGAGAGGGAGCAGTGCCATTGCACAGCAGATCATCCCGAAATCAACTTTAAACTAAGAAGAAGACTGGACTTCGACATTCTGCTGCACAGAAGACTGAAGAGAATCTCCCTTGTGGCCAAGGAGTGACCACCCTGTGAACACAGGTACCAACCAGCAACTCGACGTCTGCTTTGCCGCCGCCTCCCGCCGGAGCCCGAGCCCAGAGCCCGACAAGAACCAGATTCCCAGACCTCTCAGAGCCCGATCCACAGTCCCTGCAAAGAAGGGACCCGTGGAGGCACCGAGTGACGTGGGACCGGACCTCTTGAAAGACACCCGAAAAGCTGACTGCGCAGCTTCTGAGGCATCCTCGACGTTGTGCTTTGGGGATTGAGAACCCCCACCACCGAGCAGCCCTTGCACCAAAGATCAGCCCTCCAGCATCTCCACGATCTGCGTGGGGCCCTTTTGCATTGTGCCACTCGACGCGCCATCCCGGTCACTAGCCACGTGGTCAGCGGCCATCTTGGCGACGAACCCGAAGATTTAAACAGCAGGTCTGGTTGCTCCAGACCTACCCAAGCTCCTGTGAAAAGGAGCACCCGCTCTGACCTTGCTGGTCCGAGTGAACAGCATCTTTCAACTTCTGCGTGGCTTGCATTTGCCAAAGCCTGTTTGCTCCGATCAGGTCGCCGACACCACCAACAGCGAGAAGCCTACGTGGGACAGCTCGTGACCGACTCCTGGACGTCCTCGACCCCGGGTATCCACGTGGCTGCAGAAAGAAGCTACCCGACAACGCCTGTTTGCACCCGACATCGCCTGGTTCCAATCTGGTTCCACGGTAGTCACTGGCTAGTGACTTTGAACACTGTCCCCTCTGCTTTCAGGTCTTCACATCTTCAGATCCACCCTTGGATCCACCGGAACTCTTCTCATCGAGCCGCCTGCAGCATCTTCAGCTCCAAGCACGATCGACCAGCGTGACGAAACCCGACACAACTTCGACCCTGTGCACCCGCTTCCTGTGGGTGAGGTAACTCAGCTCCGCCGGTGCTCCTGCACTGGTACACATCCCAAGGGCCTGTGTTTTAAGTTTCAGCTCCGTAGGTCACTCGGAAGGTTCCTAACTTTCTAACTTTGTACTTTTTACGCACCATAGACTTTGTATTGGAAAGTGCGTGCACTTTGAACACTGCACCCGAGTCCCGTGGGCCTCTCCCGACTTAGTTAACTCCAGTCTCGAATAGCTCCAGCGATTCCCAAGGCCCTAGGCCTCTTCACTTTCCTCCTGGTATCTCTTATACCACTTTCTTAGTATATGGTTTAGGTGGCCCCTAGGGCTCATCCATATTGTGCAACTTTTGTGTATTTTAAACTGTCTTGTGATTTAACGCTTGTGCTTCTGTGCTCATAAAGAGTCCAGGGGATTTTAATAGTTAATAAATCAATATATATTTTCAATATATATCTGTGTGGTGTCCCTTTCATTTGGTATTCAAGGGGGTTGTGTATGGTATAACAGCTGGCTTCACATGCCTTTCAGAGTTTAGCCTAAGACTGCTTTGTCCACGTTACCACTAGGATAACTGGTCTACAAGGTTGAATTACAACCATCATCATAAGGGTTGCTTGGCATGGTACAAAGTGATCACTAGAACTAGTGAGCATTATATACCAGGCCAACTTCTCACATCTCTGTACTGGGGTGAATGTATGACATTGTTCTGCATTCTGTCCATCAATCGTTGTTTTTGCATTTGTCACCCCGAGTGGGACGGGTATGCTCAGACGTGAGTCCCGTGCTTTCCACACCACTGGAGTCAAGCTATCCTGGCTGAAAATGGCTGATAGCCAAAAACCGGTCCTAGGATGCTTGATTCTGGTCCAGGGAAGACATGGCTTGGCAGTTCGGGCTGGACTGTTCCCATGAGGCACAGGGTCAAAGGCTGATTTGCATATGTACATGTCTTAACTGGGGTGGTCTGGAGTGCAAAAAAACGATGGATTTAGGCCCTTATCTCTGTACTGGGGTGAATGTATGCCATTGTTCTGTGGTCTGTCCATCAATTGTTGTTTATGCATTTGTCACCCCGAGTGGGACGGGTATGCTCAGACGTGAGACCTGTGGTTTCCACACCACTGGAGTCAAGGTATCCTTGCTGAAGAAGGCTGATAACCAGAAGACGGTCCTAGGATGCTTGATTCTGGTCCAGGGAAGACATGGCTTGGCAGTTCGGCCTGGACTGTTCCAACGAGGCACAGGGTCTTGGCTGTTTTTCATATGGCCATGTCTGAACTGGGGTGGTGTGGAGTGCAAAAAACGATGGATTTAGGCCCAGATCTCTGTACTGGGTTTAATGTATGACAATTTTCTGCATTCTGTCCATCAATTGTTGTTTTTGCATTTGTCACCCGAGTGGGACGGGTATGCTCAGACGTGAGTCCCGTGCTTTCCACACCACTGGAGTCAAGCTATCCTGGCTGAAGACGGCTGATAGCCAGTAACCGATCCTAGGATGCTTGATTCCGGTCCAGGGATGACATGGCTTGGCAGTTCGGGCTGGACTGTTTCCTTGAGGCACAGGGTCAAGGCTGATTTGCATATGGCCATGTCTGAACTGGGGTGGTGTGGAGTGCAAAAAAACAATGGATTTAGGCCCAGATCTCTGTACTGGGGTGAATGTATGACATTGTTCTGCATTCTGTCCATCAATTGTTGTTTTTGCATTTGTCACCCCGAGTGGGACGGGTATGCTCAGACGTGAGTCCCGTGTTTTCCACACCACTGGAGTCAAGCTATCCTGGCTGAAGACGGCTGATAGCCAGAAACCGGTCCTAGGATGCTTGATTCCGGTCCAGGGAAGACATGGCTTGGCAGCTCGGGCTTGACTGTTCCCATGAGGCACAGGGTAAAGGCTGATTTGCATATGGCCATGTCTGAACTGGGGTGGATTGGAGTGCAAAAAACTATAGATTTAGGCCCAGGTCTCTGTACTGGGGTGAATGTATGGCATTGTTCTGCATTCTGTCCATCAATTGTTCTTTTTGCATTTGTCACCCCGAGTGGGTCGGGTATGCTCAGACGTGAGTCCCGTGCTTTCCACACCACTGGAGTCAAGCTATCCTGGCTGAAGACGGCTGATAGCCAGAAACCGGTCCTAGGATGCTTGATTCCGGTCCAGGGAATACATGGCTTGGCAGTTCAAGCTGGACTGTTCCCATGAGGCACAGGGTCAAGGCTGATTTGCATATGACCATGTCTGAACTGGGGTGCTGTGTAGTGCAAAAAAACGATGGATTTAGGCCCAGATCTCTGTACTGGGGTGAATGTATGACATGGTTCTGCATTCTGTCCATCAATCATTGTTTTTGCATTTGTCACCCCGAGAGGGACGGGTATGCTCAGACGTGAGTCCCGTGCTTTCCACACCACTGGAGTCAAGCTATCCTGGCTGAAAATGGCTGATAGCCAGAAACCGGTCCTAGGATGCTTGATTCCGGTCCAGGGAAGACATGGCTTGGCAGTTCGGGCTGGACTGTTCCCATGAGGCACAGGGTCAAAGGCTGATTTGCATATGTACATGTCTTAACTGGGGTGGTGTGGAGTGCAAAGAAACGATGGATTTAGGCCCTTATCTCTGTACTGGGGTGAATGTATGCCATTGTTCTGTGGTCTGTCCATCAATTGTTGTTTATGCATTTGTCACCCCGAGTGGGACGGGTATGCTCAGACGTGAGACTTGTGGTTTCCACACCACTGGAGTCAAGGTATCCTTGCTGAAGAAGGCTGATAACCAGAAGACGGTCCTAGGATGCTTGATTCTGGTCCAGGGAAGACATGGCTTGGCAGTTCGCGCTGGACTGTTCCCATGAGGCACAGGGTCAAGGCTGATTTGCATATGGCCATGTCTGAACTGGGGTGGTGTGGAGTGCAAAAAGACGATGGATTTAGGCCCAGATCTCTGTACTGGGGTTACTGTATGACATTTTTCTGCATTCTGTCCATCAATTGTTGTTTTTGCATTTGTCACCCCGAGTGGGACAGTTATGCTCAGACGTGAGTCCCGTGCTTTCCACACCACTGGAGTCAAGCTATCCTGGCTGAAGATGGCTGATAGCCAGAAACCGGTCCTAGGATGCTTGATTCTGGTCCAGGGAAGACATGGCTTGGCAGTTCGGGCTGGATTGTTCCAACGAGGCACAGGGTCTTGGCTGTTTTTCATATGGCCATGTCTGAACTGGGGTGGTGTGGAGTGCAAAAAACGATGGATTTAGGCCCAGATCTCTGTACTGGGTTTAATGTATGACAATTTTCTGCATTCTGTCCATCAATTGTTGTTTTTGCATTTGTCACCCGAGTGGGACGAGTATGCTCAGACGTGAGTCCCGTGCTTTCCACACCACTGGAGTCAAGCTATCCTGGCTGAAGACGGCTGATAGCCAGTAACCGATCCTAGGATGCTTGATTCCGGTCCAGGGAAGACATGGCTTGGCAGCTCGGGCTGGACTGTTCCCATGAGGCACAGGGTCAAGGCTGATTTGCATATGGCCATGTCTGAACTGGGGTGGTGTGGAGTGCAAAAAAACGATGGATTTAGGCCCAGATCTCTGTACTGGGGTGAATGTATGACATTGTTCTGCATTCTGTCCATCAATGGTTGTTTTTGCATTTGTCACCCCGAGTGGGACGGGTATGCTCAGACGTGAGTCCCGTGCTTTCCACACCACTGGAGTCAAGCTATCCTGGCTGAAGATGGCTGATAGCCAGAAACAGGTCCTAGGATGCTTGATTCCGGTCCAGGGAAGACATGGCTTGGCAGTTCTGGCTGGACTGTTCCCATGAGGCACAGGGTGAAGGCTGATTTTCATATGGCCATGTCTGAACTCGGGAGGTGTGGAGTGCAAAAACACGATGGATTTATGCCCAGATCTCTGTACTTGGGTGATTGTATGACATTGTTCCGCATTCTGTCCATCAATTGTTGTTTTTGCATTTGTCAACCCGAGTGGGACGGGTATGCTCAGGACGTGAGTCCCGTGCTGTCCACACCACTGGAGTCAAGCTATCCTGGCTGAAAATGGCTGATAGCCAAAAACCGGTCCTAGGATGCTTGATTCCGGTCTAGGGAAGACATGGCTTGGCAGTTTGGGCTGGACTGTTCCCATGAGGCACAGGGTCAAAGGCTGATTTGCATATGTACATGTCTTAACTGGGGTGGTGTGGAGTGCAAAAAAACGATGGATTTAGGCCCTTATCTCTGTACTGGGGTAAATGTATGCCATTGTTCTGTGGTCTGTCCATCAATTGTTGTTTATGCATTTGTCACCCCGAGTGGGACGGGTATGCTCAGACGTGAGACCTGTGGTTTCCACACCACTGGAGTCAAGGTATCCTTGCTGAAGAAGGCTGATAACCAGAAGACGGTCCTAGGATGCTTGATTCTGGTCCAGGGAAGACATGGCTTGGCAGTTCGGGCTGGACTGTTCCCATGAGGCACAGGGTCAAGGCTGATATGCATATGACCATGTCTGAACTGGGGTGGTGTGTAGTGCAAAAAAACGATGGATTTAGGACCAGATCTCTGTACTGGGGTGAATGTATGACATTGTTCTGCATTCTGTCCATCAATCGTTGTTTTTGCATTTGTCACCCGAGTTGGACGGGTATGCTCAGACGTGAGTCCCGTGCTTTCCACACCACTGGAGTCAAGCTATCCTGGCTGAAAATGGCTGATAGCCAGAAACCGGTCCTAGGATGCTTTATTCTGGTCCAGGGAAGACATGGCTTGGCAGTTCGGGCAGGATTGTTCCAACGAGGCACAGGGTCTTGGCTGTTTTTCATATGTCCATGTCTGAACTGGGGTGGTGTGGAGTGCAAAAAACGATGGATTTAGGCCCAGATCTCTGTACTGGGTTTAATGTATGACAATTTTCTGCATTCTGTCCATCAATTGTTGTTTTTGCATTTGTCACCCGAGTGGGACTGGTATGCTCAGACGTGAGTCCCGTGCTTTCCACACCACTGGAGTCAAGCTATCCTGGCTGAAGACGGCTGATAGCCAGTAACCGATCCTAGGATGCTTGATTCCGGTCCAGGGAAGACATGGCTTGGCAGCTCGGGCTTGACTGTTCCCATGAGGCACAGGGTCAAGGCTGATTTGCATATGGCCATGTCTGAACTGGGGTGGTTTGGAGTGCAAAAAACTATAGATTTAGGCCCAGGTCTCTGTACTGGGGTGAATGTATGACATTGTTCTGCATTCTGTCCATCAATTGTTGTTTTTGCATTTGTCACCCCGAGTGGGTCGGGTATGCTCAGACGTGAGTCCCGTGCTTTCCACACCACTGGAGTCAAGCTATCCTGGCTGAAGACGGCTGATAGCCAGAAACCGGTCCTAGGATGCTTGATTCCGGTCCAGGGAATACATGGCTTGGCAGTTCAAGCTGGACTGTTCCCATGAGGCACAGGGTCAAGGCTGATATGCATATGACCATGTCGGAACTGGGGTGGTGTGTAGTGCAAAAAAACGATGGATTTAGGACCAGATCTCTGTACTTGGGTGAATGTATGCCATTGTTCTGCATTCTGTCCATCAATCGTTGTTTTTGCATTTGTCACCCCGAGTGGGACGGGTATGCTCAGACATGAGTCCCGTGCTTTCCACACCACTGGAGTCAAGCTATCCTGGCTGAAAATGGCTGATAGCCAAAAACCGGTCCTAGGATGCTTGATTCCGGTCCAGGGAAGACATGGCTTGGCAGTTCGGGCTGGACTGTTCCCATGAGGCACAGGGTCAAAGGCTGATTTGCATATGTACATGTCTTAACTGGGGTGGTGTGGAGTGCAAAAAAACGATGGATTTAGGCCCTTATCTCTGTACTGGGGTGAATGTATGCCATTGTTCTGTGGTCTGTCCATCAATTGTTGTTTATGCATTTGTCACCCCTAGTGGGACGGGTATGCTCAGACGTGAGACCTGTGGTTTCCACACCACTGGAGTCAAGGTATCCTTGCTGAAGAAGGCTGATAACCAGAAGACGGTCCTAGGATGCTTGATTCTGGTCCAGGGAAGACATGGCTTGGCAGTTCGGGCTGGACTGTTCCCATGAGGCACAGGGTCAAGGCTGATATGCATATGACCATGTCTGAACTGGGGTGGTGTGTAGTGCAAAAAAACGATGGATTTAGGACCAGATCTCTGTACTGGGGTGAATGTATGACATTGTTCTGCATTCTGTCCATCAATCGTTGTTTTTGCATTTGTCACCCGAGTTGGACGGGTATGCTCAGACGTGAGTCCCGTGCTTTCCACACCACTGGAGTCAAGCTATCCTGGCTGAAAATGGCTGATAGCCAAAAACCGGTCCTAGGATGCTTGATTCCGGTCCAGGGAAGACATGGCTTGGCAGTTCGGGCTGGACTGTTCCCATGAGGCACAGGGTCAAAGGCTGATTTGCATATGTACATGTCTTAACTGGGGTGGTGTGGAGTGCAAAAAAATGATGGATTTAGGCCCTTATCTCTGTACTGGGGTGAATGTATGCCATTGTTCTGTGGTCTGTCCATCAATTGTTGTTTTTGCATTTGTCACCCCGAGTGGGACAGGTATGCTCAGACGTGAGTCCCGTGCTTTCCACACCACTGGAGTCAAGCTATCCTGGCTGAAGATGGCTGATAGCCAGAAACCGGTCCTAGGATGCTTTATTCTGGTCCAGGGAAGACATGGCTTGGCAGTTCGGGCAGGATTGTTCCAACGAGGCACAGGGTCTTGGCTGTTTTTCATATGTCCATCTCTGAACTGGGGTGGTGTGGAGTGCAAAAAACGATGGATTTAGGCCCAGATCTCTGTACTGGGTTTAATGTATGACAATTTTCTGCATTCTGTCCATCAATTGTTGTTTTTGCATTTGTCACCCGAGTGGGACGGGTATGCTCAGACGTGAGTCCCGTGCTTTCCACACCACTGGAGTCAAGCTATCCTGGCTGAAGACGGCTGATAGCCAGTAACCGATCCTAGGATGCTTGATTCCGGTCCAGGGAAGACATGGCTTGGCAGCTCGGGCTTGACTGTTCCCATGAGGCACAGGGTCAAGGCTGATTTGCATATGGCCATGTCTGAACTGGGGTGGTTTGGAGTGCAAAAAACTATAGATTTAGGCCCAGATCTCTGTACTGGGGTGAATGTATGACATTGTTCTGCATTCTGTCCATCAATTGTTGTTTTTGCATTTGTCACCCCGAGTGGGTCAGGTATGCTCAGACGTGAGTCCCGTGCTTTCCACACCACTGGAGTCAAGCTATCCTGGCTGAAGACGGCTGATAGCCAGAAACCGGTCCTAGGATGCTTGATTCCGGTCCAGGGAATACATGGCTTGGCAGTTCAAGCTGGACTGTTCCCATGAGGCACAGGGTCAAGGCTGATATGCATATGACCATGTCGGAACTGGGGTGGTGTGTAGTGCAAAAAAACGATGGATTTAGGACCAGATCTCTGTACTTGGGTGAATGTATGCCATTGTTCTGCGTTCTGTCCATCAATCGTTGTTTTTGCATTTGTCACCCCGAGTGGGACGGGTATGCTCAGACATGAGTCCCGTGCTTTCCACACCACTGGAGTCAAGCTATCCTGGCTGAAAATGGCTGATAGCCAAAAACCGGTCCTAGGATGCTTGATTCCGGTCCAGGGAAGACATGGCTTGGCAGTTCGGGCTGGACTGTTCCCATGAGGCACAGGGTCAAAGGCTGATTTGCATATGTACATGTCTTAACTGGGGTGGTGTGGAGTGCAAAAAAACGATGGATTTAGGCCCTTATCTCTGTACTGGGGTGAATGTATGCCATTGTTCTGTGGTCTGTCCATCAATTGTTGTTTATGCATTTGTCACCCCGAGTGGGACGGGTATGCTCAGACTTGAGACCTGTGGTTTCCACACCACTGGAGTCAAGGTATCCTTGCTGAAGAAGGCTGATAACCAGAAGACGGTCCTAGGATGCTTGATTCTGGTCCAGGGAAGACATGGCTTGGCAGTTCGGGCTGGACTGTTCCCATGAGGCACAGGGTCAAGGCTGATATGCATATGACCATGTCTGAACTGGGGTGGTGTGTAGTGCAAAAAAACGATGGATTTAGGCCCAGATTTCTGTACTGGGGTGAATGTATGACATTGTTCTGCATTCTGTCCATCAATCGTTGTTTTTGCATTTGTCACCCCGAGTGGGACGGGTATGCTCAGACGTGAGTCCCGTGCTTTCCACACCACTGGAGTCAAGCTATCCTGGCTGAAAATGGCTGATAGCCAAAAACCGGTCCTAGGATGCTTGATTCCGGTCCAGGGAAGACATGGCTTGGCAGTTCGGGCTGGACTGTTCCCATGAGGCACAGGGTCAAAGGCTGATTTGCATATGTACATGTCTTAACTGGGGTGGTGTGGAGTGCAAAAAAACGATGGATTTAGGCCCTTATCTCTGTACTGGGGTGAATGTATGCCTTTGTTCTGTGGTCTGTCCATCAATTGTTGTTTATGCATTTGTCACCCCGAGTGGGACGGGTATGCTCAGACGTGAGACCTGTGGTTTCCACACCACTGGAGTCAAGGTATCCTTGCTGAAGAAGGCTGATAACCAGAAGACGGTCCTAGGATGCTTGATTCTGGTCCAGGGAAGACATGGCTTGGCAGTTCGGGCTGGACTGTTCCCATGAGGCACAGGGTCAAGGCTGATTTGCATATGGCCATGTCTGAACTGGGGTGGTGTGGAGTGCAAAAAGACAATGGATTTAGGCCCAGATCTCTGTACTGGGTTTAATGTATGACATTTTTCTGCATTCTGTCCATCAATTGTTGTTTTTGCATTTGTCACCCCGAGTGGGACAGGTATGCTCAGACGTGAGTCCCGTGCTTTCCACACCACTGGAGTCAAGCTATCCTGGCTGAAGATGGCTGATAGCCAGAAACCGGTCCTAGGATGCTTGATTCTGGTCCAGGGAAGACATGGCTTGGCAGTTTGGGCTGGATTGTTCCAACGAGGCACAGGGTCTTGGCTGTTTTTCATATGGCCATGTCTGAACTGGGGTGGTGTGGAGTGCAAAAAACGATGGATTTAGGCCCAGATCTCTGTACTGGGTTTAATGTATGACAATTTTCTGCATTCTGTCCATCAATTGTTGTTTTTGCATTTGTCACCCGAGTGGGACGGGTATGCTCAGACGTGAGTCCCGTGCTTTCCACACCACTGGAGTCAAGCTATCCTGGCTGAAGACGGCTGATAGCCAGTAACCGATCCTAGGATGCTTGATTCCGGTCCAGGGATGACATGGCTTGGCAGTTCGGGCTGGACTGTTTCCTTGAGGCACAGGGTCAAGGCTGATTTGCATATGGCCATGTCTGAACTGGGGTGGTGTGGAGTGCAAAAAAACAATGGATTTAGGCCCACATCTCTGTACTGGGGTGAATGTATGACATTGTTCTGCATTCTGTCCATCAATTGTTGTTTTTGCATTTGTCACCCCGAGTGGGACGGGTATGCTCAGACGTGAGTCCCGTGTTTTCCACACCACTGGAGTCAAGCTATCCTGGCTGAAGACGGCTGATAGCCAGAAACCGGTCCTAGGATGCTTGATTCCGGTCCAGGGAAGACATGGCTTGGCAGCTCGGGCTTGACTGTTCCCATGAGGCACAGGGTAAAGGCTGATTTGCATATGGCCATGTCTGAACTGGGGTGGATTGGAGTGCAAAAAACTATAGATTTAGGCCCAGGTCTCTGTACTGGGGTGAATGTATGGCATTGTTCTGCATTCTGTCCATCAATTGTTCTTTTTGCATTTGTCACCCCGAGTGGGTCGGGTATGCTCAGACGTGAGTCCCGTGCTTTCCACACCACTGGAGTCAAGCTATCCTGGCTGAAGACGGCTGATAGCCAGAAACCGGTCCTAGGATGCTTGATTCCGGTCCAGGGAATACATGGCTTGGCAGTTCAAGCTGGACTGTTCCCATGAGGCACAGGGTCAAGGCTGATTTGCATATGACCATGTCTGAACTGGGGTGCTGTGTAGTGCAAAAAAACGATGGATTTAGGCCCAGATCTCTGTACTGGGGTGAATGTATGACATGGTTCTGCATTCTGTCCATCAATCGTTGTTTTTGCATTTGTCACCCCGAGTGGGACGGGTATGCTCAGACGTGAGTCCCGTGCTTTCCACACCACTGGAGTCAAGCTATCCTGGCTGAAAATGGCTGATAGCCAGAAACCGGTCCTAGGATGCTTGATTCCGGTCCAGGGAAGACATGGCTTGGCAGTTCGGGCTGGACTGTTCCCATGAGGCACAGGGTCAAAGGCTGATTTGCATATGTATATGTCTTACCTGGGGTGGTGTGGAGTGCAAAGAAACGATGGATTTAGGCCCTTATCTCTGTACTGGGGTGAATGTATGCCATTGTTCTGTGGTCTGTCCATCAATTGTTGTTTATGCATTTGTCACCCCGAGTGGGACGGGTATGCTCAGACGTGAGACTTGTGGTTTCCACACCACTGGAGTCAAGGTATCCTTGCTGAAGAAGGCTGATAACCAGAAGACGGTCCTAGGGTGCTTGATTCTGGTCCAGGGAAGACATGGCTTGGCAGTTTGCGCTGGACTGTTCCCATGAGGCACAGGGTCAAGGCTGATTTGCATATGGCCATGTCTGAACTGGGGTGGTGTGGAGTGCAAAAAGACGATGGATTTAGGCCCAGGTCTCTGTACTGGGGTTACTGTATGACATTTTTCTGCATTCTGTCCATCAATTGTTGTTTTTGCATTTGTCACCCCGAGTGGGACAGGTATGCTCAGACGTGAGTCCCGTGCTTTCCACACCACTGGAGTCAAGCTATCCTGGCTGAAGATGGCTGATAGCCAGAAACCGGTCCTAGGATGCTTGATTCTGGTCCAGGGAAGACATGGCTTGGCAGTTCGGGCTGGATTGTTCCAACGAGGCACAGGGTCTTGGCTGTTTTTCATATGGCCATGTCTGAACTGGGGTGGTGTGGAGTGCAAAAAACGATGGATTTAGGCCCAGATCTCTGTACTGGGTTTAATGTATGACAATTTTCTGCATTCTGTCCATCAATTGTTGTTTTTGCATTTGTCACCCGAGTGGGACGGGTATGCTCAGACGTGAGTCCTGTGCTTTCCACACCACTGGAGTCAAGCTATCCTGGCTGAAGACGGCTGATAGCCAGTAACCGATCCTAGGATGCTTGATTCCGGTCCAGGGAAGACATGGCTTGGCAGCTCGGGCTTGACTGTTCCCATGAGGCACAGGGTCAAGGCTGATTTGCATATGGCCATGTCTGAACTGGGGTGGTTTGGAGTGCAAAAAACTATAGATTTAGGCCCAGGTCTCTGTACTGGGGTGAATGTATGACATTGTTCTGCATTCTGTCCATCAATTGTTGTTTTTGCGTTTGTCACCCCGAGTGGGTCGGGTATGCTCAGACGTGAGTCCCGTGCTTTCCACACCACTGGAGTCAAGCTATCCTGGCTGAAGACGGCTGATAGCCAGAAACCGGTCCTAGGATGCTTGATTCCGGTCCAGGGAATACATGGCTTGGCAGTTCAAGCTGGGCTGTTCCCATGAGGCACAGGGTCAAGGCTGATATGCATATGACCATGTCGGAACTGGGGTGGTGTGTAGTGCAAAAAAACGATGGATTTAGGACCAGATCTCTGTACTTGGGTGAATGTATGCCATTGTTCTGCATTCTGTCCATCAATCGTTGTTTTTGCATTTGTCACCCCGAGTGGGACGGGTATGCTCAGACGTGAGTCCCGTGCTTTCCACACCACTGGAGTCAAGCTATCCTGGCTGAAAATGGCTGATAGCCAAAAACCGGTCCTAGGATGCTTGATTCCGGTCCAGGGAAGACATGGCTTGGCAGTTCGGGCTGGACTGTTCCCGTGAGGCACAGGGTCAAAGGCTGATTTGCATATGTACATGTCTTAACTGGGGTGGTGTGGAGTGCAAAAAAACGATGGATTTAGGCCCTTATCTCTGTACTGGGGTGAATGTATGCCATTGTTCTGTGGTCTGTCCATCAATTGTTGTTTATGCATTTGTCACCCCGAGTGGGACGGGTATGCTCAGACGTGAGACCTGTGGTTTCCACACCACTGGAGTCAAGGTATCCTTGCTGAAGAAGGCTGATAACCAGAAGACGGTCCTAGGATGCTTGATTCTGGTCCAGGGAAGACATGGCTTGGCAGTTCGGGCTGGACTGTTCCCATGAGGCACAGGGTCAAGGCTGATATGCATATGACCATGTCTGAACTGGGGTGGTGTGTAGTGCAAGAAAACGATGGATTTAGGCCCAGATCTCTGTACTGGGGTGAATGTATGACATTGTTCTGCATTCTGTCCATCAATCGTTGTTTTTGCATTTGTCACCCCGAGTGGGACGGGTATGCTCAGACGTGAGTCCCGTGCTTTCCACACCACTGGAGTCAAGCTATCCTGGCTGAAAATGGCTGATAGCCAAAAACCGGTCCTAGGATGCTTGATTCTGGTCCAGGGAAGACATGGCTTGGCAGTTCGGGCTGGACTGTTCCCATGAGGCACAGGGTCAAAGGCTGATTTGCATATGTACATGTCTTAACTGGGGTGGTCTGGAGTGCAAAAAAACGATGGATTTAGGCCCTTATCTCTGTACTGGGGTGAATGTATGCCATTGTTCTGTGGTCTGTCCATCAATTGTTGTTTATGCATTTGTCACCCCGAGTGGGACGGGTATGCTCAGACGTGAGACCTGTGGTTTCCACACCACTGGAGTCAAGGTATCCTTGCTGAAGAAGGCTGATAACCAGAAGACGGTCCTAGGATGCTTGATTCTGGTCCAGGGAAGACATGGCTTGGCAGTTCGGGCTGGACTGTTCCAACGAGGCACAGGGTCTTGGCTGTTTTTCATATGGCCATGTCTGAACTGGGGTGGTGTGGAGTGCAAAAAACGATGGATTTAGGCCCAGATCTCTGTACTGGGTTTAATGTATGACAATTTTCTGCATTCTGTCCATCAATTGTTGTTTTTGCATTTGTCACCCGAGTGGGACGGGTATGCTCAGACGTGAGTCCCGTGCTTTCCACATCACTGGAGTCAAGCTATCCTGGCTGAAGACGGCTGATAGCCAGTAACCGATCCTAGGATGCTTGATTCCGGTCCAGGGATGACATGGCTTGGCAGTTCGGGCTGGACTGTTTCCTTGAGGCACAGGGTCAAGGCTGATTTGCATATGGCCATGTCTGAACTGGGGTGGTGTGGAGTGCAAAAAAACTATGGATTTAGGCCCAGATCTCTGTACTGGGGTGAATGTATGACATTGTTCTGCATTCTGTCCATCAATTGTTGTTTTTGCATTTGTCACCCCGAGTGGGACGGGTATGCTCAGACGTGAGTCCCGTGTTTTCCACACCACTGGAGTCAAGCTATCCTGGCTGAAGACGGCTGATAGCCAGAAACCGGTCCTAGGATGCTTGATTCCGGTCCAGGGAAGACATGGCTTGGCAGCTCGGGCTTGACTGTTCCCATGAGGCACAGGGTAAAGGCTGATTTGCATATGGCCATGTCTGAACTGGGGTGGATTGGAGTGCAAAAAACTATAGATTTAGGCCCAGGTCTCTGTACTGGGGTGAATGTATGGCATTGTTCTGCATTCTGTCCATCAATTGTTCTTTTTGCATTTGTCACCCCGAGTGGGTCGGGTATGCTCAGACGTGAGTCCCGTGCTTTCCACACCACTGGAGTCAAGCTATCCTGGCTGAAGACGGCTGATAGCCAGAAACCGGTCCTAGGATGCTTGATTCCGGTCCAGGGAATACATGGCTTGGCAGTTCAAGCTGGACTGTTCCCATGAGGCACAGGGTCAAGGCTGATTTGCATATGACCATGTCTGAACTGGGGTGCTGTGTAGTGCAAAAAAACGATGGATTTAGGCCCAGATCTCTGTACTGGGGTGAATGTATGACATGGTTCTGCATTCTGTCCATCAATCATTGTTTTTGCATTTGTCACCCCGAGAGGGACGGGTATGCTCAGACGTGAGTCCCGTGCTTTCCACACCACTGGAGTCAAGCTATCCTGGCTGAAAATGGCTGATAGCCAGAAACCGGTCCTAGGATGCTTGATTCCGGTCCAGGGAAGACATGGCTTGGCAGTTCGGGCTGGACTGTTCCCATGAGGCACAGGGTCAAAGGCTGATTTGCATATGTACATGTCTTAACTGGGGTGGTGTGGAGTGCAAAGAAACGATGGATTTAGGCCCTTATCTCTGTACTGGGGTGAATGTATGCCATTGTTCTGTGGTCTGTCCATCAATTGTTGTTTATGCATTTGTCACCCCGAGTGGGACGGGTATGCTCAGACGTGAGACTTGTGGTTTCCACACCACTGGAGTCAAGGTATCCTTGCTGAAGAAGGCTGATAACCAGAAGACGGTCCTAGGATGCTTGATTCTGGTCCAGGGAAGACATGGCTTGGCAGTTCGCGCTGGACTGTTCCCATGAGGCACAGGGTCAAGGCTGATTTGCATATGGCCATGTCTGAACTGGGGTGGTGTGGAGTGCAAAAAGACGATGGATTTAGGCCCAGATCTCTGTACTGGGGTTACTGTATGACATTTTTCTGCATTCTGTCCATCAATTGTTGTTTTTGCATTTGTCACCCCGAGTGGGACAGTTATGCTCAGACGTGAGTCCCGTGCTTTCCACACCACTGGAGTCAAGCTATCCTGGCTGAAGATGGCTGATAGCCAGAAACCGGTCCTAGGATGCTTGATTCTGGTCCAGGGAAGACATGGCTTGGCAGTTCGGGCTGGATTGTTCCAACGAGGCACAGGGTCTTGGCTGTTTTTCATATGGCCATGTCTGAACTGGGGTGGTGTGGAGTGCAAAAAACGATGGATTTAGGCCCAGATCTCTGTACTGGGTTTAATGTATGACAATTTTCTGCATTCTGTCCATCAATTGTTGTTTTTGCATTTGTCACCCGAGTGGGACGAGTATGCTCAGACGTGAGTCCCGTGCTTTCCACACCACTGGAGTCAAGCTATCCTGGCTGAAGACGGCTGATAGCCAGTAACCGATCCTAGGATGCTTGATTCCGGTCCAGGGAAGACATGGCTTGGCAGCTCGGGCTGGACTGTTCCCATGAGGCACAGGGTCAAGGCTGATTTGCATATGGCCATGTCTGAACTGGGGTGGTGTGGAGTGCAAAAAAACGATGGATTTAGGCCCAGATCCCTGTACTGGGGTGAATGTATGACATTGTTCTGCATTCTGTCCATCAATGGTTGTTTTTGCATTTGTCACCCCGAGTGGGACGGGTATGCTCAGACGTGAGTCCCGTGCTTTCCACACCACTGGAGTCAAGCTATCCTGGCTGAAGATGGCTGATAGCCAGAAACAGGTCCTAGGATGCTTGATTCCGGTCCAGGGAAGACATGGCTTGGCAGTTCTGGCTGGACTGTTCCCATGAGGCACAGGGTGAAGGCTGATTTTCATATGGCCATGTCTGAACTCGGGAGGTGTGGAGTGCAAAAACACGATGGATTTATGCCCAGATCTCTGTACTTGGGTGATTGTATGACATTGTTCCGCATTCTGTCCATCAATTGTTGTTTTTGCATTTGTCAACCCGAGTGGGACGGGTATGCTCAGGACGTGAGTCCCGTGCTGTCCACACCACTGGAGTCAAGCTATCCTGGCTGAAAATGGCTGATAGCCAAAAACCGGTCCTAGAATGCTTGATTCCGGTCTAGGGAAGACATGGCTTGGCAGTTTGGGCTGGACTGTTCCCATGAGGCACAGGGTCAAAGGCTGATTTGCATATGTACATGTCTTAACTGGGGTGGTGTGGAGTGCAAAAAAACGATGGATTTAGGCCCTTATCTCTGTACTGGGGTAAATGTATGCCATTGTTCTGTGGTCTGTCCATCAATTGTTGTTTATGCATTTGTCACCCCGAGTGGGACGGGTATGCTCAGACGTGAGACCTGTGGTTTCCACACCACTGGAGTCAAGGTATCCTTGCTGAAGAAGGCTGATAACCAGAAGACGGTCCTAGGATGCTTGATTCTGGTCCAGGGAAGACATGGCTTGGCAGTTCGGGCTGGACTGTTCCCATGAGGCACAGGGTCAAGGCTGATATGCATATGACCATGTCTGAACTGGGGTGGTGTGTAGTGCAAAAAAACGATGGATTTAGGACCAGATCTCTGTACTGGGGTGAATGTATGACATTGTTCTGCATTCTGTCCATCAATCGTTGTTTTTGCATTTGTCACCCGAGTTGGACGGGTATGCTCAGACGTGAGTCCCGTGCTTTCCACACCACTGGAGTCAAGCTATCCTGGCTGAAAATGGCTGATAGCCAAAAACCGGTCCTAGGATGCTTGATTCCGGTCCAGGGAAGACATGGCTTGGCAGTTCGGGCTGGACTGTTCCCATGAGGCACAGGGTCAAAGGCTGATTTGCATATGTACATGTCTTAACTGGGGTGGTGTGGAGTGCAAAAAAATGATGGATTTAGGCCCTTATCTCTGTACTGGGGTGAATGTATGCCATTGTTCTGTGGTCTGTCCATCAATTGTTGTTTTTGCATTTGTCACCCCGAGTGGGACAGGTATGCTCAGACGTGAGTCCCGTGCTTTCCACACCACTGGAGTCAAGCTATCCTGGCTGAAGATGGCTGATAGCCAGAAACCGGTCCTAGGATGCTTTATTCTGGTCCAGGGAAGACATGGCTTGGCAGTTCGGGCAGGATTGTTCCAACGAGGCACAGGGTCTTGGCTGTTTTTCATATGTCCATGTCTGAACTGGGGTGGTGTGGAGTGCAAAAAACGATGGATTTAGGCCCAGATCTCTGTACTGGGTTTAATGTATGACAATTTTCTGCATTCTGTCCATCAATTGTTGTTTTTGCATTTGTCACCCGAGTGGGACGGGTATGCTCAGACGTGAGTCCCGTGCTTTCCACACCACTGGAGTCAAGCTATCCTGGCTGAAGACGGCTGATAGCCAGTAACCGATCCTAGGATGCTTGATTCCGGTCCAGGGAAGACATGGCTTGGCAGCTCGGGCTTGACTGTTCCCATGAGGCACAGGGTCAAGGCTGATTTGCATATGGCCATGTCTGAACTGGGGTGGTTTGGAGTGCAAAAAACTATAGATTTAGGCCCAGGTCTCTGTACTGGGGTGAATGTATGACATTGTTCTGCATTCTGTCCATCAATTGTTGTTTTTGCATTTGTCACCCCGAGTGGGTCGGGTATGCTCAGACGTGAGTCCCGTGCTTTCCACACCACTGGAGTCAAGCTATCCTGGCTGAAGACGGCTGATAGCCAGAAACCGGTCCTAGGATGCTTGATTCCGGTCCAGGGAATACATGGCTTGGCAGTTCAAGCTGGACTGTTCCCATGAGGCACAGGGTCAAGGCTGATATGCATATGACCATGTCGGAACTGG
This sequence comes from Lissotriton vulgaris, assembly GCF_964263255.1. NCBI lineage: Eukaryota > Metazoa > Chordata > Amphibia > Caudata > Salamandridae > Lissotriton > Lissotriton vulgaris. The sequence goes on from NC_141687.1 coordinate 311,832,052, forward strand.
GGTGGTGTGTAGTGCAAAAAAACGATGGATTTAGGACCAGATCTCTGTACTTGGGTGAATGTATGCCATTGTTCTGCATTCTGTCCATCAATCGTTGTTTTTGCATTTGTCACCCCGAGTGGGACGGGTATGCTCAGACATGAGTCCCGTGCTTTCCACACCACTGGAGTCAAGCTATCCTGGCTGAAAATGGCTGATAGCCAAAAACCGGTCCTAGGATGCTTGATTCCGATCCAGGGAAGACATGGCTTGGCAGTTCGGGCTGGACTGTTCCCATGAGGCACAGGGTCAAAGGCTGATTTGCATATGTACATGTCTTAACTGGGGTGGTGTGGAGTGCAAAAAAACGATGGATTTAGGCCCTTATCTCTGTACTGGGGTGAATGTATGCCATTGTTCTGTGGTCTGTCCATCAATTGTTGTTTATGCATTTGTCACCCCGAGTGGGACGGGTATGCTCAGACGTGAGACCTGTGGTTTCCACACCACTGGAGTCAAGGTATCCTTGCTGAAGAAGGCTGATAACCAGAAGACGGTCCTAGGATGCTTGATTCTGGTCCAGGGAAGACATGGCTTGGCAGTTCGGGCTGGACTGTTCCCATGAGGCACAGGGTCAAGGCTGATATGCATATGACCATGTCTGAACTGGGGTGGTGTGTAGTGCAAAAAAACGATGGATTTAGGACCAGATCTCTGTACTGGGGTGAATGTATGACATTGTTCTGCATTCTGTCCATCAATCGTTGTTTTTGCATTTGTCACCCGAGTTGGACGGGTATGCTCAGACGTGAGTCCCGTGCTTTCCACACCACTGGAGTCAAGCTATCCTGGCTGAAAATGGCTGATAGCCAAAAACCGGTCCTAGGATGCTTGATTCCGGTCCAGGGAAGACATGGCTTGGCAGTTCGGGCTGGACTGTTCCCATGAGGCACAGGGTCAAAGGCTGATTTGCATATGTACATGTCTTAACTGGGGTGGTGTGGAGTGCAAAAAAATGATGGATTTAGGCCCTTATCTCTGTACTGGGGTGAATGTATGCCATTGTTCTGTGGTCTGTCCATCAATTGTTGTTTTTGCATTTGTCACCCCGAGTGGGACAGGTATGCTCAGACGTGAGTCCCGTGCTTTCCACACCACTGGAGTCAAGCTATCCTGGCTGAAGATGGCTGATAGCCAGAAACCGGTCCTAGGATGCTTTATTCTGGTCCAGGGAAGACATGGCTTGGCAGTTCGGGCAGGATTGTTCCAACGAGGCACAGGGTCTTGGCTGTTTTTCATATGTCCATGTCTGAACTGGGGTGGTGTGGAGTGCAAAAAACGATGGATTTAGGCCCAGATCTCTGTACTGGGTTTAATGTATGACAATTTTCTGCATTCTGTCCATCAATTGTTGTTTTTGCATTTGTCACCCGAGTGGGACGGGTATGCTCAGACGTGAGTCCCGTGCTTTCCACACCACTGGAGTCAAGCTATCCTGGCTGAAGACGGCTGATAGCCAGTAACCGATCCTAGGATGCTTGATTCCGGTCCAGGGAAGACATGGCTTGGCAGCTCGGGCTTGACTGTTCCCATGAGGCACAGGGTCAAGGCTGATTTGCATATGGCCATGTCTGAACTGGGGTGGTTTGGAGTGCAAAAAACTATAGATTTAGGCCCAGATCTCTGTACTGGGGTGAATGTATGACATTGTTCTGCATTCTGTCCATCAATTGTTGTTTTTGCATTTGTCACCCCGAGTGGGTCAGGTATGCTCAGACGTGAGTCCCGTGCTTTCCACACCACTGGAGTCAAGCTATCCTGGCTGAAGACGGCTGATAGCCAGAAACCGGTCCTAGGATGCTTGATTCCGGTCCAGGGAATACATGGCTTGGCAGTTCAAGCTGGACTGTTCCCATGAGGCACAGGGTCAAGGCTGATATGCATATGACCATGTCGGAACTGGGGTGGTGTGTAGTGCAAAAAAACGATGGATTTAGGACCAGATCTCTGTACTTGGGTGAATGTATGCCATTGTTCTGCATTCTGTCCATCAATCGTTGTTTTTGCATTTGTCACCCCGAGTGGGACGGGTATGCTCAGACATGAGTCCCGTGCTTTCCACACCACTGGAGTCAAGCTATCCTGGCTGAAAATGGCTGATAGCCAAAAACCGGTCCTAGGATGCTTGATTCCGGTCCAGGGAAGACATGGCTTGGCAGTTCGGGCTGGACTGTTCCCATGAGGCACAGGGTCAAAGGCTGATTTGCATATGTACATGTCTTAACTGGGGTGGTGTGGAGTGCAAAAAAACGATGGATTTAGGCCCTTATCTCTGTACTGGGGTGAATGTATGCCATTGTTCTGTGGTCTGTCCATCAATTGTTGTTTATGCATTTGTCACCCCGAGTGGGACGGGTATGCTCAGACGTGAGACCTGTGGTTTCCACACCACTGGAGTCAAGGTATCCTTGCTGAAGAAGGCTGATAACCAGAAGACGGTCCTAGGATGCTTGATTCTGGTCCAGGGAAGACATGGCTTGGCAGTTCGGGCTGGACTGTTCCCATGAGGCACAGGGTCAAGGCTGATATGCATATGACCATGTCTGAACTGGGGTGGTGTGTAGTGCAAAAAAACGATGGATTTAGGCCCAGATCTCTGTACTGGGGTGAATGTATGACATTGTTCTGCATTCTGTCCATCAATCGTTGTTTTTGCATTTGTCACCCCGAGTGGGACGGGTATGCTCAGACGTGAGTCCCGTGCTTTCCACACCACTGGAGTCAAGCTATCCTGGCTGAAAATGGCTGATAGCCAAAAACCGGTCCTAGGATGCTTGATTCCGGTCCAGGGAAGACATGGCTTGGCAGTTCGGGCTGGACTGTTCCCATGAGGCACAGGGTCAAAGGCTGATTTGCATATGTACATGTCTTAACTGGGGTGGTGTGGAGTGCAAAAAAACGATGGATTTAGGCCCTTATCTCTGTACTGGGGTGAATGTATGCCATTGTTCTGTGGTCTGTCCATCAATTGTTGTTTATGCATTTGTCACCCCGAGTGGGACGGGTATGCTCAGACGTGAGACCTGTGGTTTCCACACCACTGGAGTCAAGGTATCCTTGCTGAAGAAGGCTGATAACCAGAAGACGGTCCTAGGATGCTTGATTCTGGTCCAGGGAAGACATGGCTTGGCAGTTCGGGCTGGACTGTTCCCATGAGGCACAGGGTCAAGGCTGATTTGCATATGGCCATGTCTGAACTGGGGTGGTGTGGAGTGCAAAAAGACAATGGATTTAGGCCCAGATCTCTGTACTGGGTTTAATGTATGACATTTTTCTGCATTCTGTCCATCAATTGTTGTTTTTGCATTTGTCACCCCGAGTGGGACAGGTATGCTCAGACGTGAGTCCCGTGCTTTCCACACCACTGGAGTCAAGCTATCCTGGCTGAAGATGGCTGATAGCCAGAAACCGGTCCTAGGATGCTTGATTCTGGTCCAGGGAAGACATGGCTTGGCAGTTTGGGCTGGATTGTTCCAACGAGGCACAGGGTCTTGGCTGTTTTTCATATGGCCATGTCTGAACTGGGGTGGTGTGGAGTGCAAAAAACGATGGATTTAGGCCCAGATCTCTGTACTGGGTTTAATGTATGACAATTTTCTGCATTCTGTCCATCAATTGTTGTTTTTGCATTTGTCACCCGAGTGGGACGGGTATGCTCAGACGTGAGTCCCGTGCTTTCCACACCACTGGAGTCAAGCTATCCTGGCTGAAGACGGCTGATAGCCAGTAACCGATCCTAGGATGCTTGATTCCGGTCCAGGGATGACATGGCTTGGCAGTTCGGGCTGGACTGTTTCCTTGAGGCACAGGGTCAAGGCTGATTTGCATATGGCCATGTCTGAACTGGGGTGGTGTGGAGTGCAAAAAAACAATGGATTGAGGCCCACATCTCTGTACTGGGGTGAATGTATGACATTGTTCTGCATTCTGTCCATCAATTGTTGTTTTTGCATTTGTCACCCCGAGTGGGACGGGTATGCTCAGACGTGAGTCCCGTGTTTTCCACACCACTGGAGTCAAGCTATCCTGGCTGAAGACGGCTGATAGCCAGAAACCGGTCCTAGGATGCTTGATTCCGGTCCAGGGAAGACATGGCTTGGCAGCTCGGGCTTGACTGTTCCCATGAGGCACAGGGTAAAGGCTGATTTGCATATGGCCATGTCTGAACTGGGGTGGATTGGAGTGCAAAAAACTATAGATTTAGGCCCAGGTCTCTGTACTGGGGTGAATGTATGGCATTGTTCTGCATTCTGTCCATCAATTGTTCTTTTTGCATTTGTCACCCCGAGTGGGTCGGGTATGCTCAGACGTGAGTCCCGTGCTTTCCACACCACTGGAGTCAAGCTATCCTGGCTGAAGACGGCTGATAGCCAGAAACCGGTCCTAGGATGCTTGATTCCGGTCCAGGGAATACATGGCTTGGCAGTTCAAGCTGGACTGTTCCCATGAGGCACAGGGTCAAGGCTGATTTGCATATGACCATGTCTGAACTGGGGTGCTGTGTAGTGCAAAAAAACGATGGATTTAGGCCCAGATCTCTGTACTGGGGTGAATGTATGACATGGTTCTGCATTCTGTCCATCAATCGTTGTTTTTGCATTTGTCACCCCGAGTGGGACGGGTATGCTCAGACGTGAGTCCCGTGCTTTCCACACCACTGGAGTCAAGCTATCCTGGCTGAAAATGGCTGATAGCCAGAAACCGGTCCTAGGATGCTTGATTCCGGTCCAGGGAAGACATGGCTTGGCAGTTCGGGCTGGACTGTTCCCATGAGGCACAGGGTCAAAGGCTGATTTGCATATGTACATGTCTTAACTGGGGTGGTGTGGAGTGCAAAGAAACGATGGATTTAGGCCCTTATCTCTGTACTGGGGTGAATGTATGCCATTGTTCTGTGGTCTGTCCATCAATTGTTGTTTATGCATTTGTCACCCCGAGTGGGACGGGTATGCTCAGACGTGAGACTTGTGGTTTCCACACCACTGGAGTCAAGGTATCCTTGCTGAAGAAGGCTGATAACCAGAAGACGGTCCTAGGATGCTTGATTCTGGTCCAGGGAAGACATGGCTTGGCAGTTCGCGCTGGACTGTTCCCATGAGGCACAGGGTCAAGGCTGATTTGCATATGGCCATGTCTGAACTGGGGTGGTGTGGAGTGCAAAAAGACGATGGATTTAGGCCCAGGTCTCTGTACTGGGGTTACTGTATGACATTTTTCTGCATTCTGTCCATCAATTGTTGTTTTTGCATTTGTCACCCCGAGTGGGACAGGTATGCTCAGACGTGAGTCCCGTGCTTTCCACACCACTGGAGTCAAGCTATCCTGGCTGAAGATGGCTGATAGCCAGAAACCGGTCCTAGGATGCTTGATTCTGGTCCAGGGAAGACATGGCTTGGCAGTTCGGGCTGGATTGTTCCAACGAGGCACAGGGTCTTGGCTGTTTTTCATATGGCCATGTCTGAACTGGGGTGGTGTGGAGTGCAAAAAACGATGGATTTAGGCCCAGATCTCTGTACTGAGTTTAATGTATGACAATTTTCTGCATTCTGTCCATCAATTGTTGTTTTTGCATTTGTCACCCGAGTGGGACGGGTATGCTCAGACGTGAGTCCTGTGCTTTCCACACCACTGGAGTCAAGCTATCCTGGCTGAAGACGGCTGATAGCCAGTAACCGATCCTAGGATGCTTGATTCCGGTCCAGGGAAGACATGGCTTGGCAGCTCGGGCTTGACTGTTCCCATGAGGCACAGGGTCAAGGCTGATTTGCATATGGCCATGTCTGAACTGGGGTGGTTTGGAGTGCAAAAAACTATAGATTTAGGCCCAGGTCTCTGTACTGGGGTGAATGTATGACATTGTTCTGCATTCTGTCCATCAATTGTTGTTTTTGCGTTTGTCACCCCGTGTGGGTCGGGTATGCTCAGACGTGAGTCCCGTGCTTTCCACACCACTGGAGTCAAGCTATCCTGGCTGAAGACGGCTGATAGCCAGAAACCGGTCCTAGGATGCTTGATTCCGGTCCAGGGAATACATGGCTTGGCAGTTCAAGCTGGGCTGTTCCCATGAGGCACAGGGTCAAGGCTGATATGCATATGACCATGTCGGAACTGGGGTGGTGTGTAGTGCAAAAAAACGATGGATTTAGGACCAGATCTCTGTACTTGGGTGAATGTATGCCATTGTTCTGCATTCTGTCCATCAATCGTTGTTTTTGCATTTGTCACCCCGAGTGGGACGGGTATGCTCAGACGTGAGTCCCGTGCTTTCCACACCACTGGAGTCAAGCTATCCTGGCTGAAAATGGCTGATAGCCAAAAACCGGTCCTAGGATGCTTGATTCCGGTCCAGGGAAGACATGGCTTGGCAGTTCGGGCTGGACTGTTCCCGTGAGGCACAGGGTCAAAGGCTGATTTGCATATGTACATGTCTTAACTGGGGTGGTGTGGAGTGCAAAAAAACGATGGATTTAGGCCCTTATCTCTGTACTGGGGTGAATGTATGCCATTGTTCTGTGGTCTGTCCATCAATTGTTGTTTATGCATTTGTCACCCCGAGTGGGACGGGTATGCTCAGACGTGAGACCTGTGGTTTCCACACCACTGGAGTCAAGGTATCCTTGCTGAAGAAGGCTGATAACCAGAAGACGGTCCTAGGATGCTTGATTCTGGTCCAGGGAAGACATGGCTTGGCAGTTCGGGCTGGACTGTTCCCATGAGGCACAGGGTCAAGGCTGATATGCATATGACCATGTCTGAACTGGGGTGGTGTGTAGTGCAAAAAAACGATGGATTTAGGCCCAGATCTCTGTACTGGGGTGAATGTATGACATTGTTCTGCATTCTGTCCATCAATCGTTGTTTTTGCATTTGTCACCCCGAGTGGGACGGGTATGCTCAGACGTGAGTCCCGTGCTTTCCACACCACTGGAGTCAAGCTATCCTGGCTGAAAATGGCTGATAGCCAAAAACCGGTCCTAGGATGCTTGATTCCGGTCCAGGGAAGACATGGCTTGGCAGTTCGGGCTGGACTGTTCCCATGAGGCACAGGGTCAAAGGCTGATTTGCATATGTACATGTCTTAACTGGGGTGGTCTGGAGTGCAAAAAAACGATGGATTTAGGCCCTTATCTCTGTACTGGGGTGAATGTATGCCATTGTTCTGTGGTCTGTCCATCAATTGTTGTTTATGCATTTGTCACCCCGAGTGGGACGGGTATGCTCAGACGTGAGACCTGTGGTTTCCACACCACTGGAGTCAAGGTATCCTTGCTGAAGAAGGCTGATAACCAGAAGACGGTCCTAGGATGCTTGATTCTGGTCCAGGGAAGACATGGCTTGGCAGTTCGGGCTGGACTGTTCCAACGAGGAACAGGGTCTTGGCTGTTTTTCATATGGCCATGTCTGAACTGGGGTGGTGTGGAGTGCAAAAAACGATGGATTTAGGCCCAGATCTCTGTACTGGGTTTAATGTATGACAGTTTTCTGCATTCTGTCCATCAATTGTTGTTTTTGCATTTGTCACCCGAGTGGGACGGGTATGCTCAGACGTGAGTCCCGTGCTTTCCACACCACTGGAGTCAAGCTATCCTGGCTGAAGACGGCTGATAGCCAGTAACCGATCCTAGGATGCTTGATTCCGGTCCAGGGATGACATGGCTTGGCAGTTCGGGCTGGACTGTTTCCTTGAGGCACAGGGTCAAGGCTGATTTGCATATGGCCATGTCTGAACTGGGGTGGTGTGGAGTGCAAAAAAACAATGGATTTAGGCCCAGATCTCTGTACTGGGGTGAATGTATGACATTGTTCTGCATTCTGTCCATCAATTGTTGTTTTTGCATTTGTCACCCCGAGTGGGACGGGTATGCTCAGACGTGAGTCCCGTGTTTTCCACACCACTGGAGTCAAGCTATCCTGGCTGAAGACGGCTGATAGCCAGAAACCGGTCCTAGGATGCTTGATTCCGCTCCAGGGAAGACATGGCTTGGCAGCTCGGGCTTGACTGTTCCCATGAGGCACAGGGTAAAGGCTGATTTGCATATGGCCATGTCTGAACTGGGGTGGATTGGAGTGCAAAAAACTATAGATTTAGGCCCAGGTCTCTGTACTGGGGTGAATGTATGGCATTGTTCTGCATTCTGTCCATCAATTGTTCTTTTTGCATTTGTCACCCCGAGTGGGTCGGGTATGCTCAGACGTGAGTCCGGTGCTTTCCACACCACTGGAGTCAAGCTATCCTGGCTGAAGACGGCTGATAGCCAGAAACCGGTCCTAGGATGCTTGATTCCGGTCCAGGGAATACATGGCTTGGCAGTTCAAGCTGGACTGTTCCCATGAGGCACAGGGTCAAGGCTGATTTGCATATGACCATGTCTGAACTGGGGTGCTGTGTAGTGCAAAAAAACGATGGATTTAGGCCCAGATCTCTGTACTGGGGTGAATGTATGACATGGTTCTGCATTCTGTCCATCAATCATTGTTTTTGCATTTGTCACCCCGAGTGGGACGGGTATGCTCAGACGTGAGTCCCGTGCTTTCCACACCACTGGAGTCAAGCTATCCTGGCTGAAAATGGCTGATAGCCAGAAACCGGTCCTAGGATGCTTGATTCCGGTCCAGGGAAGACATGGCTTGGCAGTTCGGGCTGGACTGTTCCCATGAGGCACAGGGTCAAAGGCTGATTTGCATATGTACATGTCTTAACTGGGGTGGTGTGGAGTGCAAAGAAACAATGGATTTAGGCCCTTATCTCTGTACTGGGGTGAATGTATGCCATTGTTCTGTGGTCTGTCCATCAATTGTTGTTTATGCATTTGTCACCCCGAGTGGGACGGGTATGCTCAGACGTGAGACTTGTGGTTTCCACACCACTGGAGTCAAGGTATCCTTGCTGAAGAAGGCTGATAACCAGAAGACGGTCCTAGGATGCTTGATTCTGGTCCAGGGAAGACATGGCTTGGCAGTTCGCGCTGGACTGTTCCCATGAGGCACAGGGTCAAGGCTGATTTGCATATGGCCATGTCTGAACTGGGGTGGTGTGGAGTGCAAAAAGACGATGGATTTAGGCCCAGGTCTCTGTACTGGGGTTACTGTATGACATTTTTCTGCATTCTGTCCATCAATTGTTGTTTTTGCATTTGTCACCCCGAGTGGGACAGGTATGCTCAGACGTGAGTCCCGTGCTTTCCACACCACTGGAGTCAAGCTATCCTGGCTGAAGATGGCTGATAGCCAGAAACCGGTCCTAGGATGCTTGATTCTGGTCCAGGGAAGACATGGCTTGGCAGTTCGGGCTGGATTGTTCCAACGAGGCACAGGGTCTTGGCTGTTTTTCATATGGCCATGTCTGAACTGGGGTGGTGTGGAGTGCAAAAAACGATGGATTTAGGCCCAGATCTCTGTACTGGGTTTAATGTATGACAATTTTCTGCATTCTGTCCATCAATTGTTGTTTTTGCATTTGTCACCCGAGTGGGACGGGTATGCTCAGACGTGAGTCCTGTGCTTTCCACACCACTGGAGTCAAGCTATCCTGGCTGAAGACGGCTGATAGCCAGTAACCGATCCTAGGATGCTTGATTCCGGTCCAGGGAAGACATGGCTTGGCAGCTCGGGCTTGACTGTTCCCATGAGGCACAGGGTCAAGGCTGATTTGCATATGGCCATGTCTGAACTGGGGTGGTTTGGAGTGCAAAAAACTATAGATTTAGGCCCAGGTCTCTGTACTGGGGTGAATGTATGACATTGTTCTGCATTCTGTCCATCAATTGTTGTTTTTGCGTTTGTCACCCCGAGTGGGTCGGGTATGCTCAGACGTGAGTCCCGTGCTTTCCACACCACTGGAGTCAAGCTATCCTGGCTGAAGACGGCTGATAGCCAGAAACCGGTCCTAGGATGCTTGATTCCGGTCCAGGGAATACATGGCTTGGCAGTTCAAGCTGGGCTGTTCCCATGAGGCACAGGGTCAAGGCTGATATGCATATGACCATGTCGGAACTGGGGTGGTGTGTAGTGCAAAAAAACGATGGATTTAGGACCAGATCTCTGTACTTGGGTGAATGTATGCCATTGTTCTGCATTCTGTCCATCAATCGTTGTTTTTGCATTTGTCACCCCGAGTGGGACGGGTATGCTCAGACGTGAGTCCCGTGCTTTCCACACCACTGGAGTCAAGCTATCCTGGCTGAAAATGGCTGATAGCCAAAAACCGGTCCTAGGATGCTTGATTCCGGTCCAGGGAAGACATGGCTTGGCAGTTCGGGCTGGACTGTTCCCGTGAGGCACAGGGTCAAAGGCTGATTTGCATATGTACATGTCTTAACTGGGGTGGTGTGGAGTGCAAAAAAACGATGGATGTAGGCCCTTATCTCTGTACTGGGGTGAATGTATGCCATTGTTCTGTGGTCTGTCCATCAATTGTTGTTTATGCATTTGTCACCCCGAGTGGGACGGGTATGCTCAGACGTGAGACCTGTGGTTTCCACACCACTGGAGTCAAGGTATCCTTGCTGAAGAAGGCTGATAACCAGAAGACGGTCCTAGGATGCTTGATTCTGGTCCAGGGAAGACATGGCTTGGCAGTTCCGGCTGGACTGTTCCCATGAGGCACAGGGTCAAGGCTGATATGCATATGACCATGTCTGAACTGGGGTGGTGTGTAGTGCAAAAAAACGATGGATTTAGGCCCAGATCTCTGTACTGGGGTGAATGTATGACATTGTTCTGCATTCTGTCCATCAATCGTTGTTTTTGCATTTGTCACCCCGAGTGGGACGGGTATGCTCAGACGTGAGTCCCGTGCTTTCCACACCACTGGAGTCAAGCTATCCTGGCTGAAAATGGCTGATAGCCAAAAACCGGTCCTAGGATGCTTGATTCCGGTCCAGGGAAGACATGGCTTGGCAGTTCGGGCTGGACTGTTCCCATGAGGCACAGGGTCAAAGGCTGATTTGCATATGTACATGTCTTAACTGGGGTGGTCTGGAGTGCAAAAAAACGATGGATTTAGGCCCTTATCTCTGTACTGGGGTGAATGTATGCCATTGTTCTGTGGTCTGTCCATCAATTGTTGTTTATGCATTTGTCACCCCGAGTGGGACGGGTATGCTCAGACGTGAGACCTGTGGTTTCCACACCACTGGAGTCAAGGTATCCTTGCTGAAGAAGGCTGATAACCAGAAGACGGTCCTAGGATGCTTGATTCTGGTCCAGGGAAGACATGGCTTGGCAGTTCGGGCTGGACTGTTCCAACGAGGAACAGGGTCTTGGCTGTTTTTCATATGGCCATGTCTGAACTGGGGTGGTGTGGAGTGCAAAAAACGATGGATTTAGGCCCAGATCTCTGTACTGGGTTTAATGTATGACAGTTTTCTGCATTCTGTCCATCAATTGTTGTTTTTGCATTTGTCACCCGAGTGGGACGGGTATGCTCAGACGTGAGTCCCGTGCTTTCCACACCACTGGAGTCAAGCTATCCTGGCTGAAGACGGCTGATAGCCAGTAACCGATCCTAGGATGCTTGATTCCGGTCCAGGGATGACATGGCTTGGCAGTTCGGGCTGGACTGTTTCCTTGAGGCACAGGGTCAAGGCTGATTTGCATATGGCCATGTCTGAACTGGGGTGGTGTGGAGTGCAAAAAAACAATGGATTTAGGCCCAGATCTCTGTACTGGGGTGAATGTATGACATTGTTCTGCATTCTGTCCATCAATTGTTGTTTTTGCATTTGTCACCCCGAGTGGGACGGGTATGCTCAGACGTGAGTCCCGTGTTTTCCACACCACTGGAGTCAAGCTATCCTGGCTGAAGACGGCTGATAGCCAGAAACCGGTCCTAGGATGCTTGATTCCGCTCCAGGGAAGACATGGCTTGGCAGCTCGGGCTTGACTGTTCCCATGAGGCACAGGGTAAAGGCTGATTTGCATATGGCCATGTCTGAACTGGGGTGGATTGGAGTGCAAAAAACTATAGATTTAGGCCCAGGTCTCTGTACTGGGGTGAATGTATGGCATTGTTCTGCATTCTGTCCATCAATTGTTCTTTTTGCATTTGTCACCCCGAGTGGGTCGGGTATGCTCAGACGTGAGTCCGGTGCTTTCCACACCACTGGAGTCAAGCTATCCTGGCTGAAGACGGCTGATAGCCAGAAACCGGTCCTAGGATGCTTGATTCCGGTCCAGGGAATACATGGCTTGGCAGTTCAAGCTGGACTGTTCCCATGAGGCACAGGGTCAAGGCTGATTTGCATATGACCATGTCTGAACTGGGGTGCTGTGTAGTGCAAAAAAACGATGGATTTAGGCCCAGATCTCTGTACTGGGGTGAATGTATGACATGGTTCTGCATTCTGTCCATCAATCATTGTTTTTGCATTTGTCACCCCGAGTGGGACGGGTATGCTCAGACGTGAGTCCCGTGCTTTCCACACCACTGGAGTCAAGCTATCCTGGCTGAAAATGGCTGATAGCCAGAAACCGGTCCTAGGATGCTTGATTCCGGTCCAGGGAAGACATGGCTTGGCAGTTCGGGCTGGACTGTTCCCATGAGGCACAGGGTCAAAGGCTGATTTGCATATGTACATGTCTTAACTGGGGTGGTCTGGAGTGCAAAAAAACGATGGATTTAGGCCCTTATCTCTGTACTGGGGTGAATGTATGCCATTGTTCTGTGGTCTGTCCATCAATTGTTGTTTATGCATTTGTCACCCCGAGTGGGACGGGTATGCTCAGACGTGAGACCTGTGGTTTCCACACCACTGGAGTCAAGGTATCCTTGCTGAAGAAGGCTGATAACCAGAAGACGGTCCTAGGATGCTTGATTCTGGTCCAGGGAAGACATGGCTTGGCAGTTCGGGCTGGACTGTTCCAACGAGGAACAGGGTCTTGGCTGTTTTTCATATGGCCATGTCTGAACTGGGGTGGTGTGGAGTGCAAAAAACGATGGATTTAGGCCCAGATCTCTGTACTGGGTTTAATTTATGACAGTTTTCTGCATTCTGTCCATCAATTGTTGTTTTTGCATTTGTCACCCGAGTGGGACGGGTATGCTCAGACGTGAGTCCCGTGCTTTCCACACCACTGGAGTCAAGCTATCCTGGCTGAAGACGGCTGATAGCCAGTAACCGATCCTAGGATGCTTGATTCCGGTCCAGGGATGACATGGCTTGGCAGTTCGGGCTGGACTGTTTCCTTGAGGCACAGGGTCAAGGCTGATTTGCATATGGCCATGTCTGAACTGGGGTGGTGTGGAGTGCAAAAAAACAATGGATTTAGGCCCAGATCTCTGTACTGGGGTGAATGTATGACATTGTTCTGCATTCTGTCCATCAATTGTTGTTTTTGCATTTGTCACCCCGAGTGGGACGGGTATGCTCAGACGTGAGTCCCGTGTTTTCCACACCACTGGAGTCAAGCTATCCTGGCTGAAGACGGCTGATAGCCAGAAACCGGTCCTAGGATGCTTGATTCCGGTCCAGGGAAGACATGGCTTGGCAGCTCGGGCTTGACTGTTCCCATGAGGCACAGGGTAAAGGCTGATTTGCATATGGCCATGTCTGAACTGGGGTGGATTGGAGTGCAAAAAACTATAGATTTAGGCCCAGGTCTCTGTACTGGGGTGAATGTATGGCATTGTTCTGCATTCTGTCCATCAATTGTTCTTTTTGCATTTGTCACCCCGAGTGGGTCGGGTATGCTCAGACGTGAGTCCGGTGCTTTCCACACCACTGGAGTCAAGCTATCCTGGCTGAAGACGGCTGATAGCCAGAAACCGGTCCTAGGATGCTTGATTCCGGTCCAGGGAATACATGGCTTGGCAGTTCAAGCTGGACTGTTCCCATGAGGCACAGGGTCAAGGCTGATTTGCATATGACCATGTCTGAACTGGGGTGCTGTGTAGTGCAAAAAAACGATGGATTTAGGCCCAGATCTCTGTACTGGGGTGAATGTATGACATGGTTCTGCATTCTGTCCATCAATCATTGTTTTTGCATTTGTCACCCCGAGTGGGACGGGTATGCTCAGACGTGAGTCCCGTGCTTTCCACACCACTGGAGTCAAGCTATCCTGGCTGAAAATGGCTGATAGCCAGAAACCGGTCCTAGGATGCTTGATTCCGGTCCAGGGAAGACATGGCTTGGCAGTTCGGGCTGGACTGTTCCCATGAGGCACAGGGTCAAAGGCTGATTTGCATATGTACATGTCTTAACTGGGGTGGTGTGGAGTGCAAAGAAACAATGGATTTAGGCCCTTATCTCTGTACTGGGGTGAATGTATGCCATTGTTCTGTGGTCTGTCCATCAATTGTTGTTTATGCATTTGTCACCCCGAGTGGGACGGGTATGCTCAGACGTGAGACTTGTGGTTTCCACACCACTGGAGTCAAGGTATCCTTGCTGAAGAAGGCTGATAACCAGAAGACGGTCCTAGGATGCTTGATTCTGGTCCAGGGAAGACATGGCTTGGCAGTTCGCGCTGGACTGTTCCCATGAGGCACAGGGTCAAGGCTGATTTGCATATGGCCATGTCTGAACTGGGGTGGTGTGGAGTGCAAAAAGACGATGGATTTAGGCCCAGGTCTCTGTACTGGGGTTACTGTATGACATTTTTCTGCATTCTGTCCATCAATTGTTGTTTTTGCATTTGTCACCCCGAGTGGGACAGGTATGCTCAGACGTGAGTCCCGTGCTTTCCACACCACTGGAGTCAAGCTATCCTGGCTGAAGATGGCTGATAGCCAGAAACCGGTCCTAGGATGCTTGATTCTGGTCCAGGGAAGACATGGCTTGGCAGTTCGGGCTGGATTGTTCCAACGAGGCACAGGGTCTTGGCTGTTTTTCATATGGCCATGTCTGAACTGGGGTGGTGTGGAGTGCAAAAAACGAAGGATTTAGGCCCAGATCTCGGTACTGGGTTTAATGTATGACAATTTTCTGCATTCTGTCCATCAATTGTTGTTTTTGCATTTGTCACCCGAGTGGGACGGGTATGCTCAGACGTGAGTCCTGTGCTTTCCACACCACTGGAGTCAAGCTATCCTGGCTGAAGACGGCTGATAGCCAGTAACCGATCCTAGGATGCTTGATTCCGGTCCAGGGAAGACATGGCTTGGCAGCTCGGGCTTGACTGTTCCCATGAGGCACAGGGTCAAGGCTGATTTGCATATGGCCATGTCTGAACTGGGGTGGTTTGGAGTGCAAAAAACTATAGATTTAGGCCCAGGTATCTGTACTGGGGTGAATGTATGACATTGTTCTGCATTCTGTCCATCAATTGTTGTTTTTGCGTTTGTCACCCCGAGTGGGTCGGGTATGCTCAGACGTGAGTCCCGTGCTTTCCACACCACTGGAGTCAAGCTATCCTGGCTGAAGACGGCTGATAGCCAGAAACCGGTCCTAGGATGCTTGATTCCGGTCCAGGGAATACATGGCTTGGCAGTTCAAGCTGGGCTGTTCCCATGAGGCACAGGGTCAAGGCTGATATGCATATGACCATGTCGGAACTGGGGTGGTGTGTAGTGCAAAAAAACGATGGATTTAGGACCAGATCTCTGTACTTGGGTGAATGTATGCCATTGTTCTGCATTCTGTCCATCAATCGTTGTTTTTGCATTTGTCACCCCGAGTGGGACGGGTATGCTCAGACGTGAGTCCCGTGCTTTCCACACCACTGGAGTCAAGCTATCCTGGCTGAAAATGGCTGATAGCCAAAAACCGGTCCTAGGATGCTTGATTCCGGTCCAGGGAAGACATGGCTTGGCAGTTCGGGCTGGACTGTTCCCGTGAGGCACAGGGTCAAAGGCTGATTTGCATATGTACATGTCTTAACTGGGGTGGTGTGGAGTGCAAAAAAACGATGGATGTAGGCCCTTATCTCTGTACTGGGGTGAATGTATGCCATTGTTCTGTGGTCTGTCCATCAATTGTTGTTTATGCATTTGTCACCCCGAGTGGGACGGGTATGCTCAGACGTGAGACCTGTGGTTTCCACACCACTGGAGTCAAGGTATCCTTGCTGAAGAAGGCTGATAACCAGAAGACGGTCCTAGGATGCTTGATTCTGGTCCAGGGAAGACATGGCTTGGCAGTTCGGGCTGGACTGTTCCCATGAGGCACAGGGTCAAGGCTGATATGCATATGACCATGTCTGAACTGGGGTGGTGTGTAGTGCAAAAAAACGATGGATTTAGGCCCAGATCTCTGTACTGGGGTGAATGTATGACATTGTTCTGCATTCTGTCCATCAATCGTTGTTTTTGCATTTGTCACCCCGAGTGGGACGGGTATGCTCGGACGTGAGTCCCGTGCTTTCCACACCACTGGAGTCAAGCTATCCTGGCTGAAAATGGCTGATAGCCAAAAACCGGTCCTAGGATGCTTGATTCCGGTCCAGGGAAGACATGGCTTGGCAGTTCGGGCTGGACTGTTCCCATGAGGCACAGGGTCAAAGGCTGATTTGCATATGTACATGTCTTAACTGGGGTGGTCTGGAGTGCAAAAAAACGATGGATTTAGGCCCTTATCTCTGTACTGGGGTGAATGTATGCCATTGTTCTGTGGTCTGTCCATCAATTGTTGTTTATGCATTTGTCACCCCGAGTGGGACGGGTATGCTCAGACGTGAGACCTGTGGTTTCCACACCACTGGAGTCAAGGTATCCTTGCTGAAGAAGGCTGATAACCAGAAGACGGTCCTAGGATGCTTGATTCTGGTCCAGGGAAGACATGGCTTGGCAGTTCGGGCTGGACTGTTCCAACGAGGAACAGGGTCTTGGCTGTTTTTCATATGGCCATGTCTGAACTGGGGTGGTGTGGAGTGCAAAAAACGATGGATTTAGGCCCAGATCTCTGTACTGGGTTTAATGTATGACAGTTTTCTGCATTCTGTCCATCAATTGTTGTTTTTGCATTTGTCACCCGAGTGGGACGGGTATGCTCAGACGTGAGTCCCGTGCTTTCCACACCACTGGAGTCAAGCTATCCTGGCTGAAGACGGCTGATAGCCAGTAACCGATCCTAGGATGCTTGATTCCGGTCCAGGGATGACATGGCTTGGCAGTTCGGGCTGGACTGTTTCCTTGAGGCACAGGGTCAAGGCTGATTTGCATATGGCCATGTCTGAACTGGGGTGGTGTGGAGTGCAAAAAAACAATGGATTTAGGCCCAGATCTCTGTACTGGGGTGAATGTATGACATTGTTCTGCATTCTGTCCATCAATTGTTGTTTTTGCATTTGTCACCCCGAGTGGGACGGGTATGCTCAGACGTGAGTCCCGTGTTTTCCACACCACTGGAGTCAAGCTATCCTGGCTGAAGACGGCTGATAGCCAGAAACCGGTCCTAGGATGCTTGATTCCGCTCCAGGGAAGACATGGCTTGGCAGCTCGGGCTTGACTGTTCCCATGAGGCACAGGGTAAAGGCTGATTTGCATATGGCCATGTCTGAACTGGGGTGGATTGGAGTGCAAAAAACTATAGATTTAGGCCCAGGTCTCTGTACTGGGGTGAATGTATGGCATTGTTCTGCATTCTGTCCATCAATTGTTCTTTTTGCATTTGTCACCCCGAGTGGGTCGGGTATGCTCAGACGTGAGTCCGGTGCTTTCCACACCACTGGAGTCAAGCTATCCTGGCTGAAGACGGCTGATAGCCAGAAACCGGTCCTAGGATGCTTGATTCCGGTCCAGGGAATACATGGCTTGGCAGTTCAAGCTGGACTGTTCCCATGAGGCACAGGGTCAAGGCTGATTTGCATATGACCATGTCTGAACTGGGGTGCTGTGTAGTGCAAAAAAACGATGGATTTAGGCCCAGATCTCTGTACTGGGGTGAATGTATGACATGGTTCTGCATTCTGTCCATCAATCATTGTTTTTGCATTTGTCACCCCGAGTGGGACGGGTATGCTCAGACGTGAGTCCCGTGCTTTCCACACCACTGGAGTCAAGCTATCCTGGCTGAAAATGGCTGATAGCCAGAAACCGGTCCTAGGATGCTTGATTCCGGTCCAGGGAAGACATGGCTTGGCAGTTCGGGCTGGACTGTTCCCATGAGGCACAGGGTCAAAGGCTGATTTGCATATGTACATGTCTTAACTGGGGTGGTGTGGAGTGCAAAGAAACAATGGATTTAGGCCCTTATCTCTGTACTGGGGTGAATGTATGCCATTGTTCTGTGGTCTGTCCATCAATTGTTGTTTATGCATTTGTCACCCCGAGTGGGACGGGTATGCTCAGACGTGAGACTTGTGGTTTCCACACCACTGGAGTCAAGGTATCCTTGCTGAAGAAGGCTGATAACCAGAAGACGGTCCTAGGATGCTTGATTCTGGTCCAGGGAAGACATGGCTTGGCAGTTCGCGCTGGACTGTTCCCATGAGGCACAGGGTCAAGGCTGATTTGCATATGGCCATGTCTGAACTGGGGTGGTGTGGAGTGCAAAAAGACGATGGATTTAGGCCCAGATCTCTGTACTGGGGTTACTGTATGACATTTTTCTGCATTCTGTCCATCAATTGTTGTTTTTGCATTTGTCACCCCGAGTGGGACAGTTATGCTCAGACGTGAGTCCCGTGCTTTCCACACCACTGGAGTCAAGCTATCCTGGCTGAAGATGGCTGATAGCCAGAAACCGGTCCTAGGATGCTTGATTCTGGTCCAGGGAAGACATGGCTTGGCAGTTCAGGCTGGATTGTTCCAACGAGGCACAGGGTCTTGGCTGTTTTTCATATGGCCATGTCTGAACTGGGGTGGTGTGGAGTGCAAAAAACGATGGATTTAGGCCCAGATCTCTGTACTGGGTTTAATGTATGACAATTTTCTGCATTC
The DNA here is from genome assembly GCF_964263255.1 of Lissotriton vulgaris. Classification (NCBI taxonomy): domain Eukaryota; kingdom Metazoa; phylum Chordata; class Amphibia; order Caudata; family Salamandridae; genus Lissotriton; species Lissotriton vulgaris. Next base: position 311,850,911 of record NC_141687.1, read on the forward strand.
TGTCCATCAATTGTTGTTTTTGCATTTGTCACCCGAGTGGGACGAGTATGCTCAGACGTGAGTCCCGTGCTTTCCACACCACTGGAGTCAAGCTATCCTGGCTGAAGACGGCTGATAGCCAGTAACCGATCCTAGGATGCTTGATTCCGGTCCAGGGAAGACATGGCTTGGCAGCTCGGGCTGGACTGTTCCCATGAGGCACAGGGTCAAGGCTGATTTGCATATGGCCATGTCTGAACTGGGGTGGTGTGGAGTGCAAAAAAACGATGGATTTAGGCCCAGATCTCTGTACTGGGGTGAATGTATGACATTGTTCTGCATTCTGTCCATCAATCGTTGTTTTTGCATTTGTCACCCCGAGTGGGACGGGTATGCTCAGACGTGAGTCCCGTGCTTTCCACACCACTGGAGTCAAGCTATCCTGGCTGAAGATGGCTGATAGCCAGAAACCGGTCCTAGGATGCTTGATTCCGGTCCAGGGAAGACATGGCTTGGCAGTTCTGGCTGGACTGTTCCCATGAGGCACAGGGTGAAGGCTGATTTTCATATGGCCATGTCTGAACTCGGGAGGTGTGGAGTGCAAAAACACGATGGATTTATGCCCAGATCTCTGTACTTGGGTGATTGTATGACATTGTTCCGCATTCTGTCCATCAATTGTTGTTTTTGCATTTGTCAACCCGAGTGGGACGGGTATGCTCAGGACGTGAGTCCCGTGCTGTCCACACCACTGGAGTCAAGCTATCCTGGCTGAAAATGGCTGATAGCCAAAAACCGGTCCTAGGATGCTTGATTCCGGTCTAGGGAAGACATGGCTTGGCAGTTCGGGCTGGACTGTTCCCATGAGGCACAGGGTCAAAGGCTGATTTGCATATGTACATGTCTTAACTGGGGTGGTGTGGAGTGCAAAAAAACGATGGATTTAGGCCCTTATCTCTGTACTGGGGTAAATGTATGCCATTGTTCTGTGGTCTGTCCATCAATTGTTGTTTATGCATTTGTCACCCCGAGTGGGACGGGTATGCTCAGACGTGAGACCTGTGGTTTCCACACCACTGGAGTCAAGGTATCCTTGCTGAAGAAGGCTGATAACCAGAAGACGGTCCTAGGATGCTTGATTCTGGTCCAGGGAAGACATGGCTTGGCAGTTCGGGCTGGACTGTTCCCATGAGGCACAGGGTCAAGGCTGATATGCATATGACCATGTCTGAACTGGGGTGGTGTGTAGTGCAAAAAAACGATGGATTTAGGACCAGATCTATGTACTGGGGTGAATGTATGACATTGTTCTGCATTCTGTCCATCAATCGTTGTTTTTGCATTTGTCACCCGAGTTGGACGGGTATGCTCAGACGTGAGTCCCGTGCTTTCCACACCACTGGAGTCAAGCTATCCTGGCTGAAAATGGCTGATAGCCAAAAACCGGTCCTAGGATGCTTGATTCCGGTCCAGGGAAGACATGGCTTGGCAGTTCGGGCTGGACTGTTCCCATGAGGCACAGGGTCAAAGGCTGATTTGCATATGTACATGTCTTAACTGGGGTGGTGTGGAGTGCAAAAAAATGATGGATTTAGGCCCTTATCTCTGTACTGGGGTGAATGTATGCCATTGTTCTGTGGTCTGTCCATCAATTGTTGTTTTTGCATTTGTCACCCCGAGTGGGACAGGTATGCTCAGACGTGAGTCCCGTGCTTTCCACACCACTGGAGTCAAGCTATCCTGGCTGAAGATGGCTGATAGCCAGAAACCGGTCCTAGGATGCTTTATTCTGGTCCAGGGAAGACATGGCTTGGCAGTTCGGGCAGGATTGTTCCAACGAGGCACAGGGTCTTGGCTGTTTTTCATATGTCCATGTCTGAACTGGGGTGGTGTGGAGTGCAAAAAACGATGGATTTAGGCCCAGATCTCTGTACTGGGTTTAATGTATGACAATTTTCTGCATTCTGTCCATCAATTGTTGTTTTTGCATTTGTCACCCGAGTGGGACGGGTATGCTCAGACGTGAGTCCCGTGCTTTCCACACCACTGGAGTCAAGCTATCCTGGCTGAAGACGGCTGATAGCCAGTAACCGATCCTAGGATGCTTGATTCCGGTCCAGGGATGACATGGCTTGGCAGTTCGGGCTGGACTGTTTCCTTGAGGCACAGGGTCAAGGCTGATTTGCATATGGCCATGTCTGAACTGGGGTGGTGTGGAGTGCAAAAAAACAATGGATTTAGGCCCAGATCTCTGTACTGGGGTGAATGTATGACATTGTTCTGCATTCTGTCGATCAATTGTTGTTTTTGCATTTGTCACCCCGAATGGGACGGGTATGCTCAGACGTGAGTCCCGTGTTTTCCACACCACTGGAGTCAAGCTATCCTGGCTGAAGACGGCTGATAGCCAGAAACCGGTCCTAGGATGCTTGATTCCGGTCCAGGGAAGACATGGCTTGGCAGTTCGGGCTGGACTGTTCCCATGAGGCACAGGGTCAAGGCTGATTTGTATATGGCCATGTCTAAACTGGGGTGGTGTGGAGTGCAAAAAAACGATGGATTTAGGCCCAGATCTCTGTACTGGGGTTAATGTATGACATTTTTCTGCATTCTGTCCATCAATTGTCGTTTTTGCATTTGTCACCCCGAGTGGGACGGGTATGCTCAGACATGAGTCCCGTGCTTTCCACACCACTGGAGTCAAGCTATCCTGACTGAAGATGGCTGATATCCAGAAACCGGTCCTAGGATGCTTGATTCTGGTCCAGGGAAGACATGGCTTGGCAGTTTGGGCTGGACTGTTCCCATGAGGCACAGGGTCAAGGCTGATTTTCATATGGCCTTGTCTGAACTGGGGAGGTGTGGAGTGCAAAAAAACGATGGATTTAGGCCCAGATCTCTGTACTGGGGTGATTGTATGACATTGTTCTGCATTCTGTCCATCAATTGTTGTTTTTGCATTTGTCACCCCGAGGGGGACGGGTATGCTCAGACGTGAGTCCTGTGCTTTCCACACCGCTAGAGTCAAGCTATCCTGGCTGAAGACGGCTGATAGCCAGAAACCGGTCCTAGGATGCTTGATTCCAGTCCAGGGAAGACATGGCTTGGCAGTTCTGGCTGGACTGTTCCCATGAGGCACAGGGTAAAGGCTGATTTGCATATGGCCATGTCTGAACTGGGGTGGTGTGGAGTGCAAAAAACGATGGATTTAGGCCCAGATCTCTGTACTGGGGTGAATTTATGACATTGTTCTGCATTCTGTCCATCAATTTTTGGTTTTGCATTTGTCACCCCGAGGGGGACGGGTATGCTCAGACGTGAGTCCCGTGCTTTCCACACCGCTAGAGTCAAGCTATCCTGGCTGAAGACGGCTGATAGCCAGAAACCGGTCCTAGGATGCTTGATTCCAGTCCAGGGAAGACATGGCTTGGCAGTTCTGGCTGGACTGTTCCCATGAGGCACAGGGTCAAGGCTGATTTGCATATGGCCATGTCTGAACTGGGGTAGTGCGGAGTTCAAATAAACGATGGATTTAGGCCCAGATCTCTGTACTGGGGTGAATGTATGACATTGTTCTGCATTCTGTCCATCAATCGTTGTTTTTGCATTTGTCACCCCGAGTGGGACGGGTATGCTCAGACATGAGTCCCGTGCTTTCCACACCACTGGAGTCAAGCTATCCTGGCTGAAAATGGCTGATAGCCAAAAACCGGTCCTAGGATGCTTGATTCCGGTCCAGGGAAGACATGGCTTGGCAGTTCGGGCTGGACTGTTCCCATGAGGCACAGGGTCAAAGGCTGATTTGCATATGTACATGTCTTAACTGGGGTGGTGTGGAGTGCAAAAAAACGATGGATTTAGGCCCTTATCTCTGTACTGGGGTGAATGTATGCCATTGTTCTGTGGTCTGTCCATCAATTGTTGTTTATGCATTTGTCACCCCGAGTGGGACGGGTATGCTCAGACGTGAGACCTGTGGTTTCCACACCACTGGAGTCAAGGTATCCTTGCTGAAGAAGGCTGATAACCAGAAGACGGTCCTAGGATGCTTGATTCTGGTCCAGGGAAGACATGGCTTGGCAGTTCGGGCTGGACTGTTCCCATGAGGCACAGGGTCAAGGCTGATATGCATATGACCATGTCTGAACTGGGGTGGTGTGTAGTGCAAAAAAACGATGGATTTAGGCCCAGATCTCTGTACTGGGGTGAATGTATGACATTGTTCTGCATTCTGTCCATCAATCGTTGTTTTTGCATTTGTCACCCCGAGTGGGACGGGTATGCTCAGACGTGAGTCCCGTGCTTTCCACACCACTGGAGTCAAGCTATCCTTGCTGAAAATGGCTGATAGCCAAAAACCGGTCCTAGGATGCTTGATTCCGGTCCAGGGAAGACATGGCTTGGCAGTTCGGGCTGGACTGTTCCCATGAGGCACAGGGTCAAAGGCTGATTTGCATATGTACATGTCTTAACTGGGGTGGTGTGGAGTGCAAAAAAACGATGGATTTAGGCCCTTATCTCTGTACTGGGGTGAATGTATGCCATTGTTCTGTGGTCTGTCCATCAATTGTTGTTTATGCATTTCTCACCCCGAGTGGGACGGGTATGCTCAGACGTGAGACCTGTGGTTTCCACACCACTGGAGTCAAGGTATCCTTGCTGAAGAAGGCTGATAACCAGAAGACGGTCCTAGGATGCTTGATTCTGGTCCAGGGAAGACATGGCTTGGCAGTTCGGGCTGGACTGTTCCCATGAGGCACAGGGTCAAGGCTGATTTGCATATGGCCATGTCTGAACTGGGGTGGTGTGGAGTGCAAAAAGACAATGGATTTAGGCCCAGATCTCTGTACTGGGTTTAATGTATGACATTTTTCTGCATTCTGTCCATCAATTGTTGTTTTTGCATTTGTCACCCCGAGTGGGACAGGTATGCTCAGACGTGAGTCCCGTGCTTTCCACACCACTGGAGTCAAGCTATCCTGGCTGAAGATGGCTGATAGCCAGAAACCGGTCCTAGGATGCTTGATTCTGGTCCAGGGAAGACATGGCTTGGCAGTTTGGGCTGGATTGTTCCAACGAGGCACAGGGTCTTGGCTGTTTTTCATATGGCCATGTCTGAACTGGGGTGGTGTGGAGTGCAAAAAACGATGGATTTAGGCCGAGATCTCTGTACTGGGTTTAATGTATGACAATTTTCTGCATTCTGTCCATCAATTGTTGTTTTTGCATTTGTCACCCGAGTGGGACGGGTATGCTCAGACGTGAGTCCCGTGCTTTCCACACCACTGGAGTCAAGCTATCCTGGCTGAAGACGGCTGATAGCCAGTAACCGATCCTAGGATGCTTGATTCCGGTCCAGGGATGACATGGCTTGGCAGTTCGGGCTGGACTGTTTCCTTGAGGCACAGGGTCAAGGCTGATTTGCATATGGCCATGTCTGAACTGGGGTGGTGTGGAGTGCAAAAAAACAATGGATTTAGGCCCACATCTCTGTACTGGGGTGAATGTATGACATTGTTCTGCATTCTGTCCATCAATTGTTGTTTTTGCATTTGTCACCCCGAGTGGGACGGGTATGCTCAGACGTGAGTCCCGTGTTTTCCACACCACTGGAGTCAAGCTATCCTGGCTGAAGACGGCTGATAGCCAGAAACCGGTCCTAGGATGCTTGATTCCGGTCCAGGGAAGACATGGCTTGGCAGCTCGGGCTTGACTGTTCCCATGAGGCACAGGGTAAAGGCTGATTTGCATATGGCCATGTCTGAACTGGGGTGGATTGGAGTGCAAAAAACTATAGATTTAGGCCCAGGTCTCTGTACTGGGGTGAATGTATGGCATTGTTCTGCATTCTGTCCATCAATTGTTCTTTTTGCATTTGTCACCCCGAGTGGGTCGGGTATGCTCAGACGTGAGTCCCGTGCTTTCCACACCACTGGAGTCAAGCTATCCTGGCTGAAGACGGCTGATAGCCAGAAACCGGTCCTAGGATGCTTGATTCCGGTCCAGGGAATACATGGCTTGGCAGTTCAAGCTGGACTGTTCCCATGAGGCACAGGGTCAAGGCTGATTTGCATATGACCATGTCTGAACTGGGGTGCTGTGTAGTGCAAAAAAACGATGGATTTAGGCCCAGATCTCTGTACTGGGGTGAATGTATGACATGGTTCTGCATTCTGTCCATCAATCGTTGTTTTTGCATTTGTCACCCCGAGTGGGACGGGTATGCTCAGACGTGAGTCCCGTGCTTTCCACACCACTGGAGTCAAGCTATCCTGGCTGAAAATGGCTGATAGCCAGAAACCGGTCCTAGGATGCTTGATTCCGGTCCAGGGAAGACATGGCTTGGCAGTTCGGGCTGGACTGTTCCCATGAGGCACAGGGTCAAAGGCTGATTTGCATATGTACATGTCTTAACTGGGGTGGTGTGGAGTGCAAAGAAACGATGGATTTAGGCCCTTATCTCTGTACTGGGGTGAATGTATGCCATTGTTCTGTGGTCTGTCCATCAATTGTTGTTTATGCATTTGTCACCCCGAGTGGGACGGGTATGCTCAGACGTGAGACTTGTGGTTTCCACACCACTGGAGTCAAGGTATCCTTGCTGAAGAAGGCTGATAACCAGAAGACGGTCCTAGGATGCTTGATTCTGGTCCAGGGAAGACATGGCTTGGCAGTTCGCGCTGGACTGTTCCCATGAGGCACAGGGTCAAGGCTGATTTGCATATGGCCATGTCTGAACTGGGGTGGTGTGGAGTGCAAAAAGACGATGGATTTAGGCCCAGGTCTCTGTACTGGGGTTACTGTATGACATTTTTCTGCATTCTGTCCATCAATTGTTGTTTTTGCATTTGTCACCCCGAGTGGGACAGGTATGCTCAGACGTGAGTCCCGTGCTTTCCACACCACTGGAGTCAAGCTATCCTGGCTGAAGATGGCTGATAGCCAGAAACCGGTCCTAGGATGCTTGATTCTGGTCCAGGGAAGACATGGCTTGGCAGTTCGGGCTGGATTGTTCCAACGAGGCACAGGGTCTTGGCTGTTTTTCATAAGGCCATGTCTGAACTGGGGTGGTGTGGAGTGCAAAAAACGATGGATTTAGGCCCAGATCTCTGTACTGGGTTTAATGTATGACAATTTTCTGCATTCTGTCCATCAATTGTTGTTTTTGCATTTGTCACCCGAGTGGGACGGGTATGCTCAGACGTGAGTCCTGTGCTTTCCACACCACTGGAGTCAAGCTATCCTGGCTGAAGACGGCTGATAGCCAGTAACCGATCCTAGGATGCTTGATTCCGGTCCAGGGAAGACATGGCTTGGCAGCTCGGGCTTGACTGTTCCCATGAGGCACAGGGTCAAGGCTGATTTGCATATGGCCATGTCTGAACTGGCGTGGTTTGGAGTGCAAAAAACTATAGATTTAGGCCCAGGTCTCTGTACTGGGGTGAATGTATGACATTGTTCTGCATTCTGTCCATCAATTGTTGTTTTTGCGTTTGTCACCCCGAGTGGGTCGGGTATGCTCAGACGTGAGTCCCGTGCTTTCCACACCACTGGAGTCAAGCTATCCTGGCTGAAGACGGCTGATAGCCAGAAACCGGTCCTAGGATGCTTGATTCCGGTCCAGGGAATACATGGCTTGGCAGTTCAAGCTGGGCTGTTCCCATGAGGCACAGGGTCAAGGCTGATATGCATATGACCATGTCGGAACTGGGGTGGTGTGTAGTGCAAAAAAACGATGGATTTAGGACCAGATCTCTGTACTTGGGTGAATGTATGCCATTGTTCTGCATTCTGTCCATCAATCGTTGTTTTTGCATTTGTCACCCCGAGTGGGACGGGTATGCTCAGACGTGAGTCCCATGCTTTCCACACCACTGGAGTCAAGCTATCCTGGCTGAAAATGGCTGATAGCCAAAAACCGGTCCTAGGATGCTTGATTCCGGTCCAGGGAAGACATGGCTTGGCAGTTCGGGCTGGACTGTTCCCGTGAGGCACAGGGTCAAAGGCTGATTTGCATATGTACATGTCTTAACTGGGGTGGTGTGGAGTGCAAAAAAACGATGGATTTAGGCCCTTATCTCTGTACTGGGGTGAATGTATGCCATTGTTCTGTGGTCTGTCCATCAATTGTTGTTTATGCATTTGTCACCCCGAGTGGGACGGGTATGCTCAGACGTGAGACCTGTGGTTTCCACACCACTGGAGTCAAGGTATCCTTGCTGAAGAAGGCTGATAACCAGAAGACGGTCCTAGGATGCTTGATTCTGGTCCAGGGAAGACATGGCTTGGCAGTTCGGGCTGGACTGTTCCCATGAGGCACAGGGTCAAGGCTGATATGCATATGACCATGTCTGAACTGGGGTGGTGTGTAGTGCAAAAAAACGATGGATTTAGGCCCAGATCTCTGTACTGGGGTGAATGTATGACATTGTTCTGCATTCTGTCCATCAATCGTTGTTTTTGCATTTGTCACCCCGAGTGGGACGGGTATGCTCAGACGTGAGTCCCGTGCTTTCCACACCACTGGAGTCAAGCTATCCTGGCTGAAAATGGCTGATAGCCAAAAACCGGTCCTAGGATGCTTGATTCCGGTCCAGGGAAGACATGGCTTGGCAGTTCGGGCTGGACTGTTCCCATGAGGCACAGGGTCAAAGGCTGATTTGCATATGTACATGTCTTAACTGGGGTGGTCTGGAGTGCAAAAAAACGATGGATTTAGGCCCTTATCTCTGTACTGGGGTGAATGTATGCCATTGTTCTGTGGTCTGTCCATCAATTGTTGTTTATGCATTTGTCACCCCGAGTGGGACGGGTATGCTCAGACGTGAGACCTGTGGTTTCCACACCACTGGAGTCAAGGTATCCTTGCTGAAGAAGGCTGATAACCAGAAGACGGTCCTAGGATGCTTGATTCTGGTCCAGGGAAGACATGGCTTGGCAGTTCGGGCTGGACTGTTCCAACGAGGAACAGGGTCTTGGCTGTTTTTCATATGGCCATGTCTGAACTGGGGTGGTGTGGAGTGCAAAAAACGATGGATTTAGGCCCAGATCTCTGTACTGGGTTTAATGTATGACAGTTTTCTGCATTCTGTCCATCAATTGTTGTTTTTGCATTTGTCACCCGAGTGGGACGGGTATGCTCAGACGTGAGTCCCGTGCTTTCCACACCACTGGAGTCAAGCTATCCTGGCTGAAGACGGCTGATAGCCAGTAACCGATCCTAGGATGCTTGATTCCGGTCCAGGGATGACATGGCTTGGCAGTTCGGGCTGGACTGTTTCCTTGAGGCACAGGGTCAAGGCTGATTTGCATATGGCCATGTCTAAACTGGGGTGGTGTGGAGTGCAAAAAAACAATGGATTTAGGCCCAGATCTCTGTACTGGGGTGAATGTATGACATTGTTCTGCATTCTGTCCATCAATTGTTGTTTTTGCATTTGTCACCCCGAGTGGGACGGATATGCTCAGACGTGAGTCCCGTGTTTTCCACACCACTGGAGTCAAGCTATCCTGGCTGAAGACGGCTGATAGCCAGAAACCGGTCCTAGGATGCTTGATTCCGGTCCAGGGAAGACATGGCTTGGCAGCTCGGGCTTGACTGTTCCCATGAGGCACAGGGTAAAGGCTGATTTGCATATGGCCATGTCTGAACTGGGGTGGATTGGAGTGCAAAAAACTATAGATTTAGGCCCAGGTCTCTGTACTGGGGTGAATGTATGGCATTGTTCTGCATTCTGTCCATCAATTGTTCTTTTTGCATTTGTCACCCCGAGTGGGTCGGGTATGCTCAGACGTGAGTCCGGTGCTTTCCACACCACTGGAGTCAAGCTATCCTGGCTGAAGACGGCTGATAGCCAGAAACCGGTCCTAGGATGCTTGATTCCGGTCCAGGGAATACATGGCTTGGCAGTTCAAGCTGGACTGTTCCCATGAGGCACAGGGTCAAGGCTGATTTGCATATGACCATGTCTGAACTGGGGTGCTGTGTAGTGCAAAAAAACGATGGATTTAGGCCCAGATCTCTGTACTGGGGTGAATGTATGACATGGTTCTGCATTCTGTCCATCAATCATTGTTTTTGCATTTGTCACCCCGAGTGGGACGGGTATGCTCAGACGTGAGTCCCGTGCTTTCCACACCACTGGAGTCAAGCTATCCTGGCTGAAAATGGCTGATAGCCAGAAACCGGTCCTAGGATGCTTGATTCCGGTCCAGGGAAGACATGGCTTGGCAGTTTGGGCTGGACTGTTCCCATGAGGCACAGGGTCAAAGGCTGATTTGCATATGTACATGTCTTAACTGGGGTGGTGTGGAGTGCAAAGAAACAATGGATTTAGGCCCTTATCTCTGTACTGGGGTGAATGTATGCCATTGTTCTGTGGTCTGTCCATCAATTGTTGTTTATGCATTTGTCACCCCGAGTGGGACGGGTATGCTCAGACGTGAGACTTGTGGTTTCCACACCACTGGAGTCAAGGTATCCTTGCTGAAGAAGGCTGATAACCAGAAGACGGTCCTAGGATGCTTGATTCTGGTCCAGGGAAGACATGGCTTGGCAGTTCGCGCTGGACTGTTCCCATGAGGCACAGGGTCAAGGCTGATTTGCATATGGCCATGTCTGAACTGGGGTGGTGTGGAGTGCAAAAAGACGATGGATTTAGGCCCAGGTCTCTGTACTGGGGTTACTGTATGACATTTTTCTGCATTCTGTCCATCAATTGTTGTTTTTGCATTTGTCACCCCGAGTGGGACAGGTATGCTCAGACGTGAGTCCCGTGCTTTCCACACCACTGGAGTCAAGCTATCCTGGCTGAAGATGGCTGATAGCCAGAAACCGGTCCTAGGATGCTTGATTCTGGTCCAGGGAAGACATGGCTTGGCAGTTCGGGCTGGATTGTTCCAACGAGGCACAGGGTCTTGGCTGTTTTTCATATGGCCATGTCTGAACTGGGGTGGTGTGGAGTGCAAAAAACGATGGATTTAGGCCCAGATCTCTGTACTGGGTTTAATGTATGACAATTTTCTGCATTCTGTCCATCAATTGTTGTTTTTGCATTTGTCACCCGAGTGGGACGGGTATGCTCAGACGTGAGTCCTGTGCTTTCCACACCACTGGAGTCAAGCTATCCTGGCTGAAGACGGCTGATAGCCAGTAACCGATCCTAGGATGCTTGATTCCGGTCCAGGGAAGACATGGCTTGGCAGCTCGGGCTTGACTGTTCCCATGAGGCACAGGGTCAAGGCTGATTTGCATATGGCCATGTCTGAACTGGGGTGGTTTGGAGTGCAAAAAACTATAGATTTAGGCCCAGGTCTCTGTACTGGGGTGAATGTATGACATTGTTCTGCATTCTGTCCATCAATTGTTGTTTTTGCGTTTGTCACCCCGAGTGGGTCGGGTATGCTCAGACATGAGTCCCGTGCTTTCCACACCACTGGAGTCAAGCTATCCTGGCTGAAGACGGCTGATAGCCAGAAACCGGTCCTAGGATGCTTGATTCTGGTCCAGGGAATACATGGCTTGGCAGTTCAAGCTGGGCTGTTCCCATGAGGCACAGGGTCAAGGCTGATATGCATATGACCATGTCGGAACTGGGGTGGTGTGTAGTGCAAAAAAACGATGGATTTAGGACCAGATCTCTGTACTTGGGTGAATGTATGCCATTGTTCTGCATTCTGTCCATCAATCGTTGTTTTTGCATTTGTCACCCCGAGTGGGACGGGTATGCTCAGACGTGAGTCCCGTGCTTTCCACACCACTGGAGTCAAGCTATCCTGGCTGAAAATGGCTGATAGCCAAAAACCGGTCCTAGGATGCTTGATTCCGGTCCAGGGAAGACATGGCTTGGCAGTTCGGGCTGGACTGTTCCCGTGAGGCACAGGGTCAAAGGCTGATTTGCATATGTACATGTCTTAACTGGGGTGGTGTGGAGTGCAAAAAAACGATGGATTTAGGCCCTTATCTCTGTACTGGGGTGAATGTATGCCATTGTTCTGTGGTCTGTCCATCAATTGTTGTTTATGCATTTGTCACCCCGAGTGGGACGGGTATGCTCAGACGTGAGACCTGTGGTTTCCACACCACTGGAGTCAAGGTATCCTTGCTGAAGAAGGCTGATAACCAGAAGACGGTCCTAGGATGCTTGATTCTGGTCCAGGGAAGACATGGCTTGGCAGTTCGGGCTGGACTGTTCCCATGAGGCACAGGGTCAAGGCTGATATGCATATGACCATGTCTGAACTGGGGTGGTGTGTAGTGCAAAAAAACGATGGATTTAGGCCCAGATCTCTGTACTGGGGTGAATGTATGACATTGTTCTGCATTCTGTCCATCAATCGTTGTTTTTGCATTTGTCACCCCGAGTGGGACGGGTATGCTCAGACGTGAGTCCCGTGCTTTCCACACCACTGGAGTCAAGCTATCCTGGCTGAAAATGGCTGATAGCCAAAAACCGGTCCTAGGATGCTTGATTCCGGTCCAGGGATGACATGGCTTGGCAGTTCGGGCTGGACTGTTTCCTTGAGGCACAGGGTCAAGGCTGATTTGCATATGGCCATGTCTGAACTGGGGTGGTGTGGAGTGCAAAAAAACAATGGATTTAGGCCCAGATCTCTGTACTGGGGTGAATGTATGACATTGTTCTGCATTCTGTCGATCAATTGTTGTTTTTGCATTTGTCACCCCGAGTGGGACGGGTATGCTCAGACGTGAGTCCCGTGCTTTCCACACCACTGGAGTCAAGCTATCCTGGCTGAAGACGGCTGATAGCCAGAAACCGGTCCTAGGATGCTTGATTCTGGTCCAGGGAATACATGGCTTGGCAGTTCAAGCTGGGCTGTTCCCATGAGGCACAGGGTCAAGGCTGATATGCATATGACCATGTCGGAACTGGGGTGGTGTGTAGTGCAAAAAAACGATGGATTTAGGACCAGATCTCTGTACTTGGGTGAATGTATGCCATTGTTCTGCATTCTGTCCATCAATCGTTGTTTTTGCATTTGTCACCCCGAGTGGGACGGGTATGCTCAGACGTGAGTCCCGTGCTTTCCACACCACTGGAGTCAAGCTATCCTGGCTGAAAATGGCTGATAGCCAAAAACCGGTCCTAGGATGCTTGATTCCGGTCCAGGGAAGACATGGCTTGGCAGTTCGGGCTGGACTGTTCCCGTGAGGCACAGGGTCAAAGGCTGATTTGCATATGTACATGTCTTAACTGGGGTGGTGTGGAGTGCAAAAAAACGATGGATTTAGGCCCTTATCTCTGTACTGGGGTGAATGTATGCCATTGTTCTGTGGTCTGTCCATCAATTGTTGTTTATGCATTTGTCACCCCGAGTGGGACGGGTATGCTCAGACGTGAGACCTGTGGTTTCCACACCACTGGAGTCAAGGTATCCTTGCTGAAGAAGGCTGATAACCAGAAGACGGTCCTAGGATGCTTGATTCTGGTCCAGGGAAGACATGGCTTGGCAGTTCGGGCTGGACTGTTCCCATGAGGCACAGGGTCAAGGCTGATATGCATATGACCATGTCTGAACTGGGGTGGTGTGTAGTGCAAAAAAACGATGGATTTAGGCCCAGATCTCTGTACTGGGGTGAATGTATGACATTGTTCTGCATTCTGTCCATCAATCGTTGTTTTTGCATTTGTCACCCCGAGTGGGACGGGTATGCTCAGACGTGAGTCCCGTGCTTTCCACACCACTGGAGTCAAGCTATCCTGGCTGAAAATGGCTGATAGCCAAAAACCGGTCCTAGGATGCTTGATTCCGGTCCAGGGAAGACATGGCTTGGCAGTTCGGGCTGGACTGTTCCCATGAGGCACAGGGTCAAAGGCTGATTTGCATATGTACATGTCTTAACTGGGGTGGTCTGGAGTGCAAAAAAACGATGGATTTAGGCCCTTATCTCTGTACTGGGGTGAATGTATGCCATTGTTCTGTGGTCTGTCCATCAATTGTTGTTTATGCATTTGTCACCCCGAGTGGGACGGGTATGCTCAGACGTGAGACCTGTGCTTTCCACACCACTGGAGTCAAGCTATCCTGGCTGAAGACGGCTGATAGCCAGTAACCGATCCTAGGATGCTTGATTCCGGTCCAGGGATGACATGGCTTGGCAGTTCGGGCTGGACTGTTTCCTTGAGGCAGAGGGTCAAGGCTGATTTGCATATGGCCATGTCTGAACTGGGGTGGTGTGGAGTGCAAAAAAACAATGGATTTAGGCCCAGATCTCTGTACTGGGGTGAATGTATGACATTGTTCTGCATTCTGTCCATCAATTGTTGTTTTTGCATTTGTCACCCCGAGTGGGACGGGTATGCTCAGACGTGAGTCCCGTGTTTTCCACACCACTGGAGTCAAGCTATCCTGGCTGAAGACGGCTGATAGCCAGAAACCGGTCCTAGGATGCTTGATTCCGGTCCAGGGAAGACATGGCTTGGCAGCTCGGGCTTGACTGTTCCCATGAGGCACAGGGTAAAGGCTGATTTGCATATGGCCATGTCTGAACTGGGGTGGATTGGAGTGCAAAAAACTATAGATTTAGGCCCAGGTCTCTGTACTGGGGTGAATGTATGGCATTGTTCTGCATTCTGTCCATCAATTGTTCTTTTTGCATTTGTCACCCCGAGTGGGTCGGGTATGCTCAGACGTGAGTCCGGTGCTTTCCACACCACTGGAGTCAAGCTATCCTGGCTGAAGACGGCTGATAGCCAGAAACCGGTCCTAGGATGCTTGATTCCGGTCCAGGGAATACATGGCTTGGCAGTTCAAGCTGGACTGTTCCCATGAGGCACAGGGTCAAGGCTGATTTGCATATGACCATGTCTGAACTGGGGTGCTGTGTAGTGCAAATAAACAATGGATTTAGGCCCAGATCTCTGTACTGGGGTGAATGTATGACATGGTTCTGCATTCTGTCCATCAATCATTGTTTTTGCATTTGTCACCCCGAGTGGGACGGGTATGCTCAGACGTGAGTCCCGTGCTTTCCACACCACTGGAGTCAAGCTATCCTGGCTGAAAATGGCTGATAGCCAGAAACCGGTCCTAGGATGCTTGATTCCGGTCCAGGGAAGACATGGCTTGGCAGTTCGGGCTGGACTGTTCCCATGAGGCACAGGGTCAAAGGCTGATTTGCATATGTACATGTCTTAACTGGGGTGGTGTGGAGTGCAAAGAAACAATGGATTTAGGCCCTTATCTCTGTACTGGGGTGAATGTATGCCATTGTTCTGTGGTCTGTCCATCAATTGTTGTTTATGCATTTGTCACCCCGAGTGGGACGGGTATGCTCAGACGTGAGACTTGTGGTTTCCACACCACTGGAGTCAAGGTATCCTTGCTGAAGAAGGCTGATAACCAGAAGACGGTCCTAGGATGCTTGATTCTGGTCCAGGGAAGACATGGCTTGGCAGTTCGCGCTGGACTGTTCCCATGAGGCACAGGGTCAAGGCTGATTTGCATATGGCCATGTCTGAACTGGGGTGGTGTGGAGTGCAAAAAGACGATGGATTTAGGCCCAGATCTCTGTACTGGGGTTACTGTATGACATTTTTCTGCATTCTGTCCATCAATTGTTGTTTTTGCATTTGTCACCCCGAGTGGGACAGTTATGCTCAGACGTGAGTCCCGTGCTTTCCACACCACTGGAGTCAAGCTATCCTGGCTGAAGATGGCTGATAGCCAGAAACCGGTCCTAGGATGCTTGATTCTGGTCCAGGGAAGACATGGCTTGGCAGTTCGGGCTGGATTGTTCCAACGAGGCACAGGGTCTTGGCTGTTTTTCATATGGCCATGTCTGAACTGGGGTGGTGTGGAGTGCAAAAAACGATGGATTTAGGCCCAGATCTCTGTACTGGGTTTAATGTATGACAATTTTCTGTATTCTGTCCATCAATTGTTGTTTTTGCATTTGTCATCCGAGTGGGACGAGTATGCTCAGACGTGAGTCCCGTGCTTTCCACACCACTGGAGTCAAGCTATCCTGGCTGAAGACGGCTGATAGCCAGTAACCGATCCTAGGATGCTTGATTCCGGTCCAGGGAAGACATGGCTTGGCAGCTCGGGCTGGACTGTTCCCATAAGGCACAGGGTCAAGGCTGATTTGCATATGGCCATGTCTGAACTGGGGTGGTGTGGAGTGCAAAAAAACGATGGATTTAGGCCCAGATCTCTGTACTGGGGTGAATGTATGACATTGTTCTGCATTCTGTCCATCAATCGTTGTTTTTGCATTTGTCACCCCGAGTGGGACGGGTATGCTCAGACGTGAGTCCCGTGCTTTCCACACCACTGGAGTCAAGCTATCCTGGCTGAAGATGGCTGATAGCCAGAAACCGGTCCTAGGATGCTTGATTCCGGTCCAGGGAAGACATGGCTTGGCAGTTCTGGCTGGACTGTTCCCATGAGGCACAGGGTGAAGGCTGATTTTCATATGGCCATGTCTGAACTCGGGAGGTGTGGAGTGCAAAAACACGATGGATTTATGCCCAGATCTCTGTACTTGGGTGATTGTATGACATTGTTCCGCATTCTGTCCATCAATTGTTGTTTTTGCATTTGTCAACCCGAGTGGGACGGGTATGCTCAGGACGTGAGTCCCGTGCTGTCCACACCACTGGAGTCAAGCTATCCTGGCTGAAAATGGCTGATAGCCAAAAACCGGTCCTAGGATGCTTGATTCCGGTCTAGGGAAGACATGGCTTGGCAGTTCGGGCTGGACTGTTCCCATGAGGCACAGGGTCAAAGGCTGATTTGCATATGTACATGTCTTAACTGGGGTGGTGTGGAGTGCAAAAAAACGATGGATTTAGGCCCTTATCTCTGTACTGGGGTAAATGTATGCCATTGTTCTGTGGTCTGTCCATCAATTGTTGTTTATGCATTTGTCACCCCGAGTGGGACGGGTATGCTCAGACGTGAGACCTGTGGTTTCCACACCACTGGAGTCAAGGTATCCTTGCTGAAGAAGGCTGATAACCAGAAGACGGTCCTAGGATGCTTGATTCTGGTCCAGGGAAGACATGGCTTGGCAGTTCGGGCTGGACTGTTCCCATGAGGCACAGGGTCAAGGCTGATATGCATATGACCATGTCTGAACTGGGGTGGTGTGTAGTGCAAAAAAATGATGGATTTAGGACCAGATCTCTGTACTGGGGTGAATGTATGACATTGTTCTGCATTCTGTCCATCAATCGTTGTTTTTGCATTTGTCACCCGAGTTGGACGGGTATGCTCAGACGTGAGTCCCGTGCTTTCCACACCACTGGAGTCAAGCTATCCTGGCTGAAAATGGCTGATAGCCAAAAACCGGTCCTAGGATGCTTGATTCCGGTCCAGGGAAGACATGGCTTGGCAGTTCGGGCTGGACTGTTCCCATGAGGCACAGGGTCAAAGGCTGATTTGCATATGTACATGTCTTAACTGGGGTGGTGTGGAGTGCAAAAAAATGATGGATTTAGGCCCTTATCTCTGTACTGGGGTGAATGTATGCCATTGTTCTGTGGTCTGTCCATCAATTGTTGTTTTTGCATTTGTCACCCCGAGTGGGACAGGTATGCTCAGACGTGAGTCCCGTGCTTTCCACACCACTGGAGTCAAGCTATCCTGGCTGAAGATGGCTGATAGCCAGAAACCGGTCCTAGGATGCTTTATTCTGGTCCAGGGAAGACATGGCTTGGCAGTTCGGGCAGGATTGTTCCAACGAGGCACAGGGTCTTGGCTGTTTTTCATATGTCCATGTCTGAACTGGGGTGGTGTGGAGTGCAAAAAACGATGGATTTAGGCCCAGATCTCTGTACTGGGTTTAATGTATGACAATTTTCTGCATTCTGTCCATCAATTGTTGTTTTTGCATTTGTCACCCGAGTGGGACGGGTATGCTCAGACGTGAGTCCCGTGCTTTCCACACCACTGGAGTCAAGCTATGCTGGCTGAAGACGGCTGATAGCCAGTAACCGATCCTAGGATGCTTGATTCCGGTCCAGGGATGACATGGCTTGGCAGTTCGGGCTGGACTGTTTCCTTGAGGCACAGGGTCAAGGCTGATTTGCATATGGCCATGTCTGAACTGGGGTGGTGTGGAGTGCAAAAAAACAATGGATTTAGGCCCAGATCTCTGTACTGGGGTGAATGTATGACATTGTTCTGCATTCTGTCGATCAATTGTTGTTTTTGCATTTGTCACCCCGAGTGGGACGGGTATGCTCAGACGTGAGTCCCGTGTTTTCCACACCACTGGAGTCAAGCTATCCTGGCTGAAGACGGCTGATAGCCAGAAACCGGTCCTAGGATGCTTGATTCCGGTCCAGGGAAGACATGGCTTGGCAGTTCGGGCTGGACTGTTCCCATGAGGCACAGGGTCAAGGCTGATTTGTATATGGCCATGTCTAAACTGGGGTGGTGTGGAGTGCAAAAAAACGATGGATTTAGGCCCAGATCTCTGTACTGGGGTTAATGTATGACATTTTTCTGCATTCTGTCCATCAATTGTCGTTTTTGCATTTGTCCCCCCGAGTGGGACGGGTATGCTCAGACATGAGTCCCGTGCTTTCCACACCACTGGAGTCAAGCTATCCTGACTGAAGATGGCTGATAGCCAGAAACCGGTCCTAGGATGCTTGATTCTGGTCCAGGGAAGACATGGCTTGGCAGTTTGGGCTGGACTGTTCCCATGAGGCACAGGGTCAAGGCTGATTTTCATATGGCCTTGTCTGAACTGGGGTGGTGTGGAGTGCAAAAAAACGATGGATTTAGGCCCAGATCTCTGTACTGGGGTGATTGTATGACTGTGAGAAGTTGGCCTGGTATATAATGCTCACTAGTTCTAGTGATCACTTTGTACCATGCCAAGCAACCCTTATGATGATGGTTGTAATTCAACCTTGTAGACCAGTTATCCTAGTGGTAACGTGGACAAAGCAGTCTTAGGCTAAACTCTGAAAGGCATGTGAAGCCAGCTGTTATACCATACACAACCCCCTTGAATACCAAATGAAAGGGACACCACACAGATATATATTGAAAATATATATTGATTTATTAACTATTAAAATCCCCTGGACTCTTTATGAGCACAGAAGCACAAGCGTTAAATCACAAGACAGTTTAAAATACACAAAAGTTAGAAAGTTAGGAACCTTCCGAGTGACCTACGGAGCTGAAACTTAAAACACAGGCCCTTGGGATGTGTACCAGTGCAGGAGCACCGGCGGAGCTGAGTTACCTCACCCACAGGAAGCGGGTGCACAGGGTCGAAGATGTGTCGGGTTTCGTCACGCTGGTCGATGGTGCTTGGAGCTGAAGATGCTGCAGGCGGCTTGATGAGAAGAGTTCCGGTGGATCCAAGGGTGGATCTGAAGAGTTGAAGACCTGAAAGCAGAGGGGACAGTGTTCAAAGTCACTAGCCAGTGACTACCGTGGAACCAGATTGGAACCAGGCGATGTCGGGTGCAAACAGGCGTTGTCGGGTAGCTTCTTTCTGCAGCCACGTGGATACCCGGGGTCGAGGACGTCCAGGAGTCGGTCACGAGCTGTCCCACGTAGGCTTCTCGCTGTTGGCGGTGTCGGCGACCTGATCGGAGCAAACAGGCCTTGGCAAATGCAAGCCACGCAGAAGTTGAAAGATGCTGTTCACTCGGACCAGCAAGGTCAGAGCGGGTGCTCCTTTTCACAGGAGCTTGGGTAGGTCTGGAGCAACCAGACCTGCTGTTTAAATCTTCGGGTTCGTCGCCAAGATGGCCGCTGGCCGCGTGGCTAGTGGCCGGGATGGCGCGTCGAGTGGCACAGTGCAAAAGGGCCCCACGCAGATCGTGGAGATGCTGGGGGGCTGATCTTCGGTGCAAGGGCTGCTCGGTGGTGGGGGTTCTCAGTCCCCAAAGCACAACGTCGAGGATGCCTCAGAAGCTGCGCAGTCAGCTTTACGAGTGTCTTCCAAGAGGTCCGGTCCCACGTCACTCGGTGCCTCCACGGGTCCCTTCTTTGCAGGGACTGTGGATCGGGCTCTGAGAGGTCTGGGAATCTGGTTCTTGTCGGGCTCTGGGCTCGGGCTCCGGCGGGAGGCGGCGGCAAAGCAGACGTCGAGTTGCTGGTTGGTGCCTGTGTTCACAGGGTGGTCACTCCTTGGCCACAAGGGAGATTCTTCTTCAGTCTTCTGTGCAGCAGAATGTCGAAGTCCAGTCTTCTTCTTAGTTTTAAGTTGATTTCGGGATGATCTGCTGTGCAATGGCACTGCTCCCCCTCTTATTCCAATCTAGGGGGTGGATCACCTACTAGGTCCCTCCTCTGGGAGGAACCAGGAAGGGGGGCGGTTACACCCCCTTTCCTTTGTCCAGCTCCGCGCCAGGACTGGGGCTGGAAGGCCCCAGAACCGGTTTGGGCTGGCCTATGCACGGGGACACCTGGTGTGCCCCGGGCATGTCTGATTCTATTCAGCCCTGTCCTACCCAATACACAAAATCCTGTCTGGGGTGGTGCTCGCACCTCCCAAGGCAGGAAACCCTTTGTCCAGGCCACCATCTGCCGAGTTTCGGTCAGCAGCAGGAGGCCAGACTTGTGTCTGTGGTGGCAGCGTCCATTTTGTGAAGCTGAGGCTCTGTTTAACTTTAACCGGGGTTAAGGCTACACACATGTCGTGTCCCTCTAGAAGGGTGGAATGCTATCCCCGTCGCCAGAATTGGCGAGGGGATAGTATTCCAATTCGTATGACACCTTACTCGACATGTTTTGATAAAGCCAAACCAAAGATAGCATTTAACCGCGAGGATTATAATGCACTTAAGAGTATATGGTATGGCAATATCCCGGAACAGCTTAGGGAGTTGTTCCCGACAGCTGCAGACAGGCTCAGCTCATGCTAGAGCACCATCTCACATATTTCCAAGCACTCTGCCTCCAGGATTGATGAGGCCTTCCATAGGAGTGGCTGATAGGAACATATGTGTCCAGTTTAGGGTTAGGCACAGACATACTGTACCTAAGTAAGAGGTGGTTACACCGACTTACCCCAGCTGAGTGATCAGCCAGTTGTGTCAATTATGGAGGCCAGGCCAGGGGTGGCATAATACATGCTGCAGCCCCTGGTAGGCCTTGGATACACCTATGCCCTGGGCACCTAGGGTGCACTTATACAGGGGCTCATAAGGTGAACCAGTTCCAATTCGTAATGCACCTAGAGTGCATTGGCAGTAATTTAGAGAGAGAACAGCAGGCTGTGGGTCTGATTAGCAGGCCCACAGCCACATTAAGTCAGAAACCAGTGAAGCAAAAAGCAAAAATTTGGGGTGACCATAGGATAGCAGACCCTACTCTCCTACATAACCCCCCCCCAAACGCAGGGACATTAGACTAACCTTGACCAGTTGTGTCTTCATGTTCTAAGTGGAAGTACCTGGAGAGACCATCTGCGTTGCCATGGTCAGTCCCTGGGCGGTGCTCCACTGTAAAGTCCATCCCCTGTAGGGAAATGGACCACCTGAGTAGTTTGGGGTTTTCACCCTTCATCTGATTAAGCCATAGGAGGGGCTTATGGTCGGTCTGAATCTTGAAGTGAGTGCCAAATAAGTATGGTCTCAACTTCTTCAGGGCCCACACCACAGCAAAGGCCTCCCTCTCTATAGCTGACCAACGTTTCTCTCTGGGGGTCAGCCTTCTGCTAATGAAAGCAATGGGCTGGTCCTGGCCATCTACATTAAGTTGTGAAAGCACTGCTCCCACTCCCAACTCAGAAGCATCTGTTTGGACAATGAACTCTCTTGAGTAGTCAGGACTCTTCAGGATAGGTGCAGAGCACATGGCCTTCTTCAGGTCATCAAATGCCTTTTGACAGATTTCTGTCCACTGAACCTTTTTGGGCATCTTCTTGGATGTCAGATCATTAAGAGGAGTCACAATGGACCCATAGTTCTTAACAAACTTCCTGTAGTACCCAGTCAGGCCCAAGAAAGCTCTGACCTGAGTCTGGGTAGTTGGAGGGGACCAGTCCTTGATGGTCTGGATCTTACTCTCCAGTGGTTGAACTTGGCCTCCACCTACAAGGTGGCCCAGGTATACAACCTTGCTCTGCCCTATCTGGCACTTTGTTGCCTTGATAGTGAGGCCTGCCTTCTGCAGAGCCTCAAGCACTTCCTTCAGGTGGATCAGGTGATCCTCCCAGGTGGAGCTAAAGACAGCAATATCGTCCAGATAAGCTGCACAAAAGTCATCCAACCCAGTGAGGACTTGGTTCACCAACCTTTGGAAGGTGGCAGGTGCATTTTTCAAACCAAAGGGCATCACCACAAACTGATAATGCCCACTAGGGGTAGAAAATGCTGTCTTGGCTTTAGACTCCTCAGCTAACCTGATTTGCCAGTAGCCAGCTGTTAAGTCAAATGTGCTCAAATATTTGGCAGAAGCCAACTTGTCAATGAGCTCATCTGCCCTTGGAATAGGGTGTGCATCTGTCCTGGTGACAGCATTGAGTCCTCTGTAATCCACACAGAACCTCATCTCTCTCTTGCCATCTTTGGTGTGAGGTTTGGGGACCAGAACCACTGGGCTAGCCCAGGGGCTCTCTGAAGGCTCAATGACACCTAATTCCAGCATCTTTTGCACCTCAGTCTTTATACAGTCCCTGACGTGGTCAGGTTGCCTGTAAATTTTGCTTTTTACAGGAAGACTGTCACCAGTGTCCACCACATGTGTACACCAGTTAGTCTGACTGGGTGTCAATGAGAACATATGCCTGTATGCCTGTAGAACTTGTCTGCAGTCATGTTGCTGATGTTCAGTGAGGCTGCCACCTAAGGCCACACCATCAACTGAGCCATCCTCAGGGTTCTGAGTGAGCAGGTCTGGGAGAGGGTCACTCTCTTCCTCCTGTCCCTCATCTGTAGCCATGAGCAAGCCCATGTCTGCCCTGCTGACATATGCCTTCAATCTGTTCACATGGAGCACCCTGTGGGGGCTCCTGGGAGTTCCTAGGTCCACCAAGTAGGTAACCTCTCCCTTCTTTTCCAGAATTGTATGGGGTCCAGACCACTTGTCTTGGAGTGCTGCTGGGGCCACTGGCTCCAACACCCATACCTTCTGTCCAGGCTGAAATTCAACAAGGACAGCCTTTTGGTCATGCCAAGCTTTTTGTAATTCTTGGCTAGCCTCAAGGTTTTTGGATGCCTTTTCCATGTACTCTGCCATCCTGGAGCGGAGACCAAGTACATAGTCCACTATGTCCTGTTTAGGCTTTTTGAGAGGTAACTCCCATCCTTCCTTCACAAGACACAGGGGTCCTCTTACAGGGTGCCCAAACAACAATTCAAAGGGGCTGAAGCCAACCCCCTTTTGAGGGACCTCTCTGTAAGCGAACAAAAGGCAGGGCAGAAGGATGTCCCATCTTCGCCTGAGCTTTTCAGGTAATCCTTTAATCATGCCCTTTAGGGTCTTGTTAAATCTCTCAACAAGCCCATTGCATTGTGGGTGATAAGGGGTGGTGAACTTGTAGTTGACACCACATTCCTTCCACATAGCTGTCAAATATCCAGACATGAAGTTGGTACCTCTATCTGATATTACCTCCTTAGGAAACCCCACTCTGGAGAAAACTCCAAGTAAGGCCCTGGCCACAACAGGAGCTGTTGTGGTCCTAAGGGGAATTGCCTCTGGGTACCTGGTGGCATGATCCACTACCACCAGTATGAATCTGTGCCCAGATGCTGTAGGGGGATCCATTGGTCCAACAATATCAATCCCCACTCTTTCAAAGGGAACCCCCACCACAGGTAGTGGTATCAGGGGGGCCTTTGTTGTTCCACCTGCTTTACCACTGGCTTGGCAGGTTTCACAGGAGCGACAAAACTCCTTGGTGTCTTCAGACATGTGAGGCCAGTGAAAGTGAGGGACAAGCCTGTCCCAAGTCTTGTTCTGGCCTAGGTGTCCTGCTAAAGGAATATCATGGGCCAAGGTGAGTAGGAAGCCCCTAAATTGCAGAGGTATAACCAACCTCCTGGTAGCACCAGGCTTGGGGTCTCTAGCCTCTGAATAAAGGAGTCCATCGTCCCAATATACTTTATGGGCACCTTGAGCATTCCCAGCAGCCTCAGCAGCAGCCTGCTGTCTGAGGGGTTCAAGAGAAGGACAGGTTAACTGAGCCTGCCCCAAGTCTGCCCTAGAAGGTCCCCCTGTCCCCAGAAACTCAACCTGATCAGGTTCAAGTTCTTCAGGGACAGTTCCTTCAGGGGTCTCAAGATCAGTTTCCTGTGAAGCCTGATCCTCACTTGTAGGCAGTTGGGAAGGCGCAGCCTTAACCCTCCTGTTCTTCTTCTTGGGAGGTACTTGGTCCATTGTTCCAGGATCCAAGACCTGAGGTTCAGAGAGGCACTTTTTGGCCTGTGACCTGGTCACAGCAAGGACATGTGATGATATCCCTAACATCTCTGCATGAGTCCTGTACTCAACTTCTGACCATAGAGAGTTCTCCAGGTCATTGCCCAACAAACATTCTACTGGGAGATCAGCACTAACCACAACTTTCTTTAGGCCAGTTACCCCTCCCCAGGAAAAGTTAACAAGTGCCACACTATGTGTAGTAGTGACATTGCTGGCATTGGTCACCAGGTAATCATCGCCTGGCATGTATTGTCCAGGGTCCACAAAGTTAGGTGTCACCATAGTGACACTGGCACATGTGTCCCTGTAAGCTTGAGCCACTTTGTTGTTAATCAAAGGTGTCTGTCTGTATTTGCCCAGGTTACTGGGACTTATGTCAGGGGTCAAATCTATGTCCCCTTCACAAACCAGAACAGCCTGTGTAAGAGTTCTGACTAGGTCAGAATCTCCTTCAGTTCCCAAAGTGATTCCCACTAAACCCTTGGCTTGAGGACCAACACTGCTAACTGTACTAGTGGGTGCAGGTGCCTTAGGGGCTGCAGTGCTGGGGGCTCCACCCTTTTTACACTCACTTGTCCAGTGAGAGGTGTTCTTACAAGTTTTACACCAGGGTTTCTTCTGACCTTCTTTCTTCTTCTTCTTGGAAGTTTGGGACCCACCCTCTGTCTCAGTTTGGGGCCCTGTTGAAGACTTCTGGTCTTTAGTTTTCTGCTCCCCACCCTTCTGGTCTGTTTTCTTCTGGTCACCACCCTGGTTCTGGTTCTGGTTCTTTTGCTTAACTCTGGTTCTTACCCATTTATCTGCCCTCTTTCCCAATTCTTGGGGAGAGGTCAAATCTGAGTCAACCAAATGTTGATGCAACTGCTGGTTCTGACAATTATTTAAAATTTGTTCTCTCATCAGCAAATTATACAATCCTTCATAGTCTGTAACCTTGCTTCCCAGCAACCATCCCTCCAGAGCCTTAGTGGCACACTCAACAAATTCAGACCAGTCCTGAGTCTGTGTCTTCTGGGTATCTCTGAACATTAACCTGTACTGTTCAGTGGTTAAGCCTAACCCATCAATCAGAGCACTCTTCAGGACCAGGTAGTTTCTAGAATCCCCATCACTAACTGTGAGGAGTCTGTCTCGGCCTCTACCTTCAAAGGAGAGCCACAAGATTGCTGCCCACTGCTCCTGAGGGATCTGCTGTACTCTGCAGGCTCTCTCCATTGCAGTAATCCATTTATGGATGTCATCCCCAGCTTTGTAGGGGGGCACAATCTTACTCAGGTTTCTATTATCAAAAGACCTGTCTTTATCCTTGTGGATATTGCTGCCACCAGTGGGTTCTATTACCCCACTCTCTCTAGGCTGTCTTGCTCTAGCAAGTTTCTCTTGGGCCAGGGCAATCTCTAACTCTTGTCTCTGGACTCTCAATTCAGCCTCTCTAATTTGAGATTCTCTCAATTTGGTCTCATGTTCCCTTCTCTGAGGGCTAGTCATCCTCCTTCTGGAGTGACCATGAGAACCTCTAGAAGCATAGGAGTTGTCAGAGTCACCTGAGTGAATCCTTCTCCTCCTAGGCTCCTGGTTAAGTCCACCTGAGGGTCTGAATGGGTTGTTACCTGATTCATTCCCAAGTTGACTTAAGTTAGCCTGGTTCAGTCTACTGACCAGCACCTGACTATCTCTGTCATCATCTGACTCACTGCTTTCCACCTCCTCCCCCTCTTCTTCTTCCTCTTCCTCTACATCTACTTGAGGAGCTCCAGTGATGGAGGCATCCTCATCTACTAGGATGATAGGGGCAGGGGGGTCTACAGTGTCATCCTCTGAAGGATGGCCTCCTTCAGCATTCCCTGTGGGGTTTGCTTTAGAGGTCTTTAGAGCTTCAGACTGATCCAAAAGCTCTCTTAGGTGGTCTGCAGTAGGGGAAGGCCCTGTCTTCAGACCCCTTAAGACACAAAGCTGTCTTAATTCCTTAAAGGGAAAAATAGCAAATTTGGATGGTGCCCTTGGAGGGTCACTCTCAACAGAGACATTCCCAGTGGAACCCTCTGCTCCAGACATTGCTCTAGTGTGGGTGGATGTGTTGCAATCTACCTACACTGGTGTTTACCTACTAAACCTATCTAGTAGTTGTAGCTAGGGTGTGCTACTCCCTTTGCTCTACAACAACTAAGTTCAGTAGAACTTAAGTATACTAGTCTTGTTTTATATGTACCTAGCAGGTACCTGTATGATCTTTCAAATGATAATCTCAAAGATTGTAATGGTAAAACAACAGCAAGCTCAGATCCCAATCCGCTGCTCACCAATGTGAGAAGTTGGCCTGGTATATAATGCTCACTAGTTCTAGTGATCACTTTGTACCATGCCAAGCAACCCTTATGATGATGGTTGTAATTCAACCTTGTAGACCAGTTATCCTAGTGGTAACGTGGACAAAGCAGTCTTAGGCTAAACTCTGAAAGGCATGTGAAGCCAGCTGTTATACCATACACAACCCCCTTGAATACCAAATGAAAGGGACACCACACAGATATATATTGAAAATATATATTGATTTATTAACTATTAAAATCCCCTGGACTCTTTATGAGCACAGAAGCACAAGTGTTAAATCACAAGACAGTTTAAAATACACAAAAGTTAGAAAGTTAGGAACCTTCCGAGTGACCTACGGAGCTGAAACTTAAAACACAGGCCCTTGGGATGTGTACCAGTGCAGGAGCACCGGCGGAGCTGAGTTACCTCACCCACAGGAAGCGGGTGCACAGGGTCGAAGATGTGTCGGGTTTCGTCACGCTGGTCGATGGTGCTTGGAGCTGAAGATGCTGCAGGCGGCTTGATGAGAAGAGTTCCGGTGGATCCAAGGGTGGATCTGAAGAGTTGAAGACCTGAAAGCAGAGGGGACAGTGTTCAAAGTCACTAGCCAGTGACTACCGTGGAACCAGATTGGAACCAGGCGATGTCGGGTGCAAACAGGCGTTGTCGGGTAGCTTCTTTCTGCAGCCACGTGGATACCCGGGGTCGAGGACGTCCAGGAGTCGGTCACGAGCTGTCCCACGTAGGCTTCTCGCTGTTGGCGGTGTCGGCGACCTGATCGGAGCAAACAGGCCTTGGCAAATGCAAGCCACGCAGAAGTTGAAAGATGCTGTTCACTCGGACCAGCAAGGTCAGAGCGGGTGCTCCTTTTCACAGGAGCTTGGGTAGGTCTGGAGCAACCAGACCTGCTGTTTAAATCTTCGGGTTCGTCGCCAAGATGGCCGCTGGCCGCGTGGCTAGTGGCCGGGATGGCGCGTCGAGTGGCACAGTGCAAAAGGGCCCCACGCAGATCGTGGAGATGCTGGGGGGCTGATCTTCGGTGCAAGGGCTGCTCGGTGGTGGGGGTTCTCAGTCCCCAAAGCACAACGTCGAGGATGCCTCAGAAGCTGCGCAGTCAGCTTTACGAGTGTCTTCCAAGAGGTCCGGTCCCACGTCACTCGGTGCCTCCACGGGTCCCTTCTTTGCAGGGACTGTGGATCGGGCTCTGAGAGGTCTGGGAATCTGGTTCTTGTCGGGCTCTGGGCTCGGGCTCCGGCGGGAGGCGGCGGCAAAGCAGACGTCGAGTTGCTGGTTGGTGCCTGTGTTCACAGGGTGGTCACTCCTTGGCCACAAGGGAGATTCTTCTTCAGTCTTCTGTGCAGCAGAATGTCGAAGTCCAGTCTTCTTCTTAGTTTTAAGTTGATTTCGGGATGATCTGCTGTGCAATGGCACTGCTCCCCCTCTTATTCCAATCTAGGGGGTGGATCACCTACTAGGTCCCTCCTCTGGGAGGAACCAGGAAGGGGGGCGGTTACACCCCCTTTCCTTTGTCCAGCTCCGCGCCAGGACTGGGGCTGGAAGGCCCCAGAACCGGTTTGGGCTGGCCTATGCACGGGGACACCTGGTGTGCCCCGGGCATGTCTGATTCTATTCAGCCCTGTCCTACCCAATACACAAAATCCTGTCTGGGGTGGTGCTCGCACCTCCCAAGGCAGGAAACCCTTTGTCCAGGCCACCATCTGCCGAGTTTCGGTCAGCAGCAGGAGGCCAGACTTGTGTCTGTGGTGGCAGCGTCCATTTTGTGAAGCTGAGGCTCTGTTTAACTTTAACCGGGGTTAAGGCTACACACATGTCGTGTCCCTCTAGAAGGGTGGAATGCTATCCCCGTCGCCAGAATTGGCGAGGGGATAGTATTCCAATTCGTATGACACCTTACTCGACATGTTTTGATAAAGCCAAACCAAAGATAGCATTTAACCGCGAGGATTATAATGCACTTAAGAGTATATGGTATGGCAATATCCCGGAACAGCTTAGGGAGTTGTTCCCGACAGCTGCAGACAGGCTCAGCTCATGCTAGAGCACCATCTCACATATTTCCAAGCACTCTGCCTCCAGGATTGATGAGGCCTTCCATAGGAGTGGCTGATAGGAACATATGTGTCCAGTTTAGGGTTAGGCACAGACATACTGTACCTAAGTAAGAGGTGGTTACACCGACTTACCCCAGCTGAGTGATCAGCCAGTTGTGTCAATTATGGAGGCCAGGCCAGGGGTGGCATAATACATGCTGCAGCCCCTGGTAGGCCTTGGATACACCTATGCCCTGGGCACCTAGGGTGCACTTATACAGGGGCTCATAAGGTGAACCAGTTCCAATTCGTAATGCACCTAGAGTGCATTGGCAGTAATTTAGAGAGAGAACAGCAGGCTGTGGGTCTGATTAGCAGGCCCACAGCCACATTAAGTCAGAAACCAGTGAAGCAAAAAGCAAAAATTTGGGGTGACCATAGGATAGCAGACCCTACTCTCCTACAATGACATTGTTCTGCATTCTGTCCATCAATTGTTGTTTTTGCATTTGTCACCCCGAGTGGGACGGGTATGGTCAGACGTGAGTCCCGTGCTTTCCACACCGCTAGAGTCAAGCTATCCTGGCTGAAGACGGCTGATAGCCAGAAACCGGTCCTAGGATGCTTGATTCCAGTCCAGGGAAGACATGGCTTGGCAGTTCTGGCTGGACTGTTCCCATGAGGCACAGGGTCAAGGCTGATTTGCATATGGCCATGTCTGAACTGGGGTAGTGCGGAGTTCAAATAAACGATGGATTTAGGCCCAGATCTCTGTACTGGGGTGAATGTATGACATTGTTCTGCATTCTGTCCATCAATTGTTGTTTTTGCATTTGTCACCCCGAGTGGGACGAGTATGCTCAGACGTAAGTCCCGTGCTTTCCACACCACTGGAGTCAAGCTATCCTGGCTGAAAACGGCTAATAGCCAGAAACGGGTCCTAGGATGCTTGATTCCGGTCTAGGGAAGACATGGCTTAGCAGTTCGGGCTGGACTGTTCCCATGAGGCACAGGGTCAAGGCTGATTTGCATATGGCCATGTCTGAACTGGGGTGTTGTAGAGTGCAAAAAAACTATGGTTTTAGGCCCAGATCTCTGTACTAGGGTCAATGTATGACATTGTTCTGCATTCTGTCCATCAATTGTTGTTTTTACATTTGTCACCCTGAGTGGGACGGGTATGCTCACACGTGAGTCCCGTGCTTTACACACCACTGGAATCAAGCTATCCTGGCTGAAGACGGCTGATAGCCAGAAACCGGTCCTAGGATGCTTGATACCGGTCCAAGGACTACATGGCTTGGCAGTTTGCACTGGACTGTTCCCATGAGGCACAGGGTCAGGCTGATTTGCATATGGCAATGTCTGAAATGGGGTGGTGTGGAGTGCAAACAAACAATGGATATAGGCCCAGATCTCTGTACTGGGATGAATGTATGACATTGTTCTGCATACTGTCCATCAATTGTTGTTTTTGCATTTGTCACCCCGAATGGGACGGGTATGCTCAGACGTGAGTCCCGTGCTTTCCACACCACTGGAGTCAAGCTATCCTGGCTGAAGATGGCTGATAGCCAGAAACCGGTCCTAGGATGCTTGATTCCGGTCCAGGGAAGACATGGCTTGGCAGTTCGGGCTGGACTGTTCCCTTGAGGCTCAAGGTCAAGGCTGAATTTTATATGGCCATGTCTGAACTGGGGTGGTGTGGGGTGCAAAAAAACGATGGGTTTAGGCCCAGATCTCTGTACTGGGGTGATTGTATGACATTGTTCTGCATTCTGTCCATCAATCGTTGTTTTTCCATTTGTCACCCTGAGTGGGATGGGTATGCTCAGACGTGAGTTCCCTGATTTTCCACACCACTGGAGTCAAGCTATCCTGGCTGAAGACGGCTGATAGCCTGAAACTTGTCCTAGGATGCTTGATTCAGGTCCATGGAATACATGGCTTGGCAGTTCCGGCTGGACTGTTCCCATGAGGCACAGGGTCAAGGCTGAATTGCATATGGCCATGTCTGAACTGGGGTGGTGTGGAGTGAAAAAAAACGATGGATTTAGGCCCAGATCTCTGTACTTAGGTGAATGTATGCCATTGTTCTGCATTCTGTCCATCAATTGTAGTTTTTGCATTTGTCACCCCGAGTGGGACGGGTATGCTCAGACATGAGTCCCGTGCTTTCCACACCACTGGAGTCAAGCTATCCTGGCTGAAGACAGCTGATAGCCAGAAACCGGTCCTAGGATGCTTGATTCCGGTCCAGGGAAGACATTGCTTGGCAGTTCGGGCTGGACTGTTCCCATAAGGCACAGGGTTAAGGCTGATTTGCATATGGCCATGTCTGAACTGGGGTGGTGTGGAGTGCAAAAAAACGATGGATTTATGCCCAGATCTCTGTACTGGGGTGAATGTATGACATTGTTCTGCATTCTGTCCATCAATTGTTGTTTTTGCATTTGTCACCCCGAGTGGGACGGGTATGCTCAGACGTGAGTCCTGTGCTTTCCACACCACTGGAGTCAAGCTATCCTGGCTGAAGATGGCTGATAGCCAGAAACCGGTCCTAGGATGCTTGATTCCGGTCCAGGGAAGACATGCCTTGGCAGTTCGGGCTGGACTGTTCCCATGAGGCACAGGGTCAAAGCTGATTTGCATATGGACATGTCTTAACTGGGGTGGTGTGGAGTGCAAAAAAACGATTGATTTAGGCCCAGATCTCTGTACTGGGTGAATGTATGACATTGTTCTGCATTCTGTCGATCAATTGTTGTTTTTGCATTTGTCACCCCGAATGGGACGGGTATGCTCAGACGTGAGTCCCGTGCTTTCCACACCACTGGAGTCAAGCTATCCTGGCTGAAGACAGCTGATAGCCAGTAACCGATCCTAGGATGCTTGATTCCGGTCCAGGGATGACATGGCTTGGCAGTTCGGGCTGGACTGTTTCCTTGAGGCACAGGGTCAAGGCTGATTTGCATATGGCCATGTCTGAACTGGGGTGGTGTGGAGTGCAAAAAAACAGTGGATTTAGGCCCAGATCTCTGTACTGGGGTGAATGTATGACATTGTTCTGCATTCTGTCCATCAATTGTTGTTTTTGCATTTGTCACCCCGAGTGGGACGGGTATGCTCAGACGTGAGTCCCGTGTTTTCCACACCACTGGAGTCAAGCTATCCTGGCTGAAGACGGCTGATAGCCAGAAACCGGTCCTAGGATGCTTGATTCCGGTCCAGGGAAGACATGGCTTGGCAGTTCGGGCTGGACTGTTCCCATGAGGCACAGGGTCAAGGCTGATTTGTATATGGCCATGTCTAAACTGGGGTGGTGTGGAGTGCAAAAAAACGATGGATTTAGGCCCAGATCTCTGTACTGGGGTTAATGTATGACATTTTTCTGCATTCTGTCCATCAATTGTCGTTTTTGCATTTGTCACCCCGAGTGGGACGGGTATGCTCAGACATGAGTCCCGTGCTTTCCACACCACTGGAGTCAAGCTATCCTGACTGAAGATGGCTGATATCCAGAAACCGGTCCTAGGATGCTTGATTCTGGTCCAGGGAAGACATGGCTTGGCAGTTTGGGCTGGACTGTTCCCATGAGGCACAGGGTCAAGGCTGATTTTCATATGGCCTTGTCTGAACTGGGGTGGTGTGGAGTGCAAAAAAACGATGGATTTAGGCCCAGATCTCTGTACTGGGGTGATTGTATGACATTGTTCTGCATTCTGTCCATCAATTGTTGTTTTTGCATTTGTCACCCCGAGGGGGACGGGTATGCTCAGACTTGAGTCCCGTGCTTTCCACACCGCTAGAGTCAAGCTATCCTGGCTGAAGACGGCTGATAGCCAGAAACCGGTCCTAGGATGCTTGATTCCAGTCCAGGGAAGACATGGCTTGGCAGTTCTGGCTGGACTGTTCCCATGAGGCACAGGGTCAAGGCTGATTTGCATATGGCCATGTCTGAACTGGGGTAGTGCGGAGTTCAAATAAACGATGGATTTAGGCCCAGATCTCTGTACTGGGGTGAATGTATGACATTGTTCTGCATTCTGTGCATCAATTGTTTTTTTTGCATTTGTCACCCCGAGTGGGACGAGTATGCTCAGACGTAAGTCCCGTGCTTTCCACACCACTGGAGTCAAGCTATCCTGGCTGAAAACGGCTAATAGCCAGAAACGGGTCCTAGGATGCTTGATTCCGGTCTAGGGAAGACATGGCTTAGCAGTTCGGGCTGGACTGTTCCCATGAGGCACAGGGTCAAGGCTGATTTGCATATGGCCATGTCTGAACTGGGGTGTTGTAGAGTGCAAAAAAACGATGGTTTTAGGCCCAGATCTCTGTACTGGGGTCAATGTATGACATTGTTCTGCATTCTGTCCATCAATTGTTGTTTTTACATTTGTCACCCTGAGTGAGACGGGTATGCTCACACGTGAGTCCCGTGCTTTACACACCACTAGAGTCAAGCTATCCTGGCTGAAGACGGCTGATAGCCAGAAACCGGTCCTAGGATGCTTGATACCGGTCCAAGGACTACATGGCTTGGCAGTTTGCACTGGACTGTTCCCATGAGGCACAGGGTCAGGCTGATTTGCATATGGCAATGTCTGAAATGGGGTGGTGTGGAGTGCAAACAAACAATGGATATAGGCCCAGATCTCTGTACTGGGATGAATGTATGACATTGTTCTGCATACTGTCCATCAATTGTTGTTTTTGCATTTGTCACCCCGAATGGGACGGGTATGCTCAGACGTGAGTCCCGTGCTTTCCACACCACTGGAGTCAAGCTATCCTGGCTGAAGATGGCTGATAGCCAGAAACCGGTCCTAGGATGCTTGATTCCGGTCCAGGGAAGACATGGCTTGGCAGTTCGGGCTGGACTGTTCCCTTGAGGCTCAAGGTCAAGGCTGAATTTTATATGGCCATGTCTGAACTGGGGTGGTGTGGGGTGCAAAAAAACGATGGATTTAGGCCCAGATCTCTGTACTGGGGTGATTGTATGACATTGTTCTGCATTCTGTCCATCAATCGTTGTTTTTCCATTTGTCACCCTGAGTGGGATGGGTATGCTCAGACGTGAGTTCCCGGATTTTCCACACCACTGGAGTCAAGCTATCCTGGCTGAAGACGGCTGATAGCCAGAAATTTGTCCTAGGATGCTTGATTCAGGTCCATGGAATACATGGCTTGGCAGTTCCGGCTGGACTGTTCCCATGAGGCACAGGGTCAAGGCTGAATTTCATATGGCCATGACTGAACTGGGGTGGTGTGGAGTGAAAAAAAACGATGGATTTAGGCCCAGATCTCTGTACTGAGGTGAATGTATGCCATTGTTCTGCATTCTGTCCATCAATTGTAGTTTTTGCATTTGTCACCCCGAGTGGGACGGGTATGCTCAGACATGAGTCCCGTGCTTTCCACACCACTGGAGTCAAGCTATCCTGGCTGAAGACAGCTGATAGCCAGAAACCGGTCCTAGGATGCTTGATTCCGGTCCAGGGAAGACATTGCTTGGCAGTTCGGGCTGGACTGTTCCCATAAGGCACAGGGTTAAGGCTGATTTGCATATGGCCATGTCTGAACTGGGGTGGTGTGGAGTGCAAAAAAACGATGGATTTATGCCCAGATCTCTGTACTGGGGTGAATGTATGACATTGTTCTGCATTCTGTCCATCAATTGTTGTTTTTGCATTTGTCACCCCGAGTGGGACGGGTATGCTCAGACGTGAGTCCTGTGCTTTCCACACCACTGGAGTCAAGCTATCCTGGCTGAAGATGGCTGATAGCCAGAAACCGGTCCTAGGATGCTTGATTCCGGTCCAGGGAAGACATGGCTTGGCAGTTCGGGCTGGACTGTTCCCATGAGGCACAGGGTCAAAGCTGATTTGCATATGGACATGTCTTAACTGGGGTGGTGTGGAGTGCAAAAAAAACGATTGATTTAGGCCCAGATCTCTGTACTGGGTGAATGTATGACATTGTTCTGCATTCTGTCCATCAATTGTTGTTTTTGCATTTGTCACCCCGAATGGGACGGGTATGCTCATATGTGAGACCAGTGGTTTCCAAACCACTGGAGTCAAGCTATCCTGACTGAAGACGGCTGATAACCAGAAACCAGTCCTAGGATGCTTGATTGCGGTCCAGGGAAGACATGGCTTGGCAGTTCGGGCTGGATTGTTCCAACGAGGCACAGGGTCAAGGCTGATTTGCATATGGACATGTCTGAACTGGGGTGGTGTGGAGTGCAAAAAAACGATGGATTTAGGCCCAGATCTCTGTACTGGGTTTAAAGTATGACATTTTTTTGCATTCTGTCCATCAATTGTTGTTTTTGCATTTGTCACCCCGAGTGGGACGGGTATGCTCAGACGTGAGTCCCGTGCTTTCCACACCACTGGAGTCAAGCTATCCTGGCTGAAGACGGCTGATAGCCAGTAACCGATCCTAGGATGCTTGATTCCGGTCCAGGGATGACATGGCTTGGCAGTTCGGGCTGGACTGTTTCCTTGAGGCACAGGGTCAAGGCTGATTTGCATATGGCCATGTCTGAACTGGGGTGGTGTGGAGTGCAAAAAAACAGTGGATTTAGGCCCAGATCTCTGTACTGGGGTGAATGTATGACATTGTTCTGCATTCTGTCCATCAATTGTTGTTTTTGCATTTGTCACCCCGAGTGGGACGGGTATGCTCAGACGTGAGTCCCGTGTTTTCCACACCACTGGAGTCAAGCTATCCTGGCTGAAGACGGCTGATAGCCAGAAACCGGTCCTAGGATGCTTGATTCCGGTCCAGGGAAGACATGGCTTGGCAGTTCGGGCTGGACTGTTCCCATGAGGCACAGGGTCAAGGCTGATTTGTATATGGCCATGTCTAAACTGGGGTGGTGTGGAGTGCAAAAAAACGATGGATTTAGGCCCAGATCTCTGTACTGGGGTTAATGTATGACATTTTTCTGCATTCTGTCCATCAATTGTCGTTTTTGCATTTGTCACCCCGAGTGGGACGGGTATGCTCAGACATGAGTCCCGTGCTTTCCACACCACTGGAGTCAAGCTATCCTGACTGAAGATGGCTGATATCCAGAAACCGGTCCTAGGATGCTTGATTCTGGTCCAGGGAAGACATGGCTTGGCAGTTTGGGCTGGACTGTTCCCATGAGGCACAGGGTCAAGGCTGATTTTCATATGGCCTTGTCTGAACTGGGGTGGTGTGGAGTGCAAAAAAACGATGGATTTAGGCCCAGATCTCTGTACTGGGGTGATTGTATGACATTGTTCTGCATTCTGTCCATCAATTGTTGTTTTTGCATTTGTCACCCCGAGGGGGACGGGTATGCTCAGACGTGAGTCCCGTGCTTTCCACACCGCTAGAGTCAAGCTATCCTGGCTGAAGACGGCTGATAGCCAGAAACCGGTCCTAGGATGCTTGATTCCAGTCCAGGGAAGACATGGCTTGGCAGTTCTGGCTGGACTGTTCCCATGAGGCACAGGGTCAAGGCTGATTTGCATATGGCCATGTCTGAACTGGGGTAGTGCGGAGTTCAAATAAACGATGGATTTAGGCCCAGATCTCTGTACTGGGGTGAATGTATGACATTGTTCTGCATTCTGTCCATCAATTGTTTTTTTTGCATTTGTCACCCCGAGTGGGACGAGTATGCTCAGACGTAAGTCCCGTGCTTTCCACACCACTGGAGTCAAGCTATCCTGGCTGAAAACGGCTAATAGCCAGAAACGGGTCCTAGGATGCTTGATTCCGGTCTAGGGAAGACATGGCTTAGCAGTTCGGGCTGGACTGTTCCCATGAGGCACAGGGTCAAGGCTGATTTGCATATGGCCATGTCTGAACTGGGGTGTTGTAGAGTGCAAAAAAACTATGGTTTTAGGCCCAGATCTCTGTACTGGGGTCAATGTATGACATTGTTCTGCATTCTGTCCATCAATTGTTGTTTTTACATTTGTCACCCTGAGTGGGACGGGTATGCTCACACGTGAGTCCCGTGCTTTACACACCACTGGAGTCAAGCTATCCTGGCTGAAGACGGCTGATAGCCAGAAACCGGTCCTAGGACGCTTGATACCGGTCCAAGGACTACATGGCTTGGCAGTTTGCACTGGACTGTTCCCATGAGGCACAGGGTCAGGCTGATTTGCATATGGCAATGTCTGAAATGGGGTGGTGTGGAGTGCAAACAAACAATGGATATAGGCCCAGATCTCTGTACTGGGATGAATGTATGACATTGTTCTGCATACTGTCCATCAATTGTTGTTTTTGCATTTGTCACCCCGAATGGGACGGGTATGCTCAGACGTGAGTCCCGTGCTTTCCACACCACTGGAGTCAAGCTATCCTGGCTGAAGATGGCTGATAGCCAGAAACCGGTCCTAGGATGCTTGATTCCGGTCCAGGGAAGACATGGCTTGGCAGTTCGGGCTGGACTGTTCCCTTGAGGCTCAAGGTCAAGGCTGAATTTTATATGGCCATGTCTGAACTGGGGTGGTGTGGGGTGCAAAAAAACGATGGATTTAGGTCCAGATCTCTGTACTGGGGTGATTGTATGACATTGTTCTGCATTCTGTCCATCAATCGTTGTTTTTCCATTTGTCACCCTGAGTGGGATGGGTATGCTCAGACGTGAGTTCCCGGATTTTCCACACCACTGGAGTCAAACTATCCTGGCTGAAGACGGCTGATAGCCAGAAATTTGTCCTAGGATGCTTGATTCAGGTCCATGGAATACATGGCTTGGCAGTTCCGGCTGGACTGTTCCCATGAGGCACAGGGTCAAGGCTGAATTTCATATGGCCATGTCTGAACTGGGGTGGTGTGGAGTGAAAAAAAACGATGGATTTAGGCCGAGATCTCTGTACTGAGGTGAATGTATGCCATTGTTCTGCATTCTGTCCATCAATTGTAGTTTTTGCATTTGTCACCCCGAGTGGGACGGGTATGCTCAGACATGAGTCCCGTGCTTTCCACACCACTGGAGGCAAGCTATCCTGGCTGAAGACAGCTGATAGCCAGAAACCGGTCCTAGGATGCTTGATTCCGGTCCAGGGAAGACATTGCTTGGCAGTTCGGGCTGGACTGTTCCCATAAGGCACAGGGTTAAGGCTGATTTGCATGTGGCCATGTCTGAACTGGGGTGGTGTGGAGTGCAAAAAAACGATGGATTTATGCCCAGATCTCTGTACTGGGGTGAATGTATGACATTGTTCTGCATTCTGTCCATCAATTGTTGTTTTTGCATTTGTCACCCCGAGTGGGACGGGTATGCTCAGACGTGAGTCCTGTGCTTTCCACACCACTGGAGTCAAGCTATCCTGGCTGAAGATGGCTGATAGCCAGAAACCGGTCCTAGGATGCTTGATTCCGGTCCAGGGAAGACATGGCTTGGCAGTTCGGGCTGGACTGTTCCCATGAGGCACAGGGTCAAAGCTGATTTGCATATGGACATGTCTTAACTGGGGTGGTGTGGAGTGCAAAAAAACGATTGATTTAGGCCCAGATCTCTGTACTGGGTGAATGTATGACATTGTTCTGCATTCTGTCCATCAATTGTTGTTTTTGCATTTGTCACCCCGAATGGGACGGGTATGCTCATATGTGAGACCAGTGGTTTCCACACCACTGGAGTCAAGCTATCCTGACTGAAGACGGCTGATAACCAGAAACCAGTCCTAGGATGCTTGATTGCGGTCCAGGGAAGACATGGCTTGGCAGTTCGGGCTGGATTGTTCCAACGAGGCACAGGGTCAAGGCTGATTTGCATATGGACATGTCTGAACTGGGGTGGTGTGGAGTGCAAAAAAACGATGGATTTAGGCCCAGATCTCTGTACTGGGTTTAAAGTATGACATTTTTTTGCATTCTGTCCATCAATTGTTGTTTTTGCATTTGTCACCCCGAGTGGGACGGGTATGCTCAGACGTGAGTCCTGTGCTTTCCACACCACTGGAGTCAATCTATCCTGGCTGAAGACGGCTGATAACCAGAAACCGGTCCTAGGATGCTTGATTCCGGTCCAGGGAAGACATGGCTTGGCAGTTCGGGCTGGACTGTTCCCATGAGGCACAGGGTCAAGGCTGATTTGTATATGGCCATGTCTAAACTGGGGTGGTGTGGAGTGCAAAAAAACGATGGATTTAGGCCCAGATCTCTGTACTGGGGTTAATGCATGACATTTTTCTGCATTCTGTCCATCAATTGTCGTTTTTGCATTTGTCACCCCGAGTGGGACGGGTATGCTCAGACATGAGTCCTGTGCTTTCCACACCACTGGAGTCAAGCTATCCTGACTGAAGATGGCTGATAGCCAGAAACCGGTCCTAGGATGCTTGATTCTGGTCCAGGGAAGACATGGCTTGGCAGTTCGGGCTGGACTGTTCCCATGAGGCACAGGGTCAAGGCTGATTTTCATATGGCCTTGTCTGAACTGGGGTGGTGTGGAGTGCAAAAAAACGATGGATTTAGGCCCAGATCTCTGTACTGGGGTGATTGTATGACATTGTTCTGCATTCTGTCCATCAATTGTTGTTTTTGCATTTGTCACCCCGAGTGGGACGGGTATGCTCAGACGTGAGTCCTGTGCTTTCCACACCGCTAGAGTCAAGCTATCCTGGCTGAAGACGGCTGATAGCCAGAAACCGGTCCTAGGATGATTGATTCCAGTCCAGGGAAGACATGGCTTGGCAGTTCGGGCTGGACTGTTCCCATGAGGCACAGGGTCAAGGCTGATTTGCATATGGACATGTCTTAACTGGGGTGGTGTGGAGTGCAAAATAACGATTCATTTAGGCCCAGATCTCTGTACTGGGGTGAATGTATGACATTGTTCTGCATTCTGTCCATCAATTATTGTTTTTGCATTTGTCACCCCGAGTGGGACGGATATGCTCAGACGTGAGACCCGTGGTTTCCACACCACTGGAGTCAAGCTATCCTGGCTGAAGACGGCTGATAACCAGAAACCGGTCCTAGGATGCTTGATTGCGGTCCAGGAAAGACATGGCTTGGCAGTTCGGGCTGGACTGTTCCCATGAGGCACAGGGTCAAGGCTGATTTGCATATGGCCAAGTCTGAACTGGGGTGGTGTGGAGTGCAAATAAACAATGGATTTAGGCCCAGGTCTCTGTACTGGGGTGAATGTATGACATTGTTCTGCATTCTGTCCATCAATTGTTTTTGCATTTGTCACCCTGAGTGGGACCAGAATGCTCAGACGTGAGTCCTGTGCTTTCCACATCACTAGCGTCAAGCTATCCTGGCTGAAGACGGCTGATAGCCAGAAACGGGTCCTAGGATGCTTGATTCCAGTCCAGGGAAGACATGGCTTGGCAGTTCTGGCTGGACTGTTCTCATGAGGCATAGGGTCAAGGCTGATTTGCATATGGCCATGTCTGAACTGGGGTAGTGTGGAGTTCAAATAAACGATGGATTTAGGCCCAGATCTCTGTACTGGGGTGAATGTATGACATTGTTCTGCATTCTGGCCATCAATTGTTGTTTTTGCATTTGTCACCCCGAGTGGGACGAGTATGCTCAGACGTGAGTCCCGTGCTTTCCACACCACTGGAGTCAAGCTATCCTGGCTGAAAACGGCTAATAGCCAGAAACAGGTCCTAGGATGCTTGATTCCGGTCTTGGGAAGACATGGCTTAGCAGTTCGGGCTGGACTGTTCCCATAAGGCACAGGGTCAAGGCTGATTTGCATATGGCCATGTCTGAACTGGAGTGTTGTAGAGTACAAAAAAACTATGGTTTTAGGCCCAGATCTCTGTACTGGGGTCAATGTATGACATTGTTCTGCATTCTGTCCATCAATTGTTGTTTTTACATTTGTCACCCTGAGTGGGACGGGTATGCTCACACGTGAGTCCCGTGCTTTACACACCACTGGAGTCAAGCTATCCTGGCTGAAGACGGCTGATAGCCAGAAACCGGTCCTAGGATGCTTGATACCGGTCAAGGGACTACATGGCTTGGCAGTTTGCACTGGACTGTTCCCATGAGGCACAGGGTCAGGCTGATTTGCATATGGCAATGTCTGAATTGGGGTGGTGTGGAGTGCAAACAAACAATGGATATAGGCCCAGATCTCTGTACTGGGATGGATGTATGACATTGTTCTGCATACTGTCCATCAATTGTGGTTTTAGCATTTGTCACCCCAAGTGGGACGGGTATGCTCAGACGTGAGTCCCGTGCTTTCCACACCACTGGAGTCAAGCTATCCTGGCTGAAGACAGCTGATAGCCAGAAACCGGTCCTAGGATGCTTGATTCCGGTCCAGGGAAGACATTGCTTGGTAGTTCGGGCTGGACTGTTCCCATAAGGCACAGGGTTAAGGCTGATTTGCATATGGCCATGTCGGAACTGGGGTGGTGTGGAGTGCAAAAAAACGATGGATTTATGCCCAGATCTCTGTACTGGGGTGAATGTATGACATTGTTCTGCATTCTGTCCATCAATTGTTGTTTTTGCATTTGTCACCACGAGTGGGACGGGTATGCTCAGACGTGAGACCCGTGGTTTCCACACCACTGGAGTCAAGCTATCCTGGCTGAAGACGGCTGATAACCAGAAACCGGTGCTAGGATGCTTGATTCCGGTCCAGGGAAGACATGGCTTGGCAGTTCGGGCTGGACTGTTCCCATGAGACACAGGGTCAAGGCTGAATTTTATATGGCCATGTCTGAACTGGGGTGGTGTGGGGTGCAAAAAAACGATGGATGTAGGCCCAGATCTCTGTACTGGGGTGATTGTATGACATTGTTCTGCATTCTGTCCATCAATCGTTGTTTTTCCATTTGTCACCCTGAGTGGGATGGGTATGCTCAGGCGTGAGTTCCCTGACTTTCCACACCACTGGAGTCAAGCTATCCTGGCTGAAGACGGCTGATAGCCGGAAACTTGTCCTAGGATGCTTGATTCAGGTCCATGGAATAACTGGCTTGGCAGTTCCGGCTGGACTGATCCCATGAGGCACAGGGTCAAGGCTGAATTGCATATGGCCATGTCTGAACTGGGGTGGTGTGGAGTGAAAAAAAACGATGGATTTAGGCCCAGATCTCTGTACTGGGGTGAATGTATGCCATTGTTCTGCATTCTGTCCATCAATTGTAGTTTTTGCATTTGTCACTGTGAGTGGGACGGGTATGCTCAGACGTGAGTCCCGGGCTTTCCACACCACTGGAGTCAAGCTATCCTGGCTGAAGACAGCTGATAGCCAGAAACCGGTCCTAGGATGCTTGATTCCGGTCCAGGGAAGACATTGCTTGGCAGTTCGGGCTGGACTGTTCCCATAAGGCACAGGGTCAAGGCTGATTTGCATATGGCCATGTCTGAACTGGGGTGGTGTGGAGTGCATAAAAACGATGGATTTATGCCCAGATCTCTGTACTGGGGTGAATGTATGACATTGTTCTGCATTCTGTCCATCAATTGTTGTTTTTGCATTTGTCACTCCGAGTGGGACGGGTATGCTCAGACGTGAGTCCTGTGCTTTCCACACCACTGGAGTCAAGCTATCCTGGCTGAAGATGGCTGATAGCCAGAAACCGGTCCTAGGATGCTTGATTCCGGTCCAGGGAAGACATGGCTTGGCAGTTCGGGCTGGACTGTTCCCATGAGGCACAGGGTCAAAGGCTGATTTGCATATGGACATGTCTTAACTGGGGTGGTGTGGAGTGCAAAAAAATGATGGATTTAGGCCCAGATCTCTGTACTGGGGTGAATGTATGACATTGTTCTGTGGTCAGTCCATCAATTGTTGTTTATGCATTTGTCACCCCGAATGGGACGGGTATGCTCAGACGTGAGACCTGTGGTTTCCAAACCACTGGAGTCAAGGTATCCTTGCTGAAGAAGGCTGATAACCAAAAACCGGTCCTAGGATGCTTGATTCTGGTCCAGGGAAGACATGGCTTGGCAGTTCGGGCTGGACTGTTCCCATGAGGCAAAGGGTCAAGGCTGATTTGCATATGGCCATGTCTGAACAGGGGTGGTGTGGAGTGCAAAAGACGATGGATTTAGGCCCAGATCTCTGTACTGGGGTTAATGTATGACATTTTTCTGCATTCTGCCCATCAATTGTTGTTTTTGCATTTGTCACCCCGAGTGGGACGGGTATGCTCAGACGTGAGTCCCGTGCTTTCCACACCGCTGGAGTCAAGCTATCCTGGCTGAAGACGGCTGATAGCCAGAAACCGGTCCTAGGATGCTTGATTCCGGTCCAGGGAAGACATGGCTTGGCAGTTCGGGCTGGACTGTTCCCATGAGGCACAGGGTCAAAGCTGATTTGCATATGGACATGTCTTAACTGGGGTGGTGTGGAGTGCAAAAAAACGATTGATTTAGGCCCAGATCTCTGTACTGGGGGAATGTATGACATTGTTCTGCATTCTGTCCATCAATTGTTGTTTTTGCATTTGTCACCCCGAGTGGGACGGGTATGCTCAAACGTGAGTCCCGTGGTTTCCACACCACTGGAGTCAATCTATCCTGGCTGAAGACGGCTGATAGCCAGAAACCGGTCCTAGGATGCTTGATTCCGGTCCAGGGAAGACATGGCTTGGCAGTTCGGGCTGGACTGTTCCCATGAGGCACAGGGTCAAGGCTGATTTGTATATGGCCATGTCTAAACTGGGGTGGTGTGGAGTGCAAAAAACGATGGATTTAGGCCCAGATCTCTGTACTGGGGTTAATGTATGACATTTTTCTGCATTCTGTCCATCAATTGTCGTTTTTGCATTTGTCACCCCGAGTGGGACGGGTATGCTCAGACATGAGTCCCGTGCTTTCCACACCACTGGAGTCAAGCTATCCTGGCTGAAGACGGCTGATAACCAGAAACCGGTCCTAGGATGCTTGATTGCGGTCCAGGGAAGACATGGCTTGGCAGTTCGGGCTGGATTGTTCCAACGAGGCACAGGGTCAAGGCTGATTTGCATATGGACTCGTCTGAACTGGGGTGGTGTGGAGTGCAAAAAAACGATGGATTTAGGCCCAGATCTCTGTACTGGGTTTAAAGTATGACATTTTTCTGCATTCTGTCCATCAATTGTTGTTTTTGCATTTGTCACCCCGAGTGGGACGGGTATGCTCAGACGTGATTCCTGTGCTTTCCACACCACTGGAGTCAAGCTATCCTGGCTGAAGACGGCTGATAGCCAGTAACCGATCCTAGGATGCTTGATTCCGGTCCAGGGATGACATGACTTGGCAGTTCGGGCTGGACTGTTTCCTTGAGGCACAGGGTCAAGGCTGATTTGCATATGGACATGTCTTAACTGGGGTGGTGTGGAGTGCAAAAAAACGATGGATTTAGGCCCAGATCTCTGTACTGGGGGAATGTATGACATTGTTCTGCATTCTGTCCATCAATTGTTGTTTTTGCATTTGTCACCCCGAGTGGGACGGGTATGCTCAAACGTGAGACCCGTGGTTTCCACACCACTGGAGTCAATCTATCCTGGCTGAAGACGGCTGATAACCAGAAACCGGTCCTAGGATGCTTGATTCCGGTCCAGGGAAGACATGGCTTGGCAGTTCGGGCTGGACTGTTCCCATGAGGCACAGGGTCAAGGCTGATTTGTATATGGCCATGTCTAAACTGGGGTGGTG
Organism: Lissotriton vulgaris; assembly: GCF_964263255.1. Lineage (NCBI taxonomy): Eukaryota > Metazoa > Chordata > Amphibia > Caudata > Salamandridae > Lissotriton > Lissotriton vulgaris. The sequence continues at coordinate 311,895,250 of NC_141687.1, forward strand.
TGGAGTGCAAAAAAATGATGGATTTAGGCCCAGATCTCTGTACTGGGGTTAATGTATGATATTTTTCTGCATTCTGTCCATCAATTGTCGTTTTTGCATTTGTCACCCCGAGTGGGACGGTGTAGGAGAGTAGGGTCTGCTATCCTATGGTCACCCCAAATTTTTGCTTTTTTGCTTCACTGGTTTCTGACTAAATGTGGCTGTGGGCCTGCTAATCAGACCCACAGCCTGCTGTTCTCTCTCTAAATTACTGCCAATGCACTCTAGGTGCATTACGAATTGGAACTGGTTCACCTTATGAGCCCCTGTAATAGTGCACCCTAGGTGCCCAGGGCATAGGTGTATCCAAGGCCTACCAGGGGCTGCAGCACGTATTGTGCCACCCCTGGCCTGGCCTCCATAATTGACACAACTGGCTGATCACTCAGCTGGGGTAAGTCGGTGTAACCACCTCTTACTTAGGTACAGTATGCCTGTGCCTAACCCTAAACTGGACACATACGTTCCTATCAGCCACTCCTATGGAAGGCCTCATCAATCCTGGAGGCAGAGTGCTTGGAAATATGTGAGATGGTGCTCTAGCATGAGCTGAGCCTGTCTGCAGCGGTCGGGAACAACTCCCTAAGCTGTTCCGGGATATTGCCATACCATATACTCTTAAGTGCATTATAATCCTCGCGGTTAAATGCTATCTTTGGTTTGGCTTTATCAAAACATGTCGAGTAAGGTGTCATACGAATTGGAATACTATCCCCTCGCCAATTCTGGCGACGGGGATAGCATTCCACCCTTCTAGAGGGACACGACATGTGTGTAGCCTTAACCCCGGTTAAAGTTAAACAGAGCCTCAGCTTCACAAAATGGACGCTGCCACCACAGACACAAGTCTGGCCTCCTGCTGCTGACCGAAACTCGGCAGATGGTGGCCTGGACAAAGGGTTTCCTGCCTTGGGAGGTGCGAGCACCACCCCAGACAGGATTTTGTGTATTGGGTAGGACAGGGCTGAATAGAATCAGACATGCCCGGGGCACACAAGGTGTCCCCGTGCATAGGCCAGCCCAAACCGGTTCTGGGGCCTTCCAGCCCCAGTCCTGGCGCGGAGCTGGACAAAGGAAAGGGGGTGTAACCGCCCCCCTTCCTGGTTCCTCCCAGAGGAGGGACCTAGTAGGTGATCCACCCCCTAGATTGGAATAAGAGGGGGAGCAGTGCCATTGCACAGCAGATCATCCCGAAATCAACTTAAAACTAAGAAGAAGACTGGACTTCGACATTCTGCTGCACAGAAGACTGAAGAAGAATCTCCCTTGTGGCCAAGGAGTGACCACCCTGTGAACACAGGCACCAACCAGCAACTCGACGTCTGCTTTGCCGCCGCCTCCCGCCGGAGCCCGAGCCCAGAGCCCGACAAGAACCAGATTCCCAGACCTCTCAGAGCCCGATCCACAGTCCCTACAAAGAAGGGACCCGTGGAGGCATCGAGTGACGTGGGACCGGACCTCTTGGAAGACACTCGTAAAGCTGACTGCGCAGCTTCTGAGGCATCCTCGACGTTGTGCTTTGGGGACTGAGAACCCCCACCACCGAGCAGCCCTTGCACCGAAGATCAGCCCCCCAGCATCTCCACGATCTGCGTGGGGCCCTTTTGCACTGTGCCACTCGACGCGCCATCCCGGCCACTAGCCACGCGGCCAGCGGCCATCTTGGCGACGAACCCGAAGATTTAAACAGCAGGTCTGGTTGCTCCAGACCTACCCAAGCTCCTGTGAAAAGGAGCACCCGCTCTGACCTTGCTGGTCCGAGTGAACAGCATCTTTCGACTTCTGCGTGGCTTGCATTTGCCAAGGCCTGTTTGCTCCGATCAGGTCGCCGACACCGCCAACAGCGAGAAGCCTACGTGGGACAGCTCGTGACCAACTCCTGGACGTCCTCGACCCCGGGTATCCACGTGGCTGCAGAAAGAAGCTACCCGACAACGCCTGTTTGCACCCGACATCGCCTGGTTCCAATCTGGTTCCACGGTAGTCACTGGCTAGTGACTTTGAACACTGTCCCCTCTGCTTTCAGGTCTTCAACTCTTCAGATCCACCCTTGGATCCACCGGAACTCTTCTCATCGAGCCGCCTGCAGCATCTTCAGCTCCAAGCACCATCGACCAGCGTGACGAAACCCGACACCTCTTCGACCCTGTGCACCCGCTTCCTGTGGGTGAGGTAACTCAGCTCCGCCGGTGCTCCTGCACTGGTACACATCCCAAGGGCCTGTGTTTTAAGTTTCAGCTCCGTAGGTCACTCGGAAGGTTCCTAACTTTCTAACTTTGTGCTTTTTACGCACCATAGACTTTGTATTGTAAAGTGCGTGCACTTTGAACACTGCATCCGAGTCCCGTGGGCCTTTCCCGACTTAGTTATTTCCAGTCTCGAATAGCTCCAGCGATTCCCAAGGCCCTAGGCCTCTTCACTTTCCTCCTGGTATCTCTTATACCACTTATTTAGTATATGGTTTAGGTGGCCCCTAGGGCTCATCCATATTGTGCAACTTTTGTGTATTTTAAACTGTCTTGTGATTTAACGCTTGTGCTTCTGTGCTCATAAAGAGTCCAGGGGATTTTATAGTTAATAAATCAATATATATTTTCAATATATATCTGTGTGGTGTCCCTTTCATTTGGTATTCAAGGGGGTTGTGTATGGTATAACAGCTGGCTTCACATGCCTTTCAGAGTTTAGCCTAAGACTGCTTTGTCCACGTTACCACTAGGATAACTGGTCTACAAGGTTGAATTACAACCATCATCATAAGGGTTGCTTGGCATGGTACAAAGTGATCACTAGAATTAGTGAGCATTATATACCAGGCCAACTTCTCACATTGGTGAGCAGCGGATTGGGATCTGAGCTTGCTGTTGTTTTACCATTACAATCTTTGAGATTATCATCTGAAAGATCACACAGGTACCTGCTAGGTACATATAAAACAAGACTAGTATACTTAAGTTCTACTGAACTTAGTTGTTGTAGAGCAAAGGGAGTAGCACACCCTAGCTACAACTACTAGATAGGTTTAGTAGGTAAACACCAGTGTAGGTAGATTGCAACACATCCACCCACACTAGAGCAATGTCTGGAACAGAGGGGTCCAGTGGACTTACTCCTGTTGAGAGTGACCCTCCAAGGGCACCATCCCAGTTTGCTATTTTTCCTTTTAAGGAACTAAGACAGCTTTGTGTCTTAAGGGGTCTGAAGACAGGGCCTTCCCCTACTGCAGACCACCTAAGAGAGCTTTTGGATCAGTCTGAAGCTCTAAAGACCTCTAAAGCAAACCCCACAGGGAATGCTGAAGGAGGCCATCCTTCAGAGGATGACACTGTAGACACCCCTGCCCCTATCATCCTAGAAGATGAGGAAGCCTCCACCACTGGAGCTCCTCAAGTAGATGTAGAGGAAGAAGAAGAAGAGGGGGAGGAGGTGGAGAGCAGTGAGTCAGATGATGACAGAGATAGTCAGGTGCTGGTCAGTAGACTGAACCAGGCTAACTTAAGTCAACTTGGGAATGAATCAGGTAACAACCCATTCAGACCCTCAGGTGGACTTAACCAGAGCCATAGGAGGAGGAGGCATCACTCAGGTGAATCCAATACCTCCCATGTCTCTAGAGGCTCTCATGGTCACTCCAGAAAGGAGATGACTAGCCCTCAGAGAAGGGAACATGAGGCCAAGATGAGAGAGGCTGAGCTTAGGATCCAGAGGCAAGAATTAGAGGTTGCCCTGGCTAAGGAGAAACTTGCTAGAGCAAGACAGCCTAGAGAGAGTGGGGTAATAGAACCCACTGGTGGCAGCAATATCCACAAGGATAAAGACAGGTCTTTTGATAATAGAAACCTGAGTAAGATTGTGCCCCCCTACAAAGCTGGGGATGACATCCATAAATGGATTACTGCAATGGAGAGAGCCTGCAGAGTACAGCAGATCCCTCAGGAGCAGTGGGCAGCAATCTTGTGGCTCTCCTTTGAAGGTAGAGGCCGAGACAGACTCCTCACAGTTAGTGATGGGGATTCTAGAAACTACCTGGTCCTGAAGAGTGCTCTGATTGATGGGTTAGGCTTAACCACTGAACAGTACAGGTTAATGTTCAGAGATACCCAGAAGACACAGACTCAGGACTGGTCTGAATTTGTTGAGTGTGCCACTAAGGCTCTGGAGGGATGGTTGCTGGGAAGCAAGGTTACAGACTATGAAGGATTGTATAATTTGCTGATGAGAGAACAAATTTTAAATAATTGTCAGAACCAGCAGTTGCATCAACATTTGGTTGACTCAGATTTGACCTCTCCCCAAGAATTGGGAAAGAGGGCAGATAAATGGGTAAGAACCAGAGTTAAGCAAAAGAACCAGAACCAGAACCAGGGTGGTGACCAGAAGAAAACAGACCAGAAGGGTGGGGAGCAGAAAGCTAAAGACCAGAAGTCTTCAACAGGGCCCCAAACTGAGACAGAGGGTGGGTCCCAAACTTCCAAGAAGAAGAAGAAAGAAGGTCAGAAGAAACCCTGGTGTAAAACTTGTAAGAACACCTCTCACTGGACAAGTGAGTGTAAAAAGGGTGGAGCCCCCAGCACTGCAGCCCCTAAGGCACCTGCACCCACTAGTACAGTTAGCAGTGCTGGTCCTCAAGCCAAGGGTTTAGTGGGAATCACTTTGGGAACTGAAGGAGATTCTGACCTAGTCAGAACTCTTACACAGGCTGTTCTGGTTTGTGAAGGGGACATAGATTTGACCCCTGACATAAGTCCCAGTAACCTGGGCAAATACAGACAGACACCTTTGATTAACAACAAAGTGGCTCAAGCTTACAGGGACACATGTGCCAGTGTCACTATGGTGACACCTAACTTTGTGGACCCTGGACAATACATGCCAGGCGATGATTACCTGGTGACCAATGCCAGCAATGTCACTACTACACCTAGTGTGGCACTTGTTAACTTTTCCTGGGGAGGGGTAACTGGCCTAAAGAAAGTTGTGGTTAGTGCTGATCTCCCAGTAGAATGTTTGTTGGGCAATGACCTGGAGAACTCTCTATGGTCAGAAGTTGAGTACAGGACTCATGCAGAGATGTTAGGGATATCATCACATGTCCTTGCTGTGACCAGGTCACAGGCCAAAAAGTGCCTCTCTGAACCTCAGGTCTTGGATCCTGGAACAATGGACCAAGTACCTCCCAAGAAGAAGAACAGGAGGGTTAAGGCTGCGCCTTCCCAACTGCCTACAAGTGAGGATCAGGCTTCACAGGAAACTGATCTTGAGACCCCTGAAGGAACTGTCCCTGAAGAACTTGAACCTGATCAGGTTGAGTTTCTGGGGACAGGGGGACCTTCTAGGGCAGACTTGGGGCAGGCTCAGTTAACCTGTCCTTCTCTTGAACCCCTCAGACAGCAGGCTGCTGCTGAGGCTGCTGGGAATGCTCAAGGTGCCCATAAAGTATATTGGGACGATGGACTCCTTTATTCAGAGGCTAGAGACCCCAAGCCTGGTGCTACCAGGAGGTTGGTTATACCTCTGCAATTTAGGGGCTTCCTACTCACCTTGGCTCATGATATTCCTTTAGCAGGACACCTAGGCCAGAACAAGACTTGGGACAGGCTTGTCCCTCACTTTCACTGGCCTCACATGTCTGAAGACACCAAGGAGTTTTGTCGCTCCTGTGAAACCTGCCAAGCCAGTGGTAAAGCAGGTGGAACAACAAAGGCCCCCCTGATACCACTACCTGTGGTGGGGGTTCCCTTTGAGAGAGTGGGGATTGATATTGTTGGTCCAATGGATCCCCCTACAGCATCTGGGCACAGATTCATACTGGTGGTAGTGGATCATGCCACCAGGTACCCAGAGGCAATTCCCCTTAGGACCACAACAGCTCCTGTTGTGGCCAGGGCCTTACTTGGAGTTTTCTCCAGAGTGGGGTTTCCTAAGGAGGTAATATCAGATAGAGGTACCAACTTCATGTCTGGATATTTGACAGCTATGTGGAAGGAATGTGGTGTAAACTACAAGTTCACCACTCCTTATCACCCACAATGCAATGGGCTTGTTGAGAGATTTAACAAGACCCTAAAGGGCATGATTAAAGGATTACCTGAAAAGCTCAGGCGAAGATGGGACATCCTTCTGCCCTGCCTTTTGTTCGCTTACAGAGAGGTCCCTCAAAAGGGGGTTGGCTTCAGCCCCTTTGAATTGTTGTTTGGGCACCCTGTAAGAGGACCCCTGTGTCTTGTGAAGGAAGGATGGGAGTTACCTCTCAAAAAGCCTAAACAGGACATAGTGGACTATGTACTTGGTCTCCGCTCCAGGATGGCAGAGTACATGGAAAAGGCATCCAAAAACCTTGAGGCTAGCCAAGAATTACAAAAAGCTTGGCATGACCAAAAGGCTGTCCTTGTTGAATTTCAGCCTGGACAGAAGGTATGGGTGTTGGAGCCAGTGGCCCCAGCAGCACTCCAAGACAAATGGTCTGGACCCCATACAATTCTGGAAAAGAAGGGAGAGGTTACCTACTTGGTGGACCTAGGAACTCCCAGGAGCCCCCACAGGGTGCTCCATGTGAACAGATTGAAGGCATATGTCAGCAGGGCAGACATGGGCTTGCTCATGGCTACAGATGAGGGACAGGAGGAAGAGAGTGACCCTCTCCCAGACCTGCTCACTCAGAACCCTGAGGATGGCTCAGTTGATGGTGTGGCCTTAGGTGGCAGCCTCACTGAACATCAGCAACATGACTGCAGACAAGTTCTACAGGCATACAGGCATATGTTCTCCTTGACCCCCAGTCAGACTAACTGGTGTACCCATGTGGTGGACACTGGTGACAGTCTTCCTGTAAAGAGCAAGATTTACAGGCAACCTGACCACGTCAGGGACTGTATAAAGACTGAGGTGCAAAAGATGCTGGAATTAGGTGTCATTGAGCCTTCAGAGAGCCCCTGGGCTAGCCCAGTGGTTCTGGTCCCCAAACCTCACACCAAAGATGGCAAGAGAGAGATGAGGTTCTGTGTGGATTACAGAGGACTCAATGCTGTCACCAGGACAGATGCACACCCTATTCCAAGGGCAGATGAGCTCATTGACAAGTTGGCTTCTGCCAAATATTTGAGCACATTTGACTTAACAGCTGGCTACTGGCAAATCAGGTTAGCTGAGGAGTCTAAAGCCAAGACAGCATTTTCTACCCCTAGTGGGCATTATCAGTTTGTGGTGATGCCCTTTGGTTTGAAAAATGCACCTGCCACCTTCCAAAGGTTGGTGAACCAAGTCCTCACTGGGTTGGATGACTTTTGTGCAGCTTATCTGGACGATATTGCTGTCTTTAGCTCCACCTGGGAGGATCACCTGATCCACCTGAAGGAAGTGCTTGAGGCTCTGCAGAAGGCAGGCCTCACTATCAAGGCAACAAAGTGCCAGATAGGGCAGAGCAAGGTTGTATACCTGGGCCACCTTGTAGGTGGAGGCCAAGTTCAACCACTGGAGAGTAAGATCCAGACCATCAAGGACTGGTCCCCTCCAACTACCCAGACTCAGGTCAGAGCTTTCTTGGGCCTGACTGGGTACTACAGGAAGTTTGTTAAGAACTATGGGTCCATTGTGACTCCTCTTAATGATCTGACATCCAAGAAGATGCCCAAAAAGGTTCAGTGGACAGAAATCTGTCAAAAGGCATTTGATGACCTGAAGAAGGCCATGTGCTCTGCACCTATCCTGAAGAGTCCTGACTACTCAAGAGAGTTCATTGTCCAAACAGATGCTTCTGAGTTGGGAGTGGGAGCAGTGCTTTCACAGCTTAATGTAGATGGCCAGGACCAGCCCATTGCTTTCATTAGCAGAAGGCTGACCCCCAGAGAGAAACGTTGGTCAGCTATAGAGAGGGAGGCCTTTGCTGTGGTGTGGGCCCTGAAGAAGTTGAGACCATACTTATTTGGCACTCACTTCAAGATTCAGACCGACCATAAGCCCCTCCTATGGCTTAATCAGATGAAGGGTGAAAACCCCAAACTACTCAGGTGGTCCATTTCCCTACAGGGGATGGACTTTACAGTGGAGCACCGCCCAGGGACTGACCATGGCAACGCAGATGGTCTCTCCAGGTACTTCCACTTAGAACATGAAGACACAACTGGTCAAGGTTAGTCTAATGTCCCTGCGTTTGGGGGGGGGTTATGTAGGAGAGTAGGGTCTGCTATCCTATGGTCACCCCAAATTTTTGCTTTTTTGCTTCACTGGTTTCTGACTAAATGTGGCTGTGGGCCTGCTAATCAGACCCACAGCCTGCTGTTCTCTCTCTAAATTACTGCCAATGCACTCTAGGTGCATTACGAATTGGAACTGGTTCACCTTATGAGCCCCTGTAATAGTGCACCCTAGGTGCCCAGGGCATAGGTGTATCCAAGGCCTACCAGGGGCTGCAGCACGTATTGTGCCACCCCTGGCCTGGCCTCCATAATTGACACAACTGGCTGATCACTCAGCTGGGGTAAGTCGGTGTAACCACCTCTTACTTAGGTACAGTATGCCTGTGCCTAACCCTAAACTGGACACATACGTTCCTATCAGCCACTCCTATGGAAGGCCTCATCAATCCTGGAGGCAGAGTGCTTGGAAATATGTGAGATGGTGCTCTAGCATGAGCTGAGCCTGTCTGCAGCGGTCGGGAACAACTCCCTAAGCTGTTCCGGGATATTGCCATACCATATACTCTTAAGTGCATTATAATCCTCGCGGTTAAATGCTATCTTTGGTTTGGCTTTATCAAAACATGTCGAGTAAGGTGTCATACGAATTGGAATACTATCCCCTCGCCAATTCTGGCGACGGGGATAGCATTCCACCCTTCTAGAGGGACACGACATGTGTGTAGCCTTAACCCCGGTTAAAGTTAAACAGAGCCTCAGCTTCACAAAATGGACGCTGCCACCACAGACACAAGTCTGGCCTCCTGCTGCTGACCGAAACTCGGCAGATGGTGGCCTGGACAAAGGGTTTCCTGCCTTGGGAGGTGCGAGCACCACCCCAGACAGGATTTTGTGTATTGGGTAGGACAGGGCTGAATAGAATCAGACATGCCCGGGGCACACAAGGTGTCCCCGTGCATAGGCCAGCCCAAACCGGTTCTGGGGCCTTCCAGCCCCAGTCCTGGCGCGGAGCTGGACAAAGGAAAGGGGGTGTAACCGCCCCCCTTCCTGGTTCCTCCCAGAGGAGGGACCTAGTAGGTGATCCACCCCCTAGATTGGAATAAGAGGGGGAGCAGTGCCATTGCACAGCAGATCATCCCGAAATCAACTTAAAACTAAGAAGAAGACTGGACTTCGACATTCTGCTGCACAGAAGACTGAAGAAGAATCTCCCTTGTGGCCAAGGAGTGACCACCCTGTGAACACAGGCACCAACCAGCAACTCGACGTCTGCTTTGCCGCCGCCTCCCGCCGGAGCCCGAGCCCAGAGCCCGACAAGAACCAGATTCCCAGACCTCTCAGAGCCCGATCCACAGTCCCTACAAAGAAGGGACCCGTGGAGGCATCGAGTGACGTGGGACCGGACCTCTTGGAAGACACTCGTAAAGCTGACTGCGCAGCTTCTGAGGCATCCTCGACGTTGTGCTTTGGGGACTGAGAACCCCCACCACCGAGCAGCCCTTGCACCGAAGATCAGCCCCCCAGCATCTCCACGATCTGCGTGGGGCCCTTTTGCACTGTGCCACTCGACGCGCCATCCCGGCCACTAGCCACGCGGCCAGCGGCCATCTTGGCGACGAACCCGAAGATTTAAACAGCAGGTCTGGTTGCTCCAGACCTACCCAAGCTCCTGTGAAAAGGAGCACCCGCTCTGACCTTGCTGGTCCGAGTGAACAGCATCTTTCGACTTCTGCGTGGCTTGCATTTGCCAAGGCCTGTTTGCTCCGATCAGGTCGCCGACACCGCCAACAGCGAGAAGCCTACGTGGGACAGCTCGTGACCAACTCCTGGACGTCCTCGACCCCGGGTATCCACGTGGCTGCAGAAAGAAGCTACCCGACAACGCCTGTTTGCACCCGACATCGCCTGGTTCCAATCTGGTTCCACGGTAGTCACTGGCTAGTGACTTTGAACACTGTCCCCTCTGCTTTCAGGTCTTCAACTCTTCAGATCCACCCTTGGATCCACCGGAACTCTTCTCATCGAGCCGCCTGCAGCATCTTCAGCTCCAAGCACCATCGACCAGCGTGACGAAACCCGACACCTCTTCGACCCTGTGCACCCGCTTCCTGTGGGTGAGGTAACTCAGCTCCGCCGGTGCTCCTGCACTGGTACACATCCCAAGGGCCTGTGTTTTAAGTTTCAGCTCCGTAGGTCACTCGGAAGGTTCCTAACTTTCTAACTTTGTGCTTTTTACGCACCATAGACTTTGTATTGTAAAGTGCGTGCACTTTGAACACTGCATCCGAGTCCCGTGGGCCTTTCCCGACTTAGTTATTTCCAGTCTCGAATAGCTCCAGCGATTCCCAAGGCCCTAGGCCTCTTCACTTTCCTCCTGGTATCTCTTATACCACTTATTTAGTATATGGTTTAGGTGGCCCCTAGGGCTCATCCATATTGTGCAACTTTTGTGTATTTTAAACTGTCTTGTGATTTAACGCTTGTGCTTCTGTGCTCATAAAGAGTCCAGGGGATTTTATAGTTAATAAATCAATATATATTTTCAATATATATCTGTGTGGTGTCCCTTTCATTTGGTATTCAAGGGGGTTGTGTATGGTATAACAGCTGGCTTCACATGCCTTTCAGAGTTTAGCCTAAGACTGCTTTGTCCACGTTACCACTAGGATAACTGGTCTACAAGGTTGAATTACAACCATCATCATAAGGGTTGCTTGGCATGGTACAAAGTGATCACTAGAATTAGTGAGCATTATATACCAGGCCAACTTCTCACAGACGGGTATGCTCAGACATGAGTCCCGTGCTTTCCACACCACTGGAGTCAAGCTATCCTGACTGAAGATGGCTGATAGTCAGAAACCGGTCCTAGGATGCGTGATTCTGGTCCAGGGAAGACATGGCTTGGCAGTTCGGGCTGGACTGTTCCCATGAGGCACAGGGTCAAGGCTGATTTTCATATGGCCTTGTCTGAACTGGGGTGGTGTGGAGTGCAAAAAAACGATTCATTTAGGCCCAGATCTCTGTACTGGGGTGAATGTATGACATTGTTCTGCATTCTGTCCATCAATTATTGTTTTTGCATTTGTCACCCCGAGTGGGACGGGTATGCTCAGACGTGAGACCCGTGGTTTCCACACCATTGGAGTCAAGCTATCCTGGCTGAAGACGGCTGATAACCAGAAACCGGTCCTAGGATGCTTGATTGCGGTCCAGGAAAGACATGGCTTGGCAGTTCGGGCTGGACTGTTCCCATGAGGCACAGGGTCAAGGCTGATTTGCATATGGCCATGTCTGAACTGGGGTAGTGTGGGTTCAAATAAACGATGGATTTAGGCCCAGATCTCTGTACTGGGGTGAATGTATGACATTGTTCTGCATTCTGTCCATCAATTGTTGTTTTTGCATTTGTCACCCCGAGTGGGACGAGTATGCTCAGACGTGAGTCCCGTGCTTTCCACACCACTGGAGTCAAGCTATCCTGGCTGAAAACGGCTAATAGCCAGAAACGGGTCCTAGGATGCTTGATTCCGGTCTAGGGAAGACATGGCTGAGCATTTCGGGCTGGACTGTTCCCATAAGGCACAGGGTCAAGGCTGATTTGCATATGGCCATGTCTGAACTGGAGTGTTGTAGAGTGCAAAAAAACTATGGTTTTAGGCCCAGATCTCTGTACTGGGGTCAATGTATGACATTGTTCTGCATTCTGTCCATCAATTGTTGTTTTTACATTTGTCACCCTGAGTGGGACGGGTATGCTCACACGTGAGTCCCGTGCTTTACACACCACTGGAGTCAAGCTATCCTGGCTGAAGATGGCTGATAGCCAGAAACCGGTCCTAGGATGCTTGATACCGGTCCAGGGACTACATGGCTTGGCAGTTTGCACTAGACTGTTCCCATGAGGCACAGGGTCAGGTTGATTTGCATATGGCAATGTCTGAAATGAGGTGGTGTGGAGTGCAAACAAACAATGGATATAGGCCCAGATCTCTGTACTGGGATGGATGTATGACATTGTTCTGCATACTGTCCATCAATTGTTGTTTTTGCATTTGTCACCCCAAGTGGGACGGGTATGCTCAGACGTGAGTCCCGTGCTTTCCACACCACTGGAGTCAAGCTATCCTGGCTGAAGACAGCTGATAGCCAGAAACCGGTCCTAGGATGCTTGATTCCGGTCCAGGGAAGACATTGCTTGGCAGTTCGGGCTGGACTGTTCCCATAAGGCACAGGGTTAAGGCTGATTTGCATATGGCCATGTCGGAACTGGGGTGGTGTGGAGTGCAAAAAAACGATGGATTTATGCCCAGATCTCTGTACTGGGGTGAATGTATGACATTGTTCTGCATTCTGTCCATCAATTGTTGTTTTTGCATTTGTCACACTGAGTGGGACGGGAATGCTCAGACGTGCGTCCCATGCTTTCCACATCACTGGAGTCAAGCTATCCTGGCTGAAGACGGCTGATAGCCAGAAACGGGTCCTAGGATGCTTGATTCCGGTCCAGGGAAGACATGGCTTGGCAGTTCTGGCTGGACTGTTCCCATGAGGCGCAGGGTCAAGGCTGATTTGCATATGGCCATGTCTGAACTTGGGTAGTGTGGAGTGCAAAAAAACGATGGATTTAGGCCCAGAACTCTGTACTGGGGTGAATGTATGACATTGTTCTGCATTCTGTCCATCAATTGTTGTTTTTGCATTTGTCACCCCGAGTGGGACGAGTATGCTCAGACGTGAGTCCCGTGCTTTCCACACCACTGGAGTCAAGCTATCCTGGCTGAAGACGGCTGATAACCAGAAACCGGTCCTAGGATGCTTGATTCCGGTCCAGGGAAGACATGGCTTGGCAGTTCGGGCTGGACTGTTCCCATGAGGCACAGGGTCAAGGCTGATTTGTATATGGCCATGTCTAAACTGGGGTGGTGTGGAGTGCAAAAAAATGATGGATTTAGGCCCAGATCTCTGTACTGGGGTTAATGTATGATATTTTTCTGCATTCTGTCCATCAATTGTCGTTTTTGCATTTGTCACCCCGAGTGGGACGGGTATGCTCAGACATGAGTCCCGTGCTTTCCACACCACTGGAGTCAAGCTATCCTGACTGAAGATGGCTGATAGTCAGAAACCGGTCCTAGGATGCGTGATTCTGGTCCAGGGAAGACATGGCTTGGCAGTTCGGGCTGGACTGTTCCCATGAGGCACAGGGTCAAGGCTGATTTTCATATGGCCTTGTCTGAACTGGGGTGGTGTGGAGTGCAAAAAAACGATTCATTTAGGCCCAGATCTCTGTACTGGGGTGAATGTATGACATTGTTCTGCATTCTGTCCATCAATTATTGTTTTTGCATTTGTCACCCCGAGTGGGACGGGTATGCTCAGACGTGAGACCCGTGGTTTCCACACCATTGGAGTCAAGCTATCCTGGCTGAAGACGGCTGATAACCAGAAACCGGTCCTAGGATGCTTGATTGCGGTCCAGGAAAGACATGGCTTGGCAGTTCGGGCTGGACTGTTCCCATGAGGCACAGGGTCAAGGCTGATTTGCATATGGCCAAGTCTGAACTGGGGTGGTGTGGAGTGCAAATAAACAATGGATTTAGGCCCAGGTCTCTGTACTTGGGTGAATGTATGACATTGTTCTGAATTCTGTCCATCAATTGTTGTTTTTGCATTTGTCACCCTGAGTGGGACCAGAATGCTCAGACGTGAGTCCTGTGCTTTCCACATCACTGGAGTCCAGCTATCCTGGCTGAAGACGGCTGATAGCCAGAAACGGGTCCTAGGATGCTTGATTCCAGTCCAGGGAAGACATGGCTTGGCAGTTCTGGCTGGACTGTTCACATGAGGCACAGGGTCAAGGCTGATTTGCATATGGCCATGTCTGAACTGGGGTAGTGTGGAGTTCAAATAAACGATGGATTTAGGCCCAGATCTCTGTACTGGGGTGAATGTATGACATTGTTCTGCATTCTGTCCATCAATTGTTGTTTTTGCATTTGTCACCCCGAGTGGGACGAGTATGCTCAGACGTGAGTCCCGTGCTTTCCACACCACTGGAGTCAAGCTATCCTGGCTGAAAACGGCTAATAGCCAGAAACGGGTCCTAGGATGCTTGATTCCGGTCTAGGGAAGACATGGCTGAGCATTTCGGGCTGGACTGTTCCCATAAGGCACAGGGTCAAGGCTGATTTGCATATGGCCATGTCTGAACTGGAGTGTTGTAGAGTGCAAAAAAACTATGGTTTTAGGCCCAGATCTCTGTACTGGGGTCAATGTATGACATTGTTCTGCATTCTGTCCATCAATTGTTGTTTTTACATTTGTCACCCTGAGTGGGACGGGTATGCTCACACGTGAGTCCCGTGCTTTACACACCACTGGAGTCAAGCTATCCTGGCTGAAGATGGCTGATAGCCAGAAACCGGTCCTAGGATGCTTGATACCGGTCCAGGGACTACATGGCTTGGCAGTTTGCACTAGACTGTTCCCATGAGGCACAGGGTCAGGTTGATTTGCATATGGCAATGTCTGAAATGAGGTGGTGTGGAGTGCAAACAAACAATGGATATAGGCCCAGATCTCTGTACTGGGATGGATGTATGACATTGTTCTGCATACTGTCCATCAATTGTTGTTTTTGCATTTGTCACCCCAAGTGGGACGGGTATGCTCAGACGTGAGTCCCGTGCTTTCCACACCACTGGAGTCAAGCTATCCTGGCTGAAGACAGCTGATAGCCAGAAACCGGTCCTAGGATGCTTGATTCCGGTCCAGGGAAGACATTGCTTGGCAGTTCGGGCTGGACTGTTCCCATAAGGCACAGGGTTAAGGCTGATTTGCATATGGCCATGTCGGAACTGGGGTGGTGTGGAGTGCAAAAAAACGATGGATTTATGCCCAGATCTCTGTACTGGGGTGAATGTATGACATTGTTCTGCATTCTGTCCATCAATTGTTGTTTTTGCATTTGTCACACTGAGTGGGACGGGAATGCTCAGACGTGAGTCCCATGCTTTCCACATCACTGGAGTCAAGCTATCCTGGCTGAAGACGGCTGATAGCCAGAAACGGGTCCTAGGATGCTTGATTCCGGTCCAGGGAAGACATGGCTTGGCAGTTCTGGCTGGACTGTTCCCATGAGGCGCAGGGTCAAGGCTGATTTGCATATGGCCATGTCTGAACTTGGGTAGTGTGGAGTGCAAAAAAACGATGGATTTAGGCCCAGAACTCTGTACTGGGGTGAATGTATGACATTGTTCTGCATTCTGTCCATCAATTGTTGTTTTTGCATTTGTCACCCCGAGTGGGACGAGTATGCTCAGACGTGAGTCCCGTGCTTTCCACACCACTGGAGTCAAGCTATCCTGGCTGAAAATGGCTAATAGCCAGAAACCGGTCCTAGGATGCTTGATTCCGGTCTAGGGAAGACATGGCTTAGCAGTTCGGGCTGGACTGTTCCCATGATGCACAGGGTCAAGGCTGATTTGCAAATGGCCATGTCTGAACTGGGGTGGTGTAGAGTGCAAAAAAACTATGGATTTAGTCCCAGATCTCTCTACTGGGGTGAATGTATGACATTGTTCTGCATTCTGTCCATCAATTGTTGTTTTTGCATTTGTCACCCCGAGTGGGACGGGTATGCTCAGACGTGAGTCCTGTGCTTTCCACACCACTGGAGTCAAGCTATCCTGGCGGAAGATGGCTGATAGCCAGAAACCGGTCCTAGGATGCTTGATTCCGGTCCAGGGAAGACATGGCTTGGCAGTTCGGGCTGGACTGTTCCCATGAGGCACAGGGTCAAAGGCTGATTTGCATATGGACATGTCTTAACTGGGGTGGTGTGGAGTGCAAAAAAATGATGGATTTAGGCCTAGATCTCTGTACTGGGGTTAATGTATGACATTTTTCTGCATTCTGTCCATCAATTGTTGTTTTTGCATTTGTCCCCCCGAGTGGGACGGGTATGCTCAGACGTGAGTCCCGTGCTTTCCACACCGCTGGAGTCAAGCTATCCTGGCTAAAGAGGGCTGATAGCCAGAAACCGGTCCTAGGATGCTTGATTCCGGTCCAGGGAAGACATGGCTTGGCAGTTCGGGCTGGACTGTTCCCATGAGGCACAGGGTCAAAGCTGATTTGCATATGGACATGTCTTAACTGGGGTGGTGTGGAGTGCAAAAAAACGATTGATTTAGGCCCAGATCTCTGTACTGGGGTGAATGTATGACATTGTTCTGCATTCTGTCCATCAATTGTTGTTTTTGCATTTGTCACCCCAAATGGGACGGGTATGCTCAGATGTGAGACCTGTGGTTTCCACACCACTGGAGTCAAGCTATCCTGGCTGAAGACGGCTGATAACCAGAAACCGGTCCTAGGATGCTTGATTCCGGTCCAGGGAAGACATGGCTTGGCAGTTCGGGCTGGGCTGTTCCCATGAGGCACAGGGTCAAAGCTGATATGCATATGGACATGTCTTAACTGGGGTGGTGTGGAGTGCAAAAAAACGATTGATTTATGCCCAGATCTCTGTACTGGGGTGAATGTATGACATTGTTCTGCATTCTGTCCATCAATTGTTGTTTTTGCATTTGTCACCCCGAATGGGACGGGTATGCTCCGATGTGAGACCTGTGGTTTCCACACCAGTGGAGTCAAGCTATCCTGGCTGAAGATGGCTGATAACCAGAAACCGGTCCTAGGATGCTTGATTGCGGTCCAGGGAAGACATGGCTTGGCAGTTCGGGCTGGATTGTTCCAACGAGGCACAGGGTCAAGGCTGATTTGCATATGGACATGTCTGAACTGGGGTGGTGTGGAGTGCAAAAAAACAATGGATTTAGGCCCAGATCTCTGTACTGGGTTTAAAGTATGACATTTTTCTGCATTCTGTCCATCAATTGTTGTTTTTGCATTTGTCACCCCGAGTAGGACGGGTATGCTCAGACGTGAGTCCCATGCTTTACACACCACTGGAGTCAAGCTATCCTGGCTGAAGACGGCTGATAGCCAGTAACCGGTCCTAGGATGCTTGATTGCGGTCCAGGAAAGACATGGCTTGGCAGTTCGGGCTGGACTGTTCCCATGAGGCACAGGGTCAAGGCTGATTTGCATATGGCCAAGTCTGAACTGGGGTGGTGTGGAGTGCAAATAAACAATGGATTTAGGCCCAGGTCTCTGTACTTGGGTGAATGTATGACATTGTTCTGCATTCTGTCCATCAATTGTTGTTTTTGCATTTGTCACCCTGAGTGGGACCAGAATGCTCAGACGTGAGTCCTGTGCTTTCCACATCACTGGAGTCCAGCTATCCTGGCTGAAGACGGCTGATAGCCAGAAACGGGTCCTAGGATGCTTGATTCCAGTCCAGGGAAGACATGGCTTGGCAGTTCTGGCTGGACTGTTCACATGAGGCACAGGGTCAAGGCTGATTTGCATATGGCCATGTCTGAACTGGGGTAGTGTGGAGTTCAAATAAACGATGGATTTAGGCCCAGATCTCTGTACTGGGGTGAATGTATGACATTGTTCTGCATTCTGTCCATCAATTGTTGTTTTTGCATTTGTCACCCCGAGTGGGACGAGTATGCTCAGACGTGAGTCCCGTGCTTTCCACACCACTGGAGTCAAGCTATCCTGGCTGAAAACGGCTAATAGCCAGAAACGGGTCCTAGGATGCTTGATTCCGGTCTAGGGAAGACATGGCTGAGCATTTCGGGCTGGACTGTTCCCATAAGGCACAGGGTCAAGGCTGATTTGCATATGGCCATGTCTGAACTGGAGTGTTGTAGAGTGCAAAAAAACTATGGTTTTAGGCCCAGATCTCTGTACTGGGGTCAATGTATGACATTGTTCTGCATTCTGTCCATCAATTGTTGTTTTTACATTTGTCACCCTGAGTGGGACGGGTATGCTCACACGTGAGTCCCGTGCTTTACACACCACTGGAGTCAAGCTATCCTGGCTGAAGATGGCTGATAGCCAGAAACCGGTCCTAGGATGCTTGATACCGGTCCAGGGACTACATGGCTTGGCAGTTTGCACTAGACTGTTCCCATGAGGCACAGGGTCAGGTTGATTTGCATATGGCAATGTCTGAAATGAGGTGGTGTGGAGTGCAAACAAACAATGGATATAGGCCCAGATCTCTGTACTGGGATGGATGTATGACATTGTTCTGCATACTGTCCATCAATTGTTGTTTTTGCATTTGTCACCCCAAGTGGGACGGGTATGCTCAGACGTGAGTCCCGTGCTTTCCACACCACTGGAGTCAAGCTATCCTGGCTGAAGACAGCTGATAGCCAGAAACCGGTCCTAGGATGCTTGATTCCGGTCCAGGGAAGACATTGCTTGGCAGTTCGGGCTGGACTGTTCCCATGAGGCGCAGGGTCAAGGCTGATTTGCATATGGCCATGTCTGAACTTGGGTAGTGTGGAGTGCAAAAAAACGATGGATTTAGGCCCAGAACTCTGTACTGGGGTGAATGTATGACATTGTTCTGCATTCTGTCCATCAATTGTTGTTTTTGCATTTGTCACCCCGAGTGGGACGAGTATGCTCAGACGTGAGTCCCGTGCTTTCCACACCACTGGAGTCAAGCTATCCTGGCTGAAAATGGCTAATAGCCAGAAACCGGTCCTAGGATGCTTGATTCCGGTCTAGGGAAGACATGGCTTAGCAGTTCGGGCTGGACTGTTCCCATGATGCACAGGGTCAAGGCTGATTTGCAAATGGCCATGTCTGAACTGGGGTGGTGTAGAGTGCAAAAAAACTATGGATTTAGTCCCAGATCTCTCTACTGGGGTGAATGTATGACATTGTTCTGCATTCTGTCCATCAATTGTTGTTTTTGCATTTGTCACCCCGAGTGGGACGGGTATGCTCAGACGTGAGTCCTGTGCTTTCCACACCACTGGAGTCAAGCTATCCTGGCGGAAGATGGCTGATAGCCAGAAACCGGTCCTAGGATGCTTGATTCCGGTCCAGGGAAGACATGGCTTGGCAGTTCGGGCTGGACTGTTCCCATGAGGCACAGGGTCAAAGGCTGATTTGCATATGGACATGTCTTAACTGGGGTGGTGTGGAGTGCAAAAAAATGATGGATTTAGGCCTAGATCTCTGTACTGGGGTTAATGTATGACATTTTTCTGCATTCTGTCCATCAATTGTTGTTTTTGCATTTGTCCCCCCGAGTGGGACGGGTATGCTCAGACGTGAGTCCCGTGCTTTCCACACCGCTGGAGTCAAGCTATCCTGGCTAAAGACGGCTGATAGCCAGAAACCGGTCCTAGGATGCTTGATTCCGGTCCAGGGAAGACATGGCTTGGCAGTTCGGGCTGGACTGTTCCCATGAGGCACAGGGTCAAAGCTGATTTGCATATGGACATGTCTTAACTGGGGTGGTGTGGAGTGCAAAAAAACGATTGATTTAGGCCCAGATCTCTGTACTGGGGTGAATGTATGACATTGTTCTGCATTCTGTCCATCAATTGTTGTTTTTGCATTTGTCACCCCAAATGGGACGGGTATGCTCAGATGTGAGACCTGTGGTTTCCACACCACTGGAGTCAAGCTATCCTGGCTGAAGACGGCTGATAACCAGAAACCGGTCCTAGGATGCTTGATTCCGGTCCAGGGAAGACATGGCTTGGCAGTTCGGGCTGGGCTGTTCCCATGAGGCACAGGGTCAAAGCTGATATGCATATGGACATGTCTTAACTGGGGTGGTGTGGAGTGCAAAAAAACGATTGATTTATGCCCAGATCTCTGTACTGGGGTGAATGTATGACATTGTTCTGCATTCTGTCCATCAATTGTTGTTTTTGCATTTGTCACCCCAAATGGGACGGGTATGCTCAGATGTGAGACCTGTGGTTTCCACACCACTGGAGTCAAGCTATCCTGGCTGAAGACGGCTGATAGCCAGTAACCGATCCTAGGATGCTTGATTCCGGTCCAGGGATGACATGGCTTGGCAGTTCGGGCTGGACTGTTTCCTTGAGGCACAGGGTCAAGGCTGATTTGCATATGGACATGTCTTAACTGGGGTGGTGTGGAGTGCAAAAAAACGATGGATTTAGGCCCAGATCTCTGTACTGGGGGAATGTATGACATTGTTATGCATTCTGTCCATCAATTGTTGTTTTTGCATTTGTCACCCCGAGTGGGACGGGTATGCTCACACGTGAGTCCCGTGCTTTACACACCACTGGAGTCAAGCTATCCTGGCTGAAGACGGCTGATAGCCAGAAACCGGTCCTAGGATGCTTGATACCGGTCCAAGGACTACATGGCTTGGCAGTTTGCACTGGACTGTTCCCATGAGGCACAGGGTCAGGCTGATTTGCATATGGCAATGTCTGAAATGGGGTGGTGTGGAGTGCAAACAAACAATGGATATAGGCCCAGATCTCTGTACTGGGATGAATGTATGACATTGTTCTGCATACTGTCCATCAATTGTTGTTTTTGCATTTGTCACCCCGAATGGGACGGGTATGCTCAGACGTGAGTCCCGTGCTTTCCACACCACTGGAGTCAAGCTATCCTGGCTGAAGATGGCTGATAGCCAGAAACCGGTCCTAGGATGCTTGATTCCGGTCCAGGGAAGACATGGCTTGGCAGTTCGGGCTGGACTGTTCCCTTGAGGCTCAAGGTCAAGGCTGAATTTTATATGGCCATGTCTGAACTGGGGTGGTGTGGGGAGCAAAAAAACAATGGATTTAGGCCCAGATCTCTGTACAGGGGTGATTGTATGACATTGTTCTGCATTCTGTCCATCAATCATTGTTTTTCCATTTGTCACCCTGAGTGGGATGGGTATGCTCAGGCGTGAGTTCCCTGACTTTCCACACCACTGGAGTCAAGCTATCCTGGCTGAAGACGGCTGATAGCCAGAAACTTGTCCTAGGATGCTTGATTCAGGTCCATGGAATACATGGCTTGGCAGTTCCGGCTGGACTGTTCCCATGAGGCACAGGGTCAAGGCTGAATTGCATATGGCCATGTCTGAACTGGGGTGGTGTGGAGTGGAAAAAAACGATGGATTTTGGCCCAGATCTCTGTACTGGGGTGAATGTATGCCATTGTTCTGCATTCTGTCCATCAATTGTAGTTTTTGCATTTGTCACCCCGAGTGGGACGGGTATGCTCAGACGTGAGTCCTGTGCTTTCCACACCACTGGAGTCAAGCTATCCTGGCTGAAGACAGCTGATAGCCAGAAACCGGTCCTTGGATGCTTGATTCCGGTCCAGGGAAGACATTGCTTGGCAGTTCGGGCTGGACTGTTCCCATAAGGCACAGGGTTAAGGCTGATTTGCATATGGCCATGTCTGAACTGGGGTGGTGTGGAGTGCAAAAAAACGATGGATTTATGCCCAGATCTCTGTACTGGGGTGAATGTATGACATTGTTCTGCATTCTGTCCATCAATTGTTGTTTTTGCATTTGTCACCCCGAGTGGGACGGGTATGCTCAGACGTGAGTCCTGTGCTTTCCACACCACTGGAGTCAAGCTATCCTGGCTGAAGATGGCTGATAGCCAGAAACCGGTCCTAGGATGCTTGATTCCGGTCCAGGGAAGACATGGCTTGGCAGTTCGGGCTGGACTGTTCCCATGAGGTACAGGGTCAAAGGCTGATTTGCATATGGACATGTCTTAACTGGGGTGGTGTGGAGTGCAAAAAAATGATGGATTTAGGCCCAGATCTCTGTACTGGGGTGAATGTATGACATTGTTCTGTGGTCTGTCCATCAATTGTTGTTTATGCATTTGTCACCCCGAATGGGACGGGTATGCTCAGACGGGAGACCTGTGGTTTCCAAACCACTGGAGTCAAGGTATCCTTGCTGAAGAAGGCTGATAACCAGAAACCGGTCCTAGGATGATTGATTCTGGTCCAGGGAAGACATGGCTTGGCAGTTCGGGCTGGACTGTTCCCATGAGGCAAAGGGTCAAGGCTGATTTGCATATGGCCATGTCTGAACAGGGGTGGTGTGGAGTGCAAAAAGACGATGGATTTAGGCCCCGATCTCTGTACTGGGGTTAATGTATGACATTTTTCTGCATTCTGTCCATCAATTGTTGTTTTTGCATTTGTCACCCCGAGTGGGACGGGTATGCTCAGACGTGAGTCCCGTGCTTTCCACACCGCTGGAGTCCAGCTATCCTGGCTGAAGACGGCTGATAGCCAGAAACCGGTCCTAGGATGCTTGATTCCGGTCCAGGGAAGACATGGCTTGGCAGTTCGGGCTGGACTGTTCCCATGAGGCACAGGGTCAAAGCTGATTTGCATATGGACATGTCTTAACTGGGGTGGTGTGGAGTGCAAAAAAACGATTGATTTAGGCCCAGATCTCTGTACTGGGGTGAATGTATGACATTGTTCTGCATTCTGTCCATCAATTGTTGTTTTTGCATTTGTCACCCCGAATGGGACGGGTATGCTCAGATGTGAGACCTGTGGTTTCCACACCACTGGAGTCAAGCTATCCTGGCTGAAGACGGCTGATAACCAGAAACTGGTCCTAGGATGCTTGATTGCGGTCCAGGGAAGACATGGCTTGGCAGTTCGGGCTGGATTGTTCCAACGAGGCACAGGGTCAAGGCTGATTTGCATATGGACATGTCTGAACTGGGGTGGTGTGGAGTGCAAAAAAACGATGGATTTAGGCCCAGATCTCTGTACTGGGTTTAAAGTATGACATTTTTCTGCATTCTGTCCATCAATTGTTGTTTTTGCATTTGTCACATCGAGTGGGACGGGTATGCTCAGACGTGAGTCCCTTGCTTTCCACACCACTGGAGTCAAGCTATCCTGGCTGAAGACGGCTGATAGCCAGTAACCGATCCTAGGATGCTTGATTCCGGTCCAGGGATGACATGGCTTGGCAGTTCGAGCTGGACTGTTTCCTTGAGGCACAGGGTCAAGGCTGATTTGCATATGGACATGTCTTAACTGAGGTGGTGTGGAGTGCAAAAAAACGATGGATTTAGGCCCAGATCTCTGTACTGGGGGAATGTATGACATTGTTCTGCATTCTGTCCATCAATTGTTGTTTTTGCATTTGTGTGAGAAGTTGGCCTGGTATATAATGCTCACTAGTTCTAGTGATCACTTTGTACCATGCCAAGCAACCCTTATGATGATGGTTGTAATTCAACCTTGTAGACCAGTTATCCTAGTGGTAACGTGGACAAAGCAGTCTTAGGCTAAACTCTGAAAGGCATGTGAAGCCAGCTGTTATACCATACACAACCCCCTTGAATACCAAATGAAAGGGACACCACACAGATATATATTGAAAATATATATTGATTTATTAACTATAAAATCCCCTGGACTCTTTATGAGCACAGAAGCACAAGCGTTAAATCACAAGACAGTTTAAAATACACAAAAGTTGCACAATATGGATGAGCCCTAGGGGCCACCTAAACCATATACTAAATAAGTGGTATAAGGGATACCAGGAGGAAAGTGAAGAGGCCTAGGGCCTTGGGAATCGCTGGAGCTATTCGAGACTGGAGTTAACTAAGTCGGGAAAGGCCCACGGGACTCGGGTGCAGTGTCCAAAGTGCACGCACTTCTCAATACAAAGTCTATGGTGCGTAAAAAGCACAAAGTTAGAAAGTTAGGAACCTTCCGAGTGACCTACGGAGCTGAAACTTAAAACACAGGCCCTTGGGATGTGTACCAGTGCAGGGGCACCGGCGGAGCTGAGTTACCTCACCCACAGGAAGCGGGTGCACAGGGTCGAAGATGTGTCGGGTTTCGTCACGCTGGTCGATGGTGCTTGGAGCAGGAGATGCTGCAGGCGGCTCGATGAGAAGAGTTCCGGTGGATCCAAGGGTGGATCTGAAGATGTGAAGACCTGAAAGCAGAGGGGACAGTGTTCAAAGTCACTAGCCAGTGACTGCCGTGGAACCAGAGTGGAACCAGGTGATGTCGGGTGCAAACAGGCGTTGTCGGGTAGCTTCTTTCTGCAGCCACGTGGATACCCGGGGTCGAGGACGTCCAGGAGTCGGTCACGAGCTGTCCCACGTAGGCTTCTCACTGTTGGCGGTGTCGGCGACCTGATCGGAGCAAACAGGCCTTGGCAAATGCAAGCCACGCAGGAGTTGAAAGATGCTGTTCACTCGGACCAGCAAGGTCAGAGCGGGTGCTCCTTTTCACAGGAGCTTGGGTAGGTCTGGAGCAACCAGACCTGCTGTTTAAATCTTCGGGTTCGTCGCCAAGATGGCCGCTGGCCGCGTGGCTAGTGGCCGGGATGGCGCGTCGAGTGGCACAATGCAAAAGGGCCCCACGCAGATCGTGGAGATGCTGGAGGGCTGACCTTCGGTGCAAGGGCTGCTCGGTGGTGGGGGTTCTCAATCCCCAAAGCACAACGTCGAGGATGCCTCAGAAGCTGCGCAGTCAGCTTTTCGGGTGTCTTTCAAGAGGTCCGGTCCCACGTCACTCGGTGCCTCCACGGGTCCCTTCTTCGCAGGGACTGTGGATCGGGCTCTGAGAGGTCTGGGAATCTGGTTCTTGTCGGGCTCTGGGCTCGGGCTCCGGCGGGAGGCGGCGGCAAAGCAGACGTCGAGTTGCTGGTTGGTACCTGTGTTCACAGGGTGGTCACTCCTTGGCCACAAGGGAGATTCTCTTCAGTCTTCTGTGCAGCAGAATGTCGAAGTCCAGTCTTCTTCTTAATTTAAAGTTGATTTCGGGATGATCTACTGTGCAATGGCACTGCTCCCCCTCTTATTCCCAATCTAGGGGGTGGATCACCTACTAGGTCCCTCCTCTGGGAGGAACCAGGAAGGGGGGCGGTTACACCCCCTTTCCTTTGTCCAGCTCCGCGCCAGGACTGGGGCTGGAAGGCCCCAGAACCGGTTTGGGCTGGCCTATGCACGGGGACACCTTGTGTGCCCCGGGCATGTCTGATTCTATTCAGCCCTGTCCTACCCAATACACAAAATCCTGTCTGGGGTGGTGCTCGCACCTCCCAAGGCAGGAAACCCTTTGTCCAGGCCACCATCTGCCGAGTTTCGGTCAGCAGCAGGAGGCCAGACTTGTGTCTGTGGTGGCAGCGTCCATTTTGTGAAGCTGAGGCTCTGTTTAACTTTAACCGGGGTTAAGGCTACACACATGTCGTGTCCCTCTAGAAGGGTGGAATGCTATCCCCGTCGCCAGAATTGGCGAGGGGATAGTATTCCAGTTCGTATGACACCTTACTCGACATGTTTTGATAAAGCCAAACCAAAGATAGCATTTAACCGCGAGGATTATAATGCACTTAAGAGTATATGGTATGGCAATATCCCGGAACAGCTTAGGGAGTGGTTCCCGACAGCTGCAGACAGGCTCAGCTCATGCCAGAGCGCCATCTCACATATTTCCAAGCACTCTGCCTCCAGGATTGATGAGGCCTTCCATAGGAGTGGCTGATAGGAGCATATGTGTCCAGTTTAGGGTTAGGCACAGACATACTGTACCTAAGTAAGAGGTGGTTACACCGACTTACCCCAGCTGAGTGATCAGCCAGTTGTGTCAAATATGGAGGCCAGGCCAGGGGTGGCATAATACATGCTGCAGCCCCTGGTAGGCCTTGGATACACCTATGCCCTGGGCACCTAGGGTGCACTTATACAGGGGCTCATAAGGTGAACCAGTTCCAATTCGTAATGCACCTAGAGTGCATTGGCAGTAATTTAGAGAGAGAACAGCAGGCTGTGGGTCTGATTAGCAGGCCCACAGCCACATTAAGTCAGAAACCAGTGAAGCAAAAAGCAAAAATTTGGGGTGACCATAGGATAGCAGACCCTACTCTCCTACATAACCCCCCCCCCAAACGCAGGGACATTAGACTAACCTTGACCAGTTGTGTCTTCATGTTCTAAGTGGAAGTACCTGGAGAGACCATCTGCGTTGCCATGGTCAGTCCCTGGGCGGTGCTCCACTGTAAAGTCCATCCCCTGTAGGGAAATGGACCACCTGAGTAGTTTGGGGTTTTCACCCTTCATCTGATTAAGCCATAGGAGGGGCTTATGGTCGGTCTGAATCTTGAAGTGAGTACCAAATAAGTATGGCCTCAACTTCTTCAGGGCCCACACCACAGCAAAGGCCTCCCTCTCTATAGCTGACCAACGTTTCTCTCTGGGGGTCAGCCTTCTGCTAATGAAAGCAATGGGCTGGTCCTGGCCATCTACATTAAGCTGTGAAAGCACTGCTCCCACTCCCAACTCAGAAGCATCTGTTTGGACAATGAACTCTCTTGAGTAGTCAGGACTCTTCAGGATAGGTGCAGAGCACATGGCCTTCTTCAGGTCATCAAATGCCTTTTGACAGATTTCTGTCCACTGAACCTTTTTGGGCATCTTCTTGGATGTCAGATCATTAAGAGGAGTCACAATGGACCCATAGTTCTTAACAAACTTCCTGTAGTACCCAGTCAGGCCCAAGAAAGCTCTGACCTGAGTCTGGGTAGTTGGAGGGGACCAGTCCTTGATGGTCTGGATCTTACTCTCCAGTGGTTGAACTTGGCCTCCACCTACAAGGTGGCCCAGGTATACAACCTTGCTCTGCCCTATCTGGCACTTTGTTGCCTTGATAGTGAGGCCTGCCTTCTGCAGAGCCTCAAGCACTTCCTTCAGGTGGATCAGGTGATCCTCCCAGGTGGAGCTAAAGACAGCAATATCGTCCAGATAAGCTGCACAAAAGTCATCCAACCCAGTGAGGACTTGGTTCACCAACCTTTGGAAGGTGGCAGGTGCATTTTTCAAACCAAAGGGCATCACCACAAACTGATAATGCCCACTAGGGGTAGAAAATGCTGTTTTGGCTTTAGACTCCTCAGCTAACCTGATTTGCCAGTAGCCAGCTGTCAAGTCAAATGTGCTCAAATATTTGGCAGAAGCCAACTTGTCAATGAGCTCATCTGCCCTTGGAATAGGGTGTGCATCTGTCCTGGTGACAGCATTGAGTCCTCTGTAATCCACACAGAACCTCATTTCTCTCTTGCCATCTTTGGTGTGAGGTTTGGGGACCAGAACCACTGGGCTAGCCCAGGGGCTCTCTGAAGGCTCAATGACACCTAATTCCAGCATCTTTTGCACCTCAGTCTTTATACAGTCCCTGACGTGGTCAGGTTGCCTGTAAATTTTGCTTTTTACAGGAAGACTGTCACCAGTGTCCACCACATGTGTACACCAGTTAGTCTGACTGGGTGTCAATGAGAACATATGCCTGTATGCCTGTAGAACTTGTCTGCAGTCATGTTGCTGATGTTCAGTGAGGCTGCCACCTAAGGCCACACCATCAACTGAGCCATCCTCAGGGTTCTGAGTGAGCAGGTCTGGGAGAGGGTCACTCTCTTCCTCCTGTCCCTCATCTGTAGCCATGAGCAAGCCCATGTCTGCCCTGCTGACATATGCCTTCAATCTGTTCACATGGAGCACCCTGTGGGGGCTCCTGGGAGTTCCTAGGTCCACCAAGTAGGTAACCTCTCCCTTCTTTTCCAGAATTGTATGGGGTCCAGACCACTTGTCTTGGAGTGCTGCTGGGGCCACTGGCTCCAACACCCATACCTTCTGTCCAGGCTGAAATTCAACAAGGACAGCCTTTTGGTCATGCCAAGCTTTTTGTAATTCTTGGCTAGCCTCAAGGTTTTTAGATGCCTTTTCCATGTACTCTGCCATCCTGGAGCGGAGACCAAGTACATAGTCCACTATGTCCTGTTTAGGCTTTTTGAGAGGTAACTCCCATCCTTCCTTCACAAGACACAGGGGTCCTCTTACAGGGTGCCCAAACAACAATTCAAAGGGGCTGAAGCCAACCCCCTTTTGAGGGACCTCTCTGTAAGCGAACAAAAGGCAGGGCAGAAGGATGTCCCATCTCCGCCTGAGCTTTTCAGGTAATCCTTTAATCATGCCCTTTAGGGTCTTGTTAAATCTTTCAACAAGCCCATTGCATTGTGGGTGATAAGGAGTGGTGAACTTGTAGTTGACACCACATTCCTTCCACATAGCTGTCAAATATCCAGACATGAAGTTGGTACCTCTATCTGATATTACCTCCTTAGGAAACCCCACTCTGGAGAAAACTCCAAGTAAGGCCCTGGCCACAACAGGAGCTGTTGTGGTCCTAAGGGGAATTGCCTCTGGGTACCTGGTGGCATGATCCACTACCACCAGTATGAATCTGTGCCCAGATGCTGTAGGGGGATCCATTGGACCAACAATATCAATCCCCACTCTCTCAAAGGGAACCCCCACCACAGGTAGTGGTATCAGGGGGGCCTTTGTTGTTCCACCTGCTTTACCACTGGCTTGGCAGGTTTCACAGGAGCGACAAAACTCCTTGGTGTCTTCAGACATGTGAGGCCAGTGAAAGTGAGGGACAAGCCTGTCCCAAGTCTTGTTCTGGCCTAGGTGTCCTGCTAAAGGAATATCATGGGCCAAGGTGAGTAGGAAGCCCCTAAATTGCAGAGGTATAACCAACCTCCTGGTAGCACCAGGCTTGGGGTCTCTAGCCTCTGAATAAAGGAGTCCATCGTCCCAATATACTTTATGGGCACCTTGAGCATTCCCAGCAGCCTCAGCAGCAGCCTGCTGTCTGAGGGGTTCAAGAGAAGGACAGGTTAACTGAGCCTGCCCCAAGTCTGCCCTAGAAGGTCCCCCTGTCCCCAGAAACTCAACCTGATCAGGTTCAAGTTCTTCAGGGACAGTTCCTTCAGGGGTCTCAAGATCAGTTTCCTGTGAAGCCTGATCCTCACTTGTAGGCAGTTGGGAAGGCGCAGCCTTAACCCTCCTGTTCTTCTTCTTGGGAGGTACTTGGTCCATTGTTCCAGGATCCAAGACCTGAGGTTCAGAGAGGCACTTTTTGGCCTGTGACCTGGTCACAGCAAGGACATGTGATGATATCCCTAACATCTCTGCATGAGTCCTGTACTCAACTTCTGACCATAGAGAGTTCTCCAGGTCATTGCCCAACAACCATTCTACTGGGAGATCAGCACTAACCACAACTTTCTTTAGGCCAGTTACCCCTCCCCAGGAAAAGTTAACAAGTGCCACACTATGTGTAGTAGTGACATTGCTGGCATTGGTCACCAGGTAATCATCGCCTGGCATGTATTGTCCAGGGTCCACAAAGTTAGGTGTCACCATAGTGACACTGGCACATGTGTCCCTGTAAGCTTGAGCCACTTTGTTGTTAATCAAAGGCGTCTGTCTGTATTTGCCCAGATTACTGGGACTTATGTCAGGGACCAAATCTAGGTCCCCTTCACAAACCAGAACAGCCTGTGTAAGAGTTCTGACTAAGTCAGAATCTCCTCCAGTTCCCAAAGTGATTCCCACTAAACCCTTGGCTTGAGGACCAGCACTGCTAACTGTACTAGTGGGTGCAGGTGCCTTAGGGGCTGCAGTGCTGGGGGCTCCACCCTTTTTACACTCACTTGTCCAGTGAGAGGTGTTCTTACAAGTTTTACACCAGGGTTTCTTCTGACCTTCTTTCTTCTTCTTCTTGGAAGTTTGGGACCCACCCTCTGTCTCAGTTTGGGGCCCTGTTGAAGACTTCTGGTCTTTAGCTTTCTGCTCCCCACCCTTCTGGTCTGTTTTCTTCTGGTCACCACCCTGGTTCTGGTTCTGGTTCTTTTGCTTAACTCTGGTTCTTACCCATTTATCTGCCCTCTTTCCCAATTCTTGGGGAGAGGTCAAATCTGAGTCAACCAAATGTTGATGCAACTGCTGGTTCTGACAATTATTTAAAATTTGTTCTCTCATCAGCAAATTATACAATCCTTCATAGTCTGTAACCTTGCTTCCCAGCAACCATCCCTCCAGAGCCTTAGTGGCACACTCAACAAATTCAGACCAGTCCTGAGTCTGTGTCTTCTGGGTATCTCTGAACATTAACCTGTACTGTTCAGTGGTTAAGCCTAACCCATCAATCAGAGCACTCTTCAGGACCAGGTAGTTTCTAGAATCCCCATCACTAACTGTGAGGAGTCTGTCTCGGCCTCTACCTTCAAAGGAGAGCCACAAGATTGCTGCCCACTGCTCCTGAGGGATCTGCTGTACTCTGCAGGCTCTCTCCATTGCAGTAATCCATTTATGGATATCATCCCCAGCTTTGTAGGGGGGCACAATCTTACTCAGGTTTCTATTATCAAAAGACCTGTCTTTATCCTTGTGGATATTGCTGCCACCAGTGGGTTCTATTACCCCACTCTCTCTAGGCTGTCTTGCTCTAGCAAGTTTCTCCTTAGCCAGGGCAACCTCTAATTCTTGCCTCTGGATCCTAAGCTCAGCCTCTCTCATCTTGGCCTCATGTTCCCTTCTCTGAGGGCTAGTCATCTCCTTTCTGGAGTGACCATGAGAGCCTCTAGAGACATGGGAGGTATTGGATTCACCTGAGTGATGCCTCCTCCTCCTATGGCTCTGGTTAAGTCCACCTGAGGGTCTGAATGGGTTGTTACCTGATTCATTCCCAAGTTGACTTAAGTTAGCCTGGTTCAGTCTACTGACCAGCACCTGACTATCTCTGTCATCATCTGACTCACTGCTTTCCACCTCCTCCTCCTCTTCTTCTTCCTCTTCCTCTACATCTACTTGAGGAGCTCCAGTGGTGGAGGCTTCCTCATCTACTAGGATGATAGGGGCAGGGGTGTCTACAGTGTCATCCTCTGAAGGATGGCCTCCTTCAGCATTCCCTGTGGGGTTTGCTTTAGAGGTCTTTAGAGCCTCAGACTGATCCAAGAGCTCTCTTAGGTGGTCTGTAGTAGGGGAAGGCCCTGTCTTCAGACCCCTTAAGACACAAAGCTGTCTTAATTCCTTAAAGGGAAAAATAGCAAACTGGGATGGTGCCCTTGGAGGGTCACTCTCAACAGGAGTAAGTCCACTGGACCCCTCTGTTCCAGACATTGCTCTAGTGTGGGTGGATGTGTTGCAATCTACCTACACTGGTGTTTACCTACTAAACCTATCTAGTAGTTGTAGCTAGGGTGTGCTACTCCCTTTGCTCTACAACAACTAAGTTCAGTAGAACTTAAGTATACTAGTCTTGTTTTATATGTACCTAGCAGGTACCTGTGTGATCTTTCAGATGATAATCTCAAAGATTGTAATGGTAAAACAACAGCAAGCTCAGATCCCAATCCGCTGCTCACCAATGTGAGAAGTTGGCCTGGTATATAATGCTCACTAGTTCTAGTGATCACTTTGTACCATGCCAAGCAACCCTTATGATGATGGTTGTAATTCAACCTTGTAGACCAGTTATCCTAGTGGTAACGTGGACAAAGCAGTCTTAGGCTAAACTCTGAAAGGCATGTGAAGCCAGCTGTTATACCATACACAACCCCCTTGAATACCAAATGAAAGGGACACCACACAGATATATATTGAAAATATATATTGATTTATTAACTATAAAATCCCCTGGACTCTTTATGAGCACAGAAGCACAAGCGTTAAATCACAAGACAGTTTAAAATACACAAAAGTTGCACAATATGGATGAGCCCTAGGGGCCACCTAAACCATATACTAAATAAGTGGTATAAGGGATACCAGGAGGAAAGTGAAGAGGCCTAGGGCCTTGGGAATCGCTGGAGCTATTCGAGACTGGAGTTAACTAAGTCGGGAAAGGCCCACGGGACTCGGGTGCAGTGTCCAAAGTGCACGCACTTCTCAATACAAAGTCTATGGTGCGTAAAAAGCACAAAGTTAGAAAGTTAGGAACCTTCCGAGTGACCTACGGAGCTGAAACTTAAAACACAGGCCCTTGGGATGTGTACCAGTGCAGGGGCACCGGCGGAGCTGAGTTACCTCACCCACAGGAAGCGGGTGCACAGGGTCGAAGATGTGTCGGGTTTCGTCACGCTGGTCGATGGTGCTTGGAGCAGGAGATGCTGCAGGCGGCTCGATGAGAAGAGTTCCGGTGGATCCAAGGGTGGATCTGAAGATGTGAAGACCTGAAAGCAGAGGGGACAGTGTTCAAAGTCACTAGCCAGTGACTGCCGTGGAACCAGAGTGGAACCAGGTGATGTCGGGTGCAAACAGGCGTTGTCGGGTAGCTTCTTTCTGCAGCCACGTGGATACCCGGGGTCGAGGACGTCCAGGAGTCGGTCACGAGCTGTCCCACGTAGGCTTCTCGCTGTTGGCGGTGTCGGCGACCTGATCGGAGCAAACAGGCCTTGGCAAATGCAAGCCACGCAGGAGTTGAAAGATGCTGTTCACTCGGACCAGCAAGGTCAGAGCGGGTGCTCCTTTTCACAGGAGCTTGGGTAGGTCTGGAGCAACCAGACCTGCTGTTTAAATCTTCGGGTTCGTCGCCAAGATGGCCGCTGGCCGCGTGGCTAGTGGCCGGGATGGCGCGTCGAGTGGCACAATGCAAAAGGGCCCCACGCAGATCGTGGAGATGCTGGAGGGCTGACCTTCGGTGCAAGGGCTGCTCGGTGGTGGGGGTTCTCAATCCCCAAAGCACAACGTCGAGGATGCCTCAGAAGCTGCGCAGTCAGCTTTTCGGGTGTCTTTCAAGAGGTCCGGTCCCACGTCACTCGGTGCCTCCACGGGTCCCTTCTTCGCAGGGACTGTGGATCGGGCTCTGAGAGGTCTGGGAATCTGGTTCTTGTCGGGCTCTGGGCTCGGGCTCCGGCGGGAGGCGGCGGCAAAGCAGACGTCGAGTTGCTGGTTGGTACCTGTGTTCACAGGGTGGTCACTCCTTGGCCACAAGGGAGATTCTCTTCAGTCTTCTGTGCAGCAGAATGTCGAAGTCCAGTCTTCTTCTTAATTTAAAGTTGATTTCGGGATGATCTACTGTGCAATGGCACTGCTCCCCCTCTTATTCCCAATCTAGGGGGTGGATCACCTACTAGGTCCCTCCTCTGGGAGGAACCAGGAAGGGGGGCGGTTACACCCCCTTTCCTTTGTCCAGCTCCGCGCCAGGACTGGGGCTGGAAGGCCCCAGAACCGGTTTGGGCTGGCCTATGCACGGGGACACCTTGTGTGCCCCGGGCATGTCTGATTCTATTCAGCCCTGTCCTACCCAATACACAAAATCCTGTCTGGGGTGGTGCTCGCACCTCCCAAGGCAGGAAACCCTTTGTCCAGGCCACCATCTGCCGAGTTTCGGTCAGCAGCAGGAGGCCAGACTTGTGTCTGTGGTGGCAGCGTCCATTTTGTGAAGCTGAGGCTCTGTTTAACTTTAACCGGGGTTAAGGCTACACACATGTCGTGTCCCTCTAGAAGGGTGGAATGCTATCCCCGTCGCCAGAATTGGCGAGGGGATAGTATTCCAGTTCGTATGACACCTTACTCGACATGTTTTGATAAAGCCAAACCAAAGATAGCATTTAACCGCGAGGATTATAATGCACTTAAGAGTATATGGTATGGCAATATCCCGGAACAGCTTAGGGAGTGGTTCCCGACAGCTGCAGACAGGCTCAGCTCATGCCAGAGCGCCATCTCACATATTTCCAAGCACTCTGCCTCCAGGATTGATGAGGCCTTCCATAGGAGTGGCTGATAGGAGCATATGTGTCCAGTTTAGGGTTAGGCACAGACATACTGTACCTAAGTAAGAGGTGGTTACACCGACTTACCCCAGCTGAGTGATCAGCCAGTTGTGTCAAATATGGAGGCCAGGCCAGGGGTGGCATAATACATGCTGCAGCCCCTGGTAGGCCTTGGATACACCTATGCCCTGGGCACCTAGGGTGCACTTATACAGGGGCTCATAAGGTGAACCAGTTCCAATTCGTAATGCACCTAGAGTGCATTGGCAGTAATTTAGAGAGAGAACAGCAGGCTGTGGGTCTGATTAGCAGGCCCACAGCCACATTAAGTCAGAAACCAGTGAAGCAAAAAGCAAAAATTTGGGGTGACCATAGGATAGCAGACCCTACTCTCCTACAATTTGTCACCCCGAGTGGGACGGGTATGCTCAAACGTGAGACCCGTGGTTTCCACACCACTGGAGTCAATCTATCCTGGCTGAAGACGGCTGATAACCAGAAACCGGTCCTAGGATGCTTGATTCCGGTCCAGGGAAGACATGGCTTGGCAGTTCGGGCTGGACTGTTCCCATGAGGCACAGGGTCAAGGCTGATTTGTATATGGCCATGTCTAAACTGGGGTGGTGTGGAGTGCAAAAAAACGATGGATTTAGGCCCAGATCTCTGTACTGGGGTTAATGTATGACATTTTTCTGCATTCTGTCCATCAATTGTCGTTTTTGCGTTTGTCACCCCGAGTGGGACGGGTATGCTCAGACATGAGTCCCGTGCTTTCCACACCACTGGAGTCAAGCTATCCTGACTGAAGATGGCTGATAGCCAGAAACCGGTCCTAGGATGCTTGATTCTGGTCCAGGGAAGACATGGCTTGGCAGTTCGGGCTGGACTGTTCCCATGAGGCACAGGGTCAAGGCTGATTTTCATATGGCCTTGTCTGAACTGGGGTGGTGTGGAGTGCAAAAAAACAATGGATTTAGGCCCAGATCTCTGTACTAGGGTGATTGTATGACATTGTTCTGCATTCTGTCCATCAATTGTTGTTTTTGCATTTGTCACCCCGAATGGGACGGGTATGCTCAGATGTGAGACCTGTGGTTTCCACACCACTGGAGTCAAGCTATCTTGGCTGAAGACGGCTGATAACCAGAAACCGGTCCTAGGATGCTTGATTGCGGTCCAGGGAAGACATGGCTTGGCAGTTCGGGCTGGATTGTTCCAACGAGGCACAGGGTCAAGGCTGATTTGCATATGGACATGTCTGAACTGGGGTGGTGTGGAGTGCAAAAAAACGATGGATTTAGGCCCAGATCTCTGTACTGGGTTTAAAGTATGACATTTTTCTGCATTCTGTCCATCAATTGTTGTTTTTGCATTTGTCACCCTGAGTGGGACAGGTATGCTCAGACGTGAGTCCTGTGCTTTCCACACCACTGGAGTCAAGCTATCCTGGCTGAAGATGGCTGATAGCCAGAAACTGGTCCTAGGATGCTTGATTCTGGTCCAAGGAAGACATGGCTTGGCAGTACGGGCTGGACTGTTTCCTTGAGGCACAGGGTCAAGGCTGATTTGCATAATGACATGTCTTAACTGGGGTGGTGTGGAGTGCAAAAAAACGATGGATTTAGGCCCAGATCTCTGTACTGGGGGAATGTATGACATTGTTCTGCATTCTGTCCATCAATTGTTGTTTTTGCATTTGTCACCCCGAGTGGGACGGGTATGCTCAAACGTGAGACCCGTGGTTTCCACACCACTGGAGTCAATCTATCCTGGCTGAAGACGGCTGATAACCAGAAACCGGTCCTAGGATGCTTGATTCCGGTCCAGGGAAGAACTGGCTTGGCAGTTCGGGCTGGACTGTTCCCATGAGGCACAGGGTCAAGGCTGATTTGTATATGGCCATGTCTAAACTGGGGTGGTGTGGAGTGCAAAAAAACGATGGATTTAGGCCCAGATCTCTGTACTGGGGTTAATGTATGACATTTTTCTGCATTCTGTCCATCAATTGTCGTTTTTGCATTAGTCACCCCGAGTGGGACGGGCATGCTCAGACATGAGTCCCGTGCTTTCCACACCACTGGAGTCAAGCTATCCTGACTGAAGATGGCTGATAGTCAGAAACCGGTCCTAGGATGCGTGATTCTGGTCCAGGGAAGACATGGCTTGGCAGTTCGGGCTGGACTGTTCCCATGAGGCACAGGGTCAAGGCTGATTTTCATATGGCCTTGTCTGAACTGGGGTGGTGTGGAGTGCAAAAAAACGATGGATTTAGGCCCAGATCTCTGTACTGGGGTGATTGTATGACATTGTTCTGCATTCTGTCCATCAATTGTTGTTTTTGCATTTGTCACCCCGAGTGGGACGGGTATGCTCAGACGTGAGTCCCGTGCTTTCCACACCGCTAGAGTCAAGCTATCCTGGCTGAAGACGGCTGATAGCCAGAAACCGCACCTAGGATGCTTGATTCCAGTCCAGGGAAGACATGGCTTGGCAGTTCGGGCTGGACTGTTCCCATGAGGCACAGGGTCAAGGCTGATTTGCATATGGACATGTCTTAACTGGGGTGGTGTGGAGTGCAAAAAAACGATTCATTTAGGCCCAGATCTCTGTACTGGGGTGAATGTATGACATTGTTCTACATTCTGTCCATCAATTATTGTTTTTGCATTTGTCACCCCGAGTGGGACGGGTATGCTCAGACGTGAGACCTGTGGTTTCCACACCATTGGAGTCAAGCTATCCTGGCTGAAGACGGCTGATAACCAGAAACCGGTCCTAGGATGCTTGATTGCGGTCCAGGAAAGACATGGCTTGGCAGTTCGGGCTGGACTGTTCCCATGAGGCACAGGGTCAAGGCTGATTTGCATATGGCCAAGTCTGAACTGGGGTGGTGTGGAGTGCAAATAAACAATGGATTTAGGCCCAGGTCTCTGTACTGGGGTGAATGTATGACATTGTTCTGCATTCTGTCCATCAATTATTGTTTTTGCATTTGTCACCCTGAGTGGGACCAGAATGCTCAGACGTGAGTCCTGTGCTTTCCACACCACTGGAGTCAAGCTATCCTGGCTGAAGACGGCTGATAACCAGAAACCGGTCCTAGGATGCTTGATTGCGGTCCAGGGAAGACATGGCTTGGCAGTTCGGGCTGGATTGTTCCAACGAGGCACAGGGTCAAGGCTGATTTGCATATGGACATGTCTGAACTGGGGTGGTGTGGAGTGCAAAAAAACGATGGATTTAGGCCCAGATCTCTGTACTGGGTTTAAAGTATGACATTTTTCTGCATTCTGTCCATCAATTGTTGTTTTTGCATTTGTCACATCGAGTGGGACGGGTATGCTCAGACGTGAGTCCCTTGCTTTCCACACCACTGGAGTCAAGCTATCCTGGCTGAAGACGGCTGATAGCCAGTAACCGATCCTAGGATGCTTGATTCCGGTCCAGGGATGACATGGCTTGGCAGTTCGAGCTGGACTGTTTCCTTGAGGCACAGGGTCAAGGCTGATTTGCATATGGACATGTCTTAACTGAGGTGGTGTGGAGTGCAAAAAAACGATGGATTTAGGCCCAGATCTCTGTACTGGGGGAATGTATGACATTGTTCTGCATTCTGTCCATCAATTGTTGTTTTTGCATTTGTCACCCCGAGTGGGACGGGTATGCTCAAACGTGAGACCCGTGGTTTCCACACCACTGGAGTCAATCTATCCTGGCTGAAGACGGCTGATAACCAGAAACCGGTCCTAGGATGCTTGATTCCGGTCCAGGGAAGACATGGCTTGGCAGTTCGGGCTGGACTGTTCCCATGAGGCACAGGGTCAAGGCTGATTTGTATATGGCCATGTCTAAACTGGGGTGGTGTGGAGTGCAAAAAAACGATGGATTTAGGCCCAGATCTCTGTACTGGGGTTAATGTATGACATTTTTCTGCATTCTGTCCATCAATTGTCGTTTTTGCGTTTGTCACCCCGAGTGGGACGGGTATGCTCAGACATGAGTCCCGTGCTTTCCACACCACTGGAGTCAAGCTATCCTGACTGAAGATGGCTGATAGCCAGAAACCGGTCCTAGGATGCTTGATTCTGGTCCAGGGAAGACATGGCTTGGCAGTTCGGGCTGGACTGTTCCCATGAGGCACAGGGTCAAGGCTGATTTTCATATGGCCTTGTCTGAACTGGGGTGGTGTGGAGTGCAAAAAAA
The DNA here is from genome assembly GCF_964263255.1 of Lissotriton vulgaris. Taxonomy (NCBI): domain Eukaryota; kingdom Metazoa; phylum Chordata; class Amphibia; order Caudata; family Salamandridae; genus Lissotriton; species Lissotriton vulgaris. The sequence continues at coordinate 311,933,134 of NC_141687.1, forward strand.
CAATGGATTTAGGCCCAGATCTCTGTACTAGGGTGATTGTATGACATTGTTCTGCATTCTGTCCATCAATTGTTGTTTTTGCATTTGTCACCCCGAATGGGACGGGTATGCTCAGATGTGAGACCTGTGGTTTCCACACCACTGAAGTCAAGCTATCTTGGCTGAAGACGGCTGATAACCAGAAACCGGTCCTAGGATGCTTGATTGCGGTCCAGGGAAGACATGGCTTGGCAGTTCGGGCTGGATTGTTCCAACGAGGCACAGGGTCAAGGCTGATTTGCATATGGACATGTCTGAACTGGGGTGGTGTGGAGTGCAAAAAAACGATGGATTTAGGCCCAGATCTCTGTACTGGGTTTAAAGTATGACATTTTTCTGCATTCTGTCCATCAATTGTTGTTTTTGCATTTGTCACCCTGAGTGGGACAGGTATGCTCAGACGTGAGTCCTGTGCTTTCCACACCACTGGAGTCAAGCTATCCTGGCTGAAGATGGCTGATAGCCAGAAACTGGTCCTAGGATGCTTGATTCTGGTCCAAGGAAGACATGGCTTGGCAGTTTGGGCTGGACTGTTTCCTTGAGGCACAGGGTCAAGGCTGATTTGCATAATGACATGTCTTAACTGGGGTGGTGTGGAGTGCAAAAAAACGATGGATTTAGGCCCAGATCTCTGTACTGGGGGAATGTATGACATTGTTCTGCATTCTGTCCATCAATTGTTGTTTTTGCATTTGTCACCCCGAGTGGGACGGGTATGCTCAAACGTGAGACCCGTGGTTTCCACACCACTGGAGTCAATCTATCCTGGCTGAAGACGGCTGATAACCAGAAACCGGTCCTAGGATGCTTGATTCCGGTCCAGGGAAGACATGGCTTGGCAGTTCGGGCTGGACTGTTCCCATGAGGCACAGGGTCAAGGCTGATTTGTATATGGCCATGTCTAAACTGGGGTGGTGTGGAGTGCAAAAAAACGATGGATTTAGGCCCAGATCTCTGTACTGGGGGAATGTATGACATTGTTCTGCATTCTGTCCATCAATTGTTGTTTTTGCATTTGTCACCCCGAGTGGGACGGGTATGCTCAAACGTGAGACCCGTGGTTTCCACACCACTGGAGTCAATCTATCCTGGCTGAAGACGGCTGATAACCAGAAACCGGTCCTAGGATGCTTGATTCCGGTCCAGGGAAGAACTGGCTTGGCAGTTCGGGCTGGACTGTTCCCATGAGGCACAGGGTCAAGGCTGATTTGTATATGGCCATGTCTAAACTGGGGTGGTGTGGAGTGCAAAAAAACGATGGATTTAGGCCCAGATCTCTGTACTGGGGTTAATGTATGACATTTTTCTGCATTCTGTCCATCAATTGTCGTTTTTGCATTAGTCACCGCGAGTGGGACGGGCATGCTCAGACATGAGTCCCGTGCTTTCCACACCACTGGAGTCAAGCTATCCTGACTGAAGATGGCTGATAGTCAGAAACCGGTCCTAGGATGCGTGATTCTGGTCCAGGGAAGACATGGCTTGGCAGTTCGGGCTGGACTGTTCCCATGAGGCACAGGGTCAAGGCTGATTTTCATATGGCCTTGTCTGAACTGGGGTGGTGTGGAGTGCAAAAAAACGATGGATTTAGGCCCAGATCTCTGTACTGGGGTGATTGTATGACATTGTTCTGCATTCTGTCCATCAATTGTTGTTTTTGCATTTGTCACCCCGAGTGGGACGGGTATGCTCAGACGTGAGTCCCGTGCTTTCCACACCGCTAGAGTCAAGCTATCCTGGCTGAAGACGGCTGATAGCCAGAAACCGCACCTAGGATGCTTGATTCCAGTCCAGGGAAGACATGGCTTGGCAGTTCGGGCTGGACTGTTCCCATGAGGCACAGGGTCAAGGCTGATTTGCATATGGACATGTCTTAACTGGGGTGGTGTGGAGTGCAAAAAAACGATTCATTTAGGCCCAGATCTCTGTACTGGGGTGAATGTATGACATTGTTCTACATTCTGTCCATCAATTATTGTTTTTGCATTTGTCACCCCGAGTGGGACGGGTATGCTCAGACGTGAGACCTGTGGTTTCCACACCATTGGAGTCAAGCTATCCTGGCTGAAGACGGCTGATAACCAGAAACCGGTCCTAGGATGCTTGATTGCGGTCCAGGAAAGACATGGCTTGGCAGTTCGGGCTGGACTGTTCCCATGAGGCACAGGGTCAAGGCTGATTTGCATATGGCCAAGTCTGAACTGGGGTGGTGTGGAGTGCAAATAAACAATGGATTTAGGCCCAGGTCTCTGTACTGGGGTGAATGTATGACATTGTTCTGCATTCTGTCCATCAATTATTGTTTTTGCATTTGTCACCCTGAGTGGGACCAGAATGCTCAGACGTGAGTCCTGTGCTTTCCACATCACTGGAGTCAAGCTGTCCTGGCTGAAGACGGCTGATAGCCAGAAACGGGTCCTAGGATGCTTGATTCCAGTCCAGGGAAGACATGGCTTGGCAGTTCTGGCTGGACGGTTCACATGAGGCACAGGGTCAAGGCTGATTTGCATATGGCCATGTCTGAACTGGGGTAGTGTGGAGTTCAAATAAACGATGGATTTAGGCCCAGATCTCTGTACTGGGGTGAATGTATGACATTGTTCTGCATTCTGTCCATCAATTGTTGTTTAGGTTTCGCTGGGGGACGGAGCCTTTAGGCTCCGCCTCCAGAGAAATCTGTAGTTTCTAGTATGGGTGACTTGAACACGCCCCTCTGCTTCATTGGCTAGCTCCATAAATGGAGGCTAGCCATTGGAACAGAGAGGCGTCCGTCATGGCCGGAGGAGACTCGGGGGCGTTCCCGAGAATCTTTGGCTTTTGCCGACGTCACACGACGTCAGCCGAAAGCCTGGAACGCCCCCGAGTCTGTTCCGGCATTGCCGGCACTTCTGCGTCTCTCCTCCCCCCTTTCCCGCCCCCTGGGTTTATTTTCGTCATTCGACCACGCCCCCCCTCGCCCACCCGGCATCTGGACCGTTTTGTGGTGGACTTGTGGGCCGATCGAGTGCCCACCTCGATTGATGGTTATCTTTAAAGAGCCCGTGCCCACCCGGCATTTGCCCGATAAAATCAGCCCCCGCCTGCCTGCCTAAGGAGAAGGGCCGCTGCGCTGCCCGCAGCGACCCGGAAGTGGTTGGCCGGAAGTGCCCGCCCCCGCAGCCCGGGGGGAAGAAAGAAGAAGCCTGGCGGCCGGTTTGCAGGGCTCCCGTGATGCGAGGGAGCCCTGCTGCATCTAGGAGAGCCCAGGAGGAGAGGAACCCCGCCCGCGGCCCCAAAGCGACCGCCGGAGGAGTGCTGCAGGGAGCAAGGCTCCCGTGTGAGGAGGTTAGCCCCGCCCGCCAGAAGACAGCCGGTGAGTGCGGGTGCTTTCAAAGGGGGGGGGGGGCTGTACTTGTAAATGCTTGTGTGCATAGCCCGGCGCCCTGGGCGTGGTGGTGAGGCCCGCTCTGCTGACACCGCCTCCTGGTTACAGCGCGGCGCCCTCCCCCCTGGCATCTCCGCTGTGACCGGTCCCAAGCCCCGAAGTGCAGTCAGCAGAGGGCAGCCTGGCATGAAGGCCTCCGCACGTCTAGTTTAATTCATCCTGCCTCGCCCTCCTTGTTCCCACAAGTCTTCCCTTCTGACCCTCTGATACTGCCCGTCTCCTCCCGAGACCTGCCTCGTCTTCATTGCCTCACGCCTCCGGGGTGCCCCCAGCCCACCTCAGTTCCACCCACCCGTCCTCTGTTCCACCACCTCTGCCTTGATTACAATCACCCTCCCTCTGCTCCTGCCTTGGTTCCACCCACATGGTTTCACCACCCTTCTTTGCTGTGGTCTCGATTCCACCTACACTGCCGGGGTTGCACCCACCTTTCCTTGCCTCCACCCTACCTCGGTTTTGCTACTGCTATTTGTCAAATGAGATGTAGGTCTATCTAGCAAGTGAAAGTAGATTCCCTTGCCCTCCATTTAACCTTTGCCTTCGATAATCAGACACGAGGGTTGAGATTTCAAAGGAGTCTAAGTAGATAATAAGGTGATTAAATGTATGGAGTAGATGCATGTTTAAGGGAGTTGTACATAAAAGGGATGCCAAGGAGATATGCAATGGTGCTCCTGAAACAATTTTATTTATAATTTGTGCCACATAGTGTGAGAAGTTGGCCTGGTATATAATGCTCACTAGTTCTAGTGATCACTTTGTACCATGCCAAGCAACCCTTATGATGATGGTTGTAATTCAACCTTGTAGACCAGTTATCCTAGTGGTAACGTGGACAAAGCAGTCTTAGGCTAAACTCTGAAAGGCATGTGAAGCCAGCTGTTATACCATACACAACCCCCTTGAATACCAAATGAAAGGGACACCACACAGATATATATTGAAAATATATATTGATTTATTAACTATTAAAATCCCCTGAACTCTTTATGAGCACAGAAGCACAAGCGTTAAATCACAAGACAGTTTAAAATACACAAAAGTTGCACAATATGGATGAGCCCTAGGGGCCACCTAAACCATATACTAAATAAGTGGTATAAGGGATACCAGGAGGAAAGTGAAGAGGCCTAGGGCCTTGGGAATCGCTGGAGCTATTCGAGACTGGAGTTAACTAAGTCGGGAAAGGCCCACGGGACTCGGGTGCAGTGTTCAAAGTGCACGCACTTCTCAATACAAAGTCTATGGTGCGTAAAAAGCACAAAGTTAGAAAGTTAGGAACCTTCCGAGTGACCTACGGAGCTGAAACTTAAAACACAGGCCCTTGGGATGTGTACCAGTGCCGGAGCACCGGCGGAGCTGAGTTACCTCACCCACAGGAAGCGGGTGCACAGGGTCGAAGATGTGTCGGGTTTCGTCACGCTGGTCGATGGTGCTTGGAGCAGGAGATGCTGCAGGCGGCTCGATGAGAAGAGTTCCGGTGGATCCAAGGGTGGATCTGTAGATGTGAAGACCTGAAAGCAGAGGGGACAGTGTTCAAAGTCACTAGCCAGTGACTGCCGTGGAACCAGAGTGGAACCAGGTGATGTCGGGTGCAAACAGGCGTTGTCGGGTAGCTTCTTTCTGCAGCCACGTGGATACCCGGGGTCGAGGACGTCCAGGAGTCGGTCACGAGCTGTCCCACGTAGGCTTCTCGCTGTTGGCGGTGTCGGCGACCTGATCGGAGCAAACAGGCCTTGGCAAATGCAAGCCACGCAGAAGTTGAAAGATGCTGTTCACTCGGACCAGCAAGGTCAGAGCGGGTGCTCCTTTTCACAGGAGCTTGGGTAGGTCTGGGGCAACCAGACCTGCTGTTTAAATCTTCGGGTTCGTCGCCAAGATGGCCGCTGGCCGCGTGGCTAGTGGCCGGGATGGCGCGTCGAGTGGCACAGTGCAAAAGGGCCCCACGCAGATCGTGGAGATGCTGGGGGGCTGATCTTCGGTGCAAGGGCTGCTCGGTGGTGGGGGTTCTCAGTCCCCAAAGCACAACGTCGAGGATGCCTCAGAAGCTGCGCAGTCAGCTTTTCGAGTGTCTTCCAAGAGGTCCGGTCCCACGTCACTCGGTGCCTCCACGGGTCCCTTCTTTGCAGGGACTGTGGATCGGGCTCTGAGAGGTCTGGGAATCTGGTTCTTGTCGGGCTCTGGGCTCGGGCTCCGGCGGGAGGCGGCGGCAAAGCAGACGTCGAGTTGCTGGTTGGTGCCTGTGTTCACAGGGTGGTCACTCCTTGGCCACAAGGGAGATTCTTCTTCAGTCTTCTGTGCAGCAGAATGTCGAAGTCCAGTCTTCTTCTTAGTTTTAAGTTGATTTCGGGATGATCTGCTGTGCAATGGCACTGCTCCCTCTCTTATTCCAATCTGAGGGGTGGATCTCCTGCTAGGTCCCTCCCCTATGGGTGGGACCAGGAAGGGGGGTGGTTACACCCCCTCTCCTTTGTCCAGCTCCTCGCCAGGACTGGGGCTGGAAAGCCCCAGAACCGGTTTGGGCTGGCTTATGCACAGGGACACCTTGTGTGCCCCAGGCATGTCTCAATCTATTCAGCCCTGTCCTACCCAATACACAAAACCCTGTCTGGGGTGGTGCTCGCACCTCCCCAGGCAGGAAACCCTTTGTCCAGGCCCTCCTCGCTGGAAGGACTCCCAGCAGCAGGAGGTCAGACATGTGTCTGTGGTGGCAGCATCCATTTTGTGATGCTGAGGCTCTGTTTAACTTTAACCGGGGTTAAGGCTACACACATGTCGTGTCCCTCTAGAAGGGTGGAATGCTATCCCCGTCGCCAGAACTGGCGAGGGGATAGTATTCCAATTCGTATGACACCTTACTCGACATGTTTTGATAAAGCCAAACCAAAGATAGCATTTAACCGCGAGGATTATAATGCACTTAAGAGTATATGGTATGGCAATATCCCGGAACAGCTTAGGGAGTGGTTCCCGACAGCTGCAGACAGGCTCAGCTCATGCTAGAGCACCATCTCACATATTTCCAAGCACTCTGCCTCCAGGATTGATGAGGCCTTCCATAGGAGTGGCTGATAGGAACATATGTGTCCAGTTTAGGGTTAGGCACAGGCATACTGTACCTAAGTAAGAGGTGATTACACCAACTTACCCCAGCTGAGTGATCAGCCAGTTGTGTCAAATATGGAGGCCAGGCCAGGGGTGGCACAATACATGCTGCAGCCCCTGGTAGGCCTTGGCTACACCTATGCCCTGGGTACCTATGGTACACTGTTACAGGGGCCTATAAGGTGAACCAATTCCAATTGTGTTATGCACCTAAGGTACATGGAGTCCATTTTAAGGAGAGAGCAATCAGCCTGGGGCCCTGAATAGCAGGATCCCAGGCCAACTAAGTCAAAAACCAGCTAAACACCAGGCAAAAAGTTTGGGGGTAACCATAGTCAGATATCCACCTTCCTACATAACCCCCCCCCAAACGAAAGGAGATAAGGCTATCCTTGACCAGGTAAGCCTATATTGCCTAAGTGGCCATATAAGGAAGTACCAACTCTGGCTTGGTAACCCCCTGTCTCATGGTCCACTAAGCAATCCCTCACCCTAAGGGTATCTGAGGGTCTCCACCATAGGGAATCTCTACCTGTGGTGTGTCTTTGCAAAGTCAAAGGCTGGTGTTGAGATGGAGTACTGAAGTGAGTTTCCTCTGTAGGGCTCAGCTTCCTCCAATCACTCTCCACCATGTGTGCCTTTCTTTCTCTGACTGAGTTGCACTGTGCTCTCAGGGTCAACCTCTGGCTACCTAAAGCTGGAGGCTGGGTCCCTCTGTTTGGCTTACTGGAGGGACAGTTCAGGTTTGGGCCCTTAGGGTCCCAGGTTTGGCTGTGCCCAACAATATCCATCTGGGGGAGGTCCCTAACTACTTTTAAGGGGGATCCCTCAGGAGTTTTTAAAGTTTTCACCTCACTAGGGCTACTAGTTTCGGTGCCCCTAATCTGTTGATGGGGGTGCTTTATTTGACAGGGGGCCCTTTGGGTCTCACTGTCCTTCTTGTCCTCTGCAGCCCTGGGCTGAGTAAGGCAAGGTAGAGAGGGGCAGGTTACCTGCTCCAGACTGGGTCCCTCCTGAGAAGGGTCCACTGCCATCAGAGGCTCTGTCAGGCCAGGCCTAACAACCTCTGGGTCAGTTCCTTCATCAGGGGTAAGATCAGTTCCCTGAGGAGGCTGATCCTTTCCTAAAGTCTGGTGGGAGGGAGATTTCTCTTCCTCCTCAATGCTCTCTGTTTGGGTGGAGTGATCCATCATTTCAGGCTTCACTACCCATGTATCAGTTTGAGTTTGGGCTGTGGCCATCACAGCCCCACCAACCTTTTCAGGAGGAGACTCAGTTTGGGTATGGGCTGTTACTAGTACAGCCCTGCTACTCTTTTCAGGAGGGAGGTTATCTAAAGATGGGGCTGAGGTTTGCTCAGCCCTCCCAACCTTTTCAGGAAGGACATCTTGGATTGGGGCTGTAGCCATCACAGCCCCACTAACCTTTCCATGGAGATTTACCATTCTAGAATGGGTCTGCTGTTCAACCTCAGCCCAGGCTGAGATTTCCAAATCATTACCCAGTAGGCAATCTACAGGCAAGTTTGCTGACACTGCCACTCTCTTTGGGCCAGTGACACCTCCCCAGCTAAGATTGACTACTGCCATGGGATGATTGGATTCTATGCCATCAATGTTTGTCACCTGATATTTGGCATCAGGTAAAAGTTGCCTTGAGGGGACTAGACATTCAGCCACCATGGTGATGCTAGCCCCTGTGTCTCTGAAGGCCTCAACTTTCAAGCCATTGATGAGGGGTTCCTGTCTATACTTGCTCAAAGTGTTTGGGCAAGCAGTGAAATTGGCAAACCCCATGCCAGTCTCATAGACAAGAGTATCTGAGTTAGGGGACCTGGATAGGCCAGAGTCCACCTGTCCTCCAAAAGTAAACCCACCCAAATTCTTGGGGGTGCTCCCACCACCTGGGGGACCACTGCTAACAGTGACAGGAGGTGTTGGAGCCTTACCTGGAGGTATATTCTCCTTATTGCCATTCTTGGGACAACAGCTATCTGTTTTGTAATGCCCCACCTGTTTACAGGTATGACAATAAGGCTTTTTCTGGGATGTAGAAGTGTCTTGGGACCCACCCCCATTCTTGGAGTTTTGGGGCCCTGGGGAAGTCTTTTCCTTACTTTTATCCCCACCCTTCTCTTGAGGCTTGGTAGTCTCTTTCTTTTGGTCACCACCCTGGTTCTTAGGCCTGATCCTGGTTCTGACCCATTTGTCTGCCCTCCTACCCAATTCTTGTGGGGAGGTCAGATCAGAGTCAACCAGGTGCTGATGTAGAAGCTGATTTTGACAATTACTTAAGATTTGCTCTCTCATAATTAAATTATACAATCCTGTATAGTCAGTAACCTTACTTCCCAGCAACCAGCCCTCCAGAGCCTTAGTGGCACATTCAACAAATTCAGACCAGTCCTGAGTCTGTGTCTTCTGGGTATCTCTGAACATTAACCTGTACTGTTCAGTGGTTAAACCTAACCCATCAATCAGAGCACTCTTCAGGACCATGTAGTTTCTAGAATCCCCATCACTAACTGTGAGGAGTCTGTCTCTGCCTCTACCTTCAAAGGAGAGCCACAAGATTGCTGCCCACTGCTCCTGAGGGATCTGCTGTACTCTGCAGGCTCTCTCCATTGCAGTTATCCATTTATGGATGTCATCCCCAGCTTTGTAGGGGGGCACAATCTTACTCAGGTTTCTTGTATCAAAGGACCTGTCTTTATCCTTCTGGATATTGCTGCCACCAGTGGATCCTAATCCACTCTCTCTAGGCTGTCTTGCTCTAGCAAGTTTCTCTTGGGCCAGGGCAATTTCTAACTCTTGTCTCTGGACTCTCAATTCAGCCTCTCTAATTTGAGATTCTCTCAACTTGGTCTCATGTTCCCTTCTCTGAGGGCTAGTCATCCTCCTTCTGGAGTGACCATGAGAACCTCTAGAAGCATAGGAGTTGTCAGAGTCACCTGAGTGAATTCTTCTCCTCCTAGGCTCCTGGTTAAGTCCACCTGGGGGTCTGAATGGGTTGTTACCTGATTCATTCCCAAGTTGACTTAAGTTAGCCTGGTTCAGTCTACTGACCAGCACCTGACTATTTCTGTCATCATCTGACTCACTGCTTTCCACCTCCTCCTCCTCTTCTTCTTCCTCTTCCTCTACATCTACTTGAGGAGCTCCAGTGGTGGAGGCATCCTCATCTACCAGGATGATAGGGGCAGGGGTGTCTACAGTGTCATCCTCTGAAGGATGGCCTCCTTCAGCATTCCCTGTGGGGTTTGCCTTAGAGGGCTTTAGAGTCTCAGACTGGTCTAAGAGCTCTCTTAGGTGGTCTGTAGTAGGGGAAGGCCCTGTCTTCAGACCCCTTAAGACACAAAGCTGTCTTAATTCCTTAAAGGAAAAAATAGCAAATTTGGATGGTGCCCTTGGAGGGTCACTCTCAACAGGAGTAAGTCCACTGGACCCCTCTGCTCCAGACATTGCTCTAGTGTGGGTGGATGTGTTGCAATCTACCTACACTGGTGTTTACCTACTAAACCTATCTAGTAGTTGTAGCTAGGGTGTGCTTCTCCCTTTGCTCTACAACAACTAAGTTCAGTAGAACTTATGTATACTAGTCTTGTTTTATATGTACCTAGCAGGTACCTGTATGATCTTTCAAATGATAATCTCAAAGATTGTAATGGTAAAACAACAGCAAGCTCAGATCCCAATCCGCTGCTCACCAATGTGAGAAGTTGGCCTGGTATATAATGCTCACTAGTTCTAGTGATCACTTTGTACCATGCCAAGCAACCCTTATGATGATGGTTGTAATTCAACCTTGTAGACCAGTTATCCTAGTGGTAACGTGGACAAAGCAGTCTTAGGCTAAACTCTGAAAGGCATGTGAAGCCAGCTGTTATACCATACACAACCCCCTTGAATACCAAATGAAAGGGACACCACACAGATATATATTGAAAATATATATTGATTTATTAACTATTAAAATCCCCTGAACTCTTTATGAGCACAGAAGCACAAGCGTTAAATCACAAGACAGTTTAAAATACACAAAAGTTGCACAATATGGATGAGCCCTAGGGGCCACCTAAACCATATACTAAATAAGTGGTATAAGGGATACCAGGAGGAAAGTGAAGAGGCCTAGGGCCTTGGGAATCGCTGGAGCTATTCGAGACTGGAGTTAACTAAGTCGGGAAAGGCCCACGGGACTCGGGTGCAGTGTTCAAAGTGCACGCACTTCTCAATACAAAGTCTATGGTGCGTAAAAAGCACAAAGTTAGAAAGTTAGGAACCTTCCGAGTGACCTACGGAGCTGAAACTTAAAACACAGGCCCTTGGGATGTGTACCAGTGCCGGAGCACCGGCGGAGCTGAGTTACCTCACCCACAGGAAGCGGGTGCACAGGGTCGAAGATGTGTCGGGTTTCGTCACGCTGGTCGATGGTGCTTGGAGCAGGAGATGCTGCAGGCGGCTCGATGAGAAGAGTTCCGGGGGATCCAAGGGTGGATCTGTAGATGTGAAGACCTGAAAGCAGAGGGGACAGTGTTCAAAGTCACTAGCCAGTGACTGCCGTGGAACCAGAGTGGAACCAGGTGATGTCGGGTGCAAACAGGCGTTGTCGGGTAGCTTCTTTCTGCAGCCACGTGGATACCCGGGGTCGAGGACGTCCAGGAGTCGGTCACGAGCTGTCCCACGTAGGCTTCTCGCTGTTGGCGGTGTCGGCGACCTGATCGGAGCAAACAGGCCTTGGCAAATGCAAGCCACGCAGAAGTTGAAAGATGCTGTTCACTCGGACCAGCAAGGTCAGAGCGGGTGCTCCTTTTCACAGGAGCTTGGGTAGGTCTGGGGCAACCAGACCTGCTGTTTAAATCTTCGGGTTCGTCGCCAAGATGGCCGCTGGCCGCGTGGCTAGTGGCCGGGATGGCGCGTCGAGTGGCACAGTGCAAAAGGGCCCCACGCAGATCGTGGAGATGCTGGGGGGCTGATCTTCGGTGCAAGGGCTGCTCGGTGGTGGGGGTTCTCAGTCCCCAAAGCACAACGTCGAGGATGCCTCAGAAGCTGCGCAGTCAGCTTTTCGAGTGTCTTCCAAGAGGTCCGGTCCCACGTCACTCGGTGCCTCCACGGGTCCCTTCTTTGCAGGGACTGTGGATCGGGCTCTGAGAGGTCTGGGAATCTGGTTCTTGTCGGGCTCTGGGCTCGGGCTCCGGCGGGAGGCGGCGGCAAAGCAGACGTCGAGTTGCTGGTTGGTGCCTGTGTTCACAGGGTGGTCACTCCTTGGCCACAAGGGAGATTCTTCTTCAGTCTTCTGTGCAGCAGAATGTCGAAGTCCAGTCTTCTTCTTAGTTTTAAGTTGATTTCGGGATGATCTGCTGTGCAATGGCACTGCTCCCTCTCTTATTCCAATCTGAGGGGTGGATCTCCTGCTAGGTCCCTCCCCTATGGGTGGGACCAGGAAGGGGGGTGGTTACACCCCCTCTCCTTTGTCCAGCTCCTCGCCAGGACTGGGGCTGGAAAGCCCCAGAACCGGTTTGGGCTGGCTTATGCACAGGGACACCTTGTGTGCCCCAGGCATGTCTCAATCTATTCAGCCCTGTCCTACCCAATACACAAAACCCTGTCTGGGGTGGTGCTCGCACCTCCCCAGGCAGGAAACCCTTTGTCCAGGCCCTCCTCGCTGGAAGGACTCCCAGCAGCAGGAGGTCAGACATGTGTCTGTGGTGGCAGCATCCATTTTGTGATGCTGAGGCTCTGTTTAACTTTAACCGGGGTTAAGGCTACACACATGTCGTGTCCCTCTAGAAGGGTGGAATGCTATCCCCGTCGCCAGAACTGGCGAGGGGATAGTATTCCAATTCGTATGACACCTTACTCGACATGTTTTGATAAAGCCAAACCAAAGATAGCATTTAACCGCGAGGATTATAATGCACTTAAGAGTATATGGTATGGCAATATCCCGGAACAGCTTAGGGAGTGGTTCCCGACAGCTGCAGACAGGCTCAGCTCATGCTAGAGCACCATCTCACATATTTCCAAGCACTCTGCCTCCAGGATTGATGAGGCCTTCCATAGGAGTGGCTGATAGGAACATATGTGTCCAGTTTAGGGTTAGGCACAGGCATACTGTACCTAAGTAAGAGGTGATTACACCAACTTACCCCAGCTGAGTGATCAGCCAGTTGTGTCAAATATGGAGGCCAGGCCAGGGGTGGCACAATACATGCTGCAGCCCCTGGTAGGCCTTGGCTACACCTATGCCCTGGGTACCTATGGTACACTGTTACAGGGGCCTATAAGGTGAACCAATTCCAATTGTGTTATGCACCTAAGGTACATGGAGTCCATTTTAAGGAGAGAGCAATCAGCCTGGGGCCCTGAATAGCAGGATCCCAGGCCAACTAAGTCAAAAACCAGCTAAACACCAGGCAAAAAGTTTGGGGGTAACCATAGTCAGATATCCACCTTCCTACACATAGGTTCACCCATTTACTGATTGTTCACTTGGAACCTTGCTTTCTGTTATCTAAATATTTTTTTTACACTGGTCTAGTTTTTCCTTCAGGTATTTAATGAGTTACGTTTTATTACGTATGTTAAATTTAGGGCAGATAATGTTTGCCATGTCAAATTATTTTACACTTTTCCCTACCGATTTTCAATACCACATGCCTGCCATGGAGTCAACATTTATCAGGTTTCTGCTTTACCCATGTTTCTATCCTTAGCGTTATTGCTTCTTTAAAAAATGTTCTCTTCTTCAGACAGCTTCTCTGATTTCGTAGCCTTTCTTAGACTGTATATACAGGGCGTTAGTATAACCGTAGGTCACGGGGAAGAAGTCTTGCATGCCTCCTTAGGTTTACATATGAAAGTAATTGTTTCTATCTCGTTGTTTAAAAAAAAAAAAAAAAAATCTATCTATCCGTACTTCCACTCTTAATTGTAAATGGCCAGGATGTTTGATCAATTTACTGTACTAAAAAAGGTACTGCAGCTATCTAAGCATGCATGCTTGGCTTCAATGACATTGTTTTGCGGCTTTTTGCGGCGATGTCGGCATAATTGTTGGCAGGTATAAAGCCTCTAAATTAATGTTAGCTTTACGACTAATGCATGTGCCCAGTAGCTGCAACCAACACGGTGCTGAATCTCAACATCGTACTTCTGTCGCTACCAGTTTTGTACAAAATGAATCATTTTAACTCTGCATTTTGTGAAAGGTGGTTTCTACTAGGATAAGTTTTGGTACTGTCACATGACTGATAAAGCCAATGTTTTACATTTGCCAGTAATTACGCTTAGCATATTGACTTGTAGATTGCAGTACCCTAGTGTATACAAATCCCAGATGAAAATTCCCCAGTTTGTTTACGAACTTTGTCACACAACAGTAATCTATCTATTAGAAACGAAACACTTTGCCACTCTTATTTTCTCCACTCTGATTTTTAGGTCGAGCCTAGACAGCTTGCAAGCGGCGTGTAGCTCTAGGTGTATGTGTGTCTCTAGGTGTGTGTGTGTGGAGCTCTGTGTGTGTGGATCTGAGTGTGTGTGGCTCAGGATGTGTGTGTGTGTGTGTGGCTCTGTGTGTGTATGTCTTTGTGTGGCTCTGGGTGTGTGTATGTGGCTCTAGGTGTGTATGTGTGTGTGGCTCTGTATGTGTGTGTATATGTGTGTGTAACTCTGGGTGTATGTATAACTCTATATGTGTGTGACTCTGGGTATGTATGTGTAGCTCTGTGTGTGCATCTGGGTGTGGCTCAGGGTGTGTTTGTAATCAGTGTGTATGTGTGTGGCTCTGGCTATATATATGTAGCTCAAAGTGTGTATGTGTGTGTGGCTCTGGGGTGGTGTGTGGCTCTGGGGTGGTGTGTGTGTGGCTCTGGGGTGGTGTGTGTGTGGCTCTGGGGGGAGGTGTGTGTAGCTCTGGGAGGAGTGTGTGGCTGTGGGGGGGTGTGGCTCTAAGTGTGCATGTGTGACTAGGGAGTGCAGAGTGACTAGGGAGTGCAGAGTGACTAGGGAGTGCAGATTGACTAGGGAGTGACTAAGGAGTGCTAGGAAATGACTAGAGAGTGCTAGGGAGTGCACAATGCTAAGAGGCGCGGAGGGACTAGGGAAGCTAGGGAGTGCACAATGCTAAGAGGTGCGGAGGGACTAGGGAAGCTAGGGAGTGCACAATGCTAAGAGGTGCGGAGGGACTAGGGAAGCTAGGAAGTGCACAGTGCTAGGGAGTGCTATGGATTTCTAGAGACTCCAGAGATTAAGCTAATAACAATGTAAGTGACAATGCCATTTATTTATCTGTTTTCAAAACCAACACATAAATAAAAATGTTGTCATTAACAATGCCAATAGCTCAAACTTTTCCAAAGGCGAAACCATTGCATTGAAAATGCTTGTTTTGCATTTGTCACCCCGAGTGGGACGAGTATGCTCAGACGTGAGTCCCGTGCTTTCCACACCACTGGAGTCAAGCTATCCTGGCTGAAAACCGCTAATAGCCAGAAACGGGTCCTAGGATGCTTGATTCCGGTCTAGGGAAGACATGGCTTAGCAGTTCGGGCTGGACTGTTCCCATAAGGCACAGGGTCAAGGCTGATTTGCATATGGCCATGTCTGAACTGGAGTGTTGTAGAGTGCAAAAAAACTATGGTTTTAGGCCCAGATCTCTGTACTGGGGTGAATGTATGACATTGTTCTGCATTCTGTCCATCAATTGTTGTTTTTGCATTTGTCACCCCGAGTGGGACGGGTATGCTCAGACGTGAGACCCGTGGTTTCCACACCACTGGAGTCAAGCTATCCTGGCTGAAGACGGCTGATAACCAGAAACCGGTGCTAGGATGCTTGATTCCGGTCCAGGGTAGACATGGCTTGGCAGTTCGGGCTGGACTGTTCCCATGAGGCACAGGGTCAATGCTGATTTGCATATGGACATGTCTTAACTGGGGTGGTGTGGAGTCCAAAAAAACTATGGATTTAGGCCCGGATCTCTGTACTAGGGTGAATGTATGACATTGTTCTGCATTCTGTCCATCAATTGTTGTTTTTGCATTTGTCACACTGAGTGGGACGGGAATGCTCAGACGTGAGTCCCATGCTTTCCACATCACTGGAGTCAAGCTATCCTGGCTGAAGACGGCTGATAGCCAGAAACGGGTCCTAGGATGCTTGATTCCGGTCCAGGGAAGACATGGCTTGGCAGTTCTGGCTGGACTGTTCCCATGAGTATAAGTATAAGTAAGTATAAGTATAAAAGATTTTATTACGCGCTCTGCTACTACAGAGTATCCTGGCGCGATATGTGAACTAGAACAGAGCCGAACCAAGGAAGAAGGGAAGCAACTAGATACTGAGATTAAAAAGGTGAGTTTTTAACCCCTTCTTAAATTCTGCCAGTGTGGCTGACGCACGCAAAGAGAGCGGCAGGGCATTCCAGGATCGAGCTGCTTGGACAGAAATAGATTGACCACCCAATCTCACATATCTGATTTTAGGCGTAAACATCAGAAGGAGATTAGCTGATCGGAGTGCACGGCGAGGGGAATAAAACGTGAACCTCTTGTGCAGATATTTTGGTCCGTGTTGATGCAAGGCACGGAAGGCCAGGACCAGAGATTTGAACACAATACGATGGGCCACTGGAAGCCAATGGAGCTTTCGGAGATGAGCAGAAGCGCTAGTTCTTCTCGGGAGATGGAATAAAAGTCGAACCACCGCATTCTGAATAATCTGCATTCGGTTGATGAGATATTTAGGAAGACCGCCAAAAAGGGCATTGGAATAATTCAGCCTTGATAGAATCAGAGCACGCAGAACCGTCTCTTTTGCTTCCCTATGGAGCAGTGGAAGGAACCTTTTTAGTGACTTGAGGGTCGCAAAACAGGTCGCCGTAAGTTTTTTTAGATGTACTTCAAACTTGAGATCCTGTCCGAACCAGACCCCCAAGTTTTTGGCCGGGCCTCCAAGAGAGCTGGGACAAGCAAAATCAGGCGGCCAAATGAGATCCTTAAAATTGGCCGGAAAGTTGCCATAAAACAACAGCTCTGTCTTGTCCTCGTTGCATTTAAGTTGGGCTGACAGGAGCCACCGAAAGACATTGGATAGACAGGAGCAGACGACACTAGCATCTAGGCAATTCTTAGGCCAGGTAAACAACAGCTGAGTGTCGTCGGCGTACGCCATTATTTTGGCTCCCCACTGCTCAGCCAGATAGATCAGCGGGGTCATATAAACGTTAAACAACAGGGGGCTTAACGTCGACCCCTGGGGGACCCCTGTGCTGAGCTTCTTGGGAGACGAGGCGTAAGGAGGCATCCAAACTTGCTGCGTCCGTTCCGACAGAAACGAGGACAGCCAAGCCTGAACCGCGCCTGACAGTCCCACCTCTGCCAACCGATTCAGCAGCAGAGCATGGGGAACCGTATCGAAGGCGGCAGATAAGTCGAGCAAAACCAGGACCGCTCTGCCGCCTCCGTCCAAACACTCCCTGATAGCCTCCGAAACTTCCACCAGAGCCGTCTCGGTGCTGAAAGCCGCCCTGAAACCCGATTGAGCCGGGTGCAGGGCCTGAGAGGACTCAATAAAATTATTCAGCTGCCTATAGACAACCTTTTCACAGACCTTCGCCAGTGCCGGGAGCAGCGATATCGGACGATAGCTGGACGTGGCTAGAGGGTCCAGGCCAGGCTTCTTAAGGAGGGGAAGCAATTTCGCCTGTTTCCAGCAAGGTGGCACAGAGGCAGAGGACAGAGACAAATTGACCACCTGAGTGGCCTCCTGATAAACCAAGCTCGCAGCTCCCCCCAGAACCCTGGCGGGGCAAGGGTCAGAGGGTGAACCCGACTTTAGTGACTCCAAGATGGCCAGCACGTCCGCTTGCACAGCTGGCTCAAAGGTGGTAAATTGGCTAGTAGATTGCTTCCCCCCAGAACAAGCGAAGGGTGACAAGGGCCGAAGAAGCCCACTGGAATTTTGGAGCTCCTCTTGAATTTTGATGATTTTATTATCAAAAAAGCAGGCCAGTTCTTCACACCAGAGATCGGAGGCCGGAAGAACTGGTAAGGCAGCACAGGGAGAAAGGAAACTCTGAACAATGGCAAAGACTTCTTTGCCATTGTTGTCCGCCTTCTCTATCCTTTCTGAGAAGTACCTACTTTTGGCAGCTTTAATTTCGGCATAGTAAACCTTCTGCGCCTTCCGCAGATCACTCTTCAGATCAGGGCGGAATTCACGGCGCCAGGCTCGCTCCAGTTTTTTGCAGCCGGATTTAAGTTCCCTGAGAGCGTGGGAGAACCAGGGTTTAGAGGGCGATGACCTGACCCGTTTACTGCCACCTTTATTGGAGGGCACAACGGCGCTTTGTTTAACCCAAGCATTGAATAAATCCACTGCAGACTCTAGGTTAGACGGCAACGTTGGCCGGTTAGCCAGAAGCGAATCTGAGAAGGTGGTTACATTTATTCTCTGGGCGTGAGCTTGAGGGGCAGGCAAATCCCTCAGCACTTTAGAACCTAAGGGCCAAGTGAACAAAATTAAGGCATGGTCCGACCAGGTAACCTTCATAGGGGGTGACATAGTGATCTCAAAGTTAGAACAGACCAAATCTAACCAATGACCAGCCTTATGAGTGGGAAAGTTCACCCATTGTGTCAGGTTCGCCAGCGCAAGGACATCAGCCAAACCCCTTGATTCAGGCAGATCCCCAGTGTCCATATGGATGTTAAAATCACCCAGCAGGAGATAGCGAGAAAAATTGAGGGCCCGGGGAACAATAACCCCCTCAATATTGCCCACGAAGCTACCGGCATAGACGGGGGGGCGGTAGAGTAGGGTGCCTCCCAAAGTGAAGTGGGGGGAAAGAACCACAACAAAGTGTAGCATTTCTGAATCGCCAAATAAATCTGGCGGTTCACTCACCACTACCCAGTGGTCACGATAGATTACAGCCACACCGCCACCCCTGCCAGATGGTCGATCCATCCTCGCGATCCTAAATCCGCGTGGAATAGCAAGTTCGATCACCGGCATGCAAGACTCAGTGAGCCAAGTTTCGGTAATAAAAAGGAGATCAAGGTCCTGGCCATCGAGCAGCTCAAAGATATCGGCCGCGTGGCTGACCATAGATCTTGAATTAATCAGTCCAGCTTTGATATTATCTAAATTGGTCCTGGGTATAGTAGCAGGGGTAGGTTGGTGTATAAAACGGAACCCGCATGCCGGACAACAATGCAGCATAGTCTCAAGCACCTCCCAGTGTTTAGTGGCCTCGCAGCTGAGAGTATTGAGGGCAACTAGCTCCTCAGAAGTATACTTCAGAGAGCCACCACGAACACATCGAGGTGAGTAAGGAGGTGGCAGGGCCCTGGGCCCGTCCGGGACACGGACGGGCACAGACGGGCCCTCCTTTGGCGCTCCTTCGGTGAGCAGACGGCGCGCCCGCAGCGCGCGACCGCTGCGCGCTCGACGCATTGACGCGTTAAATAGGGGCGGGCGATTCAGGAAACTAGAGCGCCAACCCCGGTGCAATGCGGTCCCGCCTCACATCCGGGAACCGCTGGGGCCGAGCGCTGAGAGCGGGAGTGACCGGAAATGTGCAAATACGCAAAAATCAAAAGTGCACAGTGCAGAGCAGCGTTCCACTAAAGGTAGGCACATGAGGCGCAGGTTCAAGGCTGATTTGCATATGGCCATGTCTGAACTTGGGTAGTGTGGAGTGCAAAAAAACGATGGATTTTGGCCCAGATCTCTGTACTGGGGTGAATGTATGACATTGTTCTGCATTCTGTCCATCAATTGTTGTTTTTGCATTTGTCACCCCGAGTGGGACGAGTATGCTCAGACGTGAGTCCTGTGCTTTCCACACCACTGGAGTCAAGCTATCCTGGCTGAAAATGGCTAATAGCCAGAAACCGGTCCTAGGATGCTTGATTCCGGTCTAGGGAAGACATGGCTTAGCAGTTCGGGCTGGACTGTTCCCATGATGCACAGGGTCAAGGCTGATTTGCAAATAGCCATGTCTGAACTAGGGTGGTGTAGAGTGCAAAAAAACTATGGATTTAGTCCCAGATCTCTCTACTGGGGTGAATGTATGACATTGTTCTGCATTCTGTCCATCAATTGTTGTTTTTGCATTTGTCACCCCGAGTGGGACGGGTATGCTCAGACGTGAGTCCTGTGCTTTCCACACCACTGGAGTCAAGCTATCCTGGCTGAAGATGGCTGATAGCCAGAAACCGGTCCTAGGATGCTTGATTCCGGTCCAGGGAAGACATGGCTTGGCAGTTCGGGCTGGACTGTTCCCATGAGGCACAGGGTCAAAGGCTGATTTGCATATGGACATGTCTTAACTGGGGTGGTGTGGAGTGCAAAAAAACGATTGATTTAGGCCCAGATCTCTGTACTGGGGTGAATGTATGACATTGTTCTGCATTCTGTCCATCAATTGTTGTTTTTGCATTTGTCACCCCGAATGGGACGGGTATGCTCAGATGTGAGACCTGTGGTTTCCACACCACTGGAGTCAAGCTATCCTGGCTGAAGACGGCTGATAACCAGAAACCGGTCCTAGGATGCTTGATTGCGGTCCAGGGAAGACATGGCTTGGCAGTTCGGGCTGGATTGTTCCAACGAGGCACAGGGTCAAGGCTGATTTGCATATGGACATGTCTGAACTGGGGTGGTGTGGAGTGCAAAAAAACGATGGATTTAGGCCCAGATCTCTGTACTGGGTTTAAAGTATGACATTTTTCTGCATTCTGTCCATCAATTGTTGTTTTTGCATTTGTCACCCCGAGTGGGACGGGTATGCTCAGACGTGAGTCCCGTGCTTTCCACACCACTGGAGTCAAGCTATCCTGGCTGAAGACGGCTGATAGCCAGTAACCGATCCTAGGATGCTTGATTCCGGTCCAGGGATGACATGGCTTGGCAGTTCGGGCTGGACTGTTTCCTTGAGGCACAGGGTCAAGGCTGATTTGCATATGGACATGTCTTAACTGGGGTGGTGTGGAGTGCAAAAAAACGATGGATTTAGGCCCAGATCTCTGTACTGGGGTGATTGTATGACATTGTTCTGCATTCTGTCCATCAATTATTGTTTTTGCATTTGTCACCCCGAGTGGGACGGGTATGCTCAGACGTGAGACCCGTGGTTTCCACACCACTGGAGTCAAGCTATTCTGGCTGAAGACGGCTGATAACCAGAAACTGGTCCTAGGATGCTTGATTGCAGTCCAGGAAAGACATGGCTTGGCAGTTCGGGCTGGACTGTTCCCATGAGGCACAGGGTCAAGGCTGATTTGCATATGGCCAAGTCTGAACTGGGGTGGTGTGGAGTGCAAATAAACAATGGATTTAGGCCCAGGTCTCTGTACTGGGGTGAATGTATGACATTGTTCTGCATTCTGTCCATCAATTGTTGTTTTTGCATTTGTCACCCTGAGTGGGACCAGAATGCTCAGACGTGAGTCCTGTGCTTTCCACATCACTGGAGTCAAGCTATCCTGGCTGAAGACGGCTGATAGCCAGAAACGGGTCCTAGGATGCTTGATTCCAGTCCAGGGAAGACATGGCTTGGCAGTTCTGGCTGGACTGTTCACATGAGGCACAGGGTCAAGGCTGATTTGCATATGGCCATGTCTGAACTGGGGTAGTGTGGAGTTCAAATAAACGATGGATTTAGGCCCAGATCTCTGTACTGGGGTGAATGTATGACATTGTTCTGCATTCTGTCCATCGATTGTTGTTTTTGCATTTGTCACCCCGAGTGGGACGAGTATGCTCAGACGTGAGTCCCGTGCTTTCCACACCACTGGAGTCAAGCTATCCTGGCTGAAAACGGCTAATAGCCAGAAACGGGTCCTAGGATGCTTGATTCCGGTCTAGGGAAGACATGGCTTAGCAGTTCGGGCTGGACTGTTCCCATAAGGCACAGGCTCAAGGCTGATTTGCATATGGCCATGTCTGAACTGGAGTGTTGTAGAGTGCAAAAAAACTATGGTTTTAGGCCCAGATCTCTGTACTGGGGTTAATGTATGACATTGTTCTGCATTCTGTCCATCAATTGTTGTTTTTACATTTGTCACCCTGAGTGGGACGGGTATGCTCACACGTGAGTCCCGTGCATTACACACCACTGGAGTCAAGCTATCCTGGCTGAAGACGGCTGATAGCCAGGAACCGGTCCTAGGATGCTTGATACCGGTCCAGGGACTACATGGCTTGGCAGTTTGCACTGGACTGTTCCCATGAGGCACAGGGTCAGGCTGATTTGCATATGGCAATGTCTGAAATGGGGTGGTGTGGAGTGCAAAAAAACGATGGATTTAGGCCCAGATCTCTGTACTGGGTTTAAAGTATGACATTTTTCTGCATTCTGTCCATCAATTGTTGTTTTTGCATTTGTCACCCCGAGTGGGACGGGTATGCTCAGACGTGAGTCCCGTGCTTTCCACACCACTGGAGTCAAGCTATCCTGGCTGAAGACGGCTGATAGCCAGTAACCGATCCTAGGATGCTTGATTCCGGTCCAGGGATGACATGGCTTGGCAGTTCGGGCTGGACTGTTTCCTTGAGGCACAGGGTCAAGGCTGATTTGCATATGGACATGTCTTAACTGGGGTGGTGTGGAGTGCAAAAAAACGATGGATTTAAGCCCAGATCTCTGCACTGGGGGAATGTATGACATTGTTCTGCATTCTGTCCATCAATTGTTGTTTTTGCATTTGTCACCCCGAGTGGGACGGGTATGCTCAGACGTGAGACCCGTGGTTTCCACACCACTGGAGTCAAGCTATCCTGGCTGAAGACGGCTGATAACCAGAAACCGGTGCTAGGATGCTTGATTCCGGTCCAGGGAAGACATGGCTTGGCAGTTCGGGCTGGACTGTTCCCATGAGGCACAGGGTCAATGCTGATTTGCATATGGACATGTCTTAACTGGGGTGGTGTGGAGTCCAAAAAAACGATGGATTTAGGCCCGGATCTCTGTACTAGGGTGAATGTATGACATTGTTCTGCATTCTGTCCATCAATTGTTGTTTTTGCATTTGTCACACTGAGTGGGACGGGAATGCTCAGACGTGAGTCCCATGCTTTCCACATCACTGGAGTCAAGCTATCCTGGCTGAAGACGGCTGATAGCCAGAAACGGGTCCTAGGATGCTTGATTCCGGTCCAGGGAAGACATGGCTTGGCAGTTCTGGCTGGACTGTTCCCATGAGGCGCAGGGTCAAGGCTGATTTGCATATGGCCAAGTCTGAACTTGGGTAGTGTGGAGTGCAAAAAAACGATGGATTTAGGCCCAGATCTCTGTACTGGGGTGAATGTATGACATTGTTCTGCATTCTGTCCATCAATTGTTGTTTTTGCATTTGTCACCCCGAGTGGGACGAGTATGCTCAGACGTGAGTCCCGTGCTTTCCACACCACTGGAGTCAAGCTATCCTGGCTGAAAACGGCTAATAGCCAGAAACCGGTCCTAGAATGCTTGATTCCGGTCTAGGGAAGACATGGCTTAGCAGTTCGGGCAGGACTGTTCCCATGATGCACAGGGTCAAGGCTGATTTGCAAATGGCCATGTCTGAACTGGGGTGGTGTAGAGTGCAAAAAAACTATGGATTTAGTCCCAGATCTCTCTACTGGGGTGAATGTATGACATTGTTCTGCATTCTGTCCATCAATTGTTGTTTTTGCATTTGTCACCCCGATTGGGACGGGTATGCTCAGAAGTGAGTCCCGTGCTTTACACACCACTGGAGTCAAGCTATCCTGGCTGAAGACGGCTGATAGCCAGAAACCGGTCCTAGGATGCTTGATACCGGTCCAGGGACTACATGGCTTGGCAGTTTGGACTGGACTGTTCCCATGAGGCACTGGGTCAAGGCTGAGTTGCATATGGCGATGTCTGAACTGGGGTGGTGTGGAGTGCAAAAAAACGATGGATTTAGGCCCAGATCTCTGTACTGGGGTGAATGTATGACATTGTTCTGCATGCTGCCCATCAATTGTTGTTTTTGCATTTGTCACCCCGAATGGGACGGGTATGCTCAGATGTGAGACCTGTGGTTTCCACACCACTGGAGTCAAGCTATCCTGGCTGAAGACGGCTGATAACCAGAAACCGGTCCTAGGATGCTTGATTGCGGTCCAGGGAAGACATGGCTTGGCAGTTCGGGCTGGATTGTTCCAACGAGGCACAGGGTCAAGGCTGATTTGCATATGGACATGTCTGAACTGGGGTGGTGTGGAGTGCAAAAAAACGATGGATTTAGGCCCAGATCTCTGTACTGGGTTTAAAGTATGACATTTTTCTGCATTCTGTCCATCAATTGTTGTTTTTGCATTTGTCACCCCGAGTGGGGCGGGTATGCTCAGACGTGAGTCCCGTGCTTTCCACACCACTGGAGTCAAGCTATCCTGGCTGAAGACGGCTGATAGCCAGTAACCGATCCTAGGATGCTTGATTCCGGTCCAGGGATGACATGGCTTGGCAGTTCGGGCTGGACTGTTTCCTTGAGGCACAGGGTCAAGGCTGATTTGCATATGGACATGTCTTAACTGGGGTGGTGTGGAGTGCAAAAAAACGATGGATTTAGGCCCAGATCTCTGCACTGGGGGAATGTATGACATTGTTCTGCATTCTGTCCATCAATTGTTGTTTTTGCATTTGTCACCCCGAGTGGGACGGGTATGCTCAGACGTGAGACCCGTGGTTTCCACACCACTGGAGTCAAGCTATCCTGGCTGAAGACGGCTGATAACCAGAAACCGGTGCTAGGATGCTTGATTCCGGTCCAGGGAAGACATGGCTTGGCAGTTCGGGCTGGACTGTTCCCATGAGGCACAGGGTCAATGCTGATTTGCATATGGACATGTCTTAACTGGGGTGGTGTGGAGTCCAAAAAAACGATGGATTTAGGCCCGGATCTCTGTACTAGGGTGAATGTATGACATTGTTCTGCATTCTGTCCATCAATTGTTGTTTTTGCATTTGTCACACTGAGTGGGACGGGAATGCTCAGACGTGAGTCCCATGCTTTCCACATCACTGGAGTCAAGCTATCCTGGCTGAAGACGGCTGATAGCCAGAAACGGGTCCTAGGATGCTTGATTCCGGTCCAGGGAAGACATGGCTTGGCAGTTCTGGCTGGACTGTTCCCATGAGGCGCAGGGTCAAGGCTGATTTGCATATGGCCAAGTCTGAACTTGGGTAGTGTGGAGTGCAAAAAAACGATGGATTTAGGCCCAGATCTCTGTACTGGGGTGAATGTATGACATTGTTCTGCATTCTGTCCATCAATTGTTGTTTTTGCATTTGTCACCCCGAGTGGGACGAGTATGCTCAGACGTGAGTCCCGTGCTTTCCACACCACTGGAGTCAAGCTATCCTGGCTGAAAACGGCTAATAGCCAGAAACCGGTCCTAGAATGCTTGATTCCGGTCTAGGGAAGACATGGCTTAGCAGTTCGGGCAGGACTGTTCCCATGATGCACAGGGTCAAGGCTGATTTGCAAATGGCCATGTCTGAACTGGGGTGGTGTAGAGTGCAAAAAAACTATGGATTTAGTCCCAGATCTCTCTACTGGGGTGAATGTATGACATTGTTCTGCATTCTGTCCATCAATTGTTGTTTTTGCATTTGTCACCCCGATTGGGACGGGTATGCTCAGAAGTGAGTCCCGTGCTTTACACACCACTGGAGTCAAGCTATCCTGGCTGAAGACGGCTGATAGCCAGAAACCGGTCCTAGGATGCTTGATACCGGTCCAGGGACTACATGGCTTGGCAGTTTGGACTGGACTGTTCCCATGAGGCACTGGGTCAAGGCTGAGTTGCATATGGCGATGTCTGAACTGGGGTGGTGTGGAGTGCAAAAAAACGATGGATTTAGGCCCAGATCTCTGTACTGGGGTGAATGTATGACATTGTTCTGCATGCTGCCCATCAATTGTTGTTTTTGCATTTGTCACCCCGAGTGGGACGGGTATGCTCAGACGTGAGTCCTGTGCTTTCCACACCACTGGAGTCAAGCTATCCTGGCTGAAGACGGCTGATAGCCTGAAACCGGTCCTAGGATGCTTGATTCCGGTCCAGGGAAGACATTGCTTGGCAGTTCGGGCTGGACTGTTCCCTTGAGGCACAGGGTCAAGGGTGATTTACATATGGCCATGTCTGAACTGGGGTGGTGTGGACTGCAAAAAAATGATGGATTTAGGCCCAGATCTCTGTACTGGGATGAATGTATGACATTGTTCTGCATTCTGTCCATCAATTGTTGTTTTTGCATTTGTCACCCCGAGTGGGACGGGTATGCTCAGACGTGAGTCCTGTGCTTTCCACATCACTGGAGTCAAGCTATCCTGGCTGAAGACGGCTGATAGCCAGAAACGGGTCCTAGGATGCTTGATTCCAGTCCAGGGAAGACATGGCTTGGCAGTTCTGGCTGGACTGTTCACATGAGGCACAGGGTCAAGGGTGATTTGCATATGGCCATGTCTGAACTGGGGTAGTGTGGAGTTCAAATAAACGATGGATTTAGGCCCAGATCTCTGTACTGGGGTGAATGTATGACATTGTTCTGCATTCTGTCCATCAATTGTTGTTTTTGCACTTTTTACCCCGAGTGGGACGAGTATGCTCAGACGTGAGTCCCGTGCTTTCCACACCACTGGAGTCAAGCTATCCTGGCTGAAAACGGCTAATAGCCAGAAACGGGTCCTAGGATGCTTGATTCCGGTCTAGGGAAGACATGGCTTAGCAGTTCGGGCTGGACTGTTCCCATAAGGCACAGGGTCAAGGCTGATTTGCATATGGCCATGTCTGAACTGGAGTGTTGTAGAGTGCAAAAAAACTATGGTTTTAGGCCCAGATCTCTGTACTGGGGTGAATATATGACATTGTTCTGCATTCTGTCCATCAATTGTTGTTTTTGCATTTGTCACCCCGAATGGGACGGGTATGCTCAGATGTGAGACCTGTGGTTTCCACACCACTGGAGTCAAGCTATCCTGGCTGAAGACGGCTGATAACCAGAAACCGGTCCTAGGATGCTTGATTGCGGTCCAGGGAAGACATGGCTTGGCAGTTCGGGCTGGATTGTTCCAACGAGGCACAGGGTCAAGGCTGATTTGCATATGGAAATGTCTGAACTGGGGTGGTGTGGAGTGCAAAAAAACGATGGATTTAGGCCCAGATCTCTGTACTGGGTTTAAAGTATGACATTTTTCTGCATTCTGTCCATCAATTGTTGTTTTTGCATTTGTCACCCCGAGTGGGACGGGTATGCTCAGACATGAGTCCCGTGCTTTCCACACCACTGGAGTCAAGCTATCCTGACTGAAGATGGCTGATAGCCAGAAACCGGTCCTAGGATGCTTGATTCTGGTCCAGGGAAGACATGGCTTGGCAGTTCGGGCTGGACTGTTCCCATGAGGCACAGGGTCAAGGCTGATTTTCATATGGCCTTGTCTGAACTGGGGTGGTGTGGAGTGCAAAAAAACGATGGATTCAGGCCCAGATCTCTGTACTGGGGTGATTGTATGACATTGTTCTGCATTCTGTCCATCAATTGTTGTTTTTGCATTTGTCACCCCGAGTGGGACGGGTATGCTCAGACGTGAGTCCCGTGCTTTCCACACCGCTAGAGTCAAGCTATCCTGGCTGAAGACGGCTGATAGCCAGAAACCGGTCCTAGGATGCTTGATTCCAGTCCAGGGAAGACATGGCTTGGCAGTTCGGGCTGGACTGTTCCCATGAGGCACAGGGTCAAGGCTGATTTGCATATGGACATGTCTTAACTGGGGTGGTGTGGAGTGCAAAAAAACGATTCTTTTAGGCCCAGATCTCTGTACTGGGGTGAATGTATGACATTGTTCTGCATTCTGTCCATCAATTATTGTTTTTGCATTTGTCACCCCAAGTGGGACGGGTATGCTCAGACGTGAGACCCGTGGTTTCCACACCACTGGAGTCAAGCTATTCTGGCTGAAGACGGCTGATAACCAGAAACCGGTCCTAGGATGCTTGATTGCGGTCCAGGAAAGACATGGCTTGGCAGTTCGGGCTGGACTGTTCCCATGAGGCACAGGGTCAAGGCTGATTTGCATATGGCCAAGTCTGAACTGGGGTAGTGTGGAGTGCAAATAAACAATGGATTTAGGCCCAGGTCTCTGTACTGGGGTGAATGTATGACATTGTTCTGCATTCTGTCCATCAATTGTTGTTTTTGCATTTGTCACCCTGAGTGGGACCAGAATGCTCAGACGCGAGTCCTGTGCTTTCCACATCACTGGAGTCAAGCTATCCTGGCTGAAAACGGCTAATAGCCAGAAACCGGTCCTAGGATGCTTGATTCCAGTCCAGGGAAGACATGGCTTGGCAGTTCTGGCTGGACTGTTCACATGAGGCACAGGGTCAAGGCTGATTTGCATATGGCCATGTCTGAACTGGGGTAGTGTGGAGTTCAAATAAACGATGGATTTAGGCCCAGATCTCTGTACTGGGGTGAATGTATGACATTGTTCTGCATTCTGTCCATCAATTGTTGTTTTTGCATTTGTCACCCCGAGTGGGACGAGTATGCTCAGACGTGAGTCCCGTGCTTTCCACACCACTGGAGTCAAGCTATCCTGGCTGAAAACGGCTAATAGCCAGAAACGGGTCCTAGGATGCTTGATTCCGGTCTAGGGAAGACATGGCTTAGCAGTTCGGGCTGGACTGTTCCCATAAGGCACACGCTCAAGGCTGATTTGCATATGGCCATGTCTGAACTGGAGTGTTGTAGAGTGCAAAAAAACTATGGTTTTAGGCCCAGATCTCTGTACTGGGGTCAATGTATGACATTGTTCTGCATTCTGTCCATCAATTGTTGTTTTTACATTTGTCACCCTGAGTGGGACGGGTATGCTCACACGTGAGTCCCGTGCATTACACACCACTGGAGTCAAGCTATCCTGGCTGAAGACGGCTGATAGCCAGGAACCGGTCCTAGGATGCTTGATACCGGTCCAGGGACTACACGGCTTGGCAGTTTGCACTGGACTGTTCCCATGAGGCACAGGGTCAGGCTGATTTGCATATGGCAATGTCTGAAATGGGGTGGTGTGGAGTGCAAACAAACAATGGATATAGGCCCAGATCTCTGTACTGGGATGGATGTATGACATTGTTCTGCATACTGTCCATCAATTGTTGTTTTTGCATTTGTCACCCCAAGTGGGACGGGTATGCTCAGACGTGAGTCCCGTGCTTTCTACACCACTGGAGTCAAGCTATCCTGGCTGAAGACGGCTGATAACCAGAAACCGGTGCTAGGATGCTTGATTCCGGTCCAGGGAAGACATTGCTTGGCAGTTCGGGCTGGACTGTTCCCATAAGGCACAGGGTTAAGGCTGATTTGCATATGGCCATGTCTGAACTGGGGTGGTGTGGAGTGCAAAAAAACGATGGATTTATTATGCCCAGATCTCTGTACTGGGGTGAATGTATGACATTGTTCTGCATTCTGTCCATCAATTTTTGTTTTTGCATTTGTCACCCCGAGTGGGACGGGTATGCTCAGACGTGAGACCCGTAGTTTCCACACCACTGGAGTCAAGCTATCCTGGCTGAAGACGGCTGATAACCAGAAACCGGTGCTAGGATGCTTGATTCCGGTCCAAGGAAGACATGGCTTGGCAGTTCGGGCTGGACTGTTCCCATGAGGCACAGGGTCAATGCTGATTTGCATATGGACATGTCTTAACTGGGGTGGTGTGGAGTCCAAAAAAACGATGGATTTAGGCCCGGATCTCTGTACTAGGGTGAATGTATGACATTGTTCTGCATTCTGTCCATCAATTGTTGTTTTTTTCATTTGTCACACTGAGTGGGACGGGAATGCTCAGACGTGAGTCCCATGCTTTCCACATCACTGGAGTCAAGCTATCCTGGCTGAAGACGGCTGATAGCCAGAAACGGGTCCTAGGATGCTTGATTCCGGTCCAGGGAAGACATGGCTTGGCAGTTCTGGCTGGACTGTTCCCATGAGGCGCAGGGTCAAGGCTGATTTGCATATGGCCATGTCTGAACTTGGGTAGTGTGGAGTGCAAAAAAACGATGGATTTAGGCCCAGATCTCTGTACTGGGGTGAATGTATGACATTGTTCTGCATTCTGTCCATCAATTGTTGTTTTTGCATTTGTCACCCCGAGTGGGACGAGTATGCTCAGACGTGAGTCCCGTGCTTTCCACACCACTGGAGTCAAGCTATCCTGGCTGAAAACGGCTAATAGCCAGAAACCGGTCCTAGGATGCTTGATTCCGGTCTAGGGAAGACATGGCTTAGCAGTTCGGGCAGGACTGTTCCCATGATGCACAGGGTCAAGGCTGATTTGCAAATGGCCATGTCTGAACTGGGGTGGTGTAGAGTGCAAAAAAACTATGGATTTAGTCCCAGATCTCTCTACTGGGGTGAATGTATGACATTGTTCTGCATTCTGTCCATCAATTGTTGTTTTTGCATTTGTCACCCCGATTGGGACGGGTATGCTCAGAAGTGAGTCCCGTGCTTTACACACCACTGGAGTCAAGCTATCCTGGCTGAAGACGGCTGATAGCTAGAAACCGGTCCTAGGATGCTTGATACCGGTCCAGGGACTACATGGCTTGGCAGTTTGGACTGGACTGTTCCCATGAGGCACTGGGTCAAGGCTGAGTTGCATATGGCGATGTCTGAACTGGGGTGGTGTGGAGTGCAAAAAAAACGATGGATTTAGGCCCAGATCTCTGTACTGGGGTGAATGTATGACATTGTTCTGCATACTGCCCATCAATTGTTGTTTTTGCATTTGTCACCCCGAGTGGGACGGGTATGCTCAGACGTGAGTCCTGTGCTTTCCACACCACTGGAGTCAAGCTATCCTGGCTGAAAACGGCTGATAGCCAGAAACGGGTCCTAGGATGCTTGATTCCAGTCCAGGGAAGACATGGCTTGGCAGTTCTGGCTGGACTGTTCACATGAGGCACAGGGTCAAGGGTGATTTGCATATGGCCATGTCTGAACTGGGGTAGTGTGGAGTTCAAATAAACGATGGATTTAGGCCCAGATCTCTGTACTGGGGTGAATGTATGACATTGTTCTGCATTCTGTCCATCAATTGTTGTTTTTGCATTTGTCACCCCAAGTGGGACGAGTATGCTCAGACGTGAGTCCCGTGCTTTCCACACCACTGGAGTCAAGCTATCCTGGCTGAAAACGGCTAATAGCCAGAAACGGGTCCTAGGATGCTCGATTCCGGTCTAGGGAAGACATGGCTTAGCAGTTCGGGCTGGACTGTTCCCATAAGGCACAGGGTCAAGGCTGATTTGCATATGGCTATGTCTGAACTGGAGTGTTGTAGAGTGCAAAAAAACTATGGTTTTAGGCCCAGATCTCTGTACTGGGGTCAATGTATGACATTGTTCTGCATTCTGTCCATCAATTGTTGTTTTTGCATTTGTCACCCCGAGTGGGACGAGTATGCTCAGACGTGAGTCCCGTGCTTTCCACACCACTGGAGTCAAGCTATCCTGGCTGAAAACGGCTAATAGCCAGAAACCGGTCCTAGGATGCTTGATTCCGGTCTAGGGAAGACATGGCTTAGCAGTTCGGGCTGGACTGTTCCCATGATGCACAGGGTCAAGGCTGATTTGCAAATGGCCATGTCTGAACTGGGGTGGTGTAGAGTGCAAAAAAACTATGGATTTAGTCCCAGATCTCTCTACTGGGGTGAATGTATGACATTGTTCTGCATTCTGTCCATCAATTGTTGTTTTTGCATTTGTCACCCCGATTGGGACGGGTATGCTCAGAAGTGAGTCCCGTGCTTTACACAACACTGGAGTCAAGCTATCCTGGCTGAAGACGGCTGATAGCCAGAAACCGGTCCTAGGATGCTTGATACCGGTCCAGGGACTACATGGCTTGGCAGTTTGGACTGGACTGTTCCCATGAGGCACTGGGCCAAGGCTGAGTTGCATATGGCGATGTCTGAACTGGGGTGGTGTGGAGTGCAAAAAAACGATGGATTTAGGCCCAGATCTCTGGACTGGGGTGAATGTATGACATTGTTCTGCATACTGCCCATCAATTGTTGTTTTTGCATTTGTCACCCCCGAGTGGGACGGGTATGCTCAGACGTGAGTCCTGTGCTTTCTACACCACTGGAGTCAAGCTATCCTGGCTGAAGACGGCTGATAGCCTGAAACCGGTCCTAGGATGCTTGATTCCGGTCCAGGGAAGACATTGCTTGGCAGTTCGGGCTGGACTGTTCCCTTGAGGCACAGGGTCAAGGGTGATTTGCATATGGCCATGTCTGAACTGGGGTGGTGTGGACTGGAAAAAAATGATGGATTTAGGCCCAGATCTCTGTACTGGGATGAATGTATGACATTGTTCTGCATTCTGTCCATCAATTGTTGTTTTTGCATTTGTCACCCCGAGTGGGACGGGTATGCTCAGACGTGAGTCCTGTGCTTTCCACATCACTGGAGTCAAGCTATCCTGGCTGAAGACGGCTGATAGCCAGAAACCGGTCCTAGGATGCTTGATTCCAGTCCAGGGAAGACATGGCTTGGCAGTTCTGGCTGGACTGTTCACATGAGGCACAGGGTCAAGGCTGATGTGCATATGGCCATGTCTGAACTGGGGTAGTGTGGAGTTCAAATAAACGATGGATTTAGGCCCAGATCTCTGTACTGGGGTGAATGTATGACATTGTTCTGCATTCTGTCCATCAATTGTTGTTTTTGCATTTGTCACCCCGAGTGGGACGGGTATGCTCAGACGTGAGTCCCGTGCTTTCCACACCACTGGAGTCAAGCTATCCTGGCAGAAGACAGCTGATAGCCAGAAACCGGTCCTAGGATGCTTGATTCCGGTCCAGGAAAGACATTGCTTGGCAGTTCGGGCTGGACTGTTCCCTTGAGGCACAGGGTTAAGGCTGATTTGCATATGGCCATGTCTGAACTGGGGTGGTGTGGAGTGCAAAAAAACGATGGATTTATGCCCAGATCTCTGTACTGGGGTGAATGTATGACATTGTTCTGCATTCTGTCCATCAATTGTTGTTTTTGCATTTGTCACCCCGAGTGGGACGGGTATGCTCAGACGTGAGACCCGTGGTTTCCACACCACTGGAGTCAAGCTATCCTGGCTGAAGACGGCTGATAACCAGAAACCGGTTCTAGGATGCTTGATTCCGGTCCAGGGAAGACATGGCTTGGCAGTTCGGGCTGGACTGTTCCCATGAGGCACAGGGTCAATGCTGATTTGCATATGGACATGTCTTAACTGGGGTGGTGTGGAGTCCAAAAAAACGATGGATTTAGGCCCGGATCTCTGTACTAGGGTGAATGTATGACAATGTTCCGCATTCTGTCCATCAATTGTTGTTTTTGCATTTGTCACACTGAGTGGGACGGGAATGCTCAGACGTGAGTCCCATGCTTTCCACATCACTGGAGTCAAGCTATCCTGGCTGAAGACAGCTGATAGCCAGAAACGGGTCCTAGGATGCTTGATTCCGGTCCAGGGAAGACATGGCTTGGCAGTTCTGGCTGGACTGTTCCCATGAGGCGCAGGGTCAAGGCTGATTTGCATATGGCCATGTCTGAACTTGGGTAGTGTGGAGTGCAAAAAAACGATGGATTTAGGCCCAGATCTCTGTACTGGGGTGAATGTATGACATTGTTCTGCATTCTGTCCATCAATCGTTGTTTTTGCATTTGTCACCCCGAGTGGGACGGGTATGCTCAGACGTGAGTCCCGTGCTTTCCACACCACTGGAGTCAAGCTATCCTGTCTGAAAATGGCTGATAGCCAGAAACCGGTCCTAGGATGCTTGATTCCGGTCCAGGGAAGACATGGCTTGGCAGTTCGGGCTGGACTGTTCCCATGAGGCACAGGGTCAAAGGCTGATTTGCATATGTACATGTCTTAACTGGGGTGGTGTGGAGTGCAAAAAAACGATGGATTTAGGCCCTTATCTCTGTACTGGGGTGAATGTATGCCATTGTTCTGTGGTCTGTCCATCAATTGTTGTTTATGCATTTGTCTCCCCGAGTGGGACGGGTATGCTCAGACGTGAGTCACGTGCTTTCCACACCACTGGAGTCAAGTTATCCTGGCTGAAAACGGCTAATAGCCAGAAACGGGTCCTAGGATGCTTGATTCCGGTCTAGGGAAGACATGGCTTGGCAGTTCGGGCTGGACTGTTCCCATAAGGCACAGGGTCAAGGCTGATTTGCATATGGCCTTGTCTGAACTGGGGTGTTGTAGAGTGCAAAAAAACTATGGTTTTAGGCCCAGATCTCTGTACTGGGGTCAATGTATGACATTGTTCTGCATTCTGTCCATCAATTGTTGTTTTTACATTTGCCACCCTGAGTGGGACGGGTATGCTCACACGTGAGTCCCGTGCTTTACACACCACTGGAGTCAAGCTATCCTGGCTGATGACGGCTGATAGCCAGAAACCGGTCCTAGGATGCTTGATACCGGTCCAGGGACTACATGGCTTGGCAGTTTGCACTGGACTGTTCCCATGAGGCACAGGGTCAGGCTGATTTGCATATGGCAATGTCTGAAATGGGGTGGTGTGGAGTGCAAACAAACAATGGATATAGGCCCAGATCTCTGTACTGGGATGAATGTATGACATTGTTCTGCATACTGTCCATCAATTGTTGTTTTTGCATTTGTCACCCCAAGTGGGATGGGTATGCTCAGACGTGAGTCCCGTGCTTTCCACACCACTGGAGTCAAGCTATCCTGGCTGAAGACAGCTGATAGCCAGAAACCGGTCCTAGGATGCTTGATTCCGGTCCAGGGAAGACATTGCTTGGCAGTTCGGGCTGGACTGTTCCCATAAGGCACAGGGTTAAGGCTGATTTGCATATGGCCATGTCTGAACTGGGGTGGTGTGGAGTGCAAAAAAACGATGGATTTATGCCCAGATCTTTGTACTGGGGTGAATGTATGACATTGTTCTGCATTCTGTCCATCAATTGTTGTTTTTGCATTTGTCCGAGTGGGACGGGTATGCTCAGACTTGAGACCCGTGGTTTCCACACCACTGGAGTCAAGCTATCCTGGCTGAAGACGGCTGATAACCAGAAACCGGTGCTAGGATGCTTGATTCCGGTCCAGGGAAGACATGGCTTGGCAGTTCGGGCTTGACTGTTCCCATGAGGCACAGGGTCAATGCTGATTTGCATATGGACATGTCGTAACTGGGGTGATGTGGAGTCCAAAAAAACAATGGATTTAGGCCCGGATCTCTGTACTAGGGTGAATGTATGACATTGTTCTGCATTCTGTCCATCAATTGTTGTTTTTGGGTTTGTCACACTGAGTGGGACGGGAATGCTCAGACGTGAGTCCCATGCTTTCCACATCACTGGAGTCAAGCTATCCTGGCTGAAGACGGCTGATAGCCAGATACGGGCCCTAGGATGCTTGATTCCGGTCCAGGGAAGACATGGCTTGGCAGTTCTGGCTGGACTGTTCCCATGAGGCACAGGGTCAAGGCTGATTTGCATATGGCCATGTCTGAACTTGGGTAGTGTGGAGTGCAAATAAACGATGGATTTAGGCCCAGATCTCTGTACTGGGGTGAATGTATGACATTGTTCTGCATTCTGTCCATCAA
This sequence comes from Lissotriton vulgaris, assembly GCF_964263255.1. NCBI lineage: Eukaryota > Metazoa > Chordata > Amphibia > Caudata > Salamandridae > Lissotriton > Lissotriton vulgaris. The sequence goes on from NC_141687.1 coordinate 311,968,362, forward strand.
TTGTTGTTTTTGCATTTGTCACCCCGAGTGGGACGAGTATACTCAGACGTGAGTCCTGTGCTTTCCACACCACTGGAGTCAAGCTATCCTGGCTGAAAACGGCTAATAGCCAGAAACCGGTCCTAGGATGCTTGATTCCGGTCTAGGGAAGACATGGCTTAGCAGTTCGGGCTGGACTGTTCCCATGATGCACAGGGTCAAGGCTGAGTTGCAAATGGCGATGTCTGAACTGGGGTGGTGTGGAGTGCAAAAAAACGATGGATTTAGGCCCAGATCTCTGTTCTGGGGTGAATGTATGACATTGTTCTGCATACTGCCCATCAATTGTTGTTTTTGCATTTGTCACCCCGATTGGGACGGGTATGCTCAGAAGTGAGTCCCGTGCTTTACACACCACTGGAGTCAAGCTATCCTGGCTGAAGACGGCTGATAGCCAGAAACCGGTCCTAGGATGCTTGATACCGGTCCAGGGACTACATGGCTTGGCAGTTTGGACTGGACTGTTCCCATGAGGCACTGGGTCAAGGCTGAGTTGCATATGGCGATGTCTGAACTGGGGTGGTGTGTAGTTCAAAAACTCGATGGATTTAGGCCCTTATCTCTGTACTGGGGTGAATGTATGCCATTGTTTTGTGGTCTGTCCATCAATTGTTGTTTATGCATTTGTCACCCCGAGTGGGACGGGTATGCTCAGACGTGAGACCTGTGGTTTCCACACCACTGGAGTCAAGGTATCCTTGCTGAAGAAGGCTGATAACCAGAAGACGGTCCTAGGATGCTTGATTCTGGTCCAGGGAAGACATGGCTTGGCAGTTCGGGCTGGACTGTTCCCATGAGGCACATGGTCAAGGCTGATTTGCATATGGCCATGTCTGAACTGGGGTGGTGTGGAGTGCAAAAAGACGATGGATTTAGGCCCAGATCTCTGTACTGGGGTTAATGTATGACATTTTTCTGCATTCTGTCCATCAATTGTTGTTTTTGCATTTGTCACCCCGAGTGGGACAGGTATGCTCAGACGTGAGTCCCGTGCTTTCCACAACACTGGAGTCAAGCTATCCTGGCTGAAGATGGCTGATAGCCAGAAACTGGTCCTAGGATGCTTGATTCTGGTCCAGGGAAGACATGGCTTGGCAGTTCGGGCTGGATTGTTCCAACGAGGCACAGGGTCTTGGCTGTTTTCATATGGCCATGTCTGAACTGGGGTGGTGTGGACTGCAAAAAACGATGGATTTAGGCCCAGATCTCTGTACTGGGTTTAATGTATGACAATTTTCTGAATTCTGTCCATCAATTGTTGTTTTTGCATTTGTCACCCGAGTGGGACGGGTATGCTCAGACGTGAGTCCCGTGCTTTCCACACCACTGGAGTCAAGCTATCCTGGCTGAAGACGGCTGATAGCCAGTAACCGATCCTAGGATGCTTGATTCCGGTCCAGGGATGACATGGCTTGGCAGTTCGGGCTGGACTGTTTCCTTGAGGCACAGGGTCAAGGCTGATTTGCATATGGACATGTCTTAACTGGGGTGGTGTGGAGTGCAAAAAAACGATGGATTTAGGCCCCGATCTCTGTACCGGGGAGAATGTATGACATTGTTCTGCATTCTGTCCATCAATTGTTGTTTTTGCTTTTGTCACCCCGAGTGGGACGGGTATGCTCAGACATGAGTCCCGTGCTTTCCACACCACTGGAGTCAAGCTATCCTGGCTGAAGATGGCTGATAGCCAGAAACCGGTCATAGGATGCTTGATTCTGGTCCAGGGAAGACATGGCTTGGCAGTTCAGGCTGGACTGTTCCCATGAGGCACAGGGTCAAGGCTGATTTTCATATGGCCTTGTCTGAACTGGGGTGGTGTGGAGTGCAAAAAAACGACGGATTTAGGCCCAGATCTCTGTACTGGGGTGATTGTATGACATTGTTCTGCATTCTGTCCATCAATTGTTGTTTTTGCATTTGTCACCCCGAATGGGACGGGTATGCTCAGACGTGAGTCCCGTGCTTTCCACACCACTAGAGTCAAGCTATCCTGGCTGAAGACGGCTGATAGCCAGAAACCGGTCCTAGGATGCTTGATTCCGGTCCAGGGAATACATGTCTTGGCAGTTCGGGCTGGACTGTTCCCATGAGGCACAGGGCAAGGCTGATTTGCATATGGACATGTCTTAACTGGGGTGGTGTGGAGTGCAAAAAGACGATGGATTAAGGCCCAGATCTCTGTACTGGGGTTAATGTATGACATTTTTCTGCATTCTGTCCATCAATTGTTGTTTTTGCATTTGTCACCCCGAGTGGGACGGGTATGCTCAGACGTGAGTCCTGTGCTTTCCACACCGCTGGAGTCAAGCTATCCTGGCTGAAGACGGCTGATAGCCAGAAACCGGTCCTAGGATGCTTGATTCCGGTCCAGGGAAGACATGGCTTGGCAGTTCGGGCTGGACTGTTCCCATGAGGCACGGGGTCAAAGCTGATTTGCATATGGACATGTCTTAACTGGGGTGGTGTGGAGTGCAAAAAGACGATGGATTAAGGCCCAGATCTCTGTACCTGGGTGAATGTATGACATTGTTCTGCATTCTGTCCATCAATTGTTGTTTTTGCATTTGTCACCCCGAATGGGACGGGTATGCTCAGACGTGAGACCCGTGGTTTCCACACCACTGGAGTCAAGCTATCCTGGCTGAAGACGGCTGATAACCAGAAACCGGTCCTAGGATGCTTGATTGCGGTCCAGGGAAGACATGGCTTGGCAGTTCGGGCTGGATTGTTCCAACGAGGCACAGGGTCAAGGCTGATTTGCATATGGCCATGTCTGAACTGGGGTGGTGTGGAGTGCAAAAAAACGATGGATTTAGGCCCAGATCTCTGTACTGGGTTTAATGTATGACATTTTTCTGCATTCTGTCCATCAATTGTTGTTTTTGCATTTGTCACCCCGAGTGGGACGGGTATGCTCTGACGTGAGTCCCGTGCTTTCCACACCACTGGAGTCAAGCTATCCTGGCTGAAGACGGCTGATAACCAGAAGCAGGTCCTAGGATGCTTGATTCTGGTCCAGGGAAGACATGGCTTGGCAGTTCGGGCTGGACTGTTCCCATGAGGCACAGGGTCAAGGCTGATTTGCATATGGTCATGTCTGAACTGGGGTGGTGTGGAGTGCAAAAAAACGATGGATTTAGGCCCAGATCTCTGTACTGGGGTTAATGTATGACATTTTTCTGCATTCTGTCCCTCAATTGTTGTTTTTGCATTTGTCACCCCGAGTGGGACGGGTATGCTCAGACATGAGTCCCGTGCTTTCCACACCACTGGAGTCAAGCTATCCTGGCTGAAGACGGCTGATAACCAGAAGCAGGTCCTAGGATGCTTGATTCTGGTTCAGGGAAGACATGGCTTGGCAGTTCGGGCTGGACTGTTCCCATGAGGCACAGGGTCAAGGCTAATTTTCATATGGCCTTGTCTGAACTGGGGTGGTGTGGAGTGCAAAAAAACGATGGATTTAGGCCCAGATCTCTGTACTGGGGTGATTGTATGACCTTGTTCTGCATTCTGTCCATCAATTGTTGTTTTTGCATTTGTCACCCCGAGTGGGACGGGTATGCTCAGACGTGAGTCTCGTGCTTTCCATACCGCTAGAGTCAAGCTATCCTGGCTGAAGACGGCTGATAGCCAGAAACCGGTCCTAGGATGCTTGATTCCGGTCCAGGGAAGACATGGCTTGGCAGTTCGGGCTGGACTGTTCCCATGAGGCACAGGGTCAAGGCTGATTTGCATATGGCCAAGTCTGAACAGGGGTGGTGTGGAGTGCAAATAAACAATGGATTTAGGCCCAGGTCTCTGTACTGGGGTGAATGTATGACATTGTTCTGCATTCTGTCCATCAATTGTTGTTTTTGCATTTGTCACCCTGAGTGGGACCGGAATGCTCAGACGTGAGTCCCGTGCTTTCCACATCACTGGAGTCAAGCTATCCTGGCTGAAGACGGCTGATAGCCAGAAACGGGTCCTAGGATGCTTGATTCCGGTCCAGGGAAGACATGGCTTGGCAGTTCTGGCTGGACTGTTCCCATGAGGCACAGGGTCAAGGCTGATTTGCATATGGCCATGTCTGAACTGGGGTAGTGTGGAGTTCAAATAAACGATGGATTTAGGCCCAGATCTCTGTACTGGGGTGAATGTATGACATTGTTCTGCATTCTATCCATCAATTGTTGTTTTTGCATTTGTCACCCCGAGTGGGACGAGTATGCTCAGACGTGAGTCCCGTGCTTTCCACACCACTGGAGTAAAGCTATCCTGGCTGAAAACGGCTAATAGCCAGAAACGGGTCCTAGGATGCTTGATTGCGGTCCAGGGAAGACATGGCTTGGCAGTTCGGGCTGGATTGTTCCAACGAGGCACAGGGTCAAGGCTGATTTGCATATGGCCATGTCTGAACTGGGGTGGTGTGGAGTGCAAAAAAACGATGGATTTAGGCCCAGATCTCTGTACTGGGTTTAATGTATGACATTTTTCTGCATTCTGTCCATCAATTGTTGTTTTTGCATTTGTCACCCCGAGTGGGACGGGTATGCTCTGACGTGAGTCCCGTGCTTTCCACATGTAGGAGAGTAGGGTCTGCTATCCTATGGTCACCCCAAATTTTTGCTTTTTGCTTCACTGGTTTCTGACTTAATGTGGCTGTGGGCCTGCTAATCAGACCCACAGCCTGCTGTTCTCTCTCTAAATTACTGCCAATGCACTCTAGGTGCATTACGAATTGGAACTGGTTCACCTTATGAGCCCCTGTAATAGTGCACCCTAGGTGCTCAGGGCATAGGTGTATCCAAGGCCTACCAGGGGCTGCAGCACGTATTGTGCCACCCCTGGCCTGGCCTCCATATTTGACACAACTGGCTGATCACTCAGCTGGGGTAAGTCGGTGTAACCACCTCTTACTTAGGTACAGTATGTCTGTGCCTAACCCTAAACTGGACACATATGTTCCTATCAGCCACTCCTATGGAAGGCCTCATCAATCCTGGAGGCAGAGTGCTTGGAAATATGTGAGATGGTGCTCTGGCATGAGCTGAGCCTGTCTGCAGCTGTCGGGAACCACTCCCTAAGCTGTTCCGGGATATTGCCATACCATATACTCTTAAGTGCATTATAATCCTCGCGGTTAAATGCTATCTTTGGTTTGGCTTTATCAAAACATGTCGAGTAAGGTGTCATACGAATTGGAATACTATCCCCTCGCCAATTCTGGCGACGGGGATAGCATTCCACCCTTCTAGAGGGATACGACATGTGTGTAACCCTAACCCCGGTTAAAGTTAAACAGAGCCTCAGCTTCACAAAATGGACGCTGCCACCACAGACACAAGTCTGGCCTCCTGCTGCTGACCGAAACTCGGCAGATGGTGGCCTGGACAAAGGGTTTCCTGCCTTGGGAGGTGCGAGCACCACCCCAGACAGGATTTTGTGTATTGGGTAGGACAGGGCTGAATAGAATCAGACATGCCCGGGGCACACAAGGTGTCCCCGTGCATAGGCCAGCCCAAACCGGTTCTGGGGCCTTCCAGCCCCAGTCCTGGCGCGGAGCTGGACAAAGGAAAGGGGGTGTAACCGCCCCCCTTCCTGGTTCCTCCCAGAGGAGGGACCTAGTAGGTGATCCACCCCCTAGATTGGAATAAGAGGGGGAGCAGTGCCATTGCACAGCAGATCATCCCGAAATCAACTTAAAACTAAGAAGAAGACTGGACTTCGACATTCTGCTGCACAGAAGACTGAAGAAGAATCTCCCTTGTGGCCAAGGAGTGACCACCCTGTGAACACAGGCACCAACCAGCAACTCGACGTCTGCTTTGCCGCCGCCTCCCGCCGGAGCCCGAGCCCAGAGCCCGACAAGAACCAGATTCCCAGACCTCTCAGAGCCCGATCCACAGTCCCTGCAAAGAAGGGACCCGTGGAGGCACCGAGTGACGTGGGACCGGACCTCTTGGAAGACACTCGAAAAGCTGACTGCGCAGCTTCTGAGGCATCCTCGACGTTGTGCTTTGGGGACTGAGAACCCCCACCACCGAGCAGCCCTTGCACCGAAGATCAGCCCCCCAGCATCTCCACGATCTGCGTGGGGCCCTTTTGCACTGTGCCACTCGACGCGCCATCCCGGCCACTAGCCACGCGGCCAGCGGCCATCTTGGCGACGAACCCGAAGATTTAAACAGCAGGTCTGGTTGCTCCAGACCTACCCAAGCTCCTGTGAAAAGGAGCACCCGCTCTGACCTTGCTGGTCCGAGTGAACAGCATCTTTCAACTTCTGCGTGGCTTGCATTTGCCAAGGCCTGTTTGCTCCGATCAGGTCGCCGACACCGCCAACAGCGAGAAGCCTACGTGGGACAGCTCGTGACCGACTCCTGGACGTCCTCGACCCCGGGTATCCACGTGGCTGCAGAAAGAAGCTACCCGACAACGCCTGTTTGCACCCGACATCACCTGGTTCCACTCTGGTTCCACGGCAGTCACTGGCTAGTGACTTTGAACACTGTCCCCTCTGCTTTCAGGTCTTCACATCTACAGATCCACCCTTGGATCCACCGGAACTCTTCTCATCGAGCCGCCTGCAGCATCTCCTGCTCCAAGCACCATCGACCAGCGTGACGAAACCCGACACATCTTCGACCCTGTGCACCCGCTTCCTGTGGGTGAGGTAACTCAGCTCCGCCGGTGCTCCTGCACTGGTACACATCCCAAGGGCCTGTGTTTTAAGTTTCAGCTCCGTAGGTCACTCGGAAGGTTCCTAACTTTCTAACTTTGTGCTTTTTACGCACCATAGACTTTGTATTGAGAAGTGCGTGCACTTTGGACACTGCACCCGAGTCCCGTGGGCCTTTCCCGACTTAGCTAACTCCAGTCTCGAATAGCTCCAGCGATTCCCAAGGCCCTAGGCCTCTTCACTTTCCTCCTGGTATCTCTTATACCACTTATTTAGTATATGGTTTAGGTGGCCCCTAGGGCTCATCCATATTGTGCAACTTTTGTGTATTTTAAACTGTCTTGTGATTTAACGCTTGTGCTTCTGTGCTCATAAAGAGTCCAGGGGATTTTAATAGTTAATAAATCAATATATATTTTCAATATATATCTGTGTGGTGTCCCTTTCATTTGGTATTCAAGGGGGTTGTGTATGGTATAACAGCTGGCTTCACATGCCTTTCAGAGTTTAGCCTAAGACTGCTTTGTCCACGTTACCACTAGGATAACTGGTCTACAAGGTTGAATTACAACCATCATCATAAGGGTTGCTTGGCATGGTACAAAGTGATCACTAGAACTAGTGAGCATTATATACCAGGCCAACTTCTCACATTGGTGAGCAGCGGATTGGGATCTGAGCTTGCTGTTGTTTTACCATTGCAATCTTTGAGATTATCATCTGAAAGATCACACAGGTACCTGCTAGGTACATATAAAACAAGACTAGTATACTTAAGTTCTACTGAACTTAGTTGTTGTAGAGCAAAGGGAGTAGCACACCCTAGCTAAAACTACTAGATAGGTTTAGTAGGTAAACACCAGTGTAGGTAGATTGCAACACATCCACCCACACTAGAGCAATGTCTGGAACAGAGGGGTCCAGTGGACTTACTCCTGTTGAGAGTGACCCTCCAAGGGCACCATCCCAGTTTGCTATTTTTCCCTTTAAGGAATTAAGACAGCTTTGTGTCTTAAGGGGTCTGAAGACAGGGCCTTCCCCTACTACAGACCACCTAAGAGAGCTCTTGGATCAGTCTGAGGCTCTAAAGACCTCTAAAGCAAACCCCACAGGGGATGCTGAAGGAGGCCATCCTTCAGAGGATGACACTGTAGACCCCCCTGCCCCTATCATCCTAGTAGATGAGGATGCCTCCACCACTGGAGCTCCTCAAGTAGATATAGAGGAAGAGGAAGAAGAAGAGGAGGAGGAGGTAGAAAGCAGTGAGTCAGATGATGACAGAGATAGTCAGGTGCTGGTCAGTAGACTGAACCAGGCTAACTTAAGTCAACTTGGGAATGAATCAGGTAACAACCCATTCAGACCCTCAGGTGGACTTAACCAGGGCCATAGGAGGAGAAGGCATCACTCAGGTGAATCCAATACCTCCCATGTCTCTAGAGGCTCTCATGGTCACTCCAGAAAGGAGATGACTAGCCCTCAGAGAAGGGAACATGAGGCCAAGATGAGAGAGGCTGAGCTTAGGATCCAGAGGCAAGAGTTAGAGGTTGCCCTGGCTAAGGAGAAACTTGCTAGAGCAAGACAGCCTAGAGAGAGTGGGGTAATAGAACCCACTGGTGGCAGCAATATCCACAAGGATAAAGACAGGTCTTTTGATAATAGAAACCTGAGTAAGATTGTGCCCCCCTACAAAGCTGGGGATGACATCCATAAATGGATTACTGCAATGGAGAGAGCCTGCAGAGTACAGCAGATCCCTCAGGAGCAGTGGGCAGCAATCTTGTGGCTCTCCTTTGAAGGTAGAGGCCGAGACAGACTCCTCACAGTTAGTGATGGGGATTCTAGAAACTACCTGGTCCTGAAGAGTGCTCTGATTGATGGGTTAGGCTTAACCACTGAACAGTACAGGTTAATGTTCAGAGATACCCAGAAGACACAGACTCAGGACTGGTCTGAATTTGTTGAGTGTGCCACTAAGGCTCTGGAGGGATGGTTGCTGGGAAGCAAGGTTACAGACTATGAAGGATTGTACAATTTGCTGATGAGAGAACAAATTTTAAATAATTGTCAGAACCAGCAGTTGCATCAACATTTGGTTGACTCAGATTTGACCTCTCCCCAAGAATTGGGAAAGAGGGCAGATAAATGGGTAAGAACCAGAGTTAAGCAAAAGAACCAGAACCAGAACCAGGGTGGTGACCAGAAGAAAACAGACCAGAAGGGTGGGGAGCAGAAAACTAAAGACCAGAAGTCTTCAACAGGGCCCCAAACTGAGACAGAGGGTGGGTCCCAAACTTCCAAGAAGAAGAAGAAAGAAGGTCAGAAGAAACCCTGGTGTAAAACTTGTAAGAACACCTCTCACTGGACAAGTGAGTGTAAAAAGGGTGGAGCCCCCAGCACTGCAGCCCCTAAGGCACCTGCACCCACTAGTACAGTTAGCAGTGTTGGTCCTCAAGCCAAGGGTTTAGTGGGAATCACTTTGGGAACTGAAGGAGATTCTGACCTAGTCAGAACTCTTACACAGGCTGTTCTGGTTTGTGAAGGGGACATAGATTTGACCCCTGACATAAGTCCCAGTAACCTGGGCAAATACAGACAGACACCTTTGATTAACAACAAAGTGGCTCAAGCTTACAGGGACACATGTGCCAGTGTCACTATGGTGACACCTAACTTTGTGGACCCTGGACAATACATGCCAGGCGATGATTACCTGGTGACCAATGCCAGCAATGTCACTACTACACATAGTGTGGCACTTGTTAACTTTTCCTGGGGAGGGGTAACTGGCCTAAAGAAAGTTGTGGTTAGTGCTGATCTCCCAGTAGAATGTTTGTTGGGCAATGACCTGGAGAACTCTCTATGGTCAGAAGTTGAGTACAGGACTCATGCAGAGATGTTAGGGATATCATCACATGTCCTTGCTGTGACCAGGTCACAGGCCAAAAAGTGCCTCTCTGAACCTCAGGTCTTGGATCCTGGAACAATGGACCAAGTACCTCCCAAGAAGAAGAACAGGAGGGTTAAGGCTGCGCCTTCCCAACTGCCTACAAGTGAGGATCAGGCTTCACAGGAAACTGATCTTGAGACCCCTGAAGGAACTGTCCCTGAAGAACTTGAACCTGACCAGGTTGAGTTTCTGGGGACAGGGGGACCTTCTAGGGCAGACTTGGGGCAGGCTCAGTTAACCTGTCCTTCTCTTGAACCCCTCAGACAGCAGGCTGCTGCTGAGGCTGCTGGGAATGCTCAAGGTGCCCATAAAGTATATTGGGACGATGGACTCCTTTATTCAGAGGCTAGAGACCCCAAGCCTGGTGCTACCAGGAGGTTGGTTATACCTCTGCAATTTAGGGGCTTCCTACTCACCTTGGCCCATGATATTCCTTTAGCAGGACACCTAGGCCAGAACAAGACTTGGGACAGGCTTGTCCCTCACTTTCACTGGCCTCACATGTCTGAAGACACCAAGGAGTTTTGTCGCTCCTGTGAAACCTGCCAAGCCAGTGGTAAAGCAGGTGGAACAACAAAGGCCCCCCTGATACCACTACCTGTGGTGGGGGTTCCCTTTGAGAGAGTGGGGATTGATATTGTTGGTCCAATGGATCCCCCTACAGCATCTGGGCACAGATTCATACTGGTGGTAGTGGATCATGCCACCAGGTACCCAGAGGCAATTCCCCTTAGGACCACAACAGCTCCTGTTGTGGCCAGGGCCTTACTTGGAGTTTTCTCCAGAGTGGGGTTTCCTAAGGAGGTAATATCAGATAGAGGTACCAACTTCATGTCTGGATATTTGACAGCTATGTGGAAGGAATGTGGTGTCAACTACAAGTTCACCACCCCTTATCACCCACAATGCAATGGGCTTGTTGAGAGATTTAACAAGACCCTAAAGGGCATGATTAAAGGATTACCTGAAAAGCTCAGGCGAAGATGGGACATCCTTCTGCCCTGCCTTTTGTTCGCTTACAGAGAGGTCCCTCAAAAGGGGGTTGGCTTCAGCCCCTTTGAATTGTTGTTTGGGCACCCTGTAAGAGGACCCCTGTGTCTTGTGAAGGAAGGATGGGAGTTACCTCTCAAAAAGCCTAAACAGGACATAGTGGACTATGTACTTGGTCTCCGCTCCAGGATGGCAGAGTACATGGAGAAGGCATCCAAAAACCTTGAGGCTAGCCAAGAATTACAAAAAGCTTGGCATGACCAAAAGGCTGTCCTTGTTGAATTTCAGCCTGGACAGAAGGTATGGGTGTTGGAGCCAGTGGCCCCAGCAGCACTCCAAGACAAGTGGTCTGGACCCCATACAATTCTGGAAAAGAAGGGAGAGGTTACCTACTTGGTGGACCTAGGAACTCCCAGGAGCCCCCACAGGGTGCTCCATGTGAACAGATTGAAGGCATATGTCAGCAGGGCAGACATGGGCTTGCTCATGGCTACAGATGAGGGACAGGAGGAAGAGAGTGACCCTCTCCCAGACCTGCTCACTCAGAACCCTGAGGATGGCTCAGTTGATGGTGTGGCCTTAGGTGGCAGCCTCACTGAACATCAGCAACATGACTGCAGACAAGTTCTACAGGCATACAGGCATATGTTCTCATTGACACCCAGTCAGACTAACTGGTGTACACATGTGGTGGACACTGGTGACAGTCTTCCTGTAAAAAGCAAAATTTACAGGCAACCTGACCACGTCAGGGACTGTATAAAGACTGAGGTGCAAAAGATGCTGGAATTAGGTGTCATTGAGCCTTCAGAGAGCCCCTGGGCTAGCCCAGTGGTTCTGGTCCCCAAACCTCACACCAAAGATGGCAAGAGAGAGATGAGGTTCTGTGTGGATTACAGAGGACTCAATGCTGTCACCAGGACAGATGCACACCCTATTCCAAGGGCAGATGAGCTCATTGACAAGTTGGCTTCTGCCAAATATTTGAGCACATTTGACTTAACAGCTGGCTACTGGCAAATCAGGTTAGCTGAGGAGTCTAAAGCCAAGACAGCATTTTCTACCCCTAGTGGGCATTATCAGTTTGTGGTGATGCCCTTTGGTTTGAAAAATGCACCTGCCACCTTCCAAAGGTTGGTGAACCAAGTCCTCACTGGGTTGGATGACTTTTGTGCAGCTTATCTGGACGATATTGCTGTCTTTAGCTCCACCTGGGAGGATCACCTGATCCACCTGAAGGAAGTGCTTGAGGCTCTGCAGAAGGCAGGCCTCACTATCAAGGCAACAAAGTGCCAGATAGGGCAGAGCAAGGTTGTATACCTGGGCCACCTTGTAGGTGGAGGCCAAGTTCAACCACTGGAGAGTAAGATCCAGACCATCAAGGACTGGTCCCCTCCAACTACCCAGACTCAGGTCAGAGCTTTCTTGGGCCTGACTGGGTACTACAGGAAGTTTGTTAAGAACTATGGGTCCATTGTGACTCCTCTTAATGATCTGACATCCAAGAAGATGCCCAAAAAGGTTCAGTGGACAGAAATCTGTCAAAAGGCATTTGATGACCTGAAGAAGGCCATGTGCTCTGCACCTATCCTGAAGAGTCCTGACTACTCAAGAGAGTTCATTGTCCAAACAGATGCTTCTGAGTTGGGAGTGGGAGCAGTGCTTTCACAGCTTAATGTAGATGGCCAGGACCAGCCCATTGCTTTCATTAGCAGAAGGCTGACCCCCAGAGAGAAACGTTGGTCAGCTATAGAGAGGGAGGCCTTTGCTGTGGTGTGGGCCCTGAAGAAGTTGAGACCATACTTATTTGGCACTCACTTCAAGATTCAGACCGACCATAAGCCCCTCCTATGGCTTAATCAGATGAAGGGTGAAAACCCCAAACTACTCAGGTGGTCCATTTCCCTACAGGGGATGGACTTTACAGTGGAGCACCGCCCAGGGACTGACCATGGCAACGCAGATGGTCTCTCCAGGTACTTCCACTTAGAACATGAAGACACAACTGGTCAAGGTTAGTCTAATGTCCCTGCGTTTGGGGGGGGGTTATGTAGGAGAGTAGGGTCTGCTATCCTATGGTCACCCCAAATTTTTGCTTTTTGCTTCACTGGTTTCTGACTTAATGTGGCTGTGGGCCTGCTAATCAGACCCACAGCCTGCTGTTCTCTCTCTAAATTACTGCCAATGCACTCTAGGTGCATTACGAATTGGAACTGGTTCACCTTATGAGCCCCTGTAATAGTGCACCCTAGGTGCTCAGGGCATAGGTGTATCCAAGGCCTACCAGGGGCTGCAGCACGTATTGTGCCACCCCTGGCCTGGCCTCCATATTTGACACAACTGGCTGATCACTCAGCTGGGGTAAGTCGGTGTAACCACCTCTTACTTAGGTACAGTATGTCTGTGCCTAACCCTAAACTGGACACATATGTTCCTATCAGCCACTCCTATGGAAGGCCTCATCAATCCTGGAGGCAGAGTGCTTGGAAATATGTGAGATGGTGCTCTGGCATGAGCTGAGCCTGTCTGCAGCTGTCGGGAACCACTCCCTAAGCTGTTCCGGGATATTGCCATACCATATACTCTTAAGTGCATTATAATCCTCGCGGTTAAATGCTATCTTTGGTTTGGCTTTATCAAAACATGTCGAGTAAGGTGTCATACGAATTGGAATACTATCCCCTCGCCAATTCTGGCGACGGGGATAGCATTCCACCCTTCTAGAGGGATACGACATGTGTGTAACCCTAACCCCGGTTAAAGTTAAACAGAGCCTCAGCTTCACAAAATGGACGCTGCCACCACAGACACAAGTCTGGCCTCCTGCTGCTGACCGAAACTCGGCAGATGGTGGCCTGGACAAAGGGTTTCCTGCCTTGGGAGGTGCGAGCACCACCCCAGACAGGATTTTGTGTATTGGGTAGGACAGGGCTGAATAGAATCAGACATGCCCGGGGCACACAAGGTGTCCCCGTGCATAGGCCAGCCCAAACCGGTTCTGGGGCCTTCCAGCCCCAGTCCTGGCGCGGAGCTGGACAAAGGAAAGGGGGTGTAACCGCCCCCCTTCCTGGTTCCTCCCAGAGGAGGGACCTAGTAGGTGATCCACCCCCTAGATTGGAATAAGAGGGGGAGCAGTGCCATTGCACAGCAGATCATCCCGAAATCAACTTAAAACTAAGAAGAAGACTGGACTTCGACATTCTGCTGCACAGAAGACTGAAGAAGAATCTCCCTTGTGGCCAAGGAGTGACCACCCTGTGAACACAGGCACCAACCAGCAACTCGACGTCTGCTTTGCCGCCGCCTCCCGCCGGAGCCCGAGCCCAGAGCCCGACAAGAACCAGATTCCCAGACCTCTCAGAGCCCGATCCACAGTCCCTGCAAAGAAGGGACCCGTGGAGGCACCGAGTGACGTGGGACCGGACCTCTTGGAAGACACTCGAAAAGCTGACTGCGCAGCTTCTGAGGCATCCTCGACGTTGTGCTTTGGGGACTGAGAACCCCCACCACCGAGCAGCCCTTGCACCGAAGATCAGCCCCCCAGCATCTCCACGATCTGCGTGGGGCCCTTTTGCACTGTGCCACTCGACGCGCCATCCCGGCCACTAGCCACGCGGCCAGCGGCCATCTTGGCGACGAACCCGAAGATTTAAACAGCAGGTCTGGTTGCTCCAGACCTACCCAAGCTCCTGTGAAAAGGAGCACCCGCTCTGACCTTGCTGGTCCGAGTGAACAGCATCTTTCAACTTCTGCGTGGCTTGCATTTGCCAAGGCCTGTTTGCTCCGATCAGGTCGCCGACACCGCCAACAGCGAGAAGCCTACGTGGGACAGCTCGTGACCGACTCCTGGACGTCCTCGACCCCGGGTATCCACGTGGCTGCAGAAAGAAGCTACCCGACAACGCCTGTTTGCACCCGACATCACCTGGTTCCACTCTGGTTCCACGGCAGTCACTGGCTAGTGACTTTGAACACTGTCCCCTCTGCTTTCAGGTCTTCACATCTACAGATCCACCCTTGGATCCACCGGAACTCTTCTCATCGAGCCGCCTGCAGCATCTCCTGCTCCAAGCACCATCGACCAGCGTGACGAAACCCGACACATCTTCGACCCTGTGCACCCGCTTCCTGTGGGTGAGGTAACTCAGCTCCGCCGGTGCTCCTGCACTGGTACACATCCCAAGGGCCTGTGTTTTAAGTTTCAGCTCCGTAGGTCACTCGGAAGGTTCCTAACTTTCTAACTTTGTGCTTTTTACGCACCATAGACTTTGTATTGAGAAGTGCGTGCACTTTGGACACTGCACCCGAGTCCCGTGGGCCTTTCCCGACTTAGCTAACTCCAGTCTCGAATAGCTCCAGCGATTCCCAAGGCCCTAGGCCTCTTCACTTTCCTCCTGGTATCTCTTATACCACTTATTTAGTATATGGTTTAGGTGGCCCCTAGGGCTCATCCATATTGTGCAACTTTTGTGTATTTTAAACTGTCTTGTGATTTAACGCTTGTGCTTCTGTGCTCATAAAGAGTCCAGGGGATTTTAATAGTTAATAAATCAATATATATTTTCAATATATATCTGTGTGGTGTCCCTTTCATTTGGTATTCAAGGGGGTTGTGTATGGTATAACAGCTGGCTTCACATGCCTTTCAGAGTTTAGCCTAAGACTGCTTTGTCCACGTTACCACTAGGATAACTGGTCTACAAGGTTGAATTACAACCATCATCATAAGGGTTGCTTGGCATGGTACAAAGTGATCACTAGAACTAGTGAGCATTATATACCAGGCCAACTTCTCACACCACACCACTGGAGTCAAGCTATCCTGGCTGAAGACGGCTGATAACCAGAAGCAGGTCCTAGGATGCTTGATTCTGGTCCAGGGAAGACATGGCTTGGCAGTTCGGGCTGGACTGTTCCCATGAGGCACAGGGTCAAGGCTGATTTGCATATGGCCATGTCTGAACTGGGGTGGTGTGGAGTGCAAAAAAACGATGGATTTAGGCCCAGATCTCTGTACTGGGGTTAATGTATGACATTTTTCTGCATTCTGTCCCTCAATTGTTGTTTTTGCATTTGTCACCCCGAGTGGGACGGGTATGCTCAGACATGAGTCCCGTGCTTTCCACACCACTGGAGTCAAGCTATCCTGGCTGAAGACGGCTGATAACCAGAAGCAGGTCCTAGGATGCTTGATTCTGGTTCAGGGAAGACATGGCTTGGCAGTTCGGGCTGGACTGTTCCCATGAGGCACAGGGTCAAGGCTAATTTTCATATGGCCTTGTCTGAACTGGGGTGGTGTGGAGTGCAAAAAAACGATGGATTTAGGCCCAGATCTCTGTACTGGGGTGATTGTATGACCTTGTTCTGCATTCTGTCCATCAATTGTTGTTTTTGCATTTGTCACCCCGAGTGGGACGGGTATGCTCAGACGTGAGTCTCGTGCTTTCCATACCGCTAGAGTCAAGCTATCCTGGCTGAAGACGGCTGATAGCCAGAAACCGGTCCTAGGATGCTTGATTCCGGTCCAGGGAAGACATGGCTTGGCAGTTCGGGCTGGACTGTTCCCATGAGGCACAGGGTCAAGGCTGATTTGCATATGGCCAAGTCTGAACAGGGGTGGTGTGGAGTGCAAATAAACAATGGATTTAGGCCCAGGTCTCTGTACTGGGGTGAATGTATGACATTGTTCTGCATTCTGTCCATCAATTGTTGTTTTTGCATTTGTCACCCTGAGTGGGACCGGAATGCTCAGACGTGAGTCCCGTGCTTTCCACATCACTGGAGTCAAGCTATCCTGGCTGAAGACGGCTGATAGCCAGAAACGGGTCCTAGGATGCTTGATTCCGGTCCAGGGAAGACATGGCTTGGCAGTTCTGGCTGGACTGTTCCCATGAGGCACAGGGTCAAGGCTGATTTGCATATGGCCATGTCTGAACTGGGGTAGTGTGGAGTTCAAATAAACGATGGATTTAGGCCCAGATCTCTGTACTGGGGTGAATGTATGACATTGTTCTGCATTCTATCCATCAATTGTTGTTTTTGCATTTGTCACCCCGAGTGGGACGAGTATGCTCAGACGTGAGTCCCGTGCTTTCCACACCACTGGAGTAAAGCTATCCTGGCTGAAAACGGCTAATAGCCAGAAACGGGTCCTAGGATGCTTGATTCCGGTCTAGGGAAGACATGGCTTAGCAGTTCGGGCTAGACTGTTCCCATGAGGCACAGGGTCAAGGCTGATTTGCATATGGCCATGTCTGAACTGGGGTGGTGTGGAGTGCAAACAAACAATGGATATAGTCCCAGATCTCTGTACTGGGATGAATGTATGACATTGTTCTGCATTCTGTCCATCAATTGTTGTTTTTACATTTGTCACCCTGAGTGGGACGGGTATGCTCACACGTGAGTCCCGTGCTTTACACACCACTGGAGTCAAGCTATCCTGGCTGAAGGCGGCTGATAGCCAGAAACCGGTCCTAGGATGCTTGATACCGGTCCAAGGACTACATGGCTTGGCAGTTTGCACTGGACTGTTCCCATGAGACACAGGGTCAGGCTGATTTACATATGGCAATGTCTGAGCGCCAAGAAACCTATGGTGATAGTGCGCGTTACAAATGATTTTAACGTAACGTTAACGTGAAATGGGGTGGTGTGGAGTGCAAACAAACAATGGATATAGTCCCAGATCTCTGTACTGGGATGAATGTATGACATTGTTCTGCATACTGTCCATCAATTGTTGTTTTTACATTTGTCACCCCGAATGGGACGGGTATGCTCAGACGTGAGTCCCGTGCTTTCCACACCACTAGAGTCAAGCTATCCTGGCTGAAGACGGCTGATAGCCAGAAACCGGTCCTAGGATGCTTGATTCCGGTCCAGGGAATACATGTCTTGGCAGTTCGGGCTGGACTGTTCCCATGAGGCACAGGGCAAGGCTGATTTGCATATGGACATGTCTTAACTGGGGTGGTGTGGAGTGCAAAAAGACGATGGATTAAGGCCCAGATCTCTGTACTGGGGTTAATGTATGACATTTTTCTGCATTCTGTCCATCAATTGTTGTTTTTGCATTTGTCACCCCGAGTGGGACGGGTATGCTCAGACGTGAGTCCTGTGCTTTCCACACCGCTGGAGTCAAGCTATCCTGGCTGAAGACGGCTGATAGCCAGAAACCGGTCCTAGGATGCTTGATTCCGGTCCAGGGAAGACATGGCTTGGCAGTTCGGGCTGGACTGTTCCCATGAGGCACGGGGTCAAAGCTGATTTGCATATGGACATGTCTTAACTGGGGTGGTGTGGAGTGCAAAAAAACGATTGATTTAGGCCCAGATCTCTGTACTGGGGTGAATGTATGACATTGTTCTGCATTCTGTCCATCAATTGTTGTTTTTGCATTTGTCACCCCGAATGGGACGGGTATGCTCAGACGTGAGACCCGTGGTTTCCACACCACTGGAGTCAAGCTATCCTGGCTGAAGACGGCTGATAACCAGAAACCGGTCCTAGGATGCTTGATTGCGGTCCAGGGAAGACATGGCTTGGCAGTTCGGGCTGGATTGTTCCAACGAGGCACAGGGTCAAGGCTGATTTGCATATGGCCATGTCTGAACTGGGGTGGTGTGGAGTGCAAAAAAACGATGGATTTAGGCCCAGATCTCTGTACTGGGTTTAATGTATGACATTTTTCTGCATTCTGTCCATCAATTGTTGTTTTTGCATTTGTCACCCCGAGTGGGACGGGTATGCTCTGACGTGAGTCCCGTGCTTTCCACACCACTGGAGTCAAGCTATCCTGGCTGAAGACGGCTGATAACCAGAAGCAGGTCCTAGGATGCTTGATTCTGGTCCAGGGAAGACATGGCTTGGCAGTTCGGGCTGGACTGTTCCCATGAGGCACAGGGTCAAGGCTGATTTGCATATGGCCATGTCTGAACTGGGGTGGTGTGGAGTGCAAAAAAACGATGGATTTAGGCCCAGATCTCTGTACTGGGGTTAATGTATGACATTTTTCTGCATTCTGTCCCTCAATTGTTGTTTTTGCATTTGTCACCCCGAGTGGGACGGGTATGCTCAGACATGAGTCCCGTGCTTTCCACACCACTGGAGTCAAGCTATCCTGGCTGAAGATGGCTGATAGCCAGAAACCGGTCCTAGGATGCTTGATTCTGGTCCAGGGAAGACATGACTTGGCAGTTTGGGCTGGACTGTTCCCATGAGGCACAGGGTCAAGGCTAATTTTCATATGGCCTTGTCTGAACTGGGGTGGTGTGGAGTGCAAAAAAACGATGGATTTAGGCCCAGATCTCTGTACTGGGGTGATTGTATGACATTGTTCTGCATTCTGTCCATCAATTGTTGTTTTTGCATTTGTCACCCCGAGTGGGACGGGTATGCTCAGACGTGAGTCTCGTGCTTTCCATACCGCTAGAGTCAAGCTATCCTGGCTGAAGACGGCTGATAGCCAGAAACCGGTCTAGGATGCTTGATTCCGGTCCAGGGAAGACATGGCTTGGCAGTTCGGACTGGACTGTTCCCATGAGGCACAGGGTCAAGGCTGATTTGCATATGGCCAAGTCTGAACAGGGGTGGTGTGGAGTGCAAATAAACCATGGATTTAGGCCCAGGTCTCTGTACTGGGGTGAATGTATGACATTGTTCTGCATTCTGTCCATCAATTGTTGTTTTTGCATTTGTCACCCTGAGTGGGACCGGAATGCTCAGACGTGAGTCCCGTGCTTTCCACATCACTGGAGTCAAGCTATCCTGGCTGAAGACGGCTGATAGCCAGAAACGGGTCCTAGGATGCTTGATTCCGGTCCAGGGAAGACATGGCTTGGCAGTTCTGGCTGGACTGTTCCCATGAGGCACAGGGTCAAGGCTGATTTGCATATGGCCATGTCTGAACTGGGGTAGTGTGGAGTTCAAATAAACGATGGATTTAGGCCCAGATCTCTGTACTGGGGTGAATGTATGACATTGTTCTGCATTCTATCCATCAATTGTTGTTTTTGCATTTGTCACCCCGAGTGGGACGAGTATGCTCAGACGTGAGTCCCGTGCTTTCCACACCACTGGAGTAAAGCTATCCTGGCTGAAAACGGCTAATAGCCAGAAACGGGTCCTAGGATGCTTGATTCCGGTCTATGGAAGACATGGCTTAGCAGTTCGGGCTAGACTGTTCCCATGAGGCACAGGGTCAAGGCTGATTTGCATATGGCCATGTCTGAACTGGGGTGGTGTGGAGTGCAAACAAACAATGGATATAGTCCCAGATCTCTGTACTGGGATGAATGTATGACATTGTTCTGCATTCTGTCCATCAATTGTTGTTTTTACATTTGTCACCCTGAGTGGGACGGGTATGCTCACACGTGAGTCCCGTGCTTTACACACCACTGGAGTCAAGCTATCCTGGCTGAAGGCGGCTGATAGCCAGAAACCGGTTCTAGGATGCTTGATACCGGTCCAAGGACTACATGGCTTGGCAGTTTGCACTGGACTGTTCCCATGAGACACAGGGTCAGGCTGATTTACATATGGCAATGTCTGAGCGCCAAGAAACCTATGGTGATAGTGCGCGTTACAAATGATTTTAACGTAACGTTAACGTGAAATGGGGTGGTGTGGAGTGCAAACAAACAATGGATATAGTCCCAGATCTCTGTACTGGGATGAATGTATGACATTGTTCTGCATACTGTCCATCAATTGTTGTTTTTACATTTGTCACCCCGAATGGGACGGGTATGCTCAGACGTGAGTCCCGTGCTTTCCACACCACTGGAGTCAAGCTATCCTGGCTGAAGATGGCTGATAGCCAGAAACCGGTCCTAGGATGCTTGATTCCGGTCCAGGGAAGACATGGCTTGGCAGTTCGGGCTGGACTGTTCCCTTGAGGCTCAGGGTCAAGGCTGAATTTTATATGGCCATGTCTGAACTGGGGTGGTGTGGGGTGCAAAAAAATGATGGATTTAGGCCCAGATCTCTGTACTGGGGTGATTGTATGACATTGTTCTGCATTCTGTCCATCAATCGTTGTTTTTCCATTTGTCACCCTGAGTGGGATGGGTATGCTCAGACGTGAGTTCTGTGATTTTCCACACCACTGGAGTCAAGCTAGGATGCTTGATTCAGGTCCATGGAATACATGGCTTGGCAGTTCCGGCTGGACTGTTCCCATGAGGCACAGGGTCAAGGCTGAATTGCATATGGCCATGTCTGAACTGGGGTGGTGTGGAGTGAAAAAAAAACGATGGATTTAGGCCCAGATCTCTGTACTGGGGTGAATGTATGCCATTGTTCTGCATTCTGTCCATCAATTGTAGTTTTTGCTTTTGTCACCCCGAGTGGGACGGGTATGCTCAGACATGAGTCCCGTGCTTTACACACCACTGGAGTCAAGCTATCCTGGCTGAAGATGGCTGATAGCCAGAACCCGGTCCTAGGATGCTTGATTCCGGTCCAGGGAAGACATGGCTTGGCAGTTCGGGCTGGACTGTTCCCATGAGGCACAGGGTCAAAGGCTGATTTGCATATGGACATGTCTTAACTGGGGTGGTGTGGAGTGCAAAAAAATGATGGATTTAGGCCCAGATGTCTGTACTGGGGTGAATGTATGACATTGTTCTGTGGTCTGTCCATCAATTGTTGTTTATGCATTTGTCACCCTGAATGGGACGGGTGTGCTCAGACGTGAGACCTGTGGTTTCCACACCACTGGAGTCAAGGTATCCTTGCTGAAGAAGGCTGATAACCAGAAACCGGTCCTAGGATGCTTGATTCTGGTCCAGGGAAGACATGGCTTGGCAGTTCGGGCTGGACTGTTCCCATGAGGCACAGGGTCAAGGCTGATTTGCATATGGCCATGTCTGAACAGGGGTGGTGTGGAGTGCAAAAAGACGATGGATTTAGGCCCAGATCTCTGTACTGGGGTTAATGTATGACATTTTTCTGCATTCTGTCCATCAATTGTTGTTTTTGCATTTGTCACCCCGAGTGGGACGGGTATGCACAGACGTGAGTCCCGTGCTTTCCACACCGCTGGAGTCAAGCTATCCTGGCTGAAGACGGCTGATAGCCAGAAACCGGTCCTAGGATGCTTGATTCCGGTCCAGGGAAGACATGGCTTGGCAGTTCGGGCTGGACTGTTCCCATGAGGCACGGGGTCAAAGCTGATTTGCATATGGACATGTCTTAACTGGGGTGGTGTGGAGTGCAAAAAAACGATTGATTTAGGCCCAGATCTCTGTACTGGGGTGAATGTATGACATTGTTCTGCATTCTGTCCATCAATTGTTGTTTTTGCATTTGTCACCCCGAATGGGACGGGTATGCTCAGACGTGAGACCCGTGGTTTCCACACCACTGGAGTCAAGCTATCCTGGCTGAAGACGGCTGATAACCAGAAACCGGTCCTAGGATGCTTGATTGCGGTCCAGGGAAGACATGGCTTGGCAGTTCGGGCTGGATTGTTCCAACGAGGCACAGGGTCAAGGCTGATTTGCATATGGCCATGTCTGAACTGGGGTGGTGTGGAGTGCAAAAAAACGATGGATTTAGGCCCAGATCTCTGTACTGGGTTTAATGTATGACATTTTTCTGCATTCTGTCCATCAATTGTTGTTTTTGCATTTGTCACCCCGAGTGGGACGGGTATGCTCTGACGTGAGTCCCGTGCTTTCCACACCACTGGAGTCAAGCTATCCTGGCTGAAGACGGCTGATAACCAGAAGCAGGTCCTAGGATGCTTGATTCTGGTCCAGGGAAGACATGGCTTGGCAGTTCGGGCTGGACTGTTCCCATGAGGCACAGGGTCAAGGCTGATTTGCATATGGCCATGTCTGAACTGGGGTGGTGTGGAGTGCAAAAAAACGATGGATTTAGGCCCAGATCTCTGTACTGGGGTTAATGTATGACATTTTTCTGCATTCTGTCCCTCAATTGTTGTTTTTGCATTTGTCACCCCGAGTGGGACGGGTATGCTCAGACATGAGTCCCGTGCTTTCCACACCACTGGAGTCAAGCTATCCTGGCTGAAGATGGCTGATAGCCAGAAACCGGTCCTAGGATGCTTGATTCTGGTCCAGGGAAGACATGACTTGGCAGTTTGGGCTGGACTGTTCCCATGAGGCACAGGGTCAAGGCTAATTTTCATATGGCCTTGTCTGAACTGGGGTGGTGTGGAGTGCAAAAAAACGATGGATTTAGGCCCAGATCTCTGTACTGGGGTGATTGTATGACATTGTTCTGCATTCTGTCCATCAATTGTTGTTTTTGCATTTGTCACCCCGAGTGGGACGGGTATGCTCAGACGTGAGTCTCGTGCTTTCCATACCGCTAGAGTCAAGCTATCCTGGCTGAAGACGGCTGATAGCCAGAAACCGGTCTAGGATGCTTGATTCCGGTCCAGGGAAGACATGGCTTGGCAGTTCGGACTGGACTGTTCCCATGAGGCACAGGGTCAAGGCTGATTTGCATATGGCCAAGTCTGAACAGGGGTGGTGTGGAGTGCAAATAAACCATGGATTTAGGCCCAGGTCTCTGTACTGGGGTGAATGTATGACATTGTTCTGCATTCTGTCCATCAATTGTTGTTTTTGCATTTGTCACCCTGAGTGGGACCGGAATGCTCAGACGTGAGTCCCGTGCTTTCCACATCACTGGAGTCAAGCTATCCTGGCTGAAGACGGCTGATAGCCAGAAACGGGTCCTAGGATGCTTGATTCCGGTCCAGGGAAGACATGGCTTGGCAGTTCTGGCTGGACTGTTCCCATGAGGCACAGGGTCAAGGCTGATTTGCATATGGCCATGTCTGAACTGGGGTAGTGTGGAGTTCAAATAAACGATGGATTTAGGCCCAGATCTCTGTACTGGGGTGAATGTATGACATTGTTCTGCATTCTATCCATCAATTGTTGTTTTTGCATTTGTCACCCCGAGTGGGACGAGTATGCTCAGACGTGAGTCCCGTGCTTTCCACACCACTGGAGTAAAGCTATCCTGGCTGAAAACGGCTAATAGCCAGAAACGGGTCCTAGGATGCTTGATTCCGGTCTATGGAAGACATGGCTTAGCAGTTCGGGCTAGACTGTTCCCATGAGGCACAGGGTCAAGGCTGATTTGCATATGGCCATGTCTGAACTGGGGTGGTGTGGAGTGCAAACAAACAATGGATATAGTCCCAGATCTCTGTACTGGGATGAATGTATGACATTGTTCTGCATTCTGTCCATCAATTGTTGTTTTTACATTTGTCACCCTGAGTGGGACGGGTATGCTCACACGTGAGTCCCGTGCTTTACACACCACTGGAGTCAAGCTATCCTGGCTGAAGGCGGCTGATAGCCAGAAACCGGTTCTAGGATGCTTGATACCGGTCCAAGGACTACATGGCTTGGCAGTTTGCACTGGACTGTTCCCATGAGACACAGGGTCAGGCTGATTTACATATGGCAATGTCTGAGCGCCAAGAAACCTATGGTGATAGTGCGCGTTACAAATGATTTTAACGTAACGTTAACGTGAAATGGGGTGGTGTGGAGTGCAAACAAACAATGGATATAGTCCCAGATCTCTGTACTGGGATGAATGTATGACATTGTTCTGCATACTGTCCATCAATTGTTGTTTTTACATTTGTCACCCCGAATGGGACGGGTATGCTCAGACGTGAGTCCCGTGCTTTCCACACCACTGGAGTCAAGCTATCCTGGCTGAAGATGGCTGATAGCCAGAAACCGGTCCTAGGATGCTTGATTCCGGTCCAGGGAAGACATGGCTTGGCAGTTCGGGCTGGACTGTTCCCTTGAGGCTCAGGGTCAAGGCTGAATTTTATATGGCCATGTCTGAACTGGGGTGGTGTGGGGTGCAAAAAAATGATGGATTTAGGCCCAGATCTCTGTACTGGGGTGATTGTATGACATTGTTCTGCATTCTGTCCATCAATCGTTGTTTTTCCATTTGTCACCCTGAGTGGGATGGGTATGCTCAGACGTGAGTTCTGTGATTTTCCACACCACTGGAGTCAAGCTATCCTGGCTGAAGACGGCTGATAGCCAGAAACTTGTCCTAGGATGCTTGATTCAGGTCCATGGAATACATGGCTTGGCAGTTCCGGCTGGACTGTTCCCATGAGGCACAGGGTCAAGGCTGAATTGCATATGGCCATGTCTGAACTGGGGTGGTGTGGAGTGAAAAAAAAACGATGGATTTAGGCCCAGATCTCTGTACTGGGGTGAATGTATGCCATTGTTCTGCATTCTGTCCATCAATTGTAGTTTTTGCATTTGTCACCCCGAGTTGGACGGGTATGCTCAGACGTGAGTCCCGTGCTTTCCACACCACTGGAGTCAAGCTATCCTGGCTGAAGACAGCTGATAGCCAGAAACCGGTCCTAGGATGCTTGATTCCGGTCCAGGGAACACATTGCTTGGTAGTTCGTGCTGGACTGTTCCCATGAGGCACAGGGTTAAGGCTTATTTGCATATGGCCATGTCTGAACTGGGGTGGTGTGGAGTGCAAACCAACGATGGATTTATGCCCAGATCTCTGTACTGGGGTGAATGTATGACATTGTTCTGCATTCTGTCCATCAATTGTTGTTTTTGCTTTTGTCACCCCGAGTGGGACGGGTATGCTCAGACATGAGTCCCGTGCTTTACACACCACTGGAGTCAAGCTATCCTGGCTGAAGATGGCTGATAGCCAGAACCCGGTCCTAGGATGCTTGATTCCGGTCCAGGGAAGACATGGCTTGGCAGTTCGGGCTGGACTGTTCCCATGAGGCACAGGGTCAAAGGCTGATTTGCATATGGACATGTCTTAACTGGGGTGGTGTGGAGTGCAAAAAAATGATGGATTTAGGCCCAGATGTCTGTACTGGGGTGAATGTATGACATTGTTCTGTGGTCTGTCCATCAATTGTTGTTTATGCATTTGTCACCCTGAATGGGACGGGTGTGCTCAGACGTGAGACCTGTGGTTTCCACACCACTGGAGTCAAGGTATCCTTGCTGAAGAAGGCTGATAACCAGAAACCGGTCCTAGGATGCTTGATTCTGGTCCAGGGAAGACATGGCTTGGCAGTTCGGGCTGGACTGTTCCCATGAGGCACAGGGTCAAGGCTGATTTGCATATGGCCATGTCTGAACAGGGGTGGTGTGGAGTGCAAAAAGACGATGGATTTAGGCCCAGATCTCTGTACTGGGGTTAATGTATGACATTTTTCTGCATTCTGTCCATCAATTGTTGTTTTTGCATTTGTCACCCCGAGTGGGACGGGTATGCACAGACGTGAGTCCCGTGCTTTCCACACCGCTGGAGTCAAGCTATCCTGGCTGAAGACGGCTGATAGCCAGAAACCGGTCCTAGGATGCTTGATTCCGGTCCAGGGAAGACATGGCTTGGCAGTTCGGGCTGGACT
Organism: Lissotriton vulgaris; assembly: GCF_964263255.1. Taxonomy (NCBI): domain Eukaryota; kingdom Metazoa; phylum Chordata; class Amphibia; order Caudata; family Salamandridae; genus Lissotriton; species Lissotriton vulgaris. Next base: position 311,994,426 of record NC_141687.1, read on the forward strand.
GTTCCCATGAGGCACAGGGTCAAAGCTGATTTGCATATGGACATGTCTTAACTGGGGTGGTGTGGAGTGCAAAAAAACGATTGATTTAGGCCCAGATCTCTGTACTGGGGTGAATGTATGACGTTGTTCTGCATTGTGTCCATCAATTGTTGTTTTTGCATTTGTCACCCCAAATGGGACGGGTATGCTCAGACGTGAGACCCGTGGTTTCCACACCACTGGAGTCAAGCTATCCTGGCTGAAGACGGCTGATAACCAGAAAACGGTCCTAGGATGCTTGATTGCGGTCCAGGGAAGACATGGCTTGGCAGTTTGGGCTGGATTGTTCCAACGAGGCACAGGGTCAAACTGAATTGCATATGGCCATGTCTGAACTGGGGTGGTGTGGAGTGCAAAAAAACGATGGATTTAGGCCCAGATCTCAGTACTGAGTTTAAAGTATGACATTTTTCTGCATTCTGTCCATCAATTGTTGTTTTTGCATTTGTCACCCCAAGTGGGACGGGTATGCTCAGACGTGAGTCCCGTGCTTTCCACACCACTGGAGTCAAGCTATCCTGGCTGAAGACGGCTGATTGCCAGTAACCGATCCTAGGATGCTTGATTCCGGTCCAGGGATGACATGGCTTGGCAGTTCGGGCTGGACTGTTTCCTTGAGGCACAGGGTCAAGGCTGATTTGCATATGGACATGTCTTAACTGGGGTGGTGTGGAGTGCAAAAAAACGATGGATTTAGGCCCAGATCTCTGTACTGGGGGAATGTATGACATTGTTCTGCATTCTGTCCATCAATTGTTGTTTTTGCATTTGTCACCCCGATTGGGACGGGTATGCTCAGAAGTGAGTCCTGTGCTTTACACACCACTGGAGTCAAGCTATCCTGGCTGAAGACGGCTGATAGCCAGAAACCGGTCCTAGGATGCTTGATTCCGGTCCAGGGAAGACATGGCTTGGCAGTTCTGGCTGGACTGTTCCCATGAGGCACATGGTCAAGGCTGATTTGCATATGGCCATGTCTGAACTGGGGTAGTGTGGAGTTCAAATAAACGATGGATTTAGGCCCAGATCTCTGTACTGGGGTGAATGTATGACATTGTTCTGCATTCTATCCATCAATTGTTGTTTTTGCATTTGTCACCCCGAGTGGGACGAGTATGCTCAGACGTGAGTCCCGTGCTTTCCACACCACTGGAGTAAAGCTATCCTGGCTGAAAACGGCTAATAGCCAGAAACGGGTTCTAGGATGCTTGATTCCGGTCTAGGGAAGACATGGCTTAGCAGTTCGGGCTAGACTGTTCCCATGAGGCACAGGGTCAAGGCTGATTTGCATATGGCCATGTCTGAACTGGGGTGGTGTGGAGTGCAAACAAACAATGGATATAGTCCCAGATCTCTGTACTGGGATGAATGTATGACATTGTTCTGCATTCTGTCCATCAATTGTTGTTTTTACATTTGTCACCCTGAGTGGGACGGGTATGCTCACACGTGAGTCCCGTGCTTTACACACCACTGGAGTCAAGCTATCCTGGCTGAAGGCGGCTGATAGCCAGAAACCGGTCCTAGGATGCTTGATACCGGTCCAAGGACTACATGGCTTGGCAGTTTGCACTGGACTGTTCCCATGAGACACAGGGTCAGGCTGATTTACATATGGCAATGTCTGAGCGCCAAGAAACCTATGGTGATAGTGCGCGTTACAAATGATTTTAACGTAACGTTAACGTGAAATGGGGTGGTGTGGAGTGCAAACAAACAATGGATATAGTCCCAGATCTCTGTACTGGGATGAATGTATGACATTGTTCTGCATACTGTCCATCAATTGTTGTTTTTACATTTGTCACCCCGAATGGGACGGGTATGCTCAGACGTGAGTCCCGTGCTTTCCACACCACTGGAGTCAAGCTATCCTGGCTGAAGATGGCTGATAGCCAGAAACCGGTCCTAGGATGCTTGATTCCGGTCCAGGGAAGACATGGCTTGGCAGTTCGGGCTGACTGTTCCCTTGAGGCTCAGGGTCAAGGCTGAATTTTATATGGCCATGTCTGAACTGGTGTGGTGTGGGGTGCAAACAAATGATGGATTTAGGCCCAGATCTCTGTACTGGGGTGATTGTATGACATTGTTCTGCATTCTGTCCATCAATCGTTGTTTTTCCATTTGTCACCCTGAGTGGGATGGGTATGCTCAGACGTGAGTTCTGTGATTTTCCACACCACTGGAGTCAAGCTATCCTGGCTGAAGACGGCTGATAGCCAGAAACTTGTCCTAGGATGCTTGATTCAGGTCCATGGAATACATGGCTTGGCAGTTCCGGCTGGACTGTTCCCATGAGGCACAGGGTCAAGGCTGAATTGCATATGGCCATGTCTGAACTGGGGTGGTGTGGAGTGAAAAAAAAACGATGGATTTAGGCCCAGATCTCTGTACTGGGGTGAATGTATGCCATTGTTCTGCATTCTGTCCATCAATTGTAGTTTTTGCATTTGTCACCCCGAGTTGGACGGGTATGCTCAGACGTGAGTCCCGTGCTTTCCACACCACTGGAGTCAAGCTATCCTGGCTGAAGACAGCTGATAGCCAGAAACCGGTCCTAGGATGCTTGATTCCGGTCCAGGGAACACATTGCTTGGTAGTTCGTGCTGGACTGTTCCCATGAGGCACAGGGTTAAGGCTGATTTGCATATGGCCATGTCTGAACTGGGGTGGTGTGGAGTGCAAAAAAATGATGGATTTAGGCCCAGATGTCTGTACTGGGGTGAATGTATGACATTGTTCTGTGGTCTGTCCATCAATTGTTGTTTATGCATTTGTCACCCTGAATGGGACGGGTGTGCTCAGACGTGAGACCTGTGGTTTCCACACCACTGGAGTCAAGGTATCCTTGCTGAAGAAGGCTGATAACCAGAAACCGGTCCTAGGATGCTTGATTCTGGTCCAGGGAAGACATGGCTTGGCAGTTCGGGCTGGACTGTTCCCATGAGGCACAGGGTCAAGGCTGATTTGCATATGGCCATGTCTGAACAGGGGTGGTGTGGAGTGCAAAAAGACGATGGATTTAGGCCCAGATCTCTGTACTGGGGTTAATGTATGACATTTTTCTGCATTCTGTCCATCAATTGTTGTTTTTGCATTTGTCACCCCGAGTGGGACGGGTATGCACAGACGTGAGTCCCGTGCTTTCCACACCGCTGGAGTCAAGCTATCCTGGCTGAAGACGGCTGATAGCCAGAAACCGGTCCTAGGATGCTTGATTCCGGTCCAGGGAAGACATGGCTTGGCAGTTCGGGCTGGACTGTTCCCATGAGGCACAGGGTCAAAGCTGATTTGCATATGGACATGTCTTAACTGGGGTGGTGTGGAGTGCAAAAAAACGATTGATTTAGGCCCAGATCTCTGTACTGGGGTGAATGTATGACGTTGTTCTGCATTGTGTCCATCAATTGTTGTTTTTGCATTTGTCACCCCGAATGGGTAGGGTATGCTCAGACGTGAGACCCGTGGTTTCCACACCACTGGAGTCAAGCTATCCTGGCTGAAGACGGCTGATAACCAGAAAACGGTCCTAGGATGCTTGATTCCGGTCCAGGGAAGACATGGCTTGGCAGTTCGGGCTGGATTGTTCCAACGAGGCACAGGGTCAAACTGAATTGCATATGGCCATGTCTGAACTGGGGTGGTGTGGAGTGCAAAAAAACAATGGATTTAGGCCCAGATCTCAGTACTGGGTTTAAAGTATGACATTTTTCTGCATTCTGTCCATCAATTGTTGTTTTTGCATTTGTCACCCCAAGTGGGACGGGTATGCTCAGACGTGAGTCCCGTGCTTTCCACACCACTGGAGTCAAGCTATCCTGGCTGAAGACGGCTGATAGCCAGTAACCGATCCTAGGATGCTTGATTCCGGTCCAGGGATGACATGGCTTGGCAGTTCGGGCTGGACTGTTTCCTTGAGGCACAGGGTCAAGGCTGATTTGCATATGGACATGTCTTAACTGGGGTGGTGTGGAGTGCAAAAAAACGATGGATTTAGGCCCAGATCTCTGTACTGGGGGAATGTATGACATTGTTCTGCATTCTGTCCATCAATTGTTGTTTTTGCATTTGTCACCCCGATTGGGACGGGTATGCTCAGAAGTGAGTCCTGTGCTTTACACACCACTGGAGTCAAGCTATCCTGGCTGAAGACGGCTGATAGCCTGAAACCGGTCCTATGATGCTTGATTCCGGTCCAGGGAAGACATGGCTTGGCAGTTCGGGCTTGACTGTTCCCATGAGGCACAGGGTCAATGCTGATTTGCATATGGACATGTCTTAACTGGGGTGATGTGGAGTCCAAAAAAACGATGGATTTAGGCCCGGATCTCTGTACTAGGGTGAATGTATGACATTGTTCTGCATTCTGTCCATCAATTGTTGTTTTTGCGTTTGTCACACTGAGTGGGACGGGAATGCTCAGACGTGAGTCCCATGCTTTCCACATCACTGGAGTCAAGCTATCCTGGCTGAAGACGGCTGATAGCCAGATACGGGCCCTAGGATGCTTGATTCCGGTCCAGGGAAGACATGGCTTGGCAGTTCTGGCTGGACTGTTCCCATGAGGCCCAGGGTCAAGGCTGATTTGCATATGGCCATGTCTGAACTTGGGTAGTGTGGAGTGCAAATAAACGATGGATTTAGGCCCAGATCTCTGTACTGGGGTGAATGTATGACATTGTTCTGCATTCTGTCCATCAATTGTTGTTTTTGCATTTGTCACCCCGAGTGGGACGAGTATGCTCAGACGTGAGTCCCGTGCTTTCCACACCACTGGAGTCAAGCTATCCTGGCTGAAAACGGCTAATAGCCAGAAACCGGTCCTAGGATGCTTGATTCCGGTCTAGGGAAGACATGGCTTAGCCGTTCGGGCTGGACTGTTCCCATGATGCACAGGGTCAAGGCTGAGTTGCAAATGGCGATGTCTGAACTGGGGTGGTGTGGAGTGCAAAAAAACGATGGATTTAGGCCCAGATCTCTGTTCTGGGGTGAATGTATGACATTGTTCTGCATACTGCCCATCAATTGTTGTTTTTGCATTTGTCACCCCGATTGGGACGGGTATGCTCAGAAGTGAGCCCCGTGCTTTACACACCACTGGAGTCAAGCTATCCTGGCTGAAGACGGCTGATAGCCAGAAACCGGTCCTAGGATGCTTGATACCGGTCCAGGGACTACATGGCTTGGCAGTTTGGACTGGACTGTTCCCATGAGGCACTGGGTCAAGGCTGAGTTGCATATGGCGATGTCTGAACTGGGGTGGTGTGGAGTGCAAAAAAACGATGGATTTAGGCCCAGATCTCTGTACTGGGGTGAATGTATGACATTGTTCTGCATACTGCCCATCAATTGTTGTTTTTGCATTTGTCACCCCGAGTGGGACGGTTATGCTCAGACGTGAGTCCTGTGCTTTCCACACCACTGGAGTCAAGCTATCCTGGCTGAAGACGGCTCATAGCCTGAAACCGGTCCTAGGATGCTTGATTCCGGTCCAGGGAAGACATTGCTTGGCAGTTCGGGCTGGACTGTTCCCTTGAGGCACAGGATCAAGGGTGATTTCCATATGGCCATGTCTGAACTGGGGTGGTGTGGACTGCAAAAAAATGATGGATTTAGGCCCAGATCTCTGTACTGGGATGAATGTATGACATTGTTCTGCATTCTGTCCATCAATTGTTGTTTTTGCATTTGTCACCCCGAGTGGGACGGGTATGCTCAGACGTGAGTCCGGTGCTTTCCACACCACTGGAGTCAAGCTATCCTGGCTGAAGATGGCTGATAGCCAATAACCGGTCCTAGGATGCTTGATTCTGGTCCAGGGAAGACATGGCTTGGCAGTTCGGGCTGGACTGTTCAAATGAGGCACATGGTCAAGGCTGATTTTCATATGGCCATGTCGGAACTGGGGTGGTGTGTAGTGCAAAAACTCGATGGATTTAGGCCCAGATCTCTGTACTGGGGTGCATGTATGACATTGTTCTGCATTCTGTCCATCAATCGTTGTTTTTGCATTTGTCACCCCGAGTGGGACAGGTATGCTCAGACGTGAGTCCCGTGCTTTCCACACCACTGGAGTCAAGCTATCCTGGCTGAAAATGGCTGATATCCAGAAACCGGTCCTAGGATGCTTGATTCCGGTCCAGGGAAGACATGGCTTGGCAGTTCGGGCTGGACTGTTCCCATGAGGCACAGGGTCAAAGGCTGATTTGCATATGTACATGTCTTAACTGGGGTGGTGTGGAGTGCAAAAAAACGATGGATTTAGGCCCTTATCTCTGTACTGGGGTGAATGTATGCCATTGTTTTGTGGTCTGTCCATCAATTGTTGTTTATGCATTTGTCACCCCGAGTGGGACGGGTATGCTCAGACGTGAGACCTGTGGTTTCCACACCACTGGAGTCAAGGTATCCTTGCTGAAGAAGGCTGATAACCTGAAGACGGTCCTAGGATGCTTGATTCTGGTCCAGGGAAGACATGGCTTGGCAGTTCGGGCTGGACTGTTCCCATGAGGCACATGGTCAAGGCTGATTTGCATATGGCCATGTCTGAACTGGGGTGGTGTGGAGCGCAAAAAGACGATGGATTTAGGCCCAGATCTCTGTACTGGGGTTAATGTATGACATTTTTCTGCATTCTGTCCATCAATTGTTGTTTTTGCATTTGTCACCCCGAGTGGGACAGGTATGCTCAGACGTGAGTCCCGTGCTTTCCACAACACTGGAGTCAAGCTATCCTGGCTGAAGATGGCTGATAGCCAGAAACTGGTCCGAGGATGCTTGATTCTGGTCCAGGGAAGACATGGCTTGGCAGTTCGGGCTGGATTGTTCCAACGAGGCACAGGGTCTTGGCTGTTTTCATATGGCCATGTCTGAACTGGGGTGGTGTGGAGTGCAAAAAACGATGGATTTAGGCCCAGATCTCTGTACTGGGTTTAATGTATGACAATTTTCTGCATTCTGTCCATCAATTGTTGTTTTTGCATTTGTCACCCGAGTGGGACGGGTATGCTCAGACGTGAGTCCCGTGCTTTCCACACCACTGGAGTCAAGCTATCCTGGCTGAAGACGGCTGATAGCCAGTAACCGATCCTAGGATGCTTGATTCCGGTCCAGGGATGACATGGCTTGGCAGTTCGGGCTGGACTGTTTCCTTAAAGCACAGGGTCAAGGCTGATTTGCATATGGACATGTCTTAACTGGGGTGGTGTGGAGTGCAAAAAAACGATGGATTTAGGCCCAGATCTCTGTACCGGGGTGAATGTATGACATTGTTCTGCATTCTGTCCATCAATTGTTGTTTTTGCTTTTGTCACCCCGAGTGGGACGGGTATGCTCAGACATGAGTCCCGTGCTTTCCACACCACTGGAGTCAAGCTATCCTGGCTGAAGATGGCTGATAGCCAGAAACCGGTCATATGATGCTTGATTCTGGTCCAGGGAAGACATGGCTTGGCAGTTCAGGCTGGACTGTTCCCATGAGGCACAGGGTCAAGGCTGATTTTCATATGGCCTTGTCTGAACTGGGGTGGTGTGGAGTGCAAAAAAACGACGGATTTAGGCCCAGATCTCTGTACTGGGGTGATTGTATGACATTGTTCTGCATTCTGTCCATCAATTGTTGTTTTTGCATTTGTCACCCCGAATGGGACGGGTATGCTCAGACGTGAGTCCCGTGCTTTCCACACCACTAGAGTCAAGCTATCCTGGCTGAAGACGGCTGATAGCCAGAAACCGGTCCTAGGATGCTTGATTCCGGTCCAGGGAATACATGTCTTGGCAGTTCGGGCTGGACTGTTCCCATGAGGCACAGGGCAAGGCTGATTTGCATATGGACATGTCTTAACTGGGGTGGTGTGGAGTGCAAGAAGACGATGGATTAAGGCCCAGAGCTCTGTACTGGGGTTAATGTATGACATTTTTCTGCATTCTGTCCATCAATTGTTGTTTTTGCATTTGTCACCCCGAGTGGGACGGGTATGCTCAGACGTGAGTCCTGTGCTTTCCACACCGCTGGAGTCAAGCTATCCTGGCTGAAGACGGCTGATAGCCAGAAACCGGTCCTAGGATGCTTGATTCCGGTCCAGGGAAGACATGGCTTGGCAGTTCGGGCTGGACTGTTCCCATGAGGCACAGGGTCAAAGCTGATTTGCATATGGACATGTCTTAACTGGGGTGGTGTGGAGTGCAAAAAAACGATTGATTTAGGCCCAGATCTCTGTACTGGGGTGAATGTATGACATTGTTCTGCATTCTGTCCATCAATTGTGAGAAGAGTCTTGCCGGTGGCAGTGGCAGGCTCCATCCGCTCGCGCTGGGTGTTTAATGTGCTACACTGCTTAGTGCATATTTTTAGCGCTAATTTTTAATTTCAACTTGGAAACCTCAAGACAATTTTAAAAATACATTGGTGTGCATAACTTCATTTGTTGGTTACCTGACTGCCGACTCCCGCCCCGGTCCGCCGCGTCCATTTCTGGGCGTTTGTTTGCGGAGGGTGAGGAGGAGCCTAGCACTTCCGGGCTCGGGCGGACAGGTCAGCGTTCTAGTGGCGCTGTAGGCGGCTTAGGTATTTAATCAGTTTCCGCCTGCACTCGCGCTGTGGAGAAGAGTCTTGCCGGTGGCAGTGGCAGGCTCCATCCGCTCGCGCTGGGTGTTTAATGTGCTACACTGCTTAGTGCATATTTTTAGCGCTAATTTTTAATTTCAACTTGGAAACCTCAAGACAATTTTAAAAATACATTGGTGTGCATAACTTCATTTGTTGGTTACCTGACTGCCGACTCCCGCCCCGGTCCGCCGCGTCCATTTCTGGGCGTTTGTTTGCGGAGGGTGAGGAGGAGCCTAGCACTTCCGGGCTCGGGCGGACAGGTCAGCGTTCTAGTGGCCCCTACGGCCTATAAATGTGTATAGGCCAGCGACCGCGCAGCGGACGCGTGCAGCGGGCGCGCCGGAATTGCGCCGAAGTCGAGCCAAAGTCAAGCCCGTCTGCGCCCGTCCGCGACAGGACGGGGCGCGGGGCCATAAACCCTGGCTCACCGACATCGACCATCACAAGGTATGGCAGGCAAGAGCTGCTGGATATACGTTCCAACATTCCCTTATGTGATAAACAACCGATGCATGTCTTATCGCTTGAAAATTGCTCCTCTTGCACTTTTGCCCCTGTTACCCCTGTCACTATTCAGAAACCGGCCAGTGATATTAATACAATAAAGGCAGCTCTGTTAAATTGCAGATCCCTCCGAAAACATAGCTTAGAAATTTTTCATTTACTTGAGGACGATACTATCCAAATTCTGTTTCTTACAGAAACATGTCTGGATGAACACTCCGAGCCTGATATCATACAAACTCTTCCCCCTGGCTTCGTCCTCTCCAGATTGGACAGGAAAGATGGCAGAGGGGGGGGCATTGCGATAGCCACTAAAACCCCATTAGAATGTACCCTCTCTTCTACCATGATTGACCACAGTGAAGCGGCCACTTTCACTATCACCACTGGTCCCAATCACTCCCTCTCGGGTATTCTGGTGTACCGCCCCCCTGGACAACTGTATGATTTCACCCCTACTCTGGTAGAAGCCATCACTCATCTTGCGCTCAAAAAAACTCGCATTTTAGTGCTTGGTGACTTTAACGTCCATTTTGACGACCCACTCAATAAAGAGGCGGCGGATATCAAATCAGAGCTACTCTCCTTAGAACTAGAGCTAAAAAATACTGATCCTACTCATCACCATGGTCATCTGCTAGACCCGGTATTTGGAAATTGGAAGGGAATTCAAACCTTTGCTCCTCAGCCAATTCCTTGGTCTGATCACTTTATAGTGCCTATATCCATTCAACTAGAAAGGTCTGAGCAGTACAAACAAAGCTCACAACGATTCAAGCGTAGAAGATGGAAAAACTTCTCCATTGACTCCTTTTCTAACATCATTCAGGATGCTGGCCCCCCAAAAGGATCTGATAGTGAGACTACCTATGCTCACTTACAGGATAATATCACAAAAGCGCTGGATGCTACCGCTCCCATTCGTACTATCACCAATGCCACAAGAACTAGAAAAACTGCCCCATGGTTTAGTCAGGAGCTCCAGATCGCGAATGTGAGAAGTTGGCCTGGTATATAATGCTCACTAATTCTAGTGATCACTTTGTACCATGCCAAGCAACCCTTATGATGATGGTTGTAATTCAACCTTGTAGACCAGTTATCCTAGTGGTAACGTGGACAAAGCAGTCTTAGGCTAAACTCTGAAAGGCATGTGAAGCCAGCTGTTATACCATACACAACCCCCTTGAATACCAAATGAAAGGGACACCACACAGATATATATTGAAAATATATATTGATTTATTAACTATAAAATCCCCTGGACTCTTTATGAGCACAGAAGCACAAGCGTTAAATCACAAGACAGTTTAAAATACACAAAAGTTGCACAATATGGATGAGCCCTAGGGGCCACCTAAACCATATACTAAGAAAGTGGTATAAGAGATACCAGGAGGAAAGTGAAGAGGCCTAGGGCCTTGGGAATCGCTGGAGCTATTCGAGACTGGAGTTAACTAAGTCGGGAGAGGCCCACGGGACTCGGGTGCAGTGTTCAAAGTGCACGCACTTTCCAATACAAAGTCTATGGTGCGTAAAAAGTACAAAGTTAGAAAGTTAGGAACCTTCCGAGTGACCTACGGAGCTGAAACTTAAAACACAGGCCCTTGGGATGTGTACCAGTGCAGGAGCACCGGCGGAGCTGAGTTACCTCACCCACAGGAAGCGGGTGCACAGGGTCGAAGTTGTGTCGGGTTTCGTCACGCTGGTCGATGGTGCTTGGAGCTGAAGATGCTGCAGGCGGCTCGATGAGAAGAGTTCCGGTGGATCCAAGGGTGGATCTGAAGATGTGAAGACCTGAAAGCAGAGGGGACAGTGTTCAAAGTCACTAGCCAGTGACTACCGTGGAACCAGATTGGAACCAGGCGATGTCGGGTGCAAACAGGCGTTGTCGGGTAGCTTCTTTCTGCAGCCACGTGGATACCCGGGGTCGAGGACGTCCAGGAGTCGGTCACGAGCTGTCCCACGTAGGCTTCTCGCTGTTGGCGGTGTCGGCGACCTGATCGGAGCAAACAGGCCTTGGCAAATGCAAGCCACGCAGAAGTTGAAAGATGCTGTTCACTCGGACCAGCAAGGTCAGAGCGGGTGCTCCTTTTCACAGGAGCTTGGGTAGGTCTGGAGCAACCAGACCTGCTGTTTAAATCTTCGGGTTCGTCGCCAAGATGGCCGCTGACCACGTGGCTAGTGACCGGGATGGCGCGTCGAGTGGCACAATGCAAAAGGGCCCCACGCAGATCGTGGAGATGCTGGAGGGCTGATCTTTGGTGCAAGGGCTGCTCGGTGGTGGGGGTTCTCAATCCCCAAAGCACAACGTCGAGGATGCCTCAGAAGCTGCGCAGTCAGCTTTTCGGGTGTCTTTCAAGAGGTCCGGTCCCACGTCACTCGGTGCCTCCACGGGTCCCTTCTTTGCAGGGACTGTGGATCGGGCTCTGAGAGGTCTGGGAATCTGGTTCTTGTCGGGCTCTGGGCTCGGGCTCCGGCGGGAGGCGGCGGCAAAGCAGACGTCGAGTTGCTGGTTGGTACCTGTGTTCACAGGGTGGTCACTCCTTGGCCACAAGGGAGATTCTCTTCAGTCTTCTGTGCAGCAGAATGTCGAAGTCCAGTCTTCTTCTTAGTTTAAAGTTGATTTCGGGATGATCTGCTGTGCAATGGCACTGCTCCCCCTCTTATTCCAATCTAGGGGGTGGATCACCTACTAGGTCCCTCCTCTGGGAGGAACCAGGAAGGGGGGCGGTTACACCCCCTTTCCTTTGTCCAGCTCCGCGCCAGGACTGGGGCTGGAAGGCCCCAGAACCGGTTTGGGCTGGCCTATGCACGGGGACACCTTGTGTGCCCCGGGCATGTCTGATTCTATTCAGCCCTGTCCTACCCAATACACAAAATCCTGTCTGGGGTGGTGCTCGCACCTCCCAAGGCAGGAAACCCTTTGTCCAGGCCACCATCTGCCGAGTTTCGGTCAGCAGCAGGAGGCCAGACTTGTGTCGGTGGTGGCAGCGTCCATTTTGTGAAGCTGAGGCTCTGTTTAACTTTAACCGGGGTTAAGGCTACACACATGTCGTGTCCCTCTAGAAGGGTGGAATGCTATCCCCGTCGCCAGAATTGGCGAGGGGATAGTATTCCAATTCGTATGACACCTTACTCGACATGTTTTGATAAAGCCAAACCAAAGATAGCATTTAACCGCGAGGATTATAATGCACTTAAGAGTATATGGTATGGCGATATCCCGGAACAGCTTAGGGAGTTGTTCCCGACAGCTGCAGACAGGCTCAGCTCATGCTAGAGCACCATCTCACATATTTCCAAGCACTCTGCCTCCAGGATTGATGAGGCCTTCCATAGGAGTGGCTGATAGGAACATATGTGTCCAGTTTAGGGTTAGGCACAGACATACTGTACCTAAGTAAGAGGTGATTACACCAACTTACCCCAGCTGAGTGATCAGCCAGTTGTGTCAAATATGGAGGCCAGGCCAGGGGTGGCACAATACATGCTGCAGCCCCTGGCAGGCCTTGGCTACACCTATGCCCTGGGTACCTATGGTACACTGTTACAGGGGCCTATAAGGTGAACCAATTCCAATTGTGTTATGCACCTAAGGTACATGGAGTCCATTTTAAGGAGAGAGCAATCAGCCTGGGGCTCTGAATAGCAGGATCCCAGGCCAACTAAGTCAAAAACCAGCTAAACACCAGGCAAAAAGTTTGGGGGTAACCATAGTCAGATATCCACCTTGACGACCCACTCAATAAAGAGGCGGCGGATATCAAATCAGAGCTACTCTCCTTAGAACTAGAGCTAAAAAATACTGATCCTACTCATCACCATGGTCATCTGCTAGACCCGGTATTTGGAAATTGGAAGGGAATTCAAACCTTTGCTCCTCAGCCAATTCCTTGGTCTGATCACTTTATAGTGCCTATATCCATTCAACTAGAAAGGTCTGAGCAGTACAAACAAAGCTCACAACGATTCAAGTGTAGAAGATGGAAAAACTTCTCCATTGACTCCTTTTCTAACATCATTCAGGATGCTGGCCCCCCAAAAGGATCTGATAGTGAGACTACCTATGCTCACTTACAGGATAATATCACAAAAGCGCTGGATGCTACCGCTCCCATTCGTACTATCACCAATGCCACAAGAACTAGAAAAACTGCCCCATGGTTTAGTCAGGAGCTCCAGATCGCGAAAACAGCGTGTAAAAAGCTCGAAAGAGATTGGCGCGTTAATTTCTGCCCTGAAATAAAAACCAGATATAAAACAGCACAAAAAGATTACTACAGAATGGTACGTACATCTAAAGCTTCCTATTATAATAAGCGAATCCAGGAAGCTGAGAACTCCTCCAAAGAGCTTTTTCTGATCTATAAGGAGATCTCTATAGTTGAGTCCAATCCCACTCCCCAGAATGATTCAGTGGATATTTGCAATAAGATTGCCAAGTATTTCTCCGACAAAATCACCAACATCTATGCAAATTTTTCTAGCAACATAAAATCTGGCAATGACTTCATAGAGAATGATGCTTATATATGCACTCCCATCCATCAAAGTACTTTTTCTGTACCTCCAACTGAAACTCTAACTAAAATCTGTAAGAGTATTAAATCTGGTTCACCACGCGATCCCGCCCCTCCTAAAATTTTAACGGCCAGTCTCCCGGCCCTGGAACCGCATTTCAGACATATGTTGCAAATATCATTCTCTACAGCTACTCTCCCCGCGGACTGGAAAAGAGCTATAGTATTCCCCATTAAGAAAAAACCTAACCTGAGCCAGGATATATTGGAGAATCTACGTCCAATTTCTCTACTCCCTTACCTCGCTTAATTAGCTGAGAAAGTAGCTAATGCCCAACTTATGAGACATCTTGAAACACAAGAAACCTTCCATCCCTCACAATCGGGCTTTAGATCAGGCTTCTCTACAGAGACAGCACTCCTAAGAGCTACTGAAACTCTGCGGGAAGGAGCGGACAAAGGCAAAACCATGGCCTTGATCATGCTGGACCTCAGTGCCGCGTTTGACACTGTAGCTCACTCCATACTGCTACAGTGTCTAAACAGAGCGGGAGTCACAAAAGAGGCTCTAGGATGGCTGAAAGCTTTTTTAACCAACAGAAGCTTTCAGGTCCAAAGAGGAACCTATCTCTCGGACAGCCTGACCTTAGAACAGGGGGTACCTCAGGGCTCGGCCCTGAGCCCCACCCTGTTCAATTTGTATATGACACCTTTGGCAGAGGTGGTCCAATCGTTCGGCATGGAGCTTGTCTCCTACGCCGACGATACACAACTCCTGATCTCCCTGTCTCAATCCCCCTCCTCAGAGGCCGATAACTTCAAATCCTGTATGTGCAAGCTGGCCATATGGATGAATGAGCACTGCCTCAAATTAAACGGAACAAAAACAGAGGTGCTCATTATAGGGGGAAACAACACCAATTGGACCAAAGACTGGTGGCCTACATGTCTGGGACCAATACCCACCCCCAGTCAGGAGGCCAAGAATTTGGGTGTCTGGATTGACAACAAACTCTCGTATGACAGTCATGTTAAAAAAACAGTTGGAAAATGTTTTGGAGTTATGAAGACGCTCAGCCGCACCATGGACCTACTCCCATTGAGTTCCAGGCGCACCATGACACAAGCTCTGATCACTTCCCGCATTGACTACGGGAATGTGCTTTTGGTGGGCACTTCTGAAAAAAACATTAGAAAGCTGCAGGTCCTGCAAAACTCAGCGGCACGCCTTGTGCTTAGACTCCCGCGCAGAGCTCCATCTAAACCTTCCTTGGATGCTCTGCATTGGCTGCCCATCAGAAAGAGGTTAATTTTTAAGGCACTTCTCTGGTGCCATAGGATCATTCATCAGAGAGCACCCTCCTATTTGTCTGACCTAGTCTCCCTCTATGAACCCTCTAGATCTCTACGTTCTAAGGGAACAGGTTTGCTTAAAACCACGCGCCCAAAAAAGCTAGACTTGGAGGCAGGTCCTTTCGCACTCTTGCGGCCAAGGAGTGGAACACCCTCCCCACGAATATCAGACAGGAAAAAAGCGAAACATCTTTTAGGAAACTTCTAAAAACACATCTTTTCATTAGCTAATTTCACTGGTTGCTGCCTGTTTCTTCTTCCACCCAAGTAATACTCTCTCCTAAGCGCGGGGACACGCCGGAGGCGTCACCAGGCGCTTTATAAACTCCTATAATAATAATAATTGTTGTTTTTGCATTTGTCACCCCGAATGGGACGGGTATGCTCAGACGTGAGACCCGTGGTTTCCACACCACTGGAGTCAAGCTATCCTGGCTGAAGACGGCTGATAACCAGAAACCGGTCCTAGGATGCTTGATTGCGGTCCAGGGAAGACATGGCTTGGCAGTTCGGGCTGGATTGTTCCAACGAGGCACAGGGTCAAGGCTGATTTGCATATGGCCATGTCTGAACTGGGGTGGTGTGGAGTGCAAAAAGACGATGGATTTAGGCCCAGATCTCTGTACTGGGGTTAATGTATGACATTTTTCTGCATTCTGTCCATCAATTGTTGTTTTTGCATTTGTCACCCCGAGTGGGACGGGTATGCACAGACGTGAGTCCCGTGCTTTCCACACCGCTGGAGTCAAGCTATCCTGGCTGAAGACGGCTGATAACCAGAAACCGGTCCTAGGATGCTTGATTGCGGTCCAGGGAAGACATGGCTTGGCAGTTCGGGCTGGATTGTTCCAACGAGGCACAGGGTCAAGGCTGATTTGCATATGGCCATGTCTGAACTGGGGTGGTGTGGAGTGCAAAAAAACGATGGATTTAGGCCCAGATCTCTGTACTGGGTTTAATGTATGACATTTTTCTGCATTCTGTCCATCAATTGTTGTTTTTGCATTTGTCACCCCGAGTGGGACGGGTATGCTCTGACGTGAGTCCCGTGCTTTCCACACCACTGGAGTCAAGCTATCCTGGCTGAAGACGGCTGATAACCAGAAGCAGGTCCTAGGATGCTTGATTCTGGTCCAGGGAAGACATGGCTTGGCAGTTCGGGCTGGACTGTTCCCATGAGGCACAGGGTCAAGGCTGATTTGCATATGGCCATGTCTGAACTGGGGTGGTGTGGAGTGCAAAAAAACGATGGATTTAAGCCCAGATCTCTGTACTGGGGTTAATGTATGACATTTTTCTGCATTCTGTCCCTCAATTGTTGTTTTTGCATTTGTCACCCCGAGTGGGACGGGTATGCTCAGACATGAGTCCCGTGCTTTCCACACCACTGGAGTCAAGCTATCCTGGCTGAAGATGGCTGATAGCCAGAAACCGGTCCTAGGATGCTTGATTCTGGTCCAGGGAAGACATGACTTGGCAGTTCGGGCTGGACTGTTCCCATGAGGCACAGGGTCAAGGCTAATTTTCATATGGCCTTGTCTGAACTGGGGTGGTGTGGAGTGCAAAAAAACGATGGATTTAGGCCCAGATCTCTGTACTGGGGTGATTGTATGACATTGTTCTGCATTCTGTCCATCAATTGTTGTTTTTGCATTTGTCACCCCGAGTGGGACAGGTATGCTCAGACGTGAGTCTCGTGCTTTCCATACCGCTAGAGTCAAGCTATCCTGGCTGAAGACGGCTGATAGCCAGAAACCGGTCCTAGGATGCTTGATTCCGGTCCAGGGAAGACATGGCTTGGCAGTTCGGGCTGGACTGTTCCCATGAGGCACAGGGTCAAGGCTGATTTGCATATGGCCAAGTCTGAACAGGGGTGGTGTGGAGTGCAAATAAACAATGGATTTAGGCCCAGGTCTCTGTACTGGGGTGAATGTATGACATTGTTCTGCATTCTGTCCATCAATTGTTGTTTTTGCATTTGTCACCCTGAGTGGGACCGGAATGCTCAGACGTGAGTCCCGTGCTTTCCACATCACTGGAGTCAAGCTATCCTGGCTGAAGACGGCTGATAGCCAGAAACGGGTCCTAGGATGCTTGATTCCGGTCCAGGGAAGACATGGCTTGGCAGTTCTGGCTGGACTGTTCCCATGAGGCACAGGGTCAAGGCGGATTTGCATATGGCCATGTCTGAACTGGGGTAGTGTGGAGTTCAAATAAACGATGGACTTAGGCCCAGATCTCTGTACTGGGGTGAATGTATGACATTGTTCTGCATTCTATCCATCAATTGTTGTTTTTGCATTTGTCACCCCGAGTGGGACGAGTATGCTCAGACGTGAGTCCCGTGCTTTCCACACCACTGGAGTAAAGCTATCCTGGCTGAAAACGGCTAATAGCCAGAAACGGGTCCTAGGATGCTTGATTCCGGTCTAGGGAAGACATGGCTTAGCAGTTCGGGCTAGACTGTTCCCATGAGGCACAGGGTCAAGGCTGATTTGCATATGGCCATGTCTGAACTGGGGTGGTGTGGAGTGCAAACAAACAATGGATATAGTCCCAGATCTCTGTACTGGGATGAATGTATGACATTGTTCTGCATTCTGTCCATCAATTGTTGTTTTTACATTTGTCACCCTGAGTGGGACGGGTATGCTCACACGTGAGTCCCGTGCTTTACACACCACTGGAGTCAAGCTATCCTGGCTGAAGGCGGCTGATAGCCAGAAACCGGTCCTAGGATGCTTGATACCGGTCCAAGGACTACATGGCTTGGCAGTTTGCACTGGACTGTTCCCATGAGACACAGGGTCAGGCTGATTTACATATGGCAATGTCTGAGCGCCAAGAAACCTATGGTGATAGTGCGCGTTACAAATGATTTTAACGTAACGTTAACGTGAAATGGGGTGGTGTGGAGTGCAAACAAACAATGGATATAGTCCCAGATCTCTGTACTGGGATGAATGTATGACATTGTTCTGCATACTGTCCATCAATTGTTGTTTTTACATTTGTCACCCCGAATGGGACGGGTATGCTCAGACGTGAGTCCCGTGCTTTCCACACCACTGGAGTCAAGCTATCCTGGCTGAAGATGGCTGATAGCCAGAAACCGGTCCTAGGATGCTTGATTCCGGTCCAGGGAAGACATGGCTTGGCAGTTCGGGCTGGACTGTTCCCTTGAGGCTCAGGGTCAAGGCTGAATTTTATATGGCCATGTCTGAACTGGGGTGGTGTGGGGTGCAAAAAAATGATGGATTTAGGCCCAGATCTCTGTACTGGGGTGATTGTATGACATTGTTCTGCATTCTGTCCATCAATCGTTGTTTTTCCATTTGTCACCCTGAGTGGGATGGGTATGCTCAGACGTGAGTTCTGTGATTTTCCACACCACTGGAGTCAAGCTATCCTGGCTGAAGACGGCTGATAGCCAGAAACTTGTCCTAGGATGCTTGATTCAGGTCCATGGAATACATGGCTTGGCAGTTCCGGCTGGACTGTTCCCATGAGGCACAGGGTCAAGGCTGAATTGCATATGGCCATGTCTGAACTGGGGTGGTGTGGAGTGAAAAAAAAACGATGGATTTAGGCCCAGATCTCTGTACTGGGGTGAATGTATGCCATTGTTCTGCATTCTGTCCATCAATTGTAGTTTTTGCATTTGTCACCCCGAGTTGGACGGGTATGCTCAGACGTGAGTCCCGTGCTTTCCACACCACTGGAGTCAAGCTATCCTGGCTGAAGACAGCTGATAGCCAGAAACCGGTCCTAGGATGCTTGATTCCGGTCCAGGGAACACATTGCTTGGTAGTTCGGGCTGGACTGTTCCCATGAGGCACAGGGTTAAGGCTGATTTGCATATGGCCATGTCTGAACTGGGGTGGTGTGGAGTGCAAAAAAACGATGGATTTATGCCCAGATCTCTGTACTGGGGTGAATGTATGACATTGTTCTGCATTCTGTCCATCAATTGTTGTTTTTGCTTTTGTCACCCCGAGTGGGACGGGTATGCTCAGACGTGAGTCCCGTGCTTTACACACCACTGGAGTCAAGCTATCCTGGCTGAAGATGGCTGATAGCCAGAAACCGGTCCTAGGATGCTTGATTCCGGTCCAGGGAAGACATGGCTTGGCAGTTCGGGCTGGACTGTTCCCATGAGGCACAGGGTCAAAGGCTGATTTGCATATGGACATGTCTTAACTGGGGTGGTGTGGAGTGCAAAAAAATGATGGATTTAGGCCCAGATGTCTGTACTGGGGTGAATGTATGACATTGTTCTGTGGTCTGTCCATCAATTGTTGTTTATGCATTTGTCACCCTGAATGGGACAGGTATGCTCAGACGTGAGACCTGTGGTTTCCACACCACTGGAGTCAAGGTATCCTTGCTGAAGAAGGCTGATAACCAGAAACCGGTCCTAGGATGCTTGATTCTGGTCCAGGGAAGACATGGCTTGGCAGTTCGGGCTGGACTGTTCCCATGAGGCACAGGGTCAAGGCTGATTTGCATATGGCCATGTCTGAACAGGGGTGGTGTGGAGTGCAAAAAGACGATGGATTTAGGCCCAGATCTCTGTACTGGGGTTAATGTATGACATTTTTCTGCATTCTGTCCATCAATTGTTGTTTTTGCATTTGTCACCCCGAGTGGGACGGGTATGCTCAGACGTGAGTCCTGTGCTTTCCACACCGCTGGAGTCAAGCTATCCTGGCTGAAGACGGCTGATAGCCAGAAACCGGTCCTAGGATGCTTGATTCCGGTCCAGGGAAGACATGGCTTGGCAGTTCGGGCTGGACTGTTCCCATGAGGCACGGGGTCAAAGCTGATTTGCATATGGACATGTCTTAACTGGGGTGGTGTGGAGTGCAAAAAAACGATTGATTTAGGCCCAGATCTCTGTACTGGGGTGAATGTATGACATTGTTCTGCATTCTGTCCATCAATTGTTGTTTTTGCATTTGTCACCCCGAATGGGACGGGTATGCTCAGACGTGAGACCCGTGGTTTCCACACCACTGGAGTCAAGCTATCCTGGCTGAAGACGGCTGATAACCAGAAACCGGTCCTAGGATGCTTGATTGCGGTTCAGGGAAGACATGGCTTGGCAGTTCGGGCTGGATTGTTCCAACGAGGCACAGGGTCAAGGCTGATTTGCATATGGCCATGTCTGAACTGGGGTGGTGTGGAGTGCAAAAAAACGATGGATTTAGGCCCAGATCTCTGTACTGGGTTTAATGTATGACATTTTCTGCATTCTGTCCATCAATTGTTGTTTTTGCATTTGTCACCCCGAGTGGGACGGGTATGCTCTGACGTGAGTCCCGTGCTTTCCACACCACTGGAGTCAAGCTATCCTGGCTGAAGACGGCTGATAACCAGAAGCAGGTCCTAGGATGCTTGATTCTGGTCCAGGGAAGACATGGCTTGGCAGTTTGGGCTGGACTGTTCCCATGAGGCACAGGGTCAAGGCTGATTTGCATATGGCCATGTCTGAACTGGGGTGGTGTGGAGTGCAAAAAAACGATGGATTTAGGCCCAGATCTCTGTACTGGGGTTAATGTATGACATTTTTCTGCATTCTGTCCCTCAATTGTTGTTTTTGCATTTGTCACCCCGAGTGGGACGGGTATGCTCAGACATGAGTCCCGTGCTTTCCACACCACTGGAGTCAAGCTATCCTGGCTGAAGATGGCTGATAGCCAGAAACCGGTCCTAGGATGCTTGATTCTGGTCCAGGGAAGACATGACTTGGCAGTTCGGGCTGGACTGTTCCCATGAGGCACAGGGTCAAGGCTAATTTTCATATGGCCTTGTCTGAACTGGGGTGGTGTGGAGTGCAAAAAAACGATGGATTTAGGCCCAGATCTCTGTACTGGGGTGATTGTATGACATTGTTCTGCATTCTGTCCATCAATTGTTGTTTTTGCTTTTGTCACCCCGAGTGGGACGGGTATGCTCAGACGTGAGTCTCGTGCTTTCCATACCGCTAGAGTCAAGCTATCCTGGCTGAAGACGGCTGATAGCCAGAAACCGGTCCTAGGATGCTTGATTCCGGTCCAGGGAAGACATGGCTTGGCAGTTCGGGCTGGACTGTTCCCATGAGGCACAGGGTCAAGGCTGATTTGCATATGGCCAAGTCTGAACAGGGGTGGTGTGGAGTGCAAATAAACAATGGATTTAGGCCCAGGTCTCTGTACTGGGGTGAATGTATGACATTGTTCTGCATTCTGTCCATCAATTGTTGTTTTTGCATTTGTCACCCTGAGTGGGACCGGAATGCTCAGACGTGAGTCCCGTGCTTTCCACATCACTGGAGTCAAGCTATCCTGGCTGAAG
Source organism: Lissotriton vulgaris (assembly GCF_964263255.1). Lineage (NCBI taxonomy): Eukaryota > Metazoa > Chordata > Amphibia > Caudata > Salamandridae > Lissotriton > Lissotriton vulgaris. The sequence continues at coordinate 312,015,789 of NC_141687.1, forward strand.
ACGGCTGATAGCCAGAAACGGGTCCTAGGATGCTTGATTCCGGTCCAGGGAAGACATGGCTTGGCAGTTCTGGCTGGACTGTTCCCATGAGGCACAGGGTCAAGGCTGATTTGCATATGGCCATGTCTGAACTGGGGTAGTGTGGATTTCAAATAAACGATGGATTTAGGTCCAGATCTCTGTACTGGGGTGAATGTATGACATTGTTCTGCATTCTATCCATCAATTGTTGTTTTTGCATTTGTCACCCCGAGTGGGACGAGTATGCTCAGACGTGAGTCCCGTGCTTTCCACACCACTGGAGTAAAGCTATCCTGGCTGAAAACGGCTAATAGCCAGAAACGGGTCCTAGGATGCTTGATTCCGGTCTAGGGAAGACATGGCTTAGCAGTTTGGGCTAGACTGTTCCCATGAGGCACAGGGTCAAGGCTGATTTGCATATGGCCATGTCTGAACTGGGGTGGTGTGGAGTGCAAACAAACAATGGATATAGTCCCAGATCTCTGTACTGGGATGAATGTATGACATTGTTCTGCATTATGTCCATCAATTGTTGTTTTTACATTTGTCACCCTGAGTGGGACGGGTATGCTCACACGTGAGTCCCGTGCTTTACACACCACTGGAGTCAAGCTATCCTGGCTGAAGGCGGCTGATAGCCAGAAACCGGTCCTAGGATGCTTGATGCCGGTCCAAGGACTACATGGCTTGGCAGTTTGCACTGGACTGTTCCCATGAGACACAGGGTCAGGCTGATTTACATATGGCAATGTCTGAGCGCCAAGAAACCTATGGTGATAGTGCGCGTTACAAATGATTTTAAAGTAACGTTAACGTGAAATGGGGTGGTGTGGAGTGCAAACAAACAATGGATATAGTCCCAGATCTCTGTACTGGGATGAATGTATGACATTGTTCTGCATACTGTCCATCAATTGTTGTTTTTACATTTGTCACCCCGAATGGGACGGGTATGCTCAGACGTGAGTCCCGTGCTTTCCACACCACTGGAGTCAAGCTATCCTGGCTGAAGATGGCTGATAGCCAGAAACCGGTCCTAGGATGCTTGATTCCGGTCCAGGGAAGACATGGCTTGGCAGTTCGGGCTGGACTGTTCCCTTGAGGCTCAGGGTCAAGGCTGAATTTTATATGGCCATGTCTGAACTGGGGTGGTGTGGGGTGCAAAAAAATGATGGATTTAGGCCCAGATCTCTGTACTGGGGTGATTGTATGACATTGTTCTGCATTCTGTCCATCAATCGTTGTTTTTCCATTTGTCACCCTGAGTGGGATGGGTATGCTCAGACGTGAGTTCTGTGATTTTCCACACCACTGGAGTCAAGCTATCCTGGCTGAAGACGGCTGATAGCCAGAAACTTGTCCTAGGATGCTTGATTCAGGTCCATGGAATACATGGCTTGGCAGTTCCGGCTGGACTGTTCCCATGAGGCACAGGGTCAAGGCTGAATTGCATATGGCCATGTCTGAACTGGGGTGGTGTGGAGTGAAAAAAAAACGATGGATTTAGGCCCAGATCTCTGTACTGGGGTGAATGTATGCCATTGTTCTGCATTCTGTCCATCAATTGTAGTTTTTGCATTTGTCACCCCGAGTTGGACGGGTATGCTCAGACGTGAGTCCCGTGCTTTCCACACCACTGGAGTCAAGCTATCCTGGCTGAAGACAGCTGATAGCCAGAAACCGGTCCTAGGATGCTTGATTCCGGTCCAGGGAACACATTGCTTGGTAGTTCGGGCTGGACTGTTCCCATGAGGCACAGGGTTAAGGCTGATTTGCATATGGCCATGTCTGAACTGGGGTGGTGTGGAGTGCAAAAAAACGATGGATTTATGCCCAGATCTCTGTACTGGGGTGAATGTATGACATTGTTCTGCATTCTGTCCATCAATTGTTGTTTTTGCTTTTGTCACCCCGAGTGGGACGGGTATGCTCAGACGTGAGTCCCGTGCTTTACACACCACTGGAGTCAACCTATCCTGGCTGAAGATGGCTGATAGCCAGAAACCGGTCCTAGGATGCTTGATTCCGGTCCAGGGAAGACATGGCTTGGCAGTTCGGGCTGGACTGTTCCCATGAGGCACAGGGTCAAAGGCTGATTTGCATATGGACATGTCTTAACTGGGGTGGTGTGGAGTGCAAAAAAATGATGGATTTAGGCCCAGATGTCTGTACTGGGGTGAATGTATGACATTGTTCTGTGGTCTGTCCATCAATTGTTGTTTATGCATTTGTCACCCTGAATGGGACGGGTATGCTCAGACGTGAGACCTGTGGTTTCCACACCACTGGAGTCAAGGTATCCTTGCTGAAGAAGGCTGATAACCAGAAACCGGTCCTAGGATGCTTGATTCTGGTCCAGGGAAGACATGGCTTGGCAGTTCGGGCTGGACTGTTCCCATGAGGCACAGGGTCAAGGCTGATTTGCATATGGCCATGTCTGAACAGGGGTGGTGTGGAGTGCAAAAAGACGATGGATTTAGGCCCAGATCTCTGTACTGGGGTTAATGTATGACATTTGTCTGCATTCTGTCCATCAATTGTTGTTTTTGCATTTGTCACCCCGAGTGGGACGGGTATGCACAGACATGAGTCCCGTCCTTTCCACACCGCTGGAGTCAAGCTATCCTGGCTGAAGACGGCTGATAGCCAGAAACCGGTCCTAGGATGCTTGATTCCGGTCCAGGGAAGACATGGCTTGGCAGTTCGGGCTGGACTGTTCCCATGAGGCACAGGGTCAAAGCTGATTTGCATATGGACATGTCTTAACTGGGGTGGTGTGGAGTGCAAAAAAACGATTGATTTAGGCCCAGATCTCTGTACTGGGGTGAATGTATGACGTTGTTCTGCATTGTGTCCATCAATTGTTGTTTTTGCATTTGTCACCCCGAATGGGACGGGTATGCTCAGACGTGAGACCCGTGGTTTCCACACCACTGGAGTCAAGCTATCCTGGCTGAAGACGGCTGATAACCAGAAAACGGTCCTAGGATGCTTGATTGCGGTCCAGGGAAGACATGGCTTGGCAGTTCGGGCTGGATTGTTCCAACGAGGCACAGGGTCAAGGCTGAATTGCATATGGCCATGTCTGAACTGGGGTGGTGTGGAGTGCAAAAAAACGATGGATTTAGGCCCAGATCTCAGTACTGGGTTTAAAGTATGACATTTTTCTGCATTCTGTCCATCAATTGTTGTTTTTGCATTTGTCACCCCAAGTGGGACGGGTATGCTCAGACGTGAGTCCCGTGCTTTCCACACCACTGGAGTCAAGCTATCCTGGCTGAAGACGGCTGATAGCCAGTAACCGATCCTAGGATGCTTGATTCCGGTCCAGGGATGACATGGCTTGGCAGTTCGGGCTGGACTGTTTCCTTGAGGCACAGGGTCAATGCTGATTTGCATATGGACATGTCTTAACTGGGGTGGTGTGGAATGCAAAAAAACGATGGATTTAGGCCCAGATCTCTGTACTGGGGGAATGTATGACATTGTTCTGCATTCTGTCCATCAATTGTTGTTTTTGCATTTGTCACCCCGATTGGGACGGGTATGCTCAGAAGTGAGTCCTGTGCTTTACACACCACTGGAGTCAAGCTATCCTGGCTGAAGACGGCTGATAGCCAGAAACCGGTCCTAGGATGCTTGATACCGGTCCAGGGACTACATGGCTTGGCAGTTTGGACTGGACTGTTCCCATGAGGCACTGGGTCAAGGCTGAGTTGCATATGGCGATGTCTGAACTGGGGTGGTGTGGATTGCAAAAAAACGATGGATTTAGGCCCAGATCTCTGTACTGGGGTGAATGTATGACATTGTTCTGCATACTGCCCATCAATTGTTTTTGCATTTGTCACCCCGAGTGGGACGGGTATGCTCAGACGCGAGTCCTGTGCTTTCCACACCACTGGAGTCAAGCTATCCTGGCTGAAGACGGCTGATAGCCTGAAACCGGTCCTATGATGCTTGATTCCGGTCCAGGGAAGACATTGCTTGGCAGTTCGGGCTGGACTGTTCCCTTGAGGCACAGGGTCAAGGGTGATTTGCATATGGCTATGTCTGAACTGGGGTGGTGTGGACTGCAAAAAAATGATGGATTTATGCCCAGATCTCTGTACTGGGATGAATGTATGACATTGTTCTGCATTCTGTTCATCAATTGTTGTTTTTGCATTTGTCACCCCGAGTGGGACGGGTATGCTCAGACGTGAGTCCCGTGCTTTCCACATCACTGGAGTCAAGCTATCCTGGCTGAAAATGGCTGAAAGCCAGAAACCGGTCCTAGGATGCTTGATTCCGGTCCAGGGAAGACATGGCTTGGCAGTTCGGGCTGGACTGTTCCCATGAGGCACAGGGTCAAAGGCTGATTTGCATATGTACATGTCTTAACTGGGGTGGTGTGGGGTGCAAATAAACGATGGATTTAGGCCCTTATCTCTGTACTGGGGTGAATGTATGCCATTGTTCTGTGGTCTGTCCATCAATTGTTGTTTATGCATTTGTCACCCCGAGTGGGACGGGTATGCTCAGACGTGAGACCTGTGGTTTGCACACCACTGGAGTCAAGGTATCCTTGCTGAAGAAGGCTGATAACCAGAAGACGGTCCTAGGATGCTTGATTCTGGTCCAGGGAAGACATGGCTTGGCAGTTCGGGCTGGACTGTTCCCATGAGGCACAGGGTCAAGGCTGATTTGCATATGGCCAAGTCTGAACAGGGGTGGTGTGGACTGCAAAAAAATGATGGATTTATGCCCAGATCTCTGTACTGGGATGAATGTATGACATTGTTCTGCATACTGTCCATCAATTGTTGTTTTTGCATTTGTCACCCCGAGTGGGATGGGTATGCTCAGACGTGAGTCCCGTGCTTTCCACACCACTGGAGTCAAGCTATCCTGGCTGAAGACAGCTGATAGCCAGAAACCGGTCCTAGGATGCTTGATTCCGGTCCAGGGAAGACATTGCTTGGCAGTTCGGGCTGGACTGTTCCCATAAGGCACAGGGTTAAGGCTGATTTGCATATGGCCATGTCTGAACTGGGGTGGTGTGGAGTGCAAAAAAACGATGGATTTATGCCCAGATCTTTGTACTGGGGTGAATGTATGACATTGTTCTGCATTCTGTCCATCAATTGTTGTTTTTGCATTTGTCACCCCGAATGGGACGGGTATGCTCAGACGTGAGACCCGTGGTTTCCACACCACTGGAGTCAAGCTATCCTGGCTGAAGACGGCTGATAACCAGAAACCGGTGCTAGGATGCTTGATTCCGGTCCAGGGAAGACATGGCTTGGCAGTTCGGGCTTGACTGTTCCCATGAGGCACAGGGTCAATGCTGATTTGCATATGGACATGTCTTAACTGGGGTGGTGTGGAGTCCAAAAAAACGATGGATTTAGGCCCGGATCTCTGTACTAGGGTGAATGTATGACATTGTTCTGCATTCTGTCCATCAATTGTTGTTTTTGCATTTGTCACACTGAGTGGGACGGGAATGCTCAGACGTGAGTCCCATGCTTTCCACATCACTGGAGTCAAGCTATCCTGGCTGAAGACGGCTGATAGCCAGAAAGCGGTCCTAGGATGCTTGATTCCGGTCCAGGGAAGACATGGCTTGGCAGTTCTGGCTGGACTGTTCCCATGAGGCACAGGGTCAAGGCTGATTTGCATATGGCCATGTCTGAACTGGGGTGGTGTGGAGTGCAAAAAAACGATGGATTTAGTCCCAGATCTCTGTACTGGGGTGAATGTATGACATTGTTCTGCATTCTGTCCATTAATTGTTGTTTTTGCATTTGTCACCCCGATTGGGACGGGTATGCTCAGAAGTGAGTCCCGTGGTTTGCACACCACTGGAGTCAAGCTATCCTGGCTGAAGACGGCTGATAGCCAGAAACCGGTCCTAGGATGCTTGATACCGGTCCAGGGACTACATGGCTTGGCAGTTTGGACTGGACTGTTGCCATGAGGCACTGGGTCAAGGCTGAGTTGCATATGGCGATGTCTGAACTGGGGTGGTGTGGAGTGTAAAAAAAAGGATGGATTTAGGCCCAGATCTCTGTACTGGGGTGAATGTATGACATTGTTCTGCATACTGCCCATCAATTGTTGTTTTTGCATTTGTCACCCCGAGTGGGACGGTTATGCTCAGACGTGAGTCCTGTGCTTTCCACACCACTGGAGTCAAGCTATCCTGGCTGAAGACGGCTGATAGCCTGAAACCGGTCCTAGGATGCTTGATTCCGGTCCATGGAAGACATTGCTTGGCAGTTCGGGCTGGACTGTTCCCTTGAGGCACAGGGTCAAGGGTGATTTGCATATGGCCATGTCTGAACTGGGGTGGTGTGGACTGCAAAAAAATGATGGATTTAGGCCCAGATCTCTGTACTGGGATGAATGTATGACATTGTTCTGCATTCTGTCCATCAATTGTTGTTTTTGCATTTGTCACCCCGAGTGGGACGGGTATGCTCAGACGTGAGTCCCGTGCTTTCTACACCACTGAAGTCAAGCTATCCTGGCTGAAGATGGCTGATAGCCAATAACCGGTCCTAGGATGCTTGATTCTGGTCCAGGGAAGACATGGCTTGGCAGTTCGGGCTGGACTGTTCAAATGAGGCACATGGTCAAGGCTGATTTTCATATGGCCATGTCTGAACTGGGGTGGTGTGTAGTGCAAAAACTCGATGGATTTAGGCCCAGATCTCTGTACTGGTGTGATTGTATGACATTGTTACGCATTCTGTCCATCAATTGTTGTTTTTGCATTTGTCACCCCGAGTGGGTCGGGTATGCTCAGACGTGAGTCCCGTGCTTTCTACACCACTGAAGTCAAGCTATCCTGGCTGAAAACGGCTGATAGCCAGAAACCGGTCCTTGGATGCTTGATTCCGGTCCAGGGAATACATGGCTTGGACGTTCAAGCTGGACTGTTTCCATGAGGCACAGGGTCAAGGCTGATTTGCATATGACCATGTCTGAACTGGGGTGGTGTGTAGTGCAAAAAAAAAGATGGATTTAGGCCCAGATCTCTGTACTGGGGTGAATGTATGACATTGTTCTGCATTCTGTCCATCAATCGTTGTTTTTGCATTTGTCACCTCGAGTGGGACGGGTATGCTCAGCCGTGAGTCCCGTGCTTTCCACACCACTGGAGTCAAGCTATCCTGGCTGAAAATGGCTGATAGCCAGAAACCGGTCCTAGGATGCTTGATTCCGGTCCAGGGAAGACATGAATTTGCAGTTCGGGCTGGACTGTTCCCATGAGGCACAGGGTCAAAGGCTGATTTGCATATGTACATGTCTTAACTGGGGTGGTGTGGAGTGCAAAAAAACGATGGATTTAGGCCCTTATCTCTGTACTGGGGTGAATGTATGCCATTGTTCTGTGGTCTGTCCATCAATTACTTTTTATGCATTTGTCACCCCGAGTGGGACGGGTATGCTCAGACGTGAGACCTGTGGTTTCCACACCACTGGAGTCAAGGTATCCTTGCTGAAGAAGGCTGATAACCAGAAGACGGTCCTAGGATGCTTGATTCTGGTCCAGGGAAGACATGGCTTGGCAGTTCGGGCTGGACTGTTCCCATGAGGCACAGGGTCAAGGCTGATTTGCATATGGCCATGTCTGAACTGGTGTGTTGTGGAGTGCAAAAAGACGATGGATTTAGGCCCAGATCTCTGTACTGGGGTTAATGTATGACATTTTTCTGCATTCTGTCCATTAATTGTTGTTTTTGCATTTGTCACCCCGAGTGGGACAGGTATGCTTAGACGTGAGTCCTGTGCTTTCCACACCACTGGAGTCAAGCTATCCTGGCTGAAGATGGCTGATAGCCAGAAACTGGTCCTAGGATGCTTGATTCTGGTCCAAGGAAGACATGGCTTGGCAGTTCGGGCTGGATTGTTCCAACGAGGCACAGGGTCTTGGCTGTTTTCATATGGCCATGTCTGAACTGGGGTGGTGTGGAGTGCAAAAAACGATGGATTTAGGCCCAGATCTCTGTACTGGGTTTAATGTATGACAATTTTCTGCATTCTGTCCATCAATTGTTGTTTTTGCATTTGTCACCCGAGTGGGACGGGTATGCTCAGACGTGAGTCCCGTGCTTTCCACACCACTGGAGTCAAGCTATCCTGGCTGAAGACGGCTGATAGCCAGAAACCGGTCATAGGATGCTTGATTCCGGTCCAGGGAATACATGGCTTGGCAGTTCGGGCTGGACTGTTCCTATGAGACACAGGGTCAAGGCTGAATTGCATTTGGCCATGTGTGAATTGATGTGGTGTGCAGTGAAAAAAAAACCTATGGATTTAGACCCAGGTCTCTGTACTGGGGTGAATGTATGACATTGTTCTGCATTCTGTCCATCAATTGTTGTTTTTGCATTTGTCACTCCGAGTGGGACGAGTATGCTCAGACGTGAGTCCCGTGCTTTCCACACCACTGGAGTCAAGCTATCCTGGCTGAAAACGGCTAATAGCCAGAAACGGGTCCTAGGATGCTTGATTCTGGTCTAGGGAAGACATGGCTTAGCAGTTCGGGCTGGACTGTTCCCATAAGGCACAGGGTCAAGGCTGATTTGCATATGGCCATGTCTGAACTGGGGTGTTGTAGAGTGCAAAAAAACTATGGTTTTAGGCCCAGATCTCTGTACTGGGGTCAATGTATGACATTGTTCAGCATTCTGTCCATCAATTGTTGTTTTTACATTTGTCACCCTGAGTGGGACGGGTATGCTCACACATGAGTCCCGTGCTTTACACACCACTGGAGTCAAGTTATCCTGGCTGAAGACGGCTGATAGCCAGAAACCGGTCATAGGATGCTTGATTCCGGTCCAGGGAATACATGGCTTGGCAGTTCGGGCTGGACTGTTCCTATGAGACACAGGGTCAAGGCTGAATTGCATTTGGCCATGTGTGAATTGATGTGGTGTGCAGTGAAAAAAAAACCTATGGATTTAGACCCAGGTCTCTGTACTGGGGTGAATGTATGACATTGTTCTGCATTCTGTCCATCAATTGTTGTTTTTGCATTTGTCACTCCGAGTGGGACGAGTATGCTCAGACGTGAGTCCCGTGCTTTCCACACCACTGGAGTCAAGCTATCCTGGCTGAAAACGGCTAATAGCCAGAAACGGGTCCTAGGATGCTTGATTCTGGTCTAGGGAAGACATGGCTTAGCAGTTCGGGCTGGACTGTTCCCATAAGGCACAGGGTTAAGGCTGATTTGCATATGGCCATGTCTGAACTGGGGTGGTGTGGAGTGCAAAAAAACGATGGATTTATGCCCAGATCTTTGTACTGGGGTGAATGTATGACATTGTTCTGCATTCTGTCCATCAATTGTTGTTTTTGCATTTGTCACCCCGAATGGGACGGGTATGCTCAGACGTGAGACCCGTGGTTTCCACACCACTGGAGTCAAGCTATCCTGGCTGAAGACGGCTAATAACCAGAAACCGGTGCTAGGATGCTTGATTCCGGTCCAGGGAAGACATGGCTTGGCAGTTCGGGCTTGACTGTTCCCATGAGGCACAGGGTCAATGCTGATTTGCATATGGACATGTCTTAACTGGGGTGGTGTGGAGTCCAAAAAAACGATGGATTTAGGCCCGGATCTCTGTACTAGGGTGAATGTATGACATTGTTCTGCATTCTGTCCATCAATTGTTGTTTTTGCATTTGTCACACTGAGTGGGACGGGAATGCTCAGACGTGAGTCCCATGCTTTCCACATCACTGGAGTCAAGCTATCCTGGCTGAAGACGGCTGATAGCCAGAAAGCGGTCCTAGGATGCTTGATTCCGGTCCAGGGAAGACATGGCTTGGCAGTTCTGGCTGGACTGTTCCCATGAGGCACAGGGTCAAGGCTGATTTGCATATGGCCATGTCTGAACTGGGGTGGTGTGGAGTGCAAAAAAACGATGGATTTAGTCCCAGATCTCTGTACTGGGGTGAATGTATGACATTGTTCTGCATTCTGTCCATCAATTGTTGTTTTTGCATTTGTCACCCCGATTGGGACGGGTATGCTCAGAAGTGAGTCCCGTGGTTTACACACCACTGGAGTCAAGCTATCCTGGCTGAAGACGGCTGATAGCCAGAAACCGGTCCTAGGATGCTTGATACCGGTCCAGGGACTACATGGCTTGGCAGTTTGGACTGGACTGTTGCCATGAGGCACTGGGTCAAGGCTGAGTTGCATATGGCGATGTCTGAACTGGGGTGGTGTGGAGTGCAAAAAAACGATGGATTTAGGCCCAGATCTCTGTACTGGGGTGAATGTATGACATTGTTCTGCATACTGCCCATCAATTGTTGTTTTTGCATTTGTCACCCCGAGTGGGACGGTTATGCTCAGACGTGAGTCCTGTGCTTTCCACACCACTGGAGTCAAGCTATCCTGGCTGAAGACGGCTGATAGCCTGAAACCGGTCCTAGGATGCTTGATTCCGGTCCATGGAAGACATTGCTTGGCAGTTCGGGCTGGACTGTTCCCTTGAGGCACAGGGTCAAGGGTGATTTGCATATGGCCATGTCTGAACTGGGGTGGTGTGTAGTGCAAAAACTCGATGGATTTAGGCCCAGATCTCTGTACTGGTGTGATTGTATGACATTGTTACGCATTCTGTCCATCAATTGTTGTTTTTGCATTTGTCACCCCGAGTGGGTCGGGTATGCTCAGACGTGAGTCCCGTGCTTTCCACACCACTGAAGTCAAGCTATCCTGGCTGAAGACGGCTGATAGCCAGAAACCGGTCCTTGGATGCTTGATTCCGGTCCAGGGAATACATGGCTTGGACGTTCAAGCTGGACTGTTCCCATGAGGCACAGGGTCAAGGCTGATTTGCATATGACCATGTCTGAACTGGGGTGGTGTGTAGTGCAAAAAAAAAGATGGATTTAGGCCCAGATCTCTGTACTGGGGTGAATGTATGACATTGTTCTGCATTCTGTCCATCAATCGTTGTTTTTGCATTTGTCACCTCGAGTGGGACGGGTATGCTCAGCCGTGAGTCCCGTGCTTTCCACACCACTGGAGTCAAGCTATCCTGGCTGAAAATGGCTGATAGCCAGAAACCGGTCCTAGGATGCTTGATTCCGGTCCAGGGAAGACATGAATTTGCAGTTCGGGCTGGACTGTTCCCATGAGGCACAGGGTCAAAGGCTGATTTGCATATGTACATGTTGTGAGAAGTTGGCCTGGTATATAATGCTCACTAGTTCTAGTGATCACTTTGTACCATGCCAAGCAACCCTTATGATGATGGTTGTAATTCAACCTTGTAGACCAGTTATCCTAGTGGTAACGTGGACAAAGCAGTCTTAGGCTAAACTCTGAAAGGCATGTGAAGCCAGCTGTTATACCATACACAACCCCCTTGAATACCAAATGAAAGGGACACCACACAGATATATATTGAAAATATATATTGATTTATTAACTATAAAATCCCCTGGACTCTTTATGAGCACAGAAGCACAAGCGTTAAATCACAAGACAGTTTAAAATACACAAAAGTTGCACAATATGGATGAGCCCTAGGGGCCACCTAAACCATATACTAAATAAGTGGTATAAGGGATACCAGGAGGAAAGTGAAGAGGCCTAGGGCCTTGGGAATCGCTGGAGCTATTCGAGACTGGAGTTAGCTAAGTCGGGAAAGGCCCACGGGACTCGGGTGCAGTGTCCAAAGTGCACGCACTTCTCAATACAAAGTCTATGGTGCGTAAAAAGCACAAAGTTAGAAAGTTAGGAACCTTCCGAGTGACCTACGGAGCTGAAACTTTAAACACAGGCCCTTGGGATGTGTACCAGTGCAGGAGCACCGGCGGAGCTGAGTTACCTCACCCACAGGAAGCGGGTGCACAGGGTCGAAGATGTGTCGGGTTTCGTCACGCTGGTCGATGGTGCTTGGAGCAGGAAATGCTGCAGGCGGCTCGATGAGAAGAGTTCCGGTGGATCCAAGGGTGGATCTGTAGATGTGAAGACCTGAAAGCAGAGGGGACAGTGTTCAAAGTCACTAGCCAGTGACTGCCGTGGAACCAGAGTGGAACCAGGTGATGTCGGGTGCAAACAGGCGTTGTCGGGTAGCTTCTTTCTGCAGCCACGTGGATACCCGGGGTCGAGGACGTCCAGGAGTCGGTCACGAGCTGTCCCACGTAGGCTTCTCGCTGTTGGCGGTGTCGGCGACCTGATCGGAGCAAACAGGCCTTGGCAAATGCAAGCCGCGCAGAAGTTGAAAGATGCTGTTCACTCGGACCAGCAAGGTCAGAGCGGGTGCTCCTTTTCACAGGAGCTTGGGTAGGTCTGGAGCAACCAGACCTGCTGTTTAAATCTTCGGGTTCGTCGCCAAGATGGCCGCTGGCCGCGTGGCTAGTGGCCGGGATGGCGCGTCGAGTGGCACAATGCAAAAGGGCCCCACGCAGATCGTGGAGATGCTGGAGGGCTGATCTTCGGTGCAAGGGCTGCTCGGTGGTGGGGGTTCTCAATCCCCAAAGCACAACGTCGAGGATGCCTCAGAAGCTGCGCAGTCAGCTTTTCGGGTGTCTTTCAAGAGGTCCGGTCCCACGTCACTCGGTGCCTCCACGGGTCCCTTCTTTGCAGGGACTGTGGATCGGGCTCTGAGAGGTCTGGGAATCTGGTTCTTGTCGGGCTCTGGGCTCGGGCTCCGGCGGGAGGCGGCGGCAAAGCAGACGTCGAGTTGCTGGTTGGTACCTGTGTTCACAGGGTGGTCACTCCTTGGCCACAAGGGAGATTCTTCTTCAGTCTTCTGTGCAGCAGAATGTCGAAGTCCAGTCTTCTTCTTAGTTTTAAGTTGATTTCGGGATGATCTGCTGTGCAATGGCACTGCTCCCCCTCTTATTCCAATCTAGGGGGTGGATCACCTACTAGGTCCCTCCTCTGGGAGGAACCAGGAAGGGGGGCGGTTACACCCCCTTTCCTTTGTCCAGCTCCGCGCCAGGACTGGGGCTGGAAGGCCCCAGAACCGGTTTGGGCTGGCCTATGCACGGGGACACCTTGTGTGCCCCGGGCATGTCTGATTCTATTCAGCCCTGTCCTACCCAATACACAAAATCCTGTCTGGGGTGGTGCTCGCACCTCCCAAGGCAGGAAACCCTTTGTCCAGGCCACCATCTGCCGAGTTTCGGTCAGCAGCAGGAGGCCAGACTTGTGTCTGTGGTGGCAGCGTCCATTTTGTGAAGCTGAGGCTCTGTTTAACTTTAACCGGGGTTAAGGCTACACACATGTCGTGTCCCTCTAGAAGGGTGGAATGCTATCCCCGTCGCCAGAATTGGCGAGGGGATAGTATTCCAATTCGTATGACACCTTACTCGACATGTTTTGATAAAGCCAAACCAAAGATAGCATTTAACCGCGAGGGTTATAATGCACTTAAGAGTATATGGTATGGCAATATCCCGGAACAGCTTAGGGAGTGGTTCCCGACAGCTGCAGACAGGCTCAGCTCATGCTAGAGCACCATCTCACATATCTCCAAGCACTCTGCCTCCAAGATTGATGAGGCCTTCCATAGGAGTGGCTGATAGGAACATATGTGTCCAGTTTAGGGTTAGGCACAGACATACTGTACCTAAGTAAGAGGTGATTACACCAACTTACCCCAGCTGAGTGATCAGCCAGTTGTGTCAAATATGGAGGCCAGGCCAGGGGTGGCACAATACATGCTGCAGCCCCTGGCAGGCCTTGGCTACACCTATGCCCTGGGTACCTATGGTACACTGTTACAGGGGCCTATAAGGTGAACCAATTCCAATTGTGTTATGCACCTAAGGTACATGGAGTCCATTTTAAGGAGAGAGCAATCAGCCTGGGGCCCTGAATAGCAGGATCCCAGGCCAACTAAGTCAAAAACCAGCTAAACACCAGGCAAAAAGTTTGGGGGTAACCATAGTCAGATATCCACCTTCCTACATAACCCCCCCCCAAACGAAAGGAGATAAGGCTATCCTTGACCAGGTAAGCCTATATTGCCTAAGTGGCCATATAAGGAAGTACCAGCTCTGGCTTGGTAACCCCCTGTTTCATGGTCCACTAAGCAATCCCTCACCCTAAGGGTATCTGAGGGTCTCCACCATAGGGAATCTCTACCTGTGGTGTGTCTTTGCAAAGTCAAAGGTTGGTGTTGGGATGGAGTACTGAAGTGAGTTTCCTCTGTAGGGCTCAGCTTCCTCCAATCACTCTCCACCATGTGTGCCTTTCTTTCTTTGACTGAGTTGCACTGTGCTCTCAGGGTCAACCTCTGGCTACCTAAAGCTGGAGGCTGAGTCCCTCTGTTTGGCTTACTGGAGGGACAGTTCAGGTTTGGGCCCTTAGGGTCCCAGGTTTGGCTGTGCCCAACAATATCCATCTGGGGGAGGTCCCTAACTACTTTTAAGGGGGATCCCTCAGGAGTTTTTAAAGTTTGCACCTCACTAGGGCTACTAGTTTCGGTGCCCCTAATCTGTTGATGGGGGTGCTTTATTTGACAGGGGGCCCTTTGGGTCTCACTGTCCTTCTTGTCCTCTGCAGCCCCGGGCTGAGTAAGGCAAGGTAGAGAGGGGCAGGTTACCTGCTTCAGACTGGGTCCCACCTGAGAAGGGTCCACTGCCATCAGAGGCTCTGTTAGGCCAGGCCTAACAACCTCTGGGACAGTTCCTTCATCAGGGGTAAGATCAGTTCCCTGAGGAGGCTGATCCTTTCCTAAAGTCTGGTGGGAGGGAGATTTCTCTTCCTCCTCAATGCTCTCTGTTTGGGTGGAGTGATCCATCATTTCAGGCTTCACTACCCATGTATCAGTTTGAGTTTGGGCTGTGGCCATCACAGCCCCACCAACCTTTTCAGGAGGAGACTCAGTTTGGGTATGGGCTGTTACTAGTACAGCCCTGCTACTCTTTCCAGGAGGGAAGTTATCTAAAGATGGGGCTGAGGTTTGCTCAGCCCTCCCAACCTTTTCAGGAAGGACATCTTGAATTGGGGCTGTAGCCATTACAGCCCCACTAACCTTTCCATGGAGATTTACCATTCTAGAATGGGTTTGCTGTTCAACCTCAGCCCAGGCTGAGATTTCCAAATCATTACCCAGTAGGCAATCTACAGGCAAGTTTGCTGACACTGCCACTCTCTTTGGGCCAGTGACACCTCCCCAGCTAAGATTGACTACTGCCATGGGATGATTGGTTTCTATGCCATCAATGTTTGTCACCTGATATCTGGCATCAGGTAAAAGTTGCCTTGAGGGGACTAGACATTCAGCCACCATGGTGATGCTAGCCCCTGTGTCTCTGAAGGCCTCAACTTTCAAGCCATTGATGAGGGGTTCCTGTTTATACTTGCTCAAAGTGTTTGGGCAAGCAGTGAAATTGGCAAACCCCATGCCAGTCTCATAGACAAGAGTATCTGAGTTAGGGGACCTGGATAGGCCAGAGTCCACCTGTCCTCCAAAAGTAAACCCACCCAAATTCTTGGGGGTGCTCCCACCACCTGGGGGACCACTGCTAACAGTGACAGGAGGTGTTGGAGCCTTACCTGGAGGTATATTCTCCTTATTGCCATTCTTGGGACAACAGCTATCTGTTTTGTAATGCCCCACCTGTTTACAGGTATGACAATAAGGCTTTTTCTGGGATGTAGAAGTGTCTTGGGACCCACCCCCATTCTTGGAGTTTTGGGGCCCTGGGGAAGTCTTTTCCTTACTTTTATCCCCACCCTTCTCTTGAGGCTTGGTAGTCTCTTTCTTTTGGTCACCACCCTGGTTCTTAGGCCTGATCCTGGTTCTGACCCATTTGTCTGCCCTCCTACCCAATTCTTGTGGGGAGGTCAGATCAGAGTCAACCAGGTGCTGATGTAGAAGCTGATTTTGACAATTACTTAAGATTTGCTCTCTCATAATTAAGTTATACAATCCTGTATAGTCAGTAACCTTACTTCCCAGCAACCAGCCCTCCAGAGCCTTAGTGGCACACTCAACAAATTCAGACCAGTCCTGAGTCTGTGTCTTCTGGGTATCTCTGAACATTAACCTGTACTGTTCAGTGGTTAAGCCCAACCCATCAATCAGAGCACTCTTCAGGACCATGTAGTTTCTAGAATCCTCATCACTAACTGTGAGGAGTCTGTCTCTGCCTCTGCCTTCAAAGGAGAGCCACAAGATTGCTGCCCACTGCTCCTGAGGGATCTGCTGTACCATGCAGGCTCTCTCAAGTGCAGTCATCCATTTGTGGATATCATCCCCAGCTTTGTAGGGGGGCACAATCTTACTCAGGTTTCTTGTATCAAAGGACCTGTCTTTATCCTTCTGGATATTGCTGCCACCAGTGGATCCTAATCCACTCTCTCTAGGCTGTCTTGCTCTAGCAAGTTTCTCTTGGGCCAGGGCAATCTCTAACTCTTGTCTCTGGACTCTCAATTCAGCCTCTCTAATTTGAGATTCTCTCAATTTGGTCTCATGTTCCCTTCTCTGAGGGCTAGTCATCCTCCTTCTGGAGTGACCATGAGAACCTCTAGAAGCATAGGAGTTGTCAGAGTCACCTGAGTGAATCCTTCTCCTCCTAGGCTCCTGGTTAAGTCCACCTGGGGGTCTGAATGGGTTGTTACCTGATTCATTCCCAAGTTGACTTAAGTTAGCCTGGTTCAGTCTACTGACCAGCACCTGACTATCTCTGTCATCATCTGACTCACTGCTTTCCACCTCCTCCTCCTCTTCTTCTTCCTCTTCCTCTACATCTACTTGAGGAGCTCCAGTGGTGGAGGCTTCCTCATCTACTAGGATGATAGGGGCAGGGGTGTCTACAGTGTCATCCTCTGAAGGATGGCCTCCTTCAGCATTCCCTGTGGGGTTTGCTTTAGAGGTCTTTAGAGCCTCAGACTGATCCAAGAGCTCTCTTAGGTGGTCTGTAGTAGGGGAAGGCCCTGTCTTCAGACCCCTTAAGACACAAAGCTGTCTTAATTCCTTAAAAGGAAAAATAGCAAACTGGGATGGTGCCCTTGGAGGGTCACTCTCAACAGGAGTAAGTCCACTGGACCCCTCTGTTCCAGACATTGCTCTAGTGTGGGTGGATGTGTTGCAATCTACCTACACTGGTGTTTACCTACTAAACCTATCTAGTAGTTGTAGCTAGGGTGTGCTACTCCCTTTGCTCTACAACAACTAAGTTCAGTAGAACTTAAGTATACTAGTCTTGTTTTATATGTACCTAGCAGGTACCTGTATGATCTTTCAAATGATAATCTCAAAGATTGTAATGGTAAAACAACAGCAAGCTCAGATCCCAATCCGCTGCTCACCAATGTGAGAAGTTGGCCTGGTATATAATGCTCACTAGTTCTAGTGATCACTTTGTACCATGCCAAGCAACCCTTATGATGATGGTTGTAATTCAACCTTGTAGACCAGTTATCCTAGTGGTAACGTGGACAAAGCAGTCTTAGGCTAAACTCTGAAAGGCATGTGAAGCCAGCTGTTATACCATACACAACCCCCTTGAATACCAAATGAAAGGGACACCACACAGATATATATTGAAAATATATATTGATTTATTAACTATAAAATCCCCTGGACTCTTTATGAGCACAGAAGCACAAGCGTTAAATCACAAGACAGTTTAAAATACACAAAAGTTGCACAATATGGATGAGCCCTAGGGGCCACCTAAACCATATACTAAATAAGTGGTATAAGGGATACCAGGAGGAAAGTGAAGAGGCCTAGGGCCTTGGGAATCGCTGGAGCTATTCGAGACTGGAGTTAGCTAAGTCGGGAAAGGCCCACGGGACTCGGGTGCAGTGTCCAAAGTGCACGCACTTCTCAATACAAAGTCTATGGTGCGTAAAAAGCACAAAGTTAGAAAGTTAGGAACCTTCCGAGTGACCTACGGAGCTGAAACTTTAAACACAGGCCCTTGGGATGTGTACCAGTGCAGGAGCACCGGCGGAGCTGAGTTACCTCACCCACAGGAAGCGGGTGCACAGGGTCGAAGATGTGTCGGGTTTCGTCACGCTGGTCGATGGTGCTTGGAGCAGGAAATGCTGCAGGCGGCTCGATGAGAAGAGTTCCGGTGGATCCAAGGGTGGATCTGTAGATGTGAAGACCTGAAAGCAGAGGGGACAGTGTTCAAAGTCACTAGCCAGTGACTGCCGTGGAACCAGAGTGGAACCAGGTGATGTCGGGTGCAAACAGGCGTTGTCGGGTAGCTTCTTTCTGCAGCCACGTGGATACCCGGGGTCGAGGACGTCCAGGAGTCGGTCACGAGCTGTCCCACGTAGGCTTCTCGCTGTTGGCGGTGTCGGCGACCTGATCGGAGCAAACAGGCCTTGGCAAATGCAAGCCACGCAGAAGTTGAAAGATGCTGTTCACTCGGACCAGCAAGGTCAGAGCGGGTGCTCCTTTTCACAGGAGCTTGGGTAGGTCTGGAGCAACCAGACCTGCTGTTTAAATCTTCGGGTTCGTCGCCAAGATGGCCGCTGGCCGCGTGGCTAGTGGCCGGGATGGCGCGTCGAGTGGCACAATGCAAAAGGGCCCCACGCAGATCGTGGAGATGCTGGAGGGCTGATCTTCGGTGCAAGGGCTGCTCGGTGGTGGGGGTTCTCAATCCCCAAAGCACATTGTCGAGGATGCCTCAGAAGCTGCGCAGTCAGCTTTTCGGGTGTCTTTCAAGAGGTCCGGTCCCACGTCACTCGGTGCCTCCACGGGTCCCTTCTTTGCAGGGACTGTGGATCGGGCTCTGAGAGGTCTGGGAATCTGGTTCTTGTCGGGCTCTGGGCTCGGGCTCCGGCGGGAGGCGGCGGCAAAGCAGACGTCGAGTTGCTGGTTGGTACCTGTGTTCACAGGGTGGTCACTCCTTGGCCACAAGGGAGATTCTTCTTCAGTCTTCTGTGCAGCAGAATGTCGAAGTCCAGTCTTCTTCTTAGTTTTAAGTTGATTTCGGGATGATCTGCTGTGCAATGGCACTGCTCCCCCTCTTATTCCAATCTAGGGGGTGGATCACCTACTAGGTCCCTCCTCTGGGAGGAACCAGGAAGGGGGGCGGTTACACCCCCTTTCCTTTGTCCAGCTCCGCGCCAGGACTGGGGCTGGAAGGCCCCAGAACCGGTTTGGGCTGGCCTATGCACGGGGACACCTTGTGTGCCCCGGGCATGTCTGATTCTATTCAGCCCTGTCCTACCCAATACACAAAATCCTGTCTGGGGTGGTGCTCGCACCTCCCAAGGCAGGAAACCCTTTGTCCAGGCCACCATCTGCCGAGTTTCGGTCAGCAGCAGGAGGCCAGACTTGTGTCTGTGGTGGCAGCGTCCATTTTGTGAAGCTGAGGCTCTGTTTAACTTTAACCGGGGTTAAGGCTACACACATGTCGTGTCCCTCTAGAAGGGTGGAATGCTATCCCCGTCGCCAGAATTGGCGAGGGGATAGTATTCCAATTCGTATGACACCTTACTCGACATGTTTTGATAAAGCCAAACCAAAGATAGCATTTAACCGCGAGGGTTATAATGCACTTAAGAGTATATGGTATGGCAATATCCCGGAACAGCTTAGGGAGTGGTTCCCGACAGCTGCAGACAGGCTCAGCTCATGCTAGAGCACCATCTCACATATCTCCAAGCACTCTGCCTCCAAGATTGATGAGGCCTTCCATAGGAGTGGCTGATAGGAACATATGTGTCCAGTTTAGGGTTAGGCACAGACATACTGTACCTAAGTAAGAGGTGATTACACCAACTTACCCCAGCTGAGTGATCAGCCAGTTGTGTCAAATATGGAGGCCAGGCCAGGGGTGGCACAATACATGCTGCAGCCCCTGGCAGGCCTTGGCTACACCTATGCCCTGGGTACCTATGGTACACTGTTACAGGGGCCTATAAGGTGAACCAATTCCAATTGTGTTATGCACCTAAGGTACATGGAGTCCATTTTAAGGAGAGAGCAATCAGCCTGGGGCCCTGAATAGCAGGATCCCAGGCCAACTAAGTCAAAAACCAGCTAAACACCAGGCAAAAAGTTTGGGGGTAACCATAGTCAGATATCCACCTTCCTACACATGTCTTAACTGGGGTGGTGTGGAGTGCAAAAAAACGATGGATTTAGGCCCTTATCTCTGTACTGGGGTGAATGTATGCCATTGTTCTGTGGTCTGTCCATCAATTACTTTTTATGCATTTGTCACCCCGAGTGGGACGGGTATGCTCAGACGTGAGACCTGTGGTTTCCACACCACTGGAGTCAAGGTATCCTTGCTGAAGAAGGCTGATAACCAGAAGACGGTCCTAGGATGCTTGATTCTAGTCCAGGGAAGACATGGCTTGGCAGTTCGGGCTGGACTGTTCCCATGAGGCACAGGGTCAAGGCTGATTTGCATATGGCCATGTCTGAACTGGTGTGTTGTGGAGTGCAAAAAGACGATGGATTTAGGCCCAGATCTCTGTACTGGGGTTAATGTATGACATTTTTCTGCATTCTGTCCATTAATTGTTGTTTTTGCAATTGTCACCCCGAGTGGGACAGGTATGCTGAGACGTGAGTCCTGTGCTTTCCACACCACTGGAGTCAAGCTATCCTGGCTGAAGATGGCTGATAGCCAGAAACTGGTCCTAGGATGCTTGATTCTGGTCCAAGGAAGACATGGCTTGGCAGTTCGGGCTGGATTGTTCCAACGAGGCACAGGGTCTTGGCTGTTTTCATATGGCCATGTCTGAACTGGGGTGGTGTGGAGTGCAAAAAACGATGGATTTAGGCCCAGATCTCTGTACTGGGTTTAATGTATGACAATTTTCTGCATTCTGTCCATCAATTGTTGTTTTTGCATTTGTCACCCGAGTGGGACGGGTATGCTCAGACGTGAGTCCCGTGCTTTCCACACCACTGGAGTCAAGCTATCCTGGCTGAAGACGGCTGATAGCCAGTAACCGATCCTAGGATGCTTGATTCCGGTCCAGGGATGACATGGCTTGGCAGTTCGGGCTGGACTGTTTCCTTGAGGCACAGGGTCAAGGCTGATTTGCATATGGACATGTCTGAACTGGGTCGGTGTTAAGTGCAGAAAAACGATGGATTTAGGCCCAGATCTCTGTACTGGGGTGAATGTATGACATTGTTCTGCATTCTGTCCATCAATCGTTGTTTTTGCATTTGAAATTGTCACCCTGAGTGGGACGGGTATGCTCAGACGTGAGTCCCGTGCTTTCCACACCACTGGAGTCAAGTTATCCTGGCTGAAGACGGCTGATAGCCAGAAACCGGTCATAGGATGCTTGATTCCGGTCCAGGGAATACATGGCTTGGCAGTTCGGGCTGGACTGTTCCTATGAGACACAGGGTCAAGGCTGAATTGCATTTGGCCATGTGTGAATTGATGTGGTGTGCAGTGAAAAAAAAACCTATGGATTTAGGCCCAGATCTCTGTACTGGGGTTAATGTATGACATTGTTCTGCATTCTGTCCATCAATTGTTGTTTTTGCATTTTTCACCCAGAGTGGGACGGGTATGCTCATACGTGAGTCCCGTGCTTTCCACACCACTGGAGTCAAGCTATCCTGGCTGAAGATGGCTGATAGCCAGAAACCGGTCTTAGGATGCTTGATTCCGGTCCAGGGAAGACATGGCTTGGCAGTTCGGGCTGGACTGTTCCCATGAGGCACAGGGTCAAAGGCTGATTTGCATATGTACATGTCTTAACTGGGGTGGTGTGGAGTGCAAAAAAACGATGGATTTAGGCCCTTATCTCTGTACTGGGGTGAATGTATGCCATTGTTTTGTGGTCTGTCCATCAATTGTTGTTTATGCATTTGTCACCCCGAGTGGGACGGGTATGCTCAGACGTGAGACCTGTGGTTTCCACACCACTGGAGTCAAGGTATCCTTGCTGAAGAAGGCTGATAACCTGAAGACGGTCCTAGGATGCTTGATTCTGGTCCAGGGAAGACATGGCTTGGCAGTTCGGGCTGGACTGTTCCCATGAGGCACATGGTCAAGGCTGATTTGCATATGGCCATGTCTGAACTGGGGTGGTGTGGAGCGCAAAAAGACGATGGATTTAGGCCCAGATCTCTGTACTGGGGTTAATGTATGACATTTTTCTGCATTCTGTCCATCAATTGTTGTTTTTGCATTTGTCACCCCGAGTGGGACAGGTATGCTCAGACGTGAGTCCCGTGCTTTCCACAACACTGGAGTCAAGCTATCCTGGCTGAAGATGGCTGATAGCCAGAAACTGGTCCGAGGATGCTTGATTCTGGTCCAGGGAAGACATGGCTTGGCAGTTCGGGCTGGATTGTTCCAACGAGGCACAGGGTCTTGGCTGTTTTCATATGGCCATGTCTGAACTGGGGTGGTGTGGAGTGCAAAAAACGATGGATTTAGGCCCAGATCTCTGTACTGGGTTTAATGTATGACAATTTTCTGCATTCTGTCCATCAATTGTTGTTTTTGCATTTGTCACCCGAGTGGGACGGGTATGCTCAGACGTGAGTCCCGTGCTTTCCACACCACTGGAGTCAAGCTATCCTGGCTGAAGACGGCTGATAGCCAGTAACCGATCCTAGGATGCTTGATTCCGGTCCAGGGATGACATGGCTTGGCAGTTCGGGCTGGACTGTTTCCTTGAGGCACAGGGTCAAGGCTGATTTGCATATGGACATGTCTTAACTGGGGTGGTGTGGAGTGCAAAAAAACGATGGATTTAGGCCCAGATCTCTGTACCGGGGTGAATGTATGACATTGTTCTGCATTCTGTCCATCAATTGTTGTTTTTGCTTTTGTCACCCCGAGTGGGACGGGTATGCTCAGACATGAGTCCCGTGCTTTCCACACCACTGGAGTCAAGCTATCCTGGCTGAAGATGGCTGATAGCCAGAAACCGGTCATATGATGCTTGATTCTGGTCCAGGGAAGACATGGCTTGGCAGTTCAGGCTGGACTGTTCCCATGAGGCACAGGGTCAAGGCTGATTTTCATATGGCCTGTTCTGAACTGGGGTGGTGTGGAGTGCAAAAAAACGACGGATTTAGGCCCAGATCTCTGTACTGGGGTGATTGTATGACATTGTTCTGCATTCTGTCCATCAATTGTTGTTTTTGCATTTGTCACCCCGAATGGGACGGGTATGCTCAGACGTGAGTCCCGTGCTTTCCACACCACTAGAGTCAAGCTATCCTGGCTGAAGACGGCTGATAGCCAGAAACCGGTCCTAGGATGCTTGATTCCGGTCCAGGGAATACATGTCTTGGCAGTTCGGGCTGGACTGTTCCCATGAGGCACAGGGCAAGGCTGATTTGCATATGGACATGTCTTAACTGGGGTGGTGTGGAGTGCAAAAAGACGATGGATTAAGGCCCAGAGCTCTGTACTGGGGTTAATGTATGACATTTTTCTGTATTCTGTCCATCAATTGTTGTTTTTGCATTTGTCACCCCGAGTGGGACGGGTATGCTCAGACGTGAGTCCTGTGCTTTCCACACCGCTGGAGTCAAGCTATCCTGGCTGAAGACGGCTGATAGCCAGAAACCGGTCCTAGGATGCTTGATTCCGGTCCAGGGAAGACATGGCTTGGCAGTTCGGGCTGGACTGTTCCCATGAGGCACAGGGTCAAAGCTGATTTGCATATGGACATGTCTTAACTGGGGTGGTGTGGAGTGCAAAAAAACGATTGATTTAGGCCCAGATCTCTGTACTGGGGTGAATGTATGACATTGTTCTGCATTCTGTCCATCAATTGTGAGAAGAGTCTTGCCGGTGGCAGTGGCAGGCTCCATCCGCTCGCGCTGGGTGTTTAATGTGCTACACTGCTTAGTGCATATTTTTAGCGCTAATTTTTAATTTCAACTTGGAAACCTCAAGACAATTTTAAAAATACATTGGTGTGCATAACTTCATTTGTTGGTTACCTGACTGCCGACTCCCGCCCCGGTCCGCCGCGTCCATTTCTGGGCGTTTGTTTGCGGAGGGTGAGGAGGAGCCTAGCACTTCCGGGCTCGGGCGGACAGGTCAGCGTTCTAGTGGCGCTGTAGGCGGCTTAGGTATTTAATCAGTTTCCGCCTGCACTCGCGCTGTGGAGAAGAGTCTTGCCGGTGGCAGTGGCAGGCTCCATCCGCTCGCGCTGGGTGTTTAATGTGCTACACTGCTTAGTGCATATTTTTAGCGCTAATTTTTAATTTCAACTTGGAAACCTCAAGACAATTTTAAAAATACATTGGTGTGCATAACTTCATTTGTTGGTTACCTGACTGCCGACTCCCGCCCCGGTCCGCCGCGTCCATTTCTGGGCGTTTGTTTGCGGAGGGTGAGGAGGAGCCTAGCACTTCCGGGCTCGGGCGGACAGGTCAGCGTTCTAGTGGCCCCTACGGCCTATAAATGTGTATAGGCCAGCGACCGCGCAGCGGACGCGTGCAGCGGGCGCGCCGGAAGCGCGCCGAAGTCGAGCCAAAGTCAAGCCCGTCTGCGCCCGTCCGCGACAGGACGGGGCGCGGGGCCATAAACCCTGGCTCACCGACATCGACCATCACAAGGTATGGCAGGCAAGAGCTGCTGGATATACGTTCCAACATTCCCTTATGTGATAAACAACCGATGCATGTCTTATCGCTAGAAAATTGCTCCTCTTGCACTTTTGCCCCTGTTACCCCTGTCACTATTCAGAAACCGGCCAGTGATATTAATACAATAAAGGCAGCTCTGTTAAATTGCAGATCCCTCCGAAAACATAGCTTAGAAATTTTTCATTTACTTGAGGACGATACTATCCAAATTCTGTTTCTTACAGAAACATGTCTGGATGAACACTCCGAGCCTGATATCATACAAACTCTTCCCCCTGGCTTCGTCCTCTCCAGATTGGACAGGAAAGATGGCAGAGGGGGGGGCATTGCGATAGCCACTAAAACCCCATTAGAATGTACCCTCTCTTCTACCATGATTGACCACAGTGAAGCGGCCACTTTCACTATCACCACTGGTCCCAATCACTCCCTCTCGGGTATTCTGGTGTACCGCCCCCCTGGACAACTGTATGATTTCACCCCTACTCTGGTAGAAGCCATCACTCATCTTGCGCTCAAAAAAACTCGCATTTTAGTGCTTGGTGACTTTAACGTCCATTTTGACGACCCACTCAATAAAGAGGCGGCGGATATCAAATCAGAGCTACTCTCCTTAGAACTAGAGCTAAAAAATACTGATCCTACTCATCACCATGGTCATCTGCTAGACCCGGTATTTGGAAATTGGAAGGGAATTCAAACCTTTGCTCCTCAGCCAATTCCTTGGTCTGATCACTTTATAGTGCCTATATCCATTCAACTAGAAAGGTCTGAGCAGTACAAACAAAGCTCACAACGATTCAAGCGTAGAAGATGGAAAAACTTCTCCATTGACTCCTTTTCTAACATCATTCAGGATGCTGGCCCCCCAAAAGGATCTGATAGTGAGACTACCTATGCTCACTTACAGGATAATATCACAAAAGCGCTGGATGCTACCGCTCCCATTCGTACTATCACCAATGCCACAAGAACTAGAAAAACTGCCCCATGGTTTAGTCAGGAGCTCCAGATCGCGAAAACAGCGTGTAAAAAGCTCGAAAGAGATTGGCGCGTTAATTTCTGCCCTGAAATAAAAACCAGATATAAAACAGCACAAAAAGATTACTACAGAATGGTACGTACATCTAAAGCTTCCTATTATAATAAGCGAATCCAGGAAGCTGAGAACTCCTCCAAAGAGCTTTTTCTGATCTATAAGGAGATCTCTATAGTTGAGTCCAATCCCACTCCCCAGAATGATTCAGTGGATATTTGCAATAAGATTGCCAAGTATTTCTCCGACAAAATCACCAACATCTATGCAAATTTTTCTAGCAACATAAAATCTGGCAATGACTTCATAGAGAATGATGCTTATATATGCACTCCCATCCATCAAAGTACTTTTTCTGTACCTCCAACTGAAACTCTAACTAAAATCTGTAAGAGTATTAAATCTTGTTCACCACGCGATCCCGCCCCTCCTAAAATTTTAACGGCCAGTCTCCCGGCCCTGGAACCGCATTTCAGACATATGTTGCAAATATCATTCTCTACAGCTACTCTCCCCGCGGACTGGAAAAGAGCTATAGTATTCCCCATTAAGAAAAAACCTAACCTGAGCCAGGATATATTGGAGAATCTACGTCCAATTTCTCTACTCCCTTACCTCGCTAAATTAGCTGAGAAAGTAGCTAATGCCCAACTTATGAGACATCTTGAAACACAAGAAACCTTCCATCCCTCACAATCGGGCTTTAGATCAGGCTTCTCTACAGAGACAGCACTCCTAAGAGCTACTGAAACTCTGCGGGAAGGAGCGGACAAAGGCAAAACCATGGCCTTGATCATGCTGGACCTCAGTGCCGCGTTTGACACTGTAGCTCACTCCATACTGCTACAGTGTCTAAACAGAGCGGGAGTCACAAAAGAGGCTCTAGGATGGCTGAAAGCTTTTTTAACCAACAGAAGCTTTCAGGTCCAAAGAGGAACCTATCTCTCGGACAGCCTGACCTTAGAACAGGGGGTACCTCAGGGCTCGGCCCTGAGCCCCACCCTGTTCAATTTGTATATAACACCTTTGGCAGAGGTGGTCCAATCGTTCGGCATGGAGCTTGTCTCCTACGCCGACGATACACAACTCCTGATCTCCCTGTCTCAATCCCCCTCCTCAGAGGCCGATAACTTCAAATCCTGTATGTGCAAGCTGGCCATATGGATGAATGAGCACTGCCTCAAATTAAACGGAACAAAAACAGAGGTGCTCATTATAGGGGGAAACAACACCAATTGGACCAAAGACTGGTGGCCTACATGTCTGGGACCAATACCCACCCCCAGTCAGGAGGCCAAGAATTTGGGTGTCTGGATTGACAACAAACTCTCGTATGACAGTCATGTTAAAAAAACAGTTGGAAAATGTTTTGGAGTTATGAAGACGCTCAGCCGCACCATGGACCTACTCCCATTGAGTTCCAGGCGCACCATGACACAAGCTCTGATCACTTCCCGCATTGACTACGGGAATGTGCTTTTGGTGGGCACTTCTGAAAAAAACATTAGAAAGCTG
This sequence comes from Lissotriton vulgaris, assembly GCF_964263255.1. NCBI lineage: Eukaryota > Metazoa > Chordata > Amphibia > Caudata > Salamandridae > Lissotriton > Lissotriton vulgaris. Next base: position 312,042,894 of record NC_141687.1, read on the forward strand.
CAGGTCCTGCAAAACTCAGCGGCACGCCTTGTGCTTAGACTCCCGCGCAGAGCTCCATCTAAACCTTCCTTGGATGCTCTGCATTGGCTGCCCATCAGAAAGAGGTTAATTTTTAAGGCACTTCTCTGGTGCCATAGGATCATTCATCAGAGAGCACCCTCCTATTTGTCTGACCTAGTCTCCCTCTATGAACCCTCTAGATCTCTACGTTCTAAGGGAACAGGTTTGCTTAAAACCACGCGCCCAAAAAAAGCTAGACTTGGAGGCAGGTCCTTTCGCACTCTTGCGGCCAAGGAGTGGAACACCCTCCCCACGAATATCAGACAGGAAAAAAGCGAAACATCTTTTAGGAAACTTCTAAAAACACATCTTTTCATTAGCTAATTTCACTGGTTGCTGCCTGTTTCTTCTTCCACCCAAGTAATACTCTCTCCTAAGCGCGGGGACACGCCGGAGGCGTCACCAGGCGCTTTATAAACTCCTATAATAATAATAATTGTTGTTTTTGCATTTGTCACCCCGAATGGGACGGGTATGCTCAGACGTGAGACCCGTGGTTTCCACACCACTGGAGTCAAGCTATCCTGGCTGAAGACGGCTGATAACCAGAAACCGGTCCTAGGATGCTTGATTGCGGTCCAGGGAAGACATGGCTTGGCAGTTCGGGCTGGATTGTTCCAACGAGGCACAGGGTCAAGGCTGATTTGCATATGGCCATGTCTGAACTGGGGTGGTGTGGAGTGCAAAAAGACGATGGATTTAGGCCCAGATCTCTGTACTGGGGTTAATGTATGACATTTTTCTGCATTCTGTCCATCAATTGTTGTTTTTGCATTTGTCACCCCGAGTGGGACGGGTATGCACAGACGTGAGTCCCGTGCTTTCCACACCGCTGGAGTCAAGCTATCCTGGCTGAAGACGGCTGATAACCAGAAACCGGTCCTAGGATGCTTGATTGCGGTCCAGGGAAGACATGGCTTGGCAGTTCGGGCTGGATTGTTCCAACGAGGCACAGGGTCAAGGCTGATTTGCATATGGCCATGTCTGAACTGGGGTGGTGTGGAGTGCAAAAAAACGATGGATTTAGGCCCAGATCTCTGTACTGGGTTTAATGTATGACATTTTTCTGCATTCTGTCCATCAATTGTTGTTTTTGCATTTGTCACCCCGAGTGGGACGGGTATGCTCTGACGTGAGTCCCGTGCTTTCCACACCACTGGAGTCAAGCTATCCTGGCTGAAGACGGCTGATAACCAGAAGCAGGTCCTAGGATGCTTGATTCTGGTCCAGGGAAGACATGGCTTGGCAGTTCGGGCTGGACTGTTCCCATGAGGCACAGGGTCAAGGCTGATTTGCATATGGCCATGTCTGAACTGGGGTGGTGTGGAGTGCAAAAAAACGATGGATTTAAGCCCAGATCTCTGTACTGGGGTTAATGTATGACATTTTTCTGCATTCTGTCCCTCAATTGTTGTTTTTGCATTTGTCACCCCGAGTGGGACGGGTATGCTCAGACATGAGTCCCGTGCTTTCCACACCACTGGAGTCAAGCTATCCTGGCTGAAGATGGCTGATAGCCAGAAACCGGTCCTAGGATGCTTGATTCTGGTCCAGGGAAGACATGACTTGGCAGTTCGGGCTGGACTGTTCCCATGAGGCACAGGGTCAAGGCTAATTTTCATATGGCCTTGTCTGAACTGGGGTGGTGTGGAGTGCAAAAAAACGATGGATTTAGGCCCAGATCTCTGTACTGGGGTGATAGTATGACATTGTTCTGCATTCTGTCCATCAATTGTTGTTTTTGCATTTGTCACCCCGAGTGGGACAGGTATGCTCAGACGTGAGTCTCGTGCTTTCCATACCGCTAGAGTCAAGCTATCCTGGCTGAAGACGGCTGATAGCCAGAAACCGGTCCTAGGATGCTTGATTCCGGTCCAGGGAAGACATGGCTTGGCAGTTCGGGCTGGACTGTTCCCATGAGGCACAGGGTCAAGGCTGATTTGCATATGGCCAAGTCTGAACAGGGGTGGTGTGGAGTGCAAATAAACAATGGATTTAGGCCCAGGTCTCTGTACTGGGGTGAATGTATGACATTGTTCTGCATTCTGTCCATCAATTGTTGTTTTTGCATTTGTCACCCTGAGTGGGACCGGAATGCTCAGACGTGAGTCCCGTGCTTTCCACATCACTGGAGTCAAGCTATCCTGGCTGAAGACGGCTGATAGCCAGAAACGGGTCCTAGGATGCTTGATTCCGGTCCAGGGAAGACATGGCTTGGCAGTTCTGGCTGGACTGTTCCCATGAGGCACAGGGTCAAGGCGGATTTGCATATGACCATGTCTGAACTGGGGTAGTGTGGAGTTCAAATAAACGATGGATTTAGGCCCAGATCTCTGTACTGGGGTGAATGTATGACATTGTTCTGCATTCTATCCATCAATTGTTGTTTTTGCATTTGTCACCCCGAGTGGGACGAGTATGCTCAGACGTGAGTCCCGTGCTTTCCACACCACTGGAGTAAAGCTATCCTGGCTGAAAACGGCTAATAGCCAGAAACGGGTCCTAGGATGCTTGATTCCGGTCTAGGGAAGACATGGCTTAGCAGTTCGGGCTAGACTGTTCCCATGAGGCACAGGGTCAAGGCTGATTTGCATATGGCCATGTCTGAACTGGGGTGGTGTGGAGTGCAAACAAACAATGGATATAGTCCCAGATCTCTGTACTGGGATGAATGTATGACATTGTTCTGCATTCTGTCCATCAATTGTTGTTTTTACATTTGTCACCCTGAGTGGGACGGGTATGCTCACACGTGAGTCCCGTGCTTTACACACCACTGGAGTCAAGCTATCCTGGCTGAAGGCGGCTGATAGCCAGAAACCGGTCCTAGGATGCTTGATACCGGTCCAAGGACTACATGGCTTGGCAGTTTGCACTGGACTGTTCCCATGAGACACAGGGTCAGGCTGATTTACATATGGCAATGTCTGAGCGCCAAGAAACCTATGGTGATAGTGCGCGTTACAAATGATTTTAACGTAACGTTAACGTGAAATGGGGTGGTGTGGAGTGCAAACAAACAATGGATATAGTCCCAGATCTCTGTACTGGGATGAATGTATGACATTGTTCTGCATACTGTCCATCAATTGTTGTTTTTACATTTGTCACCCCGAATGGGACGGGTATGCTCAGACGTGAGTCCCGTGCTTTCCACACCACTGGAGTCAAGCTATCCTGGCTGAAGATGGCTGATAGCCAGAAACCGGTCCTAGGATGCTTGATTCCGGTCCAGGGAAGACATGGCTTGGCAGTTCGGGCTGGACTGTTCCCTTGAGGCTCAGGGTCAAGGCTGAATTTTATATGGCCATGTCTGAACTGGGGTGGTGTGGGGTGCAAAAAAATGATGGATTTAGGCCCAGATCTCTGTACTGGGGTGATTGTATGACATTGTTCTGCATTCTGTCCATCAATCGTTGTTTTTCTATTTGTCACCCTGAGTGGGATGGGTATGCTCAGACGTGAGTTCTGTGATTTTCCACACCACTGGAGTCAAGCTATCCTGGCTGAAGACGGCTGATAGCCAAAAACTTGTCCTAGGATGCTTGATTCAGGTCCATGGAATACATGGCTTGGCAGTTCCGGCTGGACTGTTCCCATGAGGCACAGGGTCAAGGCTGAATTGCATATGGCCATGTCTGAACTGGGGTGGTGTGGAGTGAAAAAAAAACGATGGATTTAGGCCCAGATCTCTGTACTGGGGTGAATGTATGCCATTGTTCTGCATTCTGTCCATCAATTGTAGTTTTTGCATTTGTCACCCCGAGTTGGACGGGTATGCTCAGACGTGAGTCCCGTGCTTTCCACACCACTGGAGTCAAGCTATCCTGGCTGAAGACAGCTGATAGCCAGAAACCGGTCCTAGGATGCTTGATTCCGGTCCAGGGAACACATTGCTTGGTAGTTCGGGCTGGACTGTTCCCATGAGGCACAGGGTTAAGGCTGATTTGCATATGGCCATGTCTGAACTGGGGTGGTGTGGAGTGCAAAAAAACGATGGATTTATGCCCAGATCTCTGTACTGGGGTGAATGTATGACATTGTTCTGCATTCTGTCCATCAATTGTTGTTTTTGCTTTTGTCACCCCGAGTGGGACGGGTATGCTCAGACGTGAGTCCCGTGCTTTACACACCACTGGAGTCAAGCTATCCTGGCTGAAGATGGCTGATAGCCAGAAACCGGTCCTAGGATGCTTGATTCCGGTCCAGGGAAGACATGGCTTGGCAGTTCGGGCTGGACTGTTCCCATGAGGCACAGGGTCAAAGGCTGATTTGCATATGGACATGTCTTAACTGGGGTGGTGTGGAGTGCAAAAAAATGATGGATTTAGGCCCAGATGTCTGTACTGGGGTGAATGTATGACATTGTTCTGTGGTCTGTCCATCAATTGTTGTTTATGCATTTGTCACCCTGAATGGGACAGGTATGCTCAGACGTGAGACCTGTGGTTTCCACACCACTGGAGTCAAGGTATCCTTGCTGAAGAAGGCTGATAACCAGAAACCGGTCCTAGGATGCTTGATTCTGGTCCAGGGAAGACATGGCTTGGCAGTTCGGGCTGGACTGTTCCCATGAGGCACAGGGTCAAGGCTGATTTGCATATGGCCATGTCTGAACAGGGGTGGTGTGGAGTGCAAAAAGACGATGGATTTAGGCCCAGATCTCTGTACTGGGGTTAATGTATGACATTTTTCTGCATTCTGTTCATCAATTGTTGTTTTTGCATTTGTCACCCCGAGTGGGACGGGTATGCACAGACGTGAGTCCCGTGCTTTCCACACCGCTGGAGTCAAGCTATCCTGGCTGAAGATGGCTGATAGCCAGAAACCGGTCCTAGGATGCTTGATTCCGGTCCAGGGAATACATGTCTTGGCAGTTCGGGCTGGACTGTTCCCATGAGGCACAGGGCAAGGCTGATTTGCATATGGACATGTCTTAACTGGGGTGGTGTGGAGTGCAAAAAGACGATGGATTAAGGCCCAGATCTCTGTACTGGGGTTAATGTATGACATTTTTCTGCATTCTGTCCATCAATTGTTGTTTTTGCATTTGTCACCCCGAGTGGGACGGGTATGCTCAGACGTGAGTCCTGTGCTTTCCACACCGCTGGAGTCAAGCTATCCTGGCTGAAGACGGCTGATAGCCAGAAACCGGTCCTAGGATGCTTGATTCCGGTCCAGGGAAGACATGGCTTCGCAGTTCGGGCTGGACTGTTCCCATGAGGCACGGGGTCAAAGCTGATTTGCATATGGACATGTCTTAACTGGGGTGGTGTGGAGTGCAAAAAAACGATTGATTTAGGCCCAGATCTCTGTACTGGGGTGAATGTATGACATTGTTCTGCATTCTGTCCATCAATTGTTGTTTTTGCATTTGTCACCCCGAATGGGACGGGTATGCTCAGACGTGAGACCCGTGGTTTCCACACCACTGGAGTCAAGCTATCCTGGCTGAAGACGGCTGATAACCAGAAACCGGTCCTAGGATGCTTGATTGTGGTTCAGTGAAGACATGGCTTGGCAGTTCGGGCTGGATTGTTCCAACGAGGCACAGGGTCAAGGCTGATTTGCATATGGCTATGTCTGAACTGGGGTGGTGTGGAGTGCAAAAAAACGATGGATTTAGGCCCAGATCTCTGTACTGGGTTTAATGTATGACATTTTTCTGCATTCTGTCCATCAATTGTTGTTTTTGCATTTGTCACCCCGAGTGGGACGGGTATGCTCTGACGTGAGTCCCGTGCTTTCCACACCACTGGAGTCAAGCTATCCTGGCTGAAGACGGCTGATAACCAGAAGCAGGTCCTAGGATGCTTGATTCTGGTCCAGGGAAGACATGGCTTGGCAGTTTGGGCTGGACTGTTCCCATGAGGCACAGGGTCAAGGCTGATTTGCATACGGCCATGTCTGAACTGGGGTGGTGTGGAGTGCAAAAAAACGATGGATTTAGGCCCAGATCTCTGTACTGGGGTTAATGTATGACATTTTTCTGCATTCTGTCCCTCAATTGTTGTTTTTGCATTTGTCACCCCGAGTGGGACGGGTATGCTCAGACATGAGTCCCGTGCTTTCCACACCACTGGAGTCAAGCTATCCTGGCTGAAGATGGCTGATAGCCAGAAACCGGTCCTAGGATGCTTGATTCTGGTCCAGGGAAGACATGACTTGGCAGTTCGGGCTGGACTGTTCCCATGAGGCACAGGGTCAAGGCTAATTTTCATATGGCCTTGTCTGAACTGGGGTGGTGTGGAGTGCAAAAAAACGATGGATTTAGGCCCAGATCTCTGTACTGGGGTGATTGTATGACATTGTTCTGCATTCTGTCCATCAATTGTTGTTTTTGCTTTTGTCACCCCGAGTGGGACGGGTATGCTCAGACGTGAGTCTCGTGCTTTCCATACCGCTAGAGTCAAGCTATCCTGGCTGAAGACGGCTGATAGCCAGAAACCGGTCCTAGGATGCTTGATTCCGGTCCAGGGAAGACATGGCTTGGCAGTTCGGGCTGGACTGTTCCCATGAGGCACAGGGTCAAGGCTGATTTGCATATGGCCAAGTCTGAACAGGGGTGGTGTGGAGTGCAAATAAACAATGGATTTAGGCCCAGGTCTCTGTACTGGGGTGAATGTATGACATTGTTCTGCATTCTGTCCATCAATTGTTGTTTTTGCATTTGTCACCCTGAGTGGGACCGGAATGCTCAGACGTGAGTCCCGTGCTTTCCACATCACTGGAGTCAAGCTATCCTGGCTGAAGACGGCTGATAGCCAGAAACGGGTCCTAGGATGCTTGATTCCGGTCCAGGGAAGACATGGCTTGGCAGTTCTGGCTGGACTGTTCCCATGAGGCACAGGGTCAAGGCTGATTTGCATATGGCCATGTCTGAACTGGGGTAGTGTGGAGTTCAAATAAACGATGGATTTAGGTCCAGATCTCTGTACTGGGGTGAATGTATGACATTGTTCTGCATTCTATCCATCAATTGTTGTTTTTGCATTTGTCACCCCGAGTGGGACGAGTATGCTCAGACGTGAGTCCCGTGCTTTCCACACCACTGGAGTAAAGCTATCCTGGCTGAAAACGGCTAATAGCCAGAAACGGGTCCTAGGATGCTTGATTCCGGTCTAGGGAAGACATGGCTTAGCAGTTCGGGCTAGACTGTTCCCATGAGGCACAGGGTCAAGGCTGATTTGCATATGGCCATGTCTGAACTGGGGTGGTGTGGAGTGCAAACAAACAATGGATATAGTCCCAGATCTCTGTACTGGGATGAATGTATGACATTGTTCTGCATTATGTCCATCAATTGTTGTTTTTACATTTGTCACCCTGAGTGGGACGGGTATGCTCACACGTGAGTCCCGTGCTTTACACACCACTGGAGTCAAGCTATCCTGGCTGAAGGTGGCTGATAGCCAGAAACCGGTCCTAGGATGCTTGATACCGGTCCAAGGACTACATGGCTTGGCAGTTTGCACTGGACTGTTCCCATGAGACACAGGGTCAGGCTGATTTACATATGGCAATGTCTGAGCGCCAAGAAACCTATGGTGATAGTGCGCGTTACAAATGATTTTAACGTAACGTTAACGTGAAATGGGGTGGTGTGGAGTGCAAACAAACAATGGATATAGTCCCAGATCTCTGTACTGGGATGAATGTATGACATTGTTCTGCATACTGTCCATCAATTGTTGTTTTTACATTTGTCACCCCGAATGGGACGGGTATGCTCAGACGTGAGTCCCGTGCTTTCCACACCACTGGAGTCAAGCTATCCTGGCTGAAGATGGCTGATAGCCAGAAACCGGTCCTAGGATGCTTGATTCCGGTCCAGGGAAGACATGGCTTGGCAGTTCGGGCTGGACTGTTCCCTTGAGGCTCAGGGTCAAGGCTGAATTTTATATGGCCATGTCTGAACTGGGGTGGTGTGGGGTGCAAAAAAATGATGGATTTAGGCCCAGATCTCTGTACTGGGGTGATTGTATGACATTGTTCTGCATTCTGTCCATCAATCGTTGTTTTTCCATTTGTCACCCTGAGTGGGATGGGTATGCTCAGACGTGAGTTCTGTGATTTTCCACACCACTGGAGTCAAGCTATCCTGGCTGAAGACGGCTGATAGCCAGAAACTTGTCCTAGGATGCTTGATTCAGGTCCATGGAATACATGGCTTGGCAGTTCCGGCTGGACTGTTCCCATGAGGCACAGGGTCAAGGCTGAATTGCATATGGCCATGTCTGAACTGGGGTGGTGTGGAGTGAAAAAAAAACGATGGATTTAGGCCCAGATCTCTGTACTGGGGTGAATGTATGCCATTGTTCTGCATTCTGTCCATCAATTGTAGTTTTTGCATTTGTCACCCCGAGTTGGACGGGTATGCTCAGACGTGAGTCCCGTGCTTTCCACACCACTGGAGTCAAGCTATCCTGGCTGAAGACAGCTGATAGCCAGAAACCGGTCCTAGGATGCTTGATTCCGGTCCAGGGAACACATTGCTTGGTAGTTCGGGCTGGACTGTTCCCATGAGGCACAGGGTTAAGGCTGATTTGCATATGGCCATGTCTGAACTGGGGTGGTGTGGAGTGCAAAAAAACGATGGATTTATGCCCAGATCTCTGTACTGGGGTGAATGTATGACATTGTTCTGCATTCTGTCCATCAATTGTTGTTTTTGCTTTTGTCACCCCGAGTGGGACGGGTATGCTCAGACGTGAGTCCCGTGCTTTACACACCACTGGAGTCAAGCTATCCTGGCTGAAGATGGCTGATAGCCAGAAACCGGTCCTAGGATGCTTGATTCCGGTCCAGGGAAGACATGGCTTGGCAGTTCGGGCTGGACTGTTCCCATGAGGCACAGGGTCAAAGGCTGATTTGCATATGGACATGTCTTAACTGGGGTGGTGTGGAGTGCAAAAAAATGATGGATTTAGGCCCAGATGTCTGTACTGGGGTGAATGTATGACATTGTTCTGTGGTCTGTTGTGAGAAGTTGGCCTGGTATATAATGCTCACTAATTCTTAGTGATCACTTTGTACCATGCCAAGCAACCCTTATGATGATGGTTGTAATTCAACCTTGTAGACCAGTTATCCTAGTGGTAACGTGGACAAAGCAGTCTTAGGCTAAACTCTGAAAGGCATGTGAAGCCAGCTGTTATACCATACACAACCCCCTTGAATACCAAATGAAAGGGACACCACACAGATATATATTGAAAATATATATTGATTTATTAACTATTAAAATCCCCTGGACTCTTTATGAGCACAGAAGCACAAGCGTTAAATCACAAGACAGTTTAAAATACACAAAAGTTGCACAATATGGATGAGCCCTAGGGGCCACCTAAACCATATACTAAATAAGTGGTATAAGGGATACCAGGAGGAAAGTGAAGAGGCCTAGGGCCTGGGGAATCGCTGGAGCTATTCGAGACTGGAGTTAGCTAAGTCGGGAAAGGCCCACGGGACTCGGGTGCAGTGTCCAAAGTGCACGCACTTCTCAATACAAAGTCTATGGTGCGTAAAAAGCACAAAGTTAGAAAGTTAGGAACCTTCCGAGTGACCTACGGAGCTGAAACTTAAAACACAGGCCCTTGGGATGTGTACCAGTGCAGGAGCACCGGCGGAGCTGAGTTACCTCACCCACAGGAAGCGGGTGCACAGGGTCGAAGATGTGTCGGGTTTCGTCACGCTGGTCGATGGTGCTTGGAGCAGGAAATGCTGCAGGCGGCTCGATGAGAAGAGTTCCGGTGGATCCAAGGGTGGATCTGTAGATGTGAAGACCTGAAAGCAGAGGGGACAGTGTTCAAAGTCACTAGCCAGTGACTGCCGTGGAACCAGAGTGGAACCAGGTGATGTCGGGTGCAAACAGGCGTTGTCGGGTAGCTTCTTTCTGCAGCCACGTGGATACCCGGGGTCGAGGACGTCCAGGAGTCGGTCACGAGCTGTCCCACGTAGGCTTCTCGCTGTTGGCGGTGTCGGCGACCTGATCGGAGCAAACAGGCCTTGGCAAATGCAAGCCACGCAGAAGTTGAAAGATGCTGTTCACTCGGACCAGCAAGGTCAGAGCGGGTGCTCCTTTTCACAGGAGCTTGGGTAGGTCTGGAGCAACCAGACCTGCTGTTTAAATCTTCGGGTTCGTCGCCAAGATGGCCGCTGGCCGCGTGGCTAGTGGCCGGGATGGCGCGTCGAGTGGCACAATGCAAAAGGGCCCCACGCAGATCGTGGAGATGCTGGAGGGCTGATCTTCGGTGCAAGGGCTGCTCGGTGGTGGGGGTTCTCACTCCCCAAAGCACAACGTCGAGGATGCCTCAGAAGCTGCGCAGTCAGCTTTTCGGGTGTCTTTCAAGAGGTCCGGTCCCACGTCACTCGGTGCCTCCACGGGTCCCTTCTTTGCAGGGACTGTGGATCGGGCTCTGAGAGGTCTGGGAGTCTGGTTCTTGTCGGGCTCTGGGCTCGGGCTCCGGCGGGAGGCGGCGGCAAAGCAGACGTCGAGTTGCTGGTTGGTACCTGTGTTCACAGGGTGGTCACTCCTTGGCCACAAGGGAGATTCTTCTTCAGTCTTCTGTGCAGCAGAATGTCGAAGTCCAGTCTTCTTCTTAGTTTTAAGTTGATTTCGGGATGATCTGCTGTGCAATGGCACTGCTCCCCCTCTTATTCCAATCTAGGGGGTGGATCACCTACTAGGTCCCTCCTCTGGGAGGAACCAGGAAGGGGGGCGGTTACACCCCCTTTCCTTTGTCCAGCTCCGCGCCAGGACTGGGGCTGGAAGGCCCCAGAACCGGTTTGGGCTGGCCTATGCACGGGGACACCTTGTGTGCCCCGGGCATGTCTGATTCTATTCAGCCCTGTCCTACCCAATACACAAAATCCTGTCTGGGGTGGTGCTCGCACCTCCCAAGGCAGGAAACCCTTTGTCCAGGCCACCATCTGCCGAGTTTCGGTCAGCAGCAGGAGGCCAGACTTGTGTCTGTGGTGGCAGCGTCCATTTTGTGAAGCTGAGGCTCTGTTTAACTTTAACCGGGGTTAAGGCTACATACATGTCGTGTCCCTCTAGAAGGGTGGAATGCTATCCCCGTCGCCAGAATTGGCGAGGGGATAGTATTCCAATTCGTATGACACCTTACTCGACATGTTTTGATAAAGCCAAACCAAAGATAGCATTTAACCGCGAGGATTATAATGCACTTAAGAGTATATGGTATGGCAATATCCCGGAACGGCTTAGGGAGTTGTTCCCGACAGCTGCAGACAGGCTCAGCTCATGCCAGAGCACCATCTCACATATTTCCAAGCACTCTGCCTCCAGGATTGATGAGGCCTTCCATAGGAGTGGCTGATAGGAACATATGTGTCCAGTTTAGGGTTAGGCACAGACATACTGTACCTAAGTAAGAGGTGATTACACCAACTTACCCCAGCTGAGTGATCAGCCAGTTGTGTCAAATATGGAGGCCAGGCCAGGGGTGGCACAATACGTGCTGCAGCCCCTGGTAGGCCTTGGATACACCTATGCCCTGGGCACCTAGGGTGCACTGTTACAGGGGCCTATAAGGTGAACCAATTCCAATTGTGTTATGCACCTAAGGTACATGGAGTCCATTTTAAGGAGAGAGCAATCAGCCTGGGGCCCTGAATAGCAGGATCCCAGGCCAACTAAGTCAAAAACCAGCTAAACACCAGGCAAAAAGTTTGGGGGTAACCATAGTCAGATATCCACCTTCCTACATAACCCCCCCCCAAACGAAAGGAGATAAGGCTATCCTTGACCAGGTAAGCCTATATTGCCTAAGTGGCCATATAAGGAAGTACCAGCTCTGGCTTGGTAACCCCCTGTCTCATGGTCCACTAAGCAATCCCTCACCCTAAGGGCATCTGAGGGTCTCCACCATAGGGAATCTCTACCTGGGGTGTGTCTTTGCAAAGTCAAAGGCTGGTGTTGGGATGGAGTACTGAAGTGAGTTTCCTCTGTAGGGCTCAGCTTCCTCCAATCACTCTCCACCATGTGTGCCTTTCTTTCTCTGACTGAGTTGCACTGTGCTCTCAGGGTCAACCTCTGGCTACCTAAAGCTGGAGGCTGGGTCCCTCTGTTTGGCTTACTGGAGGGACAGGTCAGGTTTGGGGCCTTTTGGTCCCAGGTTTGGCTGTGCCCAACAATATCCATCTGGGGGAGGTCCCTAACTACTTTTAAGGGGGATCCCTCAGGAGTTTTTAAAGTTTTCACCTCACTAGGGCTACTAGTTTCGGTGCCCCTAATCTGTTGATGGGGGTGCTTTATTTGACAGGGGGCCCTTTGGGTCTCACTGTCCTTCTTGTCCTCTGCAGCCCTGGGCTGAGTAAGGCAAGGTAGAGAGGGGCAGGTTACCTGCTCCAGACTGGGTCCCTCCTGAGAAGGGTCCACTGCCATCAGAGGTTCTGTCAGGCCAGGCCTAACAACCTCTGGGACAGTTCCTTCATCAGGGGTAAGATCAGTTCCCTGAGGAGGCTGATCCTTTCCTAAAGTCTGGTGAGGGGGAGATTTCTCTTCCTCCTCCATGCTCTCTGTTTGGGTGGAGTGATCCATCATTTCAGGCTTCACTACCCATGTATCTGTTTGAGTTTGGGCTGTGGCCATCACAGCCCCTCGAACCTTTTCAGGAGGAGACTCAGTTTGGGTATGGGCTGTTACCAGTACAGCCCTGCTACTCTTTCCAGGAGGGAAGTTATCTAAAGATGGGGCTGAGGTTTGCTCAGCCCTCCCAACCTTTTCAGGAAGGACATCTTGAATTGGGGCTGTAGCCATTACAGCCCCACTAACCTTTCCATGGAGATTTACCATTCTAGAATGGGTTTGCTGTTCAACCTCAGCCCAGGCTGAGATTTCCAAATCATTACCCAGTAGGCAATCTACAGGCAAGTTTGCTGACACTGCCACTCTCTTTGGGCCAGTGACACCTCCCCAGCTAAGATTGACTACTGCCATGGGATGATTGGTTTCTATGCCATCAATGTTTGTCACCTGATATCTGGCATCAGGTAAAAGTTGCCTTGAGGGGACTAGACATTCAGCCACCATGGTGATGCTAGCCCCTGTGTCTCTGAAGGCCTCCACTTTCAAGCCATTGATGAGGGGCTCCTGTCTATACTTGCTCAAAGTGTTTGGGCAAGCTGTGAAATTGGCAAACCCCATGCCAGTCTCATAGACAAGAGTATCTGAGTTAGGGGACCTGGATAGGCCAGAGTCCACCTGTCCTCCAAACGTAAACCCACCCAAATTCTTGGGGGTGCTCCCACCACCTGGGGGACCACTGCTAACAGTGACAGGGGGTGTTGGAGCCTTACCTGGAGGTATATTCTCCTTATTGCCATTCTTGGGACAACAGCTATCTGTTTTGTAATGCCCCACCTGTTTACAGGTATGACAATAAGGCTTTTTCTGGGATGTAGAAGTGTCTTGGGACCCACCCCCATTCTTGGAGTTTTGGGGCCCTGGGGAAGTCTTTTCCTTACTTTTATCCCCACCCTTCTCTTGAGGCTTGGTAGTCTCTTTCTTTTGGTCACCACCTTGGTTCTTAGGCCTGATCCTGGTTCTGACCCATTTGTCTGCCCTCCTACCCAATTCTTGTGGGGAGGTCAGATCAGAGTCAACCAGGTGCTGATGTAGAAGCTGATTTTGACAATTACTTAAGATTTGCTCTCTCATAATTAAATTATACAATCCTGTATAGTCATTAACCTTACTTCCCAGCAACCAGCCCTCCAGAGCCTTAGTGGCACACTCAACAAATTCAGACCAGTCCTGAGTCTGTGTCTTCTGGGTATCTCTGAACATTAACCTGTACTGTTCAGTGGTTAAGCCTAACCCATCAATCAGAGCACTCTTCAGGACCATGTAGTTTCTAGAATCCCCATCACTAACTGTGAGGAGTCTGTCTCTGCCTCTACCTTCAAAGGAGAGCCACAAGATTGCTGCCCACTGCTCCTGAGGGATCTGCTGTACCATGCAGGCTCTCTCAAGTGCAGTCATCCATTTGTGGATATCATCCCCAGCTTTGTAGGGGGGCACAATCTTACTCAGGTTTCTTGTATCAAAGGACCTGTCTTTATCCTTCTGGATATTGCTGCCACCAGTGGGTTCTATTACCCCACTCTCTCTAGGCTGTCTTGCTCTAGCAAGTTTCTCTTGGGCCAGGGCAATCTCCAACTCTTGTCTCTGGACTCTCAATTCAGCCTCTCTAATTTGAGATTCTCTCAATTTGGTCTCATGTTCCCTTCTCTGAGGGCTAGTCATCCTCCTTCTGGAGTGACCATGAGAACCTCTAGAAGCATAGGAGTTGTCAGAGTCACCTGAGTGAATCCTTCTCCTCCTAGGCTCCTGGTTAAGTCCACCTGAGGGTCTGAATGGGTTGTTACCTGATTCATTCCCAAGTTGACTTAAGTTAGCCTGGTTCAGTCTACTGACCAGCACCTGACTATCTCTGTCATCATCTGACTCACTGCTTTCCACCTCCTCCTCCTCTTCTTCTTCCTCTTCCTCTACATCTACTTGAGGAGCTCCAGTGGTGGAGGCTTCCTCATCTACTAGGATGATAGGGGCAGGGGTGTCTACAGTGTCATCCTCTGAAGGATGGCCTCCTTCAGCATTCCCTGTGGGGTTTGCTTTAGAGGTCTTTAGAGCCTCAGACTGATCCAAGAGCTCTCTTAGGTGGTCTGTAGTAGGGGAAGGCCCTGTCTTCAGACCCCTTAAGACACAAAGCTGTCTTAATTCCTTAAAAGGAAAAATAGCAAACTGGGATGGTGCCCTTGGAGGGTCACTCTCAACAGGAGTAAGTCCACTGGACCCCTCTGTTCCAGACATTGCTCTAGTGTGGGTGGATGTGTTGCAATCTACCTACACTGGTGTTTACCTACTAAACCTATCTAGTAGTTGTAGCTAGGGTGTGCTACTCCCTTTGCTCTACAACAACTAAGTTCAGTAGAACTTAAGTATACTAGTCTTGTTTTATATGTACCTAGCAGGTACCTGTGTGATCTTTCAGATGATAATCTCAAAGATTGTAATGGTAAAACAACAGCAAGCTCAGATCCCAATCCGCTGCTCACCAATGTGAGAAGTTGGCCTGGTATATAATGCTCACTAATTCTTAGTGATCACTTTGTACCATGCCAAGCAACCCTTATGATGATGGTTGTAATTCAACCTTGTAGACCAGTTATCCTAGTGGTAACGTGGACAAAGCAGTCTTAGGCTAAACTCTGAAAGGCATGTGAAGCCAGCTGTTATACCATACACAACCCCCTTGAATACCAAATGAAAGGGACACCACACAGATATATATTGAAAATATATATTGATTTATTAACTATTAAAATCCCCTGGACTCTTTATGAGCACAGAAGCACAAGCGTTAAATCACAAGACAGTTTAAAATACACAAAAGTTGCACAATATGGATGAGCCCTAGGGGCCACCTAAACCATATACTAAATAAGTGGTATAAGGGATACCAGGAGGAAAGTGAAGAGGCCTAGGGCCTGGGGAATCGCTGGAGCTATTCGAGACTGGAGTTAGCTAAGTCGGGAAAGGCCCACGGGACTCGGGTGCAGTGTCCAAAGTGCACGCACTTCTCAATACAAAGTCTATGGTGCGTAAAAAGCACAAAGTTAGAAAGTTAGGAACCTTCCGAGTGACCTACGGAGCTGAAACTTAAAACACAGGCCCTTGGGATGTGTACCAGTGCAGGAGCACCGGCGGAGCTGAGTTACCTCACCCACAGGAAGCGGGTGCACAGGGTCGAAGATGTGTCGGGTTTCGTCACGCTGGTCGATGGTGCTTGGAGCAGGAAATGCTGCAGGCGGCTCGATGAGAAGAGTTCCGGTGGATCCAAGGGTGGATCTGTAGATGTGAAGACCTGAAAGCAGAGGGGACAGTGTTCAAAGTCACTAGCCAGTGACTGCCGTGGAACCAGAGTGGAACCAGGTGATGTCGGGTGCAAACAGGCGTTGTCGGGTAGCTTCTTTCTGCAGCCACGTGGATACCCGGGGTCGAGGACGTCCAGGAGTCGGTCACGAGCTGTCCCACGTAGGCTTCTCGCTGTTGGCGGTGTCGGCGACCTGATCGGAGCAAACAGGCCTTGGCAAATGCAAGCCACGCAGAAGTTGAAAGATGCTGTTCACTCGGACCAGCAAGGTCAGAGCGGGTGCTCCTTTTCACAGGAGCTTGGGTAGGTCTGGAGCAACCAGACCTGCTGTTTAAATCTTCGGGTTCGTCGCCAAGATGGCCGCTGGCCGCGTGGCTAGTGGCCGGGATGGCGCGTCGAGTGGCACAATGCAAAAGGGCCCCACGCAGATCGTGGAGATGCTGGAGGGCTGATCTTCGGTGCAAGGGCTGCTCGGTGGTGGGGGTTCTCACTCCCCAAAGCACAACGTCGAGGATGCCTCAGAAGCTGCGCAGTCAGCTTTTCGGGTGTCTTTCAAGAGGTCCGGTCCCACGTCACTCGGTGCCTCCACGGGTCCCTTCTTTGCAGGGACTGTGGATCGGGCTCTGAGAGGTCTGGGAGTCTGGTTCTTGTCGGGCTCTGGGCTCGGGCTCCGGCGGGAGGCGGCGGCAAAGCAGACGTCGAGTTGCTGGTTGGTACCTGTGTTCACAGGGTGGTCACTCCTTGGCCACAAGGGAGATTCTTCTTCAGTCTTCTGTGCAGCAGAATGTCGAAGTCCAGTCTTCTTCTTAGTTTTAAGTTGATTTCGGGATGATCTGCTGTGCAATGGCACTGCTCCCCCTCTTATTCCAATCTAGGGGGTGGATCACCTACTAGGTCCCTCCTCTGGGAGGAACCAGGAAGGGGGGCGGTTACACCCCCTTTCCTTTGTCCAGCTCCGCGCCAGGACTGGGGCTGGAAGGCCCCAGAACCGGTTTGGGCTGGCCTATGCACGGGGACACCTTGTGTGCCCCGGGCATGTCTGATTCTATTCAGCCCTGTCCTACCCAATACACAAAATCCTGTCTGGGGTGGTGCTCGCACCTCCCAAGGCAGGAAACCCTTTGTCCAGGCCACCATCTGCCGAGTTTCGGTCAGCAGCAGGAGGCCAGACTTGTGTCTGTGGTGGCAGCGTCCATTTTGTGAAGCTGAGGCTCTGTTTAACTTTAACCGGGGTTAAGGCTACATACATGTCGTGTCCCTCTAGAAGGGTGGAATGCTATCCCCGTCGCCAGAATTGGCGAGGGGATAGTATTCCAATTCGTATGACACCTTACTCGACATGTTTTGATAAAGCCAAACCAAAGATAGCATTTAACCGCGAGGATTATAATGCACTTAAGAGTATATGGTATGGCAATATCCCGGAACGGCTTAGGGAGTTGTTCCCGACAGCTGCAGACAGGCTCAGCTCATGCCAGAGCACCATCTCACATATTTCCAAGCACTCTGCCTCCAGGATTGATGAGGCCTTCCATAGGAGTGGCTGATAGGAACATATGTGTCCAGTTTAGGGTTAGGCACAGACATACTGTACCTAAGTAAGAGGTGATTACACCAACTTACCCCAGCTGAGTGATCAGCCAGTTGTGTCAAATATGGAGGCCAGGCCAGGGGTGGCACAATACGTGCTGCAGCCCCTGGTAGGCCTTGGATACACCTATGCCCTGGGCACCTAGGGTGCACTGTTACAGGGGCCTATAAGGTGAACCAATTCCAATTGTGTTATGCACCTAAGGTACATGGAGTCCATTTTAAGGAGAGAGCAATCAGCCTGGGGCCCTGAATAGCAGGATCCCAGGCCAACTAAGTCAAAAACCAGCTAAACACCAGGCAAAAAGTTTGGGGGTAACCATAGTCAGATATCCACCTTCCTACATCTGTCCATCAATTGTTGTTTATGCATTTGTCACCCTGAATGGGACGGGTATGCTCAGACGTGAGACCTGTGGTTTCCACACCACTGGAGTCAAGGTATCCTTGCTGAAGAAGGCTGATAACCAGAAACCGGTCCTAGGATGCTTGATTCTGGTCCAGGGAAGACATGGCTTGGCAGTTCGGGCTGGACTGTTCCCATGAGGCACAGGGTCAAGGCTGATTTGCATATGGCCATGTCTGAACAGGGGTGGTGTGGAGTGCAAAAAGACGATGGATTTAGGCCCAGATCTCTGTACTGGGGTTAATGTATGACATTTGTCTGCATTCTGTCCATCAATTGTTGTTTTTGCATTTGTCACCCCGAGTGGGACTGGTATGCACAGACGTGAGTCCCGTGCTTTCCACACCGCTGGAGTCAAGCTATCCTGGCTGAAGACGGCTGATAGCCAGAAACCGGTCCTAGGATGCTTGATTCCGGTCCAGGGAAGACATGGCTTGGCAGTTCGGGCTGGACTGTTCCCATGAGGCACAGGGTCAAAGCTGATTTGCATATGGACATGTCTTAACTGGGGTGGTGTGGAGTGCAAAAAAACGATTGATTTAGGCCCAGATCTCTGTACTGGGGTGAATGTATGACGTTGTTCTGCATTGTGTCCATCAATTTTTGTTTTTGCATTTGTCACCCCGAATGGGACGGGTATGCTCAGACGTGAGACCCGTGGTTTCCACACCACTGGAGTCAAGCTATCCTGGCTGAAGACGGCTGATAACCAGAAAACGGTCCTAGGATGCTTGATTGCGGTCCAGGGAAGACATGGCTTGGCAGTTCGGGCTGGATTGTTCCAACGAGGCACAGGGTCAAGGCTGAATTGCATATGGCCATTTCTGAACTGGGGTGGTGTGGAGTGCAAAAAAACGATGGATTTAGGCCCAGATCTCAGTACTGGGTTTAAAGTATGACATTTTTCTGCATTCTGTCCATCAATTGTTGTTTTTGCATTTGTCACCCCAAGTGGGACGGGTATGCTCAGACGTGAGTCCCGTGCTTTCCACACCACTGGAGTCAAGCTATCCTGGCTGAAGACGGCTGATAGCCAGTAACCGATCCTAGGATGCTTGATTCCGGTCCAGGGATGACATGGCTTGGCAGTTCGGGCTGGACTGTTTCCTTGAGGCACAGGGTCAATGCTGATTTGCATATGGACATGTCTTAACTGGGGTGGTGTGGAATGCAAAAAAACGATGGATTTAGGCCCAGATCTCTGTACTGGGGGAATGTATGACATTGTTCTGCATTCTGTCCATCAATTGTTGTTTTTGCATTTGTCACCCCGATTGGGACGGGTATGCTCAGAAGTGAGTCCTGTGCTTTACACACCACTGGAGTCAAGCTATCCTGGCTGAAGACGGCTGATAGCCAGAAACCGGTCCTAGGATGCTTAATACCGGTCCAGGGACTACATGGCTTGGCAGTTTGGACTGGACTGTTCCCATGAGGCACTGGGTCAAGGCTGAGTTGCATATGGCGATGTCTGAACTGGGGTGGTGTGGATTGCAAAAAAACGATGGATTTAGGCCCAGATCTCTGTACTGGGGTGAATGTATGACATTGTTCTGCATACTGCCCATCAATTGTTTTTGCATTTGTCACCCCGAGTGGGACGGGTATGCTCAGACGCGAGTCCTGTGCTTTCCACACCACTGGAGTCAAGCTATCCTGGCTGAAGACGGCTGATAGCCTGAAACCGGTCCTATGATGCTTGATTCCGGTCCAGGGGAGACATTGCTTGGCAGTTCGGGCTGGACTGTTCCCTTGAGGCACAGGGTCAAGGGTGATTTGCATATGGCTATGTCTGAACTGGGGTGGTGTGGACTGCAAAAAATGATGGATTTATGCCCAGATCTCTGTACTGGGATGAATGTATGACATTGTTCTGCATTCTGTCCATCAATTGTTGTTTTTGCATTTGTCACCCCGAGTGGGACGGGTATGCTCAGACGTGAGTCCCGTGCTTTCCACATCACTGGAGTCAAGCTATCCTGGCTGAAAATGGCTGAAAGCCAGAAACCGGTCCTAGGATGCTTGATTCCGGTCCAGGGAAGACATGGCTTGGCAGTTCGGGCTGGACTGTTCCCATGAGGCACAGGGTCAAAGGCTGATTTGCATATGTACATGTCTTAACTGGGGTGGTGTGGGGTGCAAATAAACGATGGATTTAGGCCCTTATCTCTGTACTGGGGTGAATGTATGCCATTGTTCTGTGGTCTGTCCATCAATTGTTGTTTATGCATTTGTCACCCCGAGTGGGACGGGTATGCTCAGACGTGAGACCTGTGGTTTGCACACCACTGGAGTCAAGGTATCCTTGCTGAAGAAGGCTGATAACCAGAAGACGGTCCTAGGATGCTTGATTCTGGTCCAGGGAAGACATGGCTTGGCAGTTCAGGCTGGACTGTTCCCATGAGGCACAGGGTCAAGGCTGATTTGCATATGGCCAAGTCTGAACAGGGGTGGTGTGGACTGCAAAAAAATGATGGATTTATGCCCAGATCTCTGTACTGGGATGAATGTATGACATTGTTCTGCATACTGTCCATCAATTGTTGTTTTTGCATTTGTCACCCCGAGTGGGATGGGTATGCTCAGACGTGAGTCCCGTGCTTTCCACACCACTGGAGTCAAGCTATCCTGGCTGAAGACAGCTGATAGCCAGAAACCGGTCCTAGGATGCTTGATTCCGGTCCAGGGAAGACATTGCTTGGCAGTTCGGGCTGGACTGTTCCCATAAGGCACAGGGTTAAGGCTGATTTGCATATGGCCATGTCTGAACTGGGGTGGTGTGGAGTGCAAAAAAACGATGGATTTATGCCCAGATCTTTGTACTGGGGTGAATGTATGACATTGTTCTGCATTCTGTCCATCAATTGTTGTTTTTGCATTTGTCACCCCGAATGGGACGGGTATGCTCAGACGTGAGACCCGTGGTTTCCACACCACTGGAGTCAAGCTATCCTGGCTGAAGACGGCTGATAACCAGAAACCGGTGCTAGGATGCTTGATTCCGGTCCAGGGAAGACATGGCTTGGCAGTTCGGGCTTGACTGTTCCCATGAGGCACAGGGTCAATGCTGATTTGCATATGGACATGTCTTAACTGGGGTGGTGTGGAGTCCAAAAAAACGATGGATTTAGGCCCGGATCTCTGTACTAGGGTGAATGTATGACATTGTTCTGCATTCTGTCCATCAATTGTTGTTTTTGCATTTGTCACACTGAGTGGGACGGGAATGCTCAGACGTGAGTCCCATGCTTTCCACATCACTGGAGTCAAGCTATCCTGGCTGAAGACGGCTGATAGCCAGAAAGCGGTCCTAGGATGCTTGATTCCGGTCCAGGGAAGACATGGCTTGGCAGTTCTGGCTGGACTGTTCCCATGAGGCACAGGGTCAAGGCTGATTTGCATATGGCCATGTCTGAACTGGGGTGGTGTGGAGTGCAAAAAAACGATGGATTTAGTCCCAGATCTCTGTACTGGGGTGAATGTATGACATTGTTCTGCATTCTGTCCATCAATTGTTGTTTTTGCATTTGTCACCCCGATTGGGACGGGTATGCTCAGAAGTGAGTCCCGTGGTTTACACACCACTGGAGTCAAGCTATCCTGGCTGAAGACGGCTGATAGCCAGAAACCGGTCCTAGGATGCTTGATACCGGTCCAGGGACTACATGGCTTGGCAGTTTGGACTGGACTGTTGCCATGAGGCACTGGGTCAAGGCTGAGTTGCATATGGCGATGTCTGAACTGGGGTGGTGTGGAGTGCAAAAAAACGATGGATTTAGGCCCAGATCTCTGTACTGGGGTGAATGTATGACATTGTTCTGCATACTGCCCATCAATTGTTGTTTTTGCATTTGTCACCCCGAGTGGGACGGTTATGCTCAGACGTGAGTCCTGTGCTTTCCACACCACTGGAGTCAAGCTATCCTGGCTGAAGACGGCTGATAGCCTGAAACCGGTCCTAGGATGCTTGATTCCGGTCCATGGAAGACATTGCTTGGCAGTTCGGGCTGGACTGTTCCCTTGAGGCACAGGGTCAAGGGTGATTTGCATATGGCCATGTCTGAACTGGGGTGGTGTGGACTGCAAAAAAATGATGGATTTAGGCCCAGATCTCTGTACTGGGATGAATGTATGACATTGTTCTGCATTCTGTCCATCAATTGTTGTTTTTGCATTTGTCACCCCGAGTGGGACGGGTATGCTCAGACGTGAGTCCCGTGCTTTCTACACCACTGAAGTCAAGCTATCCTGGCTGAAGATGGCTGATAGCCAATAACCGGTCCTAGGATGCTTGATTCTGGTCCAGGGAAGACATGGCTTGGCAGTTCGGGCTGGACTGTTCAAATGAGGCACATGGTCAAGGCTGATTTTCATATGGCCATGTCTGAACTGGGGTGGTGTGTAGTGCAAAAACTCGATGGATTTAGGCCCAGATCTCTGTACTGGTGTGATTGTATGACATTGTTACGCATTCTGTCCATCAATTGTTGTTTTTGCATTTGTCACCCCGAGTGGGTCGGGTATGCTCAGACGTGAGTCCTGTGCTTTCTACACCACTGAAGTCAAGCTATCCTGGCTGAAAACGGCTGATAGCCAGAAACCGGTCCTTGGATGCTTGATTCCGGTCCAGGGAATACATGGCTTGGACGTTCAAGCTGGACTGTTCCCATGAGGCACAGGGTCAAGGCTGATTTGCATATGACCATGTCTGAACTGGGGTGGTGTGTAGTGCAAAAAAAAAGATGGATTTAGGCCCAGATCTCTGTACTGGGGTGAATGTATGACATTGTTCTGCATTCTGTCCATCAATCGTTGTTTTTGCATTTGTCACCTCGAGTGGGACGGGTATGCTCAGCCGTGAGTCCCGTGCTTTCCACACCACTGGAGTCAAGCTATCCTGGCTGAAAATGGCTGATAGCCAGAAACCGGTCCTAGGATGCTTGATTCCGGTCCAGGGAAGACATGAATTTGCAGTTCGGGCTGGACTGTTCCCATGAGGCACAGGGTCAAAGGCTGATTTGCATATGTACATGTCTTAACTGGGGTGGTGTGGAGTGCAAAAAAACGATGGATTTAGGCCCTTATCTCTGTACTGGGGTGAATGTATGCCATTGTTCTGTGGTCTGTCCATCAATTACTTTTTATGCATTTGTCACCCCGAGTGGGACGGGTATGCTCAGACGTGAGACCTGTGGTTTCCACACCACTGGAGTCAAGGTATCCTTGCTGAAGAAGGCTGATAACCAGAAGACGGTCCTAGGATGCTTGATTCTGGTCCAGGGAAGACATGGCTTGGCAGTTCGGGCTGGACTGTTCCCATGAGGCACAGGGTCAAGGCTGATTTGCATATGGCCATGTCTGAACTGGTGTGTTGTGGAGTGCAAAAAGACGATGGATTTAGGCCCAGATCTCTGTACTGGGGTTAATGTATGACATTTTTCTGCATTCTGTCCATTAATTGTTGTTTTTGCATTTGTCACCCCGAGTGGGACAGGTATGCTTAGACGTGAGTCCTGTGCTTTCCACACCACTGGAGTCAAGCTATCCTGGCTGAAGATGGCTGATAGCCAGAAACTGGTCCTAGGATGCTTGATTCTGGTCCAAGGAAGACATGGCTTGGCAGTTCGGGCTGGATTGTTCCAACGAGGCACAGGGTCTTGGCTGTTTTCATATGGCCATGTCTGAACTGGGGTGGTGTGGAGTGCAAAAAACGATGGATTTAGGCCCAGATCTCTGTACTGGGTTTAATGTATGACAATTTTCTGCATTCTGTCCATCAATTGTTGTTTTTGCATTTGTCACCCGAGTGGGACGGGTATGCTCAGACGTGAGTCCCGTGCTTTCCACACCACTGGAGTCAAGCTATCCTGGCTGAAGACGGCTGATAGCCAGTAACCGATCCTAGGATGCTTGATTCCGGTCCAGGGATGACATGGCTTGGCAGTTCGGGCTGGACTGTTTCCTTGAGGCACAGGGTCAAGGCTGAATTGCATATGGACATGTCTGAACTGGGTCGGTGTTAAGTGCAGAAAAACGATGGATTTAGGCCCAGATCTCTGTACTGGGGTGAATGTATGACATTGTTCTGCATTCTGTCCATCAATCGTTGTTTTTGCATTTGAAATTGTCACCCTGAGTGGGACGGGTATGCTCAGACGTGAGTCCCGTGCTTTCCACACCACTGGAGTCAAGTTATCCTGGCTGAAGACGGCTGATAGCCAGAAACCGGTCATAGGATGCTTGATTCCGGTCCAGGGAATACATGGCTTGGCAGTTCGGGCTGGACTGTTCCTATGAGACACAGGGTCAAGGCTGAATTGCATTTGGCCATGTGTGAATTGATGTGGTGTGCAGTGAAAAAAAAAACTATGGATTTAGACCCAGGTCTCTGTACTGGGGTGAATGTATGACATTGTTCTGCATTCTGTCCATCAATTGTTGTTTTTGCATTTGTCACTCCGAGTGGGACGAGTATGCTCAGACGTGAGTCCCGTGCTTTCCACACCACTGGAGTCAAGCTATCCTGGCTGAAAACGGCTAATAGCCAGAAACGGGTCCTAGGATGCTTGATTCTGGTCTAGGGAAGACATGGCTTAGCAGTTCGGGCTGGACTGTTCCCATAAGGCACAGGGTCAAGGCTGATTTGCATATGGCCATGTCTGAACTGGGGTGTTGTAGAGTGCAAAAAAACTATGGTTTTAGGCCCAGATCTCTGTACTGGGGTCAATGTATGACATTGTTCAGCATTCTGTCCATCAATTGTTGTTTTTACATTTGTCACCCTGAGTGGGACGGGTATGCTCACACATGAGTCCCGTGCTTTACACACCACTGGAGTCAAGCTATCCTGGCTGAAGACGGCTGATAGCCAGAAACCGGTCCTAGGATGCTTGATACCGGTCCAGGGACTACATGGCTTGGCAGTTTGCACTGGACTGTTCCCATGAGGCACAGGGTCAGGCTGATTTGCATATGGCAATGTCTGAAATGGGGTGGTGTGGAGTGTAAACAAACAATGGATATAGGCCCAGATCTCTGTACTGGGATGAATGTATGACATTGTTCTGCATACTGTCCATCAATTGTTGTTTTTGCATTTGTCACCCCGAGTGGGATGGGTATGCTCAGACGTGAGTCCCGTGCTTTCCACACCACTGGAGTCAAGCTATCCTGGCTGAAGACAGCTGATAGCCAGAAACCGGTCCTAGGATGCTTGATTCCGGTCCAGGGAAGACATTGCTTGGCAGTTCGGGCTGGACTGTTCCCATAAGGCACAGGGTTAAGGCTGATTTGCATATGGCCATGTCTGAACTGGGGTGGTGTGGAGTGCAAAAAAACGATGGATTTATGCCCAGATCTTTGTACTGGGGTGAATGTATGACATTGTTCTGCATTCTGTCCATCAATTGTTGTTTTTGCATTTGTCACCCCGAATGGGACGGGTATGCTCAGACGTGAGACCCGTGGTTTCCACACCACTGGAGTCAAGCTATCCTGGCTGAAGACGGCTAATAACCAGAAACCGGTGCTAGGATGCTTGATTCCGGTCCAGGGAAGACATGGCTTGGCAGTTCGGGCTTGACTGTTCCCATGAGGCACAGGGTCAATGCTGATTTGCATATGGACATGTCTTAACTGGGGTGGTGTGGAGTCCAAAAAAACGATGGATTTAGGCCCGGATCTCTGTACTAGGGTGAATGTATGACATTGTTCTGCATTCTGTCCATCAATTGTTGTTTTTGCATTTGTCACACTGAGTGGGACGGGAATGCTCAGACGTGAGTCCCATGCTTTCCACATCACTGGAGTCAAGCTATCCTGGCTGAAGACGGCTGATAGCCAGAAAGCGGTCCTAGGATGCTTGATTCCGGTCCAGGGAAGACATGGCTTGGCAGTTCTGGCTGGACTGTTCCCATGAGGCACAGGGTCAAGGCTGATTTGCATATGGCCATGTCTGAACTGGGGTGGTGTGGAGTGCAAAAAAACGATGGATTTAGTCCCAGATCTCTGTACTGGGGTGAATGTATGACATTGTTCTGCATTCTGTCCATCAATTGTTGTTTTTGCATTTGTCACCCCGATTGGGACGGGTATGCTCAGAAGTGAGTCCCGTGGTTTACACACCACTGGAGTCAAGCTATCCTGGCTGAAGACGGCTGATAGCCAGAAACCGGTCCTAGGATGCTTGATACCGGTCCAGGGACTACATGGCTTGGCAGTTTGGACTGGACTGTTGCCATGAGGCACTGGGTCAAGGCTGAGTTGCATATGGCGATGTCTGAACTGGGGTGGTGTGGAGTGCAAAAAAACGATGGATTTAGGCCCAGATCTCTGTACTGGGGTGAATGTATGACATTGTTCTGCATACTGCCCATCAATTGTTGTTTTTGCATTTGTCACCCCGAGTGGGACGGTTATGCTCAGACGTGAGTCCTGTGCTTTCCACACCACTGGAGTCAAGCTATCCTGGCTGAAGACGGCTGATAGCCTGAAACCGGTCCTAGGATGCTTGATTCCGGTCCATGGAAGACATTGCTTGGCAGTTCGGGCTGGACTGTTCCCTTGAGGCACAGGGTCAAGGGTGATTTGCATATGGCCATGTCTGAACTGGGGTGGTGTGGACTGCAAAAAAATGATGGATTTAGGCCCAGATCTCTGTACTGGGATGAATGTATGACATTGTTCTGCATTCTGTCCATCAATTGTTGTTTTTGCATTTGTCACCCCGAGTGGGACGGGTATGCTCAGACGTGAGTCCGGTGCTTTCCACACCACTGGAGTCAAGCTATCCTGGCTGAAGATGGCTGATAGCCAATAACCGGTCCTAGGATGCCTGATTCTGGTCCAGGGAAGACATGGCTTGGCAGTTCGGGCTGGACTGTTCAAATGAGGCACATGGTCAAGGCTGATTTTCATATGGCCATGTCTGAACTGGGGTGGTGTGTAGTGCAAAAACTCGATGGATTTAGGCCCAGATCTCTGTACTGGTGTGATTGTATGACATTGTTACGCATTCTGTCCATCAATTGTTGTTTTTGCATTTGTCACCCTGAGTGGGTCGGGTATGCTCAGACGTGAGTCCCGTGCTTTCCACACCACTGAAGTCAAGCTATCCTGGCTGAAGACGGCTGATAGCCAGAAACCGGTCCTTGGATGCTTGATTCCGGTCCAGGGAATACATGGCTTGGACGTTCAAGCTGGACTGTTCCCATGAGGCACAGGGTCAAGGCTGATTTGCATATGACCATGTCTGAACTGGGGTGGTGTGTAGTGCAAAAAAAAAGATGGATTTAGGCCCAGATCTCTGTACTGGGGTGAATGTATGACATTGTTCTGCATTCTGTCCATCAATCGTTGTTTTTGCATTTGTCACCTCGAGTGGGATGGGTATGCTCAGCCGTGAGTCCCGTGCTTTCCACACCACTGGAGTCAAGCTATCCTGGCTGAAAATGGCTGATAGCCAGAAACCGGTCCTAGGATGCTTGATTCCGGTCCAGGGAAGACATGAATTTGCAGTTCGGGTTGGACTGTTCCCATGAGGCACAGGGTCAAAGGCTGATTTGCATATGTACATGTCTTAACTGGGGTGGTGTGGAGTGCAAAAAAACGATGGATTTAGGCCCTTATCTCTGTACTGGGGTGAATGTATGCCATTGTTCTGTGGTCTGTCCATCAATTACTTTTTATGCATTTGTCACCCCGAGTGGGACGGGTATGCTCAGACGTGAGACCTGTGGTTTCCACACCACTGGAGTCAAGGTATCCTTGCTGAAGAAGGCTGATAACCAGAAGACGGTCCTAGGATGCTTGATTCTGGTCCAGGGAAGACATGGCTTGGCAGTTCGGGCTGGACTGTTCTCATGAGGCACAGGGTCAAGGCTGATTTGCATATGGCCATGTCTGAACTGGTGTGTTGTGGAGTGCAAAAAGACGATGGATTTAGGCCCAGATCTCTGTACTGGGGTTAATGTATGACATTTTTCTGCATTCTGTCCATTAATTGTTGTTTTTGCAATTGTCACCCCGAGTGGGACAGGTATGCTGAGACGTGAGTCCTGTGCTTTCCACACCACTGGAGTCAAGCTATCCTGGCTGAAGATGGCTGATAGCCAGAAACTGGTCCTAGGATGCTTGATTCTGGTCCAAGGAAGACATGGCTTGGCAGTTCGGGCTGGATTGTTCCAACGAGGCACAGGGTCTTGGCTGTTTTCATATGGCCATGTCTGAACTGGGGTGGTGTGGAGTGCAAAAAACGATGGATTTAGGCCCAGATCTCTGTACTGGGTTTAATGTATGACAATTTTCTGCATTCTGTCCATCAATTGTTGTTTTTGCATTTGTCACCCGAGTGGGACGGGTATGCTCAGACGTGAGTCCCGTGCTTTCCACACCACTGGAGTCAAGCTATCCTGGCTGAAGACGGCTGATAGCCAGTAACCGATCCTAGGATGCTTGATTCCGGTCCAGGGATGACATGGCTTGGCAGTTCGGGCTGGACTGTTTCCTTGAGGCACAGGGTCAAGGCTGATTTGCATATGGACATGTCTGAACTGGGTCGGTGTTAAGTGCAGAAAAACGATGGATTTAGGCCCAGATCTCTGTACTGGGGTGAATGTATGACATTGTTCTGCATTCTGTCCATCAATCGTTGTTTTTGCATTTGAAATTGTCACCCTGAGTGGGACGGGTATGCTCAGACGTGAGTCCCGTGCTTTCCACACCACTGGAGTCAAGTTATCCTGGCTGAAGACGGCTGATAGCCAGAAACCGGTCATAGGATGCTTGATTCCGGTCCAGGGAATACATGGCTTGGCAGTTCGGGCTGGACTGTTCCTATGAGACACAGGGTCAAGGCTGAATTGCATTTGGCCATGTGTGAATTGATGTGGTGTGCAGTGAAAAAAAAACCTATGGATTTAGGCCCAGATCTCTGTACTGGGGTTAATGTATGACATTGTTCTGCATTCTGTCCATCAATTGTTGTTTTTGCATTTTTCACCCAGAGTGGGACGGGTATGCTCATACGTGAGTCCCGTGCTTTCCACACCACTGGAGTCAAGCTATCCTGGCTGAAGATGGCTGATAGCCAGAAACCGGTCTTAGGATGCTTGATTCCGGTCCAGGGAAGACATGGCTTGGCAGTTGGGACTGGACTGTTCCCATGAGGCACAGGGTCAAAGCTGATTTTCATATGGCCATGTCTGAACTGGGGTGGTGTGGAGTGCAAAAAAACGATGGATTCAGGCCCAGATCTCTGTACTGGGGTGATTGTATGACATTGTTCCGCATTCTGTCCATCAATTGTTGTTTTTGCTTTTGTCACCCCGAGTGGGACGAGTATGCTCAGATTTGAGTCCCGTGCTTTCCACACCACTGGAGTCAAGCTATCCTGGCTGAAGACGGCTGATAACTAGAAACCGGTCCTAGGATGCTTGATCCTGGTCCAGGGAAGACATGGCTTGGCAGTTCGGGCTGGACTGTTCCCATGAGGCACAGGGTAAAGGCTGATTTGCATATGGCCATGTCTGAACTGGGGTGGTGTGGAGTGTAAAAAACGATGGATTTAGGCCCAGATCTCTGTACTGGGGTGAATTTATGACATTGTTCTGCATTCTGTCCATCAATTTTTGTTTTTGCATTTGTCATCCCATGTGGGACGGGTATTCTCAGACGTGAGTCCTGTGCTTTCCACACCACTGGAGTCAAGCTATCCTGGCTGAAGACGGCTGATATCCAGAAACCTTTCCTAGGATGCTTGATTCCGGTCGAGGGAATACATGGCTTGGTAGTTCGGGCTGGACTGTTCCCATGAGGCACAGGGCCAAGGCTGATTTGCATATGGCAATGTCTGAACTAGGGTGGAGTGGAGTGCAAAAAAACGATGGATTTAGGCCCAGATCTCTGTACTGGGATGAATGTATGACATTTGTAGGAGAGTAGGGTCTGCTATCCTATGGTCACCCCAAATTTTTGCTTTTTGCTTCACTGGTTTCTGACTTAATGTGGCTGTGGGCCTGCTAATCAGACCCACAGCCTGCTGTTCTCTCTCTAAATTACTGCCAATGCACTCTAGGTGCATTACGAATTGGAACTGGTTCACCTTATGAGCCCCTGTACTAGTGCACCCTAGGTGCCCAGGGCATAGGTGTATCCAAGGCCTACCAGGGGCTGCAGCACGTATTGTGCCACCCCTGGCCTGGCCTCCATATTTGACACAACTGGCTGATCACTCAGCTGGGGTAAGTCGGTGTAACCACCTCTTACTTAGGTACAGTATGTCTGTGCCTAACCCTAAACTGGACACATATGTTCCTATCAGCCACTCCTATGGAAGGCCTCATCAATCCTGGAGGCAGAGTGCTTGGAAATATGTGAGATGGTGCTCTGGCATGAGCTGAGCCTGTCTGCAGCTGTCGGGAACCACTCCCTAAGCTGTTCCGGGATATTGCCATACCATATACTCTTAAGTGCATTATAATCCTCGCGGTTAAATGCTATCTTTGGTTTGGCTTTATCAAAACATGTCGAGTAAGGTGTCATACGAATTGGAATACTATCCCCTCGCCAATTCTGGCGACGGGGATAGCATTCCACCCTTCTAGAGGGACACGACATGTGTGTAGCCTTAACCCCGGTTAAAGTTAAACAGAGCCTCAGCTTCACAAAATGGACGCTGCCACCACAGACACAAGTCTGGCCTCCTGCTGCTGACCGAAACTCGGCAGATGGTGGCCTGGACAAAGGGTTTCCTGCCTTGGGAGGTGCGAGCACCACCCCAGACAGGATTTTGTGTATTGGGTAGGACAGGGCTGAATAGAATCAGACATGCCCGGGGCACACAAGGTGTCCCCGTGCATAGGCCAGCCCAAACCGGTTCTGGGGCCTTCCAGCCCCAGTCCTGGCGCGGAGCTGGACAAAGGAAAGGGGGTGTAACCGCCCCCTTCCTGGTTCCTCCCAGAGGAGGGACCTAGTAGGTGATCCACCCCCTAGATTGGAATAAGAGGGGGAGCAGTGCCATTGCACAGCAGATCATCCCGAAATCAACTTAAAACTAAGAAGAAGACTGGACTTCGACATTCTGCTGCACAGAAGACTGAAGAAGAATCTCCCTTGTGGCCAAGGAGTGACCACCCTGTGAACACAGGCACCAACCAGCAACTCGACGTCTGCTTTGCCGCCGCCTCCCGCCGGAGCCCGAGCCCAGAGCCCGACAAGAACCAGATTCCCAGACCTCTCAGAGCCCGATCCACAGTCCCTGCAAAGAAGGGACCCGTGGAGGCACCGAGTGACGTGGGACCGGACCTCTTGGAAGACACTCGTAAAGCTGACTGCGCAGCTTCTGAGGCATCCTCGACGTTGTGCTTTGGGGACTGAGAACCCCCACCACCGAGCAGCCCTTGCACCGAAGATCAGCCCCCCCAGCATCTCCACGATCTGCGTGGGGCCCTTTTGCACTGTGCCACTCGACGCGCCATCCCGGCCACTAGCCACGCGGCCAGCGGCCATCTTGGCGACGAACCCGAAGATTTAAACAGCAGGTCTGGTTGCTCCAGACCTACCCAAGCTCCTGTGAAAAGGAGCACCCGCTCTGACCTTGCTGGTCCGAGTGAACAGCATCTTTCAACTTCTGCGTGGCTTGCATTTGCCAAGGCCTGTTTGCTCCGATCAGGTCGCCGACACCGCCAACAGCGAGAAGCCTACGTGGGACAGCTCGTGACCGACTCCTGGACGTCCTCGACCCCGGGTATCCACGTGGCTGCAGAAAGAAGCTACCCGACAACGCCTGTTTGCACCCGACATCGCCTGGTTCCAATCTGGTTCCACGGTAGTCACTGGCTAGTGACTTTGAACACTGTCCCCTCTGCTTTCAGGTCTTCAACTCTTCAGATCCACCCTTGGATCCACCGGAACTCTTCTCATCGAGCCGCCTGCAGCATCTTCAGCTCCAAGCACCATCGACCAGCGTGACGAAACCCGACACATCTTCGACCCTGTGCACCCGCTTCCTGTGGGTGAGGTAACTCAGCTCCGCCGGTGCTCCTGCACTGGTACACATCCCAAGGGCCTGTGTTTTAAGTTTCAGCTCCGTAGGTCACTCGGAAGGTTCCTAACTTTCTAACTTTGTGCTTTTTACGCACCATAGACTTTGTATTGTAAAGTGCGTGCACTTTGAACACTGCATCCGAGTCCCGTGGGCCTTTCCCGACTTAGCTAACTCCAGTCTCGAATAGCTCCAGCGATTCCCAAGGCCCTAGGCCTCTTCACTTTCCTCCTGGTATCCCTTATACCACTTATTTAGTATATGGTTTAGGTGGCCCCTAGGGCTCATCCATATTGTGCAACTTTTGTGTATTTTAAACTGTCTTGTGATTTAACGCTTGTGCTTCTGTGCTCATAAAGAGTCCAGGGGATTTTATAGTTAATAAATCAATATATATTTTCAATATATATCTGTGTGGTGTCCCTTTCATTTGGTATTCAAGGGGGTTGTGTATGGTATAACAGCTGGCTTCACATGCCTTTCAGAGTTTAGCCTAAGACTGCTTTGTCCACGTTACCACTAGGATAACTGGTCTACAAGGTTGAATTACAACCATCATCATAAGGGTTGCTTGGCATGGTACAAAGTGATCACTAGAACTAGTGCGCATTATATACCAGGCCAACTTCTCACATTGGTGAGCAGCGGATTGGGATCTGAGCTTGCTGTTGTTTTACCATTACAATCTTTGAGATTATCATTTGAAAGATCATACAGGTACCTGCTAGGTACATATAAAACAAGACTAGTATACTTAAGTTCTACTGAACTTAGTTGTTGTAGAGCAAAGGGAGTAGCACACCCTAGCTACAACTACTAGATAGGTTTAGTAGGTAAACACCAGTGTAGGTAGATTGCAACACATCCACCCACACTAGAGCAATGTCTGGAGCAGAGGGTTCCACTGGGAATGTCTCTGTTGAGAGTGACCCTCCAAGGGCACCATCCAAATTTGCTATTTTTCCCTTTAAGGAATTAAGACAGCTTTGTGTCTTAAGGGGTCTGAAGACAGGGCCTTCCCCTACTGCAGACCACCTAAGAGAGCTTTTGGATCAGTCTGAAGCTCTAAAGACCTCTAAAGCAAACCCCACAGGGAATGCTGAAGGAGGCCATCCTTCAGAGGATGACACTGTAGACCCCCCTGCCCCTATCGTCCTAGTAGATGAGGATGCCTCCATCACTGGAGCTCCTCAAGTAGATGTAGAGGAAGAGGAAGAAGAAGAGGGGGAGGAGGTGGAAAGCAGTGAGTCAGATGATGACAGAGATAGTCAGGTGCTGGTCAGTAGACTGAACCAGGCTAACTTAAGTCAACTTGGGAATGAATCAGGTAACAACCCATTCAGACCCTCAGGTGGACTTAACCAGGAGCCTAGGAGGAGAAGGATTCACTCAGGTGACTCTGACAACTCCTATGCTTCTAGAGGTTCTCATGGTCACTCCAGAAGGAGGATGACTAGCCCTCAGAGAAGGGAACATGAGACCAAATTGAGAGAATCTCAAATTAGAGAGGCTGAATTGAGAGTCCAGAGACAAGAGTTAGAGATTGCCCTGGCCCAAGAGAAACTTGCTAGAGCAAGACAGCCTAGAGAGAGTGGGGTAATAGAACCCACTGGTGGCAGCAATATCCACAAGGATAAAGACAGGTCTTTTGATAATAGAAACCTGAGTAAGATTGTGCCCCCCTACAAAGCTGGGGATGACATCCATAAATGGATTACTGCAATGGAGAGAGCCTGCAGAGTACAGCAGATCCCTCAGGAGCAGTGGGCAGCAATCTTGTGGCTCTCCTTTGAAGGTAGAGGCCGAGACAGACTCCTCACAGTTAGTGATGGGGATTCTAGAAACTACCTGGTCCTGAAGAGTGCTCTGATTGATGGGTTAGGCTTAACCACTGAACAGTACAGGTTAATGTTCAGAGATACCCAGAAGACACAGACTCAGGACTGGTCTGAATTTGTTGAGTGTGCCACTAAGGCTCTGGAGGGATGGTTGCTGGGAAGCAAGGTTACAGACTATGAAGGATTGTATAATTTGCTGATGAGAGAACAAATTTTAAATAATTGTCAGAACCAGCAGTTGCATCAACATTTGGTTGACTCAGATCTGACCTCTCCCCAAGAATTGGGAAAGAGGGCAGATAAATGGGTAAGAACCAGAGTTAAGCAAAAGAACCAGAACCAGAACCAGGGTGGTGACCAGAAGAAAACAGACCAGAAGGGTGGGGAGCAGAAAACTAAAGACCAGAAGTCTTCAACAGGGCCCCAAACTGAGACAGAGGGTGGGTCCCAAACTTCCAAGAAGAAGAAGAAAGAAGGTCAGAAGAAACCCTGGTGTAAAACTTGTAAGAACACCTCTCACTGGACAAGTGAGTGTAAAAAGGGTGGAGCCCCCAGCACTGCAGCCCCTAAGGCACCTGCACCCACTAGTACAGTTAGCAGTGTTGGTCCTCAAGCCAAGGGTTTAGTGGGAATCACTTTGGGAACTGAAGGAGATTCTGACCTAGTCAGAACTCTTACACAGGCTGTTCTGGTTTGTGAAGGGGACATAGATTTGACCCCTGACATAAGTCCCAGTAACCTGGGCAAATACAGACAGACACCTTTGATTAACAACAAAGTGGCTCAAGCTTACAGGGACACATGTGCCAGTGTCACTATGGTGACACCTAACTTTGTGGACCCTGGACAATACATGCCAGGCGATGATTACCTGGTGACCAATGCCAGCAATGTCACTACTACACATAGTGTGGCACTTGTTAACTTTTCCTGGGGAGGGGTAACTGGCCTAAAGAAAGTTGTGGTTAGTGCTGATCTCCCAGTAGAATGTTTGTTGGGCAATGACCTGGAGAACTCTCTATGGTCAGAAGTTGAGTACAGGACTCATGCAGAGATGTTAGGGATATCATCACATGTCCTTGCTGTGACCAGGTCACAGGCCAAAAAGTGCCTCTCTGAACCTCAGGTCTTGGATCCTGGAACAATGGACCAAGTACCTCCCAAGAAGAAGAACAGGAGGGTTAAGGCTGCGCCTTCCCAACTGCCTACAAGTGAGGATCAGGCTTCACAGGAAACTGATCTTGAGACCCCTGAAGGAACTGTCCCTGAAGAACTTGAACCTGATCAGGTTGAGTTTCTGGGGACAGGGGGACCTTCTAGGGCAGACTTGGGGCAGGCTCAGTTAACCTGTCCTTCTCTTGAACCCCTCAGACAGCAGGCTGCTGCTGAGGCTGCTGGGAATGCTCAAGGTGCCCATAAAGTATATTGGGACGATGGACTCCTTTATTCAGAGGCTAGAGACCCCAAGCCTGGTGCTACCAGGAGGTTGGTTATACCTCTGCAATTTAGGGGCTTCCTACTCACCTTGGCTCATGATATTCCTTTAGCAGGACACCTAGGCCAGAACAAGACTTGGGACAGGCTTGTCCCTCACTTTCACTGGCCTCACATGTCTGAAGACACCAAGGAGTTTTGTCGCTCCTGTGAAACCTGCCAAGCCAGTGGTAAAGCAGGTGGAACAACAAAGGCCCCCCTGATACCACTACCTGTGGTGGGGGTTCCCTTTGAGAGAGTGGGGATTGATATTGTTGGTCCAATGGATCCCCCTACAGCATCTGGGCACAGATTCATACTGGTGGTAGTGGATCATGCCACCAGGTACCCAGAGGCAATTCCCCTTAGGACCACAACAGCTCCTGTTGTGGCCAGGGCCTTACTTGGAGTTTTCTCCAGAGTGGGGTTTCCTAAGGAGGTAATATCAGATAGAGGTACCAACTTCATGTCTGGATATTTGACAGCTATGTGGAAGGAATGTGGTGTCAACTACAAGTTCACCACCCCTTATCACCCACAATGCAATGGGCTTGTTGAGAGATTTAACAAGACCCTAAAGGGCATGATTAAAGGATTACCTGAAAAGCTCAGGCGAAGATGGGACATCCTTCTGCCCTGCCTTTTGTTCGCTTACAGAGAGGTCCCTCAAAAGGGGGTTGGCTTCAGCCCCTTTGAATTGTTGTTTGGGCACCCTGTAAGAGGACCCCTGTGTCTTGTGAAGGAAGGATGGGAGTTACCTCTCAAAAAGCCTAAACAGGACATAGTGGACTATGTACTTGGTCTCCGCTCCAGGATGGCAGAGTACATGGAAAAGGCATCCAAAAACCTTGAGGCTAGCCAAGAATTACAAAAAGCTTGGCATGACCAAAAGGCTGTCCTTGTTGAATTTCAGCCTGGACAGAAGGTATGGGTGTTGGAGCCAGTGGCCCCAGCAGCACTCCAAGACAAATGGTCTGGACCCCATACAATTCTGGAAAAGAAGGGAGAGGTTACCTACTTGGTGGACCTAGGATCTCCCAGGAGCCCCCACAGGGTGCTCCATGTGAACAGATTGAAGGCATATGTCAGCAGGGCAGACATGGGCTTGCTCATGGCTACAGATGAGGGACAGGAGGAAGAGAGTGACCCTCTCCCAGACCTGCTCACTCAGAACCCTGAGGATGGCTCAGTTGATGGTGTGGCCTTAGGTGGCAGCCTCACTGAACATCAGCAACATGACTGCAGACAAGTTCTACAGGCATACAGGCATATGTTCTCCTTGACACCCAGTCAGACTAACTGGTGTACACATGTGGTGGACACTGGTGACAGTCTTCCTGTAAAGAGCAAGATTTACAGGCAACCTGACCACGTCAGGGACTGTATAAAGACTGAGGTGCAAAAGATGCTGGAATTAGGTGTCATTGAGCCTTCAGAGAGCCCCTGGGCTAGCCCAGTGGTTCTGGTCCCCAAACCTCACACCAAAGATGGCAAGAGAGAGATGAGGTTCTGTGTGGATTACAGAGGACTCAATGCTGTCACCAGGACAGATGCACACCCTATTCCAAGGGCAGATGAGCTCATTGACAAGTTGGCTTCTGCCAAATATTTGAGCACATTTGACTTAACAGCTGGCTACTGGCAAATCAGGTTAGCTGAGGAGTCTAAAGCCAAGACAGCATTTTCTACCCCTAGTGGGCATTATCAGTTTGTGGTGATGCCCTTTGGTTTGAAAAATGCACCTGCCACCTTCCAAAGGTTGGTGAACCAAGTCCTCACTGGGTTGGATGACTTTTGTGCAGCTTATCTGGACGATATTGCTGTCTTTAGCTCCACCTGGGAGGATCACCTGATCCACCTGAAGGAAGTGCTTGAGGCTCTGCAGAAGGCAGGCCTCACTATCAAGGCAACAAAGTGCCAGATAGGGCAGAGCAAGGTTGTATACCTGGGCCACCTTGTAGGTGGAGGCCAAGTTCAACCACTGGAGAGTAAGATCCAGACCATCAAGGACTGGTCCCCTCCAACTACCCAGACTCAGGTCAGAGCTTTCTTGGGCCTGACTGGGTACTACAGGAAGTTTGTTAAGAACTATGGGTCCATTGTGACTCCTCTTAATGATCTGACATCCAAGAAGATGCCCAAAAAGGTTCAGTGGACAGAAATCTGTCAAAAGGCATTTGATGACCTGAAGAAGGCCATGTGCTCTGCACCTATCCTGAAGAGTCCTGACTACTCAAGAGAGTTCATTGTCCAAACAGATGCTTCTGAGTTGGGAGTGGGAGCAGTGCTTTCACAGCTTAATGTAGATGGCCAGGACCAGCCCATTGCTTTCATTAGCAGAAGGCTGACCCCCAGAGAGAAACGTTGGTCAGCTATAGAGAGGGAGGCCTTTGCTGTGGTGTGGGCCCTGAAGAGGTTGAGACCATACTTATTTGGCACTCACTTCAAGATTCAGACCGACCATAAGCCCCTCCTATGGCTTAATCAGATGAAGGGTGAAAACCCCAAACTACTCAGGTGGTCCATTTCCCTACAGGGGATGGACTTTACAGTGGAGCACCGCCCAGGGACTGACCATGGCAACGCAGATGGTCTCTCCAGGTACTTCCACTTAGAACATGAAGACACAACTGGTCAAGGTTAGTCTAATGTCCCTGCGTTTGGGGGGGGGTTATGTAGGAGAGTAGGGTCTGCTATCCTATGGTCACCCCAAATTTTTGCTTTTTGCTTCACTGGTTTCTGACTTAATGTGGCTGTGGGCCTGCTAATCAGACCCACAGCCTGCTGTTCTCTCTCTAAATTACTGCCAATGCACTCTAGGTGCATTACGAATTGGAACTGGTTCACCTTATGAGCCCCTGTACTAGTGCACCCTAGGTGCCCAGGGCATAGGTGTATCCAAGGCCTACCAGGGGCTGCAGCACGTATTGTGCCACCCCTGGCCTGGCCTCCATATTTGACACAACTGGCTGATCACTCAGCTGGGGTAAGTCGGTGTAACCACCTCTTACTTAGGTACAGTATGTCTGTGCCTAACCCTAAACTGGACACATATGTTCCTATCAGCCACTCCTATGGAAGGCCTCATCAATCCTGGAGGCAGAGTGCTTGGAAATATGTGAGATGGTGCTCTGGCATGAGCTGAGCCTGTCTGCAGCTGTCGGGAACCACTCCCTAAGCTGTTCCGGGATATTGCCATACCATATACTCTTAAGTGCATTATAATCCTCGCGGTTAAATGCTATCTTTGGTTTGGCTTTATCAAAACATGTCGAGTAAGGTGTCATACGAATTGGAATACTATCCCCTCGCCAATTCTGGCGACGGGGATAGCATTCCACCCTTCTAGAGGGACACGACATGTGTGTAGCCTTAACCCCGGTTAAAGTTAAACAGAGCCTCAGCTTCACAAAATGGACGCTGCCACCACAGACACAAGTCTGGCCTCCTGCTGCTGACCGAAACTCGGCAGATGGTGGCCTGGACAAAGGGTTTCCTGCCTTGGGAGGTGCGAGCACCACCCCAGACAGGATTTTGTGTATTGGGTAGGACAGGGCTGAATAGAATCAGACATGCCCGGGGCACACAAGGTGTCCCCGTGCATAGGCCAGCCCAAACCGGTTCTGGGGCCTTCCAGCCCCAGTCCTGGCGCGGAGCTGGACAAAGGAAAGGGGGTGTAACCGCCCCCTTCCTGGTTCCTCCCAGAGGAGGGACCTAGTAGGTGATCCACCCCCTAGATTGGAATAAGAGGGGGAGCAGTGCCATTGCACAGCAGATCATCCCGAAATCAACTTAAAACTAAGAAGAAGACTGGACTTCGACATTCTGCTGCACAGAAGACTGAAGAAGAATCTCCCTTGTGGCCAAGGAGTGACCACCCTGTGAACACAGGCACCAACCAGCAACTCGACGTCTGCTTTGCCGCCGCCTCCCGCCGGAGCCCGAGCCCAGAGCCCGACAAGAACCAGATTCCCAGACCTCTCAGAGCCCGATCCACAGTCCCTGCAAAGAAGGGACCCGTGGAGGCACCGAGTGACGTGGGACCGGACCTCTTGGAAGACACTCGTAAAGCTGACTGCGCAGCTTCTGAGGCATCCTCGACGTTGTGCTTTGGGGACTGAGAACCCCCACCACCGAGCAGCCCTTGCACCGAAGATCAGCCCCCCCAGCATCTCCACGATCTGCGTGGGGCCCTTTTGCACTGTGCCACTCGACGCGCCATCCCGGCCACTAGCCACGCGGCCAGCGGCCATCTTGGCGACGAACCCGAAGATTTAAACAGCAGGTCTGGTTGCTCCAGACCTACCCAAGCTCCTGTGAAAAGGAGCACCCGCTCTGACCTTGCTGGTCCGAGTGAACAGCATCTTTCAACTTCTGCGTGGCTTGCATTTGCCAAGGCCTGTTTGCTCCGATCAGGTCGCCGACACCGCCAACAGCGAGAAGCCTACGTGGGACAGCTCGTGACCGACTCCTGGACGTCCTCGACCCCGGGTATCCACGTGGCTGCAGAAAGAAGCTACCCGACAACGCCTGTTTGCACCCGACATCGCCTGGTTCCAATCTGGTTCCACGGTAGTCACTGGCTAGTGACTTTGAACACTGTCCCCTCTGCTTTCAGGTCTTCAACTCTTCAGATCCACCCTTGGATCCACCGGAACTCTTCTCATCGAGCCGCCTGCAGCATCTTCAGCTCCAAGCACCATCGACCAGCGTGACGAAACCCGACACATCTTCGACCCTGTGCACCCGCTTCCTGTGGGTGAGGTAACTCAGCTCCGCCGGTGCTCCTGCACTGGTACACATCCCAAGGGCCTGTGTTTTAAGTTTCAGCTCCGTAGGTCACTCGGAAGGTTCCTAACTTTCTAACTTTGTGCTTTTTACGCACCATAGACTTTGTATTGTAAAGTGCGTGCACTTTGAACACTGCATCCGAGTCCCGTGGGCCTTTCCCGACTTAGCTAACTCCAGTCTCGAATAGCTCCAGCGATTCCCAAGGCCCTAGGCCTCTTCACTTTCCTCCTGGTATCCCTTATACCACTTATTTAGTATATGGTTTAGGTGGCCCCTAGGGCTCATCCATATTGTGCAACTTTTGTGTATTTTAAACTGTCTTGTGATTTAACGCTTGTGCTTCTGTGCTCATAAAGAGTCCAGGGGATTTTATAGTTAATAAATCAATATATATTTTCAATATATATCTGTGTGGTGTCCCTTTCATTTGGTATTCAAGGGGGTTGTGTATGGTATAACAGCTGGCTTCACATGCCTTTCAGAGTTTAGCCTAAGACTGCTTTGTCCACGTTACCACTAGGATAACTGGTCTACAAGGTTGAATTACAACCATCATCATAAGGGTTGCTTGGCATGGTACAAAGTGATCACTAGAACTAGTGAGCATTATATACCAGGCCAACTTCTCACAACATTGTTCTGCATTCTGTCCATCAATTGTTGTTTTTGCATTTGTCATCCCGTGTGGGACGGGTATTCTCAGATGTGAGTCCTGTGCTTTCCACACCACTGGAGTCAAGCTATCCTGGCTGAAGACGGCTGATATCCAGAAACCGGTCCTAGGATACTTGATTCCGCTCCAGGGAATTCATGGCTTGGTAGTTCGGGCTGGACTGTTCTCATGACGCACAGGGTCAAGGCTGATTACATATGGCCATGTCTGAACTGGGTCGGTGTTAAGTGCAGAAAAACGATGGATTTAGGCCCAGATCTCTGTACTGGGGTGAATGTATGACATTGTTCTGCATTCTGTCCATCAATCGTTGTTTTTGCATTTGTCACCCTGAGTGGGACGGGTATGCTCAGACGTGAGTCCCTTGCTTTCCACACCACTGGAGTCAAGCTATCCTGGCTGAAGACGGCTGATAGCCAGAAAACGATCCTAGGATGCTTGATTTCGGTCCAGGGAATACATGGCTTGGCAGTTCGAGCTGGACTGTTCCCATGAGACACAGGGTCAAGGCTGAATTGCATATGGCCATGTCTGAACTGGGGTGGTGTGGAGTGCAAAAAAACGATGGATTCAGGCCCAGATCTCTGTACTGGGGTGATTGTATGACATTGTTCCGCATTCTGTCCATCAATTGTTGTTTTTGCTTTTGTCACCCCGAATGGGACGAGTATGCTCAGATGTGAGTCCCGTGCTTTCCACACCACTGGAGTCAAGCTATCCTGGCTGAAGACGGCTGATAACTAGAAACCGGTCCTAGGATGCTTGATCCTGGTCCAGGGAAGACATGGCTTGGCAGTTCGGGCTGGACTGTTCCCATGAGGCACAGGGTAAAGGCTGATTTGCATATGGCCATGTCTGAACTGGGGTGGTGTGGAGTGTAAAAAACGATGGATTTAGGCCCAGATCTCTGTACTGGGGTGAATTTATGACATTGTTCTGCATTCTGTCCATCAATTTTTGTTTTTGCATTTGTCATCCCATGTGGGACGGGTATTCTCAGACGTGAGTCCTGTGCTTTCCACACCACTGGAGTCAAGCTATCCTGGCTGAAGACGGCTGATATCCAGAAACCTTTCCTAGGATGCTTGATTCCGGTCCAGGGAATACATGGCTTGGTAGTTCGGGCTGGACTGTTCCCATGAGGCACAGGGCCAAGGCTGATTTGCATATGGCAATGTCTGAACTAGGGTGGAGTGGAGTGCAAAAAAACGATGGATTTAGGCCCAGATCTCTGTACTGGGATGAATGTATGACATTGTTCTGCATTCTGTCCATCAATTGTTGTTTTTGCATTTGTCATCCCGTGTGGGACGGGTATTCTCAGATGTGAGTCCTGTGCTTTCCACACCACTGGAGTCAAGCTATCCTGGCTGAAGACGGCTGATATCCAGAAACCGGTCCTAGGATACTTGATTCCGCTCCAGGGAATTCATGGCTTGGTAGTTCGGGCTGGACTGTTCTCATGACGCACAGGGTCAAGGCTGATTACATATGGCCATGTCTGAACTGGGTCGGTGTTAAGTGCAGAAAAACGATGGATTTAGGCCCAGATCTCTGTCCCGGGGTTAATGTATGACATTGTTCTGCATTCTGTCCATCAATCGTTGTTTTTGCATTTGTCACCCTGAGTGGGACCGATATGCTCAGACGTGAGTCCCGTGATTTCCACACCACTGGAGTCAGTCTATCCTGGCTGAAGACGGCTGATAGCCAGAAACCGATCCTAGGATGCTTGATTTCGGTCCAGGGAATACATGGCTTGGCAGTTCGAGCTGGACTGTTCCCATGAGACACAGGGTCAAGGCTGAATTGCATATGGCCATGTGTGAATTGATGTGGTGTGGAGTGAAATAAAACTATGGATTTAGGCCCAGATCTCTGTACTGGGGTGATTGTATGACATTGTTCCGCATTCTGTCCATCAATTGTTGTTTTTGAATTTGTCACCCCGAGTGAGACGGGTATGCTCAGACGTGAGTCCTGTGCTTTCCACACCACTGGAGTCAAGCTATCCTGGCTGAAGACGGCTGATAGCCAGAAACCTATCCTAGGATGCTTGATTGCGGTCCAGGGAATACATGGCTTGGCAGTTCGGGCTGGACTGTTCCCATGAGGCACAGGGTCAAGGCTGATTTGCATATGGCCATGTCTGAACTGGGGTGGTGTGGAGTGCAAAAAAACGATGGATTTAGGCCCAGATCTCTGTCCCGGGGTTAATGTATGACATTGTTCTGCATTCTGTCCATCAATCGTTGTTTTTGCATTTGTCACCCTGAGTGGGACCGATATGCTCAGACGTGAGTCCCGTGATTTCCACACCACTGGAGTCAGTCTATCCTGGCTGAAGACTGCTGATAGCCAGAAACTGGTCTTAGGATGCTTGATTCCGGTGCAGGGAATACATGGCTTGGCAATTCGGGCTGGACTGTTCCCATGAGGCACAGGGTCAAGGCTGAATTGCATATGGCCATGTCTGAACTGGGGTGGTGTGGAGTGCAAAAAAACGATTTATTTAGGCCCAGATCTCTGTACTGGGGTGATTGTATGACATTGTTCCGCATTCTGTCCATCAATTGTTGTTTTTGCATTTGTCACCCCGAGTGAGACGGTTATGCTCAGACGTGAGACCCGTGCTTTCCACACCAATGGAGTCAAGCTATCCTGGCTGAATACGGCTGATAACCAGAAACCGGTCCTAGGATGCTTGATTCCGGTCCAGGGAAGACATGGCTTGGCAGTTCGGGCTGGACTGTTCCCATGAGGCACAGGGTCAAGGGTGATTTGCATATGGCCATGTCTGAACAAGGGTGGAGTGGAGTGCAAAAAAACGATGGATTTAGGCCCAGATCTCTGTACTGGGATGAATGTATGACATTGTTCTGCATTCTGTCCATCAATTGTTGTTTTTGCATTTGTCATCCCATGTGGGACGGGTATTCTCAGACGTGAGTCCTGTGCTTTCCACACCACTGGAGTCAAGCTATCCTGGCTGAAGACGGCTGATATCCAGAAACCGGTCCTAGGATGCTTGATTCCGGTCCAGGGAATACATGGCTTGGTAATTCGGGCTGATTACATATGGCCATGTCTGAACTGGGTCGGTGTTAAGTGCAGAAAAACGATGGATTTAGGCCCAGATCTCTGTACTGGGGTGAATGTATGACATTGTTCTGCATTCTGTCCATCAATTGTTGTTTTTGCATTTGTCACCCTGAGTGGGACGGGTATGCTCAGACGTGAGTCCCGTGCTTTCCACACCACTGGAGTCAAGCTATCCTGGCTGAAGACGGCTGATAGCCAGAAACCGGTCCTAGGATGCTTGATTCCGGTCCAGGGAATGCATGGCTTGGCAGTTCGGGCTGGACTGTTCCTATGAGACACAGGGTCAAGGCTGAATTGCATATGGCCATGTCTGAACTGGTGTGTTGTGGAGTGCAAAAAGACGATGGATTTAGGCCCAGATCTCTGTACTGGGGTTAATGTATGACATTTTTCTGCATTCTGTCCATTAATTCTTGTTTTTGCATTTGTCA
Organism: Lissotriton vulgaris; assembly: GCF_964263255.1. Taxonomy (NCBI): domain Eukaryota; kingdom Metazoa; phylum Chordata; class Amphibia; order Caudata; family Salamandridae; genus Lissotriton; species Lissotriton vulgaris. The sequence goes on from NC_141687.1 coordinate 312,087,201, forward strand.
CCCCGAGTGGGACAGGTATGCTGAGACGTGAGTCCTGTGCTTTCCACACCACTGGAGTCAAGCTATCCTGGCTGAAGATGGCTGATAGCCAGAAACTGGTCCTAGGATGCTTGATTCTGGTCCAAGGAAGACATGGCTTGGCAGTTCGGGCTGGATTGTTCCAACGAGGCACAGGGTCTTGGCTGTTTTCATATGGCCATGTCTGAACTGGGGTGGTGTGGAGTGCAAAAAACGATGGATTTAGGCCCAGATCTCTGTACTGGGTTTAATGTATGACAATTTTCTGCATTCTGTCCATCAATTGTTGTTTTTGCATTTGTCACCCGAGTGGGACGGGTATGCTCAGACGTGAGTCCCGTGCTTTCCACACCACTGGAGTCAAGCTATCCTGGCTGAAGACGGCTGATAGCCAGTAACCGATCCTAGGATGCTTGATTCCGGTCCAGGGATGACATGGCTTGGCAGTTCAGGCTGGACTGTTTCCTTGAGGCACAGGGTCAAGGCTGATTTGCATATGGACATGTCTGAACTGGGTCGGTGTTAAGTGCAGAAAAACGATGGATTTAGGCCCAGATCTCTCTACTGGGGTGAATGTATGACATTGTTCTGCATTCTGTCCATCAATTGTTGTTTTTGCATTTTTCACCCAGAGTGGGACGGGTATGCTCATACGTGAGTCCCGTGCTTTCCACACCACTGGAGTCAAGCTATCCTGGCTGAAGATGGCTGATAGCCAGAAACCGGTCATAGGATGCTTGATTCCGGTCCAGGGAATACATGGCTTGGCAGTTTGCACTGGACTGTTCCCATGAGGCACAGGGTCAGGCTGATTTGCATATGGCAATGTCTGAAATGGGGTGGTGTGGAGTGTAAACAAACAATGGATATAGGCCCAGATCTCTGTACTGGGATGAATGTATGGCATTGTTCTGCATACTGTCCATCAATTGTTGTTTTTGCATTTGTCACCCCGAGTGGGATGGGTATGCTCAGACGTGAGTCCCGTGCTTTCCACACCACTGGAGTCAAGCTATCCTGGCTGAAGACAGCTGATAGCCAGAAACCGGTCCTAGGATGCTTGATTCCGGTCCAGGGAAGACATTGCTTGGCAGTTCGGGCTGGACTGTTCCCATAAGGCACAGGGTTAAGGCTGATTTGCATATGGCCATGTCTGAACTGGGGTGGTGTGGAGTGCAAAAAAACGATGGATTTATGCCCAGATCTTTGTACTGGGGTGAATGTATGACATTGTTCTGCATTCTGTCCATCAATTGTTGTTTTTGCATTTGTCACCCCGAATGGGACGGGTATGCTCAGACGTGAGACCCGTGGTTTCCACACCACTGGAGTCAAGCTATCCTGGCTGAAGACGGCTGATAACCAGAAACCGGTGCTAGGATGCTTGATTCCGGTCCAGGGAAGACATGGCTTGGCAGTTCGGGCTTGACTGTTCCCATGAGGCACAGGGTCAATGCTGATTTGCATATGGACATGTCTTAACTGGGGTGGTGTGGAGTCCAAAAAAACGATGGATTTAGGCCCGGATCTCTGTACTAGGGTGAATGTATGACATTGTTCTGCATTCTGTCCATCAATTGTTGTTTTTGCATTTGTCACACTGAGTGGGACGGGAATGCTCAGACGTGAGTCCCATGCTTTCCACATCACTGGAGTCAAGCTATCCTGGCTGAAGACGGCTGATAGCCAGGAAGCGGTCCTAGGATGCTTGATTCCGGTCCAGGGAAGACATGGCTTGGCAGTTCTGGCTGGACTGTTCCCATGAGGCACAGGGTCAAGGCTGATTTGCATATGGCCATGTCTGAACTGGGGTGGTGTGGAGTGCAAAAAAACGATGGATTTAGTCCCAGATCTCTGTACTGGGGTGAATGTATGACATTGTTCTGCATTCTGTCCATCAATTGTTGTTTTTGCATTTGTCACCCCGATTGGGACGGGTATGCTCAGAAGTGAGTCCCGTGGTTTACACACCACTGGAGTCAAGCTATCCTGGCTGAAGACGGCTGATAGCCAGAAACCGGTCCTAGGATGCTTGATACCGGTCCAGGGACTACATGGCTTGGCAGTTTGGACTGGACTGTTGCCATGAGGCACTGGGTCAAGGCTGAGTTGCATATGGCGATGTCTGAACTGGGGTGGTGTGGAGTGCAAAAAAACGATGGATTTAGGCCCAGATCTCTGTACTGGGGTGAATGTATGACATTGTTCTGCATACTGCCCATCAATTGTTGTTTTTGCATTTGTCACCCCGAGTGGGACGGTTATGCTCAGACGTGAGTCCTGTGCTTTCCACACCACTGGAGTCAAGCTATCCTGGCTGAAGACGGCTGATAGCCTGAAACCGGTCCTAGGATGCTTGATTCCGGTCCATGGAAGACATTGCTTGGCAGTTCGGGCTGGACTGTTCCCTTGAGGCACAGGGTCAAGGGTGATTTGCATATGGCCATGTGTGAACTGGGGTGGTGTGGACTGCAAAAAAATGATGGATTTAGGCCCAGATCTCTGTACTGGGATGAATGTATGACATTGTTCTGCATTCTGTCCATCAATTGTTGTTTTTGCATTTGTCACCCCGAGTGGGACGGGTATGCTCAGACGTGAGTCCGGTGCTTTCCACACCACTGGAGTCAAGCTATCCTGGCTGAAGATGGCTGATAGCCAATAACCGGTCCTAGGATGCTTGATTCTGGTCCAGGGAAGACATGGCTTGGCAGTTCGGGCTGGACTGTTCAAATGAGGCACATGGTCAAGGCTGATTTTCATATGGCCATGTCTGAACTGGGGTGGTGTGTAGTGCAAAAACTCGATGGATTTAGGCCCAGATCTCTGTACTGGTGTGATTGTATGACATTGTTACGCATTCTGTCCATCAATTGTTGTTTTTGCATTTGTCACCCCGAGTGGGTCGGGTATGCTCAGACGTGAGTCCCGTGCTTTCCACACCACTGAAGTCAAGCTATCCTGGCTGAAGACGGCTGATAGCCAGAAACCGGTCCTTGGATGCTTGATTCCGGTCCAGGGAATACATGGCTTGGACGTTCAAGCTGGACTGTTCCCATGAGGCACAGGGTCAAGGCTGATTTGCATATGACCATGTCTGAACTGGGGTGGTGTGTAGTGCAAAAAAAAAGATGGATTTAGGCCCAGATCTCTGTACTGGGGTGAATGTATGACATTGTTCTGCATTCTGTCCATCAATCGTTGTTTTTGCATTTGTCACCTCGAGTGGGACGGGTATGCTCAGCCGTGAGTCCCGTGCTTTCCACACCACTGGAGTCAAGCTATCCTGGCTGAAAATGGCTGATAGCCAGAAACCGGTCCTAGGATGCTTGATTCCGGTCCAGGGAAGACATGAATTTGCAGTTCGGGCTGGACTGTTCCCATGAGGCACAGGGTCAAAGGCTGATTTGCATATGTACATGTCTTAACTGGGGTGGTGTGGAGTGCAAAAAAACGATGGATTTAGGCCCTTATCTCTGTACTGGGGTGAATGTATGCCATTGTTCTGTGGTCTGTCCATCAATTACTTTTTATGCATTTGTCACCCCGAGTGGGACGGGTATGCTCAGACGTGAGACCTGTGGTTTCCACACCACTGGAGTCAAGGTATCCTTGCTGAAGAAGGCTGATAACCAGAAGACGGTCCTAGGATGCTTGATTCTGGTCCAGGGAAGACATGGCTTGGCAGTTCGGGCTGGACTGTTCCCATGAGGCACAGGGTCAAGGCTGATTTGCATATGGCCATGTCTGAACTGGTGTGTTGTGGAGTGCAAAAAGACGATGGATTTAGGCCCAGATCTCTGTACTGGGGTTAATGTATGACATTTTTCTGCATTCTGTCCATTAATTGTTGTTTTTGCAATTGTCACCCCGAGTGGGACAGGTATGCTGAGACGTGAGTCCTGTGCTTTCCACACCACTGGAGTCAAGCTATCCTGGCTGAAGATGGCTGATAGCCAGAAACTGGTCCTAGGATGCTTGATTCTGGTCCAAGGAAGACATGGCTTGGCAGTTCGGGCTGGATTGTTCCAACGAGGCACAGGGTCTTGGCTGTTTTCATATGGCCATGTCTGAACTGGGGTGGTGTGGAGTGCAAAAAACGATGGATTTAGGCCCAGATCTCTGTACTGGGTTTAATGTATGACAATTTTCTGCATTCTGTCCATCAATTGTTGTTTTTGCATTTGTCACCCGAGTGGGACGGGTATGCTCAGACGTGAGTCCCGTGCTTTCCACACCACTGGAGTCAAGCTATCCTGGCTGAAGACGGCTGATAGCCAGTAACCGATCCTAGGATGCTTGATTCCGGTCCAGGGATGACATGGCTTGGCAGTTCGGGCTGGACTGTTTCCTTGAGGCACAGGGTCAAGGCTGATTTGCATATGGACATGTCTGAACTGGGTCGGTGTTAAGTGCAGAAAAACGGTGGATTTAGGCCCAGATCTCTGTACTGGGGTGAATGTATGACATTGTTCTGCATTCTGTCCATCAATCGTTGTTTTTGCATTTGAAATTGTCACCCTGAGTGGGACGGGTATGCTCAGACGTGAGTCCCGTGCTTTCCACACCACTGAAGTCAAGTTATCCTGGCTGAAGACGGCTGATAGCCAGAAACCGGTCATAGGATGCTTGATTCCGGTCCAGGGAATACATGGCTTGGCAGTTCGGGCTGGACTGTTCCTATGAGACACAGGGTCAAGGCTGAATTGCATTTGGCCATGTGTGAATTGATGTGGTGTGCAGTGAAAAAAAAACTATGGATTTAGGCCCAGATCTCTGTACTGGGGTTAATGTATGACATTGTTCTGCATTCTGTCCATCAATTGTTGTTTTTGCATTTTTCACCCAGAGTGGGACGGGTATGCTCATACGTGAGTCCCGTGCTTTCCACACCACTGGAGTCAAGCTATCCTGGCTGAAGATGGCTGATAGCCAGAAACCGGTCTTAGGATGCTTGATTCCGGTCCAGGGAAGACATGGCTTGGCAGTTGGGGCTGGACTGTTCCCATGAGGCACAGGGTCAAAGCTGATTTTCATATGGCCATGTCTGAACTGGGGTGGTGTGGAGTGCAAAAAAACGATGGATTCGGGCCCAGATCTCTGTACTGGGGTGATTGTATGACATTGTTCCGCATTCTGTCCATCAATTGTTGTTTTTGCTTTTGTCACCCCGAGTGGGACGAGTATGCTCAGATGTGAGTCCCGTGCTTTCCACACCACTGGAGTCAAGCTATCCTGGCTGAAGACGGCTGATAACTAGAAACCGGTCCTAGGATGCTTGATCCTCGTCCAGGGAAGACATGGCTTGGCAGTTCGGGCTGGACTGTTCCCATGAGGCACAGGGTAAAGGCTGATTTGCATATGGCCATGTCTGAACTGGGGTGGTGTGGAGTGTAAAAAACGATGGATTTAGGCCCAGATCTCTGTACTGGGGTGAATTTATGACATTGTTCTGCATTCTGTCCATCAATTTTTGTTTTTGCATTTGTCATCCCATGTGGGACGGGTATTCTCAGACGTGAGTCCTGTGCTTTCCACACCACTGGAGTCAAGCTATCCTGGCTGAAGACGGCTGATATCCAGAAACCTTTCCTAGGATGCTTGATTCCGGTCCAGGGAATACATGGCTTGGTAGTTCGGGCTGGACTGTTCTCATGAGGCACAGGGTCAAGGCTGATTTGCATATGGCAATGTCTGAACTAGGGTGGAGTGGAGTGCAAAAAAACGATGGATTTAGGCCCAGATCTCTGTACTGGGATGAATGTATGACATTGTTCTGCATTCTGTCCATCAATTGTTGTTTTTGCATTTGTCATCCCGTGTGGGACGGGTATTCTCAGATGTGAGTCCTGTGCTTTCCACACCACTGGAGTCAAGCTATCCTGGCTGAAGACGGCTGATATCCAGAAACCGGTCCTAGGATACTTGATTCCGCTCCAGGGAATTCATGGCTTGGTAGTTCGGGCTGGACTGTTCTCATGACGCACAGGGTCAAGGCTGATTACATATGGCCATGTCTGAACTGGGTCGGTGTTAAGTGCAGAAAAACGATGGATTTAGGCCCAGATCTCTGTACTGGGGTGAATGTATGACATTGTTCTGCATTCTGTCCATCAATCGTTGTTTTTGCATTTGTCACCCTGAGTGGGACGGGTATGCTCAGACGTGAGTCCCTTGCTTTCCACACCACTGGAGTCAAGCTATCCTGGCTGAAGACGGCTGATAGCCAGAAACCGATCCTAGGATGCTTGATTTCGGTCCAGGGAATACATGGCTTGGCAGTTCGAGCTGGACTGTTCCCATGAGACACAGGGTCAAGGCTGAATTGCATATGGCCATGTGTGAATTGATGTGGTGTGGAGTGAAATAAAACTATGGATTTAGGCCAAGATCTCTGTACTGGGGTGATTGTATGACATTGTTCCGCATTCTGTCCATCAATTGTTGTTTTTGAATTTGTCACCCCGAGTGAGACGGGTATGCTCAGACGTGAGTCCTGTGCTTTCCACACCACTGGAGTCAAGCTATCCTGGCTGAAGACGGCTGATAGCCAGAAACCTATCCTAGGATGCTTGATTGCGGTCCAGGGAATACATGGCTTGGCAGTTCGGGCTGGACTGTTCCCATGAGGCACAGGGTCAAGGCTGATTTGCATATGGCCATGTCTGAACTGGGGTGGTGTGGAGTGCAAAAAAACGATGGATTTAGGCCCAGATCTCTGTCCCGGGGTTAATGTATGACATTGTTCTGCATTCTGTCCATCAATCGTTGTTTTTGCATTTGTCACCCTGAGTGGGACCGATATGCTCAGACGTGAGTCCCGTGATTTCCACACCACTGGAGTCAGTCTATCCTGGCTGAAGACTGCTGATAGCCAGAAACTGGTCTTAGGATGCTTGATTCCGGTGCAGGGAATACATGGCTTGGCAATTCGGGCTGGACTGTTCCCATGAGGCACAGGGTCAAGGCTGAATTGCATATGGCCATGTCTGAACTGGGGTGGTGTGGAGTGCAAAAAAACTATTTATTTAGGCCCAGATCTCTGTACTGGGGTGATTTTATGACATTGTTCCGCATTCTGTCCATCAATTGTTGTTTTTGCATTTGTCACCCCGAGTGAGACGGTTATGCTCAGACGTGAGACCCGTGCTTTCCACACCACTGGAGTCAAGCTATCCTGGCTGAATACGGCTGATAACCAGAAACCGGTCCTAGGATGCTTGATTCCGGTCCAGGGAAGACATGGCTTGGCAGTTCGGGCTGGACTGTTCCCATGAGGCACAGGGTCAAGGGTGATTTGCATATGGCCATGTCTGAACAAGGGTGGAGTGGAGTGCAAAAAAACGATGGATTTAGGCCCAGATCTCTGTACTGGGATGAATGTATGACATTGTTCTGCATTCTGTCCATCAATTGTTGTTTTTGCATTTGTCATCCCATGTGGGACGGGTATTCTCAGACGTGAGTCCTGTGCTTTCCACACCACTGGAGTCAAGCTATCCTGGCTGAAGACGGCTGATATCCAGAAACCGGTCCTAGGATGCTTGATTCCGGTCCAGGGAATACATGGCTTGGTAGTTCGGGCTGATTACATATGGCCATGTCTGAACTGGGTCGGTGTTAAGTGCAGAAAAACGATGGATTTAGGCCCAGATCTCTGTACTGGGGTGAATGTATGACATTGTTCTGCATTCTGTCCATCAATCGTTGTTTTTGCATTTGTCACCCTGAGTGGGACGGGCATGCTCAGACGTGAGTCCCGTGCTTTCCACACCACTGGAGTCAAGCTATCCTGGCTGAAGACGGCTGATAGCCAGAAACCGGTCCTAGGATGCTTGATTCCGGTCCAGGGAATGCATGGCTTGGCAGTTCGGGCTGGACTGTTTCTATGAGACACAGGGTCAAGGCTGAATTGCATATGGCCATGTGTGAATTGATGTGGTGTGGAGTGAAATAAAACTATGGATTTAGGCCCTGATCTCTGTACTGGGGTTAATGTATGACATTGTTCTGCATTCTGTCCATCAATTGTTGTTTTTGCATTTGTCACCCCTAGTGGGACGGGTATGCTCAGACGTGAGTCCTGTGCTTTCCACACCACCGGAGTCAAGCTATCCTGGCTGAAGACGGCTGATAGCCCGAAACAGGTCCTAGGATGCTTGATTCCGGTCCAGGGAAGACATGGCTTGGCAGTTCGGGCTGGACTGTTCCCATGAGGCACAGGGTCAAAGCTGATTTGCATATGGACATGTCTGAACTGGGGTGGTGTGGAGTGCAAAAAAACAATGGATTTAGGCCAGATCTCTGTACTGGGGTGAATGTATAACATTGTTCTGCATTCTGTCCATCAATTGTTGTTTTTGCATTTGTCACCCCAAGTGGGATGGGTTTGCTCAGACGTGAGTCCTGTGCTTTCCACACCACTGGAGTCAAGCTATCCTGGCTGAAGACGGCTGATAGCCAGAAACCCGTCCTAGGATGCTTGATTCCGGTCCAGGGAAGACATGGCTTGGCAGTTCGGGCTGGACTGTTCCCATGAGGCACAGGGTCAAAGGCTGATTTGCATATGGACATGTCTTAACTGGGGTGGTGTGGAGTGCAAAAAAATGATGGATTTAGGCCCAGATGTCTGTACTGGGGTGAATGTATGACATTGTTCTGTGGTCTGTCCATCAATTGTTGTTTATGCATTTGTCACCCTGAATGGGACGGGTATGCTCAGACGTGAGACCTGTGGTTTCCACACCACTGGAGTCAAGGTATCCTTGCTGAAGAAGGCTGATAACCAGAAACCGGTCCTAGGATGCTTGATTCTGGTCCAGGGAAGACATGGCTTGGCAGTTCGGGCTGGACTGTTACCATGAGGCACAGGGTCAAGGCTGATTTGCATATGGCCATGTCTGAACAGGGGTGGTGTGGAGTGCAAAAAGACGATGGATTTAGGCCCAGATCTCTGTACTGGGGTTAATGTATGACATTTTTCTGCATTCTGTCCATCAATTGTTGTTTTTGCATTTGTCACCCCGAGTGGGACGGGTATGCACAGACGTGAGTCCCGTGCTTTCCACACCGCTGGAGTCAAGCTATCCTGGCTGAAGACGGCTGATAGCCAGAAACCGGTCCTAGGATGCTTGATTCCGGTCCAGGGAAGACATGGCTTGGCAGTTCGGGCTGGACTGTTCCCATGAGGCACAGGGTCAAAGCTGATTTGCATATGGACATGTCTTAACTGGGGTGGTGTGGAGTGCAAAAAAACGATTGATTTAGGCCCAGATCTCTGTACTGGGGTGAATGTATGACGTTGTTCTGCATTGTGTCCATCAATTGTTGTTTTTGCATTTGTCACCCCGAATGGGACGGGTATGCTCAGACGTGAGACCCGTGGTTTCCACACCACTGGAGTCAAGCTATCCTGGCTGAAGACGGCTGATAGCCAGTAACCGATCCTAGGATGCTTGATTCCGGTCCAGGGATGACATGGCTTGGCAGTTCGGGCTGGACTGTTTCCTTGAGGCACAGGGTCAAGGCTGATTTGCATATGGACATGTCTGAACTGGGTCGGTGTTAAGTGCAGAAAAACAATGGATTTAGGCCCAGATCTCTGTACTGGGGTGAATGTATGACATTGTTCTGCATTCTGTCCATCAATCGTTGTTTTTGCATTTGAAATTGTCACCCTGAGTGGGACGGGTATGCTCAGACGTGAGTCCCGTGCTTTCCACACCACTGAAGTCAAGTTATCCTGGCTGAAGACGGCTGATAGCCAGAAACCGGTCATAGGATGCTTGATTCCGGTCCAGGGAATACATGGCTTGGCAGTTCGGGCTGGACTGTTCCTATGAGACACAGGGTCAAGGCTGAATTGCATTTGGCCATGTGTGAATTGATGTGGTGTGCAGTGAAAAAAAAACTATGGATTTAGGCCCAGATCTCTGTACTGGGGTTAATGTATGACATTGTTCTGCATTCTGTCCATCAATTGTTGTTTTTGCATTTTTCACCCAGAGTGGGACGGGTATGCTCATACGTGAGTCCCGTGCTTTCCACACCACTGGAGTCAAGCTATCCTGGCTGAAGATGGCTGATAGCCAGAAACCGGTCCTAGGATGCTTGATTCCGGTCCAGGGAAGACATGGCTTGGCAGTTGGGGCTGGACTGTTCCCATGAGGCACAGGGTCAAAGCTGATTTTCATATGGCCATGTCTGAACTGGGGTGGTGTGGAGTGCAAAAAAACGATGGATTCGGGCCCAGATCTCTGTACTGGGGTGATTGTATGACATTGTTCCGCATTCTGTCCATCAATTGTTGTTTTTGCTTTTGTCACCCGAGTGGGACGAGTATGCTCAGATGTGAGTCCCGTGCTTTCCACACCACTGGAGTCAAGCTATCCTGGCTGAAGACGGCTGATAACTAGAAACCGGTCCTAGGATGCTTGATCCTCGTCCAGGGAAGACATGGCTTGGCAGTTCGGGCTGGACTGTTCCCATGAGGCACAGGGTAAAGGCTGATTTGCATATGGCCATGTCTGAACTGGGGTGGTGTGGAGTGTAAAAAACGATGGATTTAGGCCCAGATCTCTGTACTGGGGTGAATTTATGACATTGTTCTGCATTCTGTCCATCAATTTTTGTTTTTGCATTTGTCATCCCATGTGGGACGGGTATTCTCAGACGTGAGTCCTGTGCTTTCCACACCACTGGAGTCAAGCTATCCTGGCTGAAGACGGCTGATATCCAGAAACCTTTCCTAGGATGCTTGATTCCGGTCCAGGGAATACATGGCTTGGTAGTTCGGGCTGGACTGTTCCCATGAGGCACAGGGTCAAGGCTGATTTGCATATGGCAATGTCTGAACTAGGGTGGAGTGGAGTGCAAAAAAACGATGGATTTAGGCCCAGATCTCTGTATTGGGATGAATGTATGACATTGTTCTGCATTCTGTCCATCAATTGTTGTTTTTGCATTTGTCATCCCGTGTGGGACGGGTATTCTCAGATGTGAGTCCTGTGCTTTCCACACCACTGGAGTCAAGCTATCCTGGCTGAAGACGGCTGATATCCAGAAACCGGTCCTAGGATACTTGATTCCGCTCCAGGGAATTCATGGCTTGGTAGTTCGGGCTGGACTGTTCTCATGACGCACAGGGTCAAGGCTGATTACATATGGCCATGTCTGAACTGGGTCGGTGTTAAGTGCAGAAAAACGATGGATTTAGGCCCAGATCTCTGTACTGGGGTGAATGTATGACATTGTTCTGCATTCTGTCCATCAATCGTTGTTTTTGCATTTGTCACCCTGAGTGGGACGGGTATGCTCAGACGTGAGTCCCTTGCTTTCCACACCACTGGAGTCAAGCTATCCTGGCTGAAGACGGCTGATAGCCAGAAACCGATCCTAGGATGCTTGATTTCGGTCCAGGGAATACATGGCTTGGCAGTTCGAGCTGGACTGTTCCCATGAGACACAGGGTCAAGGCTGAATTGCATATGGCCATGTGTGAATTGATGTGGTGTGGAGTGAAATAAAACTATGGATTTAGGCCCAGATCTCTGTACTGGGGTGATTGTATGACATTGTTCCGCATTCTGTCCATCAATTGTTGTTTTTGAATTTGTCACCCCGAGTGAGACGGGTATGCTCAGACGTGAGTCCTGTGCTTTCCACACCACTGGAGTCAAGCTATCCTGGCTGAAGACGGCTGATAGCCAGAAACCTATCCTAGGATGCTTGATTGCGGTCCAGGGAATATATGGCTTGGCAGTTCGGGCTGGACTGTTCCCATGAGGCACAGGGTCAAGGCTGATTTGCATATGGCCATGTCTGAACTGGGGTGGTGTGGAGTGCAAAAAAACGATGGATTTAGGCCCAGATCTCTGTCCCGGGGTTAATGTATGACATTGTTCTGCATTCTGTCCATCAATCGTTGTTTTTGCATTTGTCACCCTGAGTGGGACCGATATGCTCAGACGTGAGTCCCGTGATTTCCACACCACTGGAGTCAGTCTATCCTGGCTGAAGACTGCTGATAGCCAGAAACTGGTCTTAGGATGCTTCATTCCGGTGCAGGGAATACATGGCTTGGCAATTCGGGCTGGACTGTTCCCATGAGGCACAGGGTCAAGGCTGAATTGCATATGGCCATGTCTGAACTGGGGTGGTGTGGAGTGCAAAAAAACGATTTATTTAGGCCCAGATCTCTGTACTGGGGTGATTTTATGACATTGTTCCGCATTCTGTCCATCAATTGTTGTTTTTGCATTTGTCACCCCGAGTGAGACGGTTATGCTCAGACGTGAGACCCGTGCTTTCCACACCACTGGAGTCAAGCTATCCTGGCTGAATACGGCTGATAACCAGAAACCGGTCCTAGGATGCTTGATTCCGGTCCAGGGAAGACATCGCTTGGCAGTTCGGGCTGGACTGTTCCCATGAGGCACAGGGTCAAGGGTGATTTGCATATGGCCATGTCTGAACAAGGGTGGAGTGGAGTGCAAAAAAACGATGGATTTAGGCCCAGATCTCTGTACTGGGATGAATGTATGACATTGTTCTGCATTCTGTCCATCAATTGTTGTTTTTGCATTTGTCATCCCATGTGGGACGGGTATTCTCAGATGTGAGTCCTGTGCTTTCCACACCACTGGAGTCAAGCTATCCTGGCTGAAGACGGCTGATATCCAGAAACCGGTCCTAGGATGCTTGATTCCGGTCCAGGGAATACATGGCTTGGTAGTTCGGGCTGATTACATATGGCCATGTCTGAACTGGGTCGGTGTTAAGTGCAGAAAAACGATGGATTTAGGCCCAGATCTCTGTACTGGGGTGAATGTATGACATTGTTCTGCATTCTGTCCATCAATCGTTGTTTTTGCATTTGTCACCCTGAGTGGGACGGGTATGCTCAGACGTGAGTCCCGTGCTTTCCACACCACTGGAGTCAAGCTATCCTGGCTGAAGACGGCTGATAGCCAGAAACCGGTCCTAGGATGCTTGATTCCGGTCCAGGGAATGCATGGCTTGGCAGTTCGGGCTGGACTGTTCCTATGAGACACAGGGTCAAGGCTGAATTGCATATGGCCATGTGTGAATTGATGTGGTGTGGAGTGAAATAAAACTATGGATTTAGGCCCTGATCTCTGTACTGGGGTTAATGTATGACATTGTTCTGCATTCTGTCCATCAATTGTTGTTTTTGCATTTGTCACCCCTAGTGGGACGAGTATGCTCAGACGTGAGTCCTGTGCTTTCCACACCACCGGAGTCAAGCTATCCTGGCTGAAGACGGCTGATAGCCCGAAACAGGTCCTAGGATGCTTGATTCCGGTCCAGGGAAGACATGGCTTGGCAGTTCGGGCTGGACTGTTCCCATGAGGCACAGGGTCAAAGCTGATTTGCATATGGACATGTCTGAACTGGGGTGGTGTGGAGTGCAAAAAAACAATGGATTTAGGCCAGATCTCTGTACTGGGGTGAATGTATAACATTGTTCTGCATTCTGTCCATCAATTGTTGTTTTTGCATTTGTCACCCCAAGTGGGATGGGTTTGCTCAGACGTGAGTCCTGTGCTTTCCACACCACTGGAGTCAAGCTATCCTGGCTGAAGACGGCTGATAGCCAGAAACCCGTCCTAGGATGCTTGATTCCGGTCCAGGGAAGACATGGCTTGGCAGTTCGGGCTGGACTGTTCCCATGAGGCACAGGGTCAAAGGCTGATTTGCATATGGACATGTCTTAACTGGGGTGGTGTGGAGTGCAAAAAAATGATGGATTTAGGCCCAGATGTCTGTACTGGGGTGAATGTATGACATTGTTCTGTGGTCTGTCCATCAGTTGTTGTTTATGCATTTGTCACCCTGAATGGGACGGGTATGCTCAGACGTGAGACCTGTGGTTTCCACACCACTGGAGTCAAGGTATCCTTGCTGAAGAAGGCTGATAACCAGAAACCGGTCCTAGGATGCTTGATTCTGGTCCAGGGAAGACATGGCTTGGCAGTTCGGGCTGGACTGTTCCCATGAGGCACAGGGTCAAGGCTGATTTGCATATGGCCATGTCTGAACAGGGGTGGTGTGGAGTGCAAAAAGACGATGGATTTAGGCCCAGATCTCTGTACTGGGGTTAATGTATGACATTTTTCTGCATTCTGTCCATCAATTGTTGTTTTTGCATTTGTCACCCCGAGTGGGACGGGTATGCACAGACGTGAGTCCCGTGCTTTCCACACCGCTGGAGTCAAGCTATCCTGGCTGAAGACGGCTGATAGCCAGAAACCGGTCCTAGGATGCTTGATTCCGGTCCAGGGAAGACATGGCTTGGCAGTTCGGGCTGGACTGTTCCCATGAGGCACAGGGTCAAAGCTGATTTGCATATGGACATGTCTTAACTGGGGTGGTGTGGAGTGCAAAAAAACGATTGATTTAGGCCCAGATCTCTGTACTGGGGTGAATGTATGACGTTGTTCTGCATTGTGTCCATCAATTGTTGTTTTTGCATTTGTCACCCCGAATGGGACGGGTATGCTCAGACGTGAGACCCGTGGTTTCCACACCACTGGAGTCAAGCTACCCTGGCTGAAGACGGCTGATAACCAGAAAACGGTCCTAGGATGCTTGATTGCGGTCCAGGGAAGACATGGCTTGGCAGTTCGGGCTGGATTGTTCCAACGAGGCACAGGGTCAAGGCTGAATTGCATATGGCCATGTCTGAACTGGGGTGGTGTGGAGTGCAAAAAAACGATGGATTTAGGCCCAGATCTCAGTACTGGGTTTAAAGTATGACATTTTTCTGCATTCTGTCCATCAATTGTTGTTTTTGCATTTGTCACCCCAAGTGGGACGGGTATGCTCAGACGTGAGTCCCGTGCTTTCCACACCACTGGAGTCAAGCTATCCTGGCTGAAGACGGCTGATAGCCAGTAACCGATCCTAGGATGCTTGATTCCGGTCCAGGGATGACATGGCTTGGCAGTTCGGGCTGGACTGTTTCCTTGAGGCACAGGGTCAATGCTGATTTGCATATGGACATGTCTTAACTGGGGTGGTGTGGAATGCAAAAAAACGATGGATTTAGGCCCAGATCTCTGTACTGGGGGAATGTATGACATTGTTCTGCATTCTGTCCATCAATTGTTGTTTTTGCATTTGTCACCCCGATTGGGACGGGTATGCTCAGAAGTGAGTCCTGTGCTTTACACACCACTGGAGTCAAGCTATCCTGGCTGAAGACGGCTGATAGCCAGAAACCGGTCCTAGGATGCTTGATACCGGTCCAGGGACTACATGGCTTGGCAGTTTGGACTGGACTGTTCCCATGAGGCACTGGGTCAAGGCTGAGTTGCATATGGCGATGTCTTAACTGGGGTGGTGTGGAGTGCAAAAAAACGATGGATTTAGGCCCAGATCTCTGTACTGGGGTGAATGTATGACATTGTTCTGCATACTGCCCATCAATTGTTTTTGCATTTGTCACCCCGAGTGGGACGGGTATGCTCAGACGCGAGTCCTGTGCTTTCCACACCACTGGAGTCAAGCTATCCTGGCTGAAGACGGCTGATAGCCTGAAACCGGTCCTATGATGCTTGATTCCGGTCCAGGGAAGACATTGCTTGGCAGTTCGGGCTGGACTGTTCCCTTGAGGCACAGGGTCAAGGGTGATTTGCATATGGCTATGTCTGAACTGGGGTGGTGTGGACTGCAAAAAAATGATGGATTTATGCCCAGATCTCTGTACTGGGATGAATGTATGACATTGTTCTGCATTCTGTCCATCAATTGTTGTTTTTGCATTTGTCACCCCGAGTGGGACGGGTATGCTCAGACGTGAGTCCCGTGCTTTCCACATCACTGGAGTCAAGCTATCCTGGCTGAAAATGGCTGATAGCCAGAAACCGGTCCTAGGATGCTTGATTCCGGTCCAGGGAAGACATGGCTTGGCAGTTCGGGCTGGACTGTTCCCATGAGGCACAGGGTCAAAGGCTGATTTGCATATGTACATGTCTTAATTGGGGTGGTGTGGGGTGCAAATAAACGATGGATTTAGGCCCTTATCTCTGTACTGGGGTGAATGTATGCCATTGTTCTGTGGTCTGTCCATCAATTGTTGTTTATGCATTTGTCACCCCGAGTGGGACGGGTATGCTCAGACGTGAGACCTGTGCTTTCCACACCACTGGAGTCAAGGTATCCTTGCTGAAGAAGGCTGATAACCAGAAGACGGTCCTAGGATGCTTGATTCTGGTCCAGGGAAGACATGGCTTGGCAGTTCGGGCTGGACTGTTCCCATGAGGCACAGGGTCAAGGCTGATTTGCATATGGCCAAGTCTGAACAGGGGTGGTGTGGAGTGCAAATAAACGATGGATTTAGGCCCAGGTCTCTGTACTGGGGTGAATGTATGACATTGTTCTGCATTCTGTCCATCAATTGTTGTTTTTGCATTTGTCACTCCGAGTGGGACGAGTATGCTCAGACGTGAGTCCCGTGCTTTCCACACCACTGGAGTCAAGCTATCCTGGCTGAAAACGGCTAATAGCCAGAAACGGGTCCTAGGATGCTTGATTCTGGTCTAGGGAAGACATGGCTTAGCAGTTCGGGCTGGACTGTTCCCATAAGGCACAGGGTCAAGGCTGATTTGCATATGGCCATGTCTGAACTGGGGTGTTGTAGAGTGCAAAAAAACTATGGTTTTAGGGCCAGATCTCTGTACTGGGGTCAATGTATGACAATGTTCAGCATTCTGTCCATCAATTGTTGTTTTTACATTTGTCACCCTGAGTGGGACGGGTATGCTCACACATGAGTCCCGTGCTTTACACACCACTGGAGTCAAGCTATCCTGGCTGAAGACGGCTGATAGCCAGAAACCGGTCCTAGGATGCTTGATACCGGTCCAGGGACTACATGGCTTGGCAGTTTGCACTGGACTGTTCCCATGAGGCACAGGGTCAGGCTGATTTGCATATGGCAATGTCTGAAATGGGGTGGTGTGGAGTGTAAACAAACAATGGATATAGGCCCAGATCTCTGTACTGGGATGAATGTATGACATTGTTCTGCATACTGTCCATCAATTGTTGTTTTTGCATTTGTCACCCCGAGTGGGATGGGTATGCTCAGACGTGAGTCCCGTGCTTTCCACACCACTGGAGTCAAGCTATCCTGGCTGAAGACAGCTGATAGCCAGAAACCGGTCCTAGGATGCTTGATTCCGGTCCAGGGAAGACATTGCTTGGCAGTTCGGGCTGGACTGTTCCCATAAAGCACAGGGTTAAGGCTGATTTGCATATGGTCATGTCTGAACTGGGGTGGTGTGGAGTGCAAAAAAATGATGGATTTATGCCCAGATCTTTGTACTGGGGTGAATGTATGACATTGTTCTGCATTCTGTCCATCAATTGTTGTTTTTGCATTTGTCACCCCGAATGGGACGGGTATGCTCAGACGTGAGACCCGTGGTTTCCACACCACTGGAGTCAAGCTATCCTGGCTGAAGACGGCTGATAACCAGAAACCGGTGCTAGGATGCTTGATTCCGGTCCAGGGAAGACATGGCTTGGCAGTTCGGGCTTGACTGTTCCCATGAGGCACAGGGTCAATGCTGATTTGCATATGGACATGTCTTAACTGGGGTGGTGTGGAGTCCAAAAAAACGATGGATTTAGGCCCGGATCTCTGTACTAGGGTGAATGTATGACATTGTTCTGCATTCTGTCCATCAATTGTTGTTTTTGCATTTGTCACACTGAGTGGGACGGGAATGCGCAGACGTGAGTCCCATGCTTTCCACATCACTGGAGTCAAGCTATCCTGGCTGAAGACGGCTGATAGCCAGAAAGCGGTCCTAGGATGCTTGATTCCGGTCCAGGGAAGACATGGCTTGGCAGTTCTGGCTGGACTGTTCCCATGAGGCACAGGGTCAAGGCTGATTTGCATATGGCCATGTCTGAACTGGGGTGGTGTGGAGTGCAAAAAAACGATGGATTTAGTCCCAGATCTCTGTACTGGGGTGAATGTATGACATTGTTCTGCATTCTGTCCATCAATTGTTGTTTTTGCATTTGTCACCCCGATTGGGACGGGTATGCTCAGAAGTGAGTCCCGTGGTTTACACACCACTGGAGTCAAGCTATCCTGGCTGAAGACGGCTGATAGCCAGAAACCGGTCCTAGGATGCTTGATACCGGTCCAGGGACTACATGGCTTGGCAGTTTGGACTGGACTGTTCCCATGAGGCACTGGGTCAAGGCTGAGTTGCATATGGCGATGTCTGAACTGGGGTGGTGTGGAGTGCAAAAAAACTATGGATTTAGGCCCAGATCTCTGTACTGGGGTGAATGTATGACATTGTTCTGCATACTGCCCATCAATTGTTGTTTTTGCATTTGTCACCCCGAGTGGGACGGTTATGCTCAGACGTGAGTCCTGTGCTTTCCACACCACTGGAGTCAAGCTATCCTGGCTGAAGACAGCTGATAGCCTGAAACCGGTCCTAGGATGCTTGATTCCGGTCCATGGAAGACATTGCTTGGCAGTTCGGGCTGGACTGTACCCTTGAGGCACAGGGTCAAGGGTGATTTGCTTATGGCCATGTCTGAACTGGGGTGGTGTGGACTGCAAAAAAATGATGGATTTAGGCCCAGATCTCTGTACTGGGATGAATGTATGACATTGTTCTGCATTCTGTCCATCAATTGTTGTTTTTGCATTTGTCACCCCGAGTGGGATGGGTATGCTCAGACGTGAGTCCGGTGCTTTCCACACCACTGGAGTCAAGCTATCCTGGCTGAAGATGGCTGATAGCCAATAACCGGTCCTAGGATGCTTGATTCTGGTCCAGGGAAGACATGGCTCTGCAGTTCGGGCTGGACTGTTCAAATGAGGCACATGGTCAAGGCTGATTTTCATATGGCCATGTCTGAACTGGGGTGGTGTGTAGTGCAAAAACTCGATGGATTTAGGCCCAGATCTCTGTACTGGTGTGATTGTATGACATTGTTACGCATTCTGTCCATCAATTGTTGTTTTTGCATTTGTCACCTCGAGTGGGACGGGTATGCTCAGCCGTGAGTCCCGTGCTTTCCACACCACTGAAGTCAAGCTATCCTGGCTGAAGACGGCTGATAGCCAGAAACCGGTCCTTGGATGCTTGATTCCGGTCCAGGGAATACATGGCTTGGACGTTCAAGCTGGACTGTTCCCATGAGGCACAGGGTCAAGGCTGATTTGCATATGACCATGTCTGAACTGGGGTGGTGTGTAGTGCAAAAAAAAAGATGGATTTAGGCCCAGATCTCTGTACTGGGGTGAATGTATGACATTGTTCTGCATTCTGTCCATCAATCGTTGTTTTTGCATTTGTCACCTCGAGTGGGACGGGTATGCTCAGCCGTGAGTCCCGTGCTTTCCACACCACTGGAGTCAAGCTATCCTGGCTGAAAATGGCTGATAGCCAAAAACCGGTCCTAGGATGCTTGATTCCGGTCCAGGGAAGACATTAATTTGCAGTTCGGGCTGGACTGTTCCCATGAGGCACAGGGTCAAAGGCTGATTTGCATATGTACATGTCTTAACTGGGGTGGTGTGGAGTGCAAAAAAACGATGGATTTAGGCCCTTATCTCTGTACTGGGGTGAATGTATGCCATTGTTCTGTGGTCTGTCCATCAATTACTTTTTATGCATTTGTCACCCCGAGTGGGACGGGTATGCTCAGACGTGAGACCTGTGGTTTCCACACCACTGGAGTCAAGGTATCCTTGCTGAAGAAGGCTGATAACCAGAAGACGGTCCTAGGATGCTTGATTCTGGTCCAGGGAAGACATGGCTTGGCAGTTCGGGCTGGACTGTTCCCATGAGGCACAGGGTCAAGGCTGATTTGCATATGGCCATGTCTGAACTGGTGTGTTGTGGAGTGCAAAAAGACGATGGATTTAGGCCCAGATCTCTGTACTGGGGTTAATGTATGACATTTTTCTGCATTCTGTCCATTAATTGTTGTTTTTGCATTTGTCACCCCGAGTGGGACAGGTATGCTGAGACGTGAGTCCTGTGCTTTCCACACCACTGGAGTCAAGCTATCCTGGCTGAAGATGGCTGATAGCCAGAAACTGGTCCTAGGATGCTTGATTCTGGTCCAAGGAAGACATGGCTTGGCAGTTCGGGCTGGATTGTTCCAACGAGGCACAGGGTCTTGGCTGTTTTCATATGGCCATGTCTGAACTGGGGTGGTGTGGAGTGCAAAAAACGATGGATTTAGGCCCAGATCTCTGTACTGGGTTTAATGTATGACAATTTTCTGCATTCTGTCCATCAATTGTTGTTTTTGCATTTGTCACCCGAGTGGGACGGGTATGCTCAGACGTGAGTCCCGTGCTTTCCACACCACTGGAGTCAAGCTATCCTGGCTGAAGACGGCTGATAGCCAGTAACCGATCCTAGGATGCTTGATTCCGGTCCAGGGATGACATGGCTTGGCAGTTCGGGCTGGACTGTTTCCTTGAGGCACAGGGTCAAGGCTGATTTGCATATGGACATGTCTGAACTGGGTCGGTGTTAAGTGCAGAAAAACGATGGATTTAGGCCCAGATCTCTGTACTGGGGTGAATGTATGACATTGTTCTGCATTCTGTCCATCAATCGTTGTTTTTGCATTTGAAATTGTCACCCTGAGTGGGACGGGTATGCTCAGACGTGAGTCCCGTGCTTTCCACACCACTGGAGTCAAGTTATCCTGGCTGAAGACGGCTGATAGCCAGAAACCGGTCATAGGATGCTTGATTCCGGTCCAGGGAATACATGGCTTGGCAGTTCGGGCTGGACTGTTCCTATGAGACACAGGGTCAAGGCTGAACTGCATTTGGCCATGTGTGAATTGATGTGGTGTGCAGTGAAAAAAAAAACGATGGATTTAGGCCCAGGTCTCTGTACTGGGGTGAATGTATGACATTGTTCTGCATTCTGTCCATCAATTGTTGTTTTTGCATTTGTCACTCCGAGTGGGACGAGTATGCTCAGACGTGAGTCCCGTGCTTTCCACACCACTGGAGTCAAGCTATCCTGGCTGAAAACGGCTAATAGCCAGAAACGGGTCCTAGGATGCTTGATTCTGGTCTAGGGAAGACATGGCTTAGCAGTTCGGGCTGGACTGTTCCCATAAGGCACAGGGTCAAGGCTGATTTGCATATGGCCATGTCTGAACTGGGGTGTTGTAGAGTGCAAAAAAACTATGGTTTTAGGGCCAGATCTCTGTACTGGGGTCAATGTATGACAATGTTCAGCATTCTGTCCATCAATTGTTGTTTTTACATTTGTCACCCTGAGTGGGACGGGTATGCTCACACATGAGTCCCGTGCTTTACACACCACTGGAGTCAAGCTATCCTGGCTGAAGACGGCTGATAGCCAGAAACCGGTCCTAGGATGCTTGATACCGGTCCAGGGACTACATGGCTTGGCAGTTTGCACTGGACTGTTCCCATGAGGCACAGGGTCAGGCTGATTTGCATATGGCAATGTCTGAAATGGGGTGGTGTGGAGTGTAAACAAACAATGGATATAGGCCCAGATCTCTGTACTGGGATGAATGTATGACATTGTTCTGCATACTGTCCATCAATTGTTGTTTTTGCATTTGTCACCCCGAGTGGGATGGGTATGCTCAGACGTGAGTCCCGTGCTTTCCACACCACTGGAGTCAAGCTATCCTGGCTGAAGACAGCTGATAGCCAGAAACCGGTCCTAGGATGCTTGATTCCGGTCCAGGGAAGACATTGCTTGGCAGTTCGGGCTGGACTGTTCCCATAAAGCACAGGGTTAAGGCTGATTTGCATATGGTCATGTCTGAACTGGGGTGGTGTGGAGTGCAAAAAAATGATGGATTTATGCCCAGATCTTTGTACTGGGGTGAATGTATGACATTGTTCTGCATTCTGTCCATCAATTGTTGTTTTTGCATTTGTCACCCCGAATGGGACGGGTATGCTCAGACGTGAGACCCGTGGTTTCCACACCACTGGAGTCAAGCTATCCTGGCTGAAGACGGCTGATAACCAGAAACCGGTGCTAGGATGCTTGATTCCGGTCCAGGGAAGACATGGCTTGGCAGTTCGGGCTTGACTGTTCCCATGAGGCACAGGGTCAATGCTGATTTGCATATGGACATGTCTTAACTGGGGTGGTGTGGAGTCCAAAAAAACGATGGATTTAGGCCCGGATCTCTGTACTAGGGTGAATGTATGACATTGTTCTGCATTCTGTCCATCAATTGTTGTTTTTGCATTTGTCACACTGAGTGGGACGGGAATGCGCAGACGTGAGTCCCATGCTTTCCACATCACTGGAGTCAAGCTATCCTGGCTGAAGACGGCTGATAGCCAGAAAGCGGTCCTAGGATGCTTGATTCCGGTCCAGGGAAGACATGGCTTGGCAGTTCTGGCTGGACTGTTCCCATGAGGCACAGGGTCAAGGCTGATTTGCATATGGCCATGTCTGAACTGGGGTGGTGTGGAGTGCAAAAAAACGATGGATTTAGTCCCAGATCTCTGTACTGGGGTGAATGTATGACATTGTTCTGCATTCTGTCCATCAATTGTTGTTTTTGCATTTGTCACCCCGATTGGGACGGGTATGCTCAGAAGTGAGTCCCGTGGTTTACACACCACTGGAGTCAAGCTATCCTGGCTGAAGACGGCTGATAGCCAGAAACCGGTCCTAGGATGCTTGATACCGGTCCAGGGACTACATGGCTTGGCAGTTTGGACTGGACTGTTCCCATGAGGCACTGGGTCAAGGCTGAGTTGCATATGGCGATGTCTGAACTGGGGTGGTGTGGAGTGCAAAAAAACTATGGATTTAGGCCCAGATCTCTGTACTGGGGTGAATGTATGACATTGTTCTGCATACTGCCCATCAATTGTTGTTTTTGCATTTGTCACCCCGAGTGGGACGGTTATGCTCAGACGTGAGTCCTGTGCTTTCCACACCACTGGAGTCAAGCTATCCTGGCTGAAGACAGCTGATAGCCTGAAACCGGTCCTAGGATGCTTGATTCCGGTCCATGGAAGACATTGCTTGGCAGTTCGGGCTGGACTGTACCCTTGAGGCACAGGGTCAAGGGTGATTTGCTTATGGCCATGTCTGAACTGGGGTGGTGTGGACTGCAAAAAAATGATGGATTTAGGCCCAGATCTCTGTACTGGGATGAATGTATGACATTGTTCTGCATTCTGTCCATCAATTGTTGTTTTTGCATTTGTCACCCCGAGTGGGATGGGTATGCTCAGACGTGAGTCCGGTGCTTTCCACACCACTGGAGTCAAGCTATCCTGGCTGAAGATGGCTGATAGCCAATAACCGGTCCTAGGATGCTTGATTCTGGTCCAGGGAAGACATGGCTCTGCAGTTCGGGCTGGACTGTTCAAATGAGGCACATGGTCAAGGCTGATTTTCATATGGCCATGTCTGAACTGGGGTGGTGTGTAGTGCAAAAACTCGATGGATTTAGGCCCAGATCTCTGTACTGGTGTGATTGTATGACATTGTTACGCATTCTGTCCATCAATTGTTGTTTTTGCATTTGTCACCTCGAGTGGGACGGGTATGCTCAGCCGTGAGTCCCGTGCTTTCCACACCACTGAAGTCAAGCTATCCTGGCTGAAGACGGCTGATAGCCAGAAACCGGTCCTTGGATGCTTGATTCCGGTCCAGGGAATACATGGCTTGGACGTTCAAGCTGGACTGTTCCCATGAGGCACAGGGTCAAGGCTGATTTGCATATGACCATGTCTGAACTGGGGTGGTGTGTAGTGCAAAAAAAAAGATGGATTTAGGCCCAGATCTCTGTACTGGGGTGAATGTATGACATTGTTCTGCATTCTGTCCATCAATCGTTGTTTTTGCATTTGTCACCTCGAGTGGGACGGGTATGCTCAGCCGTGAGTCCCGTGCTTTCCACACCACTGGAGTCAAGCTATCCTGGCTGAAAATGGCTGATAGCCAAAAACCGGTCCTAGGATGCTTGATTCCGGTCCAGGGAAGACATTAATTTGCAGTTCGGGCTGGACTGTTCCCATGAGGCACAGGGTCAAAGGCTGATTTGCATATGTACATGTCTTAACTGGGGTGGTGTGGAGTGCAAAAAAACGATGGATTTAGGCCCTTATCTCTGTACTGGGGTGAATGTATGCCATTGTTCTGTGGTCTGTCCATCAATTACTTTTTATGCATTTGTCACCCCGAGTGGGACGGGTATGCTCAGACGTGAGACCTGTGGTTTCCACACCACTGGAGTCAAGGTATCCTTGCTGAAGAAGGCTGATAACCAGAAGACGGTCCTAGGATGCTTGATTCTGGTCCAGGGAAGACATGGCTTGGCAGTTCGGGCTGGACTGTTCCCATGAGGCACAGGGTCAAGGCTGATTTGCATATGGCCATGTCTGAACTGGTGTGTTGTGGAGTGCAAAAAGACGATGGATTTAGGCCCAGATCTCTGTACTGGGGTTAATGTATGACATTTTTCTGCATTCTGTCCATTAATTGTTGTTTTTGCATTTGTCACCCCGAGTGGGACAGGTATGCTGAGACGTGAGTCCTGTGCTTTCCACACCACTGGAGTCAAGCTATCCTGGCTGAAGATGGCTGATAGCCAGAAACTGGTCCTAGGATGCTTGATTCTGGTCCAAGGAAGACATGGCTTGGCAGTTCGGGCTGGATTGTTCCAACGAGGCACAGGGTCTTGGCTGTTTTCATATGGCCATGTCTGAACTGGGGTGGTGTGGAGTGCAAAAAACGATGGATTTAGGCCCAGATCTCTGTACTGGGTTTAATGTATGACAATTTTCTGCATTCTGTCCATCAATTGTTGTTTTTGCATTTGTCACCCGAGTGGGACGGGTATGCTCAGACGTGAGTCCTGTGCTTTCCACACCACTGGAGTCAAGCTATCCTGGCTGAAGACGGCTGATAGCCAGTAACCGATCCTAGGATGCTTGATTCCGGTCCAGGGATGACATGGCTTGGCAGTTCGGGCTGGACTGTTTCCTTGAGGCACAGGGTCAAGGCTGATTTGCATATGGACATGTCTGAACTGGGTCGGTGTTAAGTGCAGAAAAACGATGGATTTAGGCCCAGATCTCTGTACTGGGGTGAATGTATGACATTGTTCTGCATTCTGTCCATCAATCGTTGTTTTTGCATTTGAAATTGTCACCCTGAGTGGGACGGGTATGCTCAGACGTGAGTCCCGTGCTTTCCACACCACTGGAGTCAAGTTATCCTGGCTGAAGACGGCTGATAGCCAGAAACCGGTCATAGGATGCTTGATTCCGGTCCAGGGAATACATGGCTTGGCAGTTCGGGCTGGACTGTTCCTATGAGACACAGGGTCAAGGCTGAACTGCATTTGGCCATGTGTGAATTGATGTGGTGTGCAGTGAAAAAAAAAACGATGGATTTAGGCCCAGATCTCTGTACTGGGGTTAATGTATGACATTGTTCTGCATTCTGTCCATCAATTGTTGTTTTTGCATTTTTCACCCAGAGTGGGACGGGTATGCTCATACGTGAGTCCCGTGCTTTCCACACCACTGGAGTCAAGCTATCCTGGCTGAAGATGGCTGATAGCCAGAAACCGGTCCTAGGATGCTTGATTCCGGTCCAGGGAAGACATGGCTTGGCAGTTGGGGCTGGACTGTTCCCATGAGGCACAGGGTCAAAGCTGATTTTCATATGGCCATGTCTGAACTGGGGTGGTGTGGAGTGCAAAAAAACGATGGATTCAGGCCCAGATCTCTGTAATGGGGTGATTGTATGACATTGTTCCGCATTCTGTCCATCAATTGTTGTTTTTGCTTTTGTCACCCCGAGTGGGACGAGTATGCTCAGATGTGAGTCCCGTGCTTTCCACACCACTGGAGTCAAGCTATCCTGGCTGAAGACGGCTGATAACTAGAAACCGGTCCTAGGATGCTTGATCCTGGTCCAGGGAAGACATGGCTTGGCAGTTCGGGCTGGACTGTTCCCATGAGGCACAGGGTAAAGGCTGATTTGCATATGGCCATGTCTGAACTGGGGTGGTGTGGAGTGTAAAAAACGATGGATTTAGGCCCAGATCTCTGTACTGGGGTGAATTTATGACATTGTTCTGCATTCTGTCCATCAATTTTTGTTTTTGCATTTGTCATCCCATGTGGGACGGGTATTCTCAGACGTGAGTCCTGTGCTTTCCACACCACTGGAGTCAAGCTATCCTGGCTGAAGACGGCTGATATCCAGAAACCTTTCCTAGGATGCTTGATTCCGGTCCAGGGAATACATGGCTTGGTAGTTCGGGCTGGACTGTTCCCATGAGGCACAGGGTCAAGGCTGATTTGCATATGGCAATGTCTGAACTAGGGTGGAGTGGAGTGCAAAAAAACGATGGATTTAGGCCCAGATCTCTGTACTGGGATGAATGTATGACATTGTTCTTCATTCTGTCCATCAATTGTTGTTTTTGCATTTGTCATCCCGTGTGGGACGGGTATTCTCAGATGTGAGTCCTGTGCTTTCCACACCACTGGAGTCAAGCTATCCTGGCTGAAGACGGCTGATATCCAGAAACCGGTCCTAGGATACTTGATTCCGCTCCAGGGAATTCATGGCTTGGTAGTTCGGGCTGGACTGTTCTCATGACGCACAGGGTCAAGGCTGATTACATATGGCCATGTCTGAACTGGGTCGGTGTTAAGTGCAGAAAAACGATGGATTTAGGCCCAGATCTCTGTACTGGGGTGAATGTATGACATTGTTCTGCATTCTGTCCATCAATCGTTGTTTTTGCATTTGTCACCCTGAGTGGGACGGGTATGCTCAGACGTGAGTCCCTTGCTTTCCACACCACTGGAGTCAGTCTATCCTGGCTGAAGACTGCTGATAGCCAGAAACTGGTCTTAGGATGCTTGATTCCGGTGCAGGGAATACATGGCTTGGCAATTCAGGCTGGACTGTTCCCATGAGGCACAGGGTCAAGGCTGAATTGCATATGGCCATGTCTGAACTGGGGTGGTGTGGAGTGCAAAAAAACGATTGATTTAGGCCCAGATCTCTGTACTGGGGTGATTGTATGACATTGTTCCGCATTCTGTCCATCAATTGTTGTTTTTGCATTTGTCACCCCGAGTGAGACGGTTATGCTCAGACGTGAGACCCGTGCTTTCCACACCACTGGAGTCAAGCTATCCTGGCTGAATACGGCTGATAACCAGAAACCGGTCCTAGGATGCTTGATTCCGGTCCAGGGAAGACATGGCTTGGCAGTTCGGGCTGGACTGTTCCAATGAGGCACAGGGTCAAGGGTGATTTGCATATGGCCATGTCTGAACAAGGGTGGAGTGGAGTGCAAAAAAACGATGGATTTAGGCCCAGATCTCTGTACTGGGATGAATGTATGACATTGTTCTGCATTCTGTCCATCAATTGTTGTTTTTGCATTTGTCATCCCATGTGGGACGGGTATTCTCAGACGTGAGTCCTGTGCTTTCCACACCACTGGAGTCAAGCTATCCTGGCTGAAGACGGCTGATATCCAGAAACCGGTCCTAGGATGCTTGATTCCGGTCCAGGGAATACATGGCTTGGTAGTTCGGGCTGGACTGTTCCCATGAGGCACAGGGTCAAGGCTGATTACATATGGCCATGTCTGAACTGGGTCGGTGTTAAGTGCAGAAAAACGATGGATTTAGGCCCAGATCTCTGTACTGGGGTGAATGTATGACATTGTTCTGCATTCTGTCCATCAATCGTTGTTTTTGCATTTGTCACCCTGAGTGGGACGGGTATGCTCAGACGTGAGTCCCGTGCTTTCCACACCACTGGAGTCAAGCTATCCTGGCTGAAGACGGCTGATAGCCAGAAACCGGTCCTAGGATGCTTGATTCCGGTCCAGGGAATGCATGGCTTGGCAGTTCGGGCTGGACTGTTCCTATGAGACACAGGGTCAAGGCTGAATTGCATATGGCCATGTGTGAATTGATGTGGTGTGGAGTGAAATAAAACTATGGATTTAGGCCCTGATCTCTGTACTGGGGTTAATGTATGACATTGTTCTGCATTCTGTCCATCAATTGTTGTTTTTGCATTTGTCACCCCTAGTGGGACGGGTATGCTCAGACGTGAGTCCTGTGCTTTCCACACCACCGGAGTCAAGCTATCCTGGCTGAAGACGGCTGATAGCCCGAAACCGGTCCTAGGATGCTTGATTCCGGTCCAGGGAAGACATGGCTTGGCAGTTCGGGCTGGACTGTTCCCATGAGGCACAGGGTCAAAGCTGATTTGCATATGGACATGTCTGAACTGGGGTGGTGTGGAGTGCAAAAAAACAATGGATTTAGGCCAGATCTCTGTACTGGGGTGAATGTATAACATTGTTCTGCATTCTGTCCATCAATTGTTGTTTTTGCATTTGTCACCCCAAGTGGGATGGGTTTGCTCAGACGTGAGTCCTGTGCTTTCCACACCACTGGAGTCAAGCTATCCTGGCTGAAGACGGCTGATAGCCAGAAACCCGTCCTAGGATGCTTGATTGCGGTCCAGGAAATACATGGCTTGGCAGTTCGGGCTGGACTGTTCCCATGAGGCACAGGGTCAAGGCTGATTTGCATATGGCCATGTCTGAACTGGGGTGGTGTGGAGTGCAAAAAAACAATGGATTTAGGCCCAGATCTCTGTCCCGGGGTTAATGTATGACATTGTTCTGCATTCTGTCCATCAATCGTTGTTTTTGCATTTGTCACCCTGAGTGGGACCGATATGCTCAGACGTGAGTCCCGTGATTTCCACACCACTGGAGTCAGTCTATCCTGGCTGAAGACTGCTGATAGCCATAAACTGGTCCTAGGATGCTTGATTCCGGTCCAGGGAATACATGGCTTGGCAATTCGGGCTGGACTGTTCCCATGAGGCACAGGGTCAAGGCTGAATTGCATATGGCCATGTCTGAACTGGGGTGGTGTGGAGTGCAAAAAAACGATTGATTTAGGCCCAGATCTCTGTACTGGGGTGATTGTATGACATTGTTCCGCATTCTGTCCATCAATTGTTGTTTTTGCATTTGTCACCCCGAGTGAGACGGTTATGCTCAGACGTGAGACCCGTGCTTTCCACACCACTGGAGTCAAGCTATCCTGGCTGAATACGGCTGATAACCAGAAACCGGTCCTAGGATGCTTGATTCTGGTCCAGGGAAGACATGGCTTGGCAGTTCGGGCTGGACTGTTCCCATAAGGCACAGGGTCAAGGGTGATTTGCATATGGCCATGTCTGAACTAGGGTGGAGTGGAGTGCAAAAAAACGATGGATTTAGGCCCAGATCTCTGTACTGGGATGAATGTATGACATTGTTCTGCATTCTGTCCATCAATTGTTGTTTTTGCATTTGTCATCCCATGTGGGACGGGTATTCTCAGACGTGAGTCCTGTGCTTCCCACACCACTGGAGTCAAGCTATCCTGGCTGAAGACGGCTGATGGCCAGAAACCGGTCCTAGGATGCTTGATTCCGGTCCAGGGAATACATGGCTTGGCAGTTCGGGCTGGACTGTTCCTATGAGACACAGGGTCAAGGCTGATTTGCATATGGCCATGTGTGAATTGATGTGGTGTGGAGTGAAATAAAACTATGGATTTAGGCCCTGATCTCTGTACTGGGGTTAATGTATGACATTGTTCTGCATTCTGTCCATCAATTGTTGTTTTTGCATTTGTCACCCCTAGTGGGACGGGTATGCTTAGACGTGAGTCCTGTGCTTTCCACACCACTGGAGTCAAGCTATCCTGGCTGAAGACGGCTGATAGCCCGAAACCGGTCCTAGGATGCTTGATTCTGGTCCAGGGAAGACATGGCTTGGCAGTTCGGGCTGGACTGTTCCCATGAGGCACAGGGTCAAAGCTGATTTGCATATGGACATGTCTGAACTGGGGTGGTGTGGAGTGCAAAAAAACAATGGATTTAGGCCAGATCTCTGTACTGGGGTGAATGTATAACATTGTTCTGCATTCTGTCCATCAATTGTTGTTTTTGCATTTGTCACCCCAAGTGGGATGGGTTTGCTCAGACGTGAGTCCTGTGCTTTCCACACCACTGGAGTCAAGCTATCCTGGCTGAAGACGGCTGATAGCCAGAAACCCGTCCTAGGATGCTTGATTGCGGTCCAGGGAATACATGGCTTTGCAGTTCGGGCTGGACTGTTCCCATGAGGCACAGGGTCAAGGCTGATTTGCATATGGCCATGTCTGAACTGGGGTGGTGTGGAGTGCAAAAAAACAATGGATTTAGGCCCAGATCTCTGTCCCGGGGTTAATGTATGACATTGTTCTGCATTCTGTCCATCAATCGTTGTTTTTGCATTTGTCACCCTGAGTGGGACCGATATGCTCAGACGTGAGTCCCAGGATTTCCACACCACTGGAGTCAGTCTATCCTGTCTGAAGACTGCTGATAGCCAGAAACTGGTCCTAGGATGCTTGTTTCCGGTCCAGGGAATACATGGCTTGGCAATTCGGGCTGGACTGTTCCCATGAGGCACAGGGTCAAGGCTGAATTGCATATGGCCATGTCTGAACTGGGGTGGTGTGGGGTGGTGTGGAGTGCAAAAAAACGATTGATTTAGGCCCAGATCTCTGTACTGGGGAGATTGTATGACATTGTTCCGCATTCTGTCCATCAATCGTTGTTTTTGCATTTGTCACCCTGAGTGGGACGGGTATGCTCAGACGTGAGTCCCGTGCTTTCCACACCACTGGAGTCAAGCTATCCTGGTTGAAGACGGCTGATAGCCAGAAACCGGTCCTAGGATGCTTGATTCCGGTCCAGGGAATACATGGCTTTGCAGTTCGGGCTGGACTGTTCCTATGAGACACAGGGTCAAGGCTGAATTGCATATGGCCATGTGTGAATTGATGTGGTGTGGAGTGAAATAAAACTATGGATTTAGGCCCTGATCTCTGTACTGCGGTTAATGTATGACATTGTTCTGCATTCTGTCCATCAATTGTTGTTTTTGCATTTGTCACCCCTAGTGGGATGGGTATGCTTAGACGTGAGTCCTGTGCTTTCCACACCACTGGAGTCAAGCTATCCTGGCTGAAGACGGCTGATAGCCCGAAACCGGTCCTAGGATGCTTGATTCTGGTCCAGGGAAGACATGGCTTGGTAGTTCGGGCTGGACTGTTCCCATGAGGCACAGGGTCAAAGCTGATTTGCATATGGACATGTCTGAACTGGGGTGGTGTGGAGTGAAAAAAAACAATGGATTTAGGCCAGATCTCTGTACTGGGGTGAATGTATAACATTGTTCTGCATTCTGTCCATCAATTGTTGTTTTTGCATTTGTCACCCCAAGTGGGATGGGTTTGCTCAGACGTGAGTCGTGTGCTTTCCACACCACTGGAGTCAAGCTATCCTGGCTGAAGACGGCTGATAGCCAGAAACCCGTCCTAGGATGCTTGATTGCGGTCCAGGGAATACATGGCTTGGCAGTTCGGGCTGGACTGTTCCCATGAGGCACAGGGTCAAGGCTGATTTGCATATGGCCATGTCTGAACTGGGGTGGTGTGGAGTGCAAAAAAACAATGGATTTAGGCCCAGATCTCTGTCCCGGGGTTAATGTATGACATTGTTCTGCATTCTGTCCATCAATCGTTGTTTTTGCATTTGTCACCCTGAGTGGGACCGATATGCTCAGACGTGAGTCCCGTGATTTCCACACCACTGGAGTCAGTCTATCCTGGCTGAAGACTGCTGATAGCCAGAAACTGGTCCTAGGATGCTTGATTCCGGTCCAGGGAATACATGGCTTGGCAATTCGGGCTGGACTGTTCCCATGAGGCACAGGGTCAAGGCTGAATTGCATATGGCCATGTCTGAACTGGGGTGGTGTGGGGTGGTGTGGAGTGCAAAAAAAAGATTGATTTAGGCCCAGATCTCTGTACTGGGGTGATTGTATGACATTGTTCCGCATTCTGTCCATCAATTGTTGTTTTTGCATTTGTCACCCCGAGTGAGACGGGTATGCTCAGACGTGAGACCCGTGCTTTCCACACCACTGGAGTCAAGCTATCCTGGCTGAATACGGCTGATAACCAGAAACCGGTCCTAGGATGCTTGATTCCGGTCCAGGGAAGACATGGCTTGGCAGTTCGGGCTGGACTGTTCCCATGAGGCACAGGGTCAAGGGTGATTTGCATATGGCCATGTCTGAACTAGGGTGGGGTGGAGTGCAAAAAAACGATGGATTTAGGCCCAGATCTCTGTACTGGGATGAATGTATGACATTGTTCTGCATTCTGTCCATCAATTGTTGTTTTTGCATTTGTCATCCCATGTGGGACGGGTATTCTCAGACGTGAGTCCTGTGCTTTCCACACCACTGGAGCCAAGCTATCCTGGCTGAAGACGGCTGATATCCAGAAACCGGTCCTAGGATGCTTGATTCCGGTCCAGGGAATACATGGCTTGGTAGTTCGGGTTGGACTGTTCCCATGAGGCACAGGGTCAAGGCTGATTTGCATATGGCCATGTCTGAACTGGGTCGGTGTTAAGTGCAGAAAAACGATGGATTTAGGCCCAGATCTCTGTACTGGGGTGAATGTATGACATTGTTCTGCATTCTGTCCATCAATCGTTGTTTTTGCATTTGAAATTGTCACCCTGAGTGGGACGGGTATGCTCAGACGTGAGTCCCGTGCTTTCCACACCACTGGAGTCAAGTTATCCTGGCTGAAGACGGCTGATAGCCAGAAACCGGTCATAGGATGCTTGATTCCGGTCCAGGGAATACATGGCTTGGCAGTTCGGGCTGGACTGTTCCTATGAGACACAGGGTCAAGGCTGAATTGCATTTGGCCATGTGTGAATTGATGTGGTGTGCAGTGAAAAAAAAAACTATGGATTTAGGCCCAGATCTCTGTACTGGGGTTAATGTATGACATTGTTCTGCATTCTGTCCATCAATTGTTGTTTTTGCATTTTTCACCCAGAGTGGGACGGGTATGCTCATACGTGAGTCCCGTGCTTTCCACACCACTGGAGTCAAGCTATCCTGGCTGAAGATGGCTGATAGCCAGAAACCGGTCCTAGGATGCTTGATTCCGGTCCAGGGAAGACATGGCTTGGCAGTTGGGGCTGGACTGTTCCCATGAGGCACAGGGTCAAAGCTGATTTTCATATGGCCATGTCTGAACTGGGGTGGTGTGGAGTGCAAAAAAACGATGGATTCAGGCCCAGATCTCTGTACTGGGGTGATTGTATGACATTGTTCCGCATTCTGTCCATCAATTGTTGTTTTTGCTTTTGTCACCCCGAGTGGGACGAGTATGCTCAGATGTGAGTCCCGTGCTTTCCACACCACTGGAGTCAAGCTATCCTGGCTGAAGACGGCTGATAACTAGAAACCGGTCCTAGGATGCTTGATCCTGGTCCAGGGAAGACATGGCTTGGCAGTTCGGGCTGGACTGTTCCCATGAGGCACAGGGTAAAGGCTGATTTGCATATGGCCATGTCTGAACTGGGGTGGTGTGGAGTGTAAAAAACGATGGATTTAGGCCCAGATCTCTGTACTGGGGTGAATTTATGACATTGTTCTGCATTCTGTCCATCAATTTTTGTTTTTGCATTTGTCATCCCATGTGGGACGGGTATTCTCAGACGTGAGTCCTGTGCTTTCCACACCACTGGAGTCAAGCTATCCTGGCTGAAGACGGCTGATATCCAGAAACCTTTCCTAGGATGCTTGATTCCGGTCCAGGGAATACATGGCTTGGTAGTTCGGGCTGGACTGTTCCCATGAGGCACAGGGTCAAGGCTGATTTGCATATGGCAATGTCTGAACTAGGGTGGAGTGGAGTGCAAAAAAACGATGGATTTAGGCCCAGATCTCTGTACTGGGATGAATGTATGACATTGTTCTGCATTCTGTCCATCAATTGTTGTTTTTGCATTTGTCATCCCGTGTGGGACGGGTATTCTCAGATGTGAGTCCTGTGCTTTCCACACCACTGGAGTCAAGCTATCCTGGCTGAAGACGGCTGATATCCAGAAACCGGTCCTAGGATACTTGATTCCGCTCCAGGGAATTCATGGCTTGGTAGTTCGGGCTGGACTGTTCTCATGACGCACAGGGTCAAAGCTGATTTGCATATGGACATGTCTGAACTGGGGTGGTGTGGAGTGCAAAAAAACAATGGATTTAGGCCAGATCTCTGTACTGGGGTGAATGTATAACATTGTTCTGCATTCTGTCCATCAATTGTTGTTTTTGCATTTGTCACCCCAAGTGGGATGGGTTTGCTCAGACGTGAGTCCTGTGCTTTCCACACCACTGGAGTCAAGCTATCCTGGCTGAAGACGGCTGATAGCCAGAAACCCGTCCTAGGATGCTTGATTGCGGTCCAGGGAATACATGGCTTGGCAGTTCGGGCTGGACTGTTCCCATGAGGCACAGGGTCAAGGCTGATTTGCATATGGCCATGTCTGAACTGGGGTGGTGTGGAGTGCAAAAAAACAATGGATTTAGGCCCAGATCTCTGTCCCGGGGTTAATGTATGACATTGTTCTGCATTCTGTCCATCAATCGTTGTTTTTGCATTTGTCACCCTGAGTGGGACCGATATGCTCAGACGTGAGTCCCGTGATTTCCACACCACTGGAGTCAGTCTATCCTGGCTGAAGACTGCTGATAGCCATAAACTGGTCCTAGGATGCTTGATTCCGGTCCAGGGAATACATGGCTTGGCAATTCGGGCTGGACTGTTCCCATGAGGCACAGGGTCAAGGCTGAATTGCATATGGCCATGTCTGAACTGGGGTGGTGTGGAGTGCAAAAAAACGATTGATTTAGGCCCAGATCTCTGTACTGGGGTGATTGTATGACATTGTTCCGCATTCTGTCCATCAATTGTTGTTTTTGCATTTGTCACCCCGAGTGAGACGGTTATGCTCAGACGTGAGACCCGTGCTTTCCACACCACTGGAGTCAAGCTATCCTGGCTGAATACGGCTGATAACCAGAAACCGGTCCTAGGATGCTTGATTCTGGTCCAGGGAAGACATGGCTTGGCAGTTCGGGCTGGACTGTTCCCATAAGGCACAGGGTCAAGGGTGATTTGCATATGGCCATGTCTGAACTAGGGTGGAGTGGAGTGCAAAAAAACGATGGATTTAGGCCCAGATCTCTGTACTGGGATGAATGTATGACATTGTTCTGCATTCTGTCCATCAATTGTTGTTTTTGCATTTGTCATCCCATGTGGGACGGGTATTCTCAGACGTGAGTCCTGTGCTTCCCACACCACTTGAGTCAAGCTATCCTGGCTGAAGACGGCTGATGGCCAGAAACCGGTCCTAGGATGCTTGATTCCGGTCCAGGGAATACATGGCTTGGCAGTTCGGGCTGGACTGTTCCTATGAGACACAGGGTCAAGGCTGATTTGCATATGGCCATGTGTGAATTGATGTGGTGTGGAGTGAAATAAAACTATGGATTTAGGCCCTGATCTCTGTACTGGGGTTAATGTATGACATTGTTCTGCATTCTGTCCATCAATTGTTGTTTTTGCATTTGTCACCCCTAGTGGGACGGGTATGCTTAGACGTGAGTCCTGTGCTTTCCACACCACTGGAGTCAAGCTATCCTGGCTGAAGACGGCTGATAGCCCGAAACCGGTCCTAGGATGCTTGATTCTGGTCCAGGGAAGACATGGCTTGGCAGTTCGGGCTGGACTGTTCCCATGAGGCACAGGGTCAAAGCTGATTTGCATATGGACATGTCTGAACTGGGGTGGTGTGGAGTGCAAAAAAACAATGGATTTAGGCCAGATCTCTGTACTGGGGTGAATGTATAACATTGTTCTGCATTCTGTCCATCAATTGTTGTTTTTGCATTTGTCACCCCAAGTGGGATGGGTTTGCTCAGACGTGAGTCCTGTGCTTTCCACACCACTGGAGTCAAGCTATCCTGGCTGAAGACGGCTGATAGCCAGAAACCCGTCCTAGGATGCTTGATTGCGGTCCAGGGAATACATGGCTTTGCAGTTCGGGCTGGACTGTTCCCATGAGGCACAGGGTCAAGGCTGATTTGCATATGGCCATGTCTGAACTGGGGTGGTGTGGAGTACAAAAAAACAATGGATTTAGACCCAGATCTCTGTCCCGGGGTTAATGTATGACATTGTTCTGCATTCTGTCCATCAATCGTTGTTTTTGCATTTGTCACCCTGAGTGGGACCGATATGCTCAGACGTGAGTCCCGTGATTTCCACACCACTGGAGTCAGTCTATCCTGTCTGAAGACTGCTGATAGCCAGAAACTGGTCCTAGGATGCTTGATTCCGGTCCAGGGAATACATGGCTTGGCAATTCGGGCTGGACTGTTCCCATGAGGCACAGGGTCAAGGCTGAATTGCATATGGCCATGTCTGAACTGGGGTGGTGTGGGGTGGTGTGGAGTGCAAAAAAACGATTGATTTAGGCCCAGATCTCTGTACTGGGGAGATTGTATGACATTGTTCCGCATTCTGTCCATCAATCGTTGTTTTTGCATTTGTCACCCTGAGTGGGACGGGTATGCTCAGACGTGAGTCCCGTGCTTTCCACACCACTGGAGTCAAGCTATCCTGGTTGAAGACGGCTGATAGCCAGAAACCGGTCCTAGGATGCTTGATTCCGGTCCAGGGAATACATGGCTTTGCAGTTCGGGCTGGACTGTTCCTATGAGACACAGGGTCAAGGCTGAATTGCATATGGCCATGTGTGAATTGATGTGGTGTGGAGTGAAATAAAACTATGGATTTAGGCCCTGATCTCTGTACTGGGGTTAATGTATGACATTGTTCTGCATTCTGTCCATCAATTGTTGTTTTTGCATTTGTCACCCCTAGTGGGATGGGTATGCTTAGACGTGAGTCCTGTGCTTTCCACACCACTGGAGTCAAGCTATCCTGGCTGAAGACGGCTGATAGCCCGAAACCGGTCCTAGGATGCTTGATTCTGGTCCAGGGAAGACATGGCTTGGTAGTTCGGGCTGGACTGTTCCCATGAGGCACAGGGTCAAAGCTGATTTGCATATGGACATGTCTGAACTGGGGTGGTGTGGAGTGAAAAAAAACAATGGATTTAGGCCAGATCTCTGTACTGGGGTGAATGTATAACATTGTTCTGCATTCTGTCCATCAATTGTTGTTTTTGCATTTGTCACCCCAAGTGGGATGGGTTTGCTCAGACGTGAGTCCTGTGCTTTCCACACCACTGGAGTCAAGCTATCCTGGCTGAAGACGGCTGATAGCCAGAAACCCGTCCTAGGATGCTTGATTGCGGTCCAGGGAATACATGGCTTGGCAGTTCGGGCTGGACTGTTCCCATGAGGCACAGGGTCAAGGCTGATTTGCATATGGCTATGTCTGAACTGGGGTGGTGTGGAGTGCAAAAAAACAATGGATTTAGGCCCAGATCTCTGTCCCGGGGTTAATGTATGACATTGTTCTGCATTCTGTCCATCAATCGTTGTTTTTGCATTTGTCACCCTGAGTGGGACCGATATGCTCAGACGTGAGTCCCGTGATTTCCACACCACTGGAGTCAGTCTATCCTGGCTGAAGACTGCTGATAGCCAGAAACTGGTCCTAGGATGCTTGATTCCGGTCCAGGGAATACATGGCTTGGCAATTCGGGCTGGACTGTTCCCATGAGGCACAGGGTCAAGGCTGAATTGCATATGGCCATGTCTGAACTGGGGTGGTGTGGGGTGGTGTGGAGTGCAAAAAAAAGATTGATTTAGGCCCAGATCTCTGTACTGGGGTGATTGTATGACATTGTTCCGCATTCTGTCCATCAATTGTTGTTTTTGCATTTGTCACCCCGAGTGAGACGGGTATGCTCAGACGTGAGACCCGTGCTTTCCACACCACTGGAGTCAAGCTATCCTGGCTGAATACGGCTGATAACCAGAAACCGGTCCTAGGATGCTTGATTCCGGTCCAGGGAAGACATGGCTTGGCAGTTCGGGCTGGACTGTTCCCATGAGGCACAGGGTCAAGGGTGATTTGCATATGGCCATGTCTGAACTAGGGTGGGGTGGAGTGCAAAAAAACGATGGATTTAGGCCCAGATCTCTGTACTGGGATGAATGTATGACATTGTTCTGCATTCTGTCCATCAATTGTTGTTTTTGCATTTGTCATCCCATGTGGGACGGGTATTCTCAGACGTGAGTCCTGTGCTTTCCACACCACTGGAGCCAAGCTATCCTGGCTGAAGACGGCTGATATCCAGAAACCGGTCCTAGGATGCTTGATTCCGGTCCAGGGAATACATGGCTTGGTAGTTCGGGTTGGACTGTTCCCATGAGGCACAGGGTCAAGGCTGATTTGCATATGGCCATGTCTGAACTGGGTCGGTGTTAAGTGCAGAAAAACGATGGATTTAGGCCCAGATCTCTGTACTGGGGTGAATGTATGACATTGTTCTGCATTCTGTCCATCAATCGTTGTTTTTGCATTTGAAATTGTCACCCTGAGTGGGACGGGTATGCTCAGACGTGAGTCCCGTGCTTTCCACACCACTGGAGTCAAGTTATCCTGGCTGAAGACGGCTGATAGCCAGAAACCGGTCATAGGATGCTTGATTCCGGTCCAGGGAATACATGGCTTGGCAGTTCGGGCTGGACTGTTCCTATGAGACACAGGGTCAAGGCTGAATTGCATTTGGCCATGTGTGAATTGATGTGGTGTGCAGTGAAAAAAAAAACTATGGATTTAGGCCCAGATCTCTGTACTGGGGTTAATGTATGACATTGTTCTGCATTCTGTCCATCAATTGTTGTTTTTGCATTTTTCACCCAGAGTGGGACGGGTATGCTCATACGTGAGTCCCGTGCTTTCCACACCACTGGAGTCAAGCTATCCTGGCTGAAGATGGCTGATAGCCAGAAACCGGTCCTAGGATGCTTGATTCCGGTCCAGGGAAGACATGGCTTGGCAGTTGGGGCTGGACTGTTCCCATGAGGCACAGGGTCAAAGCTGATTTTCATATGGCCATGTCTGAACTGGGGTGGTGTGGAGTGCAAAAAAACGATGGATTCAGGCCCAGATCTCTGTACTGGGGTGATTGTATGACATTGTTCCGCATTCTGTCCATCAATTGTTGTTTTTGCTTTTGTCACCCCGAGTGGGACGAGTATGCTCAGATGTGAGTCCCGTGCTTTCCACACCACTGGAGTCAAGCTATCCTGGCTGAAGACGGCTGATAACTAGAAACCGGTCCTAGGATGCTTGATCCTGGTCCAGGGAAGACATGGCTTGGCAGTTCGGGCTGGACTGTTCCCATGAGGCACAGGGTAAAGGCTGATTTGCATATGGCCATGTCTGAACTGGGGTGGTGTGGAGTGTAAAAAACGATGGATTTAGGCCCAGATCTCTGTACTGGGGTGAATTTATGACATTGTTCTGCATTCTGTCCATCAATTTTTGTTTTTGCATTTGTCATCCCATGTGGGACGGGTATTCTCAGACGTGAGTCCTGTGCTTTCCACACCACTGGAGTCAAGCTATCCTGGCTGAAGACGGCTGATATCCAGAAACCTTTCCTAGGATGCTTGATTCCGGTCCAGGGAATACATGGCTTGGTAGTTCGGGCTGGACTGTTCCCATGAGGCACAGGGTCAAGGCTGATTTGCATATGGCAATGTCTGAACTAGGGTGGAGTGGAGTGCAAAAAAACGATGGATTTAGGCCCAGATCTCTGTACTGGGATGAATGTATGACATTGTTCTGCATTCTGTCCATCAATTGTTGTTTTTGCATTTGTCATCCCGTGTGGGACGGGTATTCTCAGATGTGAGTCCTGTGCTTTCCACACCACTGGAGTCAAGCTATCCTGGCTGAAGACGGCTGATATCCAGAAACCGGTCCTAGGATACTTGATTCCGCTCCAGGGAATTCATGGCTTGGTAGTTCGGGCTGGACTGTTCTCATGACGCACAGGGTCAAGGCTGATTACATATGGCCATGTCTGAACTGGGTCGGTGTTAAGTGCAGAAAAACGATGGATTTAGGCCCAGATCTCTGTACTGGGGTGAATGTATGACATTGTTCTGCATTCTGTCCATCAATCGTTGTTTTTGCATTTGTCACCCTGAGTGGGACGGGTATGCTCAGACGTGAGTCCCTTGCTTTCCACACCACTGGAGTCAAGCTATCCTGGCTGAAGACGGCTGATAGCCAGAAACCGATCCTAGGATGCTTGATTTCGGTCCAGGGAATACATGGCTTGGCAGTTCGAGCTGGACTGTTCCCATGAGACACAGGGTCAAGGCTGAATTACATATGGCCATGTGTGAATTGATGTGGTGTGGAGTGAAATAAAACTATGGATTTAGGCCCAGATCTCTGTACTGGGGTGATTGTATGACATTGTTCCGCATTCTGTCCATCAATTGTTGTTTTTGAATTTGTCACCCCGAGTGAGACGGGTATGCTCAGACGTGAGTCCTGTGCTTTCCACACCACTGGAGTCAAGCTATCCTGGCTGAAGACGGCTGATAGCCAGAAACCTATCCTAGGATGCTTGATTGCGGTCCAGGGAATACATGGCTTGGCAGTTCGGGCTGGACTGTTCCCATGAGGCACAGGGTCAAGGCTGATTTGCATATGGCCATGTCTGAACTGGGGTGGTGTGGAGTGCAAAAAAACGATGGATTTAGGCCCAGATCTCTGTCCCGGGGTTAATGTATGACATTGTTCTGCATTCTGTCCATCAATCATTGTTTTTGCATTTGTCACCCTGAGTGGGACCGATATGCTCAGACGTGAGTCCCGTGATTTCCACACCACTGGAGTCAGTCTATCCTGGCTGAAGACTGCTGATAGCCAGAAACTGGTCTTAGGATGCTTGATTCCGGTGCAGGGAATACATGGCTTGGCAATTCGGGCTGGACTGTTCCCATGAGGCACAGGGTCAAGGCTGAATTGCATATGGCCATGTCTGAACTGGGGTGGTGTGGAGTGCAAAAAAACGATTGATTTAGGCCCAGATCTCTGTACTGGGGTGATTGTATGACATTGTTCCGCATTCTGTCCATCAATTGTTGTTTTTGCATTTGTCATCCCATGTGGGACGGGTATTCTCAGACGTGAGTCCTGTGCTTTCCACACCACTGGAGTCAAGCTATCCTGGCTGAAGACGGCTGATATCCAGAAACCGGTCCTAGGATGCTTGATTCCGGTCCAGGGAATACATGGCTTGGTAGTTCGGGCTGGACTGTTCCCATGAGGCACAGGGTCAAGGCTGATTACATATGGCCATGTCTGAACTGGGTCGGTGTTAAGTGCAGAAAAACGATGGATTTAGGCCCAGATCTCTGTACTGGGGTGAATGTATGACATTGTTCTGCATTCTGTCCATCAATCGTTGTTTTTGCATTTGTCACCCTGAGTGGGACGGGTATGCTCAGACGTGAGTCCCGTGCTTTCCACACCACTGGAGTCAAGCTATCCTGGCTGAAGACGGCTGATAGCCAGAAACCGGTCCTAGGATGCTTGATTCCGGTCCAGGGAATGCATGGCTTGGCAGTTCGGGCTGGACTGTTCCTATGAGACACAGGGTCAAGGCTGAATTGCATATGGCCATGTGTGAATTGATGTGGTGTGGAGTGAAATAAAACTATGGATTTAGGCCCTGATCTCTGTACTGGGGTTAATGTATGACATTGTTCTGCATTCTGTCCATCAATTGTTGTTTTTGCATTTGTCACCCCTAGTGGGACGGGTATGCTCAGACGTGAGTCCTGTGCTTTCCACACCACCGGAGTCAAGCTATCCTGGCTGAAGACGGCTGATAGCCCGAAACCGGTCCTAGGATGCTTGATTCCGGTCCAGGGAAGACATGGCTTGGCAGTTCGGGCTGGACTGTTCCCATGAGGCACAGGGTCAAAGCTGATTTGCATATGGACATGTCTGAACTGGGGTGGTGTGGAGTGCAAAAAAACAATGGATTTAGGCCAGATCTCTCTACTGGGGTGAATGTATAACATTGTTCTGCATTCTGTCCATCAATTGTTGTTTTTGCATTTGTCACCCCAAGTGGGATGGGTTTGCTCAGACGTGAGTCCTGTGCTTTCCACACCACTGGAGTCAAGCTATCCTGGCTGAAGGCGGCTGATAGCCAGAAACCCGTCCTAGGATGCTTGATTGCGGTCTAGGGAATACATGGCTTGGCAGTTCGGGCTGGACTGTTCCCATGAGGCACAGGGTCAAGGCTGATTTGCATATGGACATGTCTGAACTGGGGTGGTGTGGAGTGCAAAAAAACAATGGATTTAGGCCAGATCTCTGTACTGGGGTGAATGTATAATATTGTTCTGCATTCTGTCCATCAATCGTTGTTTTTGCATTTGTCACCCTGAGTGGGACCGATATGCTCAGACGTGAGTCCCGTGATTTCCACACCACTGGAGTCAGTCTATCCTGGCTGAAGACTGCTGATAGCCATAAACTGGTCCTAGGATGCTTGATTCCGGTCCAGGGAATACATGGCTTGGCAATTCGGGCTGGACTGTTCCCATGAGGCACAGGGTCAAGGCTGAATTGCATATGGCCATGTCTGAACTGGGGTGGTGTGGAGTGCAAAAAAACGATTGATTTAGGCCCAGATCTCTGTACTGGGGTGATTGTATGACATTGTTCCGCATTCTGTCCATCAATCGTTTTTGCATTCGAAATTGTCACCCTTAGTGGGACGGGTATGCTCAGACGTGAGTCTCGTGCTTTCCACACCACTGGACTCAAGTTATCCTGGCTGAAGACGGCTGATAGCCAGAAACCGGTCCTAGGATGCTTGATTCCGGTCCAGGGAATACATGGCTTGGCAGTTCGGGCTGGACTGTTCCTATGAGACACAGGGTCAAGGCTGAATTGCATTTGGCCATGTGTGAATTGATGTGGTGTGCAGTAAAAAAAAAACTATGGATTTAGGCCCAGATCTCTGTACTGGGGTTAATGTATGACATTGTTCTGCATTCTGTCCATCAATTGTTGTTTTTGCATTTTTCACCCAGAGTGGGACGGGTATGCTCATACGTGAGTCCCGTGCTTTCCACACCACTGG
The DNA here is from genome assembly GCF_964263255.1 of Lissotriton vulgaris. Classification (NCBI taxonomy): domain Eukaryota; kingdom Metazoa; phylum Chordata; class Amphibia; order Caudata; family Salamandridae; genus Lissotriton; species Lissotriton vulgaris. Next base: position 312,130,340 of record NC_141687.1, read on the forward strand.
AGTCAAGCTATCCTGGCTGAAGATGGCTGATAGCCAGAAACCGGTCCTAGGATGCTTGATTCCGGTCCAGGGAAGACATGGCTTGGCAGTTGGGGCTGGACTGTTCCCATGAGGCACAGGGTCAAAGCTGATTTTCATATGGCCATGTCTGAACTGGGGTGGTGTGGAGTGCAAAAAAACAATGGATTTAGGCCCAGATCTCTGTACTGGGGTGATTGTATGACATTGTTCCGCATTCTGTCCATCAATTGTTGTTTTTGCTTTTGTCACCCCGAGTGGGACGAGTATGCTCAGATGTGATTCCCGTGCTTTCCACACCACTGGAGTCAAGCAATCCTGGCTGAAGACGGCTGATAACTAGAAACCGGTCCTAGGATGCTTGATCCTGGTCCAGGGAAGACATGGCTTGGCAGTTCGGGCTGGACTGTTCCCATGAGGCACAGGGTAAAGGCTGATTTGCATATGGCCATGTCTGAACTGGGGTGGTGTGGAGTGCAAAAAACGATGGATTTAGGCCCAGATCTCTGTACTGGGGTGAATTTATGACATTGTTCTGCATTCTGTCCATCAATTTTTGGTTTTGCATTTGTCAACCCGAGTGGGACGGGTATGCTCAGACGTGATTCCCGTGCTTTCCACACCACAGGAGTCAAGCTATCCTGGCTGAAGATGGCTGATAGCCAGAAACCGGTCCTAGGATGCTTGATTCCAGTCCAGGGAAGACATGGCTTGGCAGTTCGGGCTGGACTGTTCCCATGAGGCACAGGGTCAAGGCTGATTTGCATATGGCCATGTCTGAACTGGGGTGGTGTGGAGTGCAAAAAAACAATGGATTTAGGCCCAGATCTTTACTGGGGTGAATGTATGACATTGTTCTGCATTCTGTCCATCAATTTTTGTTCTTGCCTTTGTCACCCTGAGTGGGACGGGTATGCTCAGACGTGAGTCCCGTGCTTTCCACACCACTGGAGTCAAGCTATCCTGGCTAAAGACAGCTGATAGCCAGAAACCGGTCCTAGGATGCTTGATTCTGGTCCAGGGAAGACATGGCTTGGCAGTTGGGGCTGGACTGTTCCCATGAGGCACAGGGTCAAAGCTGATTTTCATATGGCCATGTCTGAACTGGGGTGGTGTGGAGTGCAAAAAAACGATGGATTCAGGCCCAGATCTCTGTACTGGGGTGATTGTATGACATTGTTCCGCATTCTGTCCATCAATTGTTGTTTTTGCTTTTGTCACCCCGAGTGGGACGAGTATGCTCAGATGTGAGTCCCGTGCTTTCCACACCACTGGAGTCAAGCTATCCTGGCTGAAGACGGCTGATAACTAGAAACCGGTCCTAGGATGCTTGATCCTGGTCCAGGGAAGACATGGCTTGGCAGTTCGGGCTGGACTGTTCCCATGAGGCACAGGGTAAAGGCTAATTTGCATATGGCCATGTCTGAACTGGGGTGGTGTGGAGTGTAAAAAACGATGGATTTAGGCCCAGATCTCTGTACTGGGGTGAATTTATGACATTGTTCTGCATTCTGTCCATCAATTTTTGTTTTTGCATTTGTCATCCCATGTGGGACGGGTATTCTCAGACGTGAGTCCTGTGCTTTCCACACCACTGGAGTCAAGCTATCCTGGCTGAAGACGGCTGATATCCAGAAACCTTTCCTAGGATGCTTGATTCCGGTCCAGGGAATACATGGCTTGGTAGTTCGGGCTGGACTGTTCCCATGAGGCACAGGGTCAAGGCTGATTTGCATATGGCAATGTCTGAACTAGGGTGGAGTGGAGTGCAAAAAAACGATGGATTTAGGCCCAGATCTCTGTACTGGGATGAATGTATGACATTGTTCTGCATTCTGTCCATCAATTGTTGTTTTTGCATTTGTCATCCCGTGTGGGACGGGTATTCTCAGATGTGAGTCCTGTGCTTTCCACACCACTGGAGTCAAGCTATCCTGGCTGAAGACGGCTGATATCCAGAAACCGGTCCTAGGATACTTGATTCCGCTCCAGGGAATTCATGGCTTGGTAGTTCGGGCTGGACTGTTCTCATGACGCACAGGGTCAAAGCTGATTTGCATATGGACATGTCTGAACTGGGGTGGTGTGGAGTGCAAAAAAACAATGGATTTAGGCCAGATCTCTGTACTGGGGTGAATGTATAACATTGTTCTGCATTCTGTCCATCAATTGTTGTTTTTGCATTTGTCACCCCAAGTGGGATGGGTTTGCTCAGACGTGAGTCCTGTGCTTTCCACACCACTGGAGTCAAGCTATCCTGGCTGAAGACGGCTGATAGCCAGAAACCCGTCCTAGGATGCTTGATTGCGGTCCAGGGAATACATGGCTTGGCAGTTCGGGCTGGACTGTTCCCATGAGGCACAGGGTCAAGGCTGATTTGCATATGGCCATGTCTGAACTGGGGTGGTGTGGAGTGCAAAAAAACAATGGATTTAGGCCCAGATCTCTGTCCCGGGGTTAATGTATGACATTGTTCTGCATTCTGTCCATCAATCGTTGTTTTTGCATTTGTCACCCTGAGTGGGACCGATATGCTCAGACGTGAGTCCCGTGATTTCCACACCACTGGAGTCAGTCTATCCTGGCTGAAGACTGCTGATAGCCATAAACTGGTCCTAGGATGCTTGATTCCGGTCCAGGGAATACATGGCTTGGCAATTCGGGCTGGACTGTTCCCATGAGGCACAGGGTCAAGGCTGAATTGCATATGGCCATGTCTGAACTGGGGTGGTGTGGAGTGCAAAAAAACGATTGATTTAGGCCCAGATCTCTGTACTGGGGTGATTGTATGACATTGTTCCGCATTCTGTCCATCAATTGTTGTTTTTGCATTTGTCACCCCGAGTGAGACGGTTATGCTCAGACGTGAGACCCGTGCTTTCCACACCACTGGAGTCAAGCTATCCTGGCTGAATACGGCTGATAACTAGAAACCGGTCCTAGGATGCTTGATTCTGGTCCAGGGAAGACATGGCTTGGCAGTTCGGGCTGGACTGTTCCCATAAGGCACAGGGTCAAGGGTGATTTGCATATGGCCATGTCTGAACTAGGGTGGAGTGGAGTGCAAAAAAACGATGGATTTAGGCCCAGATCTCTGTACTGGGATGAATGTATGACATTGTTCTGCATTCTGTCCATCAATTGTTGTTTTTGCATTTGTCATCCCATGTGGGACGGGTATTCTCAGACGTGAGTCCTGTGCTTCCCACACCACTTGAGTCAAGCTATCCTGGCTGAAGACGGCTGATGGCCAGAAACCGGTCCTAGGATGCTTGATTCCGGTCCAGGGAATACATGGCTTGGCAGTTCGGGCTGGACTGTTCCTATGAGACACAGGGTCAAGGCTGATTTGCATATGGCCATGTGTGAATTGATGTGGTGTGGAGTGAAATAAAACTATGGATTTAGGCCCTGATCTCTGTACTGGGGTTAATGTATGACATTGTTCTGCATTCTGTCCATCAATTGTTGTTTTTGCATTTGTCACCCCTAGTGGGACGGGTATGCTTAGACGTGAGTCCTGTGCTTTCCACACCACTGGAGTCAAGCTATCCTGGCTGAAGACGGCTGATAGCCCGAAACCGGTCCTAGGATGCTTGATTCTGGTCCAGGGAAGACATGGCTTGGCAGTTCGGGCTGGACTGTTCCCATGAGGCACAGGGTCAAAGCTGATTTGCATATGGACATGTCTGAACTGGGGTGGTGTGGAGTGCAAAAAAACAATGGATTTAGGCCAGATCTCTGTACTGGGGTGAATGTATAACATTGTTCTGCATTCTGTCCATCAATTGTTGTTTTTGCATTTGTCACCCCAAGTGGGATGGGTTTGCTCAGACGTGAGTCCTGTGCTTTCCACACCACTGGAGTCAAGCTATCCTGGCTGAAGACGGCTGATAGCCAGAAACCCGTCCTAGGATGCTTGATTGCGGTCCAGGGAATACATGGCTTTGCAGTTCGGGCTGGACTGTTCCCATGAGGCACAGGGTCAAGGCTGATTTGCATATGGCCATGTCTGAACTGGGGTGGTGTGGAGTGCAAAAAAACAATGGATTTAGACCCAGATCTCTGTCCCGGGGTTAATGTATGACATTGTTCTGCATTCTGTCCATCAATCGTTGTTTTTGCATTTGTCACCCTGAGTGGGACCGATATGCTCAGACGTGAGTCCCGTGATTTCCACACCACTGGAGTCAGTCTATCCTGTCTGAAGACTGCTGATAGCCAGAAACTGGTCCTAGGATGCTTGATTCCGGTCCAGGGAATACATGGCTTGGCAATTCGGGCTGGACTGTTCCCATGAGGCACAGGGTCAAGGCTGAATTGCATATGGCCATGTCTGAACTGGGGTGGTGTGGGGTGGTGTGGAGTGCAAAAAAACGATTGATTTAGGCCCAGATCTCTGTACTGGGGAGATTGTATGACATTGTTCCGCATTCTGTCCATCAATCGTTGTTTTTGCATTTGTCACCCTGAGTGGGACGGGTATGCTCAGACGTGAGTCCCGTGCTTTCCACACCACTGGAGTCAAGCTATCCTGGTTGAAGACGGCTGATAGCCAGAAACCGGTCCTAGGATGCTTGATTCCGGTCCAGGGAATACATGGCTTTGCAGTTCGGGCTGGACTGTTCCTATGAGACACAGGGTCAAGGCTGAATTGCATATGGCCATGTGTGAATTGATGTGGTGTGGAGTGAAATAAAACTATGGATTTAGGCCCTGATCTCTGTACTGGGGTTAATGTATGACATTGTTCTGCATTCTGTCCATCAATTGTTGTTTTTGCATTTGTCACCCCTAGTGGGATGGGTATGCTTAGACGTGAGTCCTGTGCTTTCCACACCACTGGAGTCAAGCTATCCTGGCTGAAGACGGCTGATAGCCCGAAACCGGTCCTAGGATGCTTGATTCTGGTCCAGGGAAGACATGGCTTGGTAGTTCGGGCTGGACTGTTCCCATGAGGCACAGGGTCAAAGCTGATTTGCATATGGACATGTCTGAACTGGGGTGGTGTGGAGTGAAAAAAAACAATGGATTTAGGCCAGATCTCTGTACTGGGGTGAATGTATAACATTGTTCTGCATTCTGTCCATCAATTGTTTTTGCATTTGTCACCCCAAGTGGGATGGGTTTGCTCAGACGTGAGTCCTGTGCTTTCCACACCACTGGAGTCAAGCTATCCTGGCTGAAGACGGCTGATAGCCAGAAACCCGTCCTAGGATGCTTGATTGCGGTCCAGGGAATACATGGCTTGGCAGTTCGGGCTGGACTGTTCCCATGAGGCACAGGGTCAAGGCTGATTTGCATATGGCTATGTCTGAACTGGGGTGGTGTGGAGTGCAAAAAAACAATGGATTTAGGCCCAGATCTCTGTCCCGGGGTTAATGTATGACATTGTTCTGCATTCTGTCCATCAATCGTTGTTTTTGCATTTGTCACCCTGAGTGGGACCGATATGCTCAGACGTGAGTCCTGTGATTTCCACACCACTGGAGTCAGTCTATCCTGGCTGAAGACTGCTGATAGCCAGAAACTGGTCCTAGGATGCTTGATTCCGGTCCAGGGAATACATGGCTTGGCAATTCGGGCTGGACTGTTCCCATGAGGCACAGGGTCAAGGCTGAATTGCATATGGCCATGTCTGAACTGGGGTGGTGTGGGGTGGTGTGGAGTGCAAAAAAAAGATTGATTTAGGCCCAGATCTCTGTACTGGGGTGATTGTATGACATTGTTCCGCATTCTGTCCATCAATTGTTGTTTTTGCATTTGTCACCCCGAGTGAGACGGGTATGCTCAGACGTGAGACCCGTGCTTTCCACACCACTGGAGTCAAGCTATCCTGGCTGAATACGGCTGATAACCAGAAACCGGTCCTAGGATGCTTGATTCCGGTCCAGGGAAGACATGGCTTGGCAGTTCGGGCTGGACTGTTCCCATGAGGCACAGGGTCAAGGGTGATTTGCATATGGCCATGTCTGAACTAGGGTGGGGTGGAGTGCAAAAAAACGATGGATTTAGGCCCAGATCTCTGTACTGGGATGAATGTATGACATTGTTCTGCATTCTGTCCATCAATTGTTGTTTTTGCATTTGTCATCCCATGTGGGACGGGTATTCTCAGACGTGAGTCCTGTGCTTTCCACACCACTGGAGCCAAGCTATCCTGGCTGAAGACGGCTGATATCCAGAAACCGGTCCTAGGATGCTTGATTCCGGTCCAGGGAATACATGGCTTGGTAGTTCGGGTTGGACTGTTCCCATGAGGCACAGGGTCAAGGCTGATTTGCATATGGCCATGTCTGAACTGGGTCGGTGTTAAGTGCAGAAAAACGATGGATTTAGGCCCAGATCTCTGTACTGGGGTGAATGTATGACATTGTTCTGCATTCTGTCCATCAATCGTTGTTTTTGCATTTGAAATTGTCACCCTGAGTGGGACGGGTATGCTCAGACGTGAGTCCCGTGCTTTCCACACCACTGGAGTCAAGTTATCCTGGCTGAAGACGGCTGATAGCCAGAAACCGGTCATAGGATGCTTGATTCCGGTCCAGGGAATACATGGCTTGGCAGTTCGGGCTGGACTGTTCCTATGAGACACAGGGTCAAGGCTGAATTGCATTTGGCCATGTGTGAATTGATGTGGTGTGCAGTGAAAAAAAAAACTATGGATTTAGGCCCAGATCTCTGTACTGGGGTTAATGTATGACATTGTTCTGCATTCTGTCCATCAATTGTTGTTTTTGCATTTTTCACCCAGAGTGGGACGGGTATGCTCATACGTGAGTCCCGTGCTTTCCACACCACTGGAGTCAAGCTATCCTGGCTGAAGATGGCTGATAGCCAGAAACCGGTCCTAGGATGCTTGATTCCGGTCCAGGGAAGACATGGCTTGGCAGTTGGGGCTGGACTGTTCCCATGAGGCACAGGGTCAAAGCTGATTTTCATATGGCCATGTCTGAACTGGGGTGGTGTGGAGTGCAAAAAAACGATGGATTCAGGCCCAGATCTCTGTACTGGGGTGATTGTATGACATTGTTCCGCATTCTGTCCATCAATTGTTGTTTTTGCTTTTGTCACCCCGAGTGGGACGAGTATGCTCAGATGTGAGTCCCGTGCTTTCCACACCACTGGAGTCAAGCTATCCTGGCTGAAGACGGCTGATAACTAGAAACCGGTCCTAGGATGCTTGATCCTGGTCCAGGGAAGACATGGCTTGGCAGTTCGGGCTGGACTGTTCCCATGAGGCACAGGGTAAAGGCTGATTTGCATATGGCCATGTCTGAACTGGGGTGGTGTGGAGTGTAAAAAACGATGGATTTAGGCCCAGATCTCTGTACTGGGGTGAATTTATGACATTGTTCTGCATTCTGTCCATCAATTTTTGTTTTTGCATTTGTCATCCCATGTGGGACGGGTATTCTCAGACGTGAGTCCTGTGCTTTCCACACCACTGGAGTCAAGCTATCCTGGCTGAAGACGGCTGATATCCAGAAACCTTTCCTAGGATGCTTGATTCCGGTCCAGGGAATACATGGCTTGGTAGTTCGGGCTGGACTGTTCCCATGAGGCACAGGGTCAAGGCTGATTTGCATATGGCAATGTCTGAACTAGGGTGGAGTGGAGTGCAAAAAAATGATGGATTTAGGCCCAGATCTCTGTACTGGGATGAATGTATGACATTGTTCTGCATTCTGTCCATCAATTGTTGTTTTTGCATTTGTCATCCCGTGTGGGACGGGTATTCTCAGATGTGAGTCCTGTGCTTTCCACACCACTGGAGTCAAGCTATCCTGGCTGAAGACGGCTGATATCCAGAAACCGGTCCTAGGATACTTGATTCCGCTCCAGGGAATTCATGGCTTGGTAGTTCGGGCTGGACTGTTCTCATGACGCACAGGGTCAAGGCTGATTACATATGGCCATGTCTGAACTGGGTCGGTGTTAAGTGCAGAAAAACGATGGATTTAGGCCCAGATCTCTGTACTGGGGTGAATGTATGACATTGTTCTGCATTCTGTCCATCAATCGTTGTTTTTGCATTTGTCACCCTGAGTGGGACGGGTATGCTCAGACGTGAGTCCCTTGCTTTCCACACCACTGGAGTCAAGCTATCCTGGCTGAAGACGGCTGATAGCCAGAAACCGATCCTAGGATGCTTGATTTCGGTCCAGGGAATACATGGCTTGGCAGTTCGAGCTGGACTGTTCCCATGAGACACAGGGTCAAGGCTGAATTACATATGGCCATGTGTGAATTGATGTGGTGTGGAGTGAAATAAAACTATGGATTTAGGCCCAGATCTCTGTACTGGGGTGATTGTATGACATTGTTCCGCATTCTGTCCATCAATTGTTGTTTTTGAATTTGTCACCCCGAGTGAGACGGGTATGCTCAGACGTGAGTCCTGTGCTTTCCACACCACTGGAGTCAAGCTATCCTGGCTGAAGACGGCTGATAGCCAGAAACCTATCCTAGGATGCTTGATTGCGGTCCAGGGAATACATGGCTTGGCAGTTCGGGCTGGACTGTTCCTATGAGGCACAGGGTCAAGGCTGATTTGCATATGGCCATGTCTGAACTGGGGTGGTGTGGAGTGCAAAAAAACGATGGATTTAGGCCCAGATCTCTGTCCCGGGGTTAATGTATGACATTGTTCTGCATTCTGTCCATCAATCATTGTTTTTGCATTTGTCACCCTGAGTGGGACCGATATGCTCAGACGTGAGTCCCGTGATTTCCACACCACTGGAGTCAGTCTATCCTGGCTGAAGACTGCTGATAGCCAGAAACTGGTCTTAGGATGCTTGATTCCGGTGCAGGGAATACATGGCTTGGCAATTCGGGCTGGACTGTTCCCATGAGGCACAGGGTCAAGGCTGAATTGCATATGGCCATGTCTGAACTGGGGTGGTGTGGAGTGCAAAAAAACGATTGATTTAGGCCCAGATCTCTGTACTGGGGTGATTGTATGACATTGTTCCGCATTCTGTCCATCAATTGTTGTTTTTGCATTTGTCATCCCATGTGGGACGGGTATTCTCAGACGTGAGTCCTGTGCTTTCCACACCACTGGAGTCAAGCTATCCTGGCTGAAGACGGCTGATATCCAGAAACCGGTCCTAGGATGCTTGATTCCGGTCCAGGGAATACATGGCTTGGTAGTTCGGGCTGGACTGTTCCCATGAGGCACAGGGTCAAGGCTGATTACATATGGCCATGTCTGAACTGGGTCGGTGTTAAGTGCAGAAAAACGATGGATTTAGGCCCAGATCTCTGTACTGGGGTGAATGTATGACATTGTTCTGCATTCTGTCCATCAATCGTTGTTTTTGCATTTGTCACCCTGAGTGGGACGGGTATGCTCAGACGTGAGTCCCGTGCTTTCCACACCACTGGAGTCAAGCTATCCTGGCTGAAGACGGCTGATAGCCAGAAACCGGTCCTAGGATGCTTGATTCCGGTCCAGGGAATGCATGGCTTGGCAGTTCGGGCTGGACTGTTCCTATGAGACACAGGGTCAAGGCTGAATTGCATATGGCCATGTGTGAATTGATGTGGTGTGGAGTGAAATAAAACTATGGATTTAGGCCCTGATCTCTGTACTGGGGTTAATGTATGACATTGTTCTGCATTCTGTCCATCAATTGTTGTTTTTGCATTTGTCACCCCTAGTGGGACGGGTATGCTCAGACGTGAGTCCTGTGCTTTCCACACCACCGGAGTCAAGCTATCCTGGCTGAAGACGGCTGATAGCCCGAAACCGGTCCTAGGATGCTTGATTCCGGTCCAGGGAAGACATGGCTTGGCAGTTCGGGCTGGACTGTTCCCATGAGGCACAGGGTCAAAGCTGATTTGCATATGGACATGTCTGAACTGGGGTGGTGTGGAGTGCAAAAAAACAATGGATTTAGGCCAGATCTCTCTACTGGGGTGAATGTATAACATTGTTCTGCATTCTGTCCATCAATTGTTGTTTTTGCATTTGTCACCCCAAGTGGGATGGGTTTGCTCAGACGTGAGTCCTGTGCTTTCCACACCACTGGAGTCAAGCTATCCTGGCTGAAGGCGGCTGATAGCCAGAAACCCGTCCTAGGATGCTTGATTGCGGTCTAGGGAATACATGGCTTGGCAGTTCGGGCTGGACTGTTCCCATGAGGCACAGGGTCAAGGCTGATTTGCATATGGACATGTCTGAACTGGGGTGGTGTGGAGTGCAAAAAAACAATGGATTTAGGCCAGATCTCTGTACTGGGGTGAATGTATAACATTGTTCTGCATTCTGTCCATCAATCGTTGTTTTTGCATTTGTCACCCTGAGTGGGACCGATATGCTCAGACGTGAGTCCCGTGATTTCCACACCACTGGAGTCAGTCTATCCTGGCTGAAGACTGCTGATAGCCATAAACTGGTCCTAGGATGCTTGATTCCGGTCCAGGGAATACATGGCTTGGCAATTCGGGCTGGACTGTTCCCATGAGGCACAGGGTCAAGGCTGAATTGCATATGGCCATGTCTGAACTGGGGTGGTGTGGAGTGCAAAAAAACGATTGATTTAGGCCCAGATCTCTGTACTGGGGTGATTGTATGACATTGTTCCGCATTCTGTCCATCAATCGTTTTTGCATTCGAAATTGTCACCCTTAGTGGGACGGGTATGCTCAGACGTGAGTCTCGTGCTTTCCACACCACTGGACTCAAGTTATCCTGGCTGAAGACGGCTGATAGCCAGAAACCGGTCCTAGGATGCTTGATTCCGGTCCAGGGAATACATGGCTTGGCAGTTCGGGCTGGACTGTTCCTATGAGACACAGGGTCAAGGCTGAATTGCATTTGGCCATGTGTGAATTGATGTGGTGTGCAGTGAAAAAAAAACTATGGATTTAGGCCCAGATCTCTGTACTGGGGTTAATGTATGACATTGTTCTGCATTCTGTCCATCAATTGTTGTTTTTGCATTTTTCACCCAGAGTGGGACGGGTATGCTCATACGTGAGTCCCGTGCTTTCCACACCACTGGAGTCAAGCTATCCTGGCTGAAGATGGCTGATAGCCAGAAACCGGTCCTAGGATGCTTGATTCCGGTCCAGGGAAGACATGGCTTGGCAGTTGGGGCTGGACTGTTCCCATGAGGCACAGGGTCAAAGCTGATTTTCATATGGCCATGTCTGAACTGGGGTGGTGTGGAGTGCAAAAAAACAATGGATTTAGGCCCAGATCTCTGTACTGGGGTGATTGTATGACATTGTTCCGCATTCTGTCCATCAATTGTTGTTTTTGCTTTTGTCACCCCGAGTGGGACGAGTATGCTCAGATGTGATTCCCGTGCTTTCCACACCACTGGAGTCAAGCAATCCTGGCTGAAGACGGCTGATAACTAGAAACCGGTCCTAGGATGCTTGATCCTGGTCCAGGGAAGACATGGCTTGGCAGTTCGGGCTGGACTGTTCCCATGAGGCACAGGGTAAAGGCTGATTTGCATATGGCCATGTCTGAACTGGGGTGGTGTGGAGTGCAAAAAACGATGGATTTAGGCCCAGATCTCTGTACTGGGGTGAATTTATGACATTGTTCTGCATTCTGTCCATCAATTTTTGGTTTTGCATTTGTCAACCCGAGTGGGACGGGTATGCTCAGACGTGATTCCCGTGCTTTCCACACCACAGGAGTCAAGCTATCCTGGCTGAAGATGGCTGATAGCCAGAAACCGGTCCTAGGATGCTTGATTCCAGTCCAGGGAAGACATGGCTTGGCAGTTCGGGCTGGACTGTTCCCATGAGGCACAGGGTCAAGGCTGATTTGCATATGGCCATGTCTGAACTGGGGTGGTGTGGAGTGCAAAAAAACAATGGATTTAGGCCCAGATCTTTACTGGGGTGAATGTATGACATTGTTCTGCATTCTGTCCATCAATTTTTGTTCTTGCCTTTGTCACCCTGAGTGGGACGGGTATGCTCAGACGTGAGTCCCGTGCTTTCCACACCACTGGAGTCAAGCTATCCTGGCTAAAGACAGCTGATAGCCAGAAACCGGTCCTAGGATGCTTGATTCTGGTCCAGGGAAGACATGGCTTGGCAGTTCGGGATGGACTGTTCCCATGAGGCACAGGGTCAAGGCTGATTTGCATATGGCCATGTCTGAACTGGGGTGGTGTGGAGTGCAAAAAAAATGATTGATTAAGGCCCAGATCTCAGTACTGGGGTGAATGTATGACATTGTCCTGCATTCTGTCCATAAATTGTTGTTTTTGCATTTGTCACCCTAGTGGGACGGGTATGCTCAGACGTGAGTCCCGTGCTTTCCACACCACTGGAGTCAAGTTATCCTGGCAGAAGACGGCTGATAGCCAGAAACTGGTCCTAGGATGCTTGATTCCGGTCCAGGGAAGACATGGCTTTGCAGTTCGGGATGCACTGTTCCCATGAGGCACAGGGTCAAGGCTGATTTGCATATGGCCATGTCTCAACTGGGGTGGTGTGGAGTGCAAAAAAAGATGGATTTAGGCCCAGATCTCTGTACTGGGGTGAATGTATGACATTGTCCTGCATTCTGTCCATCAATCGTTGTTTTTGCATTTGTCACCCCGAGTGGGACTGGTATGCTCAGACGTGAGTCTCGTGCTATCCACACCCCTGGAGTCAAGCTATCCTGGCTGAAGACGGCTGATAGCCAGAAACCGGTCCTAGGATGCTTGATTCCGGTCCAGTAAAGACATGGCTTGGCAGTTCGGACTGGACTGTTCCCATGAGGCACAGAGTCGAGGCTGATTTGCATTTTACCATGTCTGAACTGGGGTGGTGTGGAGTGCAAAAAAACTATGGCTTTAGGCCCAGATCTCTGTACTGGTGTGAATGTATGACATTGTTCTGTATTCTGTCCATAAATTGTTGTTTTTGCATTTGTCACCCCGAGTGGGACGGGTATGCTCAGACGTGAGTCCCGTGATTTCCACACCACTGGAGTCAAGCTATCCTGGCTGAAGACAGCTGATAGCCAGAAACCGGTTCTAGGATTCTTGATTCCGGTCCAGGGAAGACATGGCTTGGCAGTTCGGGCCGGACTGTTCCCATGAGGCACAGGGTCAAGGGTGATTTGCATATGGCCATGTCTGAACTAGGGTGGAGTGGAGTGCAAAAAAACGATGGATTTAGGCCCAGATCTCTGTACTGGGATGAATGTATGACATTGTTCTGCATTCTGTCCATCAATTGTTGTTTTTGCATTTGTCATCCCATGTGGGACGGGTATTCTCAGACGTGAGTCCTGTGCTTCCCACACCACTTGAGTCAAGCTATCCTGGCTGAAGACGGCTGATGGCCAGAAACCGGTCCTAGGATGCTTGATTCCGGTCCAGGGAATACATGGCTTGGCAGTTCGGGCTGGACTGTTCCTATGAGACACAGGGTCAAGGCTGATTTGCATATGGCCATGTGTGAATTGATGTGGTGTGGAGTGAAATAAAACTATGGATTTAGGCCCTGATCTCTGTACTGGGGTTAATGTATGACATTGTTCTGCATTCTGTCCATCAATTGTTGTTTTTGCATTTGTCACCCCTAGTGGGACGGGTATGCTTAGACGTGAGTCCTGTGCTTTCCACACCACTGGAGTCAAGCTATCCTGGCTGAAGACGGCTGATAGCCCGAAACCGGTCCTAGGATGCTTGATTCTGGTCCAGGGAAGACATGGCTTGGCAGTTCGGGCTGGACTGTTCCCATGAGGCACAGGGTCAAAGCTGATTTGCATATGGACATGTCTGAACTGGGGTGGTGTGGAGTGCAAAAAAACAATGGATTTAGGCCAGATCTCTGTACTGGGGTGAATGTATAACATTGTTCTGCATTCTGTCCATCAATTGTTGTTTTTGCATTTGTCACCCCAAGTGGGATGGGTTTGCTCAGACGTGAGTCCTGTGCTTTCCACACCACTGGAGTCAAGCTATCCTGGCTGAAGACGGCTGATAGCCAGAAACCCGTCCTAGGATGCTTGATTGCGGTCCAGGGAATACATGGCTTTGCAGTTCGGGCTGGACTGTTCCCATGAGGCACAGGGTCAAGGCTGATTTGCATATGGCCATGTCTGAACTGGGGTGGTGTGGAGTGCAAAAAAACAATGGATTTAGACCCAGATCTCTGTCCCGGGGTTAATGTATGACATTGTTCTGCATTCTGTCCATCAATCGTTGTTTTTGCATTTGTCACCCTGAGTGGGACCGATATGCTCAGACGTGAGTCCCGTGATTTCCACACCACTGGAGTCAGTCTATCCTGTCTGAAGACTGCTGATAGCCAGAAACTGGTCCTAGGATGCTTGATTCCGGTCCAGGGAATACATGGCTTGGCAATTCGGGCTGGACTGTTCCCATGAGGCACAGGGTCAAGGCTGAATTGCATATGGCCATGTCTGAACTGGGGTGGTGTGGGGTGGTGTGGAGTGCAAAAAAACGATTGATTTAGGCCCAGATCTCTGTACTGGGGAGATTGTATGACATTGTTCCGCATTCTGTCCATCAATCGTTGTTTTTGCATTTGTCACCCTGAGTGGGACGGGTATGCTCAGACGTGAGTCCCGTGCTTTCCACACCACTGGAGTCAAGCTATCCTGGTTGAAGACGGCTGATAGCCAGAAACCGGTCCTAGGATGCTTGATTCCGGTCCAGGGAATACATGGCTTTGCAGTTCGGGCTGGACTGTTCCTATGAGACACAGGGTCAAGGCTGAATTGCATATGGCCATGTGTGAATTGATGTGGTGTGGAGTGAAATAAAACTATGGATTTAGGCCCTGATCTCTGTACTGGGGTTAATGTATGACATTGTTCTGCATTCTGTCCATCAATTGTTGTTTTTGCATTTGTCACCCCTAGTGGGATGGGTATGCTTAGACGTGAGTCCTGTGCTTTCCACACCACTGGAGTCAAGCTATCCTGGCTGAAGACGGCTGATAGCCCGAAACCGGTCCTAGGATGCTTGATTCTGGTCCAGGGAAGACATGGCTTGGTAGTTCGGGCTGGACTGTTCCCATGAGGCACAGGGTCAAAGCTGATTTGCATATGGACATGTCTGAACTGGGGTGGTGTGGAGTGAAAAAAAACAATGGATTTAGGCCAGATCTCTGTACTGGGGTGAATGTATAACATTGTTCTGCATTCTGTCCATCAATTGTTGTTTTTGCATTTGTCACCCCAAGTGGGATGGGTTTGCTCAGACGTGAGTCCTGTGCTTTCCACACCACTGGAGTCAAGCTATCCTGGCTGAAGACGGCTGATAGCCAGAAACCCGTCCTAGGATGCTTGATTGCGGTCCAGGGAATACATGGCTTGGCAGTTCGGGCTGGACTGTTCCCATGAGGCACAGGGTCAAGGCTGATTTGCATATGGCTATGTCTGAACTGGGGTGGTGTGGAGTGCAAAAAAACAATGGATTTAGGCCCAGATCTCTGTCCCGGGGTTAATGTATGACATTGTTCTGCATTCTGTCCATCAATCGTTGTTTTTGCATTTGTCACCCTGAGTGGGACCGATATGCTCAGACGTGAGTCCCGTGATTTCCACACCACTGGAGTCAGTCTATCCTGGCTGAAGACTGCTGATAGCCAGAAACTGGTCCTAGGATGCTTGATTCCGGTCCAGGGAATACATGGCTTGGCAATTCGGGCTGGACTGTTCCCATGAGGCACAGGGTCAAGGCTGAATTGCATATGGCCATGTCTGAACTAGGGTGGTGTGGGGTGGTGTGGAGTGCAAAAAAAAGATTGATTTAGGCCCAGATCTCTGTACTGGGGTGATTGTATGACATTGTTCCGCATTCTGTCCATCAATTGTTGTTTTTGCATTTGTCACCCCGAGTGAGACGGGTATGCTCAGACGTGAGACCCGTGCTTTCCACACCACTGGAGTCAAGCTATCCTGGCTGAATACGGCTGATAACCAGAAACCGGTCCTAGGATGCTTGATTCCGGTCCAGGGAAGACATGGCTTGGCAGTTCGGGCTGGACTGTTCCCATGAGGCACAGGGTCAAGGGTGATTTGCATATGGCCATGTCTGAACTAGGGTGGGGTGGAGTGCAAAAAAACGATGGATTTAGGCCCAGATCTCTGTACTGGGATGAATGTATGACATTGTTCTGCATTCTGTCCATCAATTGTTGTTTTTGCATTTGTCATCCCATGTGGGACGGGTATTCTCAGACGTGAGTCCTGTGCTTTCCACACCACTGGAGCCAAGCTATCCTGGCTGAAGACGGCTGATATCCAGAAACCGGTCCTAGGATGCTTGATTCCGGTCCAGGGAATACATGGCTTGGTAGTTCGGGTTGGACTGTTCCCATGAGGCACAGGGTCAAGGCTGATTTGCATATGGCCATGTCTGAACTGGGTCGGTGTTAAATGCAGAAAAACGATGGATTTAGGCCCAGATCTCTGTACTGGGGTGAATGTATGACATTGTTCTGCATTCTGTCCATCAATCGTTGTTTTTGCATTTGAAATTGTCACCCTGAGTGGGACGGGTATGCTCAGACGTGAGTCCCGTGCTTTCCACACCACTGGAGTCAAGTTATCCTGGCTGAAGACGGCTGATAGCCAGAAACCGGTCATAGGATGCTTGATTCCGGTCCAGGGAATACATGGCTTGGCAGTTCGGGCTGGACTGTTCCTATGAGACACAGGGTCAAGGCTGAATTGCATTTGGCCATGTGTGAATTGATGTGGTGTGCAGTGAAAAAAAAACCTATGGATTTAGGCCCAGATCTCTGTACTGGGGTTAATGTATGACATTGTTCTGCATTCTGTCCATCAATTGTTGTTTTTGCATTTTTCACCCAGAGTGGGACGGGTATGCTCATACGTGAGTCCCGTGCTTTCCACACCACTGGAGTCAAGCTATCCTGGCTGAAGATGGCTGATAGCCAGAAACCGGTCCTAGGATGCTTGATTCCGGTCCAGGGAAGACATGGCTTGGCAGTTGGGGCTGGACTGTTCCCATGAGGCACAGGGTCAAAGCTGATTTTCATATGGCCATGTCTGAACTGGGGTGGTGTGGAGTGCAAAAAAACGATGGATTCAGGCCCAGATCTCTGTACTGGGGTGATTGTATGACATTGTTCCGCATTCTGTCCATCAATTGTTGTTTTTGCTTTTGTCACCCCGAGTGGGACGAGTATGCTCAGATGTGAGTCCCGTGCTTTCCACACCACTGGAGTCAAGCTATCCTGGCTGAAGACGGCTGATAACTAGAAACCGGTCCTAGGATGCTTGATCCTGGTCCAGGGAAGACATGGCTTGGCAGTTCGGGCTGGACTGTTCCCATGAGGCACAGGGTAAAGGCTGATTTGCATATGGCCATGTCTGAACTGGGGTGGTGTGGAGTGTAAAAAACGATGGATTTAGGCCCAGATCTCTGTACTGGGGTGAATTTATGACATTGTTCTGCATTCTGTCCATCAATTTTTGTTTTTGCATTTGTCATCCCATGTGGGACGGGTATTCTCAGACGTGAGTCCTGTGCTTTCCACACCACTGGAGTCAAGCTATCCTGGCTGAAGACGGCTGATATCCAGAAACCTTTCCTAGGATGCTTGATTCCGGTCCAGGGAATACATGGCTTGGTAGTTCGGGCTGGACTGTTCCCATGAGGCACAGGGTCAAGGCTGATTTGCATATGGCAATGTCTGAACTAGGGTGGAGTGGAGTGCAAAAAAACGATGGATTTAGGCCCAGATCTCTGTACTGGGATGAATGTATGACATTGTTCTGCATTCTGTCCATCAATTGTTGTTTTTGCATTTGTCATCCCGTGTGGGACGGGTATTCTCAGATGTGAGTCCTGTGCTTTCCACACCACTGGAGTCAAGCTATCCTGGCTGAAGACGGCTGATATCCAGAAACCGGTCCTAGGATACTTGATTCCGCTCCAGGGAATTCATGGCTTGGTAGTTCGGGCTGGACTGTTCTCATGACGCACAGGGTCAAGGCTGATTACATATGGCCATGTCTGAACTGGGTCGGTGTTAAGTGCAGAAAAACGATGGATTTAGGCCCAGATCTCTGTACTGGGGTGAATGTATGACATTGTTCTGCATTCTGTCCATCAATCGTTGTTTTTGCATTTGTCACCCTGAGTGGGACGGGTATGCTCAGACGTGAGTCCCTTGCTTTCCACACCACTGGAGTCAAGCTATCCTGGCTGAAGACGGCTGATAGCCAGAAACCGATCCTAGGATGCTTGATTTCGGTCCAGGGAATACATGGCTTGGCAGTTCGAGCTGGACTGTTCCCATGAGACACAGGGTCAAGGCTGAATTACATATGGCCATGTGTGAATTGATGTGGTGTGGAGTGAAATAAAACTATGGATTTAGGCCCAGATCTCTGTACTGGGGTGATTGTATGACATTGTTCCGCATTCTGTCCATCAATTGTTGTTTTTGAATTTGTCACCCCGAGTGAGACGGGTATTCTCAGACGTGAGTCCTGTGCTTTCCACACCACTGGAGTCAAGCTATCCTGGCTGAAGACGGCTGATAGCCAGAAACCTATCCTAGGATGCTTGATTGCGGTCCAGGGAATACATGGCTTGGCAGTTCGGGCTGGACTGTTCCCATGAGGCACAGGGTCAAGGCTGATTTGCATATGGCCATGTCTGAACTGGGGTGGTGTGGAGTGCAAAAAAACGATGGATTTAGGCCCAGATCTCTGTCCCGGGGTTAATGTATGACATTGTTCTGCATTCTGTCCATCAATCATTGTTTTTGCATTTGTCACCCTTAGTGGGACCGATATGCTCAGACGTGAGTCCCGTGATTTCCACACCACTGGAGTCAGTCTATCCTGGCTGAAGACTGCTGATAGCCAGAAACTGGTCTTAGGATGCTTGATTCCGGTGCAGGGAATACATGGCTTGGCAATTCGGGCTGGACTGTTCCCATGAGGCACAGGGTCAAGGCTGAATTGCATATGGCCATGTCTGAACTGGGGTGGTGTGGAGTGCAAAAAAACGATTGATTTAGGCCCAGATCTCTGTACTGGGGTGATTGTATGACATTGTTCCGCATTCTGTCCATCAATTGTTGTTTTTGCATTTGTCATCCCATGTGGGACGGGTATTCTCAGACGTGAGTCCTGTGCTTTCCACACCACTGGAGTCAAGCTATCCTGGCTGAAGACGGCTGATATCCAGAAACCGGTCCTAGGATGCTTGATTCCGGTCCAGGGAATACATGGCTTGGTAGTTCGGGCTGGACTGTTCCCATGAGGCACAGGGTCAAGGCTGATTACATATGGCCATGTCTGAACTGGGTCGGTGTTAAGTGCAGAAAAACGATGGATTTAGGCCCAGATCTCTGTACTGGGGTGAATGTATGACATTGTTCTGCATTCTGTCCATCAATCGTTGTTTTTGCATTTGTCACCCTGAGTGGGACGGGTATGCTCAGACGTGAGTCCCGTGCTTTCCACACCACTGGAGTCAAGCTATCCTGGCTGAAGACGGCTGATAGCCAGAAACCGGTCCTAGGATGCTTGATTCCGGTCCAGGGAATGCATGGCTTGGCAGTTCGGGCTGGACTGTTCCTATGAGACACAGGGTCAAGGCTGAATTGCATATGGCCATGTGTGAATTGATGTGGTGTGGAGTGAAATAAAACTATGGATTTAGGCCCTGATCTCTGTACTGGGGTTAATGTATGACATTGTTCTGCATTCTGTCCATCAATTGTTGTTTTTGCATTTGTCACCCCTAGTGGGACGGGTATGCTCAGACGTGAGTCCTGTGCTTTCCACACCACCGGAGTCAAGCTATCCTGGCTGAAGACGGCTGATAGCCCGAAACCGGTCCTAGGATGCTTGATTCCGGTCCAGGGAAGACATGGCTTGGCAGTTCGGGCTGGACTGTTCCTATGAGACACAGGGTCAAGGCTGAATTGCATATGGCCATGTGTGAATTGATGTGGTGTGGAGTGAAATAAAACTATGGATTTAGGCCCTGATCTCTGTACTGGGGTTAATGTATGACATTGTTCTGCATTCTGTCCATCAATTGTTGTTTTTGCATTTGTCACCCCTAGTGGGACGGGTAGGCTCAGACGTGAGTCCTGTGCTTTCCACACCACTGGAGTCAAGCTATCCTGGCTGAAGACGGCTGATAGCCCGAAACCGGTCCTAGGATGCTTGATTCCGGTCCAGGGAAGACATGGCTTGGCAGTTCGGGCTGGACTGTTCCCATGAGGCACAGGGTCAAGGGTGATTTGCATATGGCCATGTCTGAACTAGGGTGGAGTGGAGTGCAAAAAAACGATGGATTTAGGCCCAGATCTCTGTACTGGGATGAATGTATGACATTGTTCTGCATTCTGTCCATCAATTGTTGTTTTTGCATTTGTCATCCCATGGGGGACGGGTATTCTCAGACGTGAGTCCTGTGCTTTCCACACCACTGGAGTCAAGCTATCCTGGCTGAAGACGGCTGATATCCAGAAACCGGTCCTAGGATGCTTGATTCCCGTCCAGGGAATACATGGCTTGGTAGTTCGGGCTGGACTGTTCCCATGAGGCACAGGTTCAAGGCTGATTACATATGGCCATGTCTGAACTGGGTCGGTGTTAAGTGCAGAAAAACGATGGATTTAGGCCCAGATCTCTGTACTGGGGTGAATGTATGACATTGTTCTGCATTCTGTCCATCAATCGTTGTTTTTGCATGCTCAGACGTGAGTCCCGTGCTTTCCACACCACTGGAGTCAAGCTATCCTGGCTGAAGACGGCTGATAGCCAGAAACCGGTCCTAGGATGCTTGATTCCGGTCCAGGGAATACATGGCTTGGCAGTTCGGGCTGGACTGTTCCTATGAGACACAGGGTCAAGGCTGAATTGCATATGGCCATGTCTGAACTGGGGTGGTGTGGAGTGCAAAAAAACAATTGATTTAGGCCCAGATCTCTGTACTGGGGTTAATGTATGACATTGTTCTGCATTCTGTCCATCAATTGTTGTTTTTGCATTTGTCACCCCTAGTGGGACGGGTATGCTTAGACGTGAGTCCTGTGCTTTCCACACCACTGGAGTCAAGCTATCCTGGCTGAAGACGGCTGATAGCCCGAAACCGGTCCTAGGATGCTTGATTCCGGTCCAGGGAAGACATGGCTTGGAAGTTCGGGCTGGACTGTTCCCATGAGGCACAGGGTCAAAGCTGATTTGCATATGGACATGTCTGAACTGGGGTGGTGTGGAGTGCAAAAAAACAATGGATTTAGGCCAGATCTCTGTACTGGGGTGAATGTATAACATTGTTCTGCATTCTGTCCATCAATTGTTGTTTTTGCATTTGTCACCCCAAGTGGGATGGGTTTGCTCAGACGTGAGTCCTGTGCTTTCCACACCACTGGAGTCAAGCTATCCTGGCTGAAGACGGCTGATAGCCAGAAACCCGTCCTAGGATGCTTGATTGCGGTCCAGGGAATACATGGCTTGGCAGTTCGGGCTGGACTGTTCCCATGAGGCACAGGGTCAAGGCTGATTTGCATATGGCCATGTCTGAACTGGGGTGGTGTGGAGTGCAAAAAAACGATGGATTTAGGCCCAGATCTCTGTCCCGGGGTTAATGTATGACATTGTTCTGCATTCTGTCCATCAATCGTTGTTTTTGCATTTGTCACCCTGAGTGGGACGGGTATTCTCAGACGTGAGTCCTGTGCTTTCCACACCACTGGAGTCAAGCTATCCTGGCTGAAGACGGCTGATGGCCAGAAACCGGTCCTAGGATGCTTGATTCCGGTCCAGGGAATACATGGCTTGGCAGTTCGGGCTGGACTGTTCCTATGAGACACAGGGTCAAGGCTGAATTGCATATGGCCATGTCTGAACTGGGGTGGTGTGGAGTGCAAAAAAACAATTGATTTAGGCCCAGATCTCTG
Organism: Lissotriton vulgaris; assembly: GCF_964263255.1. Classification (NCBI taxonomy): domain Eukaryota; kingdom Metazoa; phylum Chordata; class Amphibia; order Caudata; family Salamandridae; genus Lissotriton; species Lissotriton vulgaris. The sequence goes on from NC_141687.1 coordinate 312,152,261, forward strand.
TACTGGGGTTAATGTATGACATTGTTCTGCATTCTGTCCATCAATTGTTGTTTTTGCATTTGTCACCCCTAGTGGGACGGGTATGCTTAGACGTGAGTCCTGTGCTTTCCACACCACTGGAGTCAAGCTATCCTGGCTGAAGACGGCTGATAGCCCGAAACCGGTCCTAGGATGCTTGATTCTGGTCCAGGGAAGACATGGCTTGGCAGTTCGGGCTGGACTGTTCCCATGAGGCACAGGGTCAAAGCTGATTTGCATATGGACATGTCTGAACTGGGGTGGTGTGGAGTGCAAAAAAACAATGGATTTAGGCCAGATCTCTGTACTGGGGTGAATGTATAACATTGTTCTGCATTCTGTCCATCAATTGTTGTTTTTGCATTTGTCATCCCATGTGGGACGGGTATTCTCAGACGTGAGTCCTGTGCTTTCCACACCACTGGAGTCAAGCTATCCTGGCTGAATACGGCTGATAACCAGAAACCGGTCCTAGGATGCTTGATTCCGGTCCAGGGAAGACATGGCTTGGCAGTTCGGGCTGGACTGTTCCCATAAGGCACAGGGTCAAGGGTGATTTGCATATGGCCATGTCTGAACTAGGGTGGAGTGGAGTGCAAAAAAACGATGGATTTAGGCCCAGATCTCTGTACTGGGATGAATGTATGACATTGTTCTGCATTCTGTCCATCAATTGTTGTTTTTGCATTTGTCATCCCATGTGGGACGGGTATTCTCAGACGTGAGTCCTGTGCTTTCCACACCACTGGAGTCAAGCTATCCTGGCTGAAGACGGCTGATGGCCAGAAACCGGTCCTAGGATGCTTGATTCCGGTCCAGGGAATACATGGCTTGGCAGTTCGGGCTGGACTGTTCCTATGAGACACAGGGTCTAGGCTGAATTGCATATGGCCATGTGTGAATTGATGTGGTGTGGAGTGAAATAAAACTATGGATTTAGGCCCTGATCTCTGTACTGGGGTTAATGTATGACATTGTTCTGCATTCTGTCCATCAATTGTTGTTTTTGCATTTGTCACCCCTAGTGGGACGGGTATGCTTAGACGTGAGTCCTGTGCTTTCCACACCACTGGAGTCAAGCTATCCTGGCTGAAGACGGCTGATAGCCCGAAACCGGTCCTAGGATGCTTGATTCTGGTCCAGGGAAGACATGGCTTGGCAGTTCGGGCTGGACTGTTCCCATGAGGCACAGGGTCAAAGCTGATTTGCATATGGACATGTCTGAACTGGGGTGGTGTGGAGTGCAAAAAAACAATGGATTTAGGCCAGATCTCTGTACTGGGGTGAATGTATAACATTGTTCTGCATTCTGTCCATCAATTGTTGTTTTTGCATTTGTCACCCCAAGTGGGATGGGTTTGCTCAGACGTGAGTCCTGTGCTTTCCACACCACTGGAGTCAAGCTATCCTGGCTGAAGACGGCTGATAGCCAGAAACCCGTCCTAGGATGCTTGATTGCGGTCCAGGGAATACATGGCTTTGCAGTTCGGGCTGGACTGTTCCCATGAGGCACAGGGTCAAGGCTGATTTGCATATGGCCATGTCTGAACTGGGGTGGTGTGGAGTGCAAAAAAACAATGGATTTAGGCCCAGATCTCTGTCCCGGGGTTAATGTATGACATTGTTCTGCATTCTGTCCATCAATCGTTGTTTTTGCATTTGTCACCCTGAGTGGGACCGATATGCTCAGACGTGAGTCCCGTGATTTCCACACCACTGGAGTCAGTCTATCCTGGCTGAAGACTGCTGATAGCCAGAAACTGGTCCTAGGATGCTTGATTCCGGTCCAGGGAATACATGGCTTGGCAATTCGGGCTGGACTGTTCCCATGAGGCACAGGGTCAAGGCTGAATTGCATATGGCCATGTCTGAACTGGGGTGGTGTGGGGTGGTGTGGAGTGCAAAAAAACGATTGATTTAGGCCCAGATCTCTGTACTGGGGAGATTGTATGACATTGTTCCGCATTCTGTCCATCAATTGTTGTTTTTGCATTTGTCACCCCGAGTGAGACGGGTATGCTCAGACGTGAGACCCATGCTATCCACACCACTGGAGTCAAGCTATCCTGGCTGAATACGGCTGATAACCAGAAACCGGTCCTAGGATGCTTGATTCCGGTCCAGGGAAGACATGGCTTGGCAGTTCGGGCTGGACTGTTCCCATGAGGCACAGGGTCAAGGGTGATTTGCATATGGCCATGTCTGAACTAGGGTGAGGTGGAGTGCAAAAAATGGATGGATTTAGGCCCAGATCTCTGTACTGGGATGAATGTATGACATTGTTCTGCATTCTGTCCATCAATTGTTGTTTTTGCATTTGTCATCCCATGTGGGACGGGTATTCTCAGACGTGAGTCCTGTGCTTTCCACACCACTGGAGCCAAGCTATCCTGGCTGAAGACGGCTGATATCCAGAAACCGGTCCTAGGATGCTTGATTCCGGTCCAGGGAATACATGGCTTGGTAGTTCAGGTTGGACTGTTACCATGAGGCACAGGGTCAAGGCTGATTTGCATATGGCCATGTCTGAACTGGGTCGGTGTTAAGTGCAGAAAAACGATGGATTTAGGCCCAGATCTCTGTACTGGGGTGAATGTATGACATTGTTCTGCATTCTGTCCATCAATCGTTGTTTTTGCATTTGAAATTGTCACCCTGAGTGGGACGGGTATGCTCAGACGTGAGTCCCGTACTTTCCACACCACTGGAGTCAAGTTATCCTGGCTGAAGACGGCTGATAGCCAGAAACCGGTCCTAGGTTGCTTGATTCCGGTCCAGGGAATACATGGCTTGGCAGTTCGGGCTGGACTGTTCCCATGAGACACAGGGTCAAGGCTGAATTGCATATGGCCATGTGTGAATTGATGTGGTGTGGAGTGAAATAAAACTATGGATTTAGGCCCTGATCTCTGTACTGGGGTTAATGTATGACATTGTTCTGCATTCTGTCCATCAATTGTTGTTTTTGCATTTGTCACCCCTAGTGGGACGGGTATGCTCAGACGTGAGTCCTGTGCTTTCCACACCACTGGAGTCAAGCTATCCTGGCTGAAGACGGCTGATAGCCCGAAACCGGTCCTAGGATGCTTGATTCCGGTCCAGGGAAGACATGGCTTGGCAGTTCGGGCTGGACTATTCCCATGAGGCACAGGGTCAAAGCTGATTTGCATATGGACATGTCTGAACTGGGGTGGTGTGGAGTGCAAAAAAACAATGGATTTAGGCCAGATCTCTGTACTGGGGTGAATGTATAACATTGTTCTGCATTCTGTCCATCAATTGTTGTTTTTGCATTTGTCACCCCAAGTGGGATGGGTTTGCTCAGACGTGAGTCCTGTGCTTTCCACACCACTGGAGTCAAGCTATCCTGGCTGAAGACGGCTGATAGCCAGAAACCCGTCCTAGGATGCTTGATTGCGGTCCAGGGAATACATGGCTTGGCAGTTCGGACTGGACTGTTCCCATGAGGCACAGGGTCAAGGCTGATTTGCATATCGCCATGTCTGAACTGGGGTGGTGTGGAGTGCAAAAAAACAATGGATTTAGGCCCAGATCTCTGTCCCGGGGTTAATGTATGACATTGTTCCGCATTCTGTCCATCAATCGTTGTTTTTGCATTTGTCACCCTGAGTGGGACCGATATGCTCATACGTGAGTCCCGTGATTTCCACACCACTGGAGTCAGTCTATCCTGGCTGAAGACTGCTGATAGCCAGAAACTGGTCCTAGGATGCTTGATTCCGGTCCAGGGAATACATGGCTTGGCAATTCGGGCTGGACTGTTCCCATGAGGCACAGGGTCAAGGCTGAATTGCATATGGCCATGTCTGAACTGGGGTGGTGTGGGGTGGTGTGGAGTGTAAAAAAACGATTGATTTAGGCCCAGATCTCTGTACTGGGGTGATTGTATGACATTGTTCCGCATTCTGTCCATCAATTGTTGTTTTTGCATTTGTCACCCCGAGTGAGACGGGTATGCTCAGACGTGAGACCCGTGCTTTCCACACCACTGGAGTCAAGCTATCCTGGCTGAATACGGCTGATAACCAGAAACCGGTCCTAGGATGCTTGATTCCGGTCCAGGGAAGACATGGCTTGGCAGTTCGGGCTGGACTGTTCCCATGAGGCACAGGGTCAAGGGTGATTTGCATATGGCCATGTCTGAACTAGGGTGGGGTGGAGTGCAAAAAAACGATGGATTTAGGCCCAGATCTCTGTACTGGGATGAATGTATGACATTGTTCTGCATTCTGTCCATCAATTGTTGTTTTTGCATTTGTCATCCCATGTGGGACGGGTATTCTCAGACGTGAGTCCTGTGCTTTCCACACCACTGGAGCCAAGCTATCCTGGCTGAAGACGGCTGATATCCAGAAACCGGTCCTAGGATGCTTGATTCCGGTCCAGGGAATACATGGCTTGGTAGTTCGGGTTGGACTGTTCCCATGAGGCACAGGGTCAAGGCTGATTTGCATATAGCCATGTCTGAACTGGGTCGGTGTTAAGTGCAGAAAAACGATGGATTTAGGCCCAGATCTCTGTACTGGGGTGAATGTATGACATTGTTCTGCATTCTGTCCATCAATCGTTGTTTTTGCATTTGAAATTGTCACCCTGAGTGGGACGGGTATGCTCAGACGTGAGTCCCGTGCTTTCCACACCACTGGAGTCAAGTTATCCTGGCTGAAGACGGCTGATAGCCAGAAACCGGTCCTAGGTTGCTTGATTCCGGTCCAGGGAATACATGGCTTGGCAGTACGGGCTGGACTGTTCCCATGAGACACAGGGTCAAGGCTGAATTGCATATGGCCATGTGTGAATTGATGTGGTGTGGAGTGAAATAAAACTATGGATTTAGGCCCTGATCTCTGTACTGGGGTTAATGTATGACATTGTTCTGCATTCTGTCCATCAATTGTTGTTTTTGCATTTGTCACCCCTAGTGGGACGGGTATGCTCAGACGTGAGTCCTGTGCTTTCCACACCACTGGAGTCAAGCTATCCTGGCTGAAGACGGCTGATAGCCCGAAACCGGTCCTAGGATGCTTGATTCCGGTCCAGGGAAGACATGGCTTGGCAGTTCGGGCTGGACTATTCCCATGAGGCACAGGGTCAAAGCTGATTTGCATATGGACATGTCTGAACTGGGGTGGTGTGGAGTGCAAAAAAACAATGGATTTAGGCCAGATCTCTGTACTGGGGTGAATGTATAACATTGTTCTGCATTCTGTCCATCAATCGTTGTTTTTGCATTTGTCACCCTGAGTGGGACCGATATGCTCAGACGTGAGTCCCGTGATTTCCACACCACTGGAGTCAGTCTATCCTGGCTGAAGACTGCTGATAGCCAGAAACTGGTCCTAGGATGCTTGATTCCGGTCCAGGGAATACATGGCTTGGCAATTCGGGCTGGACTGTTCCCATGAGGCACAGGGTCAAGGCTGAATTGCATATGGCCATGTCTGAACTGGGGTGGTGTGGGGTGGTGTGGAGTGCAAAAAAACGATTGATTTAGGCCCAGATCTCTGTACTGGGGTGATTGTATGACATTGTTCCGCATTCTGTCCATCAATTGTTGTTTTTGCATTTGTCACCCCGAGTGAGACGGGTATGCTCAGACGTGAGACCCGTGCTTTCCACACCACTGGAGTCAAGCTATCCTGGCTGAATACGGCTGATAACCAGAAACCGGTCCTAGGATGCTTGATTCCGGTCCAGGGAAGACATGGCTTGGCAGTTCGGGCTGGACTGTTCCCATGAGGCACAGGGTCAAGGGTGATTTGCATATGGCCATGTCTGAACTAGGGTGGGGTGGAGTGCAAAAAAACGATGGATTTAGGCCCAGATCTCTGTACTGGGATGAATGTATGACATTGTTCTGCATTCTGTCCATCAATTGTTGTTTTTGCATTTGTCATCCCATGTGGGACGGGTATTCTCAGACGTGAGTCCTGTGCTTTCCACACCACTGGAGCCAAGCTATCCTGGCTGAAGACGGCTGATATCCAGAAACCGGTCCTAGGATGCTTGATTCCGGTCCAGGGAATACATGGCTTGGTAGTTCGGGTTGGACTGTTCCCATGAGGCACAGGGTCAAGGCTGATTTGCATATAGCCATGTCTGAACTGGGTCGGTGTTAAGTGCAGAAAAACGATGGATTTAGGCCCAGATCTCTGTACTGGGGTGAATGTATGACATTGTTCTGCATTCTGTCCATCAATCGTTGTTTTTGCATTTGAAATTGTCACCCTGAGTGGGACGGGTATGCTCAGACGTGAGTCCCGTGCTTTCCACACCACTGGAGTCAAGTTATCCTGGCTGAAGACGGCTGATAGCCAGAAACCGGTCATAGGATGCTTGATTCCGGTCCAGGGAATACATGGCTTGGCAGTTCGGGCTGGACTGTTCCTATGAGTCACAGGGTCAAGGCTGAATTGCATTTGGCCATGTGTGAATTGATGTGGTGTGCAGTGAAAAAAAAACTATGGATTTAGGCCAAGATCTCTGTACTGGGGTTAATGTATGACATTGTTCTGCATTCTGTCCATTAATTGTTGTTTTTGCATTTTTCACCCAGAGTGGGACGGGTATGCTCATACGTGAGTCCCGTGCTTTCCACACCACTGGAGTCAAGCTATCCTGGCTGAAGATGGCTGATAGCCAGAAACCGGTCCTAGGATGCTTGATTCCGGTCCAGGGAAGACATGGCTTGGCAGTTGGGGCTGGACTGTTCCCATGAGGCACAGGGTCAAAGCTGATTTTCATATGGCCATGTCTCAACTGGGGTGGTGTGGAGTGCAAAAAAACGATGGATTCAGGCCCAGATCTCTGTACTGGGGTGATTGTATGACATTGTTCCGCATTCTGTCCATCAATTGTTGTTTTTGCTTTTGTCACCCCGAGTGGGACGAGTATGCTCAGATGTGAGTCCCGTGCTTTCCACACCACTGGAGTCAAGCTATCCTGGCTGAAGACGGCTGATAACTAGAAACCGGTCCTAGGATGCTTGATCCTGGTCCAGACATGGCTTGGCAGTTCGGGCTGGACTGTTCCCATGAGGCACAGGGTAAAGGCTGGTTTGCATATGGCCATGTCTGAACTGGGGTGGTGTGGAGTGTAAAAAACGATGGATTTAGGCCCAGATCTCTGTACTGGGGTGAATTTATGACATTGTTCTGCATTCTGTCCATCAATTTTTGTTTTTGCATTTGTCATCCCATGTGGGACGGGTATTCTCAGACGTGAGTCCTGTGCTTTCCACACCACTGGAGTCAAGGTATCCTGGCTGAAGACGGCTGATATCCAGAAACCTTTCCTAGGATGCTTGATTCCGGTCCAGGGAATACATGGCTTGGTAGTTCGGGCTGGACTGTTCCCATGAGGCACAGGGTCAAGGCTGATTTGCATATGGCAATGTCTGAACTAGGGTGGAGTGGAGTGCAAAAAAACGATGGATTTAGGCCCAGATCTCTGTACTGGGGTGAATGTATGACATTGTTCTGCATTCTGTCCATCAATCGTTGTTTTTGCATTTGTCATCCCGTGTGGGACGGGTATTCTCAGATGTGAGTCCTGTGCTTTCCACACCACTGGAGTCAAGCTATCCTGGCTGAAGACGGCTGATATCCAGAAACCGGTCCTAGGATACTTGATTCCGCTCCAGGGAATTCATGGCTTGGTAGTTCGGGCTCGACTGTTCTCATGACGCACAGGGTCAAGGCTGATTACATATGGCCATGTCTGAACTCGGTCTGTGTTAAGTGCAGAAAAACGATGGATTTAGGCCCAGATCTCTGTACTGGGGTGAATGTATGACATTGTTCTGCATTCTGTCCATCAATCGTTGTTTTTGCATTTGTCACCCTGAGTGGGACGGGTATGCTCAGACGTGAGTCCCTTGCTTTCCACATCACTGGAGTCAAGCTATCCTGGCTGAAGACGGCTGATAGCCAGAAACCGATCCTAGGATGCTTGATTTCGGTCCAGGGAATACATGGCTTGGCAGTTCGAGCTGGACTGTTCCCATGAGACACAGGGTCAAGGCTGAATTGCATATGGCCATGTGTGAATTGATGTGGTGTGGAGTGAAATAAAACTATGGATTTAGGCCCAGATCTCTGTACTGGGGTGATTGTATGACATTGTTCCGCATTCTGTCCATCAATTGTTGTTTTTGAATTTGTCACCCCGAGTGAGACGGGTATGCTCAGACGTGAGTCCTGTGCTTTCCACACCACTGGAGTCAAGCTATCCTGGCTGAAGACGGCTGATAGCCAGAAACCTATCCTAGGATGCTTGATTGCGGTCCAGGGAATACATGGCTTGGCAGTTCGGGCTGGACTGTTCCCATGAGGCACAGGGTCAAGGCTGATTTGCATATGGCCATGTCTGAACTGGGGTGGTGTGGAGTGCAAAAAACGATGGATTTAGGCCCAGATCTCTGTCCCGGGGTTAATGTATGACATTGTTCTGCATTCTGTCCATCAATCGTTGTTTTTGCATTTGTCACCCTGAGTGGGACCGATATGCTCAGACGTGAGTCCCGTGATTTCCACACCACTGGAGTCAGTCTATCCTGGCTGAAGACTGCTGATAGCCAGAAACTGGTCTTAGGATGCTTGATTCCGGTGCAGGGAATACATGGCTTGGCAATTCGGGCTGGACTGTTCCCATGAGGCACAGGGTCAAGGCTGAATTGCATATGGCCATGTCTGAACTGGGGTGGTGTGGAGTGCAAAAAAACGATTGATTTAGGCCCAGATCTCTGTACTGGGGTGATTGTATGACATTGTTCCGCATTCTGTCCATCAATTGTTGTTTTTGCATTTGTCACCCCGAGTGAGACGGTTATGCTCAGACGTGAGACCCGTGCTTTCCACACCACTGGAGTCAAGCTATCCTGGCTGAATACGGCTGATAACCAGAAACCGGTCCTAGGATGCTTGATTCCGGTCCAGGGAAGACATGGCTTGGCAGTTCGGGCTGGACTGTTCCCATGAGGCACAGGGTCAAGGGTGATTTGCATATGGCCATGTCTGAACAAGGGTGGAGTGGAGTGCAAAAAAACGATGGATTTAGGCCCAGATCTCTGTACTGGGATGAATGTATGACATTGTTCTGCATTCTGTCCATCAATTGTTGTTTTTGCATTTGTCATCCCATGTGGGACGGGTATTCTCAGACGTGAGTCCTGTGCTTTCCACACCACTGGAGTCAAGCTATCCTGGCTGAAGACGGCTGATATCCAGAAACCGGTCCTAGGATGCTTGATTCCGGACCAGGGAATACATGGCTTGGTAGTTCGGGCTGGACTGTTCCCATGAGGCACAGGGTCAAGGCTGATTACATATGGCCATGTCTGAACTGGGTCGGTGTTAAGTGCAGAAAAACGATGGATTTAGGCCCAGATCTCTGTACTGGGGTGAATGTATGACATTGTTCTGCATTCTGTCCATCAATCGTTGTTTTTGCATTTGCCACCCTGAGTGGGACGGGTATGCTCAGACGTGAGTCCCGTGCTTTCCACACCACTGGAGTCAAGCTATCCTGGCTGAAGACGGCTGATAGCCAGAAACCGGTCCTAGGATGCTTGATTCCGGTCCAGGGAATGCATGGCTTGGCAGTTCGGGCTGGACTGTTCCTATGAGACACAGGGTCAAGGCTGAATTGCATATGGCCATGTGTGAATTGATGTGGTGTGGAGTGAAATAAAACTATGGATTTAGGCCCTGATCTCTGTACTGGGGTTAATGTATGACATTGTTCTGCATTCTGTCCATCATTTGTTGTTTTTGCATTTGTCACCCCTAGTGGGACGGGTATGCTCAGACGTGAGTCCTGTGCTTTCCACACCACCGGAGTCAAGCTATCCTGGCTGAAGACGGCTGATAGCCCGAAACCGGTCCTAGGATGCTTGATTCCGGTCCAGGGAAGACATGGCTTGGCAGTTCGGGCTGGACTGTTCCCATGAGGCACAGGGTCAAAGCTGATTTGCATATGGACATGTCTGAACTGGGGTGGTGTGGAGTGCAAAAAAACAATGGATTTAGGCCAGATCTCTGTACTGGGGTGAATGTATAACATTGTTCTGCATTCTGTCCATCAATTGTTGTTTTTGCATTTGTCACCCCAAGTGGGATGGGTTTGCTCAGACGTGAGTCCTGTGCTTTCCACACCACTGGAGTCAAGCTATCCTGGCTGAAGACGGCTGATAGCCAGAAACCCGTCCTAGGATGCTTGATTGCGGTCCAGGGAATACATGGCTTGGCAGTTCGGGCTGGACTGTTCCCATGAGGCACAGGGTCAAGGCTGATTTGCATATGGCCATGTCTGAACTGGGGTGGTGTGGAGTGCAAAAAAACAATGGATTTAGGCCCAGATCTCTGTCCCGGGGTTAATGTATGACATTGTTCTGCATTCTGTCCATCAATCGTTGTTTTTACATTTGTCACCCTGAGTGGGACCGATATGCTCAGACGTGAGTCCCGTGATTTCCACACCACTGGAGTCAGTCTATCCTGGCTGAAGACTGCTGATAGCCATAAACTGGTCCTAGGATGCTTGATTCCGGTCCAGGGAATACATGGCTTGGCAATTCGGGCTGGACTGTTCCCATGAGGCACAGGGTCAAGGCTGAATTGCATATGGCCATGTCTGAACTGGGGTGGTGTGGAGTGCAAAAAAACGATTGATTTAGGCCCAGATCACTGTACTGGGGTGATTGTATGACATTGTTCCGCATTCTGTCCATCAATCGTTTTTGCATTCGAAATTGTCACCCTTAGTGGGACGGGTATGCTCAGACGTGAGTCCCGTGCTTTCCACACCACTGGACTCAAGTTATCCTGGCTGAAGACGGCTGATAGCCAGAAACCGGTCCTAGGATGCTTGATTCCGGTCCAGGGAATACATGGCTTGGCAGTTCGGGCTGGACTGTTCCTATGAGACACAGGGTCAAGGCTGAATCGCATTTGGCCATGTGTGAATTGATGTGGTGTGCAGTGAAAAAAAAACTATGGATTTAGGCCCAGATCTCTGTACTGGGGTTAATGTATGACATTGTTCTGCATTCTGCCCATCAATTGTTGTTTTTGCATTTTTCACCCAGAGTGGGACGGGTATGCTCATACGTGAGTCCCGTGCTTTCCACACCACTGGAGTCAAGCTATCCTGGCTGCAGATGGCTGATAGCCAGAAACCGGTCCTAGGATGCTTGATTCCGGTCCAGGGAAGACATGGCTTGGCAGTTGGGGCTGGACTGTTCCCATGAGGCACAGGGTCAAAGCTGATTTTCATATGGCCATGTCTGAACTGGGGTTGTGTGGAGTGCAAAAAAACAATGGATTTAGGCCCAGATCTCTGTACTGGGGTGATTGTATGACATTGTTCCGCATTCTGTCCATCAATTGTTGTTTTTGCTTTTGTCATCCCGAGTGGGACGAGTATGCTCAGATGTGATTCCCGTGCTTTCCACACCACTGGAGTCAAGCAATCCTGACTGAAGACGGCTGATAACTAGAAACCGGTCCTAGGATGCTTGATCCTGGTCCAGGGAAGACATGGCTTGGCAGTTCGGGCTGGACTGTTCCCATGAGGCACATGGTAAAGGCTGATTTGCATATGGCCATGTCTGAACTGGGGTGGTGTGGAGTGCAAAAAACGATGGATTTAGGCCCAGATCTCTGTACTGGGGTGAATTTATGACATTGTTCTGCATTCTGTCCATCAATTTTTGGTTTTGCATTTGTCAACCCGAGTGGGACGGGTATGCTCAGACGTGATTCCCGTGCTTTCCACACCACAGGAGTCAAGCTATCCTGGCTGAAGATGGCTGATAGCCAGAAACCGGTCCTAGGATGCTTGATTCCAGTCCAGGGAAGACATGGCTTGGCAGTTCGGGCTGGACTGTTCCCATGAGGCACAGGGTCAAGGCTGATTTGCATATGGCCATGTCTGAACTGGGGTGGTGTGGAGTGCAAAAAAACAATGGATTTAGGCCCAGATCTCTACTGGGGTGAATGTATGACATTGTTCTGCATTCTGTCCATCAATTTTTGTTCTTGCCTTTGTCACCCTGAGTGGGACGGGTATGCTCAGACGTGAGTCCCGTGCTTTCCACACCACTGGAGTCAAGCTATCCTGGCTAAAGACAGCTGATAGCCAGAAACCGGTCCTAGGATGCTTGATTCTGGTCCAGGGAAGACATGGCTTGGCAGTTCGGGATGGACTGTTCCCATGAGGCACAGGGTCAAGGCTGATTTGCATATGGCCATGTCTGAACTGGGGTGGTGTGGAGTGCAAAAAAAATGATTGATTAAGGCCCAGATCTCAGTACTGGGGTGAATGTATGACATTGTCCTGCATTCTGTCCATAAATTGTTGTTTTTGCATTTGTCACCCCTAGTGGGACGGGTATGCTCAGACGTGAGTCCCGTGCTTTCCACACCACTGGAGTCAAGTTATCCTGGCAGAAGACGGCTGATAGCCAGAAACTGGTCCTAGGATGCTTGATTCCGGTCCAGGGAAGACATGGCTTTGCAGTTCGGGATGCACTGTTCCCATGAGGCACAGGGTCAAGGCTGATTTGCATATGGCCATGTCTCAACTGGGGTGGTGTGGAGTGCAAAAAAAGATGGATTTAGGCCCAGATCTCTGTACTGGGGTGAATGTATGACATTGTCCTGCATTCTGTCCATCAATCGTTGTTTTTGCATTTGTCACCCCGAGTGGGACTGGTATGCTCAGACGTGAGTCTCGTGCTATCCACACCCCTGGAGTCAAGCTATCCTGGCTGAAGACGGCTGATAGCCAGAAACCGGTCCTAGGATGCTTGATTCCGGTCCAGTAAAGACATGGCTTGGCAGTTCGGACTGGACTGTTCCCATGAGGCACAGAGTCGAGGCTGATTTGCATTTTACCATGTCTGAACTGGGGTGGTGTGGAGTGCAAAAAAACTATGGCTTTAGGCCCAGATCTCTGTACTGGGGTGAATGTATGACATTGTTCTGTATTCTGTCCATAAATTGTTGTTTTTGCATTTGTCACCCCGAGTGGGACGGGTATGCTCAGACGTGAGTCCCGTGATTTCCACACCACTGGAGTCAAGCTATCCTGGCTGAAGACAGCTGATAGCCAGAAACCGGTCCTAGGATTCTTGATTCCGGTCCAGGGAAGACATGGCTTGGCAGTTTGGGCTGGATTGTTCCCATGAGGCACAGGGTCAATGCTGATTTGCATATGACATTGTTCTGCATCATGTCCATCAATTGTTGCTATTGCACTATTCTAGTGGGCACCTTGCACCAGTCTAAATGACCCTTATTGATGGTGGTTGTAAATTCAACCTTATAGACATGCTATCCTAGTGGTCGCATGGACCAGCAGTCATAGGCTAAGACTTCAGAGAGCATGTAAAGCAAGCTATTTTACTAATTATAATCCCTTGAATACCAGATGAAAGGACACCACACAAGGTATATATACAATATATATGTATTTATTTCTAACACAACCACTCTGCACTCTTTATGAGGTCATAAATTGAAGTACATCATAAGTTACTCAATTAGCATACTATAAATTGCAAAAATACAGTTATGCCCTAGGGGCCTCACAAACTATATACTAAGTAAGTGGTATAAGAACCACTTCAGAAATAGGCAATAGGCCTAGGGCCTAGAGAATCACCGGGTCTACACTAAACAACCAAAGGTTAGGAAGTAAGAGACCCATGGGAGAGGTGTGCAGTGTCTAAACAAAGTCGCGAGTTACAGTTGACTTATAATGGGGAACGAAGAAGTTACACAGTTACTGTTTTAGGGCACTTTCGGATGGACTACGACAAAACCCATTTGAAATAGGACACTTGGAAAGTGAATACCCATGGGAGCACCGGAGTACTCGAGTTACCTGACCCAGGGAAGCCGGGTGCATAGGTGCCTTTTCGTGTCAGGTTTCGTCGATGCTTTCAATTGAGATCTGCAAAAGAAGTGCTGCAGGCGGCCAGTGGAAGAGTGTCCAGGTGGATCCAAGGGTGGATCGAAGAAGTGAAGAACCTGAAAGCAGAGGGGACAGAGTCTGCGTCACTAGCCAGTGACCAGGAAGGAACCAGGCGATGTCGCGATGATCTTAGGTGAAGAGGTAAAGTTTGTCTTTGCAGCCACGAGGACCAGGAGGCGTTGACGATGGCCAGAAGCTGGATTCTAGCTGTCACACAAAGGATCTAGTTGACTTCCGTGTCGGTATCTAGACTGGACCCAACAAGCCTTGGCAAACGCAATCCATGCAGGAAGTGAAGATTGGCTTCGAGCAGACCAGCAAGGTCTGAGGAGCTTCACCTTTGCAGGGAAGCTGGAGCAAGCCTAGTGTAACCAGTAAAGCAGTTTGCTTTCAAAGGTTTGTCTTCAGGGAGCTCACTAGCCAGCAGGCTAGCAACCAGGAAGACGCATTAAGCTGAACTGCAAGAGCGGGCCCCACGCGGCACTGGTGTAGTGTGGAGGGCTGAGCTTTGGTACAAATGGCGCTCGCATCTGATGCCTCTAGTGCCACAATGCACAACTGCAAGGGTGCCTCAGTAGTTGCACTGTTAGCAAAATGCAGGATGACCAGGGTGTCCAGTCCCACTTCTCTCATATCTGCCTTGGGTCTCAGCTTTGCTGTGGATGTGGGTCAGAGTCAGAGAAGTGTGAGAGTCTAGATTCTGTGTCACTGAGCCTTCGGGATCCAATGGGAGCGTCGACATAGCAGACTATCAAGTTACTGGTGATGCCTGTTTGCACAGGGTGGTCACTCCTTGACCACAAGGGAGATGTCTTCAGTCTTCTAGTCTGAATAGAACGTTGAAGGTCCAAGAGTTTCATTTAAGAGTTTCGTTCAAGGATAATCTAAAGTCCTAGGGACACAGCACCTATCTTTATACTAAGAAAATGGGCTGGATTACCTACTAGGTTCCTCCTAAGGGTGGACCTGGGAAGGAGGTGGTTACACCCCTTTCCCTTTATCTAGTTTCTCACCAGAGCGGGGCTGGAGTGCCCCAGCAACTGGTTTGAACCGGGCTATGCATGGAGCACCTTCTGTGCCCCAGGCAGTGTCTGGAGAAGCATCTTTACATTCAACCCAACTTGCCCCAATACACTACAGGCAGTCTGGGGAGGTGCTAGCACCTCCCTCGACAGGAAACCTATTGTCCAGGCCTCCCTTGCTGGAGTTTCCCCCAGCAGCAGGAGGCCAGACTCGTGTCTGTGGCAGCAGCATCCATTTTGTGATGTTGAGGCTCTGTTTATCTTTAACCGGGTAAAGCAGTAACATACATGTCTTTTCCCTCTAGAAGGGTGGATTGCTACCCCCGCCACCAGAATTGGCGGGTGGTAGTATTCGAAAGTGTTTGACACCTTACACGACATGTTTTGATAAAGCCAAATCAAAGTTAGCATTAACCGCGAGGAATATAATGCACTTAAGAGTATATAGTATGGCTATATCATAGAACAGCTATAAGGAGATGGTTCCGAAAGCTGCAGAGGGGCTCAGCTCATGCTAGGGCACCCTCTCACATAAAATTAAGCACTCTGCCTCCAGTATTGTTAAGGCCTGCCATAGGGGTGACTTATAGGTTACTATGTGTCTATATATAGGGTAGATATAGATATACTATATCTAAGTAAGGGGTGATTACACCACCTTACCCAAGCTGAGTGATCACCCTGTGGTGTCAGTTTGGAATGCCAGCCAGGGGTGGCATAATACATGCTGCAGCCCCTGGTAGGCCTTGGATGCACCTATGCCCTGGGTATCTATGGTACACTATACAGGGGCTCACAGAGGTGACCCAATATCCAATCAGGTATGTACCAAAAGTACAGTATCAATTTAGAGAGAGAACAGCTGGGCTGTGGCTCTGATTAGCAGGCACACACCCACACTAAAGCCGAAAAACCAGAAAATCACAGCAAAATGTGGGGATGACCTTAGGAAGCAGAGCCTACACTCCAACATACAGCACAAACGTGCTATAGCCAGGGTTGACAAAACGTACCCAGTAGCTCGCCATATACATGAAAAAGACAGGGGAAAAGCAAATGATTTGGTGGACTATGTCATTGACTCGGTCCTGTACAATGTGAGGGGTGGCAATAGAGAACAAAAGCTGCGCAGACTGGAGTCACGTTATATCATTATGTTGAACTGCAAAATACCTAATGGTCTTAATTTGTACAGAGAACTATACATACATTTTAACCATTTGTATGATGCAATTCCTGCTGTTACTCAGCCTAGAATAATAACTGTTCTGTGCTGCAACTGCAGAGTTCTTGATCTGAGGCTCTTATGTTTTTAATGTACACAAAAACGTAGGTATCACATTGAGCATATTTTGTGTGTTGTTTGTAGGCATTTGAGTATGCCACATTTCATTATCTATTTATCATTTCTACAAATGTTACCCTGGAGAGAGATTTGAGGAAGGGCAATTTGGGTTTATATCATTCTATTTCATATGTTATTTCAGCATGATTGAGTGACCTGGACACTTGTCTAGGACACAGTTCCAATCAGTCCCCATTAAACGATGTGCTTTTGCCTAATGGGGTTTGATGTAAAGGATGATGATAGAATGTTGTCATATAGAGCATTATGCATATACCATCTGTAACAATTGGGTCTAAGTGGACTACAGAGTTCTTATGAATTTGTTGTATGCAATCACAATATAGTTTTGAAAATAATGAAACTTTACCCAGCCTGTCCATTAAACTTTCTTGGAGTTAAACAGACACATAGTGTTTGTTGTACCTTACATGATTGAAATTCAAGGTATCATGTCTCTCACATTAGTTGTTGGCAGCTTATTACTCTTTGACACATGATATAACATAAAACGCATAAAATATACTGCCAGATGAGAAATGCCATAATGATATACCTCAAATAAAGTTATGGACTATAATGCTGCACTCTGCACTTTATTTCATTTTTTATATTTTGCATTGTATTTGTTTTTATCTCATTGTATGTTATGTACCGTCTTTATAAGCATTTTTTCAGTGTTCACACTGAGTTGTGATGACCTAAGAGGTATGTAAGGGCTGCGGGTGATATTGGACTACATTGTGCTTAGTTTTCTGTGCACATTCCAAAGTCTGTGTGCCTGCCAATATGTGTCTTGCAATGTATTGTTTGAGTAGGGTACTATGTGTCTGTGCCACCATGTACAAGGGTATCCAGGACATGATCCACAGTAATTATGTAAATGCACTGCAAGATAGTTAATTGTTCACGAGTGCCATTGGGTCCATTCGCCCCTGTCCCCTCAAGTCCCTGGCTCTTATTCATCCTGTTGTTGTTCTGTCTGGTCACGTTTATCAGTGTCCTAGCCCACAACTCCAGACACAGTCTCCTCCCTGATGACTCAGGAAACCTGCTCCTCCTACTCATCCAGCTCCTCCTGAGGCGCAGGACTCCCACCTCCAGTCTGCATTGCTGCTTTCAAGTTCTTCTTGGTCTTGCGCTTAGCATCATGCCAGTGCTTCTTGCAGTCGTCCACTGACCTCCTCCTCTCTCCGACGGCATTCACCTTGACCACAATGTCCTGCCAAATGTCTTTTTTTCTTGTCATTGTCACTGTGGAGGTGACAAACAGTTCTTGTTGGTATTCAGTCACCTCCACAATCAGGACCGGATTTTCCTGCGGGCTGAACTTGGGGTTCCTCTTCCTCTTGGCCTTCACATGGGGCTCTGGCTGGTCTTCCTGGATATTTGTGGGGTTGTTGGTGGCCTCTGCACTGGTCCCAACTTCATCCCTGGCTTCTCTGCTATTTTCCATATATTTATTTATTTTCTGCTTGGAGGGCCTTTTGTAGTGCATGTTCACGTCAGACGTGAGAAATGCAGGTCTGGTGCAAATTAGTGATCAGATTCCGTCGCTAATTGGCACATCAGCACTTTTTTTACATTAGCATCAGGCTTTTTATCGCCGTCATGCTAAATCTATTGCTGTCCATTTCCACAGGAAAGGGAAGCTATCGCCTATTAGCGACGTGTTGCTAATACGCTGCTAACACAGCGATTGAGTCTGGTGTTCGAAGGCAATAAAAAATATTGCCCTAAACACGGTTAGAGATAAATATCACCATTTATTGCTAATATCCCCCAAATGTCTTTTACTAATGTCTCTTCCTTTTTCCCCAGGCATGTGGTACGGGATGACAGTCTGCGCCTTTGTTCCCGCCTTCTTTCTCACAACTTATATTTTAAGAGCTAACTGGAAAACTGTAAAAGAGGAGGTAAACTATTGCAGTATATTTTTGTTAAATGATTGTGAATTTTAAGTTGCACCAATGAGATGTAGTGGGTCAAATAATGTGAATATTATTTAGGCCTGGGCAAAAGTTCAATTATGTTGGAGTAATCAAAGTAAAGCTCGTAATTCTGCTATGATTTTACTCCTTGATGCAGAATAACAGATAATGACATAATAATGCCTGCTCTTGTAATTAAGAATAATGTGGTGGGGGTAATCCTACAAGAGCACATTCAGTGAGTGTGAGCGGCTGCTTGTGCTTATGTTCTATTACATGTAGGGCTATTTTATGAGCACAAAATGCCGCCTTGTGTCCATTTTCGATGCAAGTAGTAACTTTACAATAGTAAATTATGCTCCACCCCTGAGGACAAGGGGTAGGGACATGAAAGTGTACAGTTTTGAGTAACTTTGCACTAGTAGATGGTGAATAGCCAAAAGTAGTAAAGTTACTTAAAAGTGCAAGAGTAAACGTACACGTTTAGATTTGCTCATGTAAATAGTCCCCTGAATGTTTGACTCTGATATCACAGTGAATATTTCCTTGATTCTACAGTCTAGGAAAAAGTTATAGTCATTCAGGAGGAAACCCTAACTTTCCAAAAGTGGATATGGTTGGCTCTGTTGATGTTATGGTCTCTCTCGTTTTCTGGTGAATCAATAAAGGCAGTAGCGATTTTGGTAAACTGCTGCCAAAATCCTACATGGGGCTATTCTCCTCCGGGCCGTCAGAGACACTTCCCAAAGTTAGATCATCATAAGTAACTTTCTAAATCCTCACTTTAGAACTCAGGTTTCTTTTTCTATCTCCTTATAATTCCTAGCCTTCTTTCTTCCTAGAACTCTAAGTTATCCTCAGCTTCAGTAATTGTGTTTAAAAAATCCTTCTTTTAGGTTTGTACATCAACCACATTATTTTGCAGCAGTTTAATTGCACTCTTAGAAAAGCTACCTAGACTTTTTCCTGTTTTGGTCATCGGTTTATTCTGATTAGTTATTTTGTCTTCGCTCACACTTAAAAGGGAATCATATGTATTAATGTTCGGATACTCTCTTCTTTACAATTGATACCAGATTCCATATTTGTTCCAGAGTCCACAAAACCTTTACTCATTAGAGTCTCAATGTTGTTCCTCTAACTTACTTGCATGCTGTTTTCTAATTCTATGGTGAGTGAAAAAACATACCTATTCGTAGGTATTGTGAAATTTAGCCTAGGGCTTCTTCAGCTATGTGCTGGCATGCACGTTTCTGCCTTAATATGTTACTTGTAATCTCAGGGAAAGTGGCCTACAATTCACTATTATTCTCAAAAAAATGTATGTTCTTTCTACTAAAGACAAACACCTTGCTTCTGTTTATCTCGGTATATTTAAGTATACCGTTTTTACTTTCTATAATTTGTTTTGAATCTCATACATTAGTGTGCAGAGAAAAGAAAAAACATCAATATTTCACAACAAAATCCCACAACATTTCATTCCAAAACATTTAATTATCCAACTAAAATCATAAATAAAGTAACCGTGCTATCAAGGACAATATCCTAAACAATACAAACCATAATTGTGAATGAGTATTGTCATCAATGACAATACTCATTCACAATTATTGTTTTTTGAGAATAAAGGTGAGGTGTAGGCCACTTGCCCTGAGATTATATTTCACAAAGGCCCTGCCTAACCTTGTCCCCATTTGGGCCTAATTCCCCTTCCTACGTTTAATATGTTACTTGGCCATTCAATTGATTTGAGATATATTCTTTTTTTATATTGAGTTTTTTTCAGATAACAGTCATCGAGATAAATATGGTAAAATACAGAATTGTTCCTTACTTTTGTATCCTAGGAACTCCATCAATTTATCTGGCTCCTCAGTCTTGGGTTCAAATGGGCCATTTTTCCTTACTTTGCATTCTTTTTTTTAGGAACCTTTAGAGCACATACCAAAGGAGGAGCCATTGTTAGCCCATCTGTTCATGGCTTCCAGTACAGTCAGTGAGTGATTTCACTTGTTCAAACCTTACACTGCATTCTAAATCCTCTGCTGAGCCGCACATGCCCAGGATTACCAACGAATCAGTCTTGAACTGCCCTTACAGTCCACTTTCATCTCCAGTTTTAGCTTTTTCTGTAATTCAGTCAGTCAGTCAAATAACTTTATTTGGTTTAAAAAACCATGACAGTAAGACATTCGTACACAATATATACAAATATTTAATGTCAAGTTAATACAATAAAATGTTATTTGACTCAAATAAACCACAATTTCTCATACAATTATTAGAATACAGAACTCCAAAATTATACAAATATTAATGGGAGACTTCAGTTTTGTTTATTATTCATACCGTTTCCTTATTATGAAAGCATTCCTGATAAAATGTATGACTACAGTGCAAATTGCTTCATGCGATAAGGATAATAAAATATTAAAACCCTCCTGGTAGTTACAAGGACAAGCTTTTTTTAAAAAAGGAATAAGGAACCGGGCCCTTGGATCCCTGTAAAGTGCACAGAATAGAATAAGGTGCAAGGTGCTTTGTTTTGTTGAATTGTCGGACGGACATGTAATTTATTTATGAGGGTACCCCAAGTCAAGATACGTGTGAGAACATGTACACACACATATAGAACCTTTGCCATTCTTTGTTCCCCCTGTATCTTGGATGCCTGAATCCCTTGCCCTCTCTCTATCTCTCTCTCTCTTTCTCTCTCTCTCTCTCTCTCTCCCACACAGAGTTTAAAGATACTCTCAAAATCAATCACTTGGTAGGGAGGGCAAAGGCTAAAATAATCTACTATATCAGTGAGGTTAATGACTTCAGATGGTAGTGCAGAAGGTTGTGAGAACAGAGAGAATGCTTGAACTTTTACTGACTTTAAAAGAAACATTGATTCACTGGTAAATACAGTTTTAAACAAAGTCTTCTGATATATGAAGACAACCAACAGAAATGCATGTAAATAAAACAGGCCGAAATAGCGAAAAAGTATTTTGTAAATACATGTATTTATTACCTTGTCCACAAGTTAAGCGCTATGTTTATGGACTACCTTTCCCAGCAAGCACTAGTTTTTATCATATACTCACCTGAGTTTAATGAACTGAAACATGACGTGGGTATATAAAGGCAGTCCTTTGTAAAGACACTTTCTTTCAGTCCTGCTGCCCTTGACCAAGGAAATACAGGAATCCGAAATGCGTTGGGCAATTTTTGATGATGAAATGCAGCATGCTGGCTTCGTTTTGCCTCACATATGGTTTTTCCTGATGCGAGTGCGCTTAACTTGTGGACAAGGTGGAACTGATGTATTTATTACCTCATGTAACATTAATTTCTTATCAAATAAAGATATCTGGTGCTCATGCTGTGAATAAGAAAGAGGTGCAGACAGCATGCTAGATGAAACAGAACTATGTGCATCACTACTAAAAAAGCATGAAACCTATCCATACAAACATTGTACTGTCAAAGGATTCTATAAAAGTCTGTGTCAACGGTGTTTCGACTTCTATGACTGTGAGGTCCCTGATTAGAAATACACATTTTACATGATGCAATAAAAAAATGTAATTGCAAAACAATTTGTTTTTCGTTATTTGGACCTGCTGTTTTATGTGTAAAAGATTTTTTCAGGTGGTTGTCTTCATATGTTAGAAGACTTTTTTAAATTTCATTTACCAGTGAACCGTCGTTTCTTTTAAATACTGTATTACCCCAGGTTCTCCAAATTAATGGGTCACCCTTGTTTGAAAATATATGTTAAGTGCAGGTGATTTTACTGAGTCATTGTGGTAAATGCTATATTGCCATAAGCATTCATACCCCTGACAAAGGCTTGTGGTTGGAGTTCTTTCAGTCTAACCCTCCCTTTTCCCATTGAACCGGCGCTACACTCTTCAGCAAATGTCGTCACTTAGCCTTGGCTAGTTTTCCAATTTTCTGAAGGTCAATATACATTTTCTCTCATTGTGCTTTACATGGTGGGGAGGACACTGCTTCATGTCAATTTAGTTGAAGAAGGATTACATTGGGTTTGCAGATAGTCCTTCTTTTGTGCCACCAGCATTAAACTCACCGATGCTACAGATATTCTTCTCTGGTGCTGGGCCATAATAGAACTGGGTGTGGTCATGATGAGCTCAGCTCATCATGAGCACACAAGCACCGTGCCTCATTACGAGCTGAGATCATCATGAGCATCGAAGGGGTTAAGGGCTTCCTGGAAAGCTCATCTCTCCTGTCTCACATATTCCACATTGCCTTCTAGGCCTCAGAGCTAATGCACTTATCCACAGTGCCTGATAGACTGCTTGTGCTAACACTGACCAAAGGAAGATAGAGTCAGGGGTGGGTGGAGTTCAGAATTCTGTAGAGTTGGACAAAAAAAAAAACTCTGTGAAATTTCATTGAGTTCCGTTCACTCGTAGTGATCTCACTTCTTGTGAAGCTGCTGGGAGACAAAGTCTTGGGGACTGGTCTTCTAGTAGTTTATGAGAATACACTACTGTTTAAGACTTATTTTAAATGTACAAAGCTATACACCTGAAAAATCTTCAAAACTGCCAATGCGAAGAAACAATCTTGTGCTGTTGCTGCACCAAAACTATGGAACTCTCCAACTGACACCGCGCCCATGCAGTGACTCCTTCTCCCACACCCTCACTCTTGCACCACCAGTATGTCTCCCTTACCCCTCATCCTTCTGGGAGCAGAGCCCACTCTTGATACTATCATCTTGAATAGCTCCAACGTATTAACTGCCGGCGGCGAGCACGAGGGCGGCAACAGTGACTGTCACACTCCAACATGGCGCTACACTGCTGCCTACCATTTTTCACAGCCAGAGGCCAATAAATATCAAACAAGCTAGGAAAGGAAAACACTCCAGGAAGCAATCATTAAAGATCTCCCCCAATAAAAATAATCCACAGCTACTGCAATACTCACCACAGACGTGGGGCACAGTCACAAGAGAAGGGGAGACACTGTTCCTTGGTGTTAAAGCAACTTCAAGAGTGGGGGTGCAGGGGTGGAAGGGACAGTAGTGCAGCTTAGATGCCATGGCCCCTAGTCAAATGAAGTAAAAAGGCCCCTTTCAAGGCTGCTCACTTCGGTGAGCACCAATAATATACACATGACTGAAAGCAAACTCAGCAGAGCAGTGAGCACACTTTCAAACAGCGTCCTTGGTGCCAGCGGCCATGCATGCACTGAAACTCCTTTGGATCAGATCACTGGACCTCTATTAGCAGGAAGCAGGTAGATGGACAAAAAGCACTAGAGTGCTGACTTCACTTTTGCATGCAAAAATGGGGAACATCCATTACGACGCAGTGTTTACACCGCACTACCATTACAACGCTGGTTTTACAACGCAAGTCGTTATCGCGACTTGCGCTGGAGGGTGCTCTAGGCTAAGGAATAGTAGATTTACTATTCCAACACCTTCCCTACTGTACGTAGGCTGGTGTTGGAATAGTAAATCTTACTATTCCTAAGTCCAGCACCCTACAGCGCCAGTCGTGGTAACGACTTGCGTTGTAAATCCAGCGTTGTAATGGAAGTGCGGTGTAAACACTGCGTTGTATTGACATACACCTGCAAATATTGGCATGAATTCATGAACAGTGTTAGATTTTGGGTAATGTAATGTAATGTAAAAATTACTTTTAAAGCGCAGCTAACACCTGGCGGTTTCTTGGCGCTCGAGCAACAGGGGGAAGACATTCCGCAGGGCGAAAAGCGTTAGTGATAGGCATTACAGAACAAGTGAGTTTTAAGAAGGGACCTAAAACGTGCGTAAGGAGAGGCAGATCTAATGCTCAAAGGGAGTGAACTCCAAAAGAAAGGCGCAAGAAATGAAAATCTCAGTCCTCCATATTTCTTGCGTTTAAAAACCGGGACCTTAAGTAGGGCCAGGTAGGAGGAACGAAGATTACGAGAAGGGACATAAGCGTGTAGTAGTGAGGAAATAAAAGATGAACTCGCACCGGTGAGGGACTTGAAAATAGTACAACCTAGCTTGAATTTGCACCGCTCAGACACTGGAAGCCAGTGGAGGGACTTTAACAAAGGACTGACATGTTGGTGCCTTGGTTGATGATGAATGAGACGTGCAGCCTTGTTCTGCACGAGCTGCAGCCTCTTCAGTAGATAGGCCGGGATACCTGCATAAAGGGAATTGGCATAGTCAATCCTCGAGATGACTAAGGCTAACAGGACTAGGGTAAGGGCCTCAGTGGTCAGAAAACGAGCGATCTTCTGGACTTTTTGCAGCTGGAAGAAGCTGGACGAGACTACAGCATTGATCTGGGGCTTCTTTGTGAGATCATTACTAATGATAACCCCCAGACTTTTTGCTGCGTCGACTGGACTAGGAGGAAGACCTAAACTCGCAGGCCAGAAAGTAGGTTTCCATGGGTTGGCAGCTCCCCCGACAAGAACCAGTTCTGTCTTGTCGGGGTTGAGCTTGAGGTGGTTAACCCCCATCCAGTCACTGATGTGACAGAGGGTAGACTGGAAATTAAGAATGGACTCAGCCGAGCCATCAATGTTAAAGATCAACTGGATGTCATCCGGGTAGTTAAACGCGGTGACATGATTACCTCGCAAGGACCGGATAAGGGGGGTCAGATATAAATTAAAAAGAAGAGGGGATAAGGAGGAACCCTGCGGGATGCCACATGTTAGAACGACCCTGTCATAAACTGACAGAGCCGGACCGCCTGGTGGCGATTGATCAGAAAGGAGCGAACCCAGTCCAGGGCGGTGCCCCGGATGCCAGCCTCCCTGACGCGGTCGACCAAAATATCATGGTCGACCGTGTCAAAGGCGGCCGACAGATCCAGGAGCACCAAAACCTGGTTACCAACTAGCTCAGATGTCACTGGAAACTTTCTTGACTGAATAGGAAGTGATCAGCTTCCCTGGTATAGACAAGAAGGGTTTCAGTTTTCCAACAACCGCATAAACATGACAACTTTGCTCCTTAGAATAAGCTTGAGAGCTGAAAGCAGGACCCTGGTCAGAATGGAACATGGCAATTGCGTATGTGCCGATAAAGACTCGCAGATCTCTTATAACCGTTCTGACGTCAGCCGAGCGCTGGGGCCACATTTTTTAAGTGGATTTAGCCTTAATGATATACAATGGGACGCGTTTTTCTTGTTTGATTGCGCCGATAGATCGCTGTATGCTTTCTATTAGGGTTCCAGACACTACACTGGCCGGTTCTCCACTGCGATCTCTGTTGCAGTCTTCACAATTGTTTGCAAAATCATGAATTCCTTCACTCATTTCCGGCCACCTGTACTCTGATTGCAATTCTCTCAGAGAGTCCCTGATTTTTTGGTGTCTCAGACCCAACCCCATATGTGCTTCCTGTAATAGGAATCCTCTCCTGTTCATGTTTGGAATTACTCTATCCCCCACTCCAGGGATTCGAGCAAAAGGAACGGAGTTTGCATCAATTACGTATGCATAATTGAGTGGATAGTTCACGGGTAGTGCTGCACAGTCGCCTTTTACGGACGTTTTGACTGCCAGCATGATTTCCCCGTCTATGTATTTTTCTGAATGCTTTTTTGTGGCTACGGAAGCCGGTTTAGTTGCTTCCGCTGTGGCTGTATTAGCCAATGAATTCCCTGCAACGTGAACGCCATCACGTTGATGACTCAAAGTGTGTATCACGTGAGTCTTTTGTAGTTCTTTCTGTAAAAGAGCTACTTGTTTCCAAAGCATTTTATGCTTTATTGTGGCACCTGTGTCATCTTTGTAATCATTTTGAATCCAGCTCTGTAACTTGTTATTGTAAGAGTTGACGCAAAAATGCGAATCGCACACGATTAGTGTCGGGAATTCACGTTCTGCATTTTCAAGCGCCATCTTTAAATATCTGATTTCAGCTCTCTGAGCCGAACAGTTTCTAACTGATTCAGTTTTTGTTATTTTCGGTCTGAATTTACCGCACAGCCAACAACCTTTAACAATTTCGCAGGCTGCATCGTAGGATTTGTTCTCTACGTTAAAATGCTGTACAAATCTATCTGTATAGATTATATAGGCCTACTGTGGGAGAGGCAGAAGTTCGATTGGCAGAGGATATTCTTCTTCATAAGTCAAATCATTCAGTTTTTCGAATTGCGGGGCGAAAAAGTATTTCACATCTTCCACTCCAAGAGAATTTACACACTGTATCCCTTTCTTTCCAGTCACACTGTAGGCAGGTTTACTGGGCTGAATAGCGCCACGAAGGCGGATTCCGCTGTGAGGATATTAATCCTTTTGCCATGTGCTAGTTCTCATTCATTTGCTTTCACAGTATTTTCTGTAAGACTGAATGTTTTTTCTGCTTGTGTGTACAAGTGTGATTTGTAAGCTATTGGTACCTTTTCTCCCTCATTAAAGGTTAGGTACGTGAATCCGCATCTTCCTGGGATGATTCGGATTACAAGATTGCGTGTGTTGTCACGTGTATCTAATTTTGTTTTTGCTAACATGTCTGTTTGCAGTGACCTCAAAATTTCTGTGTGTTTTTGAGTCCAAGTGATTGGTTTAAAATCAGGTTTAATTAGTTCATAGAGAGGTTTAACCCTCTCCGCATAATTTAGAATGTAAGTTCTTCCGAAATTCAGGAAACCTAGAATCGATTGTAAATTCTTCAGCGTTTTTGGAGCTTGGAGTACAGCGCACTTCTCTAAGAAGTTGTTCGCTAGGCTTTTTCCTTCACTTGATAACTCGTATCCTAAAAATAATACTGTCAGATGGGCAATTCGGGACTTTTTAAAGTTGAATTTGTAACCCTCTGCTGCGAACCCAAGTATAATGGTGTTCAATGGTGTTCACTCTTTTCAAGTGAGTCTCCAAGTCGTCGTCTGTTAGATAGATGTCATCGACATAAGATAATGCCTCATCATCATATATTTGTAGTAACTCTGTTACTCTGGCTGAGAATAGTCCTGGGCTGTTCTTGAATCCCTGTGGGAGCCTACAGAAATTTTTCTGAGACCCCATTACTGAGAAAGCGGTCAAGAATCTGCTTTCTGGTTCAATATTTTGACAACAGAAACCATTTGATATGTCTAATGTCGTTTTATATTTTTTCCTAACTATGTTATTCATTAGTGCAGCACTATGCGAATTTTGTACTGCAAATGTTTTGCAACATGCATTAAGGTGTCTGTAATCCAAAACTAAACGATATGAATTGTCTGGCTTGGAGACAGGAAACAAAGGATTGTTCATTTGAGAGGTGCATGTTTCAATCACCCCTTGGTATTCAAGTTGATCTAAAATCTCCCTGACTTGTTTTTTAGCTTCTTGCTTAATGGGATACTGACTTTGTGCAGTTGGTTGACTTTTTAACTGGATTTTGTGAGGAGGAGAGTCCTCATCCCATCCTACATGATTTTTATATAATGCTGGTGCCTGGGCTACTGCCCATTTCCTTGCACATGTATATTTTTTGTGAATCGGAATGTGATTCGAGAAGGCAGGCATAATCATTTCTTCGCCACGAGGGCACTCCCTGACAAACTCTGGGGGCCAATCCCTTTCAGCTAACAGAATGTCATAGCCTTTTGAGAGTTTATCCCAAAATAGACCCCTTATTTTCCTAGTCTTATCACCCTCTATACGCAATGTTATTTCGTATATCTTATGGGGCTCGCTAACTCTGGTGTTGGCAGTTTCTACTTGAATGTATTCATTCGTGTCCACTGTCTCCAGATGACTCATCAGGATCTTGCGAGCTATGGTGATTTCTGCTGCACTGTCTAGCATTGTCTGTGCCCACTCCCCGTTTTTCAACTGTGTCCTCAGTATTCTCGGCATGTTCGATTACTCTAATACTGGCTACCTTCTTTTTTGGAAATTGTAACTTTTTACTTTGAGCAGGTTCCTTGTCTTTGGACTTGGTGTGCTCTCCTGGGTCTGACCGTCCTCTTCTTTCCGATTTCTGCGAAAAAGATCGAGAGGGACGTGTATCAGTACTTTGATATCTTATTTATTTATTTTTATTTATTTATAGAGTTTTGTATAGCGCGGACAAGACCCGTGGGTATCAGAGCGCTTAACAAGGAAAGAATAACATGTAGACATTATAGTCGCAGTAAGTAATAAAAACATAGTTATGAGGTAGAAGGTAATATACTGTATAGACATGATTAGATATATACTTCCTAATGTCTGTGCAATTAGCATTAGGTGACGAACAAGGCTTAGCTTGTGTCATGGTAATAATCCAAGCTCGGAGAGGTAGGGTTATAAGGTATTTCAGTGCATATCAAGGATAATATGGATAAATAAATATGGTGAGGTAGCGGTTATATAGATTATGTCTGTGAGATAGAGTTATAAGTTCACAGGTATATGAGGTAGCAGTAACGTGTCAAGCCTCGGCTTGACCATGAAAAACAGTCAGTTGTCAGTAATCGATCTTCCAATTTTTATGAAGAGGACAACCCTCTGGTAGCGTAAATGATCATCCCAGTAATCCATCGGATTCTCTATGTAGGGTATTTACTCATCAAGTGAGTCTTCAGTTCCCGTTTGAATGTTACTGTATTTTGAATTTTCCTGATGTTTGGAGGGAGTGAGTTCCAGATTCTGGGGGCAGCTCCGGAGAATGCTCTGTTGTAGGTCTTTATCTTGTGGAAAAAGGCTGGTCGCAATAATAACTCTTTTGCGCTTCTAGTTGGTCTGTTACCTCCTGATAGCTTAAGTTTCTTGGCTAGGTATCTAGGCATGTTGTAGTGAACCGCTTTATGTGTAATACAGGCCATCTTCATTTGAATTCTGGCCTCGTAAGGTAGCCAGTTTAGTGCTTTCAGGTGAGGAGATATGTGATCGAATTTCTTCGTTCCGGTGATGAGTCTAGCCGCAGCGTTGAGGCAGGCTTTTAGTGGAGCTGTGGAGGTTTTCGGTAGGCCAGCTAATGTGGTGCAGCCGTATTCGATCCTCGAGATAACTAGTGATTGGATAGCCAGTTTTAGATCCATCGCTGAGATAAAGGGTTTCAGTTTTCTTAAGTAATTCAAGTGGAAGCGGGCGCTCTTGGCCATTGAATTAATATGTTCTTTCATGTCGAGGTTTTCATCTAGCGTGATTCCTAGTGATTTAGCTGAGTTAACTAGGGTCGGGGTGCAATTTAGCGCCGTCACCAGTTTAGTCCATTCCTTAACTTCAGATTGGCTCCTTGTCGGTGAGATTAGCAGGAATTCTGTTTTCTGGGCTTTTAGTTTCAGATGGTTCATTGTTAACCATCGCAAGGCTCTCTTTAGTGTCTTGTTTATTCGGTCAATGTCCTCAAGGGAGGCAATCTTCATGTAAATTTGCGTGTCATCTGCATACATATGATAGGATATCTGTGATTTTTGAAGGATCTCTGTGAGAGGTTCTACATACAAGTTGAATAGATCAGGGGATAAGGTTGAGCCTTGTGGGACCCCGATTGTATTGGGGCTCGGGGAAGAGATTGCTTGGTTAACCTGGAATCGCTGGGTCCTGTTCTTTAGAAAAGAATTGAACCATTTCAGCACGTTTCCGGACACGCCCATCCTGTCTTGTAGCCTGGTCATTAGTACTTCGTGCTTTACCGTGTCAAATGCTGATGACAGGTCTAGAAGGATCAGTAGGCATGTTTGATTTCGGTCTAGGGCTTGCAGGGCGTCATCGACAATATGCAGAATCGCAGTTTCAGTACTGTGCCCTGTTCTGAAACCTGATTGGCAATCATCTAGTTGCGAGAACTTAGCGATGTGTTGGCTTAATTGGCCCTGCACACATTTCTTAATGAGTTTGGCCAGTAGAGGGATGTTAGTCACTGGTCGATAGTTATTTGGGTCTGTTGCATCAGCTGTCGGTTTTTTGATGATGGGCACTACCTGCCCTGTTTTTAGGCAGTCAGGGAGGATCCCTTGTGCCAGTGAGGCATTTATTATCTCAGTCCAGATTGGAACTAGAGTGTGGCTGATTTCTCTTACACACTTTCCCGGTAGAGGGTCTTGATAGTGGTTGTTTGGTCTGAGTTCCACCAGCGTTTTGGCGATCTTTTCCTGGTCGTATAATTCAAATGTGTCCCAGTTTGCATTGTTTTTTGTTTGGAGACCCTCTGTTGACACATTGGCCTCATTTTTCGGTGGAGGAAGGGTCATAAGGTTAGCTGCTGCATTTGTGAGTTCAACTTCTAGCATTTTTGATTTTTCCGTGAAAAATGAGGAGAATTCCTCGCAGCTTATGGGAGTATTTGTGTTCTCTTGAACCGTTTTGGCTAGTTTATTTGACTGTTGTTTTAAGATCTGGAAGAGTTTTCGTGGTCTGTTTCTGGCATTGTCCAGTTCAGCTCTGAAAAATTCTTTTTTGGAGTTGATTATCTTTTTGTTATATTCTTTTCTTGTTTTTCTGAGGGCTTTCAGCTCAGGGGAAGAGGGATGTTGTCTCCATTTCCTTTCGGCCATTCTCAGTTTGCGCCTGTCCTCGTTCAGTGACTCATTAAACCAAGGGTTTTTTGGCTTCTCTGAGACTTTTTTCAGTTTTTGGGGCATGGTGTCATTGACGATATTACCGATCGAGGTTATGTAGTGATCCGTCAGCTCATTGACATTTTGCTTATTGTTGGGTGGCTTCAGGTCTTTCTCACACCTTTCAACCAGTAGTTCAATATTAGCTTCTTTTGTGTCTCGGATCAGTTTCTTGAGCTTGCGTGGTTGCACGGTCTTTCCCTTTTTCATTGTAGGTATCGCGAATGTTATGATGTGATGGTCAGACCAATCACATGGGTCTATAGCGAGGATTGATGTCTCTGTATTTCTTGAAATAATCCAGTCTAAGGTCGCTCCTTGTGTGTGAGTGGGTTGGTTGCATGCTTGTGTAAGTTTTAGCTCACTGAGGAAGTCTTTAAGCGAGTTAACCAGTTTGTCATTACCGTCGTCCCAGTGGAGGTTAAAGTCGCCTAAGAATATGTTATTGGCATCTGAATTAGAGTTGGCCGTTATGATCTCTATCAGTTGCTCTGTGAACTTTGCGTTCTCTCCTGGTGGGTGGTAGAATGCATGCAAGTTGCAGCTTTGATTATTTGGTGTTCTCACATTAATACCAAGGTATTCACAGGATTCTAGGGGGTCAGATTGGAATTGGCAGACCTCAATCTCTGAGCGGTGAATGCAAGCTATGCCTCCTCCCACATTCCTTGGTCTGTCTAACCTGACGATGTTATATTGTGGTGGTATTAAGAGATCCATGGTAGGCGATGATGATTCATTGAGCCATGTTTCGGTGAGGATGGCCAGGTCAATTTCCTTGTTAATGATGAGGGCAGCTATGTCTGATGCATGTTTAGTTGCAGACCGACAGTTAAGTAGTAGGCACTTCAGGGGTTTCTGTGATTTAACGAGTTTTCCATTATCAGATTCGGCTGCTGTTAGCTGAATGTGTTGTAGGTTTTGGTGAATTGCTTTCCTGTCATTCTTTCTGGACGTTCTATTAGAGTCAATAGGTACTATTTTGATATTCTCCTCCCTGCCAAGGGCAGTTTGTTCATAGGATTGGAGTAAGGCCAGAGCTTCTTCATTTGACAAGGGCTTGGTCCTGTTAGGTCTGTTGGGTCTGAGTACCAGATTCTGAATGTGTGAGACCTTGGTGTGCGTACTTATCGCCATCTCCCAGATTAGTAATTATGGTGGCCTCAATAGTATTTAATTAATTAATTGACTATCCCTAAATGTGAGAGCGAGTTGTCTGGAGATAAGTAATCAGTGTAATGTCAGTGAAGAATTAAACAGTTCAAGATGTCAGCCGGCTTTGTCCTAGACGATCTCCTGAACAGACTATCTCTCATTCCCCTTCAAATTAGTTGTTTGGTCCCTTTTCGCTGTTCATCATTTAATCTCATTTTCCAATCCTGGACTTGTTGTCCCTTTTCACTTTTACTCGTCAGTTCGGAGGGGGGGGGGGTGTCTGGTGTGTCTTCCTTCCTTTTCCGGGTCGCAGGTCTTCCTTCGCTGTCTATGCCCCCATGTTAGAGAGTGGCAGCATCTAGTGGCTGAGTGTGTCTAACGCGGCCGCCATTTTAAGGTCAGGCGCGCCGCTTTCCATTACCTTCGTTTCTGCTGTTGCTCGTTTTTCTCCTTTGCAAGCTGGTGGGGCCGCGTCGGGGGTGAGGATGGACATACCTCTCCTGTCGGTCGCCGAAGGTCCCTCAGCTCCGCCTTTCCAGGACGTCCCGCCTGTGTCCACATCCACCGGATTTCCCGCCACTAAGCCCTCCGAGTCTCCAGGTCCGTTGGCTCATCTATGGCAGATAAACGTCAGCTGTGGATCCTTCACGGTTGCTCCACATCCAGTTGTCAGCATCACTGGGGGTCCGCCGTCCAAGGGGTCCGTGGAGCGTAATCAGCCTTGTCCACCGACCAGGTACAGATTCTCCTTCAGCGTCCTGCGTCTCTTGTGTTCTTTAGGCTTTCTGAATGTGCCTATCAGCTACAAATTGTTCCGCTTGGTCCTGGGTCGCATTTTGGGGTTGTTCAGGGATTTAATCCAGTTTGGAGATCCCTAGCCCCGGAGCTCCTCATTAGGGCTCCCTCTTAGCGGCCATCTTGATGCCTGCATATCTATCATGCTTCTTCAAATTATCCCTATTTCTAAGGTTATATCTTTTCTCAGAGGGCTCCCTCTGGGGAGACTGGTGTTCTCGAGTCGGAGTTCTTTCCCTCCGTCGAGGAGACCTTCCTCTGGACTGGAAAACTTTTTCCTTGGGAGTGGATTGTTTATTTCCATCCCAGCTCTTTTTAGGAGTGTTTGAATTATTTTTAATAAATAATTTTTCAGGATTTTCGAGCAGTTGGGGCTTTACTGGTTTTCCACCCAAGCTGTCTCTACCTAGTTCTTCATAACATTTTTCTATAATTCTGGCAAGCTCAATTGGTTGATCTGTTATATCTGTTTCCTTCAACTTCTGGCGGATCGCCACAAATGCTGCTTCTCCTTTTATATTGGCTAGTAATATAGCCGAGACCTGCTTGAAGTCTTTCAGTAATTTCATACCAAGAGTTAAAGCAGGTTCTGGACCGTATTCATTCTGAATCTGTTTTAGCACTTCTGGTATTACCGCCATAGACGGAACACCATGTGTTTTTGTGTAAATGGAAGCAAAGACTGTACCTCAAGTGTCACAGTCCTCCACGTGTGGTGCGACCCCCATAGGAAGGCAGATGGTCAAGATTCTGTGTTTCTCAATAGGGGTAGTATTCGGAAATACTGCCTCTATTTGAGTAATTTTCTGCGCTAACCAGAAAGGAATTTGTTCCAGTTTTATGGGTGTTTTACAGTATGTTCTGTGGTGTAATTTTATTGGTGTTCCCCTGATGAGGGGTCAGCTGTGGTGTATTAACAGTTGTTTGGACTGTAGCAGTCCGCATTACATATTGGACTAATTGCCTATGTATTTTAATTAATGTTTTTAGCTGTGCTAAAAGTTCTTCTCTAGACATTTTAGCAATGTCCAGATGTGGTGTGTAGCTGGCTAGAACCGGCCACGTTGCTCCTGGTCTACCTAGTGGACCGAGCCTGGTTATATGATCATTGTGTTTTAGAGCGCCTTTAAACCAGAGCAGGTGCTCTTGGTATTTTAATGGGATTTCAATCTCCTCGAAAGGAGCGTACTCTTCCGGTGGATCCCCTATTTTGTAATAGTGGAACTCGTTTGTTGCAGCGTTTGCTGCTGGAAATTTTATCCATGAATAGAATACCTCTGTCTGCCGATATTCATGTGCCTCTATCACGAAGACGACTGTGCCACCTTGTGTGGTCAGTCCATTTTCTATAAGTTTTGACGTTACAGATTTATCACACCCGGTTCAGTAGTTTCATCGGGACCCTGCTGAGTCGCATTTACTGCGGGTGCAGCGGTTCCGTTTTCTCCTGGCATTGTATAAATGCAAGGTTTGCAGAGCACGTCTTCAAGGAGACAAAGATTAGGTGCACAATATTTTGGAACACTGTATCCTTCAACGTTGAATAAACCAGAGCTTTATATAGGAATCTCTTCCTACTAAGGTCGGGCGGATTTTAACCTTTCACCCACTCCAGACGTCTATTGGAGTATTTACGGTAGAAAGGGGTCTGTGTGAAAAATGCAGGACTGAGTTACTCTAACGTCTTGCGTTAGTTTTATCGCCTCACCAAACTTTCGGCGCCATGTAGTGTAGTTCCTATTTTACCCAATAGGCCCTGCGCATTGGAATAACATAAACAGTAGTAGGGACGTAGAAGTGCGGATCTTCCAGGTCTCCACTGACTATGCTAAACTTAATTGGGTTTGTTACCAACTAGCTCAGAGGTCACTGGAAACTTTCTTGACTGAATAGGAAGTGATCAGCTTCCCTGGTACAGACAAGAAGGGATTCAGTTTTCCAACAACCGCATAAACATGACAACTTTGCTCCTTAGAATAAGAGTCAATCTCTAGATTCGTTTGAAACAATAGACAGTTATTTTACTCAGTCAGGTTTGTGCAGATTACTTTCACCAATATGCAGAGAATAGAGAGACGTGCGTTTTCAATAAAAGGTATTATTTATTGAACAGTCTTTCTTCTCATGCAAGAGAAATGAATTGCCACAATTGCAAGACTTGTTATTATAAAAAGTGCGTACAGTAAAATGAGGATTGCGAAATAATACTGTAAAAGCATTGATATGGTTTCTTAGCCATACAATGGTTTAAAATGAATAAAATATATACATTCATATATACATTCAGCTAACGTACTCAACTGGTGCTTCTAACTACGCCTACCCCAGTGTACCTGACCTAAGCCTAATACTTGGAAGGGAGTAAGTAGCAGTTTAAGTTAAGTTGGTTTTGCCAAGGTTTGCTTCAAGAATTCTCTCTAAGGGTTTAGTCAACACCATACCTCTGGAATAGAATGTTGGAGGTCTTGTATCTCCTTCCAGGACTCGATATCCCAGTCACTCGCAAGAGTAGGCTGGAAACGCCGGAGCTGGATTTTCTCGGCAAGAGAAAAGACAGCGTCTCTCTCTGCACGTCGAGGAGGAGGAGGGGCAGCTTCCGTGGGCAGCTTGTATCTGCTGGGCTCTGCAGGGGACAGCTGTTCTGCTCCTATGTTCACCACACCATCGCTATCATCGATGTCGTTGAG
This sequence comes from Lissotriton vulgaris, assembly GCF_964263255.1. Lineage (NCBI taxonomy): Eukaryota > Metazoa > Chordata > Amphibia > Caudata > Salamandridae > Lissotriton > Lissotriton vulgaris. The sequence goes on from NC_141687.1 coordinate 312,187,739, forward strand.
ACAGCAGTGTTTGCTTAAGGCAACGTTGGTAATATTTATACCTGAAAGGTGCCTTGTTTGACGTAAGTTTTTGGACATAAGACGTCAATAAAGATGTCACTATTAAGTGATCGTCTCTCAGTGCTCATTAGAGTTCTATTACTAATCAAAACATAGCAAGCGGGGATTTCCCAGGTTGCTGAGTTTTATCTTGTTGAAGAACTTGGAGTGTAATATAGGAATCTTAGATAGTGGCTTCTGCTGTGTCATTTGCTCTAATGAGCTGCAGAGGAAGCTGCAGAGGAAGAGATTCTGAAATGTGGCTCTGATCGTGTTAGGCCAGAGACGAGTTTCTGAAATATCACTCTTGATCGTTTATGCCATTATAGGGGTACAAATGGATTATAGCCGTATAGGGGCATAAGGTCACAGTATTGATCGGGTCCTAGATTAGAACGCGACATTAGAGTCCGCCACTCTCTGCAGTTCCTCCATAACATAAAGTATAACCGACTCCGTAGAGTGGGCGGGTCTAAAACCAGCCTGCTGGGGGTCAAGGTATTGGGAATGTTCAATGAATGAGCTCAGGGTGTTGGTGACATGAGACTCAAGAACTTTACTGAGGTAGGGAAGAAGGGAAATGGGGCGAAAGTTACTCATGACCGTAGGGTCTGCCGTGGTTTTTTTAAAAATGGGCACAACCTCGGCAACTTTAAAAGAGCTGGGGACCAGGCCAGAGGACAAGGACGTGTTCAGGAGTCCGAAGGGGGTAAGCGGGCAGGCTGTAAAAGCCTCGCGAAGGATCAAGGGAGGACAGCAATCAGTGGCGGACCCAGAAGTGACCTTACCTAAAAGGGCTAAAAATTCCTCCTCAGAGATTGGGGGGATCTGGGTTAGTTGCTGCGGATTAGGGGATAACAGGGAGAGATCAGGCCTAGGGGAGGAAGGCAGGCCAGCAAGATAAATGTTATTTTTAATGTTGACAATCTTGTCCACACTCTACCGAGGAAACGGGTATTAAATCACTCGCTGTCTGGCCCGAATAAAATCAGGTAAGGAAAATGAGAGAATGGGTAATTTTAAAAAGGTCGAGCAACAAAGGCTGATTAAAAAGTAATGACACAGCGAAATGGTACACGGGTGACAGAAGAGCTCCACGCAATATCAGTAGCTCGCAGTCTGCCCCCAGCGCTCAGCGGACCTTCAGCAGTGCTGCCACCACACCTACTAGCACCGTGAGGCACCCCACGCCTGTGGTCCATTTGAGTCTAAACCCCAGCTAGACCACGGAGCGCGTCACCGCCGGGAGCCAGGCCCTCACCTAAGATGGCGCCTGACCTCCACAGCAATCGGCACGTCAGCCGTGATGGACTGGGGCAGGGAGGCACACCCTACCGCGGAAATGGGTATTAAATCACCCGCTGTCTGGCCCGAATAAAATCAGGTAAGGAAAATGAGGGCATGGGTAATTTTAAAAAGGTCGAGCAACAAAGGCTGATTAAAAAGTAATGACACGGCGAAATGGTACACGGGTGATAGAAGAGCTCCACGCAATATCAGTAGCTCGCAGTCTGCCCCCAGCGCTCAGCGGACCTTCAGCAGTGCTGCCACCACACCTACTAGCACCGCGAGGCGCCCCAAGCCTGTGGTCAATTTGAGTCTAAACCCCACCCCCAGCTAGACCGCAGCACGCGTCACTGCCGGGAGCCAAGTCCTCACCTAAGATAGGGCCTGCCCTCCACAGCAATCGGCACGTCAGCCGTGATGGACCGGGGCAGGGAGGCACACCCTACAGAGGAAACGGGTATTAAATCACCCGCTGTCTGGCCCGAATAAAATCAGGTAAGGAAAATGAGGGAATGGGTAATTTTAAAAAGGTCGAGCAACAAAGGCTGATTAAAAAGTAATGACTCCGCGAAATGGTACACGGGTGACAGAAGAGCTCCACGCAATATCAGTAGCTCCCAGTCTGCCCCCAGCGCTCAGCGGACCTTCAGCAGTGCTGCCACCACACCTACTAGCACCGGGTGGTAAAGTCTGCTGCGCGGTGCTAATGTTTAATGTTTATGGCACTTTGTACCTGCCATTGCATCACCAAGGGATCTGGTCCCGCTTATCTGAGGAATCTTGTCACCAGCTAAGTGCCGGGTAGGTCCCTGAGATCAAGTGGGACTTGCTTGTTAAAAGTACCGAAGGTGAAGAAAGCTAGAATGGGAGGCAGATCCTTCTGGTTCCTGGCAGCTCAGAACTGGAACAAACTCCCGGATGGAGACCTCTGAAGTCAAGTTCAGAAAGGCGCTTAAAACCTATCTGTTCTCAAGTTAATCCCGCAGCCGCCGTGTAACGCAGGATGGGCTGCCTCCTCCTTTCTCACTGCAGTGCGGGGACACGCCGAGATGGCACAACCATGCCCTTTATAAATTCCTTTATTATTAATGGAGTTTTTGCCAAAGTCCTTGCAGACCTCTGTGAACCTTTCGGGCAGAGTGTAGATTACCACCCATCCCTACACAGAGGGACATGCCTTCATATCCAGCACTTTCTCATTTAGGGGAGACTATCATCACTCTCCTCAGTCACGTGTCTCCAGGTAGACTCCCTTTCACTACTTCCTGTATGCTTCTCAGCCTTTGATGCACTGTTTTAGGACCCTGCCATCAATTTGATGGCTTCCCCAATGCCGCAGACCCCAGGTATGTGATGAGAAATCCTGAAGCAAAGTGCGGGGATGCAAGGCCTTGTTTTGCAGCATTTTCACTACCTGCAGCTTCTTCAATCTAGGGTACTCTGGGTATTTGTGTGTGTTGCTCTTCAGTCTCCTCTGCAGGCCTCTCGTGAACAGCCTTGCCTGACTAAGACTACATCGGCTGTTGGGTATGTCTGTAGTGTCTTTCTAGGTAGGAGGAAGTAAGTTATCCCTGGGATTCAAAACATCAATTACACCCAATTAACAGGCTTAACTGCCCCATGTTGGGGCGCTCAGGCAACATGCTACTTTCAGTCCCAACATGCCCTTTGGTTGCTATCCTCCCCCAATCTTTTCAGCAGTTTTCCTATTCCTATAGGCCACAAAATAAAAATAAATGGTATTAAAAAAGGCATGAGTGCAGAGACCAATTCAAGTGCAAATCAAACATAGGTTCTGGAGTTTTCCTGACCTGTCTTTTGAGAAAACCGATAGGAAGAAGCACACAATGGCACGTGTGTGTATGTACATCACCATTCATTGGAGGAGAGGCTGATGAAAGCGGCAAGGCAAAGAGCTGGCTTATCCATGTTAAACTAAACTAGAATGTTGTCAGTTACAGTAAAGTAAGCCAATGACTAAAGTCGGCTGACCATGTGCCCCATGCTAAATGTTGTGGTGGACCAAAGCACAATGTCAATGACACTACAGCAGACCAATGGATGAAGAGGGCTCACTGAAAACCCTGAAAGTATTTATAGTATATATATTTTTATTAAGAACAAAAAGTCTTGGTTAATGCCAGACCTAAAAAGGCTAGATAGATATTGTGTTGTTTTTGGGTAGAAGTAGGACCTAACAACTATTGTGGAGGATGGGACCTAACTACTCATGTGCTAGTTAGGGTCTGCCCTTGTCCTTCAAACATAAGCCAGTGTAGTTATGCCAGGTGTGGGGCGTGGCCTTCTTTCCATACTGCTGTGGCAAAGTCATCAGAGAACCATGTATTATAGAGCGCTGGGAATATGTGGCACCCATAAGCTGTATGTGAGAATAGGCTCTATAATTATGTGTGTCTTCTTTTTTGGATTTGCAGGAGGCACAGGAGGGTTGCAGCCAGTATGGGCTCACTGGATGTACTTGGTTCATGTGTATCAATATCAATGGAATCTTGTACTGGCAAAGTGTTGCTGAATGCTCTTCATCCTATGGTTAGGCTTTCTCCTTTATTTCTTTGTCGGAGGGTTGATGAAGAATACCTAAAACAGGTTATGAAACCTTTTTATTGTCTGTATGTTTGTACCCAGCACCAGCCAGTCCAACATCTCTCTGATGCAGGGCAGGCTATCTACTAACTGCAGGTTGGAGCTCTATATCAGGGGTAACACGGCTGTGGTAATCACAATGACTCACTGATCAGTTGTTGTTCTCTGTCCTGCAGTCAGTGAGGGGTAAAGAGTCTGATAGAGCGGAAAGAATAAAAAATGTACTCTCCAGCGCCAGTTCAACCTGTGACATACAAGAATGGGCTCTAAGTTCAAGCCAAATCTTCTTCTTCTAGGCAACAGGACTTTGCCACCATTTTGGAATAGCAGCTAAAACAAATCAGGTCAATTACCATCATAATTAACAGTTTAGGTTTAGTCAATGATGAGAGTTTTTAGTTGGTTTTAAAGCCTTTATTTTCTTAAAGAGATTAACAAATTCTTTATGGTCTTTATATTCAAGCAGTAAGTCAAATACATAGGTTTAGGGAAATAATCCAAGAAAATATGACAAGTGTGTTTCATGAGTCCCTATTCTGGATTAATGAAATGAGCTAACAGAATCCATGAAGGTTTCAAGAAATGAGTGAGATCAAAGGAATATCAAATTTGAAATCAAAATAAGTAGTTAAACACCCCATAAAGTGTAGTTCATGAAGTTCAGCCACGTCTCAATCTCCAAAATATGTCAGCATACAGTTACAGAAGCAATCAGTACAAAACAAGCAGAAAGTTATGTGGAAACAGATTTAGCAGTGGCTGTAACCATCTAATCAGGAAAAGAAAGGTTTCATCTCCTCCAAAGTGGCACACAACAGTAGTAGCAGTCAGCATTAGTCCACATAAAAAATGGCAGATCGCAGATCTTAGACGCAGAGCTCTGACTCAAGCTAGAAACATGCAATGATATAAAAGACATAAACATGGGTGAACAACTATGTTGCAGGTTGGATCTCTCCAGTCCCAATTTCAAGACATCTTTTCATGGTGAGAAATCTTCTTTCTTCCTTTCCCAAGGAAAACGCATGAAGTTCACAGTCGACTACCAATATATGTAACAAGCATCACTAAGCATATTTGTTTCTGGAAATGTTAATTTCAGAGTCTATTCTACCATTTATTCATTATTTCACTGAGTAACAAAACTACACTAAAGACAGAAACATTTCCTATAAGTGACAATTATTGTGAAAAATGTGTGATTCTCTATTCAATATAATGTGAACGTGATAAATATGTATTATATATGTATTATAAACTCAGAACATACTACAGTTATGACCAAATCTAACAAGTCACATTTACGTCAAGCAATCAAATACATTTGTGCATGAGTCATCAATTTCTAAAGCTTCTATTCATAGAAAGGAAATTTAACAGAGTCCTATAGGTAGACCTATTCCCCACCCTCCTCTTTTTGCAATGGGAGCCTGTGTATCTGTTCCCTAGACAGGCTTCCATAGAGTTCAGTGGGAGTCCAAGTGAACCAATCCGTCACTATATGGATGCATCGGAATCGGTCGCACGGACTCCGGAAACACAATTCACTTGGAAAACTCTGCCGAACCGGGTCATTCATAGTGGTTTCTTAACAGGATTGTAATCAAGCCCTAGGTAGTTCACTGACAGAATATCAACCACGAAATATTGCAATAAAAAATATCTTGACCAAAATATCGATGACCAAAATATCATCATCATAACTTTATAAAGGTAAGAACAAAAATATTGAATAAAATATGGATGTAATTAATATTGTTGTACTAAGTATTGTTTTTTAAATATGTATACAATACATTGATAACTATTAAATAACATAAATAATAACATTATTTGTTTTTTCAATGTGATATATATTTTAACAAGTATAACAAATAAACAAAATTTTTAAAAAGTGAAACACACATATATAATACTAGCAGGTTGATTCCGATCTCGGTTCGGAAGGGCTGAAAATTGGATTTGGAATTGCCTAAACTGGTCCGGAGACCTTGTTTCCCGACCAAATCGTTCTTAGTTCCGGACGACCAAGTACGATGTCAGGAAAGCCTTAGCGCTGACCAAATTTGTTACGGAAGGAAATTCTGAGAGATAGAGCCCTCCGGAGCTGATTCGTACAGCTCTATGGACTAGGTTTTCCAAGTGAGCAAGTACGATTTGCAATTGGGACAGCCTTCCCGATTAGGTTCGACCGGATCAAAAAGGCTTCTGGAATCGGTCTTTGGGCTGTGTGTAGTATAAGATATGTGTAGACATAAAAAAAGTTTTTTAAAAAGCTGTTTAAGGTGAAGTGGTGTCTCTCATCAAAGGCTGTAGAGTTTGTCCCTCATTGCTTTCTTTATTTATACTATTCACACGTGCAATGCATTATGGGATGTGTAGTTTCTGCTTTTCTACATCCAACTTTATGTGTAACCATTTTGTTAACAATTACACATTTTGGAAGACTCGTGGTGTGTGTTCACATGACAAACTTTTTATACAAAATGTGACCTTGATAAAGTATCAATTCATTACGTGTGCGTACTGCTTTTCTGCCTAGTTTTGTCCAGCAGATGCATTGTGTTTGTAATTATCTCTATGTGAAATAAAGAAAGCAATCAGGGACAAACTGTAAAAACTGCAGTGAACAAGAACTCAGGTTCGAAACGCGTAGGCGATCAAAGTTTGGAATAAAGAACTTTAAATAACTACCGAGTGGAGTGCCATCACTTTTTTGTTTGTGGTGAAAATTAAACTGGATACTGCCCTGGTCCCGGCGATGCCACCAAATTATTAGCGCTCTTTCTGTGACAGGACAACTGGTGGAAAAATATATATATATATATGTGCGGCTAGGTACTTTTAATTGCAGACAGTCAGTGGTTCCCCCACACCCACTGCAGGCGCTGATGAAGGCCATCCGGCCGAAATGCATTCGCCATCTGCAGAAAATAAAGGTGTTGCCTGGTGAATCCCCGATGTGGCTTCTGCTTCTTTCTTTGGGAAGAGACTCTTTTTGCAATGTTGTTTCGCGTTTTCCAGAAGCGCGATACAGAAGCCCCCTCTTTACAAGTGGCCTGGAGGCTCTGGCCCTTGCTTCGGCAATTTCTCTTAATTCAAGTTATTGAATACTCCAGTCCCGCTGGCAGCACGAGTGAATCACAGCGGTACAGCGAGGCATCTCACCTCAGCCTGGGCAGGATACATCGTTTTCCAACCCCCGTAATTTGCAACTCGTGTCTGTGGCTGATAAGGTCAAAGGGGACCCGAGGCAGCATCGCAAGTTTTCCATTGTAGGGGTCCTGAACACTCTGCAGAGTACCTGGTCATCTGCTGCTTATTTGGACTATGCCAAATACGTCCCTGAGCATTACTTACCTGGGAGCTATTGCTGCATCCTGGGAAACCGAGTCCTGACACACCCAAGGACCGGGAAGAACATCACCTGTGCTTGTAACTGCTGAGGGGCGGGCGGACTAACGCATCTATCACAGTGCGGCTAGGTACTTTTAACTGCAGAGAGTCAGGGGTTCTTCCACACCCACCGCAGGCGCTGATGACGGCCATCCGGCTGAAATACATTCGCCATTTGCAGAAAATAAAGATGTTGCCTGGTGAATCCCCGATGTGGCTTTTGCTTCTTTCTTTGGGAGGAGACTCTTTTTGCAATGTTGTTTCGCGTTTTCCAGAAGCGTGATACAGAAGCCCCCTCTTCACAAGTGGCCTGGAGGCTCTGGCCCTGGCTTCCGCAATTTCTCTTCATTCAAGTTATTGAATACTCCAGTCCCACCGGCAGCACGAGTGAATCACCGCGGTACAGCGAGGCATCTCACCTCAGCCTAGGCAGGATACATCGTTTTCCAACCCCCATAATTTGCAACTCGTGTCTGTGGCTGATGAGGTCAAAGGGGACAGGAGTCAGCATCGCATGTTTTCCATAGTAGGGGTCCTGAACACTGTGCAGAGTACCTGGTCATCCGCTGCTTATTTCGACTATGCCAAATACGACCCTGAGCAATACTTACCTTGGAGCTATTGCTGCATCCTGGGAAACCGAGTCCTGACACCACCAAGGACCGGGAAGAACATCACCTGTGCTTGTAACTGCTGAGGGGCGGGGCGGACTAACGCACCTATCACAGTGCGGCTAGGTACTTTTAACTGCAGAGAGTCAGTGGTTCCCCCACACCCACCGCAGGCGCTGATGAAGGCCATCCGGCCGAAATGCATTCGCCATTTGCAGAAAATAAAGGTGTTGTCTGGTGAATCACCGATGTGGCTTCTGCTTCTTTCTTTGGGAGGAGACTCTTTTTGCAATATATATATACATATGTATATATGTGTATATTTTATTAATTTATTTATTTATTTATTTCATCAAAAAAACATAGGTTTCAGGGAAATTATAATTAGTTGGACATTTGACTCATATAAAACCAGAGAATATCACCTGTTATAGTTAGTTGACCTAACTATAACTCGCGCGCCCGCAATGCACTGGTGATGACGTCACATATTACATCACTCATGACATGGTCCGTGACATCACTGATGACATCTCAAATGACATCACTGATGACATCATCCAGTGAATGTGTGTTTCTGGAAAGTTTAAATATTTTTCATATATATCTATGCCAAGGCGTTTTGAAGAGTGAGTGGATTTACAAGCGCCTGAATGGATTATTTAGTAGGTGCGTGACTGACTGTATAAGTGAGTGATTGAATGTGTCTTACTGAATGCATGGGTTAGTGACTAAATTGTGTGAAAGTCTGTATTAGTCTCTCAGTTGGTGTGTAAGCGGCTGCATGTGTTGGTGAGTAGCTACATGAGTGTCTATATGGGTTATTGATTTGTTGTCTGAGTATCTGTATGGGTGCCTGAGTGTCTGTGTGGGTGGGTGGCAGGGTGTGTGACTGTGCATAGATTTCTGAGTAGGTGATTCACTAGTTATGGATTATCAAGTCCATCTAGGAAGGGCTGTATGGGTGAGTTAGTGTGTGTATGGGTGTGTTGGTGAGTGAATGAATGTGTCAGTTGTATATGTGTGAGTAACTACATATGTTTTAAGGCAGTATATGTGAGTGTTGGAATATATACATGAGTATACATGAGAGTAAGTTATTTGAAGACTGTGTGTATAAGTGAGTGTCTGCTTGTATCAGTATTTGTATAAGACAGTAAGTATGTGTTATTATCGGCATAAATAAGTGATGTGGTGTGTGTATAAATAACTAAGTTGGTGTGTATAACTGTATACATGAGTAAATTGGTATGTGATTGATTCTCTGCATGACTGATATGGTGTGTGAGTAACTCTAAGGATGAGTAGCAGAGTGAAACTGTATGTATAGGTGTATGATTGGATATTATAGTACTGTATAGTTGAGTAACGGTATGTATAAGTGACTGGATGTGTGTACAGACCTAGGAAATAGTGGCAGGTATGTAGTATCTGGCATTGCTGTGTGTATGGTTTCAAAAATAGTAGTCTGTATTTTAGAGTGCGTGTATCAAAGTTTATATTAGGACATCAGATTTTCATGTGGAAGATGTCATCAGTGATGTTATCAGTGATGTCACAGCCACATCTCGGGACACCTGAGAGACCTGCACTGGCTCCCCGTCAACAAGAGAATCACGTTCCGACTCCTCACCCACGCACACAAGGCTATCCACGACCTGGGCCCCAGGTACCTCAACAACCGCCTGACATTCTACACCCCCACCCGCCGGCTTCATTCGACCAGCCACGCCCTCGCCGCCGTTCCACGCATCCAAAGAGCCACCATGGGAGGAAGATCCTTCTGCTAACTGGCAGCCAAGACATGGAACTCCCTCCCCATCCACCTCCGCTAGACCCAAGACCACCTCTCCTTCAGGAAGCAACTCAAGACCTGGATTTTCGAGCAGTAGCAGACCCCCCTCCCCCAAGCACCTTGAGACCCTCTGGGTGAGTAGCGCGCTATATAAATTTCTTGATTGATTGATTGATTGATTGATCAATGATGTCATCGGTGATGTCACTGACTATGTCATGAGTGATGTAATATGTGATGTCATTACCAGTGCATTGCGGGCGCACAAGTTATAGTTAGCTCAACTAACTATAACAGGCAAATTTCTCTGGTATTATATGAGTCAAATGTCCAACTAACTATAATGTCCCTGAAACCTATGTTTTTTTCTGTGAATTTCTAAAGTTTTATGTTAATGCTAATTCCTAACTATAACGTCTGTAAAACCCATGGTTTTTTCAGTGATTTTCAAATGTTTTTTAAATGTTAATTTCATATTTTAATGTTTATAAAACATATAGTTTTCTATTATATATTTTTTTTACCTTTTAAAATTATGTAATGTTTTATATCTTCCCCCAAAAATATGTAACACTGTTTTTTGGGGAGAAAACTGCACTCCCATACCGGCAGTGTACCAAGCTCCATCACCACGCGAATCCGATCCACCATATTGCTAAACTCGTAAATGATGCGCATTTCGTATCCAATGGGTTCGTGACACCGCGTCCCGTGGAACATCATATATGCATGAAATCGCCCCAGCTGCTACTTTGGTATCCGATGGGTACGCAGTACCAAGCCACGCGTTATGTTATGTACGTATCAGGTCATGCCTGCTGCGCGTTACATTTGCGAAGAATGCACACTGCCAGGCCCTCTTACCTCACAGACATATGGTGTCACGCCGGGTATACCATTCCCTCTGTTTTTTTCTCAAAAGTATTTGCAAATTACTTTAAACAGTATATGACAGCAAGCGATAATCTGAAATATTTTAAACATTTATATATTTCTACCTGTAATAAACTTATATTATGATAAATATATTTTCTCAAAATTGCTTTGGGTGCAGCCTCCTTGCATGCTCGGTGCGCGATTGCCATGTGACCTTAAAAAAGCATATGGCCGGGATGCCCGCCACCCCCTCCCAACACCAATCCCCAATGGGAGAAGACGGACACAGGTTTGAACTTTTGGAAGGCGGGGGGGAGTTACCCCCCGGCCGTATTTATTAAAATATGAAACAAAATTTAAAACATTAAATAAAAGTTTCATGAATTATGTACAATTGTACATTTATTACATTTCGATGAAGACATGTTCTTTGGCTAACCTTAACAGATCTCTAATACAAAGGTTTCCTAGCCGAGTCAAGCATCCTGAAAATGCATACATTCTAAATTAAAATTGTACATCCTAGCATTAAGGGCCAATGGCAAAGTCTTAACCGGTGTCAGATCCCTACTACCAAAATCCCGCCCTCGCGGTGTGAGTGGCGCATGCGCAGAGGACTCTACCCTCATTGCCAACTGTAACTTCCCTTGTCGTGGGGGCCCCCTTTTCACTCGACGCCATCTTAAAGTTCCCGTGTGAGGTATCTGTAGGAAGGACAGCGTGGACTCCCCCCCATCCCCACACTCTCTATCCGCCGTCGCGGATATCCGGCCCCCGGGAAATTCGTAGGAGGGGCATCTAGCCGCCTCCCCCCTGGGAGGGGCCTATGGCCATCTCCCCCTAGGCGACCCATCCTTAGTGGGTGCCGCCTCCCCGTAGAAGGGGCCAATGGCCACCTCCCCCCGGGCGCTCCCATCCATTCTGGGTGGCGCCCCCCTCTAGGGACCTTGAAATTACTGCTCACCGGTCAAGACCTTACCGCCCGACCAAAAAATAAATACGACAGTTGTTTACCTACTAAGGGAAGAAAAAATACTGACATAGCCTTGATGGGTCATCAACTGCTCTTTCCTACAAAGGGGAACATTATCCTAAAGGCAGAAGTCACATCATTATATGAAACATTCCTTTACTTCTCTACAAAGGAAAAAAGGCTTATACATTTCTTTCTAATCAAAACTTTATTTAAACAAACATTGCCATAAGGGGCTGGTGGGTGGGTCAAAATTGCCGCTTTTTCCGTCGAGGGCTCACGAGCAACGAGTGGGTACAGCCTTCAGAGCACAGGAACAAGAGGACGCTTCTTCGGATTCCCGCTCTATTTATCCATCTGCGGGAGGGCGGGGACCCTCCTCCGGTACGTCTACTGGGCGTGGTCTTCCGTGCGGGTGTCTAGGACAACCCCTCCTGGGCGGGAAAAGGCGCGCCCCGGCTACGCCACTTCGGGCATACCAGCCGAGCCACGCCTCCCGCCCAAAATGGTTTCCCGGGGGGGATCGGGGCACCCAACCATACGTTCGGGGGGACCGAGGGGTCGCCCCTTTCCATATGGCAGGGATGCCCGCCACCCCCTCCCAACACCAATCCCCAATGGGAGAAGACGGACACAGGTTTGAACTTTTGGAAGGCGGGGGGGAGTTACCCCCCCGGCCGTATTTATTAAAATATGAAACAAAATTTAAAACATTAAATAAAAGTTTCATGAATTATGTACAATTTTACATTTATTACATTTCGATGAAGACATGTTCTTTGGCTAACCTTAACAGATTTCTAATACAAAGGTTTCCTAGCCGAGTCTAGCATCCTGAAAATGCATACATTCTAAATTAAAATTGTACATCCTAGCATTAAGGGCCAACGGCAAGGTCTTAACCGGTGTCAGATCCCTACTACCAAAATCCCGCCCTCGCGGTGTGAGTGGCGCATGCGCAGAGGACTCTACCCTCATTGCCGACTGTAACTTCCCTTGTCGTGGGGGCCCCCTTTTCACTCAACGCCATCTTAAAGGTCGTCCGAGTTCCCGTGTGAGGTATCTGTAGGAAGGACAGCGTGGACTCCCCCCCATCCCCACACTCTCTATCCGCCGTCGCTGATATCCGGCCCCCGGGAAATTCGTAGGAGGGGCATCTAGCCGCCTCCCCCCTGGGAGGGGCCTATGGCCGTCTCCCCCTAGGCGACCCATCCTTAGTGGGTGCCGTCTCCCCTTGGAAGGGGCCAATGGCCGCCTCCCCCCTGGCGCTCCCATCCATTCTGGGTGGCGCCCCCCTCTAGGGACCTTGAAATTGCTAATCACCGATCATGACCTTACCGCCACAGGCCGGATAGTTGACCGACTATCCGGCCCCCCCTACTCCTCCTAAAGGTCATGCTTCCTCAAACCCCTTAGCCATGCTATGAAGTCTCTTATGAGTAAATCATTCCCCTCCCTGGACAGGTGAACCCCATCATTCAGATACATGTGATCACCCCGAATACACCCGTGAGGAATGCTATGCAACTGCGCAGAGCGAAACAATTTACCAATTTTATTGTTAACCCTTTTCACTGAGTGGTTCAGCGCTGACACTGAAAGGCCCCCCCGCCAGACCTTCCTGGGGATCATGTGGGACCAGGCAATCGTGTACCCCGGGACTTTTTTAGCCAACCAGCTAACAGCCGACAGGATGTGTTCTAATAACACTCGTCTACCCAGTGTCACCAAGTCATTGCCCCCAAGGTGTACTATGACTACAGATGGCGGTGACCTTTGCCGCCCTAAAAGACCCTCAAAAAACGATTGGAATTGGTCAAAACAGAGCCCGCCCTTCCCATGGAAGGTCACTCTGTACCCGTATTCCCCAGATGCGTGAGTCGCGTCACCTGCCTTGAATACGTCCCCGGCGCGCCTCACATATGAGTGGCCCACGACCCATACCACTCTCTCTCCAGTCGGTGATCCTTGACCGCTGGTCTCCTGATGCTGGGTCGACTTCAAATTCCGCCCCGCGTGACAGGCTCGTGAAACTGTAATTCAAACAAAAGACAAGAAGCGTGAGTGCATGTCAATTGATCTTTACAACATGTGCAATCGCACATACCTTTTGAAGCAATTCGAGGACCAACGGCCCAGCTGTTTTACTTATTCCGCACTCTGACCCCTGGCTGTAGCCTCAGTAGCTGCCCCTATCCTAAATGAGTGGGTCCCAAAATCGCACGGGTCCATGCCCGCGGCAGCGATTGACAGTGCTAGCACCCTCTGAAACTGAAATCTTGTCAGTGGGGTGCCATCCTTGTGCCTAAGCAAACTCCCCCCCCATGTCGGACACGCGGGGGACCCTCGCGCGCGCTGCACGATAACACTATTTCCCATAGCTCCCTGGTCAGTCTTGGACCTGGCTATCGAGATCACCATCAAATCACCCCTTATTTGGACGTGATCCCTGCCCAAGCCTCCCTCCATATCTTTCTTGTTCCTTGCGGCGAGTTCGCTCACCCGCATAGCCCCATGGAATGCCAAGGCGAAAGCTGCCCGGAACAGAACTGCTTCGAAAGGGGAGGAGCACCTCTCATCCAGCTTTGCTACAAGTAGAGACAATCTGTCTAAACCAATCGGGCGCCTTGCATCCTGCTTGCGACCCTCGAGGCGTTGCCAGCCGCGGAGCGCCTTCTTAACCAAAAAGGAACCCGTCGGGTCTCTTATGCCATGCACCTGTGCCATGAATGAAATGGCCGCCCTATGGCTATTGGCTGTTGCCGCTGATCGGCCTTCTCTGTGCAGCGCTACCAGGAACCCCAGGAAGGATTCCTCCTGACCCCAGCTCTGTCTCCCTGTTGGACCCAAAAATGTGCAGTAGGAACGAAACGCTCCTTCGTATGCCTTCCTTGTCCTGGGGGCTAAGCTGGCTGCCACGAGGTCTTGTAATCCGGGGCACCGATTAGCCATAGTGCTCCGGGAAACGGTGCCGCCACCGGGTCCGCTGTGGGTAGATAGCCCCTGAACGCCTGCATATGTGAACGAGAGAGTGCATCAGCTGCATGATTCAGTACGCCTGGCACATGTTTTGTCCTGAACTGTACATTCAATCTCATGCAAAGTAGTACAATTTCTTTCAACAATCTCAAGATCCACTTGCAGCGGGCTGCCTGCTGGTTAATGCACTCAACCACAGTCATATTATCAGACCAAAACACCACTGAGCGGTCCCTGAAATCGTTTGGCCATGCCATCAGAGCAACCCAAATGGGGAATAGCTCCAAGAACCCAATGTTACCTGTCAGACCGCTGGAGTGCCACCACGTCGGCCATACTTGCGCCGACCATCGGTTACCAAAGATGGCGCTAAATCCCACGCTCCCAGCTGAGTCAGTCCACAGACCTAGTTCATCTGAAGACGCTGGTGGCTTGTTCCACACAACTCGACCGTTGAAGTCCGCAAGAAATGCCAACCAAATGCGCATATCCTGGCGAACCTCTGCCGACAGTCTCGTATGGTGGTGTCCCTCCTTGAGACCAACCATAGCTTGTGCAATAGAGCGTGAGAAGAGGCGGGCCATTGGTATCACCCTCAAGGCAAAGTTAAGCTGACCCACTGTTTGCTGTAACTGGTACAGGGTCACCTTCTCCTTGCCCAGGCATTGTGTCAAAGAAGCCCTAAACTTGGCCACCTTTTCCATCGGTAAACGGAAACATCCCTCCACAGAATCGAGCTCAATTCCCAGAAACTCCAGTGAAGTAGATGGTCCAACCGTCTTACCTGGTGCCAATGGGACTCCGAACTCCCGCATGAGGATGCAGAAGTCCTGCAGCGCCTGCGCACATTTCGTATTGCCGGCTGCTCCCAAGAACAGGAAGTCATCCAGATAGTGCATAACATGCCTATGCCCTGTGGCCTCGGTGACTGCCCACTCTAAAAAACAGCTGAACATTTCAAAATAGGCACAAGAAATGGAGCAACCCATAGGCATGCATTTATCCATGTAATAACTCCCCTGAAAAGCAAAACCTAGCAATCGCTGATCTCGCGGGTGTACCGGGAGCAACCGGAATGCCGATTCGATGTCTGATTTCGCCATCAGCGCTCCGGGGCCCAGGTGATTTAACATGGCCACGGTATCGTCGAACGATGCGTACCGCACCGAACAAATATCCGGGTCAATGGCTTCGTTCACCGAAGAACCTTTTGGGGCAGACAAGTTGTGAATGAGTCTAAACTCCCCCGGGTCTTTCTTTGGGACCACCCCTAGCGGGGAACACACGAAGTCCGCCACCGGCGGGCGATGAAAAGGCCCCGCCACCCGCCCCAAGCTGACTTCTTTGGAAATTTTTCTTGCAGCTACACTTGGGTTATGTTGGACAGATAACTGATTTTTACAAAAAGAGTCCCCCCAAAAATCCCCCGCCGGGATGTTGAAGCCATATATGAATCCATTCCTCAGCACCCCGGCGGATACATGATCAGGGTATTTGTTCAACCAAGGAGTCAGTGCCATGATATCGACAGGTGTAGGCAACCGGTTACAAAGTACCACCTCACTCTTGCTTAGACCCCCCTTTTCCTCCCGTTCCGCTGTTTTTTGATCTACAGCTACTCTCCGGGTGTGAGGAGTTCCCACAGCCCGCACACGCATCCCGGAACCTACATGTTCCCTGGGGCCTGCTACAGTTGCCTCTATTGAAGCCCCAACAAACCCCCCGCTTGCCGCCATTCCTGCCGGTCTTGGGCTGATATTCCCCACTGGCGCCCGCTCGAAAGGGCACCGCGGGCTTTTGGCGGACTGACCCTGACCCGCTCCCGCCCGGCGAGGACGTACCTGCTGCCCCAGGCAAGAGCTGCTTGTGCCATGACACCGAGTCGAGGCAATCCCAGGTCAAAGTTGCATCAAACTCTTTCGCTTTTCGGAATTTCATATCGTATCCTTTCCACTCGTCCCCCTCATACATGGTATAAAAATCCATAATCCTATTCTGATAACAGGTCAACTCGGTCATGACTTCTGGTTTTCGTTCCCCCATGACTGCCGTAAATATCGAAAAGGCCTTTACCCAATTTGCTACAGTCTCATCGACCCTAAATTCCGCCATCTTGGCCCGCCATACACTGGGGTGCCATAAATCCTTCTGGGATTTTGCATATTCCATCTCGCGATGGTCAGTCAACAAGGAAAACATATTCACATATTTCTCCCCCCATATCAGTTCCTTCGTGGCTGCAGGGATGTGCTGGGCCACCCTTTCGTGCCTTGAAGGTAATGAACCCTCCCCTGCCATTGGCAATGTGTGCTTACCAGGTTCGACCGTCGTGTCTGCCGCCTTTTCCCGGCTAACCGCAGGTCCTCCCGGCGCCACCTGTGGAGGAACAAGAGGAACATTCGCCTTCACGGCCTCTTTCGACTGCCGTAACTGCTCGATTATTAGTCTAGCTTCCTCTGCCGGGTCTCCCGCGGCCACTGCCCCCCCGCTTTCTTCTTGAGCCAGGGCAGCACTGCCGCTAACTGGATGGCCAGTTCCGGGGGCATCTCCTCGTCATTAACAGGGGTAATTACAACCGGGATTGGTAAACCTATATCTGGGTTTGGTACCGGGCTGACCGCCGATGTAATGGGGGCGACTGGGGGTACCTCGGGAACCGGATCTTCCCCAGAAACCGCCCTCCTCTTAACACGCTTCCCCCTACCCTCAGGGACGACACCCGGCAAGGCCGGGCCTATTACCTTTTTAGGGCGGCCTGAGATGTTCTGGGCCGCTAACTGTTTCTTAACTTCGGCCAAACCCCGGCCGATCGAGTCAACTTTTCCGAGCTTTCGGTCCATGCTCGCCATTCGGTTCGACAAGTGGCGCAATACCTTCTCCATCTCGGAGCCCTTTCCTGCTTTCTTGCCGGCCATGGCTTCGAGTACTCTGCTCTAGTTGATCAACGAGGTCCTGGATCCTTCGTACTCCAAATAACTGAAAGAGAAACAACAAGATTACAAGTTCTCAAAATTGCCGCTTGTTCCGTCAAGGGCTCACGAGCAACGAGTGGGTGCAGCCTTCAGAGCACAGGAACAAGAGGACGCTTCTTCGGATTCCCGCTCTATTTATCCATCTGCGGGAGGGCGGGGACCCTCCTCCGGTACGCCTACTGGGCGTGGTCTTCCGTGCGGGTGTCTAGGACAACCCCTCCTGGGTGGGAAAAGGCGCGCCCCGGCTACGCCACTTCGGGCATACCAGCCGAGCCACGCCTCCCGCCCAAAATGGTTTCCCGGGGGGATCGGGGCACCCAACCATACGTTCGGGGGGACCGAGTGGTCGCCCCTTTCCATTTGATTGCTTCATAACATTTCCCATTGTAACAGCTGGACGACCCCACCCATTCTAGTCATTCTCTCTTCAGCGTTTGATGAGAGACACCACTTCACCTAAAACAGCTTTTTTGAAAACATTTTTTATGTGTACACATATCTTATACTGCACACATGCAACCATCATCTTGATCATTATTCATGGTCTGTACATTAAGCCTTCCATGTGTGAATGCCACGCACCTCAAACGTTACATCAAAAAACAAATATGTGTTACATGATGCCCCTGGTGCGTGTGTGCACATTATTGTGCTGCCTTTCGGCCTGGGTATTGGTGGCTCTAAGAAGTATCATCAGCCACGGGCAGAGTGCACATCCTTGATCACATGTCACTAACAGTAATGTGTAGATTTGTATTGCTGTACGCTCTGTTGTCAGGCTTTACCAATATAGTAGTGTGTCATATGTGAGACTTTCAGATTCATGTTTGACATACATTGCTTGACTATAATGAGCGTTATCACTGTGTTTGATGTAGCCTCACTGCAGATCCTCCCTCCATCTGAGCACATTCACATGTGTACGCTTCGCGATAGCAACACTTTCAATAATACCGCACACCATTGACATGCATGTCTGCGCATATCCACAACCTTGACAACGATATGTTGGTCACAGGACACCACCGGCAGAAGTAGAGGAGAGACTGTCCCTTGCCCCTTTTTTAAAGACTTTTGGGTCGGTGGGAATTGGGCGTTGGGGTTTTTGGACTTTGGGGACTTTGATTTCATGGACATTCATTGGGGTTAGGAAGAGGGTAAATCGGGTCTTCTTGTGGGATAGTTTATGTTTGTTAGGGCTCCAATAATAATTTTTTTCTACTTAAACATAGCATACGCGTTTTGTTTTACTGTTTTGTAGGGTAGGCGATGGGGGGGGTTACCTGTACGTTTGTTTTCCTGAAACTTACCTGGCTGGTTGATTCAAATTGTCTAATTGCCCAAATTTGTACAAAAGACTCACTGACAGAGTTAGTGAATTCAATTGGCCTACTACTTTACTAGTACTACCGTCAGTCTCTCCTCTTCTCCTACTCCATTCTTCCTATCCACAATGCTTATCTTACCCGTGATTCGTGTTTGAGACAAGGACTAGGTACAGGGCTGGCTGAATGGCAAATGGCGATTTAGGTTGGCTATGGAATCCTGGACGGATGAAATGTCATTGTTGTGGTGGTAGTAGTAGTGGTACACACTGGTAGTACTAGCATATGAAAAAAAAGGAAATAAAACATTGGGTGGCCTGAGCGGAGCATTAGAACAGTACGATAGATAGTACAGTACACAAGAACAGTGCCATAAATTGTTGCCTAAGTAATGCTAAAGTATTCAAAATATAACTACTAGTTGCGTGGAGTACGGGTACTACAGGAGATAGTACTGAAAATGAAGGACACAGCAGCGTAAGCATTCATGATTTCAAGGAGAGGATTTGTTGATGATCAATCCACTTGATGGCGCACATGAAATTCTGATTTGATTTGCAAATACTCATGGGTGTATGTCAAGCAGAATAAGAATATATCCTCGGATTCCTTCACCAGCCTTGAAATAGATTTTCTGTTACTTTGACCGTATCCTCCCCAGCAAGTGTATGGAATTAATGTTGTCATTTAGTCACACGTCAATGAAAACCACACAGCCCGGGGGAAGAGGGTTAGGGTTTGAAAATTGGATGGGGATGGGGGGTTTTGGGAAAGTTTTGTGGAGAGAGGAAAAAAAAACACAGCATGGACAAACAACAAATGAAGAAAAACAAATGTTTGGATACAAAGATATCCATAAATCTTTTAAGGGGCATAAAGGAAGTGCACTCCATGCATGATGACGTTGTTTGCTAAATGGATGGTTAGGTTACTGAAAAGTAGTACTTACTACAACTTACTAACTATGAATAAACAATTTGACAGTACAGGGCTGCAGTAATTACGCAATGTCACTTGCCTATCTGCCCTCAGAGAGAATAAACACTTACTAGTACATTAAATTAGTTTTAAAATAAGCAAAGAAACTTATCAAATAGCTGTAGGGATGAATTTGAAGCAGAGAGAGTCACACACATAGAAGTTCACAACAATACCATTCTTTAAAAGATAGGGAGAAGTGAAGAGGATACTGCAACTGTATGTTGTAGTTGTCCTGTTCAATTTGGGAAGTTGCATGCATCCAGCCATTCCTCTTATTCGCGTTACTCCTCCATTCCATCTGACGCTCCGTTGATCAATCTTGGTGACCAGACACACTGTCCACTGCCTGCCCGGCAGATGCGGAATTGCGGATTGCTAATGGTAAGCCTGAGTTAATGTTTTTACCATCGCAACAGGGTAAAAGCTGGCCTATAATTGTTGAGGGAAAAACAGGAAGTGATATTAAAACACCACAAAGAAAAAATATAAGGTACTGTGTGTAGTGCAAAAATAACACTTTCAGTTTCAGAGGCAACAGTATTACATACAACAAGCATTATTTCTAAAGTGCGTACTCTGAGTTTCCTTTTCAAGGATAGTAATTAGCACACAGCAGGCCAGGGCCATGCAGGCAGTCAAGGCAGGCACCACTGAGTGAACCAACCTGATGTCGCATACCTCTTTGACACTGACAGACAAAGCATATCTATTTGTATGCAGCAACCCACATAGCCGCAATTTTACATGAACTGCTGTCTGGACTCTGGCATAATAATACTACACTGGCTCGACCACTCCATACCACGACTAGACAGACATGTAGTTCTGCTGTGGTTGTTCTTGACTTGTTTACCTGTTTGCCACTCACGAAATGGCCATAGTTCTTCTGTAAACTGACGATGATGATCCAGCATCCATCCCAGTGAGTGACTGTAAAGAATAAAGATATTATGTAACTTTGATCATCAAGACTCATCATCATCATAGTATATTGGCAAACTCAATGTTGTTCATGCAGTCATAGTCTACACACAGTGAGTCCAAGGACATTTTCCATATTAAAGAATGCAACGTAGTGGCCCCTGCAGTAGAAGTACAATTTGATTTATTTCATGCACAACAAACAAACAGCAATTGCTTTCAACAGAGCCAGACAGCCAGTGTTGTCCACCGCATGCCATCTCATTTATTATTACCTGTTCCACTTTTTTTCCGCTTCTTGTTCTTAAAGTTAAGGCCCACACAGCAGCCTCTGATGTCAATTTCCGAAGTAACAGTCAGCATCAGCAATCAGCATATAGTCAGTAATTTCAGTCCCACTTCTTTTGAGGGGACTCGTCTACGAAGCGACAGTTTCTTGATTCTGCGTAATCCAGCCATCTGCCTTGAGGTAAATGGATAGGGGGAATCTGGAGGAGGAGGATAGAGGAGCATGACTGAGTTGTGAAATTGTGAACTTCAGGAATGCAGACAGCGGCACCTTCAATAAGGAAATAAGACGAAGACAGTGCTGATGATGGATTTGTTGTGATTAGAGTTTTCTTGTGGTAAAAGTTGCAAAACAAAGAAAGACACACAGGAATAAAAGTGAATAGGGACGAAAAAAAGAGAAAGTCAGTATTTCAGACCTAGGTCGGTGTCAGAGAAATAGAGCTTGTCCTCAAACTCTGTGACTTGCAACAGGAGTAGGTCAGCTAAAAGAGAAGAACTTCCGTCAACTAAGTCGGTGTCCTCTTCTTCTTCCTGCGTGGATTCAAATATTTTGTAATCTGGTGGTATGAAGTGCTGATTCATCTCAATCATTGTTAACCTCTCCACATTTTTGGGTGAGAGGCGGGTCCTTTTTGTAGTTACAATGGCACCAGCAACACTGAAAACACATTCAGAAGACACACTTGCGAGTGGGCAAGACAAATAATTTAGAGCCAGCTTGGTGATCAATGGGTTGTGATCAATGTAGACCTCTGCTGGGTCATCCAGATAGGCCTGCACCATCCACTCAAGGCCATCCAGGGCTGCTTCATTTTGCGCACCATCTGTGGCCTTTGCATCAGCACTGGAACAAGCAAACCCTTTATGAGTTATCCAATCCGCTTCCGACAAGATTATGGCTGGGCCTGGTGCAGGTGATGATGATACGGTTGCTGGTGTCGGTAACGGCTCTGAGGGAAAGTGACTGCCTTTGGCCACAGAAGTGGACCTTGACTCCGGATGGCCTGCTGATTGAGTAGTACTTCTGCCTGTTCCTTCAATTTCCTGCCGCTCTTTTTCGAACCGAGTGGCTGACAGAGATAACCAATGTTTGTACTTTGAAACATCTGCTTCTTTATAAGGAATGAATGTATTGCTGGCCAGTGCCTTTTTGTACCGTGGATCCAGAATAGTGGCACAAATGTAACGTTGATCACAATGTATTACATTAAGCCTTGCAATGTCAAGTAGGCGGGTTAATAAGCTCTCCACCAACGGATATGCGTCTTGTTTGTCAGTATCATCTTTGAACGTTGAAGACACCGCCTTCAATTGGTGCTCCAGCATGCGCAACAATGGGATAGCTTTGACCAAAGTACAGTTCTCTCTGCTGACTTCACACGTGAAAACCTCAAAAGGATGAAGCATGTCTGTCAGGCATTTAACTAGGTCCCATTTCTCCACTTCTAGCCTCATGTCTTTCATAGAAGAACCCAGTGCAAAGACATACTCATTGATTACCAAGTACTGCTCAAACAGACCCTCAAACATGTAGACGGTTGAGTTCCAACATGTTGCCACCTCCTGGATGAGTCCTCTGACTGGCACTCTACGGTCACGTTGAATGGTCCTCAGCTGCTTCCGGGCCTTAAAAGAATGGTTGAAATGTGTGCAGATTATTCGGAAGGTGGTCAGTAACTTGCTGACTTTGTTTTCTTTTTTCAAGAAATCTTGAACAACAATGTTAATACTGTGCGCCAAACACGGCACTCTGAAATAGCTACCATCATTCATGGCCCTAACTATATTACTGCCATTATCTGTGGAAACATAACCAATCATGCGCTTTCTTGGATGCAGCCATTTAAAGACCATACTGTTAAACTCCTCCAAAATGTTTACTGCAGTATATGATTCTGTTGCATGTTTCCAACTAGCTTGAACAATTGTGGCAGTGTCAACACCTGCAGACATCTTGTCTCTAACCCCTGCAAAAGAAACCCAGTGTGCAGTGATGCACATTTAATCAAGGGCTTGGCTACTGGTCCACATGTCTGTTGTCAGGTGGATAGTGTGAACAGCAATCTTCTGCAAAGCTACCCCAATCACCTCCAGCAGATCTTGATGTAGTGCTGGAACCACAACTCTGGCGAAATAGGACCGGCTAGGATCCTTCCATTTAGGGCAGACTGTTGCCACAAATTCTCGAAAATCCACCCCTTCCACGAAGGAAAAAGGGAGAATGTCCAGCGCTAACATTTTAGCCAGCATTGCATTATAAAGACGTGCCATTAGGTGGTTGCGTTCAAATGGCGCCTCTGAACAAAACATGCTTTTAATGGTGGTTTGGACCGTTTTCATATGTGATGAGGAGGATCCAGACCTCATCAACCCAGTAAGGCTCATTTATGTACTTTTTCGCATTGGTGTCTCTCCAAGACTCTTAGTGTGCCTCATAGATGTTGCTGGGGTAGAGGGTGTGGGTGCTACCACTGCAGTGCTGCTGCCAGGGGTACTGTGTGTACCAGAAAAAATGTCTGTCGCTTCTCCACCTTCCCCCTGCACGATCAGCCCCTCGTCATCATCAGATGCAATATCAATGGATACATTAGGATTTGTTGTACTTTTGGCTGCCCGGATCTTACTTAGGTCCGCCTCCCACTGGATAGTGGGGTGTTTTTGGAGATGACCTCTCTGGCCTCCGGTACTATAGTTGGTATCAAGCTTACCCCGACTAACTACAGTTTTACAAATCGAGCAAATAACTAGATTTTCTGCCTTTTTGCTAATACTAAAGAAGTCCCAAACTGGGGAGTTGAGATTTCTGGTGGTGGTGGTGGAGGTGCTACTTTCAATGCCAGATGAAGTGGAGGATGGGCGTGGCTGAATTTGACTCTGTTGTGCACTTACAGTTACAGCACCACTAGTTGACGTAACGGAGGTCGAGCTGGATGGAGGTCCCTGCCGGCCCTTCTGAAAAGAAAATATGGCAGCTGTAGGTCGTGTTGGTGTAGTAGTTATCTGTGTTGGTGGTGGTGCCAGTGCCATGCAGCCCACATCCCACTCAATAGCAATTCGGGATAGGGTAAAAATGTCTGTCTGCTGCATGGTCACTGGGGCTGGGGTGACGACTGTGATGACTGGGTCATCATGGTCAGACTGTTCATCAGCAGCAGAATACACCACTTCTACTTCTTGTTCGTCGTCATCACCCATAAGTGAAAGCCTTGCAGGAACCTTCCTTTTAGGCTTAGCTATCTTTGTCGGCTCATGGCGTGCCTCCCTCTCAGACTGCATTGGTGGGTTCCAATCAAGATCTAGCTCATCAGAAGGAAGGGGGCTGAAAGAAGAACTTGTACTAGCCCTCCCTGACCTTTTTCTTGCTGGGGATCTGGAAGACAATGGATCATCAGGAGGAGTGGCTTGCTCGGATGATACCTCCGCTTGAATCTCGATTTCCTGATGTGCCCCTACTTGTGGAGGAACAAGCATTGTGGGCAGTTGTGCCTCTCCATGCGCCTCTCCATTCACCTCTCCATGCGCCTCTACTTGCACTTCTACTTGTGCCTCTACTTGCGCCACCCTTGCACCACTACTTGTCCCTCTACTTGCGCCACTCCTTGCGCCAATGCCACTCCTTGCGCCTCTCCTTGCGCCTCTCCTTGTTGCACCTATGGTTGTTGTTGTGGCTGTGGTTGAACACTCGTCAGATGAGTTTCACCCTGCGTTGATTGGATGCTACTTTCTTGTGATGAGTCAGCACCAACATCACTGGTCGATGGTGATTGAGCAATTAAAGTGGCTGCCTCTGCGGCACTCATGGCCTTAGGCCTAACTTGGCCTAACTTGGCGTGGTTGAGATCAATGAAGCTGAGGTGCTGCTCCCAGCTTGGTCACCGGCAGACACCACTGCTGCAGGTGTCGTTTTTTTCCACAAAAAAGTGTCTGTGGGCACACCAGTCTCCTTAGTAAGTGGCACCACTTGCTTCTTCTGCTCCTTTTTACTGGCAGTGGCACTGGCAACTTTTTTGGTAGAGGAGCTACGGGGCAGGCACCTTTCTTTGGGCCCATCTTCTTCAGATATCAGAACAGCAGGCCGCAGTTGCACGAGTTGCAGAGTTGTCTGTGGCCACACGTGACATCACGTGAGGTTGTGCACACACCGCAGCAGGACTTCTTCCTGGCACTGATGATGAACAATGAGGATGATTCGTGATTTTCTTTGTGCACCTAAAAGCAAAGGAAGCCAGAGGAACATCAGTTAAATAAATGTTGCATATGTCGTGCTTCAATCAATATTTGCAACTAGGCATTTATTATTATTACAACACACCCAAAAACGGAAAGACCAAAAATAAAAATTGCAATTATTTCTAATAAAAAAGGTATGTTTACATTAATAGAAGAGAGACCACACAGAGAGAGTTGTTTCATGCACCACTGAATACCCCTGGGCATAATGGATGAAAGGAGGCAGACTGGGTGCAGGCCTATGGCACAAAGTACACTGCCTGGCTTCAAAATGATCCCTTGACCCCCACCCACATGGCCAGGCCCTACCTGTACCAGGCCTCAAAATGGCCCCCACCCACATGGCCAGGCCCCAACAACACCCCAAAAAAGCACGAAAACACACAAAAATCACCACAATCCACCACAATCCAATGCCATACATGCCCTAAATGATGTTTAAATTCAAGACACCCCACAGAAAGCCTTGGTCCAAGCACCACTTAATTACCCGTGGTCATAATGGATGAAAACAAGGCAGACTGGGTGCAGGCCTATCGCACAAAGAACACTGCCTGGCTTCAAAAGGGCACCTTGACCCCCAGCCACATGGCCAGACCCTGCCTGGACCAGGCCTCAAAATGGCCCCCACCCACATGGCCAGGCCCCAACAACACCCCAGAAAATCAAACAAAAACACACAATAAATCACCACAATCCAATGCCATCCATGCCCTAAATTATGTTTAAATTCAAGACACCCCACAGAAAGACTTGGCCCATGCACCACTGAGTACCCCTGGGCATAATGGATGAAAACAAGGCAGATTGGGTGCAGGTATATGGCACAAAGCACACTGCCTGGCTTCAAAATGTCCCCTTGACCCCCACCCACATGGCCAGGCCCTGCCTGGACCAGGCCTCGAAATGGCCCCCACCCACACGGCAAGGCCCCAACAACACCCCCAAAAATTGAAAATCACACAACAATCAACACAATCCAATGCCATCCACGCCCTAAATGATGTTTAAATGCAATGCACACCACAGAAAGCCTTGGTCCATACACCACTGAGTACCCCTGGGAATAATGGATGAAAGCAAAGCAGACTGGGTGCAGGACTATGGCACAAAGCACACTGCCTGGCTTCAAAATGGCCCCTTGACCCCCACCCACATGGCCGGGCCCTGCCTGTACCAGGCATCAAAATGGCCCCCACCCACATGGCCAGGCCCCAACAACACCCCAAAAAATTGAAAAACACACAAAAATCACCACACTCCAATGCCATCCATGTCCCAATTGATGTTTAAATTCAAGACACCCCACAGAAAGACTTGGTCCGTGCACCACTGACTACCCCTGGGAATAATGGATGAAAGCAAAGCAGACTGGGTGCAGGACTATGGCACAAAGCACACAGCCTGGCTTCAAAATGGCCCCTTGACCCCCACCCACATTGCCAGGCCCTGCCTTTACCAGGCCTCAAAATGGCCCCAACCCACATGGCCAGGCCCCAACAACACCCCAGAAAATCGAAAAACACACAAAAATCATCACAAACCAATGCCATCCATGCCCTAAATGATGATTAAATTCAAGACACCCCAAAGAAAGATTTGGTCCATGTACCACTGACTACCCCTGGGCCTACTGGCTAGTGTGACTTTACACGCACCCCAAAATTAAAAATAAATGCCACATATAACAGTGCGCTATTCAATTCCATGACATAAATGATATTTAAGTTCAACAAAACTCACAGAAACAGTTGTATCATGCACCCATGACTAACCCTGGGCCTACTGGATACTGTGGCTATCCACAATATATTTTTTTTTAAGTTGTGACAAAGTTTAAAAATTGTAGTTGCAGCAACTGCAATGCCCCAAAAAAACCAAGTCAAGTCAAAATATGCTTTATTCGAGATTTCACTCATAAAAGCAAGAACAGTCTAAATTTAAAAATTTAAAAATTCAATTAAATTTTCAATCAATTATATTAAAAAACTAAAGTATAATATTTACAGTTTATGACGCAATATACAGTTCCAATTTTGAACAATATCATACAACGGAAGTTAACCATTTTTTAAAAATAATAAAAAAGTTAAAAAACACCCAAGTATGACAAATTTGTAATAAAAACATACATAAAACATACGGACAGTTTACCCAGACAGAGAATAGTCAAATGACTAACAGTCTCTGTCTGATCGACCATGCCCATCCAAGATATTTGGCTATTGATATCCATATCTCACTGCTAGTGCATATAATACGCAAGGCAACTGTACTACTGGTAGTCCCTAAATTCTTGCACATTGGTTTTAACCATACACGTCTTGGGTCCGAATAGGCTGTGCAAGAAAATAAACATTGGCACTTAGTTTCTTTAGTGGAACCACAAACAGGGCAACTAACACTCAACCCACCTTCCCATTTAGCTGTCAAAAATCTAAGGGGGAGTGAACCTGCTCTCAATTGGATTGGAAAAGAAGTTTTCTTTCACCAGGTCTAGTTATACTATCCCAGTAGGGTTCCAGAGAAGGATACAGCTTAGCCTCTAAAGAATCCTTCAGTCATAGATCCTGAACTAGTACTACTCCAACCCCGGGAGGCTACCTTTTCCCAATAAATTTCTTTTAGAACACTTTTAGTAGGGAATATTGCTCCAGCTGGGTCTAACCAAAGCGAACTCATTCCAAGCTCATTCAAGATTGCTTTCAATGATTTAAGCCACCCGTTTTTATGAAATATATCCGCTTTGATGATATCTAAAAACCCCTCAGCGTAATGGGAAAGCTCAGGCGTGGTCCAGAGCCTTCTCCAGTACAGAATCAGTCGAAGCCTGACCAAGTCTGTAACCGCTTTTCTGCCCAGATCGTACCTAAGGGGCAGCAAGGGAGTACATTTCGGGACACCAGTTATTGCCCGGAAGAACTTATTTTCCAATATTTGTAGGGCAGCCACCTTCTCGAAACCCCATAGCTCAGCACCATATAGTGCGGAGACAAGAGCCTTTGCTTCATATACCTGCAGAGCAGGCTTTACAGGTTACGTCAGGGACTTTCTGTGCTCGGAACTAATAGCACCTGATAGTTGCCTGTGCCTCAATGTAGCAATATCTATATGTTGGCACCATCCGGTCTTATTTGGGATGTGGATACCCAGATACGTAAAAGTGTTCACCACTTCTAAAGGACACCCATTCATAATAATTTTAGATTTAAAACTGCGATGGGGATTAAAAATCATAAGTTTTGATTTGGTCACATTAACCTCCAGGCCATGCTCACCGCAAAATAGATCAAAGATAGACAGTGCACGCTGTAAGCCACTTGGGGTCTTTGATAGGATAAGCGTGTCGTCTGCGAATATTAAAATAGGTATTTTTGTACTAGCTAATGAAGGAGCGTCCAACTTTGCAGATAACATGCGGGATACGACACTGTTAATGAACAGTGTGAAAAGAGTGGGGGCCTTTGAGCAGCCTTGCCGGATGCCCCGCTCAACCGGGAAGTCCGCTGTCACCATGCCCGGCCCCCCCCACTGGATTCTAGCAAAGGTTACTTCATGGAGCCGCATTATCAGTGTCAATAGATCATCTGGTACACCCAGGTTCTTAGGAACAGACCACAGCTTTGACCTCAGTACTAGATCGAAGGCAGCCCGTAAGTCGACAAAAGCCGCGTATAGGCTGCCCCCGCCCAGCACCACGGTCTTCCATTGGAGTAAGTTAAAGCAGAAAACCTGATCCACAGTACTTGTGGACCTACGGAATCCCGCTCGAAATGGTGACAGAGCATCATTATCCTCAG
Source organism: Lissotriton vulgaris (assembly GCF_964263255.1). Taxonomy (NCBI): domain Eukaryota; kingdom Metazoa; phylum Chordata; class Amphibia; order Caudata; family Salamandridae; genus Lissotriton; species Lissotriton vulgaris. The sequence continues at coordinate 312,216,819 of NC_141687.1, forward strand.
CCCAGTCAAGAAGCCTGTTCACAATCACATGCCATATTATCTTTTGAATGGTGTCAATAAGGCTTATCGGCCTGTAATTGCCGGGCTGGGATCGGTCACCTTTCTTGAACACTGGTATAATTACTGCTCCCTGCCAGGATGTCTGTACCTCTGCACCCTTAGCAATGTTGTTAATAAGGAGGTAAATATACTTACACCAACGTTCTTTGTCATTAATAAAGACGTCGGCAGGAACACCGTCTATGCCAGTGGCGCGCCCGCTATTCACGGAACTCAAACCCACCAGAATTTCTTGTAGACTGAAGGAATTATATTTGAAGTGGGTATGACGTGTGTCCACTGGAGATGTAACCTGTTTTGCCTCGGCATACTGAGTTCTGAAAAATTTTACCCACTCTTCTTCCGGAACATTGTTATTTGGGGGATCAGGTGTCCCCTCACCACCCCACTTGACAATGCTCCAAAACAGTCTAGAATCTTTCTTATCACTAGCTCTTTTTAGTTCGGACCAGTGATGCTCATCCCAGGCTTTCTTTGAGTTTGCTATACTGGCTTTATATTCCTTTCAAGCAGATTGAATAGCCATGGTCTCCCTACCCTTTAGAGCAGTACCTAGGGCGTTTCGTGCATCCCTACAATGGGCATTATACCATTTTTCATTCTTAGGAACTCTCTCACCCTTGCCCTTCACAGGCTTCAAGAAGTGGTTTTTGATTACGCAAAAGAGGGTATCAGGAATTTCAACCAGGCTACTCAACCCAGAACTAGAAGAATTAATATGTTCCATGACTGATATCGCTTTATCAGCTTCAGTATTGATGTTATCAATGGCCTGTTGGTTAGTCGCTACATTTATCCATCTCAACCTACGCATATCGCTAGTGGGGACAGTTAAGGGTGGAACAAGGGCAGTAGGGCCGCTGGTCCTGTTGATAGGTGACCACCATTTATGCTGTGTACACAGAGGGTTGTGGTCACTCTCGCTTCTCCACACAACCTCCATGTCACATACCAACGGCCATAGTTTCAAACTACAGAGTACATAATCTATTCTGCTCTTGTGCCGCCAATTTTCAAATGTCATAGACCCATTTTTGTCACTTAACGTCCTTCCGTCTAGTGCTCTTAAACCTTTCTAAAGCATAAGGCATTCATACTAATCACATTCTCGGTCCAGCGTACAACTGGTTTCAACTCTTGTTTTGGGACTCTCCAATGCCAATCCTCTTCATCCCCAAGGAAATCGTCGTCTCTGGCTAAGGGTTCAAATGTTCGATTAAAATCACCTGCAATGACAATATTATTATCTTGAGAGTAAGTATCAAGGAGGGAGCCCAAGGCCGCTAGAACCTCTGACCTCCCACCCCTGGTGCTCCTCACATAGACATTGTAGATGTCTAATGGTCCCAGAATGTCTGAATTCATTGTAATTAGTTGAATGTCTCTGTGGCTAGTCTCCGTTACCTTAACATCTACTTTTAGGAACTGTCGAACCCAAATGGTTAGACCACCCATTGGTCTCCCTTTTGGGCCTTTTAATGCAGGCACAGATTAGTTCAAATATCCCTGTGCAAAAGATGGTTAACATGACCAAGTCTCCTGGAATATACATAGATCAAAAGAATTAACAAATAGAAGCCACTCTCCAGAGTCCAGTTTAGAGCCCAGGCCTGCAATGTTCCATGAAAACAGTTACCCCACATTGTCCACGATACCATCCAGGTCCATCAATAAAGGTTTGACAAAATTATCCTCTGACAGTTCTTGTTCAGTTCCAATTAGCATGCCTTCGTGACAAATAACATCAGTGTCATCTACCCTCTCAGAGGCATTCTCAAAGTTAGGACTTACTATAGAAGCAACAACACACACTTCAGTCTCAGTCATCGTAGTGGAATTGGACGGTAGCTCAGTGTATTTATACTCCTTACTGTTTGCTAGAGAAGTTGTGTCATCTGCTAATCTTCCTTGGGACATGGAAGTAACATTTGTGAAGCCAAATTCCTTGACAGTGGAAATATATGTTATGTTTAGCTCAGCCAGATCATTAAGCACAACACTGCCTGCCCTCTCAAGTCAATCGCATTCATTCATGTCTGACAGTGCCGCAAATCTATTTTCAAGGCTGATTCCCCATTCGCTAGGTTGTACACCTCTATGCCCCAAACAAACAACACCAACTTACTTGTAAAATCTCAAATCCAAAAGTAATCCAAAAGTGATCCAAACAAAAAGTCCTCAAATACAAATATCCAGCAGCAGCCACAAAAAGTAATCCTTCCAGCTCCAGATCCAAATGAAACGTGACCAGGACATAGACAAAGCACTGGGAGGAGCCTGTTGGACAGGAACAGGAAGTTTGAGACTTTGGGGCACTTCCTTCCTCCCACCCCCCAAAAATGGACTCCTTGCACAAAAAAGTGCAGCCAAATGTCAATCTGTTATTCGGATCCAAATCATCATTTTCAGAAGGTTTATGCTGCCCGCAGTGGATTTCTTGTGCAGAATTGCAATTTTTGCAAGTTCGGGAAAGCGAGCTGTTCATATCTCCCGCTGGAAGTCAGCTGCGTATCGCATCTACATGTTCGCAATTATTTACTCCCGCGATGTGTGATAGTCGGCCCTTATGACGTAGTCGTGCTCTCAAACGGTAGGAAAAACAACTCGGCGTATTCAGAATCACGGTAAGTCAATGCCGCGCGCGCAAGATTGTATTTTTGAAGCGTGACCAAGCAAAAAAATCCGCCAGCTTGCGAATTGCATATTTATTGACAATTTTGCATGATTCGCGGACCGCAAAATTGCCAAAAATTCACAAAATCAGCGAGCGGAATGGATTTTCAGCCCACAACACCGCACTTTCAGACTGGTAGAAGTGACTACTTCACATCACACACCGCCACAGAGCTTACAGTGCTCTTACCATCCTTTCCTACTTTTTTCACCCTTTTTTCCTCTTACTCGCTTCACGGAATAACAAAATGGCGGCCAATACTTACTAGTTGCAAGCGCTCGCAGCGCGCACAACCAATAAGCAGCAAGCTCGTGCTCGTAACGCCTCAGTCAATCAGATGGCAGAATTCCCAAATATCAATATCTGTAAATTTCGATATTTCTCAAAAACTACTGAACGGATTTACACCAAATAAACAAAAGCGTGCTTTCTAGACCAAGACCCTTCTCCCTGCCAAATCTGGGGTAATTCCGCTCACCCGTTTGACATGTAGCCTTGTCTAACGCTTCCTATGGAAATTAACATGGAGAAAACACATTTTGGGACCCCCTTCTTTGCCAGCGCCCCCTCAACAAATCACCCCCAAACTTTCAACATAGAAACTGATATGAACAAAGAATTAGTTTGGAGAATTTCAGGAAGATTCATCAAGCAACGCCAAAGTTATAAGCAAAACAAAAAATACTCTTCCTATGGAATTTAGGTCCTAACTATAACTACCTACTGGCGAGTAGTTATAGTTAGAACCTAGTTACCATCGAAAAAGCATTTTTTGATTTGCTAATAACTTTGGTGTTGTTAGCAAATAAAAAAATGCTTTTTTGATGGAAACTAGGTTCTAACTAACTATTAGAATCTTCTCCCAAAAAAAGTCTATCCAGGTCAGCTCGTATCCTGAAAGTTTGGGATGTCATCAGTGATGTCACTGACCATGTCAGGAATGATGTATTAGTTGATGTCATCAGCAGTGTATTGCAGGGGACCAAGTTATAGTTAGCTGAACTCGTTATGTACGAGTGAAATGTCCAACTAACTATAACCTCCATGAAACCTATGTTTTTTTTCAGTGAATATGTATGTATACAAACAGCGGGGCCATCTAGTAGTCATGTAGATTCTGTTTCCTGTCAAAGTGATACAAATTCAATAATCAGCAGCTTCTCTTCTGATGATGACATTTTGGCTAGGTCAGGTTCTGGAGAGCCATCTATGATATTAGATCTAGGGGAAGAGGTGGATTTTTTAGTCAATGCCCGCCTCCAAACATTACGACCACGAAATCAGCAGCAGCAGCAAACAAAAGGGCAAGAATCAACAAACGACTGAGGGAACGCCGCAAAAAGCACAAACTCACACACCAGAAAAAAGAAACAATTCTGGTGAAACAAACAATGAAGGACAACACCATAGTCGATCTTTCCTCCGTAATATTAACAGAGGCAGAAAAACAGCTGTTAAGCCATGGACTTACTTTTTGCCCTATCAGTGACTTTAATTATACCAAAACCAGAGTTGATGTGTTCTGCTATATCCGAAAATTAAAATTATGGAAATTTTTCAACATCAAATAGGGGTTAAAAAATATTGAGCTAAAAAATATTGAGACAACTACCGGCGAACCCATCAACACAGCATTAACAGCCAAAGACACCAGAGCATTACTTACCCTGCATCAAATGGGAGATACAAATGAGAGCACGGAATCCATTCTTTCCAGTCAGCAAGAACTATCCGACGAAGCTATCAGTCAGACAGGGGCAGGTATGAGTCCATTTAAACCAACATCTAGCTTTGTGCCAACCATGCCCAGAGATGCTATTGATATATTCCATGAGGTGGTAGTAGCAGACCTCAAGAAATTGCACTACCAAACCAAGCATCGGAAGAGGTACAAAAATGACAAAGATAAGCAATATTGGGCGTTGATGACAAAACTAAAAAATGACCATCAAATTATTGTCTGTAACTCGGACAAAGGAGGCAACATTGTGATCTGGCCCCAAAAAGAGTATATTGCGGAGGCACAAAGACAACTATCGGATGTGTCATGTTACCAGAAAACTACTCTAAAGGAATACAACCAGGCTAGAGACAACATCAAGAAAATCCTTTATAAGTGGAAAAGAGAGGGTACAATTTCCACTCAGGAATTTAAATTTCTCCATGTTGACAACCCAGTACTTCCATGACTGTACCTAATTCCGAAAGTGCATAAAAAGATCTTGCCGGTTCCCGGAAAACCAATTATCTCTGCTATCATCAGCGTAGCAGAGCACATTGCACAGCATGTAGACTATTTCTTACAAAATTTGGTGACCATCCTGCCAACATATGTTAAAGACAAGGGGGACTTCTGTGAAAAATCGCAAACATCCCATGGACGGCTGATTCGATGTTCATTACTTTGGACATCGAATCTCTTTACACCAGTATTGAACATGCTACAGGATTAAGGGCTCTGGAATTTTTTTGGGGCACCAGACCCTTGCATTGCTATACCCATAACAAAATGATCATGGAACTGGTAATGTGGAGTCTCAATAACAACTATTTTGTTTTTGGTAATGACATCTATTTGCAGAAAAGAGGAGTAGCAATGGGGGCCTGCTTTTCCCCCAGCTACGCGTGCTTGCACGTTGGATGGTGGGAGGGGCAGGTCCTCATGGGTACGCACAATGATGTTTTTTCCAAACATATTGTACGATGGATGCGTTACATTGATGACGTTTTTCTAGTATGGCGGGGTGATGAAAACAGTGCGATGGATTTTATTAATCAAATCAACATCAATCAGGAAAACCTTAAGTTTACAAACAATATCAGTAAACATACTGTTGATTTTCTTGATGTTAAGGTCTTTGTCAGGGAAGGCCATATCGCAACCACGCTTCACAGAAAAAGCACGGCTGGAAATTCCACACTCCACGCCAGTAGCGCCCATCCCAGACACATCATTGATAATATCCCATATGGTGAGCTACTCAGTTTAAAGAAGAACTGCAGCACAGACCAAGAGTTGGCTGCATGTACTACTGAGGCCCTTACCAGGTTCAAAGACAGAGGGTATAGCGACAGGATCCTCAAACAAGCAGTTGGTAAGATGAAAGACAGACATAGGGAATCTCTTTTCAACTTACCTGAGGTTTGTACCTCAGAACCAGTAAACTTGGACCTTGATTCTATTCCGAGGTTTATTACCATGTTCAGTAGCCAGGAAAGGAAGATTAGGGCCATTCTTACTAAAAGTTGGCCCATTTTACTTACTGATGGTGTCCCACCGTTACATATCACAGGGGTCCCTCCATGCGTACACACATCTCCCATACGTTTCCAGAACTCAGGAAAGGGCAATCCTGGTTACAACCCCGGCCGGGGTTTGTCATATGTTCCAGTTGTAGGGCTTGCAGGTTTGGGATCAACAGCACCAAATATGCCACCCAATTCAGTCCTACCATGGTTCCTATTCAAGGGAGCTTCAATTGCAAGACCGATTATGCTGTTTATGTTATGACATGCACCTGCGGCTTGAGATATGTTGGGAGTACCAAGCTGCAGGTGCATGTCAGAATTCTACAGCATCTTCAGGCAATTGTCAATAATGACAGTGCATATCCTGTTGCGGGACATTTTAAAATGGTAAACAACAACAACTTGCAATGTCTCAATTATTATGCACTGTCTGCTGTCCCTAAGCCACGCAGAGGTGGCGATAGGGACAAGATGCTGAGATAACTGGAATCCAGCATTATTCTGGAGCTAGACAGTAAAGTGCCCAATGGATTAAATACCACTGAGGATTTATACCATTTCCTGTAATGCTTATCTTAGGTTGGTCCACAGCCGCACTATCATTATGTTCAGACATCACTCAAACTAGTTGGCTAGTGGCCGCCTCCCCTAACGCTATACTTAAACTGTTTCTTGCCTACACTTACATTTTAATGCTTTATGTTTATGTGAAATACAGATGGGTTGCCATCAATCTTGATGTCCCATATGAATTGCTCAGCAACGTAATCATGATACACATTTTTTAATGCCTGATCACATCCATCAGGAGAGCAGAGATGACTCCACCATATGTAACATTTGCGTAATTTGCACATGTTTGAATGTTTACAACTGCAGAATTTTTGCACAAATTTATCCTTTATCACTATTTGCTTAATTTGCATAGTTAGAATGTTTATAAATTGCAGAATTTTTACCTATTTATACATGTTTACATTTGCGGATATTTGCACTAGTTTGTTCCAGACACCCAATATATATCATGAAATATGTTTACAATCTGAGATATGTATTTATGCAGGGACCGTGATTATCTTGTTTTATTAATTTAATAAGTTAATGATTGATACTGTTGATGGAAGCGACTACCTATCACCTCTGTTTCAGTCACAACAACCAGAGAAACATGAGTTGTATTTTTTCTGTGTTCATTGTCACATGGTGTTCACCTAAGCATTTATAAAAAAAATGGCATATACATGCAGGACTATCTGTGAGCAAGGGCTTCCGCCCGAAACGCGTCAGACTGTTTGCGCTGTTAACCGTTAATAAATAACAACCTTGCCTGAATTCTTGGGATTCGTTGTGGTCTCTGTTCGCCAGGCAAACTGCTGGAGGTGCGGGGGCCATTGAACTTGGATGTATATATATATATATATATATATATATATATATATATATATATATATATATATATATATATATATATATATATATATATATATATATATATATATATATATATATATATATATATATATATATATCCAAACACGAAAGTTGTCCCATGAAGATGCCACACACGGAAGGGATACGCACACGCTGCCGCTGGCAGCAGCCCTCGCAGCATGCCTGTTGCTTGTCCAAAAGGCCATACGCGTTTCGAGGAGCTTCCTGCTCTTGATCAATGGCAACACAAACACACAAAAGCGAACTGTAGGAACAGCTGTTTTTATTGATAACAGGCCCGCCCTCCTGGGCCTCAGCATTGTGGTCATGGTGGTCCTCAACAACATTAAGCCAGCCTGTACAGTTCCTTAATGTAAAGCCAAGTGGAAATCGCTATTCTCTGTGTTTGTATAAATGTTATTACCCTGTTGGGTGGAAAGCAAACTCAGCAATGCTGTAAGACCGCCAAATGCAACCAACGGCTCAGGCCCCCTCCGTTCCCAGTAGCGCTCGAACACTACGCCAAGCACCGGGGATCTGCAAACACCGCAGCGGGGCATCTTCGCAGCTGGAATGGCTGCTTAATTTCCAAACACGAAAGTTGTCCCATGAAGATGCCACACACGGAAGGGATACGCACATGCTGCCGCTGGCAGCAGCTTTGACAGCATGCCTGTTTCTTGTCCAAAAGGCCATACACGTTTCGAGCAGCTTCCTGCTCTTGATCACTGGCAGCACAAACATACAAAAGCAAACTGTAGGAACAGCTGTTTTTTATTTGATAACCGGCCCGCCCTCCTGGGCCTCGGCATTTTGGTCATGGTGGTCCTCAACAACATAAAGACAGCCTGTACAGTTCCTTAATGTAAAGCCAAGTGGACCCGTGAGCAAGAAGCTTGGCTTCGAAACGCGTTGGGTTGTTTTTTTCGTGAGCCAATAAATACCAACATCAAGCACCATTTGGGCCTCGGCACTGGTTTTTTTGATACAAAAATCGTGATATACCAGGGAAAGGTATTATATATATATATATATATATATATATATATATATATTACCTACTGGCGGTCGCCAGTAGGTATATATAGTTAGGATTTTTTCTCTATGGGATTTTTGAAAATTCTATGTCTAATAACTTTGGCGTTTGTGGACGGAATTGGCTGAAATTTTCAGGAAAATGGCACATTTTGTTTCTGAGCAGCCCCTGAAAATATTGGGGGGTTTGCAAAGGGGGGGCCGAGAAAAAAGGGGGGTCCCAAAACGCGTTTTTCCCATGTTAATTTCCATAGGGCGGTTGGCCCCACTTTTAGCTCGAACGGCTGAATGGATTTGCATGAAACTTGGCAAAATTGTAGGGACTGTTAGCCCAATGTGCCTTTGCTAGGTCTCAATATATGTGCTCCAGTGGATTTTGATAAATTAACGTTCAAAAAAATATATATATCTGTGACAGCGCTCCGGGTAGCGCTCCGGTTCGCGTACTTGACGCGTAACGGAACTTTGCGAAGCGAAGCTGATTGGCTCTCCGGTGTCTGTCAACATTCTAAACAGTCCGGAGCGGCCGCCATCTTGTCTCTCGGTAGGATCGAGAGACAAGAGGAGGCCAAAACAAAGGGGGAAATGACCATAAGGGGGCATAGTAGATCCTCCCTGACCCCCTAGGTTTGATGTGGAGGCTTTAAAAGGGCCCTGCGGGGCAAAAAAAGAAAAAAATCGTTTTTTTTGCGTGGGAAGCGCCTGGTACGCTTTTGTGCAATGGGCGGTGGTAATCTAAATGATGAGGAGGGGGGGGCAGCGTTCAAAGCACATCAGCGTGCATAAACACGAAAATGTTTTTATCTACCACGTACTTGACTTATCTCTCTGAGATGCATTCCCTTGTGTTTCAGCAATGGTAGTCTGTTCATTACATAGATCGCCTGAGGGCGGTAGTACAGACCGCGCGTAGGAAAGGGTCAAAAGCCAGGGGTATAGGAGTATGTAACAAGCTAGCCATTTAATTGAAAAAACTAAACGTGACAAACGGTTGCAGGATCAGTGAAGGTTGATTTTATAATATATCTGTAACAGCGCTCCGGGTAGCGCTCCGGTTCGCGTACTTGACGCGTAACGGAACTTCGTGAAGCGAAGTTGATTGGCTCTCCGGTGTCTGTCAACATTCTAAACAGTCCGGAGTGGCCGCCATCTTGTCTCTCGGTAGGATCGAGAGACAAGAGGAGGCCAAAACAAAGGGGGAAATGACCATAAGGGGGCATAGTAGATCCTCCCTGACCCCCTAGGTTTGATGTGGAGGCTTTAAAAGGGCCCCGCGGGGCAAAAAAAAAAAAAAACGTTTTTTTTGCGTGGGGAGCGCCCGGTACACTTTTGTGCAATGGGCGGTGGTAATCTAAATGATGAGGAAGGGGGGGCAGCGTTCAAAGCACATCAGCGTGCATAGACACGAAAATGTTTTTATCTACCACGTACTTGACTTATCTCTCTGAGATGCATTCCCTTGTGTTTCAGCAATGGTAGTCTGTTCATTACATAGATCGCCCGAGGGCGGTAGTACAGACCGCGCGTAGGAAAGGGTCAAAAGCCAGGGGTATAGGAGTATGTAACAAGCGAGCCATTTAATTGAAAAAACTAAACGTGACAAACGGTTGCAGGATCAGTGAAGGTTGATTTTATAATTGAAAGTATAACAGGATCAGTTACAATGAAATCGTCCATACGCACACCATGGGCGAGTATCATGGGTAACATTATTTCGAAGCTTTATTAATACAATAATCAATAATGAAAAATCGACATCAATAGGGTTGTCCGTATTCCCAGTCAGTACCCTTCCCCGCCTGCCATGTGCACAAAGACCGCATACATCCCCCATAACGTCAAGGCTAAGTAACTAGAACGTCATAAGGAGTTGCAAGTCGCTCCCATACTGGCGCCATTTTGGTCGAGGCCAGGCAGGTCCAGAGTATAGTTCAATGTCTCCAATAAGTAGCGGCAGGACCAGAATCCCTTTCGGTAGTTCTGGCTTCGTCATTACGAGCACTAGAAAACAAGACATTCTGGGCAATATCACCCTTGACGCAGCCCTTTAATCTACAAGATGGTGTCTTTCAAAAGCCAGGGGTATAGGAGTATGTAACAAGTGAGCCATTTAATTGAAAAAACTAAACGTGACAAACGGTTGCAGGATCAGTGAAGGTTGATTTTTTAATTGAAAGTATAACAGGATCAGTTACAATAAAATCGTCCATACGCACACCATGGGCGAGTATCATGGGTAACATTACTTCGAAGCTTTATTAATACAATAATCAATAATGAAAAATCGACATCAATAGGGTTGTCCGTATTCCCAGTCAGTACCCTTCCCTGCCCGCCATGTGCACAAAGACCGCATACATCCCCCATAACGTCAAGGCTAAGTAACTAGAACGTCATAAGGAGTTGCAAGTCGCTCCCATACTGGCGCCATTTTGGTCGAGGCCAGGCAGGTCCACAGTATAGTTCAATGTCTCCAATAAGTAGCGGCAGGACCAGAATCCCTTTCGGCAGTTCTGGCTTCGTCATTACGAGCACTAGAACACAAGACATTCTGAGCAATACCACTGTTGTAAGCAAGACAACATAGAAGGCAGGAGTTATATTAAAAGGGTTTATTTAGAATAAATCAGGAAAAGTAAACCCACAAGAAAAGGCTAGGAAAAGCGATGCTGTCGTGTCCAGGTAACGGAACAGAATGACACGACAGCAAAACTCAATCATAGAATACAGAACATTTTACATGTCATGAAGGAACATTATACATGTCATGAAAGAATAATTTAAAGGTACAGATACAACAACCACCCTTGACGCAGCCCTTAATGCTACAAGATGGTGTCTTCCATTCAGAAAATATTGTTGGCAGCATTTTGAAAGGAAAGATAAACGGCCGTTCTCCTAGTGAGTCTCACATTGTTACATTTATGAAGAATGTTGAAGAGTAGTATGTTGAAAATCTGAAGCCATCGTTCTACAAACTCTCAACCAGCCTTGGATGGAAAAATCCTGAAGAATGTACAAACTGAAAACCAGTTTTTGTCTGCATAGCATCAGCAGCAACACTTGAGTCAGCTTTGTGTGAAGCCGCCATCTTGATCCAATCAATACCGTCCCCCTGCACACATTCAGGGGCCAGGCCGCAGGACGTGTCTTCAGGTCAAACGGATTGTGGGACAAGGTCCAGAATGGAAGAGTCACCAAAAGGCAAAAAGTTCAGCTGGACCCCGGGAGCCGGCCGCCTATGTCGGGGGCGATCTCAGGCCACACCAGGGCAACAAGACTTGGGGAGGGGGCAGGAGCCAAGCGCCCCCTCCCAGTCCGCGCTACCACACCGCCCCTCGGGGGCCTCTGTCAAGCGGCTCAGGGATGCACCGCAGGCAGCGGTTCTTCAGATCAGTGGCTCTCACCGGCAAGGCTCCCCTCCGTCAGCAGCAATCGTTGGCACTGTGGTTGCGGCCGGAGGCCCCGCCTAGTCAACGCCCCGGCCTCTCCATGTCGTAGGTCGCAAGAGTGGTCGCAACTCAGCTGGCCGAGCGAGACTTGGGGAGGGGGCAGGAGCCAAGCGCCCCCTCCCAGTCCGCGCCACCACACCGCCCCTCGGGGGCCTCCGCCAAGCGGCTCAGGGAGGCACCGCAGGCAGCGGTTCTTCAGATCAGTGGCTCTCACCTGCAAGGCTCCCCTCCGTCAGCAGCAATCGTTGGCGCTGTGGTTGCGGCCGGAGGCCCCCGCCTAGTCAACGCCCTGGTCTCTCCATGTCGTAGGCCGCAAGAGTGGGCGCAACTCAGCTGGCCGAGCGAGACTTGGGGAGGGGGCAGGAGCTAAGCGCCCCCTCCCAGTCCGCGCCACCACACCACCCCTCGGGGGCCTCCGTCAAGCGGTTCAGGGAGGCACCGCAGGCAGCCGTTCTTCAGATCAGTGGCTCTCACCGGCAAGGCTCCCCTCCGTCAGCAGCAATCGTTGGCGCTGTGGTTGCGGCCGGAGGCCCTGCCTAGTCAACGCCCCGGCCTCTCCATGTCGTAGGCCGCAAGAGTGGTCGCAACTCAGCTGGCCGAGCGAGACTTGGGGAGGGGGCAGGAGCCAAGCGCCCCTTCCCAGTCCACGCCACCACACCGCCCCTCGGGGGCCTCCGTCAAGCGGCTCAGGGAGGCACCGCAGGCAGCAGTTCTTCAGATCACAACAGAGTCTCATGCTCGATCGATTGAGCTGGCCGAATCAGGCAACAAGAAGGTGTGGGGGGGGGCACCTCTTGCTTAACCACCACCTGAGGAGGTGGTACTCTCTTCCTAGGAGGTGGTGGTGGTGGTGGGGATGCACCAGCTGAAGCTACAACACTTGCTATTGCTAAGTGATGAAAAAAGGTCTTCCTCTCACAAAGATGAAAGTCAGAGTGAGGAAACAAGGAGGGGTTTTCATCATTTGGGACAAAAAATTGTTCTAAACCAATGAAAAGTGTTATTTTAAGGTCACATGACCTAGCCTTACATCATTAGGAACCCAAAAGTGAAATGAACCAACGAAAAGTTTTATTAACAAGTCACATGACCTGTTATGCTTACGTTACGCGCTCCGCGCCGCGCCCCGGATCGCTTCCGGGAAGCTGCCCTTCGCGCCTCGCGCACCGGAGCACTTCCAGGTGCGCTAACGCGGCGCGTCATATGACGCATTACGCGACAACGCGATACGTCACGGTTACGCGACGCGTCACGATGTCAGAATGTCAGAATATAGTCAAAATGTCTCCACCAACCAGCGGTCGGAACAGAACCCCTTTCAGCAGTCCAAAAAGTTCAGTTAAATGACAACAGAAGGGACAGGCAACAAGAACCATCAGTCAAAGAGGGGAGGGCAAGTTCTTCTCTACCGGGTCACGTTGGGGCTCCACCGGAACTGATCGAATTGGTAGTCTACAGTGTTTCTGGATGTTTCAGACTGAAGCTGGCGTCAGCATGAGAGCACACCGTGGCTACGTCGTGGCCATTCCGCGAGCAATCATGGCAGTCGCTCCCCACCGGAAGTCTGCGGGAGTCGGGGGCCCCGGTGACTCTTGTAGAATCTTCAAGGCAGAGGGGACGCTTTTGGGAATGGGGCCCATGCCCTAGCAGTCAAGCATCCGAGTTCCAGGGTTGCCCAGAGCCATCCTTGCAGGCCAGGCCCAAGTCTGTGGAGCCGACCGCCATTTCCTGAGCTCCGTGGCAGCCGCCTGTCGCTGTACCGCAAGAGTGGGTGCAATTCAGCCGGATGGCGGTGAGACGCTGTAATAGCAAGAGCAGGCGCAATTCAGCTGGCCGAGCGAGGCACTGTGCCGCAGGAGCGGGCGCAACTCAGCTGGCCGAGTGAAGCGCTGGGGTGTAGCTGAGAAACCTCCACCTGGGGAGGTGGGGGAGGCTCGTTCGCGCCGCCTCACCCTTCCAGTGCACCCCACGCCGTCTCCTGGCGCAGGTATATGTGATGGTTGGACCAGGGCACTGCAGGAGGTGTCTTCAGGTCAAACGGATTGTGGGACAAGGTCCAGAATGGAGGAGTCACCAAAAGGCAACAAGTTCCGCTTGACCCCGGGAGCCGGCCGCCTATGTCGGGGGCGATCTCAAGCCATACCAGGGCAACAAGACTTGGGGAGGGGGCAGGAGCCAAGCGCCCCCTCCGAGTCCGCGCCACCACACCGCCCCTCGGGGGCCTCCGTCAAGCGGCTCAGGGAGGCACCGCAGGCAGCTGTTCTTCAGATCAGTGGCTCTCACCGGCAAGGCTCCCCTCCGTCAGCAGCGATCGTTGGCGCTGTGGTTGCGGCCGGAGGCCCCGCCTAGTCAACGCCCCGGCCTCTCCATCTCGTAGGCCACAGAGTAGTCGGGGAGAAATCCCGGGAACGGCGGCATGCATTTGGATCGATGTTGCAGCAGGCTGCCATGTAAATAGTTATTTAATAAAACGTTTTATCCTGTTACTTTGCTGGTGTGTTGTATATATTTATAATATTTGCATAGGTTTTGTCGTTGTTTTGGGCGGTGTGGGCGGCGGAGCCGAGCTGTCTTGCAGCCATCATGGCGTCGAGCTCAGTTCCTCTCACTAGTTTCATATTTGAAACTAGTGATATCATCAGTGATGTCTCTGACCATGTCATGAATGATGTAATATGTGACATCATCAGCAGTGGATGGCGGGTGCGCGATATATAGTTAGTGCAACTAACTATATATGGAATTTCAATGGTTTTGTGTGAGTAAAATAAGGTTTGTAAATGCTAAATCCTAACTATATATGGTCTATAACCCATGGTTTTTTCAGTGAATATATATATATATATATATATATATATATATATATATATATATATATATATCTCAAACCACGCTTGTTCCCTGAAGACAAGCACGTCACACTCCGGAATCTTAGAGGGCTTTATTTTGATCAGATTGGACTTTGATGTACACCCGGCACTCGAGCTGGTGTGTGGCCCATGCTCATTAAGTTGGGAGCATCACTGCATGATTTGGAGTGTTTCTGAAACTATTCAGCCTCCCACCCGGACTACAGGCACCAGCATGCAATTGCCTGTGGGAGTGTCAGAGCGAAGTAAGTGCACTTGATCTGGTGGAGGGGCATGAATAACATTTAACAGGGATGGTTTTCAGAGCAGCTGTACCCTGTGCTGACCCCCGAAGGAGCCTGTGAAACTTGCACTGATGAAGGCGAATCATCCCTGAATCGCATATGCCCTTTGTTTTTAGGACTGCCAGCACTGCACAGTTTTATCAAAATAAAGCCCTCTAAGATTCCGGAGTGTGCCGTGCTTTTCTTCAGGGAAAAAGCGTGGTTTGGTGTTTAGTCAGCAAGCTGGTTGGTGACCTACGGCACACCCTTTTGGTCTGGAGCACCTTGGTAAACCAGCAGTGTGGGAAATTACATTGGTGGCAAAACAAGGTGCCCCCCCAGCAGGTATATTGCCACCTTGCTTTGTGGTCTGCAATGGGGGAGAGGAGGCAACACGGTGTGCCTGAGGATGGAATCCGCTGAGGACATTAAGTTACACCCCCCCAGGCACTCGAGCTGGAGTGTGGTCCATGCTCATTAAGTTTATCGCTGAAACGCATATACCCTTTGTTTAATGGACTGCCAGCACTGCGCAATTTTATCAAAATAAAGCTCTTTAAGATTCTGGAGTGTGCTGTGCTTTTCTTCAGGGAACAAGCGTGGTTTGATATATATATCTATATGTATATCCAAACTAATAGAATACATTTTTTTTAAAACAAACCTGGCTAATCAAATTAAAAAAGCTAAAATTCTTAAAATTTAGCAAAAGATATTTCACACATGAAAAACATCATTAATTAAAAATATTATCATTTTCAATATAAATTATAACAATAAAAATAAACTATAATATACTATTTCTACTACAATTTAATAAAGACTACATAAACTATTACAATAAATATATAACAAATATACTATTCCAACTTCACACAACGAGAACATTATAAAACATGCTTTTAATTACAGGTAGGTGTATTAACTATAACCATTAGAGCCACTATAACAGAAGGAAAACTGTTGCAGGACAAAATGGTAAGATTTACTTCTCTCACTCCAATCAAAACAACAATTAGGAAAGTGTTGGATTATAAAACTGTAAAATGTACTAATCCCACTACACTAATACAATAGTAGGGAAAGTGTTGGATTGAGGTGGGATTACATTCACTATTCCCACTCCAGTCAGTACAACAGTAGGAAAAGTGTTGGATTGCAGAGGAGTAAAATTAGTACAACAAGAAAAGTATCACAAACAAAATAAAATTACTTCAAAAACTTAAATTAAAATTCTAAAATATTTGTCATACAAATAAACTTTTTTATTCAAAAATATTTTTAACAAAAAAGTATTACATAAAAGAATCTTTTTCTAAAAACAATATTTGCTCTATTAATATAAATACTTAACAGCAAACCATTTATTATTAACTAAATATTAATTATTAATTAATTATAATTAATCTACTTCCCACAATACACCCCCAAAATATGCACAGCACATACAATTAACATACTTAATTTTTAAATAATTATGATAAAATAAGTAATTATTAATTATTGAAAATTAATGTTCTTCCCACCCCATACACCTTCAAACCCCACATATACAATCTAAAAGAAATATTTTAATACAATTAACATAATACAATTTGTGTTTAGCGAGCATTATTTCTCAACTAGTTTCATCCTTGCAGCATGGCTTTATCCCTGGAAGAGGCAGGGTCAACCATATTAGTAGAGTGGTTAACTTGTAAGAGCTGGCCAATAGGAATCATTTTCCATTTTGAATGGTGTTACTCATCATCGGCAAGGCTTTGGGACCCCTTTAATGTTTGCTTTATACATTAATCCATTCTTGACTTTGCTAAAAAGTAGTTCAGTCAATAAATCAGTTGAGCACGGACAAGAAGAATATGAGGTGCTAGGCTACGCTAAATATGTGGCTATCGTCACTCCTGAACCATCTGTAGCAATACCTGAGGTTGAATGGTTGGCTCTTCAATTTGGGCAGTGTTCTGGCTATAAATCAATTATAGCCAAATAACAGATTATTTGTATTAACCAACCTTTTTTTAATGACTCTAGGATTTCTGAGAAAGCAGTGTATCTCAGCATCTGAATCAGAACGTGTTTGGACAAAATGGCATCTACCAATTGGGACCCCATGTTGAGTCAAATCAAAGCAAGTTTGATAGAATGGAGTGATTACACCTTTCACTGGTTGGAAGGTGTAATGTTTTAGAAATTAATGTATTATCAATGATACTTCATTATTTTAGATCTGTACCTTTAGAGCTTAACAGAAACCAGCTTCACAAATTGCCGTTGATTTGTGGTAGCTTTATTTGGGCCCAGGTGAAATCACCCAGGGCAATGAAATGCATGATTCTACCTAGAAACAGTGGGGCCTGGGCAGGTCCTAACTTTACATTCTTTTATTGGGCTTGTCACGTGAGGAAAATATTGATAAGGCAGACACTCCATCTATATATCAAATGTTGCTGGGTCCAGAGGCCAAGAGAAACATTTTTACATTTCTTGAACCTAGGTATAACAAGAAGTCTTGATTTAAGGTTGTTCAGGCAGTCAGGAAAGTATGGCAGCAGGTTTGAAGATGTTTACAGATTAGCAGTATATATCATATATTCTTTCCGTGACTATCTGTTTCTGTTGTTTTAACTTTTTTAAACATGATTTGTATATATATGTATTTTCTGTACTTTTATGACTGTATTTCACACAGTCGAATAAAGAACTTTGAATTGAATTGAATTGATTAGCAGTATCTGTTATTAAACTCCCACTTCTGCATCATTATTATTACCATCTATGTTTGGGAACACTACTATGGCCAGATGAAGACGAAAGGGTATAGAGAAGTTAGGGAATTTTTTTGAACTTGATGGTGTTTTGTCATACTCTAGCTTGGCAGAAAAATGATCACTATCAAAAACAGATTTTTTTTTTTATAGATTCAGGACTATCTGCAGAGGAAATTAAATCAAGATATATTATCCAAAAATTATAATTTAACTGATGCAATTAGAGGCTATACGAGGATAGGTATTCTTAATCAAGTGCTTATTGAAACACAGCTGGATAACTTAGAGGTTAAAAATCTTTAATGGAATTGCAGGTCTATCTGAAGGTGGTGCAATCCTACAGGAGTTTATTGCACTTCTAATCCTAACGCACAGCACTTTAAAGGCATTTTTTATCTTTATTACACTCAAGCTAAAATCACCCAATGGGGCGGGACAAACATTGGTAAATGCGCTCCCTGTGAAGCTGATGAAGCTAACATCCTTCATATGTTTTTTGTGTGTCCTAAGCTGAGATAGCTAATTAGGGGGAAGGGTATTTTCTTGACTGGAATAATTGGGGTAGGGAATTCTATCACACCCTCCATCATTGCTGGATGAGTCTTTAACTAGTCTGGAGATGCCAAGGGTCTAGAGAAAACTCTAATTCTATGTCAGTCCACGGAGGCTCAGATTATGCTTCTCTTCACTTTACTGACATAAACAGCAGCCAATAAGAAACTTTAAACTGGCATGACCCCGGAAGGACAACCCCCTCCAACAGTATGCACCAATCACTATCAAGTCCACTGTATATCTGTCCATGTTTATCAATACGACCTCCTCTTTCTTTGCTGCTGCAGCAGCGAGTTAAGTGCCCTTCTATATTACTTCTTTTCTTGGGGGTAATGTGTGTCGGGGCGGTGATTGTTGACGGCGCGCGCGCGCGCCTGTGATTTGTTGTTACGGAGCGGACCCTCGCTCGTGATTTGTTTTGTATGGTGTATTTTGTAATTGCGCCTTATTTTACAGGGCTTGACCCGTTGCATTGTTTGTGCCCGTGCGGGTGTTTTCTGTCTTCCGCGCGCGATCCGAGGCATGCTGTGCGCTCGGTAGGGGGCGGTGGAGCAGGAGGAGGCAGACGCGAGACGCTCGCGCTCAGGAGGCAGTCGAGCCCGGCCCCACACGCAACGCGCATGCGCGAAGAGCCGGCTTTCGTTTTCCTCACATTACCGGCTCCTCACGCAGCGCGCGTTTGTAGACTGCATAAGTCCTGGCCTCATCAGAACGCTAAACGGAGCGTATCCGTATTAGAGCTCTGCTCTAGGGGAGCTTGGTGTGCAAAAAGGGGGTCTCCTTCCACCTCGATCTTAGCCTCACAGAGTGGTGATTATTTCCGACTACAGTGTGTGTGTGTGTATTTGAGGCACCCCTGGGCTGCTCCCCCCCTGTTGAAGTTCCTCCACACCTCCCTGCTTTAGCGCTATGGCGTACTACGCCGAGGAGGATACCCAATGGGCAGATTATAATGAATACGATGAGTATGAGCCACAGGAAGAGCAATTGGAGGAAAATTTGGTTGAGGCTCTGGATACCCATGTCCAGGGGTCGGTGAATAAGGCATTGATCAAGGCTCTCAAGCCTTTTACTCACACCCTTCAGAAGTATGGCAAGAGGAAGTTTAAGTCAGCCCGGCAGAGTGATACCTCTCCTCAAGCCTCGGCCCAGGTGTTAGCACAGATGGCCAGGAATGTGATGAAGGATCATGGCTCAATGGTTATGGATACGTCTGGGGATTCGTCCCCCTCCCCACCTGTCACTTCTGATTCTGAGGTGGACTCGGTGATGTCCAGAAAGGGATCGAAGAAGGTGAAACACACCGCCTATAAGGCTGATGATAGTCAGGCGCCGAAGAATCTTCTGTTTGATCCAAACAACATTGTACACCCTAGATCCACAGAATGGGTGCCGTGCCCGGAGGTGGCGCATTATGTGAGTAATAACCTGCGACAGGGTTTCGACAATAGTGTCAGGGCCACGCTCAGATCTGAATGTCCCAGGCCATCCTTGACAGGGAAGGTGGCTGATACACCGGACTTGGACCCCACAATGGCGGCCTTTATGAGAAAGTTTGCGAAAGATCCGAAAAAAGGATTAGATAGGGCCTGGCGAGGGTGTCAGGACAAAATGTTGGACGTAGCTGGACCCCTCACAAAGATTCTGGACGCAGCTGTCAAGGCAAAGGATAGGAAGGTGCCACTGGATGTGTCAGAGATCCTTGAATGGGCACGACGTGCCATGTGCTTTTTAGGGAACGCAAATGTGGCCCTGTCTACGGAGCGGCGACGCTCCTTTCTTATGAGAATCGACTCCCAGCTGGCGGAAATGGCCCCTACCGAACCTGGTTCCCTCGCCAATGGTATGCTCTTTGGAGACAAATTTGTTAGAGAAATGGGCAAGTACGTTGCCACCTTCTCCGCGCTGGACCGGGCGCAATCAAATATCAAGAAGGTTTTCCACACTGGTGTTTTTGATAGGGCCGGACGCCCACGAGGTCGAGGGTCCGGCCGAGGTTATGCACAGACCTCACGTGGAGCAGATCAGAGAGGCAGAGGCAACAGACGCTCCAACTTCTACCCCTCCCGCGATAGAGGAGGCAGGGGCAAAGGACAGAGAGGATCCTATCGTGGCCAGCAGAATGGTTCTGGAGACAACTCCTACTCAGGTACGACTTTTGTGTCCGTCGGAACATATGGTGGGAGGCAGACTGTCTCTTTTTCTCCACAGGTGGCGCACGCTCACGAGCGACCCTTGGGTGTTGCAGACAGTACAGGGGTTTCACATAGAGTTCTATGCCTCCCCGAGCCAACGGCGGAGACCAAATGCCCTGCATTTTTCCCAGACAGAGCAGAGTTTCATCGACGCAGAGATATGCTCCTTACTCCAGAAGGGCGCGATTGTGGAAGCCATTCCACACGACCTGGGCTTCGTGAGCACTGTCTTCGTGGTCCCCAAAAAGGACCAGGGGTATCGGCTAGTGTTGAACCTCAGGGAATTCAACGGCTGGGTGGTGTATCGACATTTCAAAATGGAAGGTATACACCTGCTACGCGACATCCTCCTAGAGCAAGATTGGATGGTACGCCTGGACTTAAAAGACGCCTACCTGGCGGTGTCCATTTATCCCCCTCACCGGCGTTTTCTACAGTTTCAGTGGCGCGACCAGTGGTTCGAGTTTTCGGCCATGCCCTTTGGGCTGTCGTCCGCCCCATGGTGTTTCACCAAGTTGATGAGACCCGTGGTACAGAACTTGAGGGAACGGGGCGTTCGCCTCATCATTTACCTCGACGACATACTGATTTTAGGTCGGTCGCCGGAGATGGTATCTCTCCATCTGTCCTGGACGATTCAACTTCTTCAGGACTTGGGTTTCCTTCTGAATTTGCAGAAGTCCATCTTGCAACCTTCTCAGGTGATGGAATTCCTGGGTTTCCGGGTCGACTCTGTGAAAGCTCAACTACTCTTGCCCCTCAAGAAGAGGGTGGCTATCAGGAAGGAGTTGAGGAGAGCGCTTGCCTCTCCGACAATCTCCTTGAGGATTTTGGCGCGTCTGGTCGGACTTCTAGCGTCATCGATCCAGGCGATATTTCCGGGCCCTTTACATTACAGGGCCTTGCAGCGTTTGAAGGCATTGCACTTGCGCAAGGGTCTGACTTACGCTCAACACGTTTCCCTTTCGCCAGAGGCTCGTACGGAGATGAACTGGTGGTTAGAGCATATGGATGCGTGGAATGGCAGAGCCATTTTCGCGGCCACCCCGGAAGTGGTGATAGAGTCGGATGCCAGCCGCTGGGGCTGGGGAGCCCGTTGCGGCTCGGTGGAGACGGGGAGCCGATGGTCCAGCGACGAGCTGAGTCTCCACATCAATTGCCTGGAACTTCTGGCGGGTTCCTTTGCGATTCGCACCCTGTCCCCTCAGAAAGTGTCATGCTGCATTCTCCTACGCATGGACAATGTGTCCGCGGTGCGATACATAAATCGCCTGGGAGGGACCAGGTCTCGCCTCCTGGCGGAGATAGCGAAGGATTTCTGGCACTATTGCCTGGCCCATCAAATTTCGGTGACGGCGGAATATATTCCGGGGTCTGCCAACGTAGCGGCGGATTGGAACTCTCGATACTTGAGAGATGCGAGCGATTGGAGACTGCACCCTCGAATCTTCGGGGCATTGAACCACAAATGGGGTCCGTGTGTGGTAGACCTTTTTGCCTCTCGGCTCAACAGGCAACTTCCCCAGTTTTACAGCTGGCGCCCGGATCCCTTGGCGATCAGCTCGGACGCCTTCCTTCAATCATGGACGACGGGCATTCTGTATGCGTTTCCTCCTTTTATCATGATCCCGAGAGTTCTAGCTCAGGTTCGGAGGCAGAAAGCGGAATTGGTCTTGGTCTCACCGTGCTGGAAAGCACAAGCGTGGTTCCCGGTGGCAATGAGTCTCACCTGTGCAGCGCCGGTGCAAATTTCGACGTTCCCGGATCTTCTCACGGACCCGGTGGGTCTTCCCCACCCGCTGGTCCTTCAGAATCAGTTGTCCCTCATGGCGTGGAGACTTTCCGGCGACGTTGGCAAATGCCGGGAGTTTCAGAGGACACTCTCTTTTTCCTATCTCAGGCATGGGCACCTTCCACCCACAAGCGATATGAGTCAGCTTGGAGACGATGGGTTGGTTGGTGTAACGAACGGCAGGGGGATCCGATGGGATCCGATATTACTGTCATAGCGAATTTTTTATCGGAACTGGCGCGGTCTGGTCTGGCTTATCGCACAGTGAATAACTTCCGATCGGCGATCTCCGCGGGGCACCCGCATGTTGACGGTAAGCCCGTTGGGGAACACCCTTTGGTGTGCAGGGTGGTCAGGGGGGTCCGCTTAGTGAAGCCCCCTCAACCCAGGTATACTGAACTCTGGGACGTGTCAGTGGTCCTACGTTTTTTGACGGCCTGGCCGGCTAATGAGGGTCTGTCTCGCAAACAGCTCTCGGCTAAACTTACACTTCTCCTCTGCCTGGTTTCATGCAGGCGAGTGTCGGATATTCGGGCCTTGGATTTATCAGGTAGAGTATTCACTCCCACGGGAGTTTCTTTTACGATCTCTAGGCGTACAAAAACGCATACCAAATGTATTGCATATCCTGCATTTCCTCATCACAGTAAATTATGTGTGGTCAAATGTTTGAAGGTATATGAGGATTGTACTAGGGAATTTAGAACTGGTTTTGGTCAACTGTTGATTTCATTACAGAAACCTTTCCGCCCAGTCACCAGTGCAACTCTGGCCAGGTGGGTTACCTGGTTGTTGGGCCTGGCGGGTATTGATACCTCTATATTTGGGGCTCATTCTGTGAGAGGGGCTATGGCCTCAAAATCCTTTGGTGCCGGCTCCCGGCTTCAAGATATCATGACTGCGGCAGATTGGTCTTCTGATTCCACCTTTAAAGTGTTTTATCATAAGCCTATTGTGGATGTGGCCTCGGTGGTGGTGGATAAACTTTAAACTAGCATAATCTGAGCCTCCGTGGACTGACATAGAATGAAAAATTGTCTAGCAGACGCGACAAAGAATTTTCAATTCTATTAAGGACACGGAGGCGAGGATTATCCCACCCGGGCTTGCAGGATTGTATTTCATGCAATGTTATATGGTTGATGTATTCTTGTACCCACCCGAATGATTGTTATTGGCTTGTTGTATTTCCAAGTTTGGGAATGGCCATTACGACTTATGTTCTTGTTTCAGGAGATCAGCACAAGCAGACATGAGGTGAACAGTCTATGCTCTGGAAATCTGTGACGTGGTGCAGGAGGTGCCTTCCTCGACGATGGATGCGATGGTTGCCACGTTGGCCTCCGGTCTTGTTGGACTGATGATGTGTCGCAAAGAAAGAGGAGGTCGTATTGATAAACATGGACAGATATACAGTGGACTTGATAGTGATTGGTGCATACTGTTGGAGGGGGTTGTCCTTCCGGGGTCATGCCAGTTTAAAGTTTCTTATTGGCTGCTGTTTATGTCAGTAAAGTGAAGAGAAGCATAATCCTCGCCTCCGTGTCCTTAATAGAATTGAAAATTCTTTGTCGCGTCTGCTAGACAATTTTTCACTGTTTATACACTCAAAGAGTTCACGGACCAAAAAGGAGACAGAAGTCCCCCGTGAGGTGATTGGGCAGTCATGGTTACCGGAAAGCGGAAGCCATTGGACAAGCACGCAAAGGTTAAATCTGCCAGGAACCGGAAACAATAGGTTCAAAGTTACAGAGCTACGCTGAAAGTGAGTAGCGGACCAGAAAGGGGACAGGTGCCTCGAGCAAGGTGATTGGACAGTCGTTAGAGTCTGAGCCGTGGTTAATGAGAAACAGAAACTCAGGTTTCAAGTGTTCCCTCGTTGATTGGCTCCTGTTTACTCGTATACTGTTCTGGGACTCCCATCGCTGTTTCAACTTGTTTATTTGTGCCAGACATATGTTTAAAAGGACCAAAGAGAGAACAAAAAGTACCGATGTTTTGTGTCAGGTGGTAGATCACTCGTAAGGAACGCCATCATTATATCTATGGCGATCGAGACACAAAAGGTTTTTTTTTTAGAAACATTCTCTCTATTGGTCGGCTGCTTTAATCATTTCCTGTTTAAGCACAAACAGCTTTGGAGCAACGCCCTCTGTTTAGCGTAGTAATCAAAAAAGGTGATGATTTTATAGAGATACCCAGCATCTTGATTTAACCGCTTCCTCTTCTTGGAATAAAATATTTAGGCATATCCAAGTGGTGTCTAAAACGATTATTTAATCTAATAGTGTCATTTACCAACTTTTCTCTCACTGGTTGACCTCAGACCAGAACCCCCCAAAATATACATACAGTGGGACATCCGGTTGGTACCAGTCCATACAAAAAAAAAACAGATGACGAGATTCCGCCAATGGGTGGGCTGATGGGTTTATATACTTTCTTTTCTCACTTTCTCTCCTTTGTAACACATTGTTCTTCTTCTCTACACACTACTTATTGAGTGTATAAACAGTTAGAGTTTTCTCTAGACCCTTGGCATCCCTTGTATGTGTTTACTAGTTTAACTGGGGGATAGGATGCAAGTAGGTCTTCAAAAGGTTCCCCTTTGACCCTTTCTCATGGTTAGTGTTTTGCGTAGTCCGGAGATGCACCAAGGCAGGTAATTGATTTTTATGGATGTAGCGGTGGCTCGATTATGCATAGCCCCAATCTGGTAGCAAAAATAACCCTTTTTGTTTGATATGTGGAGAGGAAGATTTTATTCCAAGTGATGTTGCACAGCTGACTGTGATTAGGCCCACGGTGCTTCCCACTTCCTCCTACCGGCCTGCGATACAGCCCACCGCCTCCCTCTTTTCTTTGTGTGCGTCACAATGCTGTACAGTGGCCCTTTATTCCTGTTTTGGCGCCTGCTCTCTTTCTGTGTCGGGTACGCCACATACCTGTGCAGCTGCATGTTATCTGACGAATTGCATGACAGGAATGCCGCAGCTCTGGTTTTGGGACTGCAGCCTCCTATTTTCACATGTTGGGGCACTATATTCTTACCTTCCTTTCACTGGATATAGATTTCTTTCTTCATTTCTTCTTGGGGCCATCTTGCCTTCCCATGATTTCATAGTCTTCTTCCCAGATGGCCTTGAGAAGTTTCTGCTCTACCAATTCCAGATGGCAACCTTGGCACTATCCTTTTCCTTATCCAAGATGGTGGTTACTTACTTTATATTCCTTTTTGGTCACTGTGAGGAAGCCGCGACCCCGACCCAACCCAAGATGGCCGCGGGATTGGACGCGGCCGGAAATCAGGTCGGCGTACCAGCTGTGGCCAGAGGAGGCGCTGTTTCTGCTTTGCAAGCACAAATGGGAGCATCCACAGGAGACCGGCGCGCAGAGCCGGAGTCTGGACCGGAAGGAACAGAGGAGACCTTCGAGAGCACGTCGAGGCCGAGAGACGAAGAAGGGGACGTCGGCGAGAACGAGGAAAGGCAGGAGAACGTCCCGAGTCCGAGGGACCAACCCAAAGACACCACAAGAACCCCAGAGAACGCGAGCGAGACCGGCCCCCTGACGGAACCAGAGGAGGCAGGATCTCCCGATTCCACGGTCACCTGGGACCGTGGCGACAGGCAAGTGACGGGGGAGACTGGGGGCTGGTTCAAAGGGTGGTGGAAGGGCCGCCTGAGCACCACACTACGTCACTAACACTGATATATCCCTCACTTAGGCACGGCACTGTTAGGGACCGGTGTGAGGTGTGCACATCCCTTTCCCCACACGTACCTTGAAATTAGGCAGAGACCTGACCCTTGTTTTATTTTATTTTCTCCCTCACTCCCTTCTGGATTTCTGGAGGCCGGTCAACAACTTCTACGCCCGAAGAAGGGGACAAAGACTTGGGACCATTGACAGAGCGCCAACACTTTATGAGAGGCTTCCTATTATTGTACTGTGTTTACTCAGTGACTGTATAACTGACTACACAGAGATCACTACCTTGTTTCATGAGCCAGCAAGAGCATACCAAGTCTAAAAGAACCAATAAATCTGGTAAACAATACCCCCAGACTCGCTCCTACCTTCGTGTGCCTAGTAGCCGGGACAGAAGTCCTGACAGTGGAGTCAGAAGTGGGATTAAGACCGCGACACAGCCGTCTGACCCCACCACCATGGAGAACATAGTAACCCAACTGGCGGAAGGACAGCGCCATCTGCAGCTGATGGTGGAGGAGCAGGGAAAGCAAGCCCAAAAAGACAGAGAGGAGCTACACAGGGCACTCAGAGACCAGGCTTCCCTACTGGTCAACAACCAGCAAGTACAGGACACGGCCATTCTCCGTTTATCCGACGTGGTGGCCAATTCCAGGATTCACCCCAATGTACGCAGTGCTGTGCTTCAGAAATATCAAACCGGCGAGGATCCTGACTTTTTCTTCGTGTACTTTGAAAGGGTGGCCACCACAGCCACATGGCCTCCCGAGCGATGGGGACAGTACGTTGCTCCCTTGCTGTCAGGAGAATTGCAGGCGGCCTACCAGGCAGCCAACCCCGATGGAAGCACGCCTTATGCAGAGATTAAAAGGACAATCCTAGAGAGATTAGGGTATGATACGGAGTATTACCGGACTCGGTTCCGGAAGGAGAAATGGTCCACAGGCGATAACCCCAGAACCTTGTTCTATCGCATCCGTGATCTGGGTTGTCGTTGGCTACAGCCGTCCAACGCCACGGTGGAGAATGTAACAGAGAAAGTAGTGCTAGAACAGTATTTAGAGGCGCTACCTGGCAACACCCGGGCTTGGATACGACAACACCCGAATCTGACAGTGGCTCTGGCAGTAGACTTGGCCTGTGCTTTCCATCGTGCCCCTGATTTCCGTCCCCTGGCGCACCACGCCACCTTTTCTCCTGTTCGTCCTCCCTTACGCCCTCCTAACCCTATACCTGAGTCCCGGAGCAGTCTAACACTCCTAAAGTACAAACCGCGGACCGACAGACAAAAAGCAAAAGGGAGAAGAGGAAAGAGAGACAGCTCTATTCACGACCACAGTTTTCAACCCCAATGCATGTTCTTTCCTCCTCAGATCAGTCTCCAAGTACCTGTCGCAACTTCAGGGCCGACCAACGAGATGACAACTCGCTGCAGAATGCATGGACCCAGGCTGAGGACGAACAAGAGGGAAAGTTAGGACCTTATTTTGTGGTAAAGAGGGGCTTGTTGTATTGCCTGACTCTTACGAACAGGGGGAAAAGGGAACAACTCCTGGTTCCAGGGCCGTTCCGCCCTCAGGTCCTGTTGCTAGCCCATAGTCAGGCCGGGGGAGGCCATTGTGGGAAAGAGAAAACTCTTGATTATTTATGGGATCGCTTTTATTGGCATGGGGTGTATCACGAGGTAACCAGGTTTTGCGCTGCATGTGTACGCTGTCAACTGGTTAACAACCCGGCTCTCCCTAGAGCCCCCCTTCATCCTTTACCCGTAATTGACATCCCTTTTTCCAGGGTGGGAATGGATTTAGTGGGTCCCCTGATACCTTCTGCCCGTGGCATCGCTTTATCTTAGTCATTGTTGATTATGCCACGCGGTATCCGGAGGCTTTCCCCCTGACAACAGCAACATCCAAGGCGGTAGCTCAGGCGATGGTAACCCTGTTTTCAAGGGTGGGTTTTCCCAACGAAATCCTTAGCGATCAGGGGACTCCCTTCATGTCACGACTGATGAAGCAGGTTTGTGACATACTCCAGATCAAACAGTTAAGGACTTCAGTGTATCACCCCCAGACCGATGGTCTGGTGGAACGATACAATAAAACCATCAAGACCTTGTTGAGGAAACACATCGATAAAACAGGTAGAGACTGGGACCGTCAGCTACCCCTAGTCCTCTACGCCATCCGCACACATAAACAGAGGTCGACGGGGTTCTCTCCATTTGAGCTTATGTTTGGAAGGAAGCCCCGTACCCTCCTGGACATGGCGGCCGAACAATGGGTGGAAACAGAGGACGAGGGAAAACCCCTGCTCCAATACAGTGAAAACCTCAAAGAAACCCTGTCTGCTGTATGGGAAGAAGCACACACTCACTTAGAAAATGCACAAACTCAGCAAAAACGGTTGTATGACAGGAATACCAGGGTTGAGAGAGCTGAAGGTGGGAGAAAAAGTGCTTATTCTATTACCCTCTTCAGATAAGAAACTGCTAGCCACTTGGCAAGGACCCTTCCCCGTCCTGGCCAAAATCACGCCAGTCACGTATAGAGTAGCTGTCCCACACCACCCTAAGGCGTCCCAGATTTATCACATCAATCTTTTAAAAGTCTGGGAAGAGCCGGATGCACTCCCTTCCGGATCAGGCACACAGGTAGGGTTAGTCGCCACAAATAAACCCCTAGAAGTCTCCCACTACACTCACGAAGCTACTGAAAACCCCTCCTGGGGTACCCAGACGACGAAAGAACAAAAGAAGCAGTTAGAGGCCCTCTGTGCTTTTTTTCCCACGGTGGTCTCCGGAAAACCGGGGAAAACAACACTCGTGGAACATTCCATCATTACTCATACCACCCAACCCATTAAACAGGCTCCGTACCGGATCCCAGCAGCAAGACGGATGGCGATAGAGGAAGAAGTGAAAACGATGTTAGAGGCAGGGATCATAGAACCATCAAAAAGCCCCTGGTCCTCTCCCATCGTTCTGGTGCCAAAACCGGATGGAAGCATCCGCTTCTGCATCGACTTCCGGAAAGTAAACGCAGTATCCCAATTCGATGCCTATCCCATGCCACGGGTGGACGAATTGGTTGAGACATTAGGACAGGCCAGGGTTATGTCATGTATTGATCTGACCAAAGGATATTGGCAGATCCCTCTTCACCCAGACAGTAGTGACAAGACCGCCTTTATAACTCCCCTGGGTCTCTTTCAGTTCCGAGTAATGCCCTTCGGCCTCCATGGGGCGCCCGCGACCTTTCAGCGTTTGATGGACGTCATTCTGGGCCCCCATAGAGACTACGCCAGGGCATATCTGGACGACATTGTGGTGTATAGCCCGGATTGGGAGACCCACATGTTCCATTTACAGCAGGTGTTTGGGGCCCTTCAGACAGCAGGGCTAACCCTCAATCCCCGGAAAACCACCTTAGGGGCTAACCATATTGAATACCTGGGATATGACATCAGGGAAGGACAGGTACGCCCCCAAGTAAATAAAGTGGCAGCCATATCCAACATCCCTCGCCCCACAACGAGAAAAGAGGTCCGTTCCTTCTTGGGCCTAGTGGGCTATTACCGGCGTTTTGTCCCGCATTTTTCCTCTGTGGCCAGTCCTTTGACAGACCTCCTTACCAAACCCTTTTCAAGAGACAAAATGCCCTGTACCGCAGCCCAAGAACAGCGCTTTATAGATCTGAAAACAGCCCTGTGTAGAGACCCGGTTTTGTCCTGTCCTGATTTTAATACAACCTTTGTCCTACAGACAGATGCATCAGATAGGGGTTTAGGTGCCATATTATCCCAACCCAACGAGAAAGGCTTCCTACACCCTGTCTTGTATATCAGCCGAAAACTGTTCCCCAGGGAGGTCTCCTATGCCACAATCGAGAAGGAGTGCCTGGCAATTAAGAGGGCTGTGGAAGCTTTGCAATACTACCTCCTGGGTCGTCATTTTATTCTCCTGACTGACCATGCACCATTGACCTGGCTCGCCCTGCATAAAAACACTAACCCCAAGGTCTTGCGTTGGTTTCTTGCCCTCCAGCCTTTCTCTTACAGCACTTTCCACTGGCCGGGAAGTTTGCAGAACAACGTGGATTTTCTCTCCCGGTGTCCTTTGGCCGAATGGCCCGATCGTCCATTCTCGGGGGAAAGGCAGTGTGAGGAAGCCGCGACCCCGACCCAACCCAAGATGGCCGCGGGATTGGACGCGGACGGAAATCAGGTCGGCGTACCAGCTGTGGCCAGAGAAAGCGCTGTTTCCGCTTTGCAAGCACAAATGGGAGCATCCACAGGAGACCGGCGCGCAGAGCCGGAGTCTGGACCGGAAGGAACAGAGGAGACCTTCGAGAGCGCGTCGAGGCCGAGAGACGAAGAAGGGGACGTCGGCGAGAACGAGGAAAGGCAGGAGAACGTCCCGAGTCCGAGGGACCAACCCGAAGACACCACAAGAACCCCAGAGAACGCGAGCGAGACCGGCCCCCTGACGGAACCAGAGGAGGCAGGATCTCCCGATTCCACGGTCACCTGGGACCGTGGCGACAGGCAAGTGACAGGGGAGACTGGGGGCTGGTTCAAAGGGTGGTGGAAGGGCCGCCTGAGCACCACACTACGTCACTAACACTGATATATCCCTCACTTAGGCACGGCACTGTTAGGGACCGGTGTGAGGTGTGCACATCCCTTTCCCCAAACGTACCTTGAAATTAGGCAGAGACCTGACCCTTGTTTTATTTTATTTTCTCCCTCACTCCCTTCTGGATTTCTGGAGGCCGGTCAACGACTTCTACGCCCGAAGAAGGGGACAAAGACTTGGGACCATTGACAGAGCGCCAACACTTTATGAGAGACTTCCTATTATTGTACTGTGTTTACTCAGTGACTGTATAACTGACTACACAGAGATCACTACCTTGTTTCATGAGCCAGCAAGAGCATACCAAGTCTAAAAGAACCAATAAAGCTGGTAAACCATACCCCCAGACTCGCTCCTACCTTCGTGTGCCTAGTAGCCGGGACAGAAGTCCTGACAGTCACGTCCTGTTCCTTTTCAGTCACTTTCTGTTCCTGTTTGGTCACTTTCTATGCATGGAACCCTCAGAGACTCTTTTTAGAGCCAAACTTAAAACTCACCTCTTTCCTCAATAACCGTCTTCTCTGACCGTCCCATATCTATTCTCGGTGAGTTTTGTAGGCAATTAGCGCGGGGATACACAGTTGTGCAGCCAGGCGCTTTACAAATCTCTTATTATTATTATTATTATTATGAGTATTTAAAGGGCTGAATACTTCATTTCCCTGCACTGCAACTATCTTTGCTCCTGCTGGTGTGTGCTGGTCCTTATGCTAGAATGTAATCTTGATGGCTTCTTTTTTGCTCTATTTTATCTTTTTTGTTGCTTTAATCCTATGCTTTGTATAACTGTGCTATTTGTTGGCTTAATAATTAAAAATAAAAAATAAAAAATGATCAATTAAACAAATATTGATTATTAAAACTGGATATAAAATGATCATAATAATCACAATAAACCTCATAACCAACACCTAAAATCAAACAAAAAAGAAATATTTCCCAATTAAAATAACAATATTGTCAAATACATAATTCTTAGAATTTAAAAACACATCTTTAATTAATACAAATTAATTTACTTCCCACCCTTGACCTCCAGAAACCCCACAACCAACACCTAAAACATTTAATCAATTTGTTAGTTAATTTTAATTAGTAAATAATTATTAATTAATGAAAAATAAATTCCCTCAAACCCTTTATGCCTATAACCATACAACCAGATAAAATTAATTAAATAATTATTATGGTATTAATTATTAATTAATAATTGGCTAAAATATTAATTGCAAATAAATTACTTCCCACTCTTTTATTCATAACCCTACACCCGGCACCCATAAATAAATAAATTACACAATTAACGCCTTAACCGCAGCGGTTTTTCTGCCGTGGTGCGGGCGTTCCATTGAAACCCATCGGCCGGTGCTGGCCGACGGGAGCACGGAACGGGTTAATATATCTGGATGGTCATCCAGTCAGAGAATCAAAAACCCTCACACATGCAAAGCCTTGTCTCAGCTGAGTATCTTTGCACTTCAGCAAGGAAGCTATTCGTCTGCCAGGTGTGAATTGAGAGCAGGGAAAATGTAAGTTTCTTAAATAAACTTTTCCAAAATATTTATTCAAAATCTGACTTTTTCAGTGAATCGGACTTGAAATAAATATTTTGATAAGTCAAATTCAAATCCAAATCTTTATTGCTTGATCAATTAAAATTATACAATAGGAAATCATCAATTACACAGCCATATTAAAACAAGACTTCAATTCCGAGGACCACATAAAACTATAGGCAAACAAATAACCAACTGTGGGAAAAGAAAAAACCATAATATGGGCAAATTAAATTCCTCCATATTGCAAGTCAACAAGTCATATCTTAATATAAAAGAGGCAATTTACACTTAGTAAAATCATCAGTTATGTGAAAATTCTCCTATGCAAATTAGATTTTTATCCTAGCCATTTTCAACTACCAAGTTTACTGTACTCAAGCCACTGGCTTCTAAGGTTGCTTTTTTTGATTATATCTGTTGGTTTAAAACAGTCTACCTGATCGTACTGCTCCATTACTAAGATAGTCTTTTAAATAAAACTATAGGCAAACAAATAACCAACTGTGGGAAAAGAAAAAACCATAATATGGGCAAATTAAATTCCTCCATATTGCAAGTCAACAAGTCATATCTTAATATAAAAGAGGCAATTTACACTTAGTAAAATCATCAGTTATGTGAAAATTCTCCTATGCAAATTAGATTTTTATCCTAGCCATTTTCAACTACCAAGTTTACTGTACTCAAGCCACTGGCTTCTAAGGTTGCTTTTTTTGATTATATCTGTTGGTTTAAAACAGTCTACCTGATCGTACTCCTCCATTACTAAGATAGTCTTTTAAATATCTCCATCTTTCTTTCTTCATTGTTGTACATATACAAATCAAATGAATAATGTTTTCTTCCCATTGGTTGCATAGTCTGAAGGGGATAAGATGGTCGCAACCACGAAAACGCATGCATCGATCCTGGAAGATAGCCAAATCTCGCTAAAATAAATATATTTTTATTTTGTGCAGTCCAAGGCGTTTCTAAATAGGGCTGGGCTTTAAGTCCATAAATTAATTTTGTAACAGTTTCTAGCCGGAGAATGAATATGAAATGTAATGTTGTATCCCAAGCTTTTGATGCCTATTTACTACAAGGACAAGTGAAGATAACAGACTAATGTATTAACACATCAGCTTTGTTTGTTCAAATCTTGACTTTGCGATTGTTTATGTGTGTTTATTAGCTCTTAATTAACCCTGGGCGAAGCACTACGCGCAAGTTGCCGATCACGAGCGTGGAAAATAAACCTCCTGGTGAGATTCTCAACACGGGGAGGTCAGGTTTCTCATTGCGAGTGGTCGCGTATGCTCGTGACCGCTCGCGATGAGAAACTACCAGCCCACGTTGAGAAAGCTGCTTCTCGAGTAAAAATGTACTCGAGCTGCAGAAAACTACAGCTCGCACTGTGCAAGATGCCGTTTTCAATGATTGCACAGTGCCGGATGCTTGTCCGCACTGTGCAATCACTAAAAACAGCATCTCGCACAGTGTGAACATGCTACTACGCAGTTCGTGTAGTGCTACGCAGAGCCCGCGTAGTGCGAAGTGCACTTCGCGTAGCTACGCATAGCCCTACTATTAATATCCTTTTACATAATTAAAAATCCAATGTATATTTTTGAAATTACATCCATGCATGCCTCACTAATTGTTTTTGTACTCTTATTTTATATGTATTGTTGTTTAAGTATAGTTCCCTTTGAAGCACTGCATTAGGATATTTATGAACTGTTCCTCAGGTTATTTGGATGCCCAGTGTTCATTGCAGTCTTCTTTAGGGCATGTCTCATAATGTGTATTGTAAACAAGACTCCCAGATATAGTCTCTTTAAAACGTATTCGGTTATATCTGCTTCAAGGAATATACTCCACTTTTTTGTAACATACTGATATGATGATTCCATAGAAATAACAGATTGTGATTTGTACAATCTGGAATCTTCTGATTGTAATAAAGATTTCCTATTTCAGTCATAAATGATAATGTGTAGCGGGATGGTCACGGTGACCAGGAGCGCAGCCAGAACAGGTACAATCCTTTAAAATGCCTGGTACATTGCAGGGAGCTACTGGTTTCAGAGGCTAGAAACAGTCAAGAAAGAACTCCTAGGTGGGATGAACATCCTCCTACTAGAGTTTTTTTTGGGCAACTGCAAAGTTAGACTCCACCTGCATTGAATGAAATTCAACTGCCATATTACAATTTTGCAGCACCCTAATGACTACATTCAGGTCTACTTAAACATCAGGAAAACCAATATTTTTAAAATATATCCGTAATATTACACACATTTTATATTTTTAAGGGCATAACTACAGAATAGTCCTTTAGTACTTACCTAATATAAATGTATTCATCACTCTTACTCTGACTGACACGTGCTTTTCTGTACTAATCGAATGTATAAAGTTTCTCACAACTCATTCTAACTATTCCTAGAGATTGGTTTATTGTTGAACAATCTGTGTTTATATTTAGAAGCGCCGGTCGATATAATCCATGGTTTCTATCAAAATGCAAAGAATCTTAGTGATAGCAGAACCTTGGTATCTGTGCCGATTTTGAACACTCTCCCCAACTATCACCTGAGCTCTCCCAGTACTGCTGCCACAACTTCTCCACACCTCAGGTAGTGTTATAGCAAAGGTCTGAGGTTTGCACTGGGAGAGAACAGATCACACATGCATTCTCAGTTTTTTTAATCTATGACAAAACTACTGGTCTAGTCCTTGGAGACAGGAGCTGCCACAGTCTGGCTGTGGTACACCCGATTCTACAAGCAAGTTTCCCCAACAGTCCCAGTCTCTGTAGCACATACACGAGGCTATGGATCCTGGAATGTTGATCAACCTGCAACCCGGCCTAGTTATGATGTCAGGCGGGACTCCTTTGAAGTCTCAAACCCACGGACCTCGGTAGGGGTGGGCGTAGTTCACGAAGTAGCGCTACGCGAAGCTGCGCGAAGTGCACTTGGCACTACGTGAACTTCACGTAGCGCTACGTGAGCTGCGTAGTAGCATGTTCGCACTGTGCAAGATGCGTTTTCAATGATTGCACAGTGCGGACAAGCATCCGGCACTGTGCAATCATTGAAAACGGGATCTTGCACAGTGCGAGCTTTAGTTTTCTGCTGCTCGAGTAGATTATTACTCGAGCTGCAGCTTTCTCAACGCGAACTGGTAGTTTCTCATTGAGAGCGGTCGCGAGCATGCGCAACCACTCACAATAAGAAACCTTACCCCCCGGCGTTGAGAATCTCACGGGATGTCATTTTGCTTGCTCGCGGTCGCGAACATGACGTTCAGGACCGCAAACAAGCAAAAAATGAGCGCTGCACTACGCTACGCTGCACTACGCGTGTTCGCACTGTGCTACGTGCAGCTCGCGTAGTGCGATTGTGCGCAAACTCCGCAAGCGTAGCGTAGTGCTTCGCCCAGGGTTAGACCTCGGGTCGGAGGGTTTGACAGCCGGATTTGGATGCGTCCAGCCTTAGGGCGGTGAGAAATATAAATTTGTCAATGGCAGCTTGAGTGGCTGGCAGAAAAAGCCTGCAGCACAAACCATCATTGAGAAATAGCTGTTTTGTAACATCAAGCAGTGTGTGGCGGGCACCATGCAATGCTTGCTGCATGGTGCAAGAGTGTTCAGGGGCTCCATAGGTGCCCCTAGGTCCCATAGCGGAGGGCCAGGGGGGAAGGGGCCCTGCTAGGGGCCCTCAAATACACTTTCCTATAGCCTTTCCATGGCAGAAATGCCAACATGAAAAGGCTGTCTGAAGTGCCATCATAAACCTGGCAGTGAAGGTGAGCCTGGCTCTGCTGTCATTAGAGGATTATAGTGGCTTCTGATGCTTTGATGGATTCCTTGAGCCCATGGGAAGCGCATCAGGAATCCTACGCAGGTTTCACTCCAACTGCCATCATCCTAATATGGCATTGAACTGAAACCCATGGGCGGAAAGCCTTCCACAGCTGGTCGAAGGCTCTCCACCCAACATTGTAATCGGGCCCTATGTGACTCAATGGATGGCTGAAGTACTACTCCATGGTTTTTCAGTAGTCAGTAAATATTCTTATATAGCTAGGCATTCACCATATGGTACATGCTCTTAATCATGGCTGAAGAGTTTACTTTGTGCATAAGAATGACTTACAGTCTCCAGAAACAAATCCAGATGCTAAATTGAAACTGAGAGTCTATAATTGCTCCAGAATATAACTTCAAGCAGAAAGGAAAAAAAATGGGGACCAGAAAACCCTTCAAGCTGGACAGGCCAAACCCACATGCAACATTTCTAGGGGATAACATGCAGGAAGAGAGTCGCCCCATCATGGATAGAGTAGGCTCAACAGCTCCAGGTGGATGCTGCCACATCCAAGAGGCAAGGGGAATGCGGAGGCACTGCAGGAATCAGTTAGATAACAGGGGCTGTGATGTAACCAGCAGAGTCCACATCTGAAGTTGCAAGGGATGGTAAGGGAGAAAACCTTACACAATGACAATTTGACAGGGGTCATACAGTGGTTACAGCAGGTATGTTGATGCACAGCATGTGTTCTACTGGTATTGTGGTACAGTTATTGATGGTATATTTTGGCCGGGGATGATATTGGTAGTCTAGGGAGGACTGGCCCAGGGTGGCTTTAAGGATGAGGCTTATTTCTTAATAGACGCAGCACTAATTTGGTTGGTGCCTCCCTCCAGGTCAGGCAACCACATTCCTTGCAGACTCGGACTGAGTGGCTGTTACTATTTCCAGAACACATTATAGTAATTTGCAATAGAACCTGTGGACATAATTATGCTTTGGCTATGTGCCTATGTTAGTTGTTGCTCAAATCTTTTAGTGTTCTCCAACAATATGATAAAACCCTATATAAAATCAGATATAAACGTGAGATCTTGCTATCTAGGCTTGACCTGATGGAGCAAGGATTCGCATTTAAAGCGACTTGCTTGAACTCATGAACCTCGAAATAATGTTAATCAAGTAATCAACCTGTTTTGTTTTATTAATCTGCCCCTCGTCTGACATTTTTGGGTGTCCGAGAGACGCTTGCTTATGTGTGTAATAATATTATTACGCTTGCAACTTAAAATGGCTGCTGCTACGCAGGGATTTAGACTGTGCATGCGTCGGTCATACCCATGTGACGTGACAAATTCGATGTCTTGGTGGGAAAATGTTTGCACACGAGCAATAGAGCTAAGATGGCTGCTCTGTGTCCAATGCTATAGTTTATTATAAAGTAATGGGAGTAGTGTAGTGGTTCATGGTATACAGTGAAATCATTTATTCTGTGTTCCAAAACAGTTTTTTTCCATTTCACGTTACACTTCAAAACTTGGCCTGTCATATTACGCGGTACTCCATCTTGAATGAGACTGCATCTGCACGAGATCTGCGAGTCTCCAGAGCAGTGACCTTTGAATCCCAGCCAAGGAGCTGACTGATTGAGTAGATGCTCCTGGGAACTTCCCCTAATGAGCTCTAGACAACTACAATGTATTTGTAAATAGAACATCCATTGTTTTGTGAAATGAACACATCATGAGAACTCAAATACAATGGGCGGGAACCTTAATTTGAATAAAAGATGGAAAATTCTGAAATCTTAGGTGGTGTGATGACCTGTCCTCCTCCTTTGTCCAGTCAAAATTGGGGATCCTTACACTTGCAACATTGGGGGGTGGTACACTGACCCGAAAAACAGTATAACTAGCGTAGGTTTAGCTAGGGAAATTGTCCGACTTGTCTGAATAGCTGACCTGTCACTGACTCCAAGGCACTCAATAGGTGACTGAAAACAGAGAGCTGCGGAGCACTCTATTGGGAGGTTAGAGAAACTCAATCGGGGTTTTTGGGAAGTCAAAGTGCTGGCGAAGCACTTTACTGAAAAAGGTTCGAGAAACCAATCAGGGTTTTGGCAGATTCCTTGCAGAGAGGGAGTAGCGCAGGCGTTGCAACCGAAGCTGCAGGTGTTGATCTTAACCTTTGGTGAACCGGTCCTGATCCAAATTCTGGGGTTATCCTGTCATGACTGTCCATGAGCTGTACCTGCTCGCCTACTGGCACTTAAGACCTTGGGGTTCTTTCCGTCTTTTCCAACTGACACGTGGCCAGGGTTGGTCTTCACTCTATCCTAGGTAAATATAAGTCTGTGTGAGTGTTGGTAAATTAACTTGTATTCTAGGAGATAAGGTGAATTTAGTAGTATGTTTCATATCTTAACTTCCCTATAGTATTGAGCTAAATTTAACTCTCAAATTGCAATAAATTCTTCTTTAAACTGTCTTTGAATTGCGAAAATCTTTGGGTTTAGTATGTTCCTTTTCTTTACCCTCCTTTAATCAAAGTGCGAAAGTCTGTGATCTAAATTAGCATGTTCCTTGTTTTTACCTTCCCTTTATTTCAAGTTCGTAAATGATTAGCGTACTCTATCTTTTGCATAGCTATACGCTTTTTATGATTTTGATTATAGATAGTCTCATTGCTTTCAATTTCTTGCTCATGACATATGATGATGATGAGTATTAGATAAAAGTTTAAACCTACTCAGAGTCTGCGGTTATTTCATATTTTACAAAAGTTATAAATGTTTTGAGTACCTCACTTTAAACTCACCTCCCTGATCCAATGTGTTTAGGTTCCTAGTATCTACATTGCTAGGTTATAGATATAGGAATTAGAGATAAAATCGCAAAATATACTGATAGTAGACCGTGAGTTACCTAAATAAGGTTAAGGTGTGCAGTTTGTAGAAATTATGGGCCCAGGTGAGTATTTGTAAAAATGTCTTAGCTAGGTGACCTGCGCGCATACTTTTCTGGTAGCAGTAGTATGGTTAAGGATTAGTTAAAGTTAGGTAGTTAGTTAGTTAGTAGGTTAAAATTCATATTTTATTGATCGATCAAATGTGCTGTTATTGAAATGTTTATTTGATGCTGCTATATTGAAGTTTATGTATTAATCAAATTTGTTCGTACCTGTTATATGTTTTGTCTGGAATCCCCGGGGGCAGAATAGCGGGTGGTAATAGAAGCCACATCGCAGTGAGGTCACTTATTAGAGGAAAATGAGTGAATGGTTGGGCAGAACTGGAAGCACTAATTAGGTTTTTTCTGTGTGAATGATTGAATAAGTGATAGCAAAGAGTTCGCTGGCAAAACTTCTAATGTGATATAACCTAGTAAGGGTCACACGGAAGGAGTAGCAGGTTCGTCGGAGCTTGATTGATAGCAAAAGGGTTCGCTGGTGAAACTTTAGACTTAGTTTATAACCCTGAGTGGATGAGTCGAGGGAGTAGCAGGTTCTCTAATGCTTGTGTGAAGGGTAGGCAGAAGGGATCTATCCGCAGTATATGAAAAGTAAACAGAAGGGGTTTACTTGCAGTGAAATAAATCTTTCCTTTCTAGACACTCGAGTACAGTGGCGAATGTTTTGCGTTGTAAATTAAACAAAGCACTTGCACTTTAAAGAAAGAAATTGAGTTTCCGTTACCTTGTGAAGGAGGGAGTCAGTTGTGGAGCTATGCTGGCGTCACTTAGTGCCGCCTGGTATTGGACAAAACAGCGGGTGTGTAGCTGAGATAGCATTGTAAAGGAGGTGTGAGCGCAGGAGTGTGAGAACTTGACTCACGGGAAAGGCCGGGCACCCATTGGTTGAAAATTACTGCAACCCCAGTGTTGATTGGTTGTCGAGAAAAATAAGACGCGCTAGTATTGGAAGTGATTTTGTAAACAAAAGAACTTTGCGGAAAGTATATGTGGTATCCAACTTTTCCAGAGATTAGACCTGATCCCACATACCAGGGGTTTGCTAGAGAGCAGGCGATACAAGGTAGACCTCGCAAAATGTACGGAGGCAAGAGAAAATTTACTTTTGTAGACAAAGTTAAAAATGACTTCAAGAAAGACAAGCCCATTAAAACTAGAGAAGGAGTTATTATTCCCCCACCAAACACTCCCGCATCCTTTATGATGTTTGCCAGAGGTTACCATTCTTGTGTATGGTTAGAAAATTGGGTGGAATATACTAAAGATGATGGAATTTCAGAATTTCCCTTAGAAGGTACCTTTAATGGAAGAATTTTGTTCAACCTGAGGACCTGAATGAATGATTTACATCCCAGACCTAGATTGACACAATATGAGGCATTAGAGGAATGGGAAATAGCAGCTTTTGAGCGGGACAGACCAATAATTGATAAAGGGTTAAGTAAGTTTTACCCAAAGGTTAAAAGAGAAACCAAAGAAAAAAGAATGAAAGAATGGAAACAATATGTTAGTGGAATTACTTTACCCAGTACTAACGGTAGAGGAGCCTGTGGGAGGTAAAAGGACTGAAAAAACTAGACATTTAATGACTAGTGGTGATTCTATGGAGGATTTATTAATGAAAAATCCACCACCCTATAATGAAGAAACGAGAATAGTAAATCCAAATAACCCGTTCTTTAGGCCTCCTTGTAATGAGTGGTCAATCACATCGAACCCGACTGCCCAGTTTTTAAAGCCATCTTTAATTCCACAAGTAATACATGAGACCTCTATCGAAAGGTTGTTACAAGAAAGAGAGAGAGAAGCTATAACTAAACAGAGAAGAGAATTAATTCAGAAGATTTCCCAATTAAATACAAGTCTTGAGGAATTTGACAATTCCAGTAACTATTGGCCCAGTTGTTCCATTGTACGGAGATAAGCAAGCTAGTCCAAAAGCTCCAGTTATAACTACATCAGTAGTACAGCCAAGAAAAGAACCCTTGATAATAGATGATCAGGCAAGTGAATGTGAATCAGTGATTTCCTTAATGGATTTACCAATACGGGAGCCTGACGGTGGTTCCATGAGGAAAACCACTCCTGTTCCCGCAAAGGAAGTACAGATAGAAACTTCATCAGGCACGAGAAGTGCCACTGTAGTACCGCCTGAAGAAATAGACAGATTGACCCGAGAAATAGAGAGACCAGAGATACAGCCCAAACCATTAAACATATATAAATTAAGAATTGAAATAGAGGAATTGATGGCTGGGAATGTGGGATTAGAAAGATTGAATACCCTTAGTGAAGACGAATTGCTGTTTGCCTGCAAAAGCATCACTAGAAATACAAGGGTGTTTCACGAAAAAATAATGGACACTGCCGCTAGCATGGTAATTGACAGTGGTAAATCTAAAGTATTGCAGAAACCCTATTGAGTAGAATTCTGTGACAAAAATTTAAAAAACATGAATATGTCGGGGAAAAAGGTCCAGATCAGAGAGCTGATGAAATTCATGCAAAAATGGGGTGACCTAGACAAGTGGAAAGCAAGATGGGCAAAGAAAAAGGAGGAAGTGCGATCAAGACAATTGGCTTCAGAATATGTTTTAAAAGAGACAGAAAAGGTAGAGAAATGATGTCCCATGCAAGAAGTACCAGGTGGAGGATACATGCATGTGCCATGGTCCCGACAAGATATTGTATCATTTACAAATGACTTCCCAAAATTACGAGAGAAACCTGTAGACTGGTACAGACAGGTCGAAAGATTTGTGAAAGTTTCAAAATGCCTCCTGAAAGATCTAGATGGTTTCTTTGACATTGTAGTTCCCATAGATTTGTGGACAGAATGTAAAATTGCTGTTGATTGGCCAAATGAGGAATACCCTAGAAACCCAAAAACAGGGGCTCCTTCCGAAGAAGTCATGAGGAAGTACAATCAGGTGATGTTGGCCCTGAAAGGAAAGGTGCCTGCAAAAGAGACAGACTGGACCCGAATAGATAGAACTACTCAGAATCGAGACAAAAATGTACATTCATATTATGAGCGTCTGTTACAAGTGTTCAAAACGTATAGCGGCCAGTACAATATCGAAATGAAACACATGACCCTCTTCATTTATCGATTTGTGTTAGGGTTAAGGCCTGAGATATCACAGCGGATCAAAGACAATAAAATCTGCTGGCAGGCTAAACCAATTGATGAAGTCCTTAAATATGCTAAATACTGTGAAGATGAGCTGGAAAATAGGCGAAAAGAATTAAAAGAAAAAATCATGTGGGCACAGGTAAAATTAGCAGAGCACCAAGAACAGCAGTTAAGCAAAATTACAAATACTCAAAATCAGGGCCCTAGGAGTGGGGGAAAGCCAAGGGTAAAAATGAGCAGAGAAGAGGCCAGAAAAAAGTTTCCCTGCCATGGGTGCGGAAAGATGGGGCACTGGAGGGACGAGTGTAAGGCTGTATGGAATGATAATGTACAAATTAATGATTTGAATCCACAGATGCAGAATGAGGTACCACGGAAGATCCAGCAACAGGTAAAACAGTATCAGTTGCCTCGTGCACCTAGGCCAAATTTTAGGAGCAAAGCACAACAGGGTGAAGAGACCGAAATTTTGGAAGGAAGGGATAATAGAAATGCAGCAACTTCGCAGTTCCTGTTAAATGATACATTCCTCTGTGTTATAAATGAATATTTGGTGGTAGTGTTTCTCAAAGAGAAAACGTCCGCACATACGGGTAATACAGCTCTCAAAGCATATCTACGTGTGATGTCAATTATATAAATATATTTAGGTAAGGTGCAATATTGTCCTGTTATACACCCACCACCATGGCTGTCAAACTAGCAAAGAATGTTAATATCACAAACCA
The DNA here is from genome assembly GCF_964263255.1 of Lissotriton vulgaris. Taxonomy (NCBI): domain Eukaryota; kingdom Metazoa; phylum Chordata; class Amphibia; order Caudata; family Salamandridae; genus Lissotriton; species Lissotriton vulgaris. Next base: position 312,259,699 of record NC_141687.1, read on the forward strand.
AGGAAAAAACAGGTCTATCTAGCACTCTCACATTTGTTAAGTATTTCAGACAATAATTATTGTCATTCACAAGTTCTAAGGTTAAATAGAAACAATTTATTATTAATAATTATGCTTCAATTTTAGAAGGAGTTCATTTGTAGAAAGTAGATTTCCAAAATACGGATCCAAACAAGATGTTAGGCTTCAAGTTCTTTATTTAATACACATTAAAAGTTATTCCAGCTCACACCGCCGACACGTGTTTCGTCTCATAGAGACTGTTTCATGGAAAGAAATGTTATGATGAGATGTAAATGTAACACGAGTCTTGTTTTCCAGTATCGGTATGGATGAAGTCAACAATAATACAATCAATATGAGTCCAGTTAGAATATTCCAGGGAAAAGTAATATCGCAGTCAAAGATTTAGGTAGCAATTCATGCGAGCAGTGGAGGTTTTCCTTTGACGACACATTGAAGAAGAGACTTATCATGGTCCCCATACTAATTATGAAGTAACGAACTAATCTCCACGCAGCAAGACTTCAGAACCTACTAAATTCATAGGAATACTACCTAAATCTTTGACTGCGATATTGGACCACCACTTATTCTTTATTGATATGTTGGGCTGAGTAACCAGGATTGCAAGGATTACTTTTCCCTGGAATATTCTAACTGGGGCAGTGATGCATAGGGACTGTTGGGATTTATGTGTAAATACCACGGATGTATCTTTCTGATGTTTAAGAAATTTTACATTTGATGACATTCTAAGGATTGAAAATCACGAAAAAATACAACTACTGAATACATTAACATACAAACTTTTGTTTGCTTGAACTTCTTTATACCTGTTGGTATTATTTAAAGCGGTGCGCCGGGGGACAACTCCCATTGGGAATTTGCTACTGTTTGTAGATGGCTCATGCATGAGACATGAGGAAGGAGGCCTAAGCGCTGCTTATTCAGTATGTACTTTGGGAGGTCCAGTGAAAGCATCCTATTTGCATGGCGTCAAGTTTGCACAAATAGCTGAATTGGTTGTATTGGCAAAAGCCTGTAAATTTGGAAAGAACATGAAAATAACCATATACACTGATAGCCAGTATGGTTATGGCGTTGTGCATGACTTTGGCCAATTATGGATGCGAAGGGAGTTTCTGACTTCTTCAGGTATTCCTATCCGAAATGGAAATTATGTGCAAGACTTACTGGAAGCAATCCAGTTACCAAAAGAATTGGCTGTGGTCAAGTGTGCTGCTCACAAGTCTGACAATGACAAAGTGACAGCAGGTAATCGATATGCTGACCAATTGGCCCAAAATTGTGCAAAATACAAAATGGCTATTAATAAAAAGATTGGGGCAAATGGAAACAGCTGCCAACTTATGATGTTAGAATGAATAAAAACATGAGAAGAAGTGAGAGAACTGCAGGATGCAGCAGACCCAAAAGAAACGGAAAATTGGAGAAAATGTGGTTGTCAGAGAAGGGATGAAGATGGTGTCATTGTTTACCTTGATGGTATGCCTGTGTTGCCGGACTGCCTGCTTGCTCCTATGGCTAGATTGATACATGGAGACACACATTTGGGAAGAGATGCTATGATACGCATATTTAGGCAGACATGGTTCAACTCGAAATTCAGAAACATAGCAGAAGCACTCTGCAAAGGTGCCTGGTTTGTCAACAATTCAATCCCAGAAAGAAAACTGTAGTTTGGCCAGGAAAGATTGGAAAGGCAGAAGGCCCTTTCATACGATTACAACTCGACTTTATTCAGTTACCCCCTTGTCGAGGAATGAAGTATGTCCTTGTCATTGTCTGTCTGTTTTCAAAGTGGGTAGAAGCTTACCCTGCTCGCAAAAATGATAGCATCACTGTAGCTAAACTGTTACTTAGGGAACTGATACCTCGGTACGGATTTCCAGTCACAATTGAATCAGACAGAGGAGGGCATTTCCATAGCGAAGTAATAAGACAAATTTGTGAAGCATTCAAAATTATGCAAAAACTGCACTGTGCATATCGCCCAGAGGCTTCTGGAGTGGTAGAACAACTGAATGGCACTATCAAATCAAGATTGGGAAAAATTTGTGAATCTACTCAAATGGAATGGCCAGATGCTTTGCCACTTGTTTTGATGGGACTCAGAAGTATTCCAGACCGGAACACATGCTTGAGTCCACATGAGATACTGATGGAAAGGGCAATGCGGCAAGCATGAGTGCCAGGATACAAACTAATAAACATATCTGATGATTTGTTACTAGAATACTGCAAAGAACTGGCTGACCAAGTGCGTTCTATCTCTCACCAGATTGGAGAAGACACTGTCGCCAGACCAACAACTCCAGCACATGACTTGAACCCAGGTGATTGGGTCGTAATAAAGAAACATACTCGGAAGAGTTGCCTTGCACCAAAGTGGGGAAAACCACGACAAGTAATTCTGGTTACCACCACAGCTGTGAAGTGTGCAGGTGTTCCACAGTGGAACCATGCCAGCCATACGAAGAAAGTGACCAAACCTGAAGAAACTGAGGCTGTAGGTTGTGCAGCTGAGGGGTCACAAGAGATTGGTCCTGAAGTAGCTAAAGAAGAACAACCGAGCTCCAGTCAAGATGATTGGGTCCCAATAATCGACCTGACTATAGATCTAATAAGAACAAGAAGACAGAACTATTTAGATTGAGAGTGGGATAGTGAGGATGAGACAGGAATAGAAGGAGACAATCAGATCATCGAAATCCAAATCAAATCTGATGATGAGGAAGACCAGATAGGGAAAGAACAGGTTATCGACACACCTCCAAGAACTCCTGGACCTGAAAAGGGACAGATAGAAATTAGGGTGGAAGTTCAAGCGGAAGAAAATCAAAAGTTCGAAGTGCTTGAACAGGATCAGATAGGACTAGACAAATGTGTTCAGGAGGAAGAAATTGAAACAAACCAAAGCCAGAACCAGCATACACCTGAACGAGGCCAGTTTAGTAACCAGGCAGAAAATACTGAAATAAGACCTGTAACTAGTCAGACAGGAAGGGAAGAAGAAGACACTGAAGTAGATGTGCCACAACTGAGCGAGAATAAAAGAGCACTTGAAGAAGGCCAAAGCACAGTGCCAGTTAAAAGATTCAGAAAAGGAGACAAGGTACCTAGATTTGTCAAAAGACTGAGACTAAGACTAAAAACTATCGACGAAGAACTTGAGCAGGAAAACCAAGACTCCAGTAAAACTGATCCGTCTGTGATGAAAACTAGGAGAAGAAGTGCCTGAATAAAGAGACTGAATAAGAAGTATCAGAGTCCTGAATGGACTTATCTTGTGTTGGAGGACTTTGAAAACTTGGAAATAAGTGAGGAAAGTGATGAAGAATTGATTACTGACCAGAATGACGAAGAAGTGAAACCAATGAAAGTTGCCCTGAGTAAGCAACCTGTGCAAAGTTACAAAGAGGGGTTGAAGCTTCTTTTGAGTCAAAATGTCTGATTCCTCTGTGGATGGAAGACCGAGACGAAGTTGTTTTAAAACATGCGGCAAAGTATCTTTATGTAGTGTAGCATTAGTACTTATTCTATGGATAGGACTAACAATAACTATTCCTTACATGATGACTAGAGATACTAATTTATACCCTAGCAAGCCAGTGACAACGGACACAGAAAAGCTGCAAACGAAAGATACACCACAGAGAGTAGATACACAGGAAAATCACTTAGCCTTATACAAACTAGAATGGACTTAGATGCACCAGATGAGGAAGGACTGCACTATAATAGAATCAAGAACAAAACTAATTTAAATGTATTTGCAAACCTTTTAGTACATTACATAGAAGCAATGGAAATAGAAGACTGTTATGTCTGCATGAAGCTGCCTACTTCAGTAGCTGAGGGCGTGACATACCATCACTTGCTACTAACATATGGAATTTCCTGTAGTATTTTAGCTAGTTTATTCTATAAGAGAGGACCTTTACAGTATTATTATTCTTACTCAGATGTGATATTTTCTAAACTTCCTATACGGAGTAACCTAAATCCTGTACATACTAAGTGTGATGTAACATGTTATATGGGTGAATACTTTCTAACTATAGGTACAGTAGATTTTGGTGAGGCACACAGAGATAACTTGACATGTTCATTACACGAAGAAGAGAAAATGTTTCTAAAAGTGGCAGAGAAAAGAAGAAAAAGTTTCCAAAAGAAAGCACAGGATAAGAATCAGAAAATCCCTAAATGGGCTGAAAGAATAGAAAGCACATCAAATGGTGGAGCTAATGCTGCTATGTTGCTGGATTTCGAAAAGAAGGGGAAACTTTGTCTTCACAGCAAGAAGACTAGGTATTATAATAACAAATTCATTGGTTCCGGTAAATGCGAACACAATTACAAGGTAATTGGGGTTTGGGGTTTCAGAAATGGGTCAGAACCTGTGTTTCCCGGAATCTATTATATATGTAGGAACAAGACTTATTTCAAATTACCAGACCATTGGTATGGAAGCTGTTATTTTAGTATTGTCTTCCCAAAGATATACCATGTAAATGAAATCACTGGAAGCAATGAAGGAACTAATGGATTAAGAGGTAGTAAAAGAGAAAGTGTTGGAGAAATAATAGGTGATATATTTAGTGCATTCATACCTACAGTGGGAGTGGCTCTGAATGCACACAGAATCTGCAAATTGTAAACAGTAGTAGATCGGTTATCAACTGACACTGCTGGAGGTTTCCTGATGGTCAATACCGAATTGGTTGCGATCAGATCTATGGTTTTACAAAATTGACTTGACACTCTATTGGCAAAAGAGGGCGGAGTCAGTAGAATGTTGAAAGCGCAACATTGTTGCACTTATATTCCAGACAAAAGTGTTGAAATCAATGTAGCGTTCTAATCTAGGACCCTGATCAATACTGTGACCGTATGCCCCTATTCGGCTATAAATCCATTTATTCCCTATATTGGCATAACCGTTCAAGTGCAATATTCAGAAACTCGTCTCTGGCCTCACACGAACAGAGCCACATTTCAGAATAGCTTTCTCTGCCACTTCCTTTGCAACCAATTAGTGCAATGACATAGCAGAAGTTACTATCTGAGATTCCTAGATTAACACTCCGAGTTCTTCAACAAGATAAAAACTCAGCAACCTGGAAAACCCCGCTTGCTGTGTTTTGATTAGTAATAGAACTCTAATGAGCACTGATAGACGATCACTTCCTAGTGACATCTTTATTGACGACTTATGTCCAAAAACTTACGTCAAACAAGGCACCTTTCAGGTATAAATATTACCAACGTTGCCTTAAGCAAATGCTGCTGTCTCGTTGCTGTTTCGCTGAAGCTGATGCTGCCAGCTATCTCGCTGCTGCTGAAGAAGCTTCATGCTGATGATACCATAGCTGCTATCGCTGCTAACTAGCGAACGATGGTGTGGTGAACTTAGGAGCTGAACAGCCGTCCCCTGCAAGAGCCCAGCAGATGCAAGCTGCCCGCGGACGCTGCCCCTCCTCCTCCTCCTCGACGCGCTGAGAAGAGACGCTGTCTTTCTCCTGCAGAGAAATCAAGCTCTGGCGTTTCTTGTCTGCCCTTACGGGTGACTGTGATATCGACCCCCTGAAGGAGATACCAGACCTCCATCATTCTATTCCAGAGGTATGGTGTTGACTAAACCCTTAGAGAGAATTCTTGAAGCAAACCTTGGCAAAACCAACTTAACTTAAAGCTACTTACTTACTCCCCTCCCAAGTATTAGGCTTAGGTCAGGTACACTGGGGTAGGCGTAGTTAGAAGCACCAGTTGAGTATTTTAGCCTAATGTATATATGAATGTATATATGTATTATTCATTTTAAACCATTGTATGGCTAAGAAACCATATCAATGCTTTTACAGTATTATTTCGCAATACTTATCTTACTGTACGTACTTTTTATAATAACACGTCTTGCAATTGTGGCAATTCATTTCTCTTGTACGAGAAGAAAGACTGTTCAATAAATATTACCTTTTATTGACAAATGCCCGTCTCTCTATTCTCTACATATTGTGAAAGTAAACTGCACAACCACTGACTGAGTAAAATAACTGTCTATTGTTTCACACGACCCTAGAGATTGACTCTTGATCTGAGGAGCAAAGTTGTCATGTTGCACGGTTGTTGGAAAACTGAATCCCTTCTTGGCTGAGCCAGAGAAGCTGATCACTTCCTATTTCAGTCAAGAAAGTTTCCAGCGACCTCTGAGCTAGTTGGTAACAACCCCAATTAAGTTTAGCATAGTCAGTGGAGGCCTGGAAGATCCGCACTTCTACGTCGATACTACTGTTTATGTTATTCCAATGCGCAGGGCCTATTGGGAAAATAGGAACTACACTACATGGCGCCCAACGTTTGGTAAGGCGATAAACTAACGCAAGACGTTAGAGTAACTCAGTCGTGCATTTTTCACACAGACCCCTTTCTCCCGTAAATACTCCAATAGACGTCTGGAGTGGGTGAAAGGTTAAAATCCGCCCGAACTCAGTAGGAAGAGATTCCTATGTAAAGCTCTGGTTTATTCAACGTTGAAGGATACAGTGTTCCAAAATAGTGTGCACCTAATCTTTGTCTCCTTGGAGACCTGCTCTGCAAAACTTTTCTGACAATAAAATGTCAGACAGTGAAGAAGAAAGGGAAGCAGCTAGACTGGCAACCCTACTAATAGAGGAAGACACGAGTCTCCTACAGATTGACCCGGATGCAATTATCATCCCGGTACATTTAAGAAAATCTATAACTTTAAAACTTATAGAAAATGGACTGACACCACAAGGTGGTACAGTAATTTTCGTGATAGAGGCACACGAATATCGGCAGACAGAGGTATTCTATTCATGGATAAACTTTCCAGCGGCAAATGCTAGAACAAAAGAGTTTCACTATTACAAAATAGAGAAACCTCCCGATGAGTATGCTCCTTTCGAGGAGACTGAAATCCCACTAAAATTCCAAGAGCACCTGCTCTGGTATAATGGCGCCCTAAAACATAATGATCATATTACCAGGCTCGGTCCACTAGGTAGACCAGGAGCAACGTGGCCGGTTCTAGCCAGCAACACACCCCATCCGGACATTGCAAAAATGTCAAAGGAAGAGCTGTTAGTACAGCTAAAAACACTTATAAAAATACATAGGCAATTAGTTCAATATGTAATGCGGACTGCAACAGTTCAACCAGCTGTTAATGTACCACAGCTGACCCCTCATCAGGGGAACACTAATAAAATTACACAACAGAACATACAATCATGTCTTGGTAAAACACCCGTAAAACGGGAACAAATTCCATCTTTTTCGCAGAAATCGGAAAGAAGAGGACGGTCAGACCCAGGAGAGCACACCAAGTCCAAAGACAAGGAACCTGCTCAGAGTAAAAAATCTCAATTTCCAAAAAAGAAGGTAGCCAGTATTAGAGTAATCAACCATGCCGAGAATACCGAGGACACAGTTGAAAAACGGGGATTGGGCACAGACAATGTTAGACAGTGCAGCAGAAATCAGTATAGCCCGCAAGATCTTGATGAGTCATCTGGAGACAGTGGACACGAATGAATTCATTCAGGTTGAAACTGCCGACACCAGACTTAGCGAGCCCCATAAGATATACGAAATAACATTGCGTATAGAGGGTGATAAGACTAGGAAAATAAAGGGTCTATTTTGGGGTAAACTCTCAAAAGGCTATGATATTCTGTTAGCTGAAAAAGATTGGCCCCCAGAGTTTGTCAGGGAGTGCCCTCGTGGCGAAGAAATGATTATGCCTGCCTTCTTGAATCACATTCCGATTCACAAAAAATATACTTATGCAAGGAAATGGGCAGTAGCCCAGGCACCGGCATTATATAAAAATCATGTAGGATGGGATGAGGACTCACCTCCTCACAAAATACAGTTAAAAAGTGAACCAACTGGCTAACGGCAGTATCCCATTAAGAAAGAAGCTAAAAAACAAGTCAGGGAGATCTTAGATCAACTTGAATATCAGGGGGTGATTGAAACATGCACCTCTCAAATGAACAATCCTCTGTTTCCTGTCTCCAAGCCAGACAATTCATATCGTCTAGTTTTGGACTACAGACACCTTAATGCATGTTGCAAAACATTTGCAGTAGAAAACTCGCATAGCCCTAATGAATAACATAGTTAGGAAAAAATATAAAACAACATTAGACATATCTAATGGTTTCTTTTGTCAAAACATTGCACCAGAAAGCAGATACTTGACCGCTTTCTCAGCATTTGGGTCGCAGAAAAAATTTCTGTCGACTCCCACAGGGGTTCAAGAACAGCCCAGGACTATTCTCAGCTAGGGTAACAGAGTTACTACAAATATATGATGATGAGGCATTATCTTACGTAGATGATATCTATCTCACAGACGACGACTTGGATACTCACTTGAAAAGAGTGAATACCATTATACTTGGGTTCGCAGCAGAGGGTTACAAATTCAACTTTAAAAATCTCGAATTGCCCATCTGACAGAACTATTCTTAGGGTACGAATTATCAAGTGAAGGAAAAAGCCTAGCGGACAACTTCTTAGAGAAGTGCGCTGTACTCCAAGCTTCAAAAACGCTGAAGAATTTACAATCCATACTAGGTTTTCTGAATTTCGGAAGAACATACATTCTAAATTACGCAGAGAGGGTTAAACCTCTTTACGAACTAATTAAACCTGATTTTAAACAAATTAATTGGACTCAAAAACACACAGAAATTTTGAGATCACTGCAAACAGACATGTTAGCTAAAGCAAAATTAGATACACGTGACAACACACGCGATCTTGTAATCCGAGTCATCCCAGGAAGATGCGGATTCACGTACCCGACCTCTAATGAGGGTGAAAAGGTACCACTTTCAATTAAATCTCACTTGTACACACAAGTAGAAAAAACATTCAGTCACACAGAAAGAACTGTGAAAGCAGTGCAAATTGCATTAGCAAATGAACGAGAACTAGCACACGGCAAAAGGATTAATATCCTCACAGCGGAATCCGCCTTCAAGGCACTATTCAGCCCAGTAAACCTGCCTACAGTGTCACTGGATCCGAAATGGATACAGTGTGTAGATTCTCTTGGAGCGGAAGATGTGAAATACTATTTCGCCCCACAATTCGAAGAACTAAATGATTTAGAATATGAAGAAGAATATCCTCTGCCAATCGAACTTCTGCCTCTCCCACAGTACGCCTGTTTAATCTGTACAGATAGATTTGTACAGCATTTCAACGTAGAGAGCAAATCCTACGATGCAACGTGTGCGATTGTTAAAAGTCGTTGGCTGTGCGGTAAATTCAGACCGAAAGTAACAAAAACTGAATCAGTAAGAAACTGTTCGGCTCAGAGAGCTGAAATCAGATCTTTAAAGATGGCGCTCGAAAATGCAGAACGTGAATTCCCGACACTAATCGTGTGCGATTCTCATTTATGCGTCAACTCTTACAATAATAAACTGCAGAGCTGGATTGAAAACGATTACAAAGATGACACAGGTGCCACAATAAAGCATAAATTGCTCTGGAAACAGGTAGCTCTTTTACAGAAAGAACTACAAAAGACTCACTTGATACACGCACAGAGTCTTCAACGTGATGGCGTTCACGTTGCAGGGAATTCATTGGCTAATACAGCCACAGCGGAAGCAACTAAACCGTCTTCCGTAGCCACAAAAAAGCGTACAGAAAAATACATAGACGGGGAAACCATGCTGGCAGTCAAAACGACCGTAAAAGGTGACTGTGCAGCACTACCCGTGAACTATCCACTCAATTATGCATACGTAATCAATGCAAACTCCGTTGATTTTGCTCGAATCCCTGGAGTGGGGGATAGGGTAATTCCAAACAGGGACCGGAGATGCTTCCTATTACAGGAAGCATACATGGGATTGGGTCTGAGACACCAAACAATCAGGGACTCTCTGAGAGAATTAGAATCAGAGTACTGATGGCCGAAAATGAGTGAAGGCATTCATGAGTTTGCAAAAAACGGTGAAGACTGCAACAGAGATCGCAGTGAAGAACCGGCCAGTGTAGTGTCAGAAGCCCTAATAGAAAGCATCAGGCAATCTATCGGCGCTATCAAAAAAGAGAAATGCGTCCCATTGTACATCATTAAGGCTAAACACACTTTAATGTGGCCTCCAGCGCTCGGCTGACGCCAGAACGGTTATAAAAGATCTGCGAGTCTTTATCGGCACATACGCAATTGCCACGTTCCATTCTGACCAGGGTCCTGCTTTCAGCTCTCAAGCTTATAAGGAGGCCATGGCCAGCATGGGAATTGGGTTGCGGTATTCTTGTCCGTCGCACCCCGAAGGGAATAGTGTGGTAGAAAGAAAAAAACGAGACATAAAGCGATCTATAACAGCGAAGGTATTAGGTTCAGGCGCTGGGTGGGTCAAACATCTAATAAGTGTCCAAACCAGTCTTAACAATTTGCCAAGAAATTCTCTAAAAGGTTTCAGCCCATACGAACTATTGTTCGGAATTAGAATGAGAATTCAGGACTTAGATAGTCAGGTATCAGTGGTACAAGATAATAAAACAGACTTTGACATCAAAGATCGTTTGGCTGTGTTACAGGAACTGAATGAAACAAGAAAATCCTTAAGCAACATAAAGTTAAAGCAACAGCCAGATACCACTGACGAGGCACCACAAGCAACAGCCCCAGCAAGGCCTGTCTGGATTCCAAAGATTGGGGATCTAGTCAGAGAAAAAATCGCGGTGAAGAAGGAATTTGGGCCTTCTTACAGAAAAGCAGTACCTGTCTTGGCAGTCACCGGAACAAAATCAGTAGTACTACCGCCCCTTGCTGGTAAAAAGGAGAACAGAGTTGTATCAATCGACCTGGTAAAACCACAAGCATGTGGCCTATAATCAACAGTAGGCCCAGTGGACTCCCGAGAAACAACAGAATACCCAAACTTGCAACAATCCAAGAGGTTCAAACTGAAAGACTAATCATATTCGATCAACCTGCAGTACACAGAGAAGGACTATGCAATAATGCCATGGAACTCGTGCCTCTTGAGACACAGATTGAAACAGTTCGTCAAGAAACACCAGTCTACAATAATGTGGCATCAGAAAGTGCTACCGAAAGACAGATTGAAAGAACAATCCCAACAATTGACAGAACTGCCTCTGGTTATTTCATCGACTTCGACAACTTTTCCGAGGATCAAAGTAACCCAGAAGTGATGCCAGAAACAAAAATGACTTTTAAAGAAAAAGCAACTGAACTCTTTCATCAACTGAAGGAAATCTACCTTAATTCCCCTTGGTTAGAGTTCTGGTTCGGTCTAGGTGTATTTTTCCTCCGGCTTTGGCTCATCATGGTACTTTGTTTGGGAAAATTCATTGAGGGAAAATATAGTACAATGGACACAGCAAGTCAGAACATCAACCTAGTCCTCAAACCACACAGATCATCCCACGTGAAGAAAAGAGAACTGTCAACAGTAAATGTCACAGCAATTCCAATACCTGGTGGGGTAGTATGGGAGAAAACTGACTATGAGATCTATGGTCCGGTCGAAATCCTGAAGTATCCTCATCAACTGAAGGTTTCCTTAAGTGAATTTGTAAAACCTAGTACATTCTCTGATGATTGGGACTTTAACAGTATTAATGACATGATGTCTGATTTAGTAATGTCAGCTAGATTCGCAGAACATGATTATTTACAAGGTTCGTCTAGTTATGAACAGTTATTTTGTTTTACAAATTATGGCGATCATTATTTGCATAAATCTGCACAGCCTAGAAATGTTTTTAAGTTTAGTCAATGGGAACATTGTGCTAGACCACCTAAAAGCAATTCTAAAACATTCTTTGAGAAATTCAAGTACTTCTCAGGGTTTAACACCAGTGATGCAGAAACGTTTTATTACAAACTGTTAGATAAAACAGGAATGAAAACAATGCTGACAAACACTAAATTAATATATTCAGAAGCATTTTATGAAAAAATGATGACATTTGGTTTTGATTATTGGAAAAATAACATTGAAACAAAAACCATTTGGGGTACGAAAGATTGGCAGGTACAAGGCCTTGAAGCACTATTCAGAACCTGCATGATACCAGAACAAATGATGTTTTTAAATGACACAATTCACCAAACATCCTGTCTTGGCCTAGCTAAGATCAAAGACCTAAACAAACCGTCTATTCCGAAGCCAATACCTGATAATGCAACAACAGATATTGAGATAGACGTAACTAAAATTTTACATTTTAACAGAACACATCCTGATTGGAAAAAGTGGTTAATCTGGCCTACTGACACAAACAACTGTCAAGATAGATTCCTGAATAAAACACAGGGGTTAAAAATGACCAGACAAGACCCTAGATACTCCCAGAGACAACATCCAGGGATAGTAACAACATACAGTGTAGGGAAACTCTGCCTCGAATGGCTAGGATCATCCACACTGGCTGAAATTAAGCAACACTTGTCTTTACTAAAAGATGGTGCTGATTTGCGCGATTTCATTCTTGGTCCACGCAAACAGCGTCAGAAACGTTTCATAGCGGCCAGCATCTATGCTGCTTACAACGAGGCTTGGAAAGTCACACAAATTGAAACAGCTGAAAAAATACGAGAAATTGATCGTATTAATTTGGAGAAATCACTTTCTGTAGTGGACAATGGGTTAATGACTCTGTCCTCCAGAATATATTCGTTGGACAATATTGTATCTTCTGCCTTTGACATAATAGACAGAGACTTGCTAATGTTACAGCATGGCCAGTCACAATTACGTTCTATTGTACAATTAGGCTGGACGCTGCAAAATCTTCGTTCAGGCTATGTGCCTTGGCGTTTAATCAACACAACGTCATTGTTTTCCATTTTTAACCTTACTGATAAACAAATCAGTTTGGCACAGAAAGGAGCAGACTATACAATCCTGAGCATCGAAAAACTTGAGAGATTACCATTGACAATGTGAGAAAGTCCTGTCATTGAATGGATAATACACGGAATTATCGCTATTCCGATAACAACTTTCCGATTTAAAAAGTGTCTTGAATACATACCTACTGGCCAGTATGAACGATTGGGTAAAGGATATGTTAAATCAGCATGGAAATTACTATACACACATTCATGCTATAGTGACAGCGACAAAAATGTATTTCTTAGTGGTGAAAACTGTAAACGTTCACTAAGCGGTATACTTTTGTGTCAGGGTATTAATTTACACGGAGCCTGTGAAGGTAATTCTAACAACCTTTCATGCCACTAGCTTGTCACACCTGCAACTCAGATAGAGCCCTTCTTTATGCAGCTTGCGATGGGAGTTACATTCTAAGAACGGATCACAGATGTTGTGGCCTTGTGCCAGGGAAAAGTTATCTCGTAAGCGTAACTTCCATGGTCAAATGCTGTATGCAAGCATTGTTCCCGAGCGGGCCTGGAGACATAGAGACTCCCATCTGGCCTCGTCTCAATTTCTATTCTATACGAATTGATACTTTAAGCAAAATGAAGTCTGTGCTTTTGCAGACAACAGTGCCCATAACGTCATCAAAAGAGACGTATGATCTCCTAGTTGCAAGGACAGCTACGGAGGTTCATGACCTTTTATCAACAAATTGCCCCGTGCATTTCGTAGAAATGTTGAGCCAACTCCTTAACGTGTCTAGTGCCACAGGCATCCCAGGCATATTTAAGATGATTTTTACGGGACTGCTAACACCATTTCAAGCAATTCTGGGAATCGTTCCAAATTTTGTCCACTCTGTTTTTGGCGGCATACCCCTATTTTTGGGACTTGTAGCAGGGATTTTATTTTTGACTCTCCTGCTTCGTTATGGCAAGCACCAGCTCAGACATGACTCCTATGGGAATGGAAGAGACAATCCTAGCAATCCGCTACCGGGACAGAATAACTAGAGTCCTTGGATTGGCCAGGCTGAGAGATCTAAACATGACCTGGTTCCTTTCATTCAGACCGATATGGCAAAATTGCATCTTACCTGTACTACGATGTATGCTATGCGGAGATGAGTGCGTGTTGGACATCTGTCTTTCACTTCCATCAGCAGTACCAATGGATATCGATACTTTGCTAAGTCCGATAACGGCTCACGCATTGTGTTGTCCCCCGCGGCTACCAATCCTGATGACGGCATTCGTTGAGACTCCTGTGCTACGACTAGGTGGTAACAGTGGAGCGAGTGACAAAAGCAACATCACCCAGGTACGACCTTCTGTGAGCATTGCTGATCCCGACTTTGATGACAGCAATCATTCTCACACCTGCCAAGTTACAGCTCTATCGAATTTGGTCGAACTGTCACATGATTTTGTAGACCAACTCTTTGAGAGCCTGTCTGATATGATGTTCTCACCCGAACAGAAACAATGACTTTAGAGAAGCATTCCGACACACAGCGTTCCCATGAACTCTGAATTCGGCCTTCAGTTTTGAACAACAAAAACTGCTAAAAGCGTTGGAACTCTATTTTCCCCGTTCAATTAATAATTCTTTTGAATTGAACACTTTTTAATATTCACCCTTTTTGGCACGAAAAATTCATTGCTTAAAGTAAAACTATTCATAGAGAACAGAAGCTTCAACTTCTATTTCTAAACACATCTAGAGACATAATAACTTTACACCAGCCTCTAGCACATTTTATTGCAATGCATTTATATGTGATGAAATGATCTCGCCCTTCTTCTGTTTCAGAGATATTTCATGTGTAATTCTTTTTGCATAATCGTTCATTGATTTCATATGTTATAATTTTTGAATGATTTCTATGCTTCAAAAACGTACAGTACCTAAATTTTCACGTATTACAAATACGCCTATTTCAAATGCATATATGTATTTTGGGGTGGGCAATGTTACACATGCATCTTATTGCTCTAGTTTTAGTAATTTGATGGACATGAATTTGTGGAGTGGGTGTAGCGTTCTAATCTAGGACCCTGATCGATACTGTGACCTTATGCCCCTATTCGGCTATAAATCCATTTATTCCCTATATTGGCATAACCGTTCAAGTGCAATATTCAGAAACTCGTCTCTGGCCTCACACGAACAGAGCCACATTTCAGAATAACTTTCTCTGCCACTTCCTTTGCAACCAATTAGTGCAATGACATAGCAGAAGTTACTATCTGAGATTCCTAGATTAACACTCCGAGTTCTTCAACAAGATAAAAACTCAGCAACCTGGAAATCCCCACTTGCTGTGTTTTGATTAGTAATAGAACTCTAATGAGCACTGATAGACGATCACTTCCTAGTGACATCTTTATTGACGTCTTATGTCCAAAAACTTATGTCAAACAAGGCACCTTTCAGGTATAAATATTACCAACGTTGCCTTAAGCAAACGCTGCTGTCTCGTTGCTGTTTCGCTGAAGCTGATGCTGCCAGCTATCTCGCTGCTGCTGAAGAAGCTGTCATGCTGAAGATACCATAGCTGCTATCGCTACTGCTATCGCTGCTAACTAGCGAACGGTGGTGTGGTGAACTTAGGAGCTGAACAGCCGTCCCCTGCAAGAGCCCAGCAGATGCAAGCTGCCCGCGGACACTGCCCCTCCTCCTCCTCCTCGACGTGCTGAGAAGAGACGCTGTCTTTCTCCTGCAGAGAAATCCAGCTCCAGCGTTTCTCGTCTACGCTTGCGGGTGACTGGGATATCGACCCCCTGAAGGAGATACCAGAACTCCATCATTCTATTCCAGAGGTATGGTGTTGACTAAACCCTTAGAGAGAATTCTTGAAGCAAACCTTGGCAAAACCAACTTAACTTAAAGCTACTTACTTACTCCCCTCCCAAGTATTAGGCTTAGGTCAGGTACACTGGGGTAGGCGTAGTTAGAAGCACCAGTTGAGTATTTTAGCCTAATGTATATATGAATGTATATATGTATTATTCATTTTAAACCATTGTATGGCTAAGAAACCATATCAATGCTTTTACAGTATTATTTCGCAATACTTATCTTACTGTACGTACTTTTTATAATAACAAGTCTTGCAATTGTGGCAATTCATTTCTCTTGTACGAGAAGAAAGACTTTTCAATAAATATTACCTTTTATTGACAAACGCCCGTCTCTCTATTCAATACATATTGTGAAAGTAAACTGCACAACCACTGACTGAGTAAAATAACTATCTATTGTTTCACACGACCCTAGAGATTGACTCTTGATCTGACGAGCAAAGTTGTCATGTTGCACGGTTGTTGGAAAACTGAATCCCTTCTTGGCTGTGCCAGGGAAGCTGATCACTTCCTATTTCAGTCAAGAAAGTTTCCAGTGACCTCTGAGCTAGTTGGTAACAACCCCAATTAAGTTTAGCATAGTCAGTGGAGGCCTGGAAGATCCGCACTTCTACGTCGATACTACTGTTTATGTTATTCCAATGCACAGGGCCTATTGGGAAAATAGGAACTACACTACATCAAAAGGTACGTGAAAAACATCACTAATTTGGAAAGAGAGCTCAAACCACAGGAGGTTGATAGTGCCTGGAAGAGACAAACTGATGGTCTCTCCTCTGTAGGTGGTTGGTTTTCTAATCTAGGTAAGAGTCTTGTGAGTAAAATACTGATGCCAATAGCGGGAATAGGTGTACTAGTGTTCATTATAATAATTTGCTGCAAATGTCGAAAGCACAAAGAGAAATATGCTGTGAATAAGCGAGGAGTGAAAAGAAATGTTGAAGAGCTCGAATTAGAAGAAATGAATAATCAGATTTATAAGAAAATGAAAAATTCTCATCCTAATAAAGGTGCTGAGAAAAAGCTAAATAAAAAGTTTGAAGAGATTGAAATGGGTGAAATGTGAAAGTTGGCATCTGGTTCCATTAATTGTGATGATAGTAAATATCATCAAAGAGGGGGTTAATGAAGCAAGGATTCGCAAGTGAAGCGACTTGCTTGAACTTATGAACCTCGAAATAATGTTAATCAAGTAATCAACCTGTTTTGTTTTATTAATCTGCCCCTCGTCCGACATTTTTGGGTGTGCGAGAGACTCTTGCTCATGTGTCTATTAATATTAATACGCTTGCAACTTAAAATGGCTGCTGCTATGCGGGGATTTAGACTGGCATGCGTCGGTCATACCCATGTGACGTGACGTATTCGATGTCTTGGTGGGAAAATGTTTGCAAGCGCGCAATAGAGCTAAGATGGCTGCTCTGCGTTCTCACATGCTTGAAGCTTGCATTGCTGCTTTCGCAAAGCTGTTCATTCGGCTTAATCCTAATGCTATAGTTTATTATAAAGTAATGGGAGTAGTGTAGTGGTTCATGGTATACAGTGAAATCATTTATTCTGTGTTCTAAAACTGTTTCTTTATCATTTCATGTTACACTTCAAAACTTGGCATGTCATATTACGCTGTACTCCATCTTGAATGAGACTGCGTCTGCGCGAGATCTGCGAGTCTCCAGAGCAGTGACATTTGAATACCAGCCAAGGAGCTGACTGACCGAGAAGATGCTCCTGGGAACTTCACCTAATGAACTCTAGACGAATACATTGTATTTGTAAATAGAACATCCATTGTTTTGTGAGATGAAGACATCATGAGAACTCAAATTCAATGGGTGGGAACCTTAATTTGAATAAGAGATGGAAAATTCTGAAATCTTAGGTGGTGTGATGACCTGTCCTCCTCCTTTGTTCAATCAAAATTGGGAATCCTTACACTTGCAACATTGGGGGGTGGTACACTGACCCGAAAAACAGTATAATTAGCGTAGGTTTAGCTAGAGAAATTGTCCGACTTGTCTGAATAGCTGACCTGTCACTGACCCAACGCACTCAATAGGGGACTGAAAACAGAGAGCTGCGGAGCACTCTGTTGGGAGGTTCGAGAAACTTAATCGGGGGTTTTGGGAAGTTAAAGTGCTGCGAAGCATTTTGCTGAAAAAGGTTTGAGAACCCAATAGGGGTTTTGGCAGATTCCTTGGAGAGAGGGAGTAGCGCAGGCGTTGCAACTGAAGCTGTAGGTGTTGGTCTTAACCTTTGGTGAACCGGTCCTGATCCAAATTCTGGGGTTATCAAGTCCTGACGGTCCATGAGCTGCACCTGCTCGCCTACTGGCACTTAAGTCCTTGGGGTTCTTCCTGTCTTTTCCAACTGACCCGTGGCCAGGGTTGGTCTTCAGTCTATCCTAGGTAAATATAAGTCTGTGTGAGTGTTGATAAATTAACTTGCATTCCTTTCTCTTACCCTACCCGAATTTGCAAAGTTTGCTTAATTGTATGTTCCTTTTTTCCCCGTCCCTTGGTAAATAAGACTTTCACGTGTTTCATTGATTGTTAGTGTGTTCCACTTTTCTACCCACCTTTAGCCAAATGCTAAATCATTTCTATATAGTATATGTTCCTTTTCATACCCTCCCTTTTAGGAGATAAGCTGAATTTAATAGTATGTACCATATCTTACCTTCCCTATAGTATTGAGCTAAATTTAACCCTTTCGATGCTCATGACGGAACGGTTCCGTCATGAGCATCGGTTGGGCTGTGCTCATGACGGAACCGTTCCGTCATGACCACACCCATTAACATTGGGCCCCAGCACCGGTGGTAAATCGTGGCAGCATGGATGAGGTTAACTCTCAAATTGCAATAAATTCTTTTTTAAACTTTCTTTGAACTGCGAAAATCTTTGGGTTTAATATGTTCCTTTTCTTTACCCTCCTTTAATCAAACTGCGAAAGTCTGTGATCTAAATTAGCATCTTCTTTGTTTTTACCTTCCCTTTATTTCAAGTTCCTAAATGATTAGCATACTCTATCTTTTGCATAGCTATAAACTTTTTATGATTTTGATTATAGATAGTCTCATTGCTTTCAATTTCCTGCTCATGACATATGATGATGATGATGATTAGATAAAAGTTTAAACCTACTCAGAGTCTGTGGTTATTTCATATTTTACAAAAGTTAAAAATGTTTTGAGTACCTCACTTTAAACTCAACTCCCTGATACAATGTGTTTAGGTTCCTAGTATCTACATTGCTAGGTTATAGATATAGGAATTAGAGATAAAATCGCAAAATATACTGATAGTAGAGCGTGAGTTACCTAAATTAGGTTAAGGTGTGCAGTTTATAGAAATTATGGGCCCAGGTGAGTATTATTAAAAAATGTCCTAGCTGGGTGACCTGCGCGCTCTATCAGACCTTCCTAAAAACTCTTAGAATAATTAGTTTAAATAATTGGCCAACTTTCAGGTATATGAAGTTTTTAAGTCCATCCAGACTATTTAATCTGTGAAATCCCTATGCGTTGAAGGAATCAGTAATGACTACTATAAGGTTCTGGCTGAACAGCTGTTCTCAGTAGTGGATAAATATTGAATTCAGTACTGGCTGGAGGGACAATTTTACCTTT
This sequence comes from Lissotriton vulgaris, assembly GCF_964263255.1. Classification (NCBI taxonomy): domain Eukaryota; kingdom Metazoa; phylum Chordata; class Amphibia; order Caudata; family Salamandridae; genus Lissotriton; species Lissotriton vulgaris. The sequence continues at coordinate 312,279,129 of NC_141687.1, forward strand.
AAAAAGGTTGTTCACTTTTAACTATGATTGCTAAGACAAATAGAGGTGACTATGTAACGCTTATCATCTAATCACTGTACTTAATAGACACATCAAACAATTCATGGAGGTCGTAGCCATCTACCTAGCTAGGCTTATTGGAGATTCTAGCACATTGGATCAGACAGAATTTATCACAGAAATTATACTTTCTAATAACACTCATTACTTCACAGAATCTTTACATTTAATATCAATATATCCGGATGCACAGAAATATTTGCTCTGGTAAACTGGGCATATTCATGCTTAACCTTGAAAAGGCTTTACCATCCAGTTCACTAGAAAGATCACTTGGATTTATAAAGCTGTGACTCTACTGTTAATTGGCATTGGAGCAGATGCTGAGCAAACTAAAATGTGTTGCGGGACTAGGCAGGGCTGCCCATCATCCCCGCTTGCATTATTACTACCAGTAGAATGATTAGCTATTTTACTTTACTGATTCCTGGCACCCCTCCCTTAACTGAAAAGAATGATAATATGTATTTCCAATTTCAGAAAAGTATCCGGCTACAGGGAAAACACTAGCAAAACTAGGATTTCATTGATATAAGTGACTAGAAATGTAATTCCTCACATTTCTGGGCAAGGCAACATATATTGTTCCATTATATATGTAGGAGTGATAGTATCAGTGAATTCTTCTTGGCTTTCCCACTAAATTATCAGCCTTTGATAAACAAGATGGAAAACCAACTGCAATCATAGGGATACATCTATTAACTATTGTTCAGAACTGTAATTACATTTAAATGTTTTTTAATATGATTTTGAATCCAAGCCTTTCCTTGCCAGCTAACAAATATCTTTGAAGTACATGATTAGTAAGCCTATGGGCTGGGATATTCCCTAAAATGAGTTTGAAAAAGGCAACTCAGGTCCTAGATAAGCAGGGATGATCCTTCCCTGACTTTGTGGGCTACTGTTTTGGCAACTACTAAATACTTTCAGAGGCTCATTGAACAGAACTTAGCAACTGCTTTTAAACATCTTTATCAAAACCTGTGATAAGGGTTTGGGGATTAAAAGAGTGGCTGTTGATATTCCAGAAATCAATGAAACCACATCCAAGGTGGTGTACAAGCTATATAAGATATGGACACTCTTCCAATGATGGAAAATCTCATCCTGGCATGCTATAACTCTGGGGAACAACCCTGTGTGCACAATAGAAATCACCGCAGAGAACTGGTCACCCCATGGAAAATTGTGGAATGTAATGTTTCAAATGATGATTGTCTGAAAGGCACTTTAAGACTTTCTGAGAAATGACAGAAAGAAAATGAATATACCACGGGACCTTTTTTAAAAGGACCTTCAGAGCAGAATCGCTAATGGAAGAACAAAACGACTGGGATAGAATGAAACTCTTAAATGTGTTACATAAGAGAGCAGGGGTAAAATGAATGCCATATTATTCATTGCTAATCATTTCATATTGTTTATTGCTAATCATTAAGCCGGAGCATAATGCTATCTTGAGACAATGGAGTCAAAAAGCCAATTGATGTTTTCTGGTGAAGAATGATGACCCTTACACAAATATACTCATGGGTTTGCCTGTATGTGCCAATATGTTACCTATCTAGTACTATTGCATGCATAGAGTTACAAAGGCTTATTTTAAAGATAATGATCATTGTCCCAAAGGGTGTCTGAGCATTTGGTTTGTCATAGTCCAGTACTAAAAGAAGTTTGGCTACAAATGTTTAAGGCAGGCACTCTTGTCTAAGGTTTTTATTATAGGCCACACAGAGCTGGAAGGATCCATATCCTCATACAGTTTAGGAGTCGGTAATGAAGATGAGCTATATCATTTAAATTCATAAATTAATTTAGCAGCAACATGGTATGGAGTTAAAAAAGTTGCAGACTGGAAGAGTTACCAGAAAAAGGGTTGATAGTGTAATGGACTGCACTTGTTGCCAGTGAATATCTCTGTAACGAGCTGGTTTTGGTTATGGCTGAATGATCTAAGACATGGGTCACTTTAATCAAAATAACTGTATAATTTATTGTCTAAAAGTGGGGGAGAAAAGGGTAAAGATAGCGGAGACTCATTGTTTGCTTCTGGGAGGCACGTTTACAGAGAAATGTTTGTGCAGATTGTTCATCTTCTCAACAATTCCCTGCTAACATTCATTAGTTCATTTTCAGCCCCAAAATTATTTTGTCTCTTTAGCTATACTGCAACCAGATATTTTCAGACCACTTACTATTTTTAAATCTTTGTATATATATAGGTGTTGCTTATGTTCAAAACCGATTACAGTGTTAAAGACACATCATTAGATTCAAAATAGGGTTTTTGCAAATCCTGTTATAAATATGTGTCCGACTTGTAACCAAATCACTAAAACCTAAAGTAGTTGTAATTCAGTATTATGCCAAGTTAGCTTATAGGAAAACACATTGCTACTTTTGGTTTCATGTTCAGTCAATTATACAGTGGAACTATTTCTCTCAGTATCCTTAATGAAGATGTATTGTCAGGAGGAATGACATTCAAGTTTGACTTGGAATGGTGTAGAGGCAACAGAAACAGGGAAAGGGCAAAGACATACACACATTTCCATTTTGGGAAGACAGCCAGTGAAAGAATGATAGATGCAAGAGAAATCTCGTGATGGAATGGAGAGATCACTGGTTAAAATTTCTCAAAGAATTATGGACTTTGGGTCCTGTGGAAAGCATTAAAACCCACTATTCAGGTGGGGTGGGCGGAGTATGGGCACACGCACAGGCATCCTAAGAGACATCCGCACCCAACTACAGAATCTGGAAGATAGCCTGCAGACGTTAGAGCAGGAAAATTCATCTGACCCAAAGGCCAGTACCCTAGCAGCCATTAGAAACCAGATCACCAAGTTGGTAGCAGCCGCAGAGCAGGAAACACGGCATCTCTCCCATAGACATGTGGCCAGGGCATATGGGGAGGCGGGTAGACCCGTACACCCTTAAGCCATTACTTTAAAAGCTCTGTGGGCGCACAAACATGTCATTAGTATTGAAAAGCCCAATGGTTTGCTTTGCTAAGACACACAGCCCATTGGGCGAATTCTCTATATTTTATGCTCAGTTATAGAGCTCCTGTGAGAGCACACCAGCAACCAAGGCCTCAGGGTATCTGGATGATATAGCTTTAGCTTCACTCTCACATGGCCAGAGTGAATATCTCACCCCCCATTTACAGTAGAGAAATAAAAATGATTAAAACGTTGCCTAATAATAAAGCCCTGGGCCTGGATGGTCTACCAGGTGAATTTTATGACGAATATGCTGAACTTCTGGCCCACACCTGCTTAAGATGTTTGACGAAGCATAGGCTAAGCAAATACTGCCCCGTCACTTCGAGAGGTTCTCTTGATAAGGCTAATAAAGCCGGACAAGCCTCCAAACCAATGCTCCTCTTATCGACAACTGTCACTTACTAATGTTAACAAGAATATGCTAGCCAAGATAATAGCTTCCAGACTCCATTCGTTGCTGACTACCATGATCCTACCAGATCAATCCAGGTTCGTTCTCACCCAGTCAACAGCACAGAATGTACACACTATTTTTACTTTAGTTCACCAGCTTGGCCCCACTCTGAAAAGCCGCTGTGGTCCTATTAAATGCAGCAAATGCGTTTGACTCTGATGAATGGACCTACATGTTCACTATCTTGCTTACCCTTCCCATGGCCCGACTGAGAGTGAATAGTGTCACATTTGAAACAAGACTCTTACACAGAGGCATGAGGCAAGGCTGTCCATTGCTGCTGGAACCCCTAGTGTGTGTAATAAGCCAATGTCATGCAGCAGCCGCACTACTCTTTCTTCTCCAGCCACTCGCAAGGTTGATGTATGCGGACGATATGGCCATCTTCATCCAAAACCCAGACATCTGCTTAGATCAGATCATCTGGAAATATTTTCTATTTGAGTATAAACGGGACAAAATCATATATCATACCCCTCATCACTAGCACGGTACCATGTGAGTTGAAATTCCCTCTGGAGTGCCACATTGACCCAGTGAAATATTTAGGGGTCGCAATTCATAGAGACCCTGAGGTGGTGGTCTGCTATAATTATGGCACAGCGATCCCAAAACTGGAGGACCAACTGCTTAGGTGGTCCCTTTTGCCACTCTTCCTTGTTGATCATGTAGATATCACGAAAATAATAGTCTTACCAAAGTTTCTTTACCTATTCCATACCATACCAATTCCACTCAGCCAGAGGATTTTCCAAATACTTAACTCTCTCTTAATATCACTGACCTGGGAGGGGAACAACCGAGGATTGCTTGGTGTATGTTCACACTGTCATATGAGCAAGAAGGGTTTGCTGCCCCAGATATGCCCTTATATTATCTATGCACTCAAGCACAATATGCAGACTATTGGGTCTAGTTCCTGGTGTATATACCACATTTAGCAATCGAACCAGACGCTGCATACTCCATGCCACTCAAGGCCTTGATTCTACATACTCTGGGGACTATCAAACTGCAAAACTCTCCACAACAAACAGCATTACTAGGGCATGGCAGAGGCTTGGTTAAAGAGCCTATAGAACCCCACCATGTTCGCAGGTCCTCCTGCTAACTCACCACCCAGCACTATCAGTATCTGTGGTACACAAGCGCTAAGCTTGCTAGCTAAAGGGGCGCTACACACAACGGGTGACGTTTTCGCATATGGGCATTTATTGAATGGGCAGCCATAGCCCTACAGGAAATCTGCTCTCCCTTGCTTTACTTCATATATCTGCAGTTGAACTAAACCCACGGTTCCCAGTGGAGCCCCCACCTCTGATGGCACTACAGACATTACTATCCACTTCCACTTGGCAGAACCTTGTCCCCAGGTTATACAATGTGTAACCAGAAGCTCTGACTAGTCAATTACTAGGAGGCAAATGTAATGATGTCCTGGATTTGGCCATCACTCAAGCGGAATGGTTGTTCTGCTGTGCACAAACCGGGGGGATAACCTTGAATGGGAACTTTCGAATCCTTTACTTTAAGTTTTTTCATCAGATGTACTACACACCACTCAGGCTTTGGAGGTATGGCCTCAGAGATGATAATATTTGTGGCATATGTGAGTACTCCAGGGGCTTGCTTCCTACATATGTCGTGGAAATGCACCCGGATATACCAGTTCTGAGAGCACTTTACACACATCCTCAAAGAGGTAGTGATTGAAAAAGTTCATTGTACTCCTAAAGTATATTTATTTGGCTGTGTGAAGTCATTCAAACCGGCTTGTCAAAAACTAGTCCGTCTGCTGCTGGCTAAGATAGGGGTTGCTAAATATTGGGGCCAGAGGACATACCCCAAGCTGGAAAACTAGTTTTGAGACTTGGCATACAGAGGAGACTAACTTAAGACGTATGTAACTGCTGAGCGACACTAGACCATAAGATGTTTGGGTGCAGATCAGTGTGGCGGGGGTGGCCTCAGCAGACCTAATGATGTGATGTAATAGGAAATGTAAGGTTTACGATACTGGTACAATGTATGTTTAAATAGCATGTCATCTGGGAATCTATGGGCAATGGTGAGCATTTGTTGTTCTCTGGATTGATGTGATGTGTTAAAATAGTTCTGCAATAAAAAAAGAATAATGGACTATGGGAGCACTAAACGTGCTATTTGAAGAATTATTTTATTTTCCAAATGCGAAAGGTAAAAGGTTTAAAACTAGAGTATAATTGTTTAAGTATTTTTAAAAAGTGTATGCATTTTTTAATGTGCAACCTGAACACATTTGAAAGGAAAGTGATGTTGTTAAGTCGACATGGTGACATGTAGTTGTATTCCAAACGTGTGCCATTGCTTTGAGAAGGAATCTTTTTGATAGGGAAACATGCAGAATGCATGTTGATGAACTACTTCAATAGTGATGAATTATTATCAAGGTTAAAACAGGTGCTGTTATTTATAACAATCTTAAAGCTCATTGGTTTGGTGAAGGCTGATGGATTTGGTAGTGTGTGTTTTAGGTAGGTCCATATACATGGCTGAATTAGGTCTAATATAACTTTATTACCCCACTGCTTTTGGAGAACCGGGCCTTATGGGCCGGGCGGCGCAGGGCACACCTAAATCCCCGGATTCACCTGCCTTGTAACTAACAGAGACACGAGACACTCCGTTGAGCGTGGAAGCCAGGTTTATTAGCTGCAGCTAAGCACAGTTGTCCTAGAAGTTACACGCTGGTTGGATTCTAAGGAGACTGCCACTTCAATCCGTGGCGCACAATCTTTTATAGCGAACACATTTACAATATCCCACTCCTTACACATACAAAACGAACCAATGAGAAACGTTGAAAAACAAGCTATCATGTGTCTCAAAATATGCCCCTTTCTTGGACCATGTGTGCTACCCCTCCCGCCAAATTAATCAGTGATGGTGTTCACAATCCCCTCTCGCAGGTGGCAGGACCTGCTTGTGTGTCTCAAAGGATAGTTGTGTAATAGGAGCATACAATAAGAGAATAGCGAAGGCCAGTCGGATAAGATGGTATAAGGGAAGAATAGGAGAGGGCAAATAGTCGGCCGAGACAGGGATCAATCGAACCAGACATGGATTAACAAACTCAGCCAAACCCTGACATCGAGTTTCATGAACAAGGTCAATGGAGTTACTTTTTAACTGAAAGGACATGTAGCAGCTGGAAAAAGCAAAAGCACTTTGTTCGCCGTGCTGCCTGAGTGAGTGCAACACAAAATGGCGACAGGACACAAAATGGCGGCTAGATACGGGATGAAATCTGAAATCGTAGAACCTCACTTTGTGAAATCTTTGCCCTCTAAATTTGAATTATATGGGGAGATTTTTTTGCTTCATAGGGTAAACTTGAGGTACTTATATGCTGTTGTGTTATATGCTGATTATGGGTACTCTTCTAAAGCCCCCACTGGGAACACAAAGTCTATGTACATCTGGTAAGAGGAAGCATCCACATTCTTTAGCATGCCAAGAGAGAATCAGATGGATCTTTATGTGCACCCAGTGTCAAGATATGTTGAGTCGAAATGGTTAGTGTTGCTGTAAAGGTAGTTTTCTGTCTCTGCAAGGCTGTCAGCTATATATATTGGAATATATGTTTCTGTCTTTTTACTGATTGCCTGATTTGTTTTTTGCCTAGGCAGAAGAGCGAACAGGGATACAGCAGAAGAAGCCAACAGATGTAAAATTGCCATACACACACTCCTTCTCAGGTATGCACTACATTATGAGTTTTGAAGATAGGGATTCTAAGCACCAAAGGATCCTCTCAGTTTGAACACATTTCTCCTGATGCAATAGGGTCTGAAGTGTTTATGAAATATCCAAGCTTTCTTTAAGTGAGTGGATCATGTCTTCTAGTTTTCATATTTCTTTTATTTTAGAGTGCTGAATTGCCAAATGTTGGTTCAGCCCAAAGAGCGAAGAAATCAGATTGTTATGTAACACTTATTGCAGAAAGGTGACACAATGTTATAGAGCAGTGGTGCTTAATCTTTTGACTGCTAAGGAACCCCATGTAGTCATTAAAGTAATCCAGGGACACACACTGAATGATCATTTGAATCTAGGGGCCCCCACTTAGTAGTTACTGGGAGAATGGGACCCGAGCTTAAGTAATTCCAATGATTTGTACTGCAAATTAAAATACAGGAGCAAGAATTCATAAAAACAACTATTCAGATGACAAAATATTTCATTTGATTAGCAAACAAATATTAAAATATTAAAAAAATCTATATTTTAACTTAATTGGAAGGATGGAACTTTTCCACTGCTCCTTCAAAACAATCTGAGGATGCCAGCTTCATTTTTATCTTCCAATTGAAAAATCCTTCACATTTACAGCATGTTTATATGGGTCTAAGAGAAATATATACAATACGTATACTTCAGCAATCTGATGTATTTTGCTAATAAATATCTCGATCGGATTTATAATCTGGTTCAAGCATCAACTTGCACCCGAACCAGATTACAAGTCCGAAATTGATGCTTGAACCCATGACGGCAGCGGGAGTACTCTCCTTTATATGAATTTATTCTACTTATACTTATCTGGACCAGATTACAAGTCTGATTGAGATATTCATTAACAAAATACGTCAGAATGCTGAAGGATACGTATTGTATATATTTATCTTAGACTCATATTATATGGGACCTTACACAGGTTCTATCTGGAATGTGGTGAACTGGCTTACAAAGATTTGCTCTTGCCCTGAGGAAGTCGTCGGGCAATTTTGCCTGAGACGAAACATGCGTCGGCTATTGGCTACATTTGGTGATGTCATCTACATTAACTCACCCACAATAAATTTATGTATAATACATCTACGTTTATGATAAGGATAAAGGAAACAAGAAAATAAAGAGAAGAAAACTATTTGAGAACATCTTGAATCTGGAAACTTTATTGGACTGATGATTTGATATAGTTTAATTTTAAATGTTACTTTGTTTTTTGCTCGGGAGCGATATTCTGCTTACTGTTTATCCGCTGTGTACTTGTAGTTACAGAGGATTATTGGGATGCAGTGGCCATTTCCATTTTGTTCCCTTGAGCAATCTTGAACAAATTTTGGTCATATTGTTATTCAAATATTGGTTTTGTGCAAGGTGTAATGAGCCACGCTTCTAAGTTGACTATCCTAAAGAAGCCCAAAGCGGACCCCAAGGACCTCCAGAACTTCTGGCCCATCTCCCTGCTCCTGTTCCCGGCAAAGGTCATTGAGAAAATCCTCAACATGCAACTGGCCCGCCACCTGGAAGACAACAACATCTTGGACCCGTCCCAGTCCGGATTCAGACGAAACCACAGCATCGAGACAGCCCTCATCGCTGCCACAGACGACATCAGGCACCAACTAGACAACAGCGAAACATCAGCCCTCATCCTCCTGGACCTGTCAGCCGCATTCGACACGGTCCGCCATCTCACTCTAAAGACACCCCTCCTAGAAGCCGGAATCCAAGAGAAGGCTCTTGACTGGACCACGTCCTTCCTCTCCGGCAAAACCCAGAGCGTCCGCCTCCCACCCTTCCGATCCGAAGCCACCGATATCATCTGCGGCGTCCCCCAGGGCTCATCCCTCAGCCCAACGCTGTTCAATGTCTACATGGCCCCCCTCACACAAGTGGCCTGCCATCACAACCTTAACATTATCTCCTACGCTGACGACACCCAGCTCATCCTCTTCCTCACCAAGGACCCACACACCGCCAAAACCAACCTCCACGAGGGAATGAAGTCCGTCGCCGACTGGATGAGGAGCAGCCGTCTGAAGCTGTACTCGGACAAGACGGAGGTCCTCATCCTTGGACCCACCCCCTCAGCCTGGGACGACTCACGGTGGCCGACCACACTTGGAACAGCACCAACACCCACCGATCATGCACCCAATCTAGGATTCATCCTCGACTCCTCCCTCTCCATGTCTAAGCCGGTCAATGCCGTCTCCTGCTCCTGCTACAACACCCTCTGCATGCTCCGCAGAAACTACAAGTGGATCCCGACCGAAACAAGAAGAACGGTGATACAGGCCCTCTTCAGCAGCAGACTGGACTACGGCAACACACTCTACGCAGGAATCCCAGCCAAACACCTATGACGACTACAACGCATCCAAAATGCCTCCGTCTGACTGATCATCAACGTCCCCCGCCACAGCCACATCACCCCCCACCTGAGAGACCTACACTGGCTCACCAGACCACCTTCAAGCTCCTCACCCACGCACACAAAGCACTCCACAATGCCGGACCAGTCTACCTGAACAGCAGACTCAGCTTCCACACCCCCACCCGCCAGCTCCGCTCCGCCAGCCTCGCCCTTGCCGCTGTCCCCCACATCCAACGAACGACCTCCGGCGGCAGATCCTTCTTCTACCTCGCCGTCAAGACCTGGAACACCCTCCCTACCCACATACAGCAGACCCAAGACCTACTCACCTTCAGAAGACTCCTCAAGACCTGGCTCTTCGAGCAGTAGCAGCACCCCCTTCCCCCCCCTCCCCTCAGCGCCTTGGGACCCTCACGGGTAAATAGCGCTCTTTACAAGTACTCTGATTGATTGATTGATTGATTGATCCTCATTTTAACTCATTGCAGGACTTGACACAATCGACAAAAAAAACTACTGACTGCCTACAAACAGAAATTGTGGGCATGCATCAAGATGTTAAAGCACTGACTAATCGCCTGGAGAAAGCAGACTCTAGAATTGAGAAAACAAGGGATACGCACTACTGAAAAAACAGACTTCATGACAAGAAAGATAGCGACCTTCGAGAACATGGTGGGCTTGAACTTGTTTTACCAGATGTGCAGACAATAGCATACACAATGATGATGTCAACACCAAACTCTCCCAGTCGACTATAGACAGAAAAAATCAAGCAACTCTTTTGAAATGCATATGGCCTCCAATTTCTTCGAGTTCATAACCAATCTTCTTTTCCACTTTCTTCTTTTCCGAATCTTTCTTTCTCCTCTCTAGACCATTATCTGATTCTCGTCTTCCCCTTTCGGATATATGTTGTTTTACCACAGTGTATACATTAATGCTTTAGATACTCATCTCCTGTTTCATGACGTAAAACGCATTGCTATACACTTGAATGTATTAACATATATTCCCCGAAATTCCATATTTGAATGGTTCTACATTGGACTTCTCCAATAAAAATTTATTGAAATTAAAATAAAATGTGCCAGGAGTTCATAGACATAGAGCAGATGAAGGAGCAAACTGCAGTCCCAGTGTGAGGAGTGTGAAAGGTTTTCGCTAATCCCACATGTTTACAGAGGGTAGTCGTAATTCGGATTCACATAGAAATGTGACAGGATGTCTCCCTGTTGTGCTTCTATTCCCACACACCAAGCCTGTTGTGGCACCCAGATATACACAATGCTGACAGGAGACACAAATGGTGCCTGTCAACCTTGTGAGCTACGTCTACTGTGAGAAGATAAATGCATTGTAGAGCAGCAGTATGTACTCTCTGCCCCAATAAGCATGAATTCCTGCTTGTTAGCGCAGCACACCACCTCGGTGCATGCTCATCACTCATGAAAATTGTAACTCATGGGCTCTCTAAATGCTGCCACAGATTTGCGAGGTTCAATTAGATAAACACAAAAGTGTGCCAGTGCTTTAATAGACTGATTCCTATTAATTTACTTTTGTCTCTCTGCAGTTGTGCTTTACAGTCTCCTACGCATTATACACGGAGCTCTGAGCAACGTCATGATCTGTGAGATTCTTACAGGCGCTATCTTATAGAAAAAGCTCCTGATGCCCACCTTAGACCAATTCACACGTTTTTTACAATACTTGTCAACAATTGAACGTACATTTGTTGATCTATTAGTTAGATGCCAGAGCACTCATTTGTTTTCAAGGCATGTTTGTTTTATATATTTATTTGATTAAGGTATTGTACATAGTTGTTTGAAATCCTTAACTTTCCTTACGATTCATGGCGCAAAATGAATAATAACTGCCATCAAGAGCAAGCCTCTAAATGTTTTAAGATCTTGAATGTAATCAATCAATATGTCTATTGCTCCAGGAATTCCAAACTCACTAATGCTTCATGCTTTTTAATCCCTTCTTTCATTTGAAAAAAAGAGCGGCTAGTCATCTTGGTGAAAAACAATAATGATGCCAATCAAGCCCATTTTGTTGTTTGTGTATTACAGGGAAAGAAGATGACCAGAGTGTCCTTATTGGAAATCCCTCGGATCAGCTTCCAATTAATGAGCTTCCTTCACCAAGGGATGGAACCAAAAGTGAATTTCTGCCCATAAAGGCACTCATTTTAAGACGTGGCCTCACTGCTATAGTGGCCATGGGCTTATTAGGCATAGGAGTGTTAGTAAGACTCTTGTTAGTGCATGAGTAGCGACTCCATACAAGTGAAGGTCTTAAAAACAAGCCGTGCCAGAGAATACCAAACAGTGGGGCATATTACCTAGAAGTCCGTTAGAAAACGCACAACGCACATTCCCATATCGCCGGCTATCCTCTGATTTTTTCACTGTGATAGTGCGCAATTATCAATGTGTATCACGTAGGCGAAATGAAATCCGGCGATAGTCGGCGAAATGGCACATTAGCGCATGAAAACAAACGTTGTTTTCATGCGCTAATGTGTGCATTGATAATATGGGGGGGTGGAATCAGCGTTATATTCCACACCCCCATGTTATCAATGCCCTCACACCTGGTCAGAGCAGGCGTTAGGAGACCTGCGATAAACGAGCATATCGCAGGTCTGCCTCTCCCAACGCCTGCCTTGGTAATAGGGTGTTCCCACCTCCAACAACATTTTACATGTGGTTGGACGTGGTAACGCCTACTTTGCATGTCATTAGCGATGTTTGTCGCCTACATGCAAAGTGGGCTTGAGCCAGGCGTTAAAATGCCATTGTGGCTAGGGCTCTAGAAGTATCGCCGCTTTCTCGGCACAATTTGCCGAAAAAGCGGCGATACTTCCCCTTGCTAATATGCCCCAATGTTTAATAATAAAGGAGGACAAATAACTTAAAGAGTCCTATAGTGTCAATTTCACGCTGCTTTGTCAGGCTTTTGTCATTGCTTTGGGAGCACGAGTTAGGAATGCAGTTTGGAGCAGCGTAATTTAGCCACCACTCTTACACATCACAGAAGCGCTGTCTATACGTGCACCTAACTGTCTATTCATTGTGTGCCTTAATCTTATTAATGTATGTGACTCATTTAGACGCATTTACTGAAATGTATTCACTTTAGAACTCAGAGAATAATAAACGTGTGCACTAATTAGAATGTTGGGAGTTCCATTGAAAACAACGAAGTGCTCCGGGCTTCTAATGGCCAGTTGAAGCCCGGAGCTTCAACATTCGAACGTTTGTTCACAGCTCTTGCTGGAAATAAAAAGGCCTCACAGAGTTCGAGGGGATTTCAGTCCCCATGGGTCTCTGTCAGGACTTTGATTTACAAATTAGAACATTTTACCCTCTGAGGTGGAATGTTTTAAGAAGATTAGAGCCCCCTACAGAGGGCTCTACCAGCCATTAAAGGCCTGCTCCCTTGTTAAATGCCCTCACCTTTAGCTTGTGAGCTCTAAGGCTATAAAGTGTAACATGAATTATGTATTCTTTACTCACATTTCAAACTTCATTATAATTGCATATATATCCATTTATTCCTTGCTCATCTTTTACAATTTAATAAAGTTACTCATGTGCATGTATAATCAGGAAATCGAAATGCACATTAAATGCTTAAAGTTAGCTTGACTAAAGGCCTTTTTTAAAAACGTATTTTGCTTGGTTTGCATGTTCTTTCTTTGCAGGTAAGTCCCCAAGGTTTATTGAACACGCTCATTAGACCAAACAATATAATTTTCCAAAGTATGCACATTGGAGATTTGTTTACATAAATGAGGATAACATGGGAAGGGGTGGGGAGGATAAATACAGGCACATGCATCAAAGCTTTTTGCGATCGCAAATGGTGTAAATCGCAAAAATCATCTGTTTGCGATCGCAAAATCAGCTTTTGGGATGCATCAAGGGTGAAGGCCCTCGCAATTTGAGAATGTGCAAATATTTGCGAGTTCTCAAATTGCGATTGCATTTAAGGAATCGCATTTTGCAATTCCTTAAATGCAATGCATCAAAGTTTTAAAAATAGCGATTTCGTAATTTGGGGGAGCAAATTACCATGAAGTAGAACCTCATGGTAATTTGCGAAAACTTTGAAAAATGCACTTTTGTGCATTTTTCAAAGTTTCATGTTGTGCACACCCATGTCCTTAGGGCATGTGTGTGCACAACATATGTGCACAGATTAATTTCAGGGGTGCAACAGGGTGTCCTTTGGACACCCCTGAATCCTTGAAATCGCATTCTCAATTTGCGATTCGCTAATTGCTAATCGCAAATTGAGAATGTCTTCCCATTCATTCCTATGGGCCTCTGAATGGGGAGGTATTCCTTAATTGTGACTCGCAATTTGCGAGTCGCAATTAAGGAATGTTTAGAAATCGCACATTTTTCCGCGATTTCTTCATGCATAGGCTTTTGCGATTTCCTAATTGCGATTCCTTGAAAATCGCAATTAAGAAATCGCAAAGGCCAAAAATGATGGGCCTGATAGTGCAATTGTGCCCACGTCAACATTGAGAGAGCCCCTCACTCTGGTTGACTCTAGCCCACATGATGGAGACCACACTAGCCACGAAAGGTAAATCACTATACTTGGGCTTTATTGACTTTCGGAAAGCTTTCGATGGCGTGATTGGGCCCAAACTCTGGGAAAAATTGGCAAAATGGGGCATCCCCTAGCCTTTACTGAAAGCATTAATAGCTCTACACACAGACACCTGGGTTAGAATAAGAGTCACCTCGAGATGGTCTTCAACTGATAAAATCTACACCAACAGAGGTCTAAAGCAAGGATGCATCCTTGCACCATTACTCTTCAATTTGTATCTTGCAGACCTCCCTGAATACTGGCCCACTGCTGAGCCTTCCCTCCGAGAATTGACCTAACAAAAATCCAAACCTTACAATACGCAGATGACACTATTTTACTCGATCAAACCCAGGTGGGTCTTCAAACTGAAGGACTGGGTTCTGTAAGACCCAGCGGTGCCAGGGCACAACACCTGAAACCTTCGTGGGTAACCTGCTCCGGCGGACAAGTCACAGAGACACGGGACACTTCCTTGGGCGTCAACGATTCAAGGTTTATTTGCTGCAGGGAACACAGAGATCACGACAAGTACACAGCGTGCAACTTGGGGAGACTGCTTCAAATTGGTTCTGTAGATCGCTCCTTTTATACAGTTTTTACCCATAGGATGACATTGAACACAAAAGTTTACAACCCGGTTCCCACAATCATCCCCCAGAGGGGTCGCTTTGGTCACTTTGAAACACATGAGGTCCGGAACATAAGTGCGGAAACATTTGGCGGTTCCCAACTGTAAAAACCCATCTTCCCACCATTAGCAAATTCCAATCAGCAGTAAAACAGATCGAAATAGGAACACGAACAGGTGTAGAGGAAGACGGAGACAGTGGGGAGATCGGAAAGGGTGTAAAAAGGGGAGGTAACGGGAAACACGAGCTGCAGGCATCAAAGGGACGTGCCTAATGAGATGCACGGCTGAGACAATAAGCCCGTGCGGCAAGATGAGCCTCAAGCGGCGCCATCTGCCTTACAGTAGCATCCCCCTCGCCATAAAGACACTTACAAAGAACATGTGTCTTCCGCAAATATCTTGGGAGTCCCAGGGTCGCGAAGCGGACAACGTCCGTTCGCTGGCTACTTGAGGGCAAGAGACAAAATGGATGCCGTATCTAAGATGGAACCCGTGGGTACAGATGAAAAACCCACATAACAAATGAACGGTTCAAGCTAGCACAGCGAAACTGCGCACACTTACTAAACTCGTCATTTGCGGTTCATAGATACCAGACTCTACCATATTCGTACGAGTCGAAAGCACCACTTACAATTGTCACGGAACCTCAGACGCTCCTTTTGCCCTCATGTAGGCAAGCACTATTCGGAATCATATTCGATATTCATCAGACCATCGAGATGTTGCTGTAGCATAGCTCTGTCCAACTGAGTCCCCTTGGTAACAGATGGTTGTCTCATACACGTTGTAGCACAAAGGCCACATAAGGCAGGACCACACTGCACACAAAGGCAACACGTGAACAGGAACACTACCACAACTCCGATGATCATCAGAATTGTCCAACCCCAAGTCGACATCAGGCCCCAAAACCATCCTAGCAGCGTCCAATCTCCTACATCCACGTGTATGGATTCGGAGATCTTATGCAACCTCGAGATGGCTTGATAGACAGTTGGAGCATTATCTGGAATGAAAATGCAGCAGCTCGAATGGATCACCTTACATACCCCACCGCGATCTGCTAAAATGACATCTAAAACCATACGGTTTTGTAACGTCATAAGTCTCTCCGCCTGAAGTTCCGTGGTGATGTTACCAAGGGCACTGGCAGTAATATTAGCTGTCGATTCTACCACTCGAGTCAACTGTCTCAGGTTCCTACTGTTAACCATAGGTCCCCAAAACGGGAGGAAACCCTTGAAAAAGTCTCCTGCCTCTTGACCGGCAGTATCCTCTTCGCTAATTACGCCTCTCACAACTCTAGTCTTGTGATAATCGGCGTCTACAGTGAACGTCGGAGGCAACAGATTTGCAATGAAACATGAGCCCATGAAGTCAGCGGGCAACCATGCATATGCGCGATCATAACAGATAAAGTATGTACCCTTGGCAGCCAGAAACACAGGGGACGAGGACATCGGCAGAATATAATTTTCAGTGCAAGCACTTGCTCCAAGTCGGGCTTGCGATCTTCGGCCACGACCCATGAGACAGAAATTACCAGTGTGGGGTACGACCCATATTGGAGGCGAGCTTTTAAGCTGCTTTTCGCTAGTGAACACACTATATTCACCTCTACTTAGGACTCTATAGGCTTGTACCTCTTCTTCAGGGATAAGCGAGGGATCATAGATATCGCTATCTAAATCCTCTATGGCTATCGACAAAGGCTTCTGATACGAGGTAGGACCAGAGTAGGGGGAACGTGGTTCTCGAATGGGGTGGAAACCCAGTGCGCTTCGAAACATTGTTTGGAATGCTCGAGCTGACCCTTGGGAACTATACGGTAACACCAGATATGGAATTCCCTTATCCGTAGTATGTGGCATCAACCCACACACCCAACAATTAGTAGTGTTAACCACTAACTGATGTTGATGGAGGAGCTGAATAAAGGAATTGTTGCGGAATTCTACACGTCTAGCCTGCTCGTGCTCCGGTAACATCTGAAAGGAATGGGGAGAAACAGTAGAGGTAAGATTAGGGTAAGGAGTAGGAGTAGGTGTAGCAGGTAAGAAGTAAGACATCGTATAGTACACCCCACCCGCCAATAATGCAGAAGCAGTCAAAAATAACACGAACAATTGGGATATAAAACATTTGGTACGACTGAGTTGCTGCAGCTTGAGTCTGTGCGCCTTAGCTTCCTCCAAATCATTCAGCTTCGAGAATGCCATTCCCTACGACCGTCCGCAACGTTTCTTGACGCACTTCGTTCTGTGTAGCAATAGTCAATCCCTAGGAGTTCCCAGGAACCGACGGCCTTTAACCTAGCGTCAAGACCTACTATCCAGAAGGAAGTACGCGCGCGGCCCTACGGCCTTCAATACACAATATGTATATACAAACACAAAGTCTCTCGGCTGTGGAAGTAAAAGATACAAGGGAGGAGCTCAATATATATACAAAAATTTCAGTGATACGAATGTTCAAGCTGATCACGGGAAACGGGGATAATGCAGTTGTCAAATTTATCAAAGCAAAATATTTTATTTGTCCTTAGTGCGAGATCGCAAAGAATATCGGTGTTTCCCGGGACGTGTCTGCTCGTCGAACAAAGGATCCGTTGAAGAGACAGCGTCCTGCTGATCAGTTGATTGTTCTGGTCTTGAGTCTTTTGCTGACAATTGTTCAACAGTGTCTTTCTGCTGCGCTGAGGATTCTCCAACAGGCTGCGCGTCGCTGAAAGGTACAAACGCCGGCAATGTTTCTGTTTCTGTTGACGCAATGCCTTTCCTTACCCACGGGTCTGCCGGCAAAGGGATAGGGACTCGCTTACAATGGGTGGCATGCACCCAATTTTTACGCCCCTCAAGACGAACGGCAGTCCTCGTGGCCAGGAGCACCTGGTAAGGTCCGGTGAACCTCGGGTCCAGATTATTCTTGCGTGAAAAGTTGCGTGTCACCACCCAGTCTCCAGGCTGGAGCTGGTGGCCTGGACCCTCCGTCTGCGTCGGCAATGCGTCGTAAACCTGTTGGTGAATTAACCTCAGTTTAGCAGTCAAGTCATGTAAATAGTCAATCAACATTGGATACTCAAGATCAGAAAACATTCCTGGCCTAGGAACCCCCCACACATTCGCAGGACGGCCGAACACTATTTCGTAGGGACTAAGCCCTATTCGGGAGTGTACAGTCGCCCTAGTTGACAGTAATGCTAAAGGCAAAGCGTCAGGCCACGAAAGACCAGTCGTAGCCTGAATCTTCGCTAGCTTTAGTTTAAGGGTGCCGTTGTACCCTTCAACCAATCCAGCTGACTGGGGATGATTGGCGCTGTGGAATTTTTGATTTATTCCAAGGCCCTTACACACACTCTTCATCACACTTCCAACAAACTCACTTCCGTTATCTGACCACACGACTCTAGGCATTCCATACCGAGGAAAATATTCCTTCAGTAAGATTTTCGCAGTAGACAAAGCAGTATTGTCTTTGAGAGGTAAGGCCTCAATCCATCGGGAGAATGCGCAAACCACAACTAAAACGTATTTCAGGTTATTGCATCGCTCCATATGGATGAAGTCCAATTGAATCACCTCAAAGGGATACGAAGGGGGAGCAAAACTGCCAGGAGGAGTTGGGGTTCCTTTGCCAGGATTATACATCATACACACCATACAATTCTTCACCAACCGTTCAGCACATTTCGTAATTCCATCATTCTTCCACACAGGCGACAATAATTTACAAATGCCTTTCACGCTAATATGCGCTAACCCATGTGCCATTGTCACAACGGCCAGCACATACGCATCAGGCAACAACCATCTTTTCTGATCCGACAAATCAATCCAACAACCACTCGCATCCAACTTTCCCGTACTTTCTTTCCACTTCGCCTTTTCAGTCTCGGTGGCCTCATTCTGAATTTCTTTCACACTTTCGATGGTGTCTTCACACATACTCGATTCCGTAGGCCACCTAACCGAACTCGTCACATACATTCGAGTACTAAGGTTCCGGGCAGTCTCCTTAGCAATCTCATCTGCAAACGCGTTACCACGACCAACATCATCCGTCACTTTACGATGCGCACTACATTTAACAATCGCGACTTGCGTAGGCAAAGTCAATGCATCCAAAAGATCATTCACAAGCTGGCCATGCTGAATCTTCGTACCGTGCGACGTCAAGAAACCTCTCTCTCGCCACAATCGTCCAAAACTATGCGCTACACCAAAAGCGTATTGGCTGTCGGTGTACACATTCACACGTTTACCTTTTGCTAACACACATGCTCTAGTAAGAGCAATCAGCTCCGCAGCTTGGGCAGAATTCTGATTCAATCTTGCAGTCTCAACAACAGTATTCAATGTTACAACTGCATAAGCAGTAGTCACATCACCATTCAGTAACTTAAAACATGACCCATCCACATACAGAGTGCCATCCGGATTTTCCAATGGGGTGTTTTTAAGGTCCACTCGACCTTTCGTTTCCTCTTCAGTCCTCAAGTAGCAGTCATGTTCTGCTACTTCATCTGACTCTGCACTAATTGGTAACAAAGTTGCCGGATTTAAGACATTACAACGTTTTATCTGAATATGGCTTGCCAATAACGTCAACTCGTACCCAGACAACCTCGCACTCGTCAAGTGCTGAGTTTTCGTACGATTTAAAAGAGTATCGACTGCATGCGGAACCATTACCGTAAGCATATTATCCATGACCAATCCTGCTGATTGTCGGATGGAGACCGCAGCTGCCGCTGTTGCTCGTAAACAACTCGGCAATGCTCTAGCTACTGGGTCCAAGGTCGAGGAAAAATATGCACATGGACGCTGCTTACCACCAAAAGGTTGCGTCAAGACACTTAAAGCACAACCTTCTCTCTCGTGAACATATAATGTAAACGGCTTGCTATAGTCGGGAGTACCCAACACAGGAGCCGAACACAATGAATCACGCAGTTCAGAAAAACTTTTCTGACATTCTTCCGTCCATGGTAAAGGAGTCGAAACATCCTTGCACGTAAGAGCCACCAATGGTTTCGCTAGCAATGAAAAATTAGGAATCCATTGCCTGCAGTATGACGTGATACCTAGAAAGGCACGCACATCTCTTTGGGTTTTTGGCACAGCCATTCGCGCAATCGCTGCAATTCTTTCTGGGGTCAACCTCCTTCCCTCCTTTGACAATAAGTGACCTAGATAGGTTACTTCTTGACAACAATATTGGAGTTTAGAAGGGGACACCTTATGATTTAGCTCACAGAGATGTTGCAGCAATGATACCGTAGCTATTTTACAAATGTCCTGAGTATCGGCAGCCACCAATAAGTCATCGACGTATTGGATCAAGGCCGCACCAACCGGCAACCGAAACGCATCCAGTTGACCCTTCAAGGCTTGACTGTAAATCGATGGACTTTCACAGTAGCCCTGAGGAGCGCGTTTGAACCGGAAGCTTCGTCCACCGAGAGAGAAACCGAAAAGGTCCCTGCTCTCTTCGGCAATCGGGATGCTGAAAAACGCATTTTTCAAATCAATCACCGAAAACCATGCTGCAGTAGCTGGAATCAGAGTCAGGAGCGCCGTGATGTCAGGCACAACAGGGAATTGAGGAACCACAATTTTATTCACCTCCCGTAAATCGATAACAAAATGATAAACAGGCGGTTTTGTAGGATCTGTGCGTTTAAGAATAGGCAGTACAGGACTATTGCACACGTTTCCCCGAGTCTCTTCAATAACATCTTTCTCGATCAAATCATAGATGATCGCCAACAGTGCTCGTTCACCATCAAGGGAGATACGATACTGGGGAATACGTGGCAATCGCACATTAGATTTCAACTGAACAACATAAGGGGAGATATCAAGTAGGCCCACGTCATTTGGACCCGTCGCCCACAAAGACGCAGGAAGAGAACTCAATTCCGGTGGAAGCTTATCAAGAGACAAGTACATAGGAGAGACAACCCTCTCTCCTAACGTAAGCTTTACACCCGCAGGAGAGCAATACAAAGTTGCGTACAAACGTTTAAGCAAATCCAGGCCCAAGAGATTCTCGCCACAACCCGTGGTTAAAATCAACGGAGCTTCTAGCTCACGTGGCCCAATTTGAAGGGGCAAAGGGCGTGAAACTGGATTGCTAACGGGGGCGCCAGAGAATCCAACGGAAACATTTGTTAAGCCAGACAAAGGTGCGCCAGGGAGTTTGGAATGCATGATAGAACTTTTCGCTGCACCAGTGTCCAACAGAAAAGGCTCAACGACGCCCGATGTAGCAACTGCGACGTAAGGCCCTCTCTGATCAACCGGAACTGATACCACTCCCTCTCCTTGTCTTTGGCTGTCCTAGTAATTACTGTCGTCAGTTCCCTGATCGACGTAATAATCGTCTACATTGTACTGCGCAGATCGTCCTTGCGATGATCCACGTTGATCAAAACAGTTATTAGAATTAGATGAGTTATCTGAGCGATCATTCTGAGCACCACGACCTCTACCACGTGACGCCTGCTGTGAACCACCACGACCTCCTTTAGACGAATTACCACTATTACGTTCGTTTAAAACAGGGCAGTTAAATTTAATGTGTCCCTCCTGTCTACAATAAGCACATTGATTGTACCCTAACGATGATCTTTGGGAGGAGGAATCATTACGCGGCTGTGACCGATTCGATTGCGACTGCGATCGATTTTGTTGTGAATTGTTCTGATTTGGCCGCGGAGGATACGCTTGTTGCAACAACACTTTAGTTTTCAGCTCTTTCGTCTTTTTGTCAGCGCGGTCATTCTCTTCTTTCTCTCTATTCTCATAATATTGTGCCGTAGCCAATATCTGAGCTGAGGTGGAAACGGCCCATGCACTTTCCGAATTCTTCAATTTATTGCTCAAGTCGGGCAATAAATTTGAAACAAATTTATCCACAAACAACCTTTGTCCACCCTCAGTACCCATATCCTGACCACTATGGTCAATGAATGCTTCCTCAAACCTCGTAAAGAAGTCGGAAACACTCTCATCTTTCTTTTGCTTACAAGCTGACAATTTGTCCCAGTTTACCCGCATAGCCGGCATAAGAGTCTTCATTAACGTTATTATTCTTTGAGGAAGAGCAGCAATCAACTGGTCGGGTTTAGTAGCAGCCACTTGTCCAGCATCTGCCGCTAAAATGGCAGCCCAATCACCACCTAATTCATTTGCGTGATCTTGTTGGCGAATCTTAGCCCATACCGGTTGCGGTACGACATTGCCGAACAACATGTCGATATCGGCAAGATTCATTACCGTAGCATCTACAAGCTGCGATAATTCCTTGTAATACCCAGTAGGATTTTTGCGTGGATCAGGCAAAGATTGCTTCACCTGTAGCACTTCCGAACGTTTCCATGGGAGATGTATCCACACTTTCTGGAAATGCGCCACTACCGGAGGATTAGCATTAGCATCAGCTGGTATCCAAACCGGCGGAACTTCGCGCATAGGATATTGGCCAGACTCGTCTGGTTGGTGTTCAATATCCTCAACAAACAATGCATGAGGGATTGGAGCGGGACAAAAAGATAGTAACCGCTCAATAGCACGTCGGACGTTAGTATCTACTATCAGTCCAGTTGCGAACTGAAGCCGAAGCTCAGACAGAGCGGTCAGCACCTCGTCAGGCGCATCGGCCGCTATTTGACCATAAAGGAACTTGCACATTTCATCAAACACGTATCTCTGGGTTGGTATATTAAATTGACAAAACGTTTCGAGGACAACACGTGGTGGATTTCTCTGCGGATTTACCATCCAACCCATCGCCATATTATATAGCGCAACGCGTTCTCTGTTTCCAGGAAGCTGACTTCGTCTCTGAGGACCATCAGAACCAGCGGACCCATGAACAGGTCCGAGCGAATGAAAGAAGCTAGCCGCAAGAGGAGAATTACGATTACGAGTAGAGGGAGAGAGATACGACACAGGACTAACAAGAGAAGGAGTAGAAACAGTAGCAGCAACAGGGGTCAACAAAACAGGAGCAGTAGCGGGAGCAGGAGTATGAGGAAGCGGAGGAGCAGTAGGGATAGAAGCAGGCAAAGGAGCAGGAACAGTCGGAAGAACGGGTGCAGGTTGAGGAACAGGTGGAGGAGGAATAGGTGGAAGAACAGGTACGGCAGGGACCACAGGAGCTGCGGTACCCTGTACGTACGGTGGTGGCGACTTCATAAGATAGGACATTAAAGGATCCTCAACTACCTCTTCCTTCTTATCCGACTCCGTAGGCAAAACAGGATAACATTTATCTATGGTCATACGCTGTAGTCTCTCAAACACTTCCTTATCCTTATCCTCCTTATCACGCTGGAACTGCTCAGCTTTCTTCACTATGGTAGCAACATTATCTCGCTGACTACGTTTATTTTGTCTGATCTCTTTCTGTCGGGCTTCTTTGCGCCACAACCGAAAGGCATCAAACATGGCCGGCCTTGATTTTCGTTCGAACAACTTCATTTCTAGATTATCTAAGATTGACGCCTCGAAGCTACCGTGAGGTGGCCAACGAAGGTCGCCGTCCTTCTTTGTATATTTAATCCAATAATCGTTAAAGGTAATCGGGCCTAGCCCATGTTTGCTATATAGATCATAAGTAGGAGTTCCAACCGGAGGTATCGGACACAAGTCCTCCAGTCGGGAATCCGCACCACAAGGTCTGAAACAACTAAACAAAGTACTGCGACCAGGCATCTTGCACACTAGCCGAGTTTCACAAACTTCAAGGGTTACGGGATTTACCAAGTCCCAGCAAAGAGAAAAACCCTCGGTCTTTGGCGGCTGCAGTCGTCAAACAACACAACAAAGTACGCTTAGCAAAGTGTCACCGACAAAAACACTCACACAGCGTGTACAACAAAAACACTCGCTAAAGTGTCAACAACCAAGAGCTATGGGAGCGACCCACAAATACTTAACTCAAAAATCGATGGCGTCACCAGGAAGGCCCGTCAATCGTCTCGCTATACCAAGGTCTACGCCAGGCGCCAAAACAGGTCTACAGTCAGGGCAGCAGTCCGTCGCAGCCGTCCGGAGGCGGGAATCTTCGCGGGAAAAGTCTTCGGGCCACTTATTTCGACAACAGGATCGATGAAGCGGAGTGCACCTTCCCTCGGAGATTTCACACGAAGTTCCTCACGATCGTCGGGCTTGGACCGGTACCACTGATGCAGCCCCACGTTGGGCGCCAACTGAAGGACTGGGTTCTGTAAGACCCAGCGGTGCCAGGGCACAACACCTGAAACCTTCGTGGGTAACCTGCTCCGGCGGACAAGTCACAGAGACACGGGACACTTCCTTGGGCGTCAACGATTCAAGGTTTATTTGCTGCAGGGAACACAGAGATCACGACAAGTACACAGCGTGCAACTTGGGGAGACTGCTTCAAATTGGTTCTGTAGATCGCTCCTTTTATACAGTTTTTACCCATAGGATGACATTGAACACAAAAGTTTACAACCCGGTTCCCACAATCATCCCCCAGAGGGGTCGCTTTGGTCACTTTGAAACACATGAGGTCCGGAACATAAGTGCGGAAACATTTGGCGGTTCCCAACTGTAAAAACCCATCTTCCCACCATTAGCAAATTCCAATCAGCAGTAAAACAGATCGAAATAGGAACACGAACAGGTGTAGAGGAAGACGGAGACAGTGGGGAGATCGGAAAGGGTGTAAAAAGGGGAGGTAACGGGAAACACGAGCTGCAGGCATCAAAGGGACGTGCCTAATGAGATGCACGGCTGAGACAATAAGCCCGTGCGGCAAGATGAGCCTCAAGCGGCGCCATCTGCCTTACAGTAGCATCCCCCTCGCCATAAAGACACTTACAAAGAACATGTGTCTTCCGCAAATATCTTGGGAGTCCCAGGGTCGCGAAGCGGACAACGTCCGTTCGCTGGCTACTTGAGGGCAAGAGACAAAATGGATGCCGTATCTAAGATGGAACCCGTGGGTACAGATGAAAAACCCACATAACAAATGAACGGTTCAAGCTAGCACAGCGAAACTGCGCACACTTACTAAACTCGTCATTTGCGGTTCATAGATACCAGACTCGACCATATTCGTACGAGTCGAAAGCACCACTTACAATTGTCACGGAACCTCAAAAGACTTTTTGACTCCCTCGTCCAGTATTGCAACACCAACATACCAGAGATCAACGCTACCAAAACCAAAGTAATGGCAGTTTCTTCATCGCAATCAAAAAAGAGCACTTGGTTCATTGAGGGGAAGGCATTGGAATCAGTCACCGCATATAAATATTTGGGTGTCTGGGTAGACCACAAAGGAAGACTGACCACTCACATAACCGCAATGCAGGGCATTGCTCGTAGCCTGGAAGGGGCTTTTATAAGAACAAAGAGAGCCCTCCACTCTCCGGATTTTGCCCCGTTAATAAGGCTGATAGGCGCAAAACTCCTCCCGAAAATAGCCTTCGGTGCCACAACCTACAAAGACAAAATGACCAACTGTCTATATAGAGCTCAGTCAGCATGTTTTCGCAGAGTATTCCAACTGCCAAACTCGACTGCTCATGCTCAAATCCGAAAGGAATTTTCCCTGTTCTCCCAACACTGGATTATGAGTGCTAGATTTATTGCTTATAGCCTAAAAACAAAACTAGCAGGTTCTCACACTTTAAAGAGCTGCATATGGTCATTGCTCAGCAATCCCGATTCATCCTGGAATAAATATTTGACCTTTTGCTTGGAAACTCTAAAGGCTCAGGATATATGGTCAATATCGCTACCCTTTGACGCACAATCGGTGTTAAAGCTCTCTCATGGCAGCTGGGCCTCTAAACTCTATGCCCCAAAAACATTACTGCTCTACCTCTCATCGCCCATGAAACCTTACGTAAAACACCAACTAATGAGACTACGTTTTGGCCTAATCCCACTGATGGCATATAAGTTTGGTCAAGGATACAAGAAAGCTGCCCACACACAATGCCGCTTCTGCAAACAAGAGGAGGAACATTTAATTCACATCTTGTACATTTGTAGTCTTTACTAGCCCAACAAACTTTTTGGCTGCATCCGATTTGGCTTTTTCTTAATGTCAGGACATGCCAAGAAGCACTGGAAGTATGCATGAGGCGACTCATCCCAGATGGCGACTCGTTTTGTAAAATTTATGTCTGAAATAAAATTTTTGCTGCCACTAGATGACAAAGAATGAACTCTAATTCCCAAAATCAATCTTCCCTTTCCTATGTGCTCACTGCTTTTACTAGAATGTGTTCATATAAATTGCAATGATTTTAATTAATTATGCAAATAAAACTCTTACTTACTTGAGGCCTGGTTGACTTGAACCCCATGGCTGCTTTTGGGCTATCCAGTGACCCTCTGTAAGTTTGCCATGGCGCCGACACCTTTTCTCATTTTCTTAAACACCCCCTGCATTTATATACTGTTTCTTCTACTCTTTGGCACCAGTCCATGTCTTTCTTCCAATCCGTAAACAAAGAGGTTTGAATAGACCCACAGCCCCTTACAATATTGTGCTTCGCAACACCCGCTGCTAATGTAAGCCAGAGAATGAGATATGTGGGCCAAACTGTCTCTCCCTCAATTAGAAGCAGAAGCCACTTTGCGTCAAGTAGTACGTCGGTACCCACCCCTCTGGTCATTTTTGCCGTAACCCTACACCAAAACTGCTTTATCCTGGGGCATTCCCACAACATATCAATGAAAGTGCCCTCACCCTGGCAACCTTGGATGCACTGCGGTGACGACGCCCTGCCAATCGTATGTAAGAATGTCATAGGGTAGTAGGAGCGATGCAGAATCCGGAGCTAGATTAACCAAATGCGCAATCCTATTGGAATCTCTCTTAGGTCCTGCAGTGCCTCTTGTCACTCTCATCCTCTATGCTGCCCAGGAGTATACATATAATTGATCCTCTGGCAGTGCAATCCTCCCATAAAAAAGTCCCTCAGTTTACATTCTGTGTGGTCCAGAAAATCCTTACTTAATCTAGATAATTTGTTGCTTCTGTCATGACTATTATCATATGCTTACTTGAAGCTTTGGAGATTGTTTCCTTGACAATGTGAGGGGAAGTTAAAGCTGAACCCAAGAAATGTATTATGCGTTTACAAACAAAACCTTAGTGAGCTGAAGTACTGTTCTGAGAAAACTCGCGCTGGAGCGTAAACTTTATTTTTAGTCTACCGTTCGTATTCTAAAGCTACTTTAGTATATTCAGTATATTCACGGATTGCTGATATTTCGTAAACATATTACCTTCTGGCGGTCGCCCTTAAGTAGTTATAGTTAGGACCTAGTTTTCATAGGAACGTTTTTTTTATTTGCCAATATCTTTGGCGCCGCTTGACGAACCTTCACAACATTTTCAGAACTAAAGCCCTGCTACAGTCAGCTCCTGTCTTGAAAGTTTTGGGGTGATTCGTTAAGGAGCAGGGGGGGGGGCGAGAAAAAAGGGGATCCCAAAAAGCATTTTCTTCATGTTAATTCCCATAGGAAATATTAGACAAAGCTACAGCCCAAACTGATGAATGCAATTACACTAAATTTGGCAAAAAACAGTAGCTCTTGGTACAGAAAGCAACTTTTTTTTTAAAGGAGCTTGATTCTGATTGTATGCCAACACTCCAAACAAAAACTTGTTGTCAGCCATCTTGTGACTCTGTAGAACTGAGTCACAAGATAAAAAGGTAAAAATGAAGAAGAGGGGGCAGGGTAGAAACACCCTGACCCCCTAGGCCTGCTCAGGACCCCCTCCCAGGGCCCACAAAGCATTTAAAAAACAATAAAATTAGCAAGATTTGCGCTGGGTTCACAAATCCCGCCAAAAATGTTTAAAAAACTAAAGCGCGGGCATCAACGCTTTGTTTTCTAGAAGCCCCCTGGTGGGCCAGGTCCTGGTGGCAATCCATAATTATGGTGTGGAGGCCCACGGGGGAGCACCTCTTTGCCGGGGCATAACTTAAATTAAGTGCGGGTCCTCGTGGGCCACCTCCCAGGGACTTCAATTTACATAAACAAGTGATCAGGGGCTCCTGACCCTGCACACTGCTGGGGACCACCTCCTCCCTGGGGCATTTAGTAAATTCAATACAGGGGTCATTAGCAGAACCCCATCCCCGGGGACCACCACCTCCCCGGGCCTTGGAACCTGTTGGAGAGGGGGCCGGCTCAAGCAATGTGCTGTGGTGCCTATGCCCGGGACATTGCAGTTTGCTATGACAGGGCGGGAGCTTGGCTCCTGCCTGCCATAGCAAACACTATTTCGCTTCATGGAAGTGGGAGCAGGAAACCTGCTCTCACTTCTGTGAAGGGAAGCAGACTTGCTTTTGGACAAGGGAAGCTGCATGTTTGCAGCTCCCCTTGTCCAAATGCATTGACGGCTCCTGCAGGAGGCGGGGAGCCGTCTGGGACTGTGGGGGCATTGGGGCTCCCCCGTGCTCCCCAACTTGTGACCAGGCCCCAAGCGAAGGTGGCCCCAGTGCCAAAAATAGCCTCATGAGGGGGGCCGCGCAGCCCCCCTCCTTTAAAATAAAAAAAGTCATAAAAAATAGGTGGGCATGACCCAGGGGATGGGGTTCCTGTTGCCGAAACTGGCCTCAGAAGGGGGGCCACGAGGACCCTTTCTGTTTAAAAAAAATAATTTGAATTAAATGACTGAGGCCCTTGGGAATATTGAGAGAAGGGGGACCACACAACCCCCTTATAAAAAAAAGAAAATCTGGCATCTCACCGTAGGCTCTGCCCCCTCCCTGCACCACTCAACAAATGCGCATCCTGGCACATTCTAAGTTGGGGGATTAATCCTGAAGGTCCTTGTGGGCCAACTATCCCACCAGGTAACTCAAGTAAGCCCCACACAGTGGGATTGATCAGAGGTGGTGCAAGGCCATGCCCCTTTTTACACCACACCACAAATGTGCCTCTTGGTACACTGCTGGTGGGGCAATGAGGTCCTCTTGTGTCCTGAGGACCTCAGGACTAAAGTGGACTTCAACCCCTGAACACCAGTGTACCAGGAGGTGCGTTTGCAAAGTGGTGCATAAAGGGGGCGTGGCCTCGAACCACTCTCAGCTATCCAGCTGTATGGGGATTACTGGAGATAACAGGAGGGCTAGTTGGCCCCCAGGGACCCTCAGGAGGCAAGGGGACATCTTCCCCCAACCAACAGCATGTCAGGTGGTGCGTTTGCAGAGTTGTGAAGAAAGGGGGTGTGGCCTATGTCCACCTCACAGCAATCCCACTATCACTGATGTGGAGTGGTAACCTTAGGCTTAGTCTTCCTCATTTCCATAGAAGCTAAACTATAAACTCAATGGGACAAAAAAGGAACCACTGACAAGCAATTCTGAACCTAGTCAGTGGTATGAGCAGGGCAACTGGAATTATGCGATTGTTTGACTGCACCGACTTTTGCACAATTATACATTTTCAGCATTTGCCACATAATCCATCATCTACTGCATAATTGGCAGATTTTAATTAAAAAAACTTGTTTCTAGCTCAAATGGCTCAAAGGTAACCACAATTTTAGTGACAAGTGTTACAGCGTAGTGGAAGGCCCTTTGCAAACCTAGAATGAGCACCTGCTACTTATTGCTAATTGTGGGTGTTAACTTGGTACTAATGGTGTGCAAACCACTCTTGCTTCTTTCTGTGCCTCTCTTGCCTTTTACTGCATTTCTATTGCGTTTTTCTGCACCTCCCTCTCTTTTTCTGCACTTATGTTGCCTCTTCCTGCACCTCACTTGCTTCTTTCTGCAACCCTCTTACCTATTTCTGAACCCTTCTTCTCTCTTTATGAACCTCTCTTGCCTCTTTCCACACCCTGGTTCCTTCTTTCTGCACCTCTCCTGCCTGGTTCTGCATCTTCTTTCTGTACTTCTCTTGCCTCTTTCTGCACCTCTATTTCTTCTTTCTGCAGCTCTCGTGCCTCTTTCTGCACTTCTCCTGCCTCCTTCTGTACCTCTTTAACTTCTTTCTGTACTTCTCTTGCCTCTTTCTGCACCCTTCTGCCCTCTTTGTGCAAATGTCTGGCATCTTTCTGCTCCTCTCTTTCCTCTTTATGAGCCCCTCTTGTCTCTTTGTGCACCTCTGTTCCTTCTTTCTCCTCCACTTCCTTTGTTTCTTTCTGCACCACTCACTTTTTTCTGCACCCTTGTGCTTCTTTCTCACCCTTGTGCTTCTTTCGCACCCTTGTTCCCTCTTTTTGTACCTCTTTATTTTATATTGACATTTATGTTTTACCTTCACAGAACAATTATGTTCAAATGACCATAACTGCCAAGTGAGAATATTGCAGCAAACTTATGACATGTCTTGAGCATTGATGACATGAGTACACTGTGTCGGATATGGTGTAGAGAAGTTATCCACAACAACGGTTTACTTGAGAGGTAGGGAAGAGGATACAACATAATGAGGACAAAATACCTTGACTAAGGGAGTGGAGGTAACCCCCCATGACCCAAGGCACAGAAGTTTAGTGATGAGTAAGGAACTGCTTTTGTAGCGCTTAAAGACCTCATGCCTTAGAGAAGCATGTATGGTTTGTGTGAGGCTGCCCCTTTAATTGCATCGTGCTATTGAGAATGGAGCACCCTCTTGGCACTGAGGTGACTTCCGTCTCCCCCTGTGTGCCTCCTGCAGGCATGACCGACTCCTGCACTTCAATCACCTTAACCCCCCACTCTTTCTGCACCTCTCTTGCCCCTTTCTGCACCCCTGCTCCCTTTTCCTGCAACTCTCCTACCTGTTTTTGTAACTCTGTTGCTTCTTTTTGCACTTCTCTTGCTTCTTTCTGCACCCCTGTGGCCTCTTTCTGCACTGGAATTCCCTTTTTCTGCCCTCCTCTTATCTCTTTGTGCTCCACTCTTCCCTGTATCTGCACCTCTCTTCCATCTTTCTGTACCTCTCTTGCCTCTTTCTTTACCTTATCCCCTCTTTCTGTACCTCTCCTGCATCTTTCTGCACCTCTTTTGCCTCTTTCTGTACTTCTCTTGCCTCTTTCTGTACCTCTGTTGCTTCTTTCTGCACTTCGTTTGCATCTTTCTGCACCTCTCTTCTTTCTGTACCCCTCTTGCCTCTGTATGCACCCTTCTTCCCTTCTTCCCTATTTCTGCACCTCTCTTGCCTCTTTCTTCAGTTTTCTTACCTCTTTGTGCACCTCTTTTGCTTCTTCCGGCACTTCTCTTGCCTCTTTTTGCACCCACTTGCCTCTTTCTGCCACTCTGTTGGATCTTCTGGCACTGCACGTCCTTTTTACTGCACTTCTCTTGCTTCTTTCTATACTCCTCTTGCCTCTTTCTGTACCCTTCTTCCCTCTTTGTGCACCTCTCTTGCCTCTTTGTGCACCTCTCTTGCCTCCTTCTGCCGTTCTCTTGCCTTATTCTACACCTCTTGTGCTTCTTTCTGCACTTCTGTTGCCTCTTTCTGCACCCCTCTTGTCTCTTTCTGCACCTCTGTTGGTTCTTTCTCCACTGTCTTGCTTGTTTCTGCACCTCTTTTGCCCGTTTGCGCACCCCTGTTCCCTCTTTCTGCAACTTTCCTGCCTGTTTCTGCAACTCTGTTGCCTCTTTATGTACTTCTCCTGCTTCTTTTTGCACCTGTCTTGCTTCTTTCTGCACCCCTGTTGCCACTTATTGCACGTATCTTCCCTTTTTGGGCACCTCTCTTGTCTCTTTGTGCACCTCTCTTCCTTGTATCTGCACCTTTCTTGCATCATTCTACACATCACTTGCCTGTTTCCGCACATCTGTTGCTTCTTTCTGCACTTCTCCTCCCAATTTATGCATTTATGTTGCTTCTTTTTACACTCCTCTTGCCTCTTCCTACATTTCTGTTGCTTCTTTCTGCACATCTTTTGCCTCATTCTGCAACCCTCTTGCCTTTTTCTGTATCTTTGTATCTTCTTTCTGCATTTATCTTTTTTCTTTCTGCACCTCTCTTTCTTCTTTCTGCACCTTTGTTGCTCCTTTGGGCACTTGTCTTCCCTCCTTCTGCACCTCTCTTGTCCCTTTGTGAACCTCCCATCATTTTCTGTACCTGTCGTCCCTCTTTCTGTACTTCTGTTGCCTCTTTCTGCACCTTGGTTGCTTCTTTCTGCACCACTCTTGCCTCTTTCTGCACCTCTCTTGCCTCTCTCTCCACTTATCTTGCTTCTTTCTACACCTCTGTTGCTTCTTTCAGCAATTCTCTTTGTTCTTCCTGCACCCCTCTAGCCTCTTATTGAACCACTCTAGCCTCTTTCTGTACCGCCCTTGCCTCTTTCTGCACCCTGCTCCCTCTTTCTGTACCTCTCTTGCCACTTTCTGTACCTCTCATGCCTCTTTATGCACTTCTCTTGCCTATTTTGCTTCTTTCTGTACTTCTTTTGCTTCTTTCTGTACCTTTCGTCTTTCGGTACCCATCTTGCCTTTTTTTGCACCCTTCTTCCTTTTTTGTGCACCTCTCTTGTCTCTTTCTGTACCTCTCTTGCCTCTTTTTGCAATTCTCTTACCTCTTTCTACACTCTTTTGCTTCTTCTGGCACTTCTCTTGCCTCTTTCTGCATCCCTCTTGCCTTTTTCTGCCACTCTGTTGGATCGTTCGGCACTGCTCTTGCTTCTTTCTGCACTCCTCCTGCTTCTTTCAGCACTCCTCTTGCCTTTTCTGCACCCTTCTTCCCCCTTTCTGCACTTCTCATGCCTGTTTCAGCACCTCTCTTGCCTCTTTCTGCAGTTCTCTTGCCTTTTTCTACACCTCTTTTGCTTCTTTCTGCACTTCTGTTGCCTCTTTCTGGACCATTCTTGCCTCTTTCTGCACCTCTGTTGGTTCTTTCTGCACCCCTGTTCCCTCTTTCTGCAACTCTCCTGCCTGTTTTGGCAACTCTGTTGCTTCTTTCTGTACTTCTCTTGCTTCTTTCTGCACCTCTCTTGCTTCTTCACCCCTCTTGCCTCTCTGTGCACCTTTCTTCCCTCTTTTTGCACCTCTGTTGCCTCTTTCTGTACCTCTATTGCCTCTTTCTGCAACTCTGTTGCTTCTTTCTGCACCTCTTTTGCTTCTTCCTACACTTCTCATGCCTCTTTCTGCACCCCCTTGCCTTTTTATGCCACTCTGTTGGATATTTCAGCACTGCTCTTGCTTCTTTATGCACTCCTCCTGCTTCTTTCTGCACTCCTCATGCCTTTTTCTGTTCCTTTCTTCCCTCTTTGGGCACCTCTCTTGCTTCTTTCTACACCTCTCTTGCCTCCTTCTGCAGTTCTGTTGCCTCTTTATACACATCTTTTGCTTCTTTCTGCACCTATGTTGGTTCCCTCTTGCCCCTTTCCACACCCCTGTTCCCTCTTTCTGCAACTCTCCTGCCTACTTTTGCAACTCTGTTGCTTCTTTATGTACTTCTCTTGCTTCTTTCTGCATCTCTCTTGCTTCTTCCTGCACCCCTGTTGCCTCTTTTTGCACTTGTCTTCTCTTTTTCTGCACCTATCTTGTCTCTTTGTGCACCTCTCTTCCCTGTATGTGCACATCTCTTGCATCTTTCTGCACATCTTTTGCCTGTTTCTGGACATCTGTTGCTTCTTTCTACACTTCTCTTGCCAATTTTGGTTGCTTCTTTTTGCCTCTTCCTACATTTCTGTTGCTTCTTTCTACTCTTCTCTTGCCTCTTTCTGCAACCCTCCTACTTGTTTCTGCACCTCTGTTGCCCCTTTGTGCACTTGTCTTTCCTCTTTGTGCACCTCGCTAGTCTCTTTGTGCACCTCTCTTATCATTTTCTGTACCTTTCTTTCCTCTTTCTGCACTTCCCTTGCCTCTTTCTGCACCTTGGTTGCTTCTTTCTGCACCTCACTTGCCTCTTTCTCCACTTATCTTGCTTCTTTCTACAACTCGGTTGCTTTCAGCAATTCTCTTTTCTCTTTCTATACCCCTCTAGCCTCTTTCTGCACCACTCTAGCCTCTTTCTGTATCTCTCTTGCCTCTTTCTGCACCCCGTTCCCTCTTTCTGTACCTCTCATGCCTCTTTCTACACTTCTCTTGCCTCTTTCTGTGACAATGCTGCTTCTTTCTGTACTTCTTTTGATTCTTTCTGTACCTCTCTTCTTTCTGTACCCCTCTTGCCTCTTTGTGCACCCTTTATCTCTCTATGCTTACCTCTCTTATCTCTTTCTGTACCTCTCTTGCCTCTTTCTGCAATTCTCTTACCTCTTTCTGCACCTGTTTTGCTTCTTCCGACACTTCTCTTGCCTCTTTCTGTACCCCTCTTGCCTTTTCTGCCACTCCGTTGGATTTTCAACACTGTTCTTGCGTCTTTCTGCACTCTTCCTGCTTCTTTCTGCACTCCTCCCGCCTCTTTCTGCACCCTTCATCCCTCTTTGTGCACCTCTCTTGCCTCTTTCTCTCTCTTGTTTCTGTTGGCACCTCTGTTTCCTCTTTCCGCACCTATTTTACCTGTTTCTGTAGCATTCTTGTCTCTTTCTGTACCCATTTTGCCTGTTTCTGCAACACTCTTGCCTCTTTCTGACATTCCCCTGCCTCTTTCTGTACCCCCTTCCCTCTTTCTGTACCCCTTTTGCTTCTTTCTTCACTACTATTGCTTCTTTCTACACTTCTCTTGCTTCTTTCTGTACCCCTTTTGTCTCTTTTTCCACCCCTGTTACCCCTTTGTGCACCTCTGCTGCTTCTTTCTGCACATCTCTAGTCTCTTTCTCCACCTGAATTCCCACTTTCTGCACATCTATGGCTTCGTTCAGTACCTCTCTTGCTTCTCTCTGCACCCCTCGTGTCTCTTTCACACCCCTCTTACTTCTTTCTGCACCTCTTTTGCTTCTTCTGTCACTTCTTTGGCCTCTTTCTGCACCCCTCTTGCCTTTTTCTGCCACTCCGTTGGATCCTCGGCACTGCTCTTGTGTCTTTCTGCACTCTTCCTGCTTCTTTCTGCACTCCTCTTGCCTCTTTCTGTACCCTTTATCCCTCTTTGTGCACCTCTCTTGCCTCTTTCTCCACCTCTCATGCTTCTTTCAGCAGTTCTCTTGCCTCTTTCTCCATCTCTTTTGCTTCTTTCTGCACTTCTGTTGCCTCTTCCTGCACCCTTCTTGCCTTTCTGCATCTCTCTTGTTTCTGTTGGCACCTCTGTGTCCTCTTTCTGCACCTATTTTACCTGTTTCAGCAGCATTTTTGCCTCTTTCTGTACCTATTTTGCCTGTTTCTGCAACACTCCTGCCTCTTTCTACCATTCTACTGCCTCTTTCTGTACCCCTTCCCTCTTTCTGTACCTCTTTTGCTTCTTTCTGCACATCTATTGCTTCTTTCTATACTTCTCTTTCTTCTTTCTGCACCCCTCTTACCTCTCTCTGCACCTCTGTTCCTTCTTTCTGCACTTCTTTTGATTTCTTTCTGCACTTCTCTTGCTTCTTTCTGCACCTCTCTTGCTTCTTTCTGCACACCTTTTGTCTCTTTTTCCACCCCTGTTACCCCTTTGTGCATCTCTGCTGCTTCTTTCTGTACTTCTCTTGTCTGTTTCTCCACCTGAATTCCCTCTTTCTACACCTCTCTGGCTTCGTTCAGTACCTCTCTTGCTTCTCTCTGCACCCCTTGTGCCTCTCTCACACCCCTCCTACCTTTTTCTGCACCCCTCTTGCCTCTCCCAGCACCTCTGCTCCTTCTTTCTACACTACTTTTGTTTCTTTCAGCAGCTCTCTTGCTTCTTTCTGCACACCTCATGCCTCTTTCTGTACCACTCTTGCCTCTTTCTGTACCCTTCTTGCTTCTTTCCGGACATTTTTTGCCTCTTTCTGTTCTTCTCTTGCCTCTTTCCACACCCCACGTGCCTCCTTCTGCACCTCTGTTGTTTCTTTCTGCACTGTTCTTGCTTCTTTCTGCACCTCGCTTGCAAATGTCTGCACCCCATTGCCTCTTCTGCACCTATGTTGTTTTTTATGCACTGTTCTTGCTTCTTTCTGCACTTTTCTTGCAAATTTCTGCACTCCTATAGCCTCCTTCTGCACCTCTGTTGTTTTTTTCAGCACTGTTCTTGCTTCTTTCTGCACCTCTTTTGTAAATTTCTGCACCTCTATTGCATCCTTCTACACCTCAGTTTGTTCTTTCTGCACTGCTCTTGTTTCTTTCTACACCTATTTAGGCTGTTTCTATCACTCTCTTGCCTCTTTCTGCACTTCTCTTGCCTCTTTCTGAAGCTCTGTTGTTTCTTTCTGTACTTCTCTTTCTTCTTTCTGCACCCCTCTCACCTCCTTCTGCAACTCTGCTGCTTCTTTCTGTCCCCTTTTGCCTCCTTCTGGACCCTTCTTCCTACTTGCTGCACCTATTTTGCCTCTTTCTGTACCCGTTTCCCTTTTTCTACACCACTCATGCCTATTTCTGCAACTGTATTGCCTCTTTCTGCAGTTCTCTTGCTACCTTCTGCACATCTGTTGCTTCTTTCTGCACTTTGCTTGCCTTTTTCTGCACTCCTCCTATCTATTTTTGCACCTCTGTTGGTTCTTTCTCCATTTCTCTTGCTTCTTTCTGCACCCTTTTTGCAAATTTCTGACCTCCTTTTGCCTCCTTCTGCACCCTTCTTGCCTCCTTCTGCAACTTTTTTGGTCCCTTCTGCACTGCTGTTGCTTCTTTCTGCACATTTTTTGCCTGTTTCTATAATTCTATTTCCTCTTTCTGCACTTCCTTTGCCTCATTTTTCACCTCTGTTGCTTCTTTCTGCTTCTTTCTGCTTTTATCGTGCTTATTTCTGCTCCTTTTTCCCTCTTTATGCGCTACTATTGCCTCTTTCTGTGCTTCTCTTGCTTCTTCCTGTGCATTTCATCCTCTTTCTGAACCTTTCTTGTCTCTTTTAACGCCTCTCTTCCTCTTTCTGCTCCTCTCAAGCTTCTTTCTGCACCTCTCTTAGTTCTTTCTGCATTTCTGTTGCCTCTTTGTGCACTTCTCTTACATCTTTCTGCATATTTCTTGCCTCTTTCTGCACTTCTCTTACTTCTTTATGCAAATGTCTTACTCTTTATGCACCTGTCTTGCGTTTTCTGCACTTCTCCTGTCTCTTTCAGTACTTCTCTCACCTCTTGCTGTACTCAATGGGAAGTTCAAGCTCTCTAGTGTAACGGTCTGTGTGCTCGCAGGAATGAGGTATATGTCTACCTGTACATGTATTCTTTTTAATTTATAAACTCTTTTTATTAATCCACAAAATTATTGTACATACACAGAGCAGTAATATTGCATCATTGGTCTCATTTTCACTTGAATTATCTATTTCTATTGACAAGTCTGAGCCCACTCTAGTAAAAACCCCATTCATACCCCACTTCCCTCATATAGTTCACAAAATATCTGCCATGTCAACCAGATTTTCTCCCCTTTTTTGGGGAACCCTCTACTTGTATAAATCACTGATTCTGCTTGCCAGCACCAATCCATGTCATTTTCCCATTCATCCAGTGTTTGGGTGGGCATTGCCCCCAATTCCTTGCTATATTACCCTTAGCAACCACTGCTGCCAGCATCAGCCATTGCTTCACATGTCGGGGTCAGTCTTCATTATCCTCAGTTGTTAAAAGAGCCATTTAGGATCTAATTGCACATCCATATCTACCACCTTTGACGTTAACCTCATTGTCAAAATTCCTGAATTCTAGGGCATTCCCATTTCAAGTGATAAAAAGATCCCACTAACCCACACCCTGTTACAACTTGCACTTGTACACCCCCCCCCCCCATTCTTTACAACACTGATCTGGGGTAGTATACTCTATGTAACAATTTGAGTTGTATGAGCCAGAATCTGGCAGGTCTTGCCACCTCCCTTGGGATCTGGAGTATTCCCACCCATAGATCTTCCTCTAAAGTGTCGGCGTCATGCTTCCATGTCTGCCTAATTGTGTTCGTGGGATCTGGGGTATTATTAATGATCTTTCTATAGAAGAGAGAGATTATATTTTCACATATCTGCTCTGTCAAAACCCTATCTTCAAAAGGTGCAGCTTCTACTGTTGTTTCACATTCCCTGACATGTTTCCTGATTCCATGTCCCAATCGTGTATGCTATTCACCCTGCCCGATCTTGTAGTCTTGTTGTAACTCTGTAAATGCAATATATGCCCTTCCTCTCCAAATATCAGCTAGCGTCTCTATACCTAGCATGTCCCATTTAGCAAAGCCATCCAGGCTTCCTACCTCCTTCAAAAAATCCCCTGCCCAAAGTGACGTTATTCCGTAAGGCTTTATCTTTCCCCCCAAGTATTTTGTGGCAGCTTTCCACATCCTCATTACAATCCCCTTATGTGTCGGGATAAGCCTGTCAACAACACGCTTCCTATATAGTAGTGTCTGTGGGCCTCTAATCCCCATGGCCAATCTATAGACCCTAAAGGATGGTTCTGCATGATCATCAAACATTTAACCATTGACATTCACCAATTGTGCCGCCCAATATTAGCCACAGATATCCGGCACCGCCAGGCCCCCGTCAAAGACCCCTCTTCGGAGTTTGCTCAGAGCAATTCGGGGAGACGCTCAGCTCCACAGTAATGTCCTAATTTCTGAGTCCCCTCTCCGGAAGAAACAAGGAGGTATCTCAAAGGGTGAATTTTGTAACATATAAGAAGCGTGGGAGTGCCATCATTTTGCGTAGTGCCGCTCTGCCCATCAATGTCAATGGGAGTGTACGCCAGAATTTTGCGTCCATGACTAGACTGTCCAGCTCTCGCACCAAGTTTTGGCTTTAAAACTCACTTGGATCATGTGTCATAAAGATCCCTACGTATTTAAAGCCATTATACTGCAGCGGCACAGAGCGTCAAGAGGTCAGGGCAGGGAGCCCTTCCCATAGTAGAAACAACAATGACTTTTCCCAGTTCATTCTATAGCCAGAGTACTCTCCATATATACGAAAGATCTGAAGGATGCGGTCTACTGATTGCCTTGGCTTCTTAACAAACAGTAGGATATCATCTGCAGCTGCAAGGTATTTTGAAACGACACATTACAGTGATGTCAACAACTTATAATATTTTGTGCTTGATCAATTGCCTGCAAGACAAAGAGGAGGTAACAGAGATCGGCATTTAAGGCAATTAGAATACAGATACATCTTGAGATTCAATTCAAAAATTCTCAATGGCCTAAATACTGAAGAGGATTTGTATGTCCACCTGTAAAATCCTTGCATTAGGTGGGGGCAGTTTATTTGTTATCCCAAATTCCTCACATACAGTTGTCTGTTTTTGATAGGGGTTGTTTGATATGATTCATTTCTTACAATGATCCTGTCCATAACAGCTGAATTTCATATTTTTGTGTTTTTTTATTTTTGGAGCATGTTTGTTTGTTGTTTTTAGTTTTTGTATGTCGTTCTCTAGCCGTAGAGCACAAAGACAAAATAAGAAGTGTTTTTGAATTTTTAGAAATTACTGGGTGACCTTTATTTGCCATGGTCCTCTTTATACTTTTTACAAAAAGATGATTGCTCAATGATCGGTTGATGTGAACCTTCTAAGGGAATCCTTGGTCATTGTGGAGCAACCCAGCATAGGGGTGCATTGGGCACTTGCCCTCTATCTGCCATAGTCATTTTTACATATTTGAAATAATTTACATCTTTTGTACATTTATGTATATAGGGTGGTTGCCTAATCATTTGTTGATGCAACCCCGTCAGGGGCAACCTTGACCAGTGCTGAGTAGTCCGGTCTATATGAAGGCAATGATGTATTTGAAATCACGTCTGTGCATATAGTTTATTGCTTTTACGGCAGCAAATAGCATTTGTCACTTTAAGGGAAAAAGCACTGTAACTTTAATGTTTGTAAGACTTGAGGAACATGTATAAATGAGAGTTAATATGGCAACCACACAAGGTTTGACAAAGGCAGCTGTGACTGTTGAAACGCAATACCTGTTGCTTGTGTGCCTATACATTAATCCTTTTTGCAAACACGAGCGGGCTGGAGTCAGTCTGGACACTGAGGCAGGCATGTGGAGTTAATATATCTATAGCTATATATATTATATGTATATGTCGGAGTGGCTTTGTTGAGAGGCTGTGTGAGTGAGTGAGTGTGTGTGAATGAATGGTTATATGAGTGGCTTTAGAGGTGATTAAGTGTTAAGTGTGAGTTGTATAGATGAGTATGTCATGCTGTGAGTGGCTATATGAGTAAATGACTAGCTGCACAGGTGAGTGTATAGTTGTGTGAGTTGCTGTATGAGTAAGTGGGTATCTGAGTGGCTCTATGGAGGAAGGATTGGTTGTGAGAGTACTTGAATGGGTATGTGAATGGGTTGTGTGGTTGCTTGAGTGGATACATAAAAGGTTCTATGGAGGTATAAGTGGGTGTGTCAGTGGTTCTGTGGATGATGTCATCAGTGATGTCATATGAGATATCATCAGTGATGTCATTAGTGATGTCACTGACCATGTCATGATCGATGTAATATGTGAGGCCATAAGCCACACATTACAAGGGCTTAAACAATCTTTCGCTCAGCTAACTATAACTGTTGAATCAATGCTGCTGTATGAGTGAAATCTGAGCCTAAATATAACATCTGTTTAGCCATTGGTTTTCATTGATTGTTTTTTCAGGAGTAGGGCTGCATGACCCCCCTTACCTGGGCCCATTTCCCATCCTACAGAGACTACCCTTAATTTTCTTACAATGAGAGGGGGTGTGTGGCCATCTTCCTGGGCAGATTATGGCCCCAGGGACCCCTGTCTGGAGCCTTGCCACAATTCTGGGTGCCCAGGGTAGGTGGCGGTGCCTAAGGGCCCCCTCATTTATAACATATCAAGAACTGGGGATGTGGTGGTCCCTGGGAAAGCGGGCGTGGTTGTACTGTTCCCTACAATTTGAAAAAACAACAGGGAGGTAGTGGTCACTGGGGTATTAGTAATCCTCAGAAGGGGCTCCTGTTTTCCCCCTTTTATATTTACAAATGCCCCCGGGACCTGGCCCACCCAGTGGCCGATAATAAACGAAGAGCGGAAGCCCATGCTCCTTTTTTACATTTTCAGCAGAATTTACACATCCAGTGCGACTCCCACTAAGATTGTGTTTAGAAAAGCTTTATTGGACCTGGGGGAACCCTGTGGGACTCCCCTCCACCCCCGAGGCCTGTCCTCTTCTTTTTTTTCAGTTTTTTTCTGTGACTTGGTTCAACTGTGTTACAAGATGTCTGCCAACACTTCCTGGTTTGAAGTGTTGGCAACTAATCAGATCTCAGCATGAGATTAGGAAGGGTCCCGATCCACCACTTCTCATATATACCAATGAACAGATTTACACCAATTCACAAAAAGGTCACTTTCCGGACCTACAGTTATCTTTCTGCCAAATTTGGGGTAATTCCGTTCAGCAGTTTGGGTTGTAGCCGTGTCTAAAGTTCCAGAAATTAACTTGAGGGAATGTGTTTTGGGACCCCCCTAATCCCCCCTCTGACGGATCACTCCAAAATGTTCAAGAGAGCAGCTGACGTTAGTGGCAAACTAGTTTAAAATCTTTCGCGCGGATCCATCACTCCAAAGTTCTTGGCAAATGAAAAAACGCTGTATCCATGGAAACTAAGTGCTAACTATAACTATATATACATATACAAATATATATATATATATATATATATATATATATATATATATATATATATATATATATATATATAGAGAGAGAGAGAGAGAGAGAGAGAGTGAGAGAGAGAGAATTTCGTTTTTTTGAAATGTATTTGCACAACACTTCTATTTGGATCTTTGCTGTTGTTTGTTAGTGTATTCATTCAGGGACATAGCAAAGACCGTTGTGTTAACATGGTGATACTAATTCTATGCTAAATGTTTTATGTAAGTCATATGTAGAAAATTGCTATAGATGTGTTTCCTCTGGCATGAAAGTGTACGTGATCTATTTTTGCAATGACTGTGAGTAATTGATAAACCTCTTCAATCGCAGCAACCAGAAGGGCACTTTATGGTTAATGGTAACCAGACGGACTGCACTGCACACATTCTCCTTCTATCTGTGCCATGACCCATGTTGGCCCAACACCTTACTCATACTCTTCTCCTCTAGTGCTGTAACAGGCCTCCTTCTGCCTCCATAGTCTTTCAACCTAGTGAACGATGCTGCACCTTTGCTCCTCTTGTGCCTTCGATTGTGTTCCTCTCATGTACTCCCTTAAGAACCAGATCTTCTTACCTAATTTTCTGAGTGCACACCTGGCCAAACTCTGATTCATCCCGCTCTACTTTATCACCATTCTCCACTGTGTGCTGCAGTGCCATCTGGGACTTACAATCCTCTGCTACAGCACTACCTCACTACCTCCACTCCCACCCATGTGTACATCCCTTTCACCTGTGTGGCACTGTCAAATCACCCCACCACTTCTAAGCTTGAGGAGTTTATTGCTCTACAATAACACCAACCCTAAGGCACCGCTTCATCAGTGCTTCAAGTGTGGTGAAAAAGGCGTGGGTCCCAAAAAATGGGTGAAGCTTAACAAGAATAACTTGAAACTCTCTATAACTCTCTATAAGAGGATTGCCCAGAGCAACTAAAGATGCTGCATGAAAATGTAAATCTTGTCCTTGATAAGCTCATAAAGAGACAATAGAGCAAACAATTACTA
Source organism: Lissotriton vulgaris (assembly GCF_964263255.1). NCBI lineage: Eukaryota > Metazoa > Chordata > Amphibia > Caudata > Salamandridae > Lissotriton > Lissotriton vulgaris. The sequence continues at coordinate 312,321,678 of NC_141687.1, forward strand.
AAGATAGCAAGTAACACAATCTTTGACCCTTCATATGGCACTATTACGCTGGACTGTAAACAATAAAGCATTTGAGAATATGCTTGCTTTCACTTCTGTTGGAGAGGCGCAACTAAAGGGGATTCCTTGGTATTTAATTTTGTATTAATAACATCTTAGGTCTTGTAACAGCAATGGTATGTGGCAGCATCCACTGTATTGCTTCAACCCCATATCACAGTTGGTGCATCGGGTGACATGACATTGCAGCTCCAGTTCTTTACCAGGGTTCAGATATGGCAGGCAGGGTCAGCCATGGCAGGCCCTGACAACTTTGAACACTGCTCTCCATTCAGATGCTAAACTCCATACAGGTTTGTGAAGCCTGGCATCATGTGACTGAAATGTGTGCTGCATTTGAGTGAAACCTACAATGTGTAGACTGGATATTATTCTTAAATGAGGGAAACTTGCATTGCTACTGCCCATTTGGTACTTTCACTGTAATACTAAAAGATCACAATCATTTTTCAATTATTTTACTGAGTTTTTATTGCATAAAGGAAATGAATAACATTTTGGGTAAAACAATGCCATTACATGCTCACTCAAGAAAACAGTACCTGATGGTATTGTCACCCATTACTCACAGTATCTTTCCCTCCATTGCTACAAAAGATTACCATGCCAGTTAACAGTGGTTCCTTCTTGTGGAATCAGAGTTCAAATCCTAGAAAGCAGACATTTGTTTCCTTCATAATGGTAATCTTTTTTCCATCATACAACCTGTGTTTCGAGCCGCCTACCTAGGATGATGTTACCTTTAGGGCCATCGAGATCATTGTTTTCCACAACACAGATTCCGACATGAAATCAACATAATGTGTCAAAATCTTATCCTAAAATTTCAAAGCTTTATCATTCCAAAAGTGTCTATTAAATGCCAAAAAAACAGGCATGTACGCAATTGCCAACGGTTCTCAAGGGCATCGCTAAAGTATTGCCAAAACATTGGAAATTTTAGTCAGTCTTGCACCTTGTCATGTCTCCTTATCCTGTAGTACATAACATTGGTTGGTTCTCTGAGCCAAATTATCTCTAGAGGTCCAGGACCCTTACCAAAATTCCCACTATTAATATAACCACAGCAGCCATGAAAAGCAGTCCACGTCCAAAAATCAGCATTGTCTTAGGCACAGTGTCGTTTTTTGGAGAATCCATTGGTACAGATTGGTTCTTCAAAGGTAACTGATCCAGGTGAAGCCCATTTTGGTCATAATGGGGAAAATCAAAAACTTTCTGGCTATGTTCTTCCCCTGTAGAACATGAACACAACGTATGTTAGAATAAGAAAATGTCTACCAACTATTCACAGTTGTCTGAACTGAATGCTCACACAATACAAATAAAATAGATAAGTGAAGAGTCTGTGGGCTTAGAATTCCTCTGACATAGACACTTGGGCAAGACTCAAATGACAATTTCATTTATTTATAACTTTTTAAAAGTCCATGAATAGTTTAGAAACTTTCTCACAAACATCTAGTAATAAATAATAGGGGTGGGCGGAATTTGCGTAGTCGCGCTAAGCAAATCTCTGCAAAATGGTAAAAAATCTCAGTGAGCATGCAAAAGTTCAGCGAACACGCAGAGGGGCATATTACCAACAACTAGCGATAATTATCGCTATGTTGGTTTAGCTGCATTATTTTTATCGCTGAGCTGCGGCGATTTTTATCGCTTAGGAACCTTGCTATTATCAAGGTTTATCTCCTAAGCGATAAAAATCGGCCGAAATGCATGAATATCGCTGAAAAGTCAGCGATATTCATGCATTACCGACCTAATGCTCTTAGCCATGTTATCCACCTACCATTGGATAACATGGCTAAGAACTGCTCAGGGGCAGGTGTTAGCTTTTGGAGATATTCGCGCTTAGCGCAAATATCTCCAAAAGTTGGTAATAGGAGATAGCGATGTTAGCGACTGTTTCCAGTCGCTAACATCTTGGCACGCCCACTTTGCATGTCATTAGTGATAAATATCACTGACATGCAAAGCGGGGCCCAAGATGGTCGCTATCTCCTACTAGCTGTCGCTAACTGGTGTTAGCGACAGCTAGGTAATAGGGAGATAATTTTATCTCCGCTTTCTTGGCTTTTAAAGCCAAAAAAGGGGAGATAACCCCCTTGATAATATGCCCCAGAATTGCTTGTTCATTTCGAATGCACGAACAAGAAAAAAATTCCGCAAAACCGCGGATCGCAGATTTTTTTTTTTTAAATCTTTATTGACATGAAGGCATATTAAGCATTTATTGTGGTACATTCATTCATAAATTTCTTTTTGTCATAATAATATTCCCGCATCATGCAATATGTATCATACAATTTCAAACATTGACTTTATCTACCCCACCTAAGGCTAATGTAACCATTCGTATATGTCCAATCCGTAGTCGGTGGATTTTGCCAATTATTGTCCCGATCGCGTTGCTTAACATGACCCCCCATCATAATAAACCTAGTGAAACTACCCCCCCCAAACTTAAGCCATCATGTCTATTTGTGATACCACATCATTCTGTCCAATAGTAAGCCTGCATTCCCTTCCATCACTGCTTAGACACCTTGTTCTAGACCACCATTACATTCGGCCCTCACAGGCGGTCATCCCCTTGTCTTTCCACTACTCATCTTCCCCTTCGGAGTCCAGGTCATCTCCCTCTGGCAGAGGTTTACATATCTCTCCTCTATAGACATTCCAAGCTGCCCAAACCTTGTACCATGTACGGGGGGAGGCTCGAAGGACATAAACCGCCCTCTCCGTAACCATTAGCGCATCCATATTTTTAGCCCATCTGTTCACCGTGGGTAGCTCCGGAGCCCCCCACTTCTGCGCGATGTCTCGCTTAGCCACCGTCATGGCCAGTGTAGCTCAGATTAGTCCATATCTGTCCAGGTCATTGGGATCCCAGATATTTAGGAGGCATTTGCGTGGTTCAGGCAAAACAGAGATTTTAAGTGTTTGGGAAATAGTACGCATTACTTGTTTCCAGAATTCCTGAATACGTGTGCAGTCCCATAATGTGTGAAACCGAGTTCCCTCCTCCCCGCAGCCCCGCAGGCAAAAGGGGTGTGGCGCTTTATGTATTTTATGGAGCAACGTTCTAGTATAATAGATGCGGTGTAAAATCTTTAGTTGCACCAGTCGGAACTTTGCCGAAATTCCCACCTCTCTCGGGGAGGCTAATGCCTCATTCCATTCTGATTCATCCATCTCACCTACCTCCCTTTCCCATTTTTCTTTCAGTTTCAGTGTAGGGTTCTCCAGGTTGTTAATTAGCTTTTTATAGGTAAGAGAGGTCGCTTTGTGATGCATAAAATCTGTTAGTAATCTATCCTCCAGTGGTGAGGATTCCGGTATGTCAGTGCCCGCTGGAATCACCCGGAGTAGTGCGTGTCTGATTTGTACGTATCTATATGTCTCCGTGGATCTAAGGCCATATTGCTGCTGAAGCTGTGGAAACGTTATTACTGTGTCTTTGGCCCACATGTCCCCTACCGTGGAAATGCCTATTTGATCCCATTGCGCAAATCCTTTGCACATTCTCAGGGTCCCCAGTGACTTTGTATCCCACAATGGCGTCATTTTAGTGATTTTCCCTTTCCAGCCCAGCCGTGCCTGCGCTATGTGCCACAGTGCCGCTGTGTGTCGCGTTGGACCAGTCAGATGATTAAGCTGTGGTTTATTATATAGCACCGAGAGCATGCAATCCGTCCCTAGCTGTGACCAATCTGCTCGATATGCTGGGTCGTCTCTCGGGGCGTGGAGCCATTGGTTGATTATTTTAAGTTGAGCTGCCCAGTAATATAGTTGTATGTTGGGCAGTGCAATCCCCCCCTCATACCAACTTTTCACCAGTTTGTCGTAGGCTATACATGCCGGGCCATTATTCCAGAGCAGGTTGGAGACCAACGCCGCAATTTGTTTAAAGTATCGTGGTGGGACAAGATGCGGGGTGTTTTCTAATACATAGAGGAACCTGGGCAGCGCCATCATCTTATATAAGGCTGCCCTCCCTAGGAGGGTCAGAGGTAGAGCTGCCCAGTGCTTAACGTCTGCACGCAGGCGTTCCATAGGTGGTTTCAAGTTGTTAATAAAGAAGGCTGGTGCATCCTGCGTGACGACAATGCCTAGGTATTTAAAGGAGGTCGTCGACGTCGCCAAAGGGCAATCTTCCTGCAGATTTGGTGCTGGGCCCTTCAGTGTGTATATCACTGATTTTGACCAGTTCAAGGTATATCCCGAGGACCTCCCGTGCGTGTTGCAGAGATCCAGCAGGGCTGGGATTCCGACATCAGGGTCAACCATATAGACGAGCATGTCGTCTGCATATAGTGATACTTTATCTTCCCATCCTTCCGCCCATTTAATGCCTCTGAATAAGGGTGTCGTCCTAAGCAGGATTGCCAAGGGTTCGAGTACCAACGCAAATAGTAAGGGTGACAAGGGGCATCCCTGTCTAGTCCCTCTGCCCAATGGGAATGTCAGCGAGATGTGGCCGTTGGCTACCACCTGTGCCACCGGTTTCGTGTATAGGAGTCATATCCAGGCTATGTATTTCGGCCCAAAGCCCATACGTGCTAGTACTTCAAAGAGATATTCCCATTCAACTAGGTCAAAAGCCATTTTGGCGTCGAGAGAGATAATTACTGCCTTCTCCGAGAGGAGGTGCGTACGAGCCAGTACCCCATGGACCCTCCGGAGGTTCAATGCTGTACTTCTATTAGGCATAAAGCCTGACTGGTCAGGGTGGATCAGGGTATGTAGGTGTGGCAACAAACGGTTAGCCAGAAGCTTGGCCAAGACCTTGGCCTCTACATTAAGCATGGATATTGGGCGATATGAAGCACAATCAGTTGGTGGTTTTGGATCGCAGAATCTTTGCCATTTACAGGTTCTCCGCACAGCGCGAAAATCCCCACATTCCGTGAGTGGAACGGAATTAACCGCCCAGGCCTAATAAATAATACATTACAAACTAATATATACTGTTCACTTAAGCATTATACAGGAGTGTGTATTGAAGATAAGTAAAGAGTTAAGATTACATGCATCTAATGAATGAGTGTGCTTTAAATTGTGTCAGGAGACTGTGGGGTATATTCTCAAGGAGCTATCACCGAGTTAACAGCACTTTATCACAGCCGAAGTCACGATAAATGTATCACCCCATTCACAAGCTGGTGCTAACAGCCCATATCGCTAGTTTACCTGCAATGGCAGCCGCAAAATACATAGCCACAGATGACCCCGGCAACTATCGCTAATGAAATGCAGAATAGGCATTCCAATGCAAAACGCTGCGACAACACCACTCCAAAACATTCTCAACGACCAGCCAGATTGGCGAAAAGACCACAAAACAACCGATAAGGTGTGTTAGCAGCAGGAAACTAACACCTGCTCTTACCTGGAGCAAAGTCGGACAACAGCCTGCACCACAAATGGGAGCCCAGTCCAGAGCCACACCTGAAGAACAACAGATGCCATGGAGTCACTGAACATGCATGCCAGACACCCAAGAGGGCCCCAACACACACTGCCACCACCCCCAGGACCACAACCCACCCCCGGCCCCACCCCGGGCATCCCCCAACTCCCCCGGACCAAGACACTGCACATCAACAGCACAGAAACATGAACAAAAGCAAACGCCTGATGTCGCACAATTTCAACAATCAACATACATGTGAGCACTGAAACCCTGATACATACATTCACCATTGAAAGACCAAACTGAATGTAACATTCTAATTTGTCACCAAACAACTATTTTGAAGAGTCATGGTGGGGTATCCTTGGACAATCATTGCCTCACAGCCTGCAAGACAATATCCAAGATAAGAAGGTGTGTACGGCACTCATCAAAGTACAGGGAGAGAGAGAAAGAGAGAGACTGGATGAAGAGCGCAAGGCCAATTGGGCCCTTTGCTCATGCAAACATGCCAACAGCTGTGTGTGTGCCCAAATCTGTGCACTCCACATCACAGGCCTGGCATCAAAGTCAGCACCAAGTCCACATCACATTTAGGAAATGTATGCAGTTACCAGACTGAAATCAGGAATTAAATCCCCTTTGTCTCAACACCCAAGGCTGAAGGCCAACCTTGGTCCTGAATGTGGCTGGCATACCCAGGGTGAGATACCATACCAGCCTCCGACGACTCCCACACGACGAACTGTGCTAATGAAACACCAATGTGCCAACACCCCACAACCACTTGTCCCTGCATGACCTAGACCTGCAAGGGATGCCCTTGACACATTGGCTAAAAACTATCCATATGTCCAAACATTGCACACACATACAATTCATTGCCAAGAGCTGTGCCATATCTTCCACCGAACTTCTGCCGGTCTGAGGAGTGCCGGTGCCACAAGCCCAACAAATGCAATGGCAGGCATTCCCGGGCACATGCGCAACCCCTGTCATGTGGAACTGTACCGTGCATGAATGCTGCATCTGTTGGGATCTCTGCCACTGGCAGTGTTGCAAATCAGTTTCCGTCTTGCCTATGTCACCTGCATCCACCTCTGGTTTCACCGTCGATCATGCTAATTTGAGTGGCACAATGAGGTCTGCCTATCCAATGCAACAGTAGCTGAATTGGATTATGACCTGACAGTGCGCCCCCTGTTGGCCCATGAACAGGAGTGTCACAGGGATAGCCGTGCATAGAATGCACTGATCTTTGGCTTATGTGCTGGCATTTGCGCATGGAAGATTGCACAACTCCTCGTGTGCAGTGACCACGTCAAGGCGCTGCCCTATTGGGCTGTGTTGCGGATTCGCGAAACGGCATGGGCTGAACACATCTTCCCCAACAATTCAATGGATTGGCTCACCCTGGTGTTCATAGAACCCAACAACAAGGTACTAATGGAACACATTGCCCATGAAGTTGCGCTGGCATTCATTGACAAGTAACTATGGTGCTGCAGCAACATCGAATTGTCACCCACAGCACAGGTCCCAACACCTTGTTGCATTGTGGAGAATACTCACATATCCCACCACAACAGAGGACATGTCTGCCTTCATCTGGAATCTGAATGCATGTGCGTGGAACCACGTGTGTGTACACACACCTGTGCAAGGGGATGCAGTTCCATGGTCAGAGCAGCACAGTGTCGTTTGGCAATGTTACCAATTCGGACCCACTGCTCGGGAGAGAGCACACACATGGCAATGTAGCACGACTTGTGACCTTGTCGGAACCTTTCACCTGATCACTGTCAGCAGAGCAGAGAGTCGGCATAGTCCGGTGGCAGAGCACTATGCAGACCCCATGGGCTGTAAGTCGTGCCCCCTCATACGGGGCAATGGGCAAACGCCAAACAACACATGACTCATCCAGCAAGGCAAGGTGCACTAAGACCGTTGCCATCTGTAATGTTTGGTGTTCATTTCTGCCACCCCAATTTCCTGCACCACGACATGTTCCCATGCTGCGTGTAAGTGTCTTTAGCATGTCACTGCATGTCACTGCATGTTGTAGCTGTTGCCTTGTCTGTACTGACACGCACATGCCAATACAATCTACGCAACTTCACTGGTGTATAACTGTGATGAGTGTTCATTAGATTGTCTATAACAAAAGTAGAGAGTAAGGAATTTCGTCCAAAGGGGCTGGACGGGGAATACTCCTGATCCCCTGATCAAGGAATTGTTACAAACAGCTGGAGGAGTACCACCCGATGAGAGAAGAGAAGGCTCTTTTCCTGACAAGGAAACACTGTTCCTTTGTTAGTAAACCCCTCACTCACCACCTAGTGGTGACTTGCTTCATCATCGGGGCCCACCCAAGTGGCCTAGCGTCACTTGGGTGTGCTTCAACACCTGGTTTACAGTGGAGCAGGTAGTGAAGTGTGGGGTGCAAAAAAAACAGTGTGAATGTTAAAATTGTCCTGGTTAACACTTCAGTATTAGCTTTAATAAAAAGGTAACTGGACAAAGTTTAAAACGTATGGTGAGATACTGGCAGGGGAGTTACGGCCTGTGTATCTCTGCTATGCGTTGGTCGACATGTTTCTACCTTATGGGGTAATCCCCGGTATTCTTCAGGACCAAAACAAGGAAGTGGGAGGTGTGGGTCCCCTAAAAGACGCACCCTGTCCTAATTCCTTGGTCTTCCAGAAGATAAAACTGTATCTCTGGGAATTCACTCCTAGGGTTTAGGAGATGAACAAAAAACCTAGGGAAGGAAAAAAGAAGTAAGGGAATAATTACTATCCTGTTACGAAGTGCAGTGTTTTTGGTGAAAAACGTCGTGCAGGTTGTCCTTTCGTTCCACAGTGGTGAATGGAAAAGGTGCCTTCTCAAGTAGAGGGCGTGTCTACTTATGGGGTGGGAGCGTGCTCATATTTGTGAGAGTGCGCTATGGTATTTGTATACCTATGGACGAGTCTATAGTTGAGGCATGCGTGTCCTTAGTGCGTGCCTAGGTCAGCATGCTTTAATGAGGAAAGAAAATAGCGCGATGCTTTTAATGTTTAACAGCGTGAATTGTACTGCGCTTAAAGCAATGCCATACATTCGGTAAAAGGATTGCAAATATATCCTACTGTGGATGCTTAGTGAACAAAAGACATACAAGACTCTCACAAACATAAAACATATAGAGAGGCACGGAGCTGGACTCGACAGAGTCAGGGCTTACTTCAGTAATGCTCGTGATGGACTTCATCGAGCTGGGGGTAGGCACTTCACGTCTGCCAACGTATTCTATGTGGAGAAGTATGGATTCGATTAATCACAACATGGGTAGATCTAATGGGCGTGAGCTGGGGCGTTCAAGAAATTTGGTCAGCCCCAGGGGAGGGAAAATCTACTTACAGTTCGTCGTGAAGAGCAAAGGCAAGTAGCCTACATCTACCGTCCGCCGCTCGGTTAGGAATGAGTGAGCGAGCGCGGAGTAGATATCTCTGGGAAACCCGCTTCCGGGGTAGGTCACGTGACGCTACGGGAGCCGGTGGGCGGGAGGTTGTCAGGGGGATCACAGGACGCTGCGCATGCGTGTTGGCTAAAGGTCTGCGCATGCGTCAGGTTGTCAGGGTGATCTAGAGACGCTGCGCATGCGTGTTGGCTTGATGCCTGTGCAAGCGTCGGGTAGTAGGAAAACAGATGCGCTTGGGAACTGGAGGGGCAAAGGGTGTCAGTCTTGGCTTGGGGTGGGAAAGGAAAAGAGCCCTTAGCTCCAGAGGTGTGTGAAAATTAACGGGAGACTGGGGGGCCGGTACATGTGTTGGACACAGCGGTACTCGTGGTGGAAAGGAAAAAAGCCCTTAGCTCCAAAGGTGTGTGGAAATTAACGGGAGACTAGGGGGCCGGTACATGTTTTGGACACAGCGGTACTGGACACAACGGTACTCGCGGTGGTGTGACTGAACCACGGGCTGGTGTAGTTCACAGTGCCCCACGAACACATAGGGCGTCACACTCGAAGTTGTGGTTGTCAAAGCAGATTTGAACTTCATCGGATTGGATCAATTTTGACATATGTCAGACGGTGTGAAGCCATCATTTGATTACAGAATTCCACGGTATGTTATCGTTGAGGCCCCGTTGGTGGGTGGAAAGTCTATATATCCACCTTTGTTCTTTCTCGAACAAACGGGCTTGGATGTTAGGCCCTGGTGTCAACTGTTCTATTATCGTCCACCTCATGTCGTTTGTGGTGTGATGGGCCGTCAGGAAATGATCCGTTAGTTTGGTTATGTTCTTTTTACATCTGATTGTGCTTCTGTGTTCACAGATGCGTTGTTTAATTTTTCGTGTCGTCATGCCCACGTAAGGTTTTCCGCAGGTGCAGGTGATAAGATAAATAACATTGCTGCTATTGCAGTTAGTTTGTGCCCTTTGCTCCCAAACCTTTCCTGGTTCCAAAACTATGGTCTTTGTGTTTTCTGTCAAGTGACAGACACTACAGTTTCCGCATTGTGAGTGGCCCGTGACTGGTGGAAGACCCCATATCTGTGTCAAGGTTGGGTCGCTGTTGCTTTTGTTTTGTCTTGGTCTCGTGTTAACCAGAGTGTTTTTCAGGCTCTGTGCTTTTTTATATGAGAAGAGAGGTTTCTCCCACTTGAAGGATCCAGAGTTGACTATTGGCCAATGTTTCTTAATGCTTTTGCTGACCATGTTGGAGATAGCATTATATGTGGTAACACATGTGAGAGGTGTGTTGTCATTTTCTTTTGTGATTTCTTCCAACAGAGCTTGGCGAGGTTGATTTCTAGCTCGTTTTTGGCATTTCGTAGTGATCTTTCTGGGGTATCCGCGTTGTGTGAGTTTGGCCGTCAGGTCTTTAGCCTGTTCTTTGTAGTCATTAAGTTTACTACAGTTCCTGCGTAGTCTTAGATACTGTCCATAAGGGAGGTTTTCCCTTAATGGACGGGGGTGAAAACTTTCAAATCTCAACAGGTTATTTTTTGCGGTAGGTTTGAAATGAGTTTTGGTAGTCAGACCTTCTTCTTCTCTTTTGATCTCAATGTCAAGGAAAATCATTTCATTATTACTCACATTGTGGGTAAAGTGAAGGTGTTGGTCGCAAGTGTTGAGCCAAGTGATAAATTGTGTTAGAATTTCTGGTGGGCCCTTCCAAATCGTGAGCACATCATCTATATATCTGCGCCAGAACTTGATGTTTTCCAGATATGGGTTGGCGGGTGAGAGGATGTATTTTTGTTCGAAATCGTATACATACAATCCCGCTATGCTGGGCGCAAAAACACTGCCCATAGACGTGCCGCCTATCTGCAGGTACAGGGACCCTTCGAACTCAAAGAAGTTTCTTTTGAGTGCCAAGGTTGCACATTTGATTATGAATTCCCTTGATGTTCCATGTTCCCAATTGGTTTGATCTAATGTTCCTTTGAGAACATTGATGGTGGCATCCTGGGGAATATTGGTGTAAAGGCTTTCAATATCGAAGCTGACCAAGATCATATCCTCTTCCATTTTGATGGTTTCCAGGAGTGTTAGGAGACTTTTGGTGTCTTTAAGGTAAGTGCTGGTTCCTTGGACTATCGGTTTCAAGAAGTAGTCACAGAACCTGGAAAGAGGTTCTAGTAGTGAGCCTATACCAGAAACTATGGGTCTGCCAGGGGGTGGTGTCTTGTTCTTGTGCATCTTAGGGACTACATAGAAGTACGGTATTTTAGCTTCCGTCTTAGTGAGGTAATCCGCTTCTTGTTTAGAAATGTCTCCTAAGTGTTCAGCTTCTTCCACTAGTTCCACTATTTCCCTTCTTAGATCATCTGTAGGGTCGTCGGTTAGAGGCAGGTAGTTATTACGGTCCTCTAGTAGTCGTTTGCATTCCTGTTGGTAATCTATCTGGTCCATGACTACTAGGCCACCACCTTTGTCCGCTGGTTTTATGATGATGGTTTCATCTCCCTTCAGATCTGTTAGGGCCTTTCTCTCTGCCCTGCTGATGTTTTGGAATTGGGTTGGGGCAACCGTAGATTCTATGTCGTTAAATACTGCCTGTTCAAATGCATTTATTTCCACAGGAATGGTGTGGGGTGGAGGGACGAAGGTAGATTTTGTTCTTAACCCAGTTTCGTTGGGTACTTCCTCATTGTTATCCAAGTTGTTCCTTTCAAAGAAAGCTTTTAGTTTCAGTTTTCTGAAGAAGGCTGCTAGTTCGCAATGTAATTTGAATTTATCCAAATTGGCTGTAGGGACAAAACCCAGTCCTTTATTGAGGATTTTCTTTTCCACGTCTGTTAGAGCTCGTGACGAGAGGTTTGTCACTAGGTCCTCATGTTGCTGGGGCCTGCTTTGTTGGATGCAGTTTTGTTCCTGGTGTTGTTGCTCACCATTTCTTCCTCTTCCCAATGGACGGTGTTCCCCTTGTTTATTGAATATAGAGAGAATCTCACACAGCAAAAAGTATCCAAGTTCCAAAAAGATCTGAAAAAATTCTCCTTTGTAAAGGCTTATCCATATTCAGACCCAGACTATAAAGCAACTACAGCACAAGAACAAGACTCCGATGTCTCAAGCAATACTTCCCACAGTTCGAATAGCAGTGGAGGGTCCAACTCAAGCACACCACGACAGAAAAAGAGAGGTGGATATCAAGGGAACTACCAGTGGCCACAATACCCCCACCCACCTTTTCATAATCCATACCAACAACCCCAACAATTTCCGATGTATGGCTGGCAACCACCATTCCAACAGTATCCCTTCCAACAAAATCAATTCCGTCCTCCTTTTCAGAACAGAGGCAGGCGCGGGAGAGGCCGCAACAAACGGGGGAACACCGTCCATTGGGAAGAGGAAGAAATGGTGAGCAACAACACCAGGAACAAAACTGCATCCAACAAAGCAGGCCCCAGCAACATGAGGACCTAGTGACAAACCTCTCGTCACGAGCTCTAACAGACGTGGAAAAGAAAATCCTCAATAAAGGACTGGGTTTTGTCCCTACAGCCAATTTGGATAAATTCAAATTACATTGCGAACTAGCAGCCTTCTTCAGAAAACTGAAACTAAAAGCTTTCTTTGAAAGGAACAACTTGGATAACAATGAGGAAGTACCCAACGAAACTGGGTTAAGAACAAAATCTACCTTCGTCCCTCCACCCCACACCATTCCTGTGGAAATAAATGCATTTGAACAGGCAGTATTTAACGACATAGAATCTACGGTTGCCCCAACCCAATTCCAAAACATCAGCAGGGCAGAGAGAAAGGCCCTAACAGATCTGAAGGGAGATGAAACCATCATCATAAAACCAGCGGACAAAGGTGGTGGCCTAGTAGTCATGGACCAGATAGATTACCAACAGGAATGCAAACGACTACTAGAGGACCGTAATAACTACCTGCCTCTAACCGACGACCCTACAGATGATCTAAGAAGGGAAATAGTGGAACTAGTGGAAGAAGCTGAACACTTAGGAGACATTTCTAAACAAGAAGCGGATTACCTCACTAAGACGGAAGCTAAAATACCGTACTTCTATGTAGTCCCTAAGATGCACAAGAACAAGACACCACCCCCTGGCAGACCCATAGTTTCTGGTATAGGCTCACTACTAGAACCTCTTTCCAGGTTCTGTGACTACTTCTTGAAACCGATAGTCCAAGGAACCAGCACTTACCTTAAAGACACCAAAAGTCTCCTAACACTCCTGGAAACCATCAAAATGGAAGAGGATATGATCTTGGTCAGCTTCGATATTGAAAGCCTTTACACCAATATTCCCCAGGATGCCACCATCAATGTTCTCAAAGGAACATTAGATCAAACCAATTGGGAACATGGAACATCAAGGGAATTCATAATCAAATGTGCAACCTTGGCACTCAAAAGAAACTTCTTTGAGTTCGAAGGGTCCCTGTACCTGCAGATAGGCGGCACGTCTATGGGCAGTGTTTTTGCGCCCAGCATAGCGGGATTGTATGTATACGATTTCGAACAAAAATACATCCTCTCACCCGCCAACCCATATCTGGAAAACATCAAGTTCTGGCGCAGATATATAGATGATGTGCTCACGATTTGGAAGGGCCCACCAGAAATTCTAACACAATTTATCACTTGGCTCAACACTTGCGACCAACACCTTCACTTTACCCACAATGTGAGTAATAATGAAATGATTTTCCTTGACATTGAGATCAAAAGAGAAGAAGAAGGTCTGACTACCAAAACTAATTTCAAACCTACCGCAAAAAATAACCTGTTGAGATTTGAAAGTTTTCACCCCCGTCCATTAAGGGAAAACCTCCCTTATGGACAGTATCTAAGACTACACAGGAACTGTAGTAAACTTAATGACTACAAAGAACATGCTAAAGACCTGACGGCCAAACTCACACAACGCGGATACCCCAGAAAGATCACTACGAAATGCCAAAAACGAGCTAGAAATCAACCTCGCCAAGCTCTGTTGGAAGAAATCACAAAAGAAAATGACAACACACCTCTCACATGTGTTACCACATATAATGCTATCTCCAACATGGTCAGCAAAAGCATTAAGAAACATTGGCCAATAGTCAACTCTGGATCCTTCAAGTGGGAGAAACCTCTCTTCTCATATAAAAAAGCACAGAGCCTGAAAAACACTCTGGTTAACACGAGACCAAGACAAAACAAAAGCAACAGCGACCCAACCTTGACACAGATATGGGGTCTTCCACCAGTCACGGGCCACTCACGATGCGGAAACTGTAGTGTCTGTCACTTGACAGAAAACACAAAGACCATAGTTTTGGAACCAGGAAAGGTTTGGGAGCAAAGGGCACAAACTAACTGCAATAGCAGCAATGTTATTTATCTTATCACCTGCACCTGCGGAAAACCTTACGTGGGCATGACGACACGAAAAATTAAACAACGCATCTGTGAACACAGAAGCACAATCAGATGTAAAAAGAACATAACCAAACTAACGGATCATTTCCTGACGGCCCATCACACCACAAACGACATGAGGTGGACGATAATAGAACAGTTGACACCAGGGCCTAACATCCAAGCCCGTTTGTTCGAGAAAGAACAAAGGTGGATATATAGACTTTCCACCCACCAACGGGGCCTCAACGATAACATACCGTGGAATTCTGTAATCAAATGATGGCTTCACACCGTCTGACATATGTCAAAATTGATCCAATCCGATGAAGTTCAAATCTGCTTTGACAACCACAGCTTCGAGTGTGACGCCCTATGTGTTCGTGGGGCACTGTGAACTACACCAGCCCGTGTTTCAGTCACACCACCGCGAGTACCGCTGTGTCCAGTACCGCTGTGTCCAAAACATGTACCGGCCCCCTAGTCTCCCGTTAATTTCCACACACCTTTGGAGCTAAGGGCTTTTTTCCTTTCCACCACGAGTACCGCTGTGTCCAACACATGTACCGGCCCCCCAGTATCCCGTTAATTTTCACACACCTCTGGAGCTAAGGGCTCTTTTCCTTTCCCACCCCAAGCCAAGACTGACACCCTTTGCCCCTCCAGTTCCCAAGCGCATCTGTTTTCCTACTACCCGACGCTTGCACAGGCATCAAGCCAACACGCATGCGCAGCGTCTCTAGATCACCCTGACAACCTGACGCATGCGCAGACCTTTAGCCAACACGCATGCGCAGCGTCCTGTGATCTCCCTGACAACCTCCCGCCCACCGGCTCCCGTAGCGTCACGTGACCTACCCCGGAAGCGGGTTTCCCAGAGATATCTACTCCGCGCTCGCTCACTCATTCCTAACCGAGCGGCGGATGGTAGATGTAGGCTACTTGCCTTTGCTCTTCACGACGAACTGTAAGTAGATTTTCCCTCCCCTGGGGCTGACCAAATTTCTTGAACGCCCCAGCTCACGCCCATTAGATCTACCCATGTTGTGATTAATCGAATCCATACTTCTCCACATAGAATACGTTGGCAGACGTGAAGTGCCTACCCCCAGCTCGATGAAGTCCATCACAAGCATTACTGAAGTAAGCCCTGACTCTGTCGAGTCCAGCTCCGTGCCTCTCTATATGTTTTATGTTTGTGAGAGTCTTGTATGTCTTTTGTTCACTAAGCATCCACAGTAGGATATATTTGCAATCCTTTTACCGAATGTATGGCATTGCTTTAAGCGCAGTACAATTCACGCTGTTAAACATTAAAAGCATCGCGCTATTTTCTTTCCTCATTAAAGCATGCTGACCTAGGCACGCACTAAGGACACGCATGCCTCAACTATAGACTCGTCCTAGGTATACAAATACCATAGCGCACTCTCACAAATATGAGCACGCTCCCACCCCATAAGTAGACACGCCCTCTACTTGAGAAGGCACCTTTTCCATTCACCACTGTGGAACGAAAGGACAACCTGCACGACGTTTTTCACCAAAAACACTGCACTTCGTAACAGGATAGTAATTATTCCCTTACTTCTTTTTTCCTTCCCTAGGTTTTTTGTTCATCTCCTAAACCCTAGGAGTGAATTCCCAGAGATACAGTTTTATCTTCTGGAAGACCAAGGAATTAGGACAGGGTGCGTCTTTTAGGGGACCCAGACCTCCCACTTCCTTGTTTTGGTCCTGAAGAATACCGGGGATTACCCCATAAGGTAGAAACATGTCGACCAACACATAGCAGAGATACACAGGCCGTAACTCCCCTGCCAGTATCTCACCATACGTTTTAAACTTTGTCCAGTTACCTTTTTATTAAAGCTAATACTGACGTGTTAACCAGGACAATTTTAACATTCACACTGTTTTTTTGCACCCCACACTTCACTACCTGCCCCACTGTAAACCAGGTGTTGAAGCACACCCAAGTGACGCTAGGCCACTTGGGTGGGCCCCGATGATGAAGCAAGTCACCACTAGGTGGTGAGTGAGGGGTTTACTAACAAAGGAACAGTGTTTCCTTGTCAGGAAAAGAGCCTTCTCTTCTCTCATCGGGTGGTACTCCTCCAGCTGTTTGTAACTGTTCATTAGATTGACCACTCGTGTGCCACAATGAGCATCGTTCTTACACATGGAGGGTCTGACTGATGCATTTACAATGGGGGTGGGTCCCTTTTGACAGCTCCATCTCTTTGAGCAAGACACTGTTTCGGGATAGTTCCTGGAAGACCTGTGCAATTAAGTGTCTACAGCAACGTGAGTATGGTGTCCAACCTCTGACCATGTGGACCAATGTCATAAACCATAACAGAATGTGTCCACACAGATGTGTGTTAGTAGGTATGCAACGTGAGGTTCTGTTGTCACATGTGATGTAGGACACCACTCCTGTCCTGCTACCTATTTGGTCATTCCTACACACAGCCCTTTTCAATACTTAGACATATGCCTACGTTGGGGGGTTGTGAGATTGCTGTTAATGTGCAATGGGGGCACAGCAAGTACTCACCTTCACAGTCATCCAATTGGCCATGTGTCTCAGGGATAAACAAGAGGATTGATGTCATTCACCAGGGTGTACCTTCTTGTGCAATCACTGTCCTTACATCCAGGCATACTTTCATACGTGAGTGAACATAGTCATGACACATCTGTGTGATTCTGAATGTTTTATTCACATTCTGGTGAATGACGGAGCTGGAGATGTACATGGCCATCGCTGTGTAATTGTCAAGCAGTGAAGATGTGGCAGTCCATGTCGGGGTTTGGGTGGATTTCGCCAAGTGTTCTGGGGGTCAGTCGAAGGTGTTGTCCCAGGGCATGTTGCATAGGGCAGAAACAGGCAGGGGCAGGCCATCTGGTGGTGATGGCTGCTACTACCTCCTTCCTCACCCAGCAATTACCATCCAATTCTTACTACTCTGATACTTCTTCTGTGTCCGGTGTGTCCGGAGTGTGTGGTGGTGTAATGGCTGCATCAATGGGTGCCACTTACACATCAGGGTGCAAAGGTGATGGGGCGGCATCACTGGGTGCCACTGACACATCAGGGTGAGAAGGTGATGTGTGTGTCAAAGTTCCTGCTGCAGTTATCTGGGACTGGCTCAGTGGCAGCAATGGCAAGATGATGAAATGCTGGGCATGGAAGATCTCAGCTACATCTTGCTGGTGTTCAGCCGTAGCAACCATAATTTCAGCCTGCATCTGCTCCATGGTCTCCATTGTCCTCTGCATCTATGCCAACTCTGTGCTGTCATCGCTGGCGCCTGTCTGACTAGTCAGTTCCTGTATCTGAGTAATGGCCCCAGCGAGGTCAGCCAAGGATTGTCGGTGAGTATGGTGCGTATAGGGGGTGTCCGTTAGGGACTTAGATGGTTCCTGATGGGACTCAGACACCCACTTATGGCATCGAGTTTGGCTGCCACAAGCTCGAAACCCACCATCAACTGATCCACCAACTCCTCCTGGCAACCCAAAACACGGCGTTGAAATTCCATGTATTGTTTGTGGGGTCCTGGGAGACATCTGTGGTGGTGTGTGTTTCCTGCTGTGTGGTCTGTGCAGGTAGGGGGATCACCTTAAGGCAGCTGGCCTGCCCTGTTCCTGCGGGTGGGGTGCGGAGGCTGTCAATTATCCATTGGAGGGTGTCTTGACATATGTGCAGCTTGTCCTCTACATCAAGGATGGGATTTGTGGTCCCCTCTGCAGTAAATGTTGATTGTCCCTCCGCAATGTTAAAGGGAGATGCAGGTTAAGAGAGTTTCCCATGTATGTTGACGCTGAACAGATGTTTACATACAGACTGCGTTACAAGGCACATTGTGGCTGTTTTGGTGGAGCTGGCTATTTGATGGCAGACAGTGGATTTTCGACTACATGATGGATGTGTAGTAGTACCTGTACATTATCATCACACAGTGTCAGGCAATGCCAGATGTGAGTGGACAGTTACTACGCACAAGCCGAACCTATTGTGTCATCTGTTTTGCAGTGTAGGTGTTGCACTTTGTAGCACATTGTCGTCGGATGTGCTGTTATTGCTATGTGTGTGTGCTGCAGTGTGCCACGAGGATGAGGGACATGTCCCAAAGTCATTGTGCGTGTGCAGTCTGCTACACATGATTGTGCATGGATGCCATTGTGCCCATCTCCCCCCGTACCCCCAGTCCCTGGAGGTTACTCACCCTGTTCGCGTTGGGTCAGGTCATATTGAACTGTGTCCATGTCCCCAACTCCTGCCACCATCTCCATACTGATGACTGTGGCCACCATTTCCTCCAGCTCATCCAGCTCCTCCTGGTGCAGGACTCCCACCTACAGTCGCCCTTGCTGCCTTCCTGTTGGCGGCGAGCTTCTCCTTGATTTGGTTGTGCACTATATGCCAGCACCTTTTGACCTCCTCAACACTCCGACTGCATTTACGTTGATGCCATATTTCTGTTTGGGTTGCCAGTGCTGCAGTGGAGGTGACGAACAGTTGTTGGTGGTGTTCTATCACCTCCGTGACGATGATCCGGTCTTCTTCCGGACTGAACCCCATCTTTCTCGTCTCCTTGCCCTTCCCCAAACACAGGGTTCCTGGCTGGTCCTCCATGGGGTTTGTGGAGTTTGGCTTGTCTTCTGCACTCCTTCCGGGTGCATCTATGGTGCTACGCAGTACGAATTGGTTTTGGTGTTTTTTTTTGTTGCTTTTATAGTGCATTTTCCCGCATGACGTGTAGGAATTGCAGACCTGTTGCTGGTATTTGCTGATTTTAGTATCGGGCTTTAGGGCATTGCAACTTTGTGGGCGTTCCTGTTTCGCATTTGTGGTTTGTCGCATTGGTTTTTACGCGGTCATTTGGCACGATATCATGCTACTTTTGCATGGTGCAGCCGGGTTGGAATTGGCCGTTAAGATGGTGTTATTTTCTCGTGATGGACTGCGATATGCCAAGTTGCGTTAAGCTAAATTTGCAATGGTTATCATACGTTCTTGAGAATATCCCCCTGGGTCTTTTAAGGGTACATACAGTCAAAGGTATGGAGTCGAGGGTTTGACTCATCAGTGTATTAGGCAGATCTATTTATCAAGTTGGGTGTAGGAGTCAGAAGTGGTGTATTTCAAGAGGGGTTTCTTCTACAAAACAGATGACAGCTTTACATTTGTATAAATAATCTAGACATATGCATCGTTTGACTCCCTCTTAACTATTGAAGAAGTTTACTCTGTTATAAAATTCTCAAAGTCCAAAAGTGCACATTGTCAGCCAAATTCTACAAAATATTTTCCACTCAATTAGACCTGGTACTCCTATGCTTGTTACACGATTTTGCATCCAATGCTTCTGTTAATGGTACATTTAAAGATGCCACACTTATTGTGCTCCTCAAACCAGATAAGGACCAAACGAAGGATTGCAATTAGCTCATCGATCTCGAAGCTGCAAATCTAAATATGCATGTTAATGTGGTGTGCTGCGCATTAAAAACTTACCAATGGTTGTGATTTTATTACCAATAGTACAATACATATTTTTAAATGTGTTCTATTAATGCAGCAGCTATGAGATGGATGAGGCAAATTCAGTTGTTTCTTTGTGATCATGCCTCTAAATCCATCAATGGTGAAAGGGTTCTTTATATTTAAATAAACCTGTAATGATATGTGTAAAGCACAAATTTCATTGGAAAATAGAGAAAGGTGACATATTGCTAAAATGCATCTGTGAGATGAAATAAATATGGTAATGAGTGCCTTGCAATGTTGAAGGGGCGCTGAATTATTTGTGTGATTTTTATCATCACGTGTCTGTATGTCACCCGCTGCAAGTTTGGCAGCATGGTGAAATCATAGCATCATGTTTAATTTCAAATGCCTGAGCCACCACTGAAGAGCTGGCCCATGGACCAATGTCATCAACTATTCAATTTCAGGGAAGCCAGTAATCTGACTAGGGTTTTCATTTCATTTTGAAATGACATCAGGTGGCAGGCAAGGGCACTTTTAATACACAACATTATAAAAATCTAAATGTGAGTGACAATGTAGTGAGCATTATAATAAAAATTATGACTTAACATTAGTAGGGAGTTTATTGGACATTTCAATATTACCACCAGTTTAATACATACTTTTAAAAGCTTTCTATTAATGTGGCAGCTCTGAAATCAATAAGGACATTGCAGTTCTTTCTTTTTGATCATGCCTCCAAATCCACCAATGGCAAAAAGGTTCTTGATATTTAAATGAACTTGCAACAATGTGAGTGAACCAACTTTTTTATCGGAACATTGAGAAAGGCAACCTATCACCAAAATGCATCTGTAAGATGAAATAAAGATGATAACAAGAACCCGGTGAGTGCCTTGCAATGTTGGAGGAGTGCTGAATTATTTGTGTGATTTTCACTATTACACGTGTGTGTGGCACCCGCACCGGGTTCTATTGCATTGTGAAATTGGAGCGTCATATATATAAATGTGTGTGTGTGTGGGGGGGGGGTGTGGGGGTGTGTGTGCGTGTGTGTGTGTGTGTGGCGTGTGTGTGTGTGTGTGTGCATGTGTGGGTGTGGGTGTGTGTGTGTCCAAACGCAGATGCAAGGGGACCGGGGCTTGTGTGCGACGTCACAGCAATAACACAGCACAACCTTCATGCAACATCCAGTGCACGAAATCAAGTCCTCCAGACAGACGTCAGGTAAGACAGGTAAATCTTCAACAGGAAAGCATTACCCATTTTGACTGCCACGTGGGTCTTAATCATATGCTAATGCAAGGGTCAGTGGCATTGGGATTGGGATTTAAATACACTTAGGAGGACTATGAGTGCACCACATGTCATTTTTAATAAACATTTTTACTTATTTAGTACTCTGTCAATAACATGGCTAATGCCCACTATGAAATAATATTCGAGTTTTAGTAGTCCTGGTTAGAAATCCTGTCTTTCAATGAACTACCATGTCCATAATGCATTGCAAATGTCTTAGAAAGCCTTGTAGTGTCCTTAACTAAATAAACAAACCTGGATGCCTGGATAGGCCTCACTGAAAGCAAACTGCCACATGCTAGCTTCACCTTCCCGGGGCTTTATTAATGGGGGGCACACAGAGCCCCCAGCCCAAAAGCCTTCTCCTCCCTGAGACAATTAATAGAGATATGCTGGGGAGGGCTGCACTCCTGATGCCGATTTCTACCAAGGGGCCCGTATCCCCAGGGGCCAGGACTTTATCCTTTTGTTTCTTAAAAGGGAGTGGCGCTGCACGGCCCATAACCCCAGGGTCAAGCCTTAATATAAATATTTAAATGAAGCGGGAAACCATGCAGGCCCCTCCACAGGCCAACTTCAGCCCTTGGGACCCCATCCCCCAGGGCATGGCCACCCCATTGGGGACCGCAGGGCCCCCACAGCCTTGGCCATCTCTCAGCCTGTTGCTGGAGCCTGAATTTCTTTTTAAACACAGGGAAATGCTGAAACGCAGCTTCCTGTGTGTAAAAAGCAAAGTGTGCTCCGCTTTTATAAAGCGAGAGAAAAATGCTCTTGCTAGCTCAAGGCAGGGAACACTGTTTGCTATGGCGGGATCAGCGCTCCCTCCACACCATAGCACACTGCAATGTCCCAGGCTGGTGGTTCCCCGGGCCATGTAGGGCTCCAAGAGAGGTGCTGGGCCATCTTCCTAGAATATGGCTTGCCTCAGGGAGGTGGGGTTCCCTGGGGATGAGAATGGGCTGGGAGGAGGGCCTGGCAACTTGACCTCTCATTTATTAAAAATATAATTTGGCCCTGTAGAGGTGGTGGTCCCTGGGGCGGGGGCTAGTCCATGAGGCCCCCTACATGGAAATCTAAAATCCCAGGGGAGGTGGTGGTTCCAGGGGCAGGGGGGTACGCGAGGCCTCCCTTTACATAAGTTGCAGGGAGGTGCCAGTTCTTGGGCTGCTGAGGTGGTCATAGGGCCTCCCCGCATTTCTACAAAAATTACCCACAGAGAGGAGGTGGTCCCCGGGGCTGCAGGGAGACTACCTGGCCCTCCGCATTTCACTTGTATTCAGCCCTGGGGAGGTGGTGGTCCCAATCATTATTTTCAACTGCTCCTGGCACCTGACGCATCTGGAGGTCTAAATTAAATGGAACATGGGGACCTGTGGGACCTCGCCTAAAGCCCTAGAGGGTCAGGGCATTTCTACCCTGCCCCCTTTTCTTTTTTTAATCTTTTTTCTTCTGACTCAGTTGAGCTCTCCTGGTTTGAAGGGTTGGCAGCCAATCAGATCTCAGGCACGAGATCGGGAGGGGTCGCTGGTCCACTGCGGCCTCTGTTGTATAACTGAGAAATCTTAACATTTCTCAGCAAAGACTGAACAAATTTGTACCATAAAAGGAGGTCGATTTCTAGACCAACAGCTACCTTTCTGGAAAATTTGGTGTAATTCTGTGTTGAAAGTTTGCTATGGAAATTGACATGGAGAAAAAGTGTTTTGGGACCCCTCCTTTTTCTCGGCCACCGCTTGACGAATCACCACGTAATGTTTAAGACAGCAGCTAAAGTGACTGTCATATTCGTTTTGAATATTTCATGAGGATTCATGAAATGACACCAAAGTTATTGGCAAATAAAAAAACGGGCTTTCTATGGAAACTAGGTCTGAACTATAACTACCAGTAGGTAATACATATATATACATATATATGTATATGCCAAACAAGCTCCCAATTCCACCGTAGAGACGGATTCCAATCAGGACACGGACCACACGGCAAGTTCCAAATTGAAGTGCTTTATTCACCCTTCAGACAGACATGACGCGTTTCATCCGGTCACCCCGGACTTGATCACATGGCATGCCATGACCACCACAGTGCATAAATACTGTTATCCATTAGCTATGGCTCCTCCCCTACTTACAAAGGATCTAGAAAACAGACTATTCGAGAAAGTATTTTTAGTGCAATACGTGTATATGTAAAAGTGTCTCTACTAACAATTATATGAAAAATTGCAATCTTGAACATAGACACAATTAGTATTAAACAAGGGCTAAAGATATAACGGGCAAGTGCCCATAATAGCAATAATAAGAGAATATACATCTTTTATCAATCCTAAGTTCAATATATATATATATATATATATATATATATATATATATATATATATATATATATTCACTGAAAATACCATAGGTTTTAGGGGTGTTATAGTTAGCTGGACATTTCACTCGTACAAAACCATTGAAATTCCTCCGTTACGGTTAGTTGTATTAACTATAACTTGCGAGCCCGCAATCCACTGCTGATTGTGTCACATATTACATCATTCATTACATGGTCAGTGACATCACTGATGACATCTCAAATGACAATACTGATGACATCACCGATGACATCATCCAGTGAATGTGGCTTGGTTCGATATTTAAATAAGTATTATATATATATATATAGCAATCTGCATTGAAGACTGAGTGAAAGTATAAGTGTCTGGATGGAGGATTTAGTAGCACTGTGATTGACTGTCTAAGTGACTAATTTAAAGTGTCTCACTCAATATATGGGATAGTGATTAAACTGTGTGAATATCTGTATAACTTTATCTCTTGTTGTGTAAACTACTACATAAATTGGTTACTAGCTATGTGAAAGTTTATATTAGTTATTAAGTAGTTAAGTGAGTATTTTTATGGGATAGTGAATGCGTGTGTGGTTGGTGGGAGGTGTGTGACTTTCCAAAGATGTGTAAATAGTTGATTTAGTAGGTATATGAGGTTAAGATTGCATGTGGAAACAGTTGTTTGGGTTAGTGAATCTCTTTATGGGTGTGATGATGAGTAAATATATTTCTCAATGATACATGTCCAACAAATTAGAAATGGAAAAGGCAGTTGTTGTATATAAATAAGTATACATAAAACTCAGTGATTGTATGAGTGACTGTAACAAAAATGGTATACTTGTAATAGTGATTTTATAACACACTAAGTATGAGTTACTATCTATATGAATAAATAAAGTGGTGTTTGTATAAGTGTGTAGCTTAGTAAATGTAAGTCTGAGTAATTGTTTGCATAAGTGAGTAGGATGACTGCATATGTGAATAGGATGTGTGCTGGTGTGTAATGTCGGTGTAGGTGTATAAGTATATTTAATAATGTTCTATTGATCTTTGTTAGCATGTATGAGTGAATTTGTAGGTAAGTGTTTAGATGTGTGTGTAGATATAGGAATCACTGAGTGGGTTTTTGGAAACTTGCATTAGTGTGTCCATGGTTTCAAATATGGTACTCCATATTTTATAATGAGTGTTGAAAGGTTATGCTAGTGTATAATGAGATTTATCAGATTGTCATGTAGATGATGTCATCAGTGATGTCAGCAGTGATGTCATTTGAGATGTCATAAAAGAAGTCATCAGTGATGTCACTGACCATGTCATAATTCCTAGCTATAGCATGTCTGAAACCTATGGTTTTTTCAGTGAATTTCAAAGGTTTTGTAAATGACATTTTTAAATGTATTAATTGTTATATTTATTTTTTTGATACTGATTTACTACATTTTTTTAAACTATTTATTCTTAGATACATGTTTTAAATTACATTATAATTACATTATACATTATATTACAAAATATACTTTCTCAGAATGAATTACTTTAGTTTAAATACTTTGCAAATAGGCAATAGACTGTCAGTAGTTACAGTTGTTGCAATGGGCAACACAATTTTAAACACAATGCAACATTGAGCTCAATGGGGATTTATAGTTAAGTGCAATTAGTTACTTTATGGATTACTTTTCTAACCACAGGACTGAATCCTAGTTTTTCTGGGTTTCCACAGAGTTTTTCTGGGTTTCCGCAGACACATGTGCAAACTTTGCGAAGGAGAAAGGCTGCTGCTGCCGTGGCTCCCTGAGGCTCCCGAGGCCTCCTGAGCCTCTCGAGGCTCCCGGGGCCGGTAAATGAGGTCGACAATCCCCCAGGTTCGGCAAACGGGTTGCAAGCGGCAAGTAACCATTAACCAGTAACCGGCGGCCGGCAAGGACAGTTACTGCCAGAACCGGCAAAACTGGCACCCGCTATACGAGAGCCTCTCGCACTCCAAATAGCCTGCCTCCCAGACCGGTGCTAATTCCGGGGCTCCACCACTTCTCCACTACTTCTCCTGCTCCACTAATGCATCAAGCCCATTTTAGCTGGGGCTAGTTGGTGTGTGGTCCGTGGTTAGTGCACAGTGGGCAGATCCGAGTACCCAGGGCAACGGAGCTGAGAGGAGCAGGTACAAGGCATCAGCTGCGAGGCAGCTCAGCTCCTTACTGGTGTCCGTCTATCCCTTGTGTGGAGCCCTCTGCGGTCCAAGCAGGAGCTGGAGCTGGAGAGCCAGGAGTGTCGATTGGCGCCCAGTTGGAGCCCTGTTGAAGATCACCAAACCACCAGATCCAGCCTGAACTGCATTAAAAGGGGAGACGCTGCGCAAGTACTGTTCGAGTAAGGCTGTCCCTGGGCTCTAACGGGCAGAACTCAAAGCAAAGGAAAGGCTTTACCTGAATCACCTTGCCCCGTGGGAGACGCTGCGGCCACCTCTTGATACAGACAGCTCGGGGCACTTAAGCACAACTCCACAAGAACTACAAGACCCAGGAGGCATTTGGTCCGATGTGCATCTGAAGCCCCTCCCACCTCCTAGCACAAATTGGAACATCTTTTCCCGCGGCACGGGACGTGCCGGGCAAATCCAGGGCCAAGGGCGGGCCCGTCCTTGCCCGTCGTCACCCAGTGGAGGCTGGGCTGGGCCGCCCCTCGTACCTGTGTCATTATATATTGCTGGTTCCCGCCGCAAGTAATCTGGAATTGTCGAGTCACGAGGGAAAGATGAAAGAAAGATTGAACTGTGAACTCGGGCTTCCGAAGCGCAAGTAACTGGGGTGAATTGGTGGAGAGAGAGGAGGCCATTTCCCCATCCTTCAAGTGGGACTGTGGGAATGTGTTAGGAGAAGGGTGAGCGGGTAAAAGGGGCAAACGTGGGGCTTTTGAAACTGTGACTTCACATATATAATTAGGGCACACTGGGCACTATACACTGGTAATATGGCAAGCAAAATGAAAACACGCTCCACTAAAGTAAGGGGGAATCCCACATCCATTCCCAGGGAGCCCTGCCCGGAGAAAAGTATACTGCCCTCCCCTGTAACTCAGCCCACTGCAATTGACCGCATGTTGCGGAAAGTGATTGGGGCAGTATTTAGTGAAATTGAGTGGACGGAGAGGCGATTGTCCCTAACACCAGTAATCGATTTCCCCACCTCCCCCAGGGGTCGGAGGTTGAGGTTGTGGACATCTCTCCCACATGCTCCATAGTGTTACCGGATCAGGATATCCCCTGTGCTCAGCCAGATAATAGGGCTGATGCGGTGGATATCGAGAGTGGCAAGCCAGCCCCGATACCCAGGAAACATTGAGCCTGCCCAAAAAAATTGAGAGCCAGGAAAACTAGACTAACTACTCCCTTAGCGATAACAAGAAGTACCCCAGGGGAGGATAGGGTAGCGGGGGCGCCCCAGTTGACAGTTCCTCCATTGTGGATGGCGCAAATAGTGACTGATCTCCAGACCCATCTGGAGTCATTTATTATAAGCCAGTTTAAGCCATTAGCTAGCAGGTTGGACAAGATCTTGAGCGAAGTAAAAAGTAGGGGCCGGGTATCAGGTACCATCCCGGACCTTACTAATAGTGGAAACACACAAGAAGTTAACCCAGCTCAACAGATGACCACACAATCCAGATTAATTATTGTTGGCCAACCATCGGTTGCTCAGACTATTAACACACTTGATCCCCCAATGCGGCAGGATAGGGACATGGTGACTGATGGGAGGCGCTCACATGCAGATGAGAGTCCGCCCATACAATTGCCAGTACAACTTTTTGATCAACCAGTACCTGCCCATGAACAAGAGATAGTACAGCGGGATTTTGCGACCAATAGTCCAACTACCACTGATTTACCTACTATCAATCTGCCTCCGGAAGCGTGCCCCTACGTAGTAATTCTCACAGGGGCACCGGAACTAAAGAGTGTGAAGACAGAGTCACACACAGAACTAAAAAATAAGATTACATATTGGCTGAACCTGAACTCACCTCTTCCTGGCAATAACAAAGGGGAAATTCTTCACGTTAGAAGAGTGAAGTGGCTAGGCACTAGGCCAAAAGACATTGAAGGTAATTGTATAGTGGTAAACTTTAGGGATGAGAATGTAGTAGCACATATACTGTCGAGCAGGATAGGTAACTCTGTGATAAGCCCGTTGCCCCTAGGATATTTTTACCCTAGACAATTTGCACCTATGGATGCCCCTCATTTAATTGGGAGAGCAGGGAAGGGTCCAACCAAAGAGGGGGCAGTAAGCTACAATTGGCATAGCGTTCGGGCGAGGGATGGGGGCTCACCCAGTTGGAGGAACAGGTTTAGCCCACTGGCGTCCCTCGAGGACATTGATTGACTACCTCTGCCCTCACCTACTATAGTATGGCCAGCAAGAAGCAAAGCGGGGTATACCAATCAGGTGGAATCACGAAGGACTGAGATGAAAGCGTTAAATGAAATGGCTTTCACTGATCCACCAGCCATAGATAAGGCTTTTAGGGTCACAGGCACTATTGGGTCAAAGCCCGTCGTGTCCCCAGTACCTATTAGCACTCATGAACCAGTAGGTGACCAAGTAGCCGATGGCGGATTGAGTATAATCTCATGGAATATTGCCGGCTTGGCTGGCAAATTTGAAAATTGCGAATGGCGGAAGTTCATAAGCCGGTTCCAAGTTATCGGCCTACAGGAAGCATGGGTTATTGATAACAGCCCCTTCCACATGACGGGCTATAAATGTTTTTTTGTACCTGCCCAGAAATCGAGCTGAGGAAAGGCAAGAGGTGGATTGTCCATATATGTAGATTTGAACCTGGAGGGAACGTGGTCCGGTGTGGCCCGGTCTTCTGAGAACATACAAGCTCTGTGGTTCTCGGGCAGTGGGCTAAGGATGGTCCTGTTCAATGTATACAACGCAGAAGCTCATAGTGAACATAATCCTATCCTTCAGGAACTAGACCACAGATTGTCTGAAGAGGTTACTTTCTAAAAAAGGGGCAGTTGCTGCAATGACCTTAGTAATGGGCGATCTGAACTGTCACTTATGCCCACTCTTGTTCCTATCAGATGCCGATTGGTCTCGCTGCCCAATAGAGAAAGGCCCCCATTTTGATCACACCAGGGAGGGAGTGATAATGAGCAGGATCCTGAATACTCATGATCTTGAGCACACGATCGATATGATGAGTCGGGAGGGTGACGGGTCCCTCCCCCCTTCTTTTAAGAGGAGAGGGTGCTCATCATTCATAGATTATATCTTGATAGCCAGACTATTGAAAAATTGGATTAACTATGTAGGGATTGAGTGGAGCCCGTTTAGTGATCACAACCCCCTGGTGATTGAGCTTAGGCACATGCCCCGATCTAAGGTGGGAGTGGCGGTTGGTATCACCCAGAGGGCTACGGACCAGGGAAGACGGCTCAGGTGGTCAAAAATCGATGGGGCAACATTCTACAAGTCGCTACTGGACAAAGGGAAACTCCCCATTGAGCAGTGTTTAGATCACGCAGTAGAGGGGTCAGCACTACTTAGTGCATTCGGGCAAATACCTAGGCTGGTGGAGGGGTTGCTGAAATCTAGCGCACCCACAAAAAATAACAACTCACCAAAGTGGTTTGATGGTGAATGCTCACATGCCCTACGGGAGCTTAAACATAGTTTAAAAGACAAACCCAGAGATATACAAAAAATAGCCCAGAAAAGACAGAATTACAAGAAGGCAGTCAAAAGGAGGAAAGCAGCCCTTCAGGGAAAAGCTAGGGCAGACCTGAGAGAGGCAGCAGATAGAAGGGGCATTGCTGAATTCTGGAGAATAATTAACAAGCCATGCTTCCAGGATAGCAATGCCCCTGAGATTGGAACTAATATTCTGCCGGACCAGTGGGTTACACATTTTAAGGGCTTGTATAATCATGCACAGGAACCCAGCTATGGGAGGGGTCAAGTAGCTCTGCAAGATCAGGCTGTGGACTTTACTTTAGCCTAAATAACTGTGGGAATTATGGGCCTGACAAAAAATAAAGCCCCAGGCACCAATGGCACTCCGCCTGACCTTTATTTGAGTAATGTTGAGTTATGGGCACCAATCCTTACTAGAGTTATAAATGCTGCTATTAGGTCAGGCTTACCCCAATACTGGTCTACGGCCATAATAGTTCCCATCTTTAAGAAGTGCAACAAGGACAGCCCCCAGTGCTACCGACCCATCACACTGATTGATGTTTCAGCTAACATCTTGGGTAGGGTTATCCTTAATCGCCTTACTGAGTGGACCGATGAAAATAAAACCATCTCAGAAATTCAGTACGGCTTTAGAACAGGGAGGTCCACAAGCAACCAATGTCTGAACCTCTATTTACTGGTTGCTAAATATACTAAAACCAGTAACGAGGCCATCTATTTGGGGTTCATGGACTTGGCAGCAGCTTTTGACCACGTGAACAGGGACAAACTTTGGTCATTCATGAGCACCCTGGGAATTGACCCAGCCCTGATCACCATCCTGAGAGAACTACATGGGGAAACCATTGCCAGGGTACGTTATAATACGGAAGGGGGGAACACTGATCCTTTCCTGTGCAATAGCGGTGTGAGGCAGGGCTGTATTCTTGCCCCATTCCTATTTTCACTTTATATTAATAACATAGAGCAGTTCTTGATTAATTTAAAGACGGACTGCCCCACAAGTAGGAACGCGCCATATTCCGGTACTTTTGTACGCGGATGAAGCTGTCCTACTAGCTCATACCCCGAAGCGTCTACAGACCTTAATTGACGGTTTCGTCAAATTTATGGACACCCTGGATCTCTCAGTCAACTTGAGCAAATCGTATGTAATGCTGGCGGGTAAGAAACCCTGTACTAGTTTCTCCTATAATATAGGAAAACATATATTAGAAAGGGTGCAGTTCTTTTCATACCTTGGCCTGCTATTCGATGGTTCCGTAAAATGTAATTCCCTGGTGGAGGAACGTTGCTCGAGACTAATATCCTCTAACGGCGCTATAGCCAACTATGGGCGGAGGCTGGGTCGCTGGTCCCCGGAACAGGTCATGAACCTGTACAGTTCCATTTGCTGTTCCAAAGCCACATATCGGGCTGAAGTTTGGGGCTTTGTTAACATCGAACAATTGCAACAGGAGGAAAACAAAATATTAAGATCTATTTTGAAAATACCCCATAGTATCCCAGCTGTAATCGCTCATAGGAAATTAGGGTGCCCGTATATTGAGGACTTGGTCAAATTTAGACCGATAGTGACCTGGGTAAAAATCTGGTTAAATCTCGAAGCAGCATTGAGCAGGAAAATCTTAAAAGATTGCCTGGAGAGGGATAAAAGCATGAATATACTATGACTGAAATATGTAAAATCAAACCTGGAAAGTTTGGACCAAGTGGATCTTTTTACAAATCCCACATTAATTTTAACCTTAGATAAGCTTAGAATAAAAAAATGTTTTCTGGACCAGAGAACGACACATAGAGTAGCTGTAGAAGGGACTAAGCACACAGTGATCGCCCATAGCTTGGTTAAAAGGGCACATGAAATTATAACAGTGATCAGTTAGTGCCTGGATCATTGCATGAGTGCATAGCTACTGATTGAAAGATTACAATACTGCAAGGAGAGTGCGTGAGTGAATTTATAAGTGCTTGGGTATTGGCGGAGTGTTTGGATTAGTACATGGTAGTGGCTAGGTGACTGGAGGACTGCACCGGGAGTGACAGGGTAATTCCTGGGCTGCATGGGTACTACCAGTCGAATTGAAGAAGCGAATGAGAAGTGTGTAGGTAGTACACAGGGATTGTAGCAATGCATGTGTTAGTGCCTGGATTATTGCATGGCTACATGGGTAGTGACTGGATGATTAGAGTGCTGCAAGGACAGTGCATGGAGATTTTATAACTGCTTGGGTTTTGGCAGCGTGATTGGGTAAGTACATAGTGCTGGCTGGGTGATTGGAGGAGTGCATGGGTAGTGACAGAGGGATTTTGGGAGCGCATGGGTACTACCTAGGTAATAGAGAAGTGAATCAGTAGTTTGTAGGTGGTTAGAGATAACCATGGGTGTAGTTTGCGAAGTAGTGCTCCGTGTAGCTACGCAAAGTGCACTTCACACTACGCAAGCTATGCGCAGCTGCGAAAAATGCTGTTTGCACTGATTGGACAGTGCCGGATGCTTGTCTGCACTGTGCAATCAGTGCAAACTGCACCTTGCACAGTGCAAGAGGTCGTTTTTTGCCGCTTGAGTAGATTTCCACTCGAGCGGCAGCTCTCTCAACGCGGACTGGTAGTTTCTCATAGCGAGCGTTCGTGAGCATACGCGACCACTCGCAATGAGAAACCTGACCTCCCCGCATTGAGAAGCTCGCCGGGAGCTTTATTTTCCACGCTGTCGATTGGCAACTTGATGTTGCTGATGCTGAACGAGGAAAAAGTCTTGCCGGGATGTTATTTTGCTAGCTCGTGGTCGACAACTTGACTTTGAGGACCGCGAGCAAGCCAAAAATGCCCGATGCACTACGCTACGAGTGTTTGCGTGGTGCTACGTGCAATTCGCGTATTGCGAAGTAGCGCAAATTATGCGAGCGTAGCGTCATGCTTTGCCCCGGCTTAGTTAGAGGTCTGCATGGGAAGTGCTCGGGGTGTTGTTGCTGTGCATGAGTTAGTGCATGGGTCATTGCTTGAGTGCATGGGTACTGACTGGATGATTAGAGTACTGCAAGGAGAGTGCATAATGAATTTATAAGTGCTTGGGTTTTGGCTGAGTGATTGCATAAGTAGACACATGTCACATCAGTCCCGCCCCCTCCCAGCAACACTCTGCAAACGCGCCCTATGGTGCATTTTAAGTTGGGGGATTAATTCCCCTTGAATCCTGAGGGTCCCTGGGGGCCAACTAGCCCACGAGGTACCTTAAGTAAGTGCCACAGAGCTGCGTTGCGGAGAGGTGGTCCAAGGCCATGCCGCTTTTTACCCCTCTCTGCAACCCAGCTCTGTGGTGCTTACTGGATGTACCTGCTGGGATAGTTGGACCCAAGGGACCCTCAGGATTCAAGGGGACTTCATCCCCCAACTTAAAATGTGCCACGAAGAGCGTTTGCACAGCGGTGAAGGGAGGGGGTGGGCCTGAGGTGATATGTGTGCAAACACCCCCTGTGGTGCCTTTTAAGTTGGGAAATTAAGTATCCTTCAATCCTGAGGGTCCCGGGGGGCCAACTAGCCCACCAGTTAGCTCCAGTAAGCGCCACAGGCCTGGGTTGCAGAGAGGTGATCGCATGTGTTGTGAGCTATTATAGCAACTCACTATGCATTGTCCCCCAGTTAACTTAAACCACAATGTATCCAACAACTGCAATTATGATCCTTCAATATGCGTTTCTTGGAGACAAATAATATCAGCATATAACTTTTATTTACACTATACTCTGGGGGGCAGATTTACAAGCCACTTGTGCCACTTTTGCGTCACTTTTCCCATGTTAAAATTGACATAAAAGTGGCGCAAGGGGCTTGTAAATCGGCCCCTGGATCTGGAACACAGTTAACACATGTACGGGTACGTTTTGGTAATCAGTATTTACACAAAATGCATTTTCCCAACTGCAATGAGAAAAAAATACTTTCAGTAGTTGAGAAAATACCAAAGATGGGACCTAGTTGCAGCAAATGTGAAAGAAAGCAGGCTTGAAGAGCTTATATATAGTATGTAATTAAGTATTTAGCTTGTTTATGTGAGTTCCTATTCAGGCAGATAAAAACACTGAGTTAAAAGTAGATGGTAGATGTTTGTCCGGGATAATGTATGTGGGTAAAGAGGTGAAGCACAGCTTCTGTGTCACTCTGCAACTAGAACATTAGTACTAGACATCGCATCCTAGTTCTGTTCTAGATGTTTAATTATGTATCACACTGTAAATCCCATTGCATGCATGATGTTGCTGTAATTACACACAGACTCATTTCATAATTATTTTTTCTCAATTACCTAGTGATATTTATGTACAATTAAGCACTTTCTTTAATAAGAGAGACATTTATTCTAGAAGTGAAAATAAGTCCGGAAACTTCACAAGATCATCAAATATCATGCCTGTGGAAGACCTCTTTTATATATGAGAAGCATCAATCACATTTCATGTTCCCTTTCTAGAAAATCAGTAAAGTAGCACTTACAGGAGATGGAATCCGTGTATGAAGGCACCAGTCCTGATGGTGTCTTCTGCTTCAATCCTGCTCGTTCTTGCGCCTAGGAGCAAAAAGATGAGTCTGAGGTATCATTCCTCTGCTCCCAAATGGATATTTTCATTGCGCCATATTTTATCGACGTCATGACTCTTATCATTGGTTTAGTCTCGTTCACACCCACACTCGCTCATCACTGCCTCATAGATGCCGCCTTATTGTGCATCATAACTACTCACAACCTATGTACCTTATGCTTCGATCCCATGCATTTCTGGTATATGTGCTCTGGATCTTCTATGAACACAAGTGCACTTCGAGTGGACCTCTACAAACAACTCAAGTGCATTCTGAAACACCTTAAACACCACCTGCATCTCCAAGTTCAGATGTACCAAAGTTGAATGAAGATGCTCCTGTGAACCTACCATTCATTAGCCTGATCTTCCTTTCGGTGTTTCATGATTGGTAAACTCACCTACTGATGCTCAACCTAGTTTGGACAGTTTGATTATATTCTCACAATCTTTACAAATACTTTGAAGTAATTTTCTCTTAGAAGACTATGATCTGTAATTATTGCAGTTATTTCCTCACAATGGATTTACTGTTACTGGGGACATCAGTAATTCAGAGAGCAGGGGAATACCAGGAAATATTTTTGCCGTGAAAATCTTATTATATGTATAACGAATTGGATAATATAAAGTAATAGTTTTAGCTTGAAACAAGGAGGATATGTTAGCTACATATTGTCGATTTATGTATTTTAAAATGGTCTATATTAGATGTTTTATGTATATTTAGTATTGATTTTAACTTTATAATTGTTGTAACTTTATAGTTTATGCGATTGATTGAATAACAGGATTTGTGAGTTGTTGTGCAATAGCCAGCAAACATTGGACTTAATGAGCAAAATTCTGCATGTGTTTCTGAAGAATTCCACCCATAGCCTTCACATGCCCCAAAGCAATTGAAATGTCTACGTGGAATACCATTTCGCAAGTTCACTTGGTAGGGCAGCCGGCAGATTATTAATGTACCTGAACACCAGCATACCATGGACGTACGATCTAATTGGATCAGGACAAACATGGATTTAGTGCATAAAAATTGAATTACCACCAGACCTCTGCTCAGGATCGCAGGCCTCTCCAGAGTTACGGTCATTGGTAATCTGCAACATCTACATTCACCCAGAATCTAAGAAGAAACAAGAGGAATTCACGACCCCCAAAGCACTGGTCAAATCTCTGCAATCCACCTTCCCACAGGCGGGATTTGTAGTGTCAGGCGACTTCATCATGTTTTTATTACAAGTAGACCACACACAAAATATCCAATAAAACAAACTGAAAGGCAAAACAATTCCACCACTGATAACAAATAATCAGAATAAGGACAGACACGGCTAGCTGTGTGCCTTGAAATTTGCTGAAATCGTCATGATCACTTTGAACGGTCGTTTCCCACAAGACCTGCCTGCAGCCACGACCAGAATAGTTAAACAGACTCAATCAGTCGAAGTTGATACCATAATGGACTTGGAGCTACTTCAAAGAGTCCAGCTACCAAATAATACACAAATTGGAGAGCGATCATAGTCTGCAATCAATTGATCTTAGCCTTCCATGTGTAAGGGCACCAGCAAGTAACGACTTGACGGAAACCCCAAGCCCATATAACCTAAAATGACTCGCATGGAATGGAAAGAATGTTGAAGAAATTAAGACCTACGTAATAAAGGCACAGGAAAAAGGCGAGGAAAAACAATCAGTTGACCATCGGGCCAACTGGTAAAAGATGATTATAAGTTTAACAAACAAATTTGGTTCCTAAAACAAAAGCCATAGAAGACAACCAATGACAGCATTATTGGTACATCTTGGCTCTATAGTGTGTACAAAAAGGATTCTAGGCCAGGAAATTAGAAAGTTGCAAGGAAAAGATCAGATTATGGGTGAAGACACAAAGAGAAAAATCCACAAATTAAGGCAAAAATACAAAAAAGAGGTTTGGATAGCAAAGAAAAATCAACAAATAGAAACTTGACAAAAACTATTGGAAACAGGCAAATCAAATAATACGAGGACATTTTAGGCAGAAATTAACAAAATAGTAAACGGAGCATTCCATGAATACAACGTGAACATACTAGAGGCAGATTGGGTACATCAACATCACCCAGAGCAAAATCAATGGAACAATTGCAACCTTCAAGTACTGAAATCAGATCACACTTCTCATCCCCAACATAAAAGGGAAGAATATGAATAAAACTTTGGTGAAAATTGGATCAGACCACATCAATCACAAATGGTTATAAAAAAACGGAGGAACTGCCGCTCGAAGTCGCTGCAAAGGAATCTCCTGCACCGGGCACTTAAAAGTTATTCCCGTCTTCTGTGGGATTGCTGGTGAGCTGAAAACCGGACCCTGCATTGAAGCTGCTAATTGGTTTTTGGACATTGGGGTGCGGGACTGCGAGGCCCAGGCTTCCTTGCGCTTGTGTCATCGCGCGCACCTGGTGCCTTTTCCCGCCCCTCCTCCGCGCTGACCTGCTGGGATTGAAATAAGACTCGCTGCCCCCGCTCCGCGGGAGCCGCTCGAAGTCACTGCAAAGGAATCTCCTGCACCGGGCACTTAAAAGTTATTCCCGTCTTCTGTGGGATTGCTGGTGAGCTGAAAACCGGACCCTGCATTGAAGCTGCTAATTGGTTTTTGGACATTGGGGTGCCGGACTGCGAGGCCCAGGTTTCTTTGCGCTTGTTTCATCGCGCGCACCTGGTGCCTCTTCCCGCCCCTCCTCCGCGCTGACCTGCTAGGATTGAAATTGACTCACGGCCCCCGCTCCGCAGGGGCCGCTCGAAGTTGCTGCAAAGGAATCTCCTGCACCGGGCACTTAAAAGTTATTTCCGTCTTCTGTGGGATTGCTGGTTAGCTGAAAACCGGACCCTGCAATGAAGCTGCTAATTGGTTTTTGGACATTGGGGTGCGGGACTACGAGGCCCAGGCTTCCTTGCGCTTGTGTCATAGCGCGCACTTGGTGCCTCTTCCCGCCCCTACTCCTCTTCCTCCATATAAGGAACGCCCAGAACGCCACCTCGGGACGCGAGCCGGGCGAAGCCCGGGCAAAGGGCGGGCCCTTTTGTGCCCGTTCGTGACCGATCTTGACCGGACTGGGCCCCTCCTCTTGCATTTGTCCCAAACCCTGCCAGCTTCATCGGCTTCACATGGCTGGACGAGAAACGAGGAGCAGGAACTCACTAGCCGGAGGTTCTACAGTTGGAGGTATGGAAAAATTTCTCATTAGAGCCAATACAATTATAGACACTGAAATGAATGTCCTTGAAAATCGCCTGTCCAAAGAACTGTCGGCTATCAAGAGATCCTCTCTCGGAACAATATCTAATGCCAAAACCCCTGAAAGGCCCATCGAAACCATTACCAGCGACGTGCCTGGCCAAGCTTCCATTTCTGAAGTTGACAAACAGGCTTCACTGGACTTAGACATCTTGGTTAATGAAATACTTCCTGAAATTGATTTAGTCCTTGATAATAATGTATCCATTTCTTCTGAACTTGATGATACTATTATTAACACTCTGTCACAGGGGGTTAAAGAAGGGGCTACCTCAAAACGCAAGAGGACCTACAATAAGAAAGCCGGTAGAAAGTCTAAATCTGCGAAGTTACAACATGACACCATCCCCCCTCCAACTAGTTCAACCCAACCACTGCTTAGCAACGAGGTATCAATTGAAAGTTTGGGTGCCCTATTCAAATCGATCCTATTCCCCCTAGAGGCCAAAATGGAGCGAATAGAACTCAGACTGTCAAATATAAAGAAAGTCACAGCTGCCATACTGGCTAATTCCAAAAAGCCCAGTAATCCGAGTACCTTGCCAACTACCCTTACTATCCCTGGTCCCTCACTAGTTAAAGAGGCCTTAAATGTAACCTGCCCTCCCGTAGGCACCCAGGACCCCAACCAGGTTAATAATGTACCCCCGCAACAAATATCTGGGCCGCAACCAATTAATGCTAATGCAAATGGGTTAACGGTCGATGGTCAAATAGGTTCCCCAGCCAAAGAACCTAGAGCCCCTGGACCACGTTTGCCAGACATTCCACCTGAAGCAAATCGTTTTATGGTAGTCTTAGCGGAAGCTCCTACCCTGGAAGCCGGAGAAGCTGAAACCTTTAATTCCCTAAAAAGCAAAGTTGTTAGGTGGCTCAACTGGAATAGACCGCTCCCGGCCCACCTCCACAACTAAATTACCATGGTAAGAAGGGTGCCTTGGCTGGGTAAAACTGTTAAGACCATAAATGGAGATTGCATAACGGTCAGTTTCAGAGACCCCAGAACCGTCTCGCATATCTGTGCGGGCTTTAATAGATCCTTTGACTCCACCATCCAGACCCTTCCAGTGTCCTTTTTCTTTCCACCTAATTATATGAATCATGTTAGAGGTAGA
This sequence comes from Lissotriton vulgaris, assembly GCF_964263255.1. Classification (NCBI taxonomy): domain Eukaryota; kingdom Metazoa; phylum Chordata; class Amphibia; order Caudata; family Salamandridae; genus Lissotriton; species Lissotriton vulgaris. The sequence continues at coordinate 312,359,873 of NC_141687.1, forward strand.
GATGACTGGCTGTAACCCCTATGAAGTTACCTTCTCCTACCATTATTAAACTCCTGGAGCTACCCTTGGAAGCAGTCCCAGCGGATACCCACCTCCCATTAGTCTCTTTGGATATATTAGAGGAGCCGCTACCAACCACAGTGTTCCCAAGTGTCCTTGGATTCGCAGAGCCTGTCTCTTGTCCACCTGGTTTCAAAATTGTGAGCTGGAATATTGCCGGTTGGCGACAGAAGGTGTCGTCTCTGGGCTGGAGGAAATTCATCTCCAAGTTTGACATCCTCTGTTTACAGGAGACCTGGTTTGCGACAGATATCCATTTTGACGGCTTTGTGTCCTACAATTGTCTAGCGCAAGAGTCCACTATGGGTAGGGCAAAAGGTTGGCTCGTAATTTTACTGTCTGTGAACTTCCCAGTATGTGTGAATTCCCATTCTACCGTAGGATTCCATTCACAAATTCTAAGGTTGGAACAAAGAGGGGGCCGTGATACTTTGTTAATCAATCACTACAACAATATGTTTGATTCCACGAGTACTCGTGTTGTAGATGAACTTGAGGCATCTGGTAAGAAAATTTGTAGAGATACCCATAAGCTTTGTGATATCATCTGGGGAGGTGATTTCAATATCCGGATTTGTCCCTACTCTTTTACAAATGTATGTGGGTTTGACGGGGATAACGGGGAGAACCGGGCCCATTTTATCCACACTCCTTATGGTGACTCCCTTAATACCCTTTTGTTAAATATTGATTTGCTAATCCACCAACCTGCCGCGGATAAAGAAGGTAATATTGCACCGACTTTTGTTGGGAGGAATTCCGCCTCCGTCATTGATCACTTGCTGATATCAGTACATATTGCCCCACTCTGTACGGTCCCTATCATTGTTGATTTTGGTATTAGTGATCACAATGCCATTACTATGTCGACTTCCATCTGAGGGACTATGTCTAGTTTTAAGCGCAGGATTGATGATGAGATCACCCCTTGCAGGCAAAATGGTATTCGGATTAAATGGTGTGGGGACAATTCTAATAAACTGCTGCGGAAAATAGTGGGAGCAGGTTCCGAAGAGCTACTCCGCTGTCTTGACGATGATGCTGCCCCCTGGTACATTATCGCTGATTTTGAGAAACTCGGCGATATAATTAAAAGGTCCCTCACTATTACAAAGGGTATATCCAAGAGGGCAGCTTTAGGTTGGTTCGACAGAGCCTGCACAAATTCGTTACAAGAACTAAAGAGGGCATTGTCAAACCACCCTAGAGACAGGGATGCCGTTACACTTCTTAGGGCGGCCTGTAAACACCAGTTGACCCGTAGAAAAAAGGAGCTTAGGGAGCAAGCCTGGGACAACCTGACCAAAGCGGCGGAGCTGCGTGACAGTAAGTTATTCTGGAGTACTGTCAACAGCCCATTCCTCCAAAAGGAGGAATTCCCAGTTTTAACTGCCCATGTTAGTGAAGATAGCTGGGTCCAATATTTTACAGGAATCTTTGATCCGGCCAGGGAGGATCAGGCTTGTCTTAGTGCTGATATTATAGGATTTAAACAACCCCTGGGGATTACACTACAAGAAGTAGATAATGCCATCCGTAACAGCAAGGGGGGGAAGGCCCCAGGACCGGAAGGAGTTCCGGTCGACCTGTATAAAACTGATCTGGCACTATGGAGTCCCCTCCTGACCCAGGTGTTTAATGCCTCCGTCAACGATAGAACTCCCTCTACCTAGAGTGAATCCATAATTTTGCCGATTTATAAGAAGGGTGATAGAGGAGAGGCCAAGAACTACCGCTCTATCTCCCTTCTGGATTCCTCATTAAAAATTATGAGCAGGGTCCTACTGCTACGACTGGAGGATTGGGCTGAAGCCAATAATATCCTTGCGGACTCCCAATATGGTTTCCGGAAGGGTCTCGGCACAATCGAGCAGTGTAATAATTTAGATCTTATCATAGGGAAATACACCAAAGCTAAACAGGGCTCTTTATTTCTTTGCTTTGCAGACCTCTCCAGTGCCTTTGATCTGGTGGATCATACTCTCTTGTGGTCCACCTTACTCAAAATGGGAGCCCCGGCAGCTATAATTTATTTCCTGGCTAGACTTTACAACAAGTTGTCAGCACAGATCCGCTATGGGCAAGCGGGGGCATGCACGAAGAAGATCAAGGTTAAATCCGGCATTAGGCAAGGTTGCGTCTTGGCCCCGCTACTTTTCTCCCTTTTTATAAATTCTATGGAGTCCGACTCGAAGAGGGTCCAAGCCGACGCTCCTCAAGTTGAGGGCCAACCAATACCGGTACTACTTTATGCAGACGATACTGTCCTACTTTCGAGAACTCCAATAGGTCTTCAAAAACATATGAATCACTTTTATGATTTTATTCAGGGGAGGAAATTAAAGATCAACCATTCTAAAACTTTTATCATGGCTTGTGGGAAAAAGGTGAATCAACTTAAATCATTCCAGTTCAAGGAACATCGAACTGAGGTTGTGGACAAATTTTGTTATCTAGGTATAACTTTTAGTAACAGTGGGTCGTGGGCCCCGGAGCTACTCAATGTCAAGGCCAAGATGGGAAAGGGGTCCTCAGGAGTATTTCGTTTTGCTTCTAAACTAGGCAATCGCCGCATCCCTGATATGATGAATGTCTACCGGCACAGATGTGCTTCAATTTCCCTTTACGGCTCAGGAGTGTGGGGACATTGGAACCAAGGGGAACTGCAAGTAGCTGAAAACGTATTCCTTAAGAGACTCCTCTGTCTCCCTCCCTCGGCATCCACAGAACTAATATATAAAGAGGTGGGGTTGGAATACTTGACTGATCTAACAGGATTGAGACCCCTTATGGCATGGAGGTCAATCTGGGCTAAAGACGAAACTGGATTTACCAGGCGAATAATTCAAGACTGTCTTCGCTTGGACAAAGTCCGCCAGATCCCCTGGTTAAAATATGTTTTAAAATCCTATAGGAAATTTTTGATTTGGATGTTCACAGTGACCCCTTATGTGCCATCAATATACCTAAACAGGAGGTCAAAAGTGTTTTTTTGGGGAACAAATCTAATAGGCGTAAAGATCAATGTAGCCATTTTACAACTCATGTTTTTTATTTATCCAACAAGGAGGAAGGTTATGGCATGCCTAAGTATTTAAAAGTAATTACCAAACAGTCACACCAGTTTGTTCTTACAAGGCTGATATTAGGCATTGTTCATAACCTGGTGGCATTCCCAAGGATGAAAACGTATACTTCAACTCCATGCCCGTGTGATGGTACCACCAAACAGAGCACGTTGCACTTTATGCTAATTTGTCCACTGTATATGCACCTTCGTATTTGTTACCTCAAACCTCTTTTTAAGAAATACTCTGTGTTTACAACTGCTACTGCCATGAGATTACTTTTTGCACTTGCTACCTCGGATATCTGTTTTTTTACTGCAACCTTTATTACAAAATCAGTGTCCATTAGAAACAGCCTGGAATTTTAACATTGCCTTTTGTATAATTAGTTGCTGCTAGGTCCATGGTATTGCCTCCATTCGAGTTGTCCCAATTCTTGTAATACATTGGAATTATTTTACCTTGTAACAATTTTAATGTGACACTTTTAATTCTGTGTGCTTTTATGATTGTTTATTGAATAATCGAATAAAGCTTATGAACTGAACTGAACTGAACTGAACTGAGGAATTCTGGCGCACCTGGCCCAAACGGTTTGCCAAATGGGCTCTTTAAACAAGACCAATCGTTTTGGGCAGAATACCTCAACCCAATGTTCAACCAAGCCTTTCAAACGGGAAACATACCACCATCATGGAGAGGGAGAATTTTGCATCCAATTTTGAAAGCAGACGCGAGATTAGACCTGGCGAACTATAGGCTAATCGCTCTCATTGAGGTAGCGGCCAAAATATACGCATCAAATCTCCTGAAAGCACTGGAAGAATGGATCACCACGAATAAGATCCTCCCAATTAAACAGACCGTGTTCAGTCCGGGAACAAACATGTTGTGTAACTTGTTCGCCTTAAATATTCTTGTCGAAAAAGCTAAGAACAAATCGACAACATTGTATACCTGTTTTGTCGATTTAAAAGCAGCGTTCAACACGGTACCAAGGGAGATCCTATGGCAAAAGATGGCAAGGTTACTGCAGGCCATCATCAATCATAAAAAAAAATGAAAGTCATCTGTTTTCCATCACGCACAGGGCGGCAAAAATTCAAATTCAAACACTACAGAGCAAAGCGTCACATACAAGTACCTAGGAGTAGTGGTAGACTCAAGGTTACGATAAGGAAAAAACAGGAATAAAACCCCTTCCCTCTTTGAGACCTGGGCACCACCTCTACTGCACCCTTCTGAATCAGAAGATAAACTTGATGGAAAAGTTCCTTAATGTGAGAGGGTGGCGGTCCGGAAGATGGAGTTGGAGGAGGGATGGTGACGAATTCCAACGCATGGCCCTTGTCTACGATGTCTAGAACCCAACGGTCCGAGGTGATGGAGGACCATTGAGAACCAAACAGGGAGATTCGACCACCAATCTGCTGGGTTAAAGGCAAGTCATTGTCGTTTATTAGAGGATCCCCTGTAAGAGGATTTTCCTCTATAGGTTTTGGCTGGCTGTTGGCGAGACGACTGTTGTCGGTTATTGGAGTTGTTTTGATTATAGGAGCGATATTGATTGATTCCTCCTCGAAAATTAGAGTTGGTGCCTCGTCCTCGAGCACCCCGAAAGGGCTGCTTTTTAAATTGTAGGGTTCCTAAGGCACGTGCCGTGTCCGTATCCTTTTTAATGGACTGTAGTGCCTCATCAATGTGTGCCCCAAAGAGTGACTCGCCATCATACGGCATATCCAGAATCTTTACTTGAACTTCCTGACGGAAGGAGGTGGAGCGCAACCAGCCTTGTCTTCGTAAGACAGCTGCTCCCGCAAGCTGTCGGAAACCAGTGCAGGCTACATCTACTGTGTAGTAAATAGGTCCACGCTTGAAGGTAGTTTTCATGTAGTTTTATTGAGCAGATAAGTTAAGTCAGGTACAAGCTCAATAGGAGATTTAAGGGACCTAGGGAAGACCATTGGGAGACCCCACCAGGAGCTCCTATCCAGGTGCTCAGCCCATCCAACTGTCACTCTGCAGTCAGAGTACTAACATTCTGACTGCAGCATTTATGAACATTCTAAAGATGGTATAAATGCATCACATAGGGAATGATAGGATATTACATATCCCCCTTTCTTATATAAAATTTTAAAAGTTAGAAACATCATTTTAGAAGCAGAGAATGAAATCAAGAAAGGAGAGCACAAGAAAGAAAGAATTAACGAAATAGGAAAAGAAACAATCCAGAAGTAGGAATAGGAACAAACCAGAAATAGAAATCCAGAAAGGGAAAAGAAGCAATCCAGAAATAGGAATAGGAGAATAGAACCAAACATACAGACCATCCTCCCTTCTCACACAACGGCAGAAAAGAAAAGAAGAAAATACGAAACACAACTCCAACGCATACCTACTGGCCAGAACAGGAATGAATGGAGAACAAAGAGAAAAGGAAATTATGGAACACAGAAAATCAGAGAAAGAAGAATAAAACAGAAAAGAAAATGAGGAACAAATTAGGAGAACCTCATCAAAACACTATAAACCATAAACAAAAACATATCAGTAGTGCAATGGAAATAGTGCGAGAAAAATTAATTAAAACACAGTAAAACAGAACATATTTAGCTAAAAAAAATGCATGAAGGCACTAAAATATGACTAGACATAAGCTAAATATGATAATAAGGCATAATCTCTTTATGAAAAAAACAAAGTGCACCAAAATAGAAACAGAACTTACTGGCAATGTAAGAATAAATAGTAAACTGTGTGGAAAGCCACGTTGTGCACTTAATAAAATGCTAAATAACTAGCAAAATGAGAAAACTCGTGAAAAGAGATATAAGAAACTTTAAACTTTTCAAAAATCCCTTCAAATTGGACCGAAAAGACAGAGTATGGGTGGGAACCCATGTCACACAAAGGGAATTGTACCCTAAAATAACTCCTAATCAGGAAAAGAAATACACGAATAAGTATGAGTAGGAACCCATAACAATAAAGTCAAGGGACAGTATCCCAAGCAAGACGAAATGCACCTACAAAACTAATGGGGTCCATGTGAGGACAACTAATGTGGTGCTGTTGAGAACTAAAGGATTATAATTCTTAGCAAAACACAGAGAAACAAAAATTGGTGTAATCTGTGTATAGACTCTAGATGTGCACACTTAAGTCACATTTCGAAAAGTACAGACTACATAGAAGAGGAACTCAAAAGGAGTGACTAGTGAAAGAGTGTGCGCACCACTCAACACTAAAGATGAACTAGGGTAAGGAGACCAGCTCCAAAACACTTCCAAACTGTCCCCAAACAACACTAAAATATAACATTTCATCTAAAAACCACACAAACCCAGGCAGCTAATAGCAGTGAACATTACAAAAAAAACATATCACCAACCAGAGTGATGATATAAAAGAAAAAAAAATGCTGTCAAATGGCACATTACTTTTGTAGGTACTCGTAATAAATGGCAAGAACATTAACCTATCTCTAAGAAAAGAGAACAGGAACCTAGAATAAAATGAACAACCTATAAATCGTGCACACCAAAACTAAGACAATCCTGTAATAAATCTGTAACACAAATAATTAAATAAACAACATTAGCTCCGGTGAGCGATCTCTCACCCGGGGTCTGTGTACACTGTTCTTTGTTGACGCAGATTGGTTTCTATAAGTTGTTGTGAATTTTGGTCAGTAGAGTATAAATTAATTGTTTCCATGAGTGAAGACTCTTCTACTCTATAGTTCTTCGTGGTTTGCACTTATGAAGAAAATCCAGAGATTTAAATATACACTGGTGTGTATATCACCGAAGGAAAAACAAACGCTTTAAGACTCACTTGTAGTCTGTAAATAATACGAGTAGCTGTTGTTGCTATGACGACCTAAACAAACACAAGATGGCTGTCACGTTGTTTGTAGCGGCGTGAGAAGCGCGAAGAACGCGTCACCAAAGGTCGGCGTCACAGGCGTCACTGGACCTGAGAAGAATCTTGCTTCGCTAACTCCGTGGAGCATTCTACGGACGTCATCAAATGGACGGCAGGAGGGAAGGAGGGAAGATCGCTTGTGAACAACCGTCGATTTAACGGACATCCAGGAAGGTGAGAAAATAAGCTCCGAGCGATGTTGGAAATCGAGCCTGAATAGCGCAGCGCTCCTTTGAATGTTGAGAGCAGAGGCCCTTCAGACCGTAAATCTTGCCACATTAGCGCAGCGCTTCATTTTAAAAGCATTTGACAGTAGGAAGTCGAACAAAACTAAATTGATCTCGAACGTCGTGCAGAAGACAAATATTTCTCCACTAGGTGGCAGCAAGTATTCATTTGTACGCGTTTCCAAAGTCAAAATTATTGCTTCACCGATAATATGCTCCCTTGTTGTGTAGCTGGCAAAGCGGAAGTATGAGTAACATCTAAGGCGTCAATCAATCTGATTCACGAGTGGCACATCAGCCATCAAAGGTAGGAGTATCACAAATAGCCAATCAGCAGCCTTCCCACTTAGCCACCCATTCCTTGCATGTTAGCTCGAGGTTTGTTCAGTAATCATAAGCAGTTTCAATTGCAGTCAGCTCAATCCTTAGACAAACGACAGTTTATTTTACAAATATTTCATTTGTGTTGAAAAGGCTGTTAGAGCTACTGTCAGAGAATGAACTCACCAGACACTTGGACAACTGGCAGGCTGTTGTGGGCGACCGATGTCGGGTCACTGGTGGGGTCACGATGCCAGTTGAGGTGCTTTGAATGAATTTCACAAAATCTTGTTCCAGTAGGTTGCTTGTAGTACTTGAGAGGTGACTGAAGTAGGTTCTTTCAGGATCGTCGCCAAAATAAATGTAGTAAATAGGTCCACGCTTGAAGGTAGTTTTCATGTAGTTTTATTGAGCAGATAAGTTAAGTCAGGTACAAGCTCAATAGGAGATTTAAGGGACCTAGGGAAGACCATTGGGAGACCCCACCAGGAGCTCCTATCCAGGTGCTCAGCCCATCCAACTGTCACTCTGCAGTCAGAGTACTAACATTCTGACTGCAGCATTTATGAACATTCTAAAGATGGTATAAATGCATCACATAGGGAATGATAGGATATTACATACTGCACAATCAATCAGTTCTTCTGACGTTCTTTCGCCTTCCTGGAGAAGTTGTAACGCCTCCTTCTTGGAAGCATCTGGAAGCATAGCCACATAAGCAGTCATGTCTGCCCATATCAGGCGCCTTATACTTCTTTTCCAATCTTGGCAATTGGGCAGGCAAGGAATTTGGTGTTTTCATCAATTTTTCTCCTTCAGCCCAGATGAAATCAATAATTGGAACAGTATGAACCTGTTTGAATGGCTGACTTTTAAAATCATAGAGGAAACAATCCTCCTCTCTTTGGACACGTGGTAGCTTAAAACGTTAAGCCGCTCTGTCCATTACCTGATGGAACCTTGCAATATCTACTGGAGGAGAATCTCCTTGAGGCACTTGAGATGGGGACGGTGTTTGAGCCCTATAGTCATCCCACTCCGCCATATTATCATCAGCATCCACATCCGTAACCTCCCCATCTTCTCGATCAGGTGGGTTCTCCTCCTCATCATCTGGATACACAGTTGCGTGTACCTGAATGGATGTATGTCTCTGAGTAACTGCAGGTGGGGGAGGCACAAAAGGAGCAGCTGACGGCTCAGCCGTAGGTGTTAAGACGGAAGGGACAGTAGACACCTGTGGCGATGGAGGGAAACATCTGTTATAGTCATCTAACATATTCTGTAGGTTAGAGATGAGCGACAAAGGTAACATCGCAGTTGGAATTTGAACAGGCACTTCTTCATCTTGGCCATATTGCTCCTCCTCATCATTGCTGAACTCTTGACATTTTATAATTAAATCAGATGGACTTTGATGTTAGTGAAGGACTCATGCACATCCACTTCAGACTCCTGGTCTGAGTCTGTAGCAAAAAAAGGTGAGGGAGGCAGTGTATCACCAGAAAGTGCAAGATGTCCACTTGGAACCTTATGACCTTTGTGAGGAGTGTCATCCTTTGCAGAACCAGTGGAAGACAGTGGCAGCAAAGGCAGAGAGGCAAATGTAGATGGCATCGTAGTTGTCTTTTCCCCAGTTGAAGACTCCATCGCCGACGGCAATGATCCTGCCAATGGTGCCGTCATCAGCATCGACGACGACGAAGGCTTCTTGGTCTTTGTCTTCGAAAACGTCATCGACAGTGACATCGTCGATGAGGCAACCATCGACGGTGATGTCGTCGACGGCAATGGTGTCGTCGACGGAACCTTTGCCGACGTAGCCGTCGACGGGACCTTCGTTGACGGCAATGGCTTCTTCTTCGTCGACGGGGCCGTGGTCGACGGATCACTCGTCAATGGAATACTCGTCGTCGAAGGCGTAGATGAAGCTAGCAACTTTACACCTTTCGTCGACGACGACGTAATTGGAATGACTGACGACACAGTCTTAGAACTGAGGATCACCTTCATCGTCGACGACGACGTAGAGGGAAAAGCTGTAGACAACCCAGAAGCCAGCGTCGTCGTGACCGTCGTCATCAATGTACCAGAGACAGCCAATCTCATCGACGGAACTGTAGTCGACACTGTCGTCGACGGAGCAACAGTTTTCCTCACAGAAAAACCTGTGGAAGTCGCAGCAGTAGCCTGAGAGCCAGGTCTTGTGGGCCCAGAAGTTTTTTATAAATAGAGAAGGCAACTCCTGCACACTACTTCTTTTAGAGGCTGCTTGGGAATGGCCAGACATGAGGCTTTCAGCATCAGAAAGTACATTGGGGCCCCCAAAGTGGAGGAGGGGTGGGGGGTGCAAACAGGGGGGTACCTGTGGTACCCCCTGCATTTTCATATACAATGCAGTAGGCAACGCGCGGTACCTGCCGCATTGTGTATACAAATGCATACATGCATTTATGGCATTGTGGCGGGCGGTGCAGAGAGCACCGCCCGCCACAATGTTATAAATGCAGGATGCGGCCGCCACCGTGGCAGCCGCATCCTAATACCACTCACGGGACCCCCGCCCTTATGGCGGACGGTCCCGAGTCCCGGTAGGATGGCGGGCGGACTTAGTCCGCCCGTCATCATAATGACCCCCAAAGTGTAGGCGACGTGACCGGCACGGACTAAAGCCCCCATGATCTGTGCTTACAGAGTAACCAAAGCTCCCTCCAGATATTTGCGCCAGCAAATTACTGGTCCATAAAGTTCCAGTGTTTACTGGATGTAGGCCTGCTCCATTCCACGACGTAGCGGAGACACGCCGCCGGGTAGTAGTCGCCTATACTCAGGAGGCCCAAACCCCCCTGCGCCTTCAGGCGAATAATTTGTGAAAATGAGAGCCTCTGCTTCTTCCCCTCTCACAAAAACCTATTGATTAGTCCCTGTAACTTCTTGAGCATGCCCGGCGGTGAGATCATCAGTAACAGCTGGAAGATAAAAGGGATGTGTGTCAGTATGGTCATCTTTACCGCCGCCATGCCAAGTGCAGTTGTGACCAGGCATCCAGCGTCTTAGTCGTGTGATTCAGCAGTAAGGCATAGTTAAGCGAGACCGTTTTCCCAATAGTCGTGGTCAGACTATTTCCCAGATATGTTCTATCGGCATGTGTCCATCGGAAAGTGCAATTCCTCTGCAGGGACTGCACTTCCCCTGCGGGGACAGGCAGGTTCAGAACTAGCGATTTCTCCAAATTAACTTTAAAACTAGAGACAGCCCCAAACGGGCAAATTCATTTAATAGTGCTGGGAAGGTCGTCCTGGGCTGAGTGAGCGAGAGAATCACGTTGTCTGCGTACAGACAATCTTATGGACGTCCGCCCCAAATCTAAGCCCCTTGACCTCCTGATTGGCCCGGATCCGCTGAGTGAAAGGTTCCATGTAGAGCAAATAAGAGGGGGGACAGAGGGCAACCTAGCCTCGGCCCACGCTCAATAGAGAAGAAGTCATATCTGCACCTATTGACCCGCACAAACGCCCTGGGGAGTGGTATATGCATCTGATCCACTGTAGGAAATTCTTCCCTATCCCATACCTGCACAGCACTGTAAAACAAATAGTCCCACCCCACACGATCAATGGCTTTTTCAGCATCGATAGATGTGAGAAAGGCCGGCCTCTGCAATCTCTGCGAACAGGTGTAACAGGCGCTTAGTGTTATCTCCTCCCTGCCTGGACGGGATAAAACCCGACTAATCAGGATCAATGATGCCCTCCATAAGAGGGTTGAGGCGCGCAGCCAGAATCCCTGCAAAGAGTTTTGCATCCACGTTAAAAAGCCAAATAGGTCTATACAACCCGCATGGTTGTGCATCTTTAAATGGCTTGAGAATACCACATCTGGCTGCTTCTGCCATAGACGGGGTCACCGCATCTGTATCAACAAAAGAATTAAACAGATGGGGTAAAAAGTAACCCTGGGCGGGCAACTTCGCTATACCCACAAAGTGGGTGTAGTGTTGCCTACTTCGCCCTTTGCAAAGTAGGCGAAGCAGGCAACACTACGCCCACTCCTTGGGCGTAGCGAAGTTGCCCGCCACCCGCCTCCCTCCCACTCTCCTGAACATACCTAATTTAATTAAATGGGCACAAATAAATAAATAAAATACACTTACCTTGTCCCAGGCTTCCCGGGGCTCCCTCTGCTCATTCACGGCGCCGTCTGCTAACCAATGCGTATGCGCGGGCAGCCACGCATGCGCATTTCTCGCGAGAAATGCGCATGCGCGGCAGCTCGTGCATGCGCATTGGTTAAAAGATGGCGACCAGCTCCACACAGAATGCCTTATAAAAGGAAGGAAGTCGTAAAACCATCTGGCCCCGGAGATTTGGCCAGCTTCAATTTAGAGATCGCAGTGATCACCTCCTCAATTCATATTGGCGCATCAAGGTCTTCTATGGCCGTGGTGGGGAGAGGTGAAATATTGCAAGTATCTGCGGGTCTAATGAAGACGAATCTCTGTCAGAGTAGAGAAGTTGATAAAAATTGTGAAAGGCTTCCAGGATTCTGTTCATCCGAAGTCTGTTCTATCCCTTTTTCATTGCGGACCGACTGGATCATCGAGGTTTGCATCTTAACGTGAAGCCTCTGTGCCAGCATTTTTCCACATCGATCACTGATAAGATAACATTTGTGTTTCAATCTAAGGAGAGCATGCTCTGCTCTGTCCAGATCCGTGTTGCCCCGGTGCGCTTATGAATCCCTTCTAGCTCACTAACTTCTTTCTCTAACGCAACGTGCTATCTCTACGAAAAGCATTAAAGGTTGCTGCGATCGCACTAAACTCCCCTCTAGCGACAAGTTTCAGCGATTCCCAGACCGATGACAGAGATATCGAGCCGGTATTATGTGCACTTTTAGTGTCTTGCATGTGCTTCACCACATCCTCTGAGTGCAACAGACTCTCTCTAAGTCGCCAGCTAGGAGGAAAGGTGCGCTTATGCTGCGCAGGCAGGAGGACACAAAATGAGTGCGTGATCGGACAGGGAGCGGGGCGCAATGTCAGAAGAGAGGATACTGGACATGAGGGATGTAGAAGCCAAGAAATGATCAAGTCGCGCATACGTTTTATGAACTGCCGAGTAGTATGTATAGTCTTGGGCATTGGGAGGCTGAGCACACCAAACATCACACAGCCCACTCTCCACCAGCCACTCCCTTCCTACCGCCGACAGTGTGCGTCCGCTGCCCCGTATCTATCCCGGGCCGCGTCCATCACCAGATTCAGGTCGCCACCGACCAGGACCACAGCATCCGGTGAGGTGAGCACTGAAGCCAGGGATGACAAAATAAAGGGTTCTTGCTTCTCTTTCATGTCATAAATTGACCTGATTGTAAGGCAAGTCCCCCCCCACTGCACTCTAATGGCCAATAGCCACCCCTTAATCTCTGTCACCGTGGAGATGATCTTGCATTGACATCGAGCTCCTATCAAGATAGCCGTCCCCTACGTTCCTTCCCTGCGACGCCCCTCGATGTGCCCACTTCCATGCCTGCCGTTTACATATTCATGGGGTAGCAGGGAGGTCCGTGGTTTGCGCCAGGGTGGAAAACACTGCCTCTTTTTCTCTGATTTGTGTGGCCTGGTCAGATTTCTTGGCTTTAGGGGCCCTGCCCACTCGCTGCCATCCCGAGGTACGACGCACCCATTGCGACTTGGGTGTCTCCTCATCAACTACAGATGCGGAGCGGTCCAGGCCCAAGAGCCCCATTGCCTCTTCAAGCGATGTGAGTTGTAGCAGCTTGCCCTGGTGTTTAAGAATCAAACAAAAGGGGTGGCCCCAAGCATAGGGAACATTGTGCTCTCGTAGGTGCGTGGTCACAGGTTTGAACATCCTCCTTTTGACAAGGGTTGAAGCTGCTAGGTCCTGATATAGAGCCAGTTGGCAGCCACAGAAGTGGATAGACTGGGCATCGTAAACTTTCCGAAGTATAGCCTCCATTACCTGAAAGTCATGTATGCACACTAGAATGTTCGGTGGTGGTGCTTTATTGCCTTGCAGGAGACCCACCCGGGGGACCCTGTCCATTTGAATGTCTGCAGTCTCTTCCTCGCCGAGGAGTTGCTGGAAGAGCTCTTTGTCAAACGATCGAAGATCCTCCCCCTCTGCCTTCCATGGGGATGTTCTGATGCGAACGTTGTTTTGTCGCGAGCGGTTTTCTAGAGCCTCAGAATGGGCCTAAAGATCAAGGTTCTCCTTGCTGAGGTGTAGCATTTCTTGCTGCAAGTAATGGATCTCTTCATCTCTCGACAGGTCATGCTCTAGGGTCGCCACCCGCTCCCCAATTTCATCCACATTGCGGCACACCGTCCTTAAGTCTGACGCCAGCTGGGCCCGCAACTCTTGTATGTCCTCTTTAATTGCTGAAAAAAGCTCCACCATAAAGGTCCTGGTAGCAGGGGCATCTTCTCCCTCCACTGGGCGGCCCTCTTGGTCACCCTGCACCGCTGCATGACTAGATTGCTTCAGGAGGAGGTCCTTCAAGGATGTCTCCTTGCGTGCCCTTGCTGCAGCCTTGTCCACGGGGGCTGTCGCACACCCCTCAGATTCTAGCCGCCTTGCCCTGTCCCCTTTCAAGTGGCACACCTTTCCGGACTCCTATCCACACCAAGAGCCATCATCCATCGGATTACAAACAGCTAACATACCCCGTCCGGGCACCCGGGTTGGCCAGTTCTGCCCCAACCTCAAGCAACATCTCCTCTGTCTCAACCCTGTAAAATCAACCCCAGGGGACTCTCCGCTAATTACCACACCTCCAAGAGTCTCCCTCTACCAGCCGCAGATTCCCCATCGACAGAGCCCAGGACAAGGTAAGCACAGGAGGGCTTCGCCGGGGGGCCCCTGCACCATCTCAACTACAATGGGGGAGCTGGGGGGGGCCAGCAGCTCTCAACTCCCTCAGGGGGTGCAGCGAGCCAGGCCAGCAACAACAAACTCCACTCTCAGGCCCCACCAAGGCACATTCACAGCAGGAATGGCATACTCAGAGTGAAGCTGGTGGAAGCAGCCCCAATACTGCGGGCCCAGGCAATCATTCACTAGCCCTGAGGGCCTTCCCGCAAAGTCACCGCAGTTCTTGCTGTCATTGCGGGGTCTCCAGGCCTCTGCACTCCTACACCGGTATTCATAGCTCCGTGGACTGGAGCACGTAGCTCACACCAGCAATCCCTCCCCGCCTGCCGTCACACACCACCCGCTGACCTACATGTCTGCTGCACTAGGCCCCCTCAAGTCAGACATCACACACGCAGTGGTTTACCGGGCTCTCGCAGGCATCAGAGTAGGTCAGATCCAACAGCCACACAGCGTGTACGGCTTGACAGCATCCTCCGTCTGCAGCTCACCACCTCCTCATACGCAGACAAGATCACCTCCGGTCAAGCTCTCCAGCGCTGGGGTACCACCCGTGCCCCCCCCTCCGGGTCACCCTCCGCCGTGGCAAAATGGTGCCTTCCATGTCCAATGCTCCCCCGCCATCTTGCCTGCCGCAGGAGTACAGCAGCGCCCTCCACAGCTTGCTGGGCCATCACCCTTCGGCCTTCCCTCGTCTCATCTCTGGCGGGCTACCTCTTGATGCTGCTCCTGGTGGTCCGTGGCTAGGCCGCCCGCTGCCTCGCTCACCAGGCCACCATATTGCTCTGGGCCTGAGTGCCGCAAGCCAGAGCCCGTCACTGGAAAATATCAAGTAGAGGGTTGCACAGCAGCACTGCTGAGCCACGGTGACCCCAGCGAGCGGCGGATGGCACTGGAGGTGGGTGATATTTCAGAGCTTATGCTTGGCGGTGCCAGAGGGACAGGATTACACTCCCTCTCACACCGCCATCTTAGCCACACCCTCCTATAAACCTTTGTACTGGCAGAGCCTGGTTAGCGGAGCCTAGGGCTCAAGCAGAGTCACTGACCTCCAGTATCAGTCAACAAATGGAGGTAGTCAGGGTAAAAAGGTGGACTTTCTCACACAGTCCTCCTCACCAGAAAGGTGATGGGTAACTAATTTACACCCTGGTAGTGGAAAAACCTGGAAATTCTGTCTGCATTGGCATGGGCAGGGCACAATTAGACAGTAATCACCAGTATAAGTCAAAAAATGGGGGTGATCAGAGCAAAAAGGATGACTTTTTCTAGGGTATGTAGTCTATATAGTCCATTTGTGCTTTAGGTCAGATCTCTAACTTGCGGCAGAAGGACTGTCTATGGTATAGTGTTCATTTGATGACAGTAATGCAATTCATACCTACATGGAAAGTATAAAAAACATAGAATTTTCTAATTCTGTTCAATGTATGGAATTTAGTGCTGCAAGCCATGTCTCATTTGCCGTAGCTGGGACATAAGATGCACTGAATGGAATGGGACCAAAATATTGTGTTGTGCAAATATTGTCTGACTAAAATATAGGCGCATATGTATCAAGCCCTTCTCCCGTTCGCAAACGGGTCGATTCTCAGAATCGGCCCATTTGCGAACGTGAAAAAGCCTTTTGGGATGCATCATCCCAAAATGGTATCGCAAATTAGAGAATAGCAAAATTTGCAATTCTCTATTTTGTGATTGCATTTAAGGAATCGCAAATTGCGATTCCTTAAATGCAATGTAGGAAGCACAGAAAAAGTGAGATTTGGCCTTAAGGAATCGCAAATTACCACCAACTTCAAGTTAGTGTGAGGTGCTGAAAAGATGAGTTTTGAGGCGTTTCCGCAATGAGAGTAAGTTGGGTTCCCCTCGGAGAGGGGGGGGAGTGAATTCCAGAGATTGGAGGCATTCATTGAGAAAGAGCGTTCACCCCATCTGGATTTGTGTACTTTCATAGAGGTGGCAAGAAACGCCGAGCTGGACCGAAGACTCCTATGAGGTTGATAGGGGGTGACCAAGGACTGAAGGATGCCTAGGCATGGTTTCCACATAGCTCTGTGGGCCAGGCACATTGCCTTAAAATGTATCCTGGCCCGGATGGGAAACCAGTGAGGGAGGTTTTGCTGTTTGCCTCCAGGAGATCTGGAGCAGTAGGCGGGCAGCACAATTCTGGATTACTTGCAGCTTCTGGATTGTGGACTGAGAGGTGCCCAGATACAGTGTGTTCCCGTAGTCTAGGCGGGATAGTATGAGGGCTTGTACCATAATCCTTCTTGCCTGGAAAGGGAGCAGAGGGAGGATCTTTCTTAGCATTCTGATAAGGCCAAAACAAGTAGCAGACAGCTTAGTGGCTTGGTGATTAAAACAGAAGGAGCTGTCCAGCCACACGCCAAGGCTCTTAATCTGCTGCTTTGGGATGGGAATGAGGCCAAGACAGGTAGGCCAAGCAAGTGTCGGGGAGGGAGATGGAGATTTGCCCAGAAACATCAGTTCGGTCTTGTCCCCATTTAGCTTGAGGTGGGATAGGTCCATCCATACGGCTACCGCCTCTAGGCAAGCATCTAGAGTGCCAGATGATCCCTCAGGGTGGTTGAATGCCACCACCAGTTGGATGTCATCTGTGTAGGTAATGATTTTATTGCCGAATGGAAGGACTATTTCTGCCAATAGGGACGTATAGGTGTTAAAAAGTGTGGGGCTCAGGGAAGAACCCTGGGGAACCCACAGCTGAAAGGCCACCTGTTGCATGAGGCAGTGCCCTCAAAGACCTGAAAGGACTGATCCTTTAGGAAAGATTGGAACCAGGTGAGTGCCATATGTGTTACTCCCATGTTTTTTAGCCGCTCAAGCAGGATGCTATGATTGACAGTGTCGAAGGCGGCACTGAGATCCAAAAGAATGATAGCTGCTGAGCTGCCCTGGTCCAGAAGTCTCCTTGCCTCCTCTGTTACTGCCAGAATGGCCATCTCCGTCCCGAGCTGAGGATGGAATCTAGGGAATCTCCTAGCGAGCACTGTAATTCAGGGTATGGACTTCTAGTACTGAGATCCGTGGGCTCAGGGTGGTGGGGGGCGGCTGGCAGATCAGCTGGATTTTCTGGTGGAACTATTCTGCTAGGTTTTTGCACCAATCTGAAGCTTCCTCCATTTTGGGAGATTTATACGTGGAGAGGGATTTAGCAATGAGAAAGACCTTTTAGGAGGGTTAGCAGCTGCATTGATTCTTTTCTCATAAAAGTTGGTTCGGGCAAATTTGATCTCTGCCTTGTACCTCCTAATTGCCTCTCTATAATCCTGTTTTCTTTCTTCTGCAAAGTTCTGTCTCCATCTCCTTTTTTAAATTTCCTACAGGTCTGTTTAAGCTCCCTTAATTTCGGGGAGAACCACATCGATGATTTTTGCTTGAATCTCTTTTGAGAGATTTATTTCTGGAAGTATAGAGTTCAGTGATTTTTGGATCCATGATTTAAAGTTATTGTCTGCCATCTCAGGGTTAGGGTCACTATGGGGTCTGGTGGTGTCGAGAACAGTACTCCATTGGCTAATGGAGAGATTAGACCATTTCCTATCAAGTGTCGGTGTAGAGTTCTTAGGGGGAGAGGCACCAAGAGTCTCCCAGACCAGGGGAATAAGCGAGTGATCAGTCCAAGGGAGGGGGATGGGAGTGCCCACCAAGAGATTCTGATCATTACTGAACACTGGGTCGAGAAGATGGCCCTTGTCATGTGTAGGGGCAAAGCCTTTTTGCTTGACTTGCAGTGCCTATAGGCTGGCTGATAGTCCATTAGCCAGGTGGTTAGAGTTGTCATCCACCATGTGGATGTTAAGATCACCTAGAATTATGAAATTAGCTGGCGTTAGGGCTAAGTTGGCAACGAGTATGAGGAGTGCATTAAGGAATTGACCTATGGGTCCTGGGGGTCGATAGAGCAGTAAACTGGAGAAGGTACTGGTAGGAGAAAATTCTAGGGAGAAATTCATGCACTCGCAATCTGGTGGCCTGTCCATAGAAGACAGCCAGTTAAAGTATTCTTTAAATATTTTAGCTAGTCCCCCACCCCTTCCGATCCTACCTTCAGCTCTATGGATTAAGTAGCCAGGTGGCAGCATTTGAATGATGATTGGGTCAACTTCCTCTTGTAACCAGGTTTCTGTCAAGAATAAGGCATTTGATCGAAGGTCATCTAGTAGGAGTGTGAGTTCAGTATAACGCCAAGGAAGTGAGCAGCAGTTCAGAAAGAAGAATTTGAGGGGGGGACCTAGTGGTGGTGTTTCCTTGCTGCGGGGTTGAAGCTCATAGTTACAGAGGAAGCAGCAGGAAGGGCTGTTAGCAATGTTCATTGAGTGTCGGCAGTTTATACCAGTGGCCCCTCTCAAAGCAGTCAATGACTGAGCACTATAACTGAGAATATTTTGAAAACTGCCAGGGGTCATGGCCCCTGGTCCCAGCCAGGCAAGGACGGGTGCAGATGGGCATGCTTTTGGTGCCGACGCGCCCGCTTCGTGCATCTGCTGCGCAAGCGATCGGCCATCTGGTTAAATAGCAGTACAGCGCGAAACTAGAGCGCTGACTGCGGACGGAAGTGTCCCGCCCTGGAAGTGCCTCCCGTGAGCGCCCTCGCTCAACGGCACTTGCCAAGTCGAACTGGGGCATGGGAGCACTCCAATGTGGGTAGGTAGAGGCTGGGTCGGAATTATGTGCAAAGACCAATTTTACATGTGGGCCAAAGAACGTGCCAAATAAAATAAGACAATACTATAGAACAGGCAAAAAAAGTTTTTAAAAGCAGTAGGAGAACAACTGTGCAGCTAACAGCATTACCTCTGGTCAGGTTCTGCTGTGCCTGCTGCGCGAGTGATCGGCCATCTGGTTAAATAGCAGTACAGTGCGAAACTAGAGCGCTGACTGGTGCCGGAAGTGTCCCGCCCTGGAAGTGCCTCCTGTGAACGCCCTCGCTTAACGGCACTTGCCGAGTCGGACCGGGGCGTGGTAGCACTCCAATGTGGTAGAGGCTGGGTAGGAATTATGTGCAAAGAGCAATTTTTACATGTGGGCCAAAGAACGTGCCAAACGAAGTAAGACAATACTTTAGAAGAGGCTAAAAAATGTATTTAAAAGCAGTAGGAGGGAAACTTTGCAGCTAGCAGCTTTACCTCTGATCAGGCTCTGCCGCGTCTGCTGCGCGAGAGATGGACCATCTGGTTAAATAGCAGTACAGTGCGAAACTAGAGCGCTAACTGCGGCCCGGAAGTGTCCCGCCTTGGAAGTGCCTCCCGTGAATGCCCTCCGTTCAACGGCACTTGCGGAGTTAGACCGGGGCGTGGGAGCACTCCAAAGTGGGTAGGTAGAGGCTGGGTAGAAATTATGTGCAAAGAGCAATTTTACATGTGGGCCAAAGAACGTGGCAAATAAAATAAGACAATACTGTAGAACAGGCTAAAAAACGTTTTTAAAAGCAGTAGGAGAGCAACTCTGCAGCTAGCAAAATTACCTCTGATTCGGTCCTGCCACGTCCGCTGCGCAAGAGATCGGCCATCTAGTTAAATAGCAGTACAGCGAGAAACTAGAGCACTCACTACGGCCCACCCTGGAAGTGCCTCCCATGAACGCCCTCCGCTCAACGACACTTGCCGAGTCGGACCCGGGCGTGGGAGCACTTCAATGTGGGTAGGTAGAGGCTGTGTAGGAATTACGTACAAAGAGCAATTTTACATGTGGACCAAGAACGTGCCAAATAAAATAAGACAATACTGTAGAACAGGCTAAAAAACGTTTTTAAAAGCAGTAGGAGAGCAACTGTGCAGCTAGCAGCATTACCTCTGATCAGGCTCCGCCGCGTCCGCTGCGCGAGAGATCAACCATCTGGTTAAATAGCAGTACAGCTCGAAAGTAGAACGCTGACTGCAGCCGTAAGTGTCCCGCCCTGGTAGTGCCTCCCGTGAACGCCATCCGCTCAACGGCACTTGCCGAGTTGGACCGGGGCGTGGGAGCACTTCAATGTGGGTAGGTAGAGGCTGGGTAGGAATTATGTGCAAAGAGCAATTTTTCATGTGGGCGAAAGAACGTGCCAAATAAAATAGGACAATACTGTAGAACAGGCTAAAATACGGTTTTAAAAGCAGTAAGAGAGCAACTGTGCAGCTAGCAGCATTACCACTGATCAGGCTCTGCCGCGTCTGCCATCTGTATGTGCGCCACATATTCATGCATACATTTTTCATGGGGGCAACAGGGTGTCCTTTTGACACCCTGGCACCCTTGAAATTGCACTCTCAATTTGAGATTGTCTATTTGCAAATCTCAAATTGAGAATGTCTTCCCATTCATTCCTATGGGCCTCCTAGTCCTCTGGCTATTCTTATTATAGGAGTACCAGACATAATGTTTTCTCTGGGTTTGGCAATGTCCACAGGCATGTATTTGAATATTTAGAAGGCAACTAAAAGTGAAATGCTGAGTTACTCTATGTGTGATTTGGTTACAGGTATCAGCACTGACCTTTATGGATACCAACCACAAACTTATATTTTCAATATATACACAGCTTAATGTTTGCAACACTTTGCACTAGATCTAACTGCCCTGTTTAGTTGGAAGGGAGAAAGCACTACTAAACATGGCATTTGTCACTTTTTCAGACATTAAACTGGGTGTACTGCTTTCAAGGAATTAGGAAATATAAGAAAATAAATTGTATTTAAGTTAATATATTCAAATTAATCAAAGTATATACTTTGTTCTACATTTAAATTGATTATACAAAATTAATTTCCATTAATATTTAACTTAAAATCTTTTGATAATTTATTTTGCTTGGGTAAAATATGTTTTTTTCATTTCCCAATAGTTCACCACAAGTTGACATAACAGTCTGGGTTCAGAATTATAGGGAAAATTAAAGAGGTTTATCAAACTTTGCAATAAATTAAAAATACTTTAAGTCAAATATTGACATACATTTCAATGTAGAAACGTTTATTATGCATTATCGCCCGTCGCCTGCAACACGGCCTCAACATCATCTCCTACCCCGACGATACCCAAGTGATCCTTTCCCTCACCAAGGACCCACACACCGCTAAAACCAGCCTCCATGAAGGAATGAAAGCCGTCGCCGAATGGATGAAGAACAGCCTACTGAAGCTGAACTTGGAAAAGACGGAGGTCCTCATCCTCTGACCCACCCCCTCATCCTGGGACGACTCATGGTGGCCGACCACGCTAGGAACAGAACCTATTCCCACCGACCACGCATGCAACCTAGGAATCATACTCGACTCCTCCCTTTCCAGAGTTGCAGTATTAAATGGCCAGCCAAGTGCCGTGCTGGACTTACTACTGTTTTTTTATGGCAGTAATAGCTTACATTAGTACATTGGGCTGCACACCATTTTTCAGGGAGTAGATGTATGTGTACACTTTTTAGTAACTTTACACTCAGATTTTCAGCCAAAGGAATCAGCGAATAGCCAAAAGTAGTAAAGTTACTCAACAGTGTATAGAAAAAAGTTATTTTAGAATTACTCACAAGTATGTTACCTTTGTTAGGAGTTCCAAATATGTTTGATGCTTACCGTTTGTGCCATCAAATCTTATTTACTTTATTATGAGTGTTCCAATCATTTTGATATTAAAAGACACTCGTGTACTTGCTTAAACTTACATACTTTGATCCAAGTAGGTAATCCATTATGAAAGTTTTATTATCTAATGTTCAAACCCTGATGAAATGGTCAGTTATGTAACAATAAATAGGTATAAAGATTGTAAAATTACACAATTGCAAAATATACTAAAGGGGGCAAGGAAAGACCAAGTAAAGGGAATGGAAGAAAAGAAATGGCCTGACAAGTGGAGAATCAGTGATTAGAAGTCAGTCATTAATGTCCTAAATCCATCCGCATAATCATTAGCTATCATTCTCTCAAAACTACCATTCACATTCACACCGTGCCACAAATATTATCCCAGCTTTATTCTGATAAATATACACACATATTTAAGCCCACCTAGTTTAAACGTGTAACTTCATATCTATATGCTATAGAGAAACATGCTAAACAATATATGAACATTTATGAGTTACCTCCTCTGTTATATTCCTCCAGTTGGCTCTTAAAATATACACAGTGAGGAAGAAGGCTGGAATAAAAGCACTGACCGTCATGCCGGACCATAGACCTAGGTAAAAGGGAATCAACACTATTAGAATTAGAAATGATGCCCTAAGCCGATAAGTAGGGTGCCTTAAAGTCATCTTGCCCTCTGAACAGCCGCAGTCTCCTGAACACAACGGATTTGTTTAAACATGATGTGAACATCGATAAAATGGACTACAGTGAATTTCCTTATTGTAGATGGCCAATGCTACCAGGATTATTACATGGTCGTTTGGAAAACACACATTAATGCACCATATTACCATTGTGACATTCCACAAATACAACATAATATAACAATTAATTGAAATATTTGACATACTCTCAGGTTCAGGTTTTAATGTCTTTATTTCGATAAATGAAATCATAAAAGACAACTTTAACAAAAATTTTTTTTACAACAATGTCATTATCACTTCATAATAAAAAATAGAGTTTTATATAAAACGTAGTTGTGCCTATATAAAGTCAACGATATACATCAAACATGAATCCAAGATTAAAAAGTTATTAAACCATTATACGCAAAAGATCAAGACATTAAGTTTTCCAAATCTTAAATATTAGTACTTTAGAACTCTAAAATATGTTTTAGCAGATATTAGCGGTGGGCATTATACAGCTTGCACACTTTATTTAATAAGGTAGCGGTTGGATTCCTTTTTGCTCTAATTACCCATGCCCAACCTAAGTATTTAGCCAAACATATCACAATAAAGTCAGTTGTGTTTGTTTTTAAAACCCATATTGCATCTGAGGATTTATTACAGTTCATGCGTTTAAAAATGGGTTTTAACCATTTTAAACGGGGTTTACTATATCGGGGGCATGCAAACAAAAAATGACCCTCTGTTTCCTTACACCCAGGGCAGCAGCTACATAAATTACTAGTGTTGTTGTTCCAAGCTGCTGTGAAGGAATTGAGGGGTAATGAGCCCACCCGAAATTGGTGATACAATTTTTTGTCTAGTGGCTTTGAAATAAGATCCCAATATGGCTCACGAACTGGATCCAACTTAAATCTTAAAAAACGCCCTGACAAGTCTTCCGAACTAGATTTGTGTGCCAAGGAATGGCGGGTAGAAGCCCAGAATAAACTCTTGAATTCCTTTTTTGAGGGGAAGTTACTAATACCTGGCGAGGACCACAGGTGGCTAAGACCCATATCAAACAGGGTCTTTTTCACCATCTGCAGCCATGGGATTCGCTCTGAGCCCCCAATAGCCTTCACCTCGGATACCTCTTTTACAAAGAGTGACAACTCCTCCGTAGTCCATAGACGCCTCCAGGTAGACACTACTCTGTATCGTGCCATATCCGTTATTGGGCGGCAACCCATGTCGTGACAAAGAGGGATCAGTGGAGTTGATTGGGGGAGTCCCACCAAATTTCGGAGAAACCTGCACTGGATTTTGTACAATCCTGAAAGATCCATAAAACCCCATAGCTCTGCCCCGTACAATGTCGCAGCATTAATTCTAACATCATAAATTTGTAGAGCAGGGGCAACCCTTTTGGTAATCGATTTCTTTTGCTCCCGCAAGAGGCAGCCAGTGAGTTGGGACAGTTTTAAATGCTGGGTCTCTATTTGTGGCTTCCAGGACAATCGACAATCCAGAGTGACCCCCAAATACGTCATCGTGTCAACTTGTTCTAGGTTAACCCCATTTAGTTGTACACTACTACGTATTGGTTTTTTCCTGGAGAAAACCATAAATTTAGTTTTCCCCACATTTATCTGTAGGTCATTTTGGTTGCAGTATTCCTCAAAATGATTTAACGCCCTCTGCAGACCCCCTCTCGTCTTGGATAAGAGGAGGGTGTCGTCCGCAAAGATCAACATTGGGAATTTGGTCCCCGCCAGGGATGGAGCATCGGTGTTAATGGACCCAAAGAATTTCACTACCTGGTCTATAAAGAGTAGGAATAGGGTGGGTGCGAGAACGCACCCCTGGCGGACTCCTCGGGAGACTGGGAAAGAGTCCGTAAATTGGCCTTGTGCCCCCCATCTAACCCTAGCGAAATTATCTTCATGTAATCTAATAATTATTTCCACTAGTTCCCCCGGCATTCCTAGGTCTCTTAAAACCTGCCATAATTTTCCCCTCGGCACCAAATCAAAAGCTGATTTTAAGTCTATAAATGCAGCAAAGATGGTACCGCCGCCAAGTATAACAAATTTCCAAAAAATCATACAAAACCTCAGGACCTGGTCTATAGTGCTTGTACTGGGTCTAAAACCTGCCTGTAACGGGGACAGTATTCCTTCAAGCTCCATCCACCCGTGGACCCTCACCAGAATCATGCGAGCAAAAACTTTCTGAAAGCAGTCGATTAGGCTAATCGGGCGATAGTTCCCTGGGTTTGTTCTGTCGCCCTTTTTGTGTATGGGGAGAATTTCCGCCCCTTTCCATGTCTTAGGGATGTGGGCACCTCTCGCAATGGTGTTAGCTATGTATGTTATGTAGGGTACCCAGAGACCTATATTAGCTTTAAAAAGGTCTGCCGGAATTTGATCTAACCCAGGTGCCTTCCCCCTCTTTGTTAGCCCCAATACGTATTCTGTTTCTGCTTCAGTAAAAGACAGGGTCAAATTGCCAGAAATAGTTACTGGTAACATAGTCGGTGACGAGGAGGCAACGGCTACTGGGCAGAATTGGGTAGAGTAGTGTTTGATCCATTCTTCTGGGCAAACATGGTTGGACGGAGTACGAAACTCACCATCCTTTCCACATTTGACAATGTCCCAGAATTTAATCTGGTCGTTCAGTTTACTGGCTTCCAGAAGATCTGCCCAAAATTCGTCCTCCCATTCCTTTTTTGCCACCCATTGTACTTTTTTGTACCTTTTCCTGGCCTCTTTAACAGCACAATTGTCTCCGGATTTAACTTTTTCTATAAGATAGCTATGTGCCTCTCTACATTCTCTGTTATACCATTTGGCTCTTGGGGGATTCGAATGCCCAGTAGAAGAGTTACATGGCTTTGATAGAATAAGTTTGAGTTCAGAAAAACATTTATCATGTAAACCCATCATCTTATGTAATTCGTCCTGACCCCGCTCAGCAGCAACAGACTTCATTTTAATTAAAGCACATGTCACCACATTTTCAATATTGGACTGAGTCGTTGCATCATTTGAAATTAGTGACCACTTCACTCTCCTTCGATCATTTGATATAGTTATCGCCCCTTGCCCCCTAGGGTCAGGTTGCCCTAATCTTGTCTGGTCACACGTTAAAAATTTCAAGGACATGGGGTTATGGTCACTCTCAGGTCGTATTATAATTTCCATGTCATCAATTACACTCCAATGTTCCATTTTTATAAAGATGTAATCGATACGACTCTTCCTCATACCATTGTCAAAGGTGGGGTTTGCTCCAATATCTGATTTGGTGCGACCGTTCACAGCCCTTAAGCCCCATGTGAGACAAAAGGCTGTCCAGTTCAGAGCGGCCTCCGTTGCTTTGACTAAAATTTTGTTGGAAAGTTCAGGGATTTTCCACGTAACGTCTTCATCGAGCCCCCAATTGTCCTCTGGCAGATACAAGGGCTCAATCGTGCAGTTGATGTCACCTGCTATCATAATGAGGGAGGCTTTATCCCAGCCCGTTAAAAGTGTATCTAAAACACCTATCAGTTTGGGGCATCTGCCACCAGGGAGACCTCTGGAATATATGTTAATAATAAGCATGTCCTGCCCCCCTGCTTTGCTTAACCTTACAGCCAGTATGTCAGGGTTATCCACGTACAGTTCAGAAGCTGAAAAACCCCAGTCTTGTTTAACCCACATGGTTAAGCCCCCAGATGCCCGCCCCTTTATACCTTTTATTGCCGGTTTAAAAAAGTTGATATATCCAGCCATGTAAAACGGAGTTGTAGCCCATGTTTCCTGCAGTAGCACGACCTCATAGTTGCCTATGAATGCCAACCAATCCTCAGATACCAGACGTGACTTGGCTCCAGCTACATTCCAGGACACCAAGTGTGAAAATGGCAGGTCTGACACTGCATGAGTGCCAGTAGCAGACAGAGGGGTTTGAGGACTCGGTGAATGGATGTTTGTTGGTCCTGATTGTTCTATATTAGGGACGATACCTTTAACCCTCAAGGATCCCCTTAGTGACCTGCTGTTATAGGGCGTGAACTGTTGCACTTCTACTGGTTCTGGGGTGGGGGTGAGTGAGGTATGGGGTCCTTCTGCTTCCACTATTGCTAGGTTGGGTGACTGGGTTGGTGCACTTAGTCAGTCAACCCATTCTAGGTCTGACAAAGCATCAAAATGGTTGTAGAGGGGGGGGTAATATGGGGGATGATGTATTACAGGCTCACGGGGTCTTCCCCCTTTAACTTTCCATAGATTGTATCCCATATCGCTAGTTTGATATGTATGGGGATAAAAGTAGCCAAGATGTAAAGTCTGGACATCACCCAGACGGGCGAATCTAGGTTTCCTTTGGATTCTATCCACTACCCATGGGTCCCTAAATGAAATTAGAATGCAATCCCCTTCCAGGTCTTTTTCGCCCTTTCCTACCCAATCTACTCTCCTTACATAAAGGATTTCAGTGGGAGACGATGGAGGGAGTGGGCGGTGTTTGTTCAACCAGAATGTAACCTTGTTCCGCAGGTCCACTTGGGATTCTCTAGTACCCTCTTTAAGTGGGGCCACTCCTGTAAGCACAATTGTATATTGTGCCGCTTCTGGTGGTAGGTTAACCCTCAGGGGCTTTCTTAAATTTCTATTATCTAACCTCGTGTTCCTGTCTGTATTTAGGTTTTTATTATCCCTACTCAATGCAGGGGTGTGTACTGGGGTATTTTTTGGTTGCTTTAGTGCACCATTAGCTTGATGT
Organism: Lissotriton vulgaris; assembly: GCF_964263255.1. Classification (NCBI taxonomy): domain Eukaryota; kingdom Metazoa; phylum Chordata; class Amphibia; order Caudata; family Salamandridae; genus Lissotriton; species Lissotriton vulgaris. The sequence goes on from NC_141687.1 coordinate 312,387,393, forward strand.
TTAACCCCATGAACATTATTAGCTACCGGTGCATGTTTAGCCTTCGGTGTGTCTTTAATGGGGGCTCTACTTGCAGATATTATTTTTGCCCCTGTTAGTGGTTTCTTGTTGGTATTAGAGGATGATGTCATTGCGGGAATAGTTGTAGTTGTCCCTGAACTTTGGGTAGTACCCCCTTTTGGATTTGGGCCCCTTGGCTTAGTGCCAGTTAGATTTTGCAAGAGGTCCATATTAATGTTAATTGCTGCTTCTAAGACATCTATTTTAGCAGACATTATCCTTATATTTTCTAGAACCGGAAGCAATGAATTTTTAACCATTGTTTCCATTTTTGCCAACAAGACGTCATCACTACTGAGGCAGGTTGGACAAGGATTAGAGGACCCTGGGTGGGCCAATGATGGACAATACATTATCGGGGGTATTTGGGTGGACTGGGAGTGGGAGGGACTATTCTCGGAATCTATTTTAGGTTGTTTCTGTGTCTTTCCTCCCTGAGGGCTTGAGGCATGTTTTCTTTTCCATGGTACCTGTTTGGTAGTTTCTAATAGCGGGACAGGGGTACCAGGTAAGGTAAGGGCATTTAATTGAGAACCTCCTAACACGGTAGACTTATCATCGTTCTCAGTAATTTGGCTATTCCCTTCTATACTGTTCACATCACTATCAGAGACCAGATCCATGTTTTCATGAAGTCTAGGTGTAGTGGCTTCGACCCCATCTTCGTTGACATACTCTCATTATTAGAACTTATTTTTAATGCTTCAAGTGGCTTACATTTTCATTTTAAAGAACATTCTTATAAATAAAATATTTTAGGACAACCTACATGACAACTATCTGGTATTTCGTAGAAAAACGAGTATTCTAAGTCTGAGAAACCATTTCAGCTCAATGGTTTAACCCAAAACTTTAAAGTGGATGGATTTTTACCATTTGAAATAAACCAGTTTACAAAATAGCGTTTTTGTTGCTGCCTTGTACATGCATGTGTATTGGGCAACCCACAAGCCCTAGTCAATCACTCCACTGCATTTTTCTTTCTGACATTCTAATGTCAGTCTCCTTCCCTGCCACTACTCATTTATCTCCTTCACCCATGTTATACAACAGATTATTTAGCCTCCCCAACACTCCTCTTTCTTTCACTTTACTCCCTAAATTCTCCTTCCAGGTCATGTAAACGCTCCTTCCAGGTAATTTCATCCACCCACAGCTCTCAATTGCACAATTTACCCCACAGTCTTTCCCGGGGCTCTTTGTTAGGCCCCAACTTCTTTAATATCTATGTCCAACCACTTGCTCAGGTCATCACATTTACAGGGATTTCACTAATATCTTATGCTGACAACACTCAACTGGTGCTCTCCTTTACAGATAATCAATCCTATGCTTGACAGGTCTAACTTTCAAGCAGGACTGGTAGCAGTCACAGAATGAATGAATGCCAATTGCCTCTGCCTGAATGTGAAAAAACTGGGAAAATACACTTACTCTTGGGGTGACCGTTGGTATCCACTTTCTCTTTGGCCTATTCCTATTCCCAAATTCTCCATAAAAGCACCCTGACCTTTGAGGCTAAAGCTAAATCGGTAGCAAACACCTGTTTTGGGTTTTTGAGGAGCATCAAACCCATTCTTGGCCTCTTTAAATCTAGCACCTAACAAAAACATCATCCAGGTAGAAAATGTTGTCATAGCTAGACTATTGTAACATGTTGTACTTAGGCACCAACGAGTAGGTCGTCAGAAGAGTTCAGTGCTAATTTGAGCCAGTCGTTTCTGGTGCTGAGCACCAGCACTTAATCATCAGCACTGGTGCTACGTGGCGATTAAGTGTTTTGCCCAGAATCACAGGATGTTGAGCTAATGCCGAGACTCATACCTGGTTCGCCAGCTCTGAAGTCAACAGCTCTGGCCTAAACCACATCCTCTCCCATCTTTCATGGTTAGTAGTTGTTTCTGTTTTAGGCAGCTCTAACAGGAGAAATGATCTAGTGCAAGCTGCAAGCTGTCACCTGAAGAGAGCCTCAAAACTTATTTATTTACAAATGAACTACTGCCCAACCTGCCGCAGCCAGGCTGCTCTTTTCTCCCCTAAAATGTTGCCCTGTCTCTGCTGTTCTCTACAAACTGCATTGGCTCCCAGTGGAAAATCGCATCCACCATAAAAACTTGTGTGTTGCTCATAAGATTCTGGACTTCTTGGGGCCCCCCATTTTATTTAATCTTTTACTGCTGTGTCATCCTGCCCACCTTCTTTGCTCAGCTGATCTTAATCTGGGCAATGTCCTGTGTTTTAAAAGAGCCAGAGCTGGGGGCTGCAATTTTCATGCCAAGGCTCCTGTTCTGTGGAATTCATTACCTCCTCCTATCAGAAACATTGAAAACCACTATGACTTCAGGAAGTCTCTGAAGACATGGCTCTTCACCATCTAATGCCTGTCCTTCCTGCTGGGCTGTTTGCTATAACCTATCTGTCATCGAGGTCCAGCGGTGGGAAAGCGCAGTTTTTTGGGAAAACCATGTGCTTCATAAATCCCCATAACATAACATAAAATGACAGAGCATACTCCCTAACGTTGGTCCTAATTAAGAACGTGGTCCGTAGGACTACTGGCCACAATTGCAGCAGGTATGAGACCAGTCAGCAAGGTGTTTGAGGTCTCACACACCATATAACGATTAGAACGCTGTATAGGCAGTTGTAAACTGGCTCTTTGCTCAATAGTAGCTTTAGGTTCCCCTCAGTTTTTAGTTGTTGTGTTGTCACTCTGCACTTAGTTCTCTTCGCCAAAGCCCTGGGATGCTCTTGTGAGTAGCTGTGCGCTATAGAAGAAAATAAATAACATAACATAACATAACATAACATAACATAACATAACATAACATAACATAACATAACTTTTTCTACTGTGGCTTGTGCTGTGGACAGACCACAGTGGGAAAAGGAAGTTTGTGCACATCCATGCATCATGTACCAGTCAACATGTGGTTGCTTGGCACATGGTGCATGGCTGTGTTGGGGTGCACTACATGTGCCCCCCAGGCCACTTAGCAGTGGTCATCATAGAATGGGAACACTGCTTGAGAGAGTTTCTGACGGTGGTGCCTCCGCTGTATCTGACAGTGTAAAGACTACATTGATGGCCGGACTGTTGGTGTAAATATAGCTTACCATCCAACCTATTTAGAGCTGTAATGTTTTCTTTATAGGACTGCCAGGAAAAGGCTAATGGCCCCAAATAGAAAAAATAATAACTTTCACATCCTGGGAGAAAATATTAGTATTTGGCTTTTTCAAAGCCAAACTCCCGCTTAAGAGAGTTTTTTTTTTAATCCAAGCAGGAGCATAAAACATGGGTGCCACTCAGAAATTCGTTTTGAGGAACTGCTGTGGTGGCTGACCCACTGATGTGGAAGCTGACCCTCTGAATGCATACAGCATTGTAAATATGGTGGTTACAAGTCTGGACAGGGTGGTTGAAATAATGAGCTCCGCGCACCTGATAGACAGCTGGCCCTCCACCAATATGCAAATCAGACTCTACGGGGCTCATTATGCTGGCGGGTGGACATCAGTTTGCCCGCCATCGTTGCAGTGCTGGGACCGCCCACTGAGTGAATTAGGATGTGCCTGCCACTATGGCAGGCGCATCCAGGGCCCTAAGCATTATGGACGGTGCTGCTGGCTGCAGCACTGTTCGCAATGCTAAAATACCATGTAGTGCATTTCAATGTGCAAGGTGGCAGGCACCACGTGGTGCCTGCCACCTTGTGCATTGAAATGTGTGGGGTACCATGAGTACGCTCCCCAGTGCACATACACCCTCCCCCTACACAGAGGAGCCCATTGTGGGCCCCCAAACACAGCCTCCACCAGCCTTTCCATAATGTGGCGTGGGGAAATGGGAGTCAGATAGCGGAGGGACCGCCAGCCCTGTGGTGGCGGTCCTTCCGCCATCATATTTACCCCCTATGTCCCGTAGCAGGGATTTCATCTGGTAATCTGGTATATCCACATTTGCCTTTTTTTAACTTTTTTGGTAAATTAATATTAAAGTTATTTGTAATTGTTCGTGGATAGCAGTAGTATCTATCTTTTTCATCCAGTCTTTGGTTTTTCATAATTTGTTTTCCACTAATTGTGTTTTGATTATTTTGGTTTGCTGAAACATTTTTCTGTTATTTTGCATTTCTATGAATTTGCATACCATAAAATACCACTCCAAATTTGTACACATTGTTTCCTAAAAGAACACCAGACCTGTTATCAGACATAGTTACCCTCTAGAATGATATTACCCATTATTGAGACACGTTAATGGTGAGCAAATCCTTGCAGCCCTCTCCCTTCTTTTCTACAGTTTTTCCTACTAGAGCTCCTAGCCCATGTCATAAAATCTTCTTGCAAAGGCACCAGCAGATAAGTGAATGTTTTCCTCTTGGTATTCCACTTTAATCAAATATATTGATTGTACTTCCAATCTTGTATACTTGTTTTAGACATTTTGAACCTTAGGTAATATAAATACTTTGCAGACCTTAATAAACCACACCGCAACATAAAGCAGAAAATGTATTGACTTAATTAATGTAACTCTACTGAGTAAAGAGGGGCGCAAGTATGGGTGAGCAGTGTGAAAAGGAGAAAAGAGGATGAGTAGCAAAGAGGATAAATATGAAAGATAGTGAAAGGTAACCAAAGAGAATACTTATTCACGGGATGTTAACATATTTAGAGGCACACCAAAGGACATCAATGAAACATAAATACAATACAAAAAGCAAGCAATCCGCAATGGGGAACAGAGATAGTGAAGGGGAGACGCTGCGCCTTGCCTTGAATTCTGTTTGTGCTACACGCCGGGAGCCCAAGACTCGAACACCCAGAGAGCCGCGGGGGCCGTCAGGAGACCACCCCGCCCCTCCTCTCTGTACCGGAAGTATTTTGGGAAGCACTTGACTCCGCAGCGCGGACGCGCGCCGGGCAAAGCCCGGGCAAGGGAGGGCCCGTTATAGCCCGTTGGAGTCCGGAGGAGGCTGGGCTGGGCCCCCCCGCTAACACCCATTGTATTCTGGACTCTGCTTCAAGCCAAGGAAGGAGTAGCGGTATACACTCTGTCCTAGACTGTTGACTAGGATGCCTGCCCAGGAGAAAAGGGGGAGGAAGGTTACTGGCGTAGGATAGGTGGCTGGCACATTGGACCAATTTATTACGAGGCCTTCCTCTGTCCTTGAACACGAGATCGCTATAACCGAAAGGCACCTCTCGCTGGACCCTGCTTTTAATAAGTGCTCTTCCTTGGGGGCCTCTTGAGTGTCTCATCTCCCGCGACAGGCACACCATTGGCCCATACTACTCCGCCCCAAATAACAGGCCGTGGTGATTCACATGTTGTGAATGCTGAAATTAACCTAGTGGGGGTGCAGGATCACTCAGTTTCCCCCATTAATGATATCACACCGGACTTGCATAGAGGTCCTGCGACTCTTGCAATGGACACTGTAAGGCCTAAACTGCCACCCCTTGAAAAGTCATCGGGAGCAATCCCGAAGAGGAATTGTGGAGGCACACATCAGAAGGGGAGAAATCCAAAAGCGTTTGAGCCAAGTAAAAGCAATAACAAAGCTATACTGGACTCTTCCGTCATCCAAATAGTCCAGGATAGCAATGCTACGGCCGGGACATCCAAGGTGACTGACCCTGACACAAGACTTTCCCACATAGATGATCCTTATTGGCAGAGGATTGGTGGGCTTATTACTTCGTCTTTGAAACCATTGATAGAACTATTAATGCATATTGAAAATAAGCTGGACAAAATTGAAGGAATGATGCTGTCTAGTGTGGACACTATCAAGAGCACTATAGAACATCTTGATAGACCAAATGCTATATTGAAGGAGGGACCCGGGGATAGTGGTGGGGGGCCTGCTAGACTTATTTCCAACGAGATAGTGCAAGCAATGGCCCCAAGTGCTGTAAGTGATGTAGAGGTTAATGTGAATAATGGTGGTACTCGGGAGCGGGATCATGAGGGAAGGACCCTGGGGTCTCTAAATACGCAAAGAAAGTCCATGTCTGGCCAGCGAATTAATAATGGGATGGCTGCAAAGACTAACCAGCCCCATTTGGGTCTTCCTCCAGACTGTGCGCCATATTTGGTAATATTGACGGGGGTCCCAGAACTGGAACAGGGGAAGTCTGAATGACATGATCAACTTAAATGTAAAACGATTCAATGGCTAAATGCTAACAGACCCCTTCCAGGTGAAGTTCGTAGCCAGATACTGTGCGTGAGGAGAGTGAGCTGGGTGGGGAACCAACTGAAAAATGAAGTGGGGGATTGCATTGTTGTAAATTTTAGGGACCCGAGAGCAGTGAGCCACGTATGTGCATGGCCGTTGAGACCCACAGGTACAACTATCAGGGCCTACAACCTTAGCCACTTCAGCTGCCCTCTAAAACAACTGTTTAATTATGACCACCAAGAAGGGAATAGGGTCGTATACAACGGTTTGCAATTCATGGTCCCACTTAGTAATAGATTCAGTGGTTTAGATCTGGTAGACTGACTAACCCCCGCTCTCACTAATAGGCATGTTATGCCAATTCTAAAACCAATATCTAGTGGGGTTCAGGGAGGGGGGATAGTGCCCCGAATTGTGCCAAAGGTAAACGAGGTGCTGGCTTTGGATGAGTTAACACTGTGGCCCAATACAGCTGATGTGGGGGAGAATTCCACTAGAATTAACGTGCCCAATTGTGAAGTACCCCTGCGATAGACCAGGGACCTAGGGGAGGCTGTGAAACTGTTATTCGAGGTCTGGCTGAGATGTTTGAGATAAGCCCCCAACGGGAGAAAAGTCTAGGCGTAGGTGGTCTTAGAATTTTGGCCTGGAATATTTCAGGTCTGGTGTCCAAAATGGACCAACCGGACTGGGGGGCCTTCATTGATTGACATGAGATCCGCTTATTTCAGGAAACGTGGGCAATTGATTCTCAGTATAGAACAGGATATGTGGCATATTGCGAAGCAGCGTCCAAGGGGCCCATGGGTAGACCATCAGGAGGACTTTGTATATGGGTAGGCACCCATTTGGGCTTCAAAATAAGGCGGGTAGACACACACTCCCCCGATATTATGTGCATCCTCCTGATACACAGTAATCTCCCTAGACTAGCTGTTGATAATGTCTACTCGAGGTCAGTACAATATGGGGCCACCTCCCCAACTATAGATTCTCTGGCAGCCTTCCTCAGCACACTTGAGGGTGGCATCCACCTCATTATTGGGGGGGGATTTTAATTGTCATTATGAGCCACTTAAAGGGATAACACAACCCATAAGTTCCGAAGAGTATTTAGTATGGTCAATTCCCCCTCCTCATAGTTATCCCACTAGGGCAGCGGTTCCCAAACTGTACGCCGCGACGCCCTAGTGCGCCGTTAGAATTTGCCAGGGTTTTGACAGTGTCTTGTTTATTTCACTATTCAGAAGAGGTCGTACTGCCGTGGATGAGTGTTTTGGAGGGGGCACGCGTGGTCCTGTGAGTGTCACTACTTAATTACTGTCTGTCTCTTGGCCCGCAGAAACCGGATGATTAACATTTCCCAGCGAGGAGAGATCACACTGCTTGTGACTCTCCGTGAACTTCTACCAGAGTCAGACTAGAACAGAAAGACATTAGGCCCAGGCACGAAAATAAAAGTGCGTCACTAAGTGACATGCTTGCAAATTGTACAAGGTTTAACGCAGACACGTCATACAAGTGTTTTGCAAGAAATAGAAAATGCAATGAATTTGAGCATTGCTATGTTTGTTTTAATGACAGGCAAATCAACAGTGAAAACCGGCACAACACAAAACAGGGCCACAAACAAACAAAAAAACAGCGCCTCACTGCCCTAAAGGCCAGTCCGACCACGGCTCAGACACACTTCAATTCCTGCATGCTTCTGCATCCCGTGACCCTCCTTCCCAGCCTGGCCAAGCAACTCATAGCTTAAGTGTTGAATAGCTGACCTGGCAAATTAGGCAAACTAAATTAGAAACGCATCCTTTTGCATTAATATCATTACTTTTTCGATTGGTCAATACAATCTCTACATTTTGTCCTTTCTAGCACAGGGTGGATAGCAACTTTTGTATTCCACTGTTCCAATGTTCCGTATGTGACTGCAAGCACTAGAATATGCACATTGCAAGTCTGGCGCAGGGAAAAATTAGAGCCTTGCACAATTTACCCCACAGTCTTTCCCGGGGCTCTTTGTTAGGCCCCAACTTCTTTAATATCTATGTCCAACCACTTGCTCAGGTCATCACATTTACAGGGATTTCACTAATATCTTATGCTGACAACACTCAACTGGTGCTCTCCTTTACAGATAATCAATCCTATGCTTGACAGGTCTAACTTTCAAGCAGGACTGGTAGCAGTCACAGAATGAATGAATGCCAATTGCCTCTGCCTGATGTGAAAAAACTGGGAAAATACACTTACTCTTGGGGTGACCGTTGGTAGCCAATTTCTCTTTGGCCTGTTCCTATTCCCAAATTCTCCATAAAAGCCCCCTGGCCTTTGAGGCTAAAGCTTAATCGGTAGCAAGCACCTGTTTTGGGTTTTTGAGGAGCATCAAACCCATTCTTGGCCTCTTTAAATCTAGCACCTAACAAAAACATCATCCAGGTAGAAATTCTGTCATAGCTAGACTATTTTAACATTTTGTACTTAGGCACCAACGAGTAGGTCATCAGAAGAGTTCAGTGCTAATTTGAGCCAGTCGTTTCCGGTGCTGAGCACCAGCACTTTAATCATCAGCACTGGCGCTACGTGGCGATTAAGGGGCAGATTTATGAGTTCTGGCGCATCTCTGCACATCCGCAGGGATGCGCCAGAAATGATGCGTCACGCTATTCCCTCCTTGCGGCACCACAGATGCACCGCATTTACAATGCGGCGCACCATGGTGCAAGGAAGGGCAGATGCGTGACGCATCTTGTGGTGTACGGGCGGCGCATTGCTGGAGTAGCGTCGCAAGTGCGATGCAACTCCTGCAATGTACAGAGGCCACCCATACATAACGTGGTGCGTCACTCCTTACGCCTGCTTCAAGCAGGCATAAGGATTTGACCCAGCCGCGTCGTAAAACTGACTCAGTGAAATCTTGTAGATTTCACTGCGTCAGTTTTACGGGGCTTTCCTACGAGGGAACGCCCACCCTGCGACAGAACGCCCACATGAAACCTGACGCAGGTTTCATGTGGCGCAGGGCTTTACGACGTGAAGCATCTGCCTAGATGCGTCAAGTTGTAAATAGGTCGTAGGGATGCGCCACGTTTCCGTGCCGTTGCGTGACGCAAAGGCGGCGTAAACGTGGCGCAAGTCCGACATAAATCTGCCCCTATGTGATTTGCCCAGAATCACAGGATGATGAGCCGATGCCGAGACTCATACCTGGTTCCCCAGCTCTGAAGTCAACAGCTCTGGCCTAAACCACATCCTCTCCCATTTTTCATGGTTAGTAGTTGGTTCTGTTTTAGGCAGCTCTAACAGGAGAAATGAGCTAGTGCAAGCTGCCACCTGAAGAGAGCCTCAAAAATTATTTATTTACAAATGAACTACTGCCCAAACTGCGGCAGCCAGGCTGCTCTTTTCTCCCCTAAAATGTTGCCCTGTCTCTGCTGTTCTCTACAAACTGCATTGGCTCCCAGTGGAAAATCGCATCCACCATGAAACCTTGTGTGTTACTCATAAGATTCTGGACTTCCTGGGGGCCCCCATTTTATTTAATCTTTTACTGCTGTGCCACCCTGCCCACCTTCTTTGCTCAGCTGATCTTAATCTGGGCAATGTCCTGTGTTTTAAAAGAGCCAGAGCTGGGGGCCGCAACTTTCATGCCAAGGCCCCTGTTCTGTGGAATTCATTACCTCCTCCTATCAGAAACATTGAAAACCACTATGACTTCAGGAAACCTCTGAAGACATGGCTCTTCACCATCTAATGCCTGTCCTTCCTGCTAGGCTGTTTGCTATATCTTATCTGTCATCGAGGTTCAGCGCTGGGAAGCGCCGTTTTTTGGGGAAACCATGTGCTTCATAAATCCCCATAACGTAACATAATATGACAAAGCATACTCCCTAACTTTGGTCCTAATTAAGATTGTGGTCCATAGGACTACTGGCCACAATTGCAGCAGGTATGAGACCAGTCAGCAAGGTGTTTGAGGTCTCACCCACCATATAACGATTAGAACGCTGTATAGGCAGTTGTAAACTGAATTTTTCTACTGTGGCTTGTGCTGTGGACAGACCACAGTGGGAAAAGGAAGTTTGTGCACATCCATGCATCATGTGCCAGTCACCATGTGGTTGCTTGTCACATGGTGCATGGCTGTGTTGGGGTGCACTACATGTGCCCCCAGGCCACTTAGCAGTGGCCATCAGAGGATGGGGACACTGCTTGAGATAGTTTCTGACGGTGGTGCCTCCGCTGTATCTGCCAGTGTAAAGACTAAATTGATGGAAGGACTGTTGGTGTAAATATAGCTTACCATCCAACCTATTTAGAGCTGTAATGATTTCTGTATAGGACTGCCAGGAAAAGGCTAATGGCCCCAAATAGAAAAAATAATAACTTCCACATCTTTGGAGAAAATATTAGTATTTGGCTTTTTCAGAGCCAAACTCCCGCCTTGAGAGTTTTTTTTTTTTTTATCCAAGCAGGAGCATAAAACATGGGTACCACTCAGCAATTCGTTTTGAGGAACTGCTGTGGTGGCTGACCCACAGATGTGGAAGCTGACCCTCTGAATGCATACAGCATTGTAAATATGGTGGTTACAAGTCTGGACAGGGTGGTTGAAATAATGAGCTCCGCGCACCTGATAGACAGCTGGCCTTCCACCAATATGCAAATCAGACTCTACGGGGCTCATTATGCTGGCGGGTGGACATCAGTTTGCCCGCCATCGTTGCAGTGCTGGAACCGCCCACTGAGTGAATTAGGATGTGCCTGCCACTATGGCAGGCGCATCCAGGGCCCTGATCATTGCAGACGGTGCTGCTGGCTGCAGCACTGTTCGCAATGCTAAAATGCCATGTAGTGCATTTCCATGTGCCTGCCACCTTGTGCATGGAAATGTTTCGGGTACCATGAGTACGCTACACAGAGGGGCCCATTGCGGGCCCCCAAACACAGCCTCCACCAGCCTTTCCATAATGTGGCGCGGGGAAATGGGAGTCAGATGGCGGAGGGACCGCCTATGTCCCGTAGCAGGGATTTGATCTGGTAATCTGGTGTATCCACATTTGCCTTTTGTTAACTTTTTTGGTAAATTAATATCAACGTTATTTGTAATTGTTCGTGGATAGCAGTAGTATCTATCTTTTTCATTCAGTCTTTGTTTTTCCATAATTTGTTTTCCACTAATTGTGTTTTGATTATTTTGGTTTGCTGAAACATTTTTCTGTTGTTTTGCATTTCTATGAATTTGCATACCATAAAATATCACTCCAAATTTGCACACATGGTTTCCTAAAAGAACACCAGACCTATCGTCAGACATAGTTACCCTCTAGAATGATATTACCCATTATTGAGACACGTTAATGGTGAGCAAATCCTTGCAGCCCTCTCCCTTCTTTTCTATAGTTTTTCCTACTAGAGCTCCTAGCCCATGTCATAAAATCTTCTTGCAAATGCACCAGCAGATAAGTGAATGTTTTCCTCTTGGTATTCCACTTTAATCAAATATATTGATTGTACTCCCAATCTTGTATACTTGTTTTAGACATTTTGAACCTTAGGTAATATAAATACTTTGCAGACCTTAATAAACCACACCGCAACATAAAGCAGAAAATGTATTGACTTAATTAATGTAACTCTACTGAGTAGAGAAGGCGCAAGTATGGGTGAGCAGTGTGAAAAGGAGAAAAGAGGAGGAGTAGCAAAGAGGATAAATATGAAAGATAGTGAAAGGTAACCAAAGAGAATACTTATTCACGGGATGTTAACATATTTAGAGACACACCAAAGGACATCAATGAAACATAAATACAATACAAAAAGCAAGCAATCCGCAATGGGTAACAGAGATAGTGAAGGGGAGACGCTGCGCCTTGCCTTGAATTCTGTTTGTGCTACACGCCGGGAGCCCAAGACTCGAACACCCAGAGAGCCGCGGGGGCCGTCAGGAGACCACCCCGCCCCTCCTCTCTGTACCGGAAGTATTTTGGGAAGCACTTGACTCCGCAGCGCGGACGCGCGTCGGGCAAAGCCCGGGCAAGGGAGGGCCCGTTATAGCCCGTTGGAGTCCGGAGGAGGCTGGGCTGGGCCCCTCCGCTAACACCCATTGTATTCTGGACTCTGCTTCAAGCCAAGGAAGGAGTAGCGGTATACACTCTGTCCTAGACTGTTGACTAGGATGCCTGCCCAGGAGAAAAGGGGGAGGAAGGTTACTGGCGTAGGATAGGTGGCTGGCACATTGGACCAATTTATTACGAGGCCTTCCTCTGTCCTTGAACACGAGATCGCTATAACCGAAAGGCACCTCTCGCTGGACCCTGCTTTTAATAAGTGCTCTTCCTTGGGGGCCTCTTGAGTGTCTCATCTCCCGCGACAGGCACACCATTGGCCCATACTACTCCGCCCCAAATAACAGGCCGTGGTGATTCACATGTTGTGAATGCTGAAATTAACCTAGTGGGGGTGCAGGATCACTCAGTTTCCCCCATTAATGATATCACACCGGACTTGCATAGAGGTCCTGCGACTCTTGCAATGGACACTGTAAGGCCTAAACTGCCACCCCTTGAAAAGTCATCGGGAGCAATCCCGAAGAGGAATTGTGGAGGCACACATCAGAAGGGGAGAAATCCAAAAGCGTTTGAGCCAAGTAAAAGCAATAACAAAGCTATACTGGACTCTTCCGTCATCCAAATAGTCCAGGATAGCAATGCTACGGCCGGGACATCCAAGGTGACTGACCCTGACACAAGACTTTCCCACATAGATGATCCTTATTGGCAGAGGATTGGTGGGCTTATTACTTCGTCTTTGAAACCATTGATAGAACTATTAATGCATATTGAAAATAAGCTGGACAAAATTGAAGGAATGATGCTGTCTAGTGTGGACACTATCAAGAGCACTATAGAACATCTTGATAGACCAAATGCTATATTGAAGGAGGGACCCGGGGATAGTGGTGGGGGGCCTGCTAGACTTATTTCCAACGAGATAGTGCAAGCAATGGCCCCAAGTGCTGTAAGTGATGTAGAGGTTAATGTGAATAATGGTGGTACTCGGGAGCGGGATCATGAGGGAAGGACCCTGGGGTCTCTAAATGCGCAAAGAAAGTCCATGTCTGGCCAGCGAATTAATAATGGGATGGCTGCAAAGACTAACCAGCCCCATTTGGGTCTTCCTCCAGACTGTGCGCCATATGTGGTAATATTGACGGGGGTCCCAGAACTGGAACAGGGGAAGTCTGAATGACATGATCAACTTAAATGTAAAACGATTCAATGGCTAAATGCTAACAGACCCCTTCCAGGTGAAGTTCGTAGCCAGATACTGTGCGTGAGGAGAGTGAGCTGGGTGGGGAACCAACTGAAAAATGAAGTGGGGGATTGCATTGTTGTAAATTTTAGGGACCCGAGAGCAGTGAGCCACGTATGTGCATGGCCGTTGAGACCCACAGGTACAACTATCAGGGCCTACAACCTTAGCCACTTCTGCTGCCCTCTAAAACAACTGTTTAATTATGACCACCAAGAAGGGAATAGGGTCGTATACAACGGTTTGCAATTCATGGTCCCACTTAGTAATAGATTCAGTGGTTTAGATCTGGTAGACTGACTAACCCCCGCTCTCACTAATAGGCATGTTATGCCAATTCTAAAACCAATATCTAGTGGGGTTCAGGGAGGGGGGATAGTGCCCCGAATTGTGCCAAAGGTAAACGAGGTGCTGGCTTTGGATGAGTTAACACTGTGGCCCAATACAGCTGATGTGGGGGAGAATTCCACTAGAATTAACGTGCCCAATTGTGAAGTACCCCTGCGATAGACCAGGGACCTAGGGGAGGCTGTGAAACTGTTATTCGAGGTCTGGCTGAGATGTTTGAGATAAGCCCCCAACGGGAGAAAAGTTTAGGCGTAGGTGGTCTTAGAATTTTGGCCTGGAATATTTCAGGTCTGGTGTCCAAAATGGACCAACCGGACTGGGGGGCCTTCATTGATTGACATGAGATCCCCTTATTTCAGGAAACGTGGGCAATTGATTCTCAGTATAGAACAGGATATGTGGCATATTGCGAAGCAGCGTCCAAGGGGCCCATGGGTAGACCATCAGGAGGACTTTGTATATGGGTAGGCACCCATTTGGGCTTCAAAATAAGGCGGGTAGACACACACTCCCCCGATATTATGTGCATCCTCCTGATACACAGTAATCTCCCTAGACTAGCTGTTGATAATGTCTACTCGAGGTCAGTACAATATGGGGCCACCTCCCCAACTATAGATTCTCTGGCAGCCTTCCTCAGCACACTTGAGGGTGGCATCCACCTCATTATTGGGGGGGGATTTTAATTGTCATTATGAGCCACTTAAAGGGATAACACAACCCATAAGTTCCGAAGAGTATTTAGTATGGTCAATTCCCCCTCCTCATAGTTATCCCACTAGGGCAGCGGTTCCCAAACTGTACGCCGCGACGCCCTAGTGCGCCGTTAGAATTTGCCAGGGTTTTGACAGTGTCTTGTTTATTTCACTATTCAGAAGAGGTCGTACTGCCGTGGATGAGTGTTTTGGAGGGGGCACGCGTGGTCCTGTGAGTGTCACTACTTAATTACTGTCTGTCTCTTGGCCCGCAGAAACCGGATGATTAACATTTCCCAGCGAGGAGAGATCACACTGCTTGTGACTCTCCGTGAACTTCTACCAGAGTCAGACTAGAACAGAAAGACATTAGGCCCAGGCACGAAAATAAAAGTGCGTCACTAAGTGACATGCTTGCAAATTGTACAAGGTTTAACGCAGACACGTCATACAAGTGTTTTGCAAGAAATAGAAAATGCAATGAATTTGAGCATTGCTATGTTTGTTTTAATGACAGGCAAATCAACAGTGACAACCGGCACAACACAAAACAGGGCCACAAACAAACAAAAAACCAGCGCCTCACTGCCCTAAAGGCCAGTCCGACCACGGCTCAGACACACTTCAATTCCTGCATGCTTCTGCATCCCGTGACCCTCCTTCCCAGCCTGACCAAACAACTCATAGCTTAAGTGTTGAATAGCTGACCTGGCAAATTAGGCAAACTAAATTAGAAACGCATCCTTTTGCATTAATATCATTACTTTTTCGATTGGTCAATACAATCTCTACATTTTGTCCTTTCTAGCACAGGGTGGATAGCAACTTTTGTATTCCACTGTTCCAATGTTCCGTATGTGACTGCAAGCACTAGAATATGCACATTGCAAGTCTGGCGCAGGGAAAAATTAGAGCCTTGCAAGGTCTGATACAGAGGAGTGTATGGTTGAGAGGGGCAAGGGCCAAGGCCAATTTCACATCTTTATTGCTTGATTTTGCTGGGGAGAAAGTAAGTGTCACTCATAGTCGTTGAATGCCAATCATAATTACTCAAAAATTAGGAAAATGTCACACATAAGCAATCTGAAACTTTGGCAGCTATGTAACTCTGCAGCCCAAGAACCAGTGCAACATATGTGCAGAACCCTGCTCCCTTCTCCCACTGGCTGAATACACTCACACTTATGCGGGACCACAGGCACTGCTGCGAGAACGGGCTTGAATTGCGACTTCAAAACTGTCCCGGCGCTGATCGGCGGAGGTTCATCAGCCTTATCTTTGCAGGACTTAGAATTGGCTGCAGAGAACGGCTCATGCCCCTGAGTGCCTCTGTGTAGGCTGTGCGCGAAGGGCATGTGCAGGAGCAAAGAAGGCTGCAACACGGGACTGTGTCCAGAAGAGACACCCCTGAAGTGTGAACCCCCCTCGAGCCAGCGACCTATCGACTAGGTGAGAGCACTCAGATGTCCTGAACACTTTACCCATTTCTTCAAATGCATTTCTAGGTACTGAGCTGAGGCTGGGCTTACATCCCCCCACCCGAATAGAAAAGTAACATAATGGGGAGCCGCAGCCAACAGCCAATGGGTCAAGGGAGCCGTGGGTCAAAAAAGTTTGGGAACCACTGCACTAGGGGGTGGACACCTCTCGTTTTACAGTTAACAACCCTAACACTGACCTACTCATTTAGAGCATGTAATGGGAGGTTTAATGGAGACAATCCGGGTAATCCCACATTCAGGTCAGGAGATGTATCATCAATAATTGACTACTTAATGCTTAGTTTGGAACTTTGGCACCATGTGACTGACTTGAGAGTCAATGCATGCCCTGAAAGTGACCACAACCCACTGATTTTGAATCTGGATTTTCATTTGGTGGGAGTGGCCACCAGTCAAGAGACTGTGCTATGTAATAATCTAGAAGTGGCACATGGAGGTAGGCGTATAAGGTGGGCACAAATCAACCAGTCTCCGGACATTCTGTCTAAGCTTTATACAAGTGTTATTCCTCTACTGGAAAAGGTTAGTGGCCTAACTGAGAATAGATTAAACACGGCCCCTTTAACCAATTTCGGGGAAATACACTCGGAAATGGTACAGATTTTAGCTGAGTTTTTTTTTCTAATGTCAGTTCGCAAAAGCAGAAATCCAGGTCAAAGAAAGAATCCTGGTATAGTAGGGATTGCAGGGTAGCCAAAAAGGCATTGCTCTCTGCACTCAAGGGGAGTGACAGGGTTCACATTAGGGATGCCAGGGCTGATTTTAGAAGAATAATTAAAAAAGCTAAATTGGACTGGGAGGATGATAGATGGCAGACCATTAAGACCGCCTTAGAACTTAAGGACGCCAGATCATTTTGGAACCTGGTTCACACTGGGAAATCCGAAGGAAGTACAGATATTGATCCTAACATTGACGAACAATCATGGTTTCTATATTTTAAAAAATTGTATTCTGGATCTTCCCCTCCTCCTCCTAATAGTAATTCATCCCATTGTTATTTTAACTAGGAACTAATACAGGAAGCACCCCCATTTACAAGTGGCGAGGTTCTATTAGCTCTAGTAAATTTACTACCTAACAAGGCGCGCGGGCTGGATAGGATCCCAGGAGATCTGCTTAAAAATGAACAGACAGTATGGGCACCGTATCTTTTACTGTTGTTTAATGAGATACTCCATGGCCTTCCATTACCCTTAACATGGGCGGGGGCAGAGATTGTCGCCATTTTTTAAAAAGGGTCGCCGATTGAGCCTGCGAATTACAGACCAATCAGTCTCATCGATGTCACACAGAAAATGTACAGAAGGGTACTATTGGGCAGACTACAGGAATGGATTGAGGACCGAGACATATTAACTCCATTACAAGCAGGATTCAGATCAAAAATTTCGACTACAGACCAATTATTCAGGCTCCAGTTAATTTACTGGAAGCATGTAGTTTTAGAAGGGGGGAGCTTGTATCTTACATTTGTAGACCTGAAGTCGGCATTTGACATGGTGGACCGTGACCAGTTGTGGAAGATCTTACTGGACATGGGGGTTCCGCCATATCTTTCCTTTCAACTTAAACGCCTTCATGAAACAACCTATGCTAGGGTAAGATACGGGAATAACGGTTCTTTAAAAGCACCCTTCCTAGTGGGAAAGGGTGTCAGGCAAGGCTGTGTATTGGCCCAACCCTCTTTTCTTTATTTCTAAATGGTCTGATAGATGACCTGCTTCTCGCAAAAGATCTAGATGCCCGAGAATCTCGTCATCTAAATTTCCTGCTCAAATGTTTGCAGACGACACCCTGCTCCTTTCTAAGTCATCAATGGGGATGCAGAAGGTGATGAATGACTTTGCCCAGTTCTGCAAGAAGCAAAAATTGGTGGTTAATATTAATAAAACAAAATATATGGTCTTCAATTCCACTACCACTAACTGCCCATATCCTCTGATGGATGATAGACCGTTAGAGCAAGTTAAAGCATTCGACTATCAGGGTCTGTCACTAAATGACAAGATGGGATGGAGCACCCAAATTGACAAGGCAAATTTGAAAATAATACAAGCTGTAGGAGCTTTAATGAAAGTCCACAAGTCCTGTACGACAAAGATTATAAGCCTGTTAATTGAGATTTATAAAGTCCAAGCTAGGGCGGCTGCCACTTATGGAGCAGAACTCTGGGGCCACTGCTCGCCTAAATGCCTCCAACTTACGGAAAATAAGCTTATAAGAAACATTCTAGCTTTACCAACAAGCACCCCCATGGTCCTGCTACGAATGGACTTGGGAATTCTCCCAATAGAAAATCTTATCTCCGCTAGGCCGCTGCTATATTGGCGGCGGCTGTGGAGCACACCGGAATTAAGGCATTATAGTGATGAACTGAAAGCGGTACTTTCATTGTTGGGGGCTGCAGGCCGGATACCCTGGTTGTTGTTTATTAAGGACTCCTTCCGTGCCATGTGCATGGAGGACCTATGGACCTCGCCTGAGGAAGCATGTCCAGCTATCTCCAAAAGTCAATTAGCTAAGACTGTGAGAGCTTATAAACTCACGAGAGTAATACAGGGAGTAGCTACGACAAGCTTAACACAGGTGTTTCTGGATTTTAAGCCAGTTTATCAATTTGAATTGATTTTAGACCACATTCAGCCACCGTTAGCTAGGAGGCTATACTTGCAATTCAGATACGGAACCCTCTCGCTTTATGCAGTAACTGATAAGTGGGCTGGACACACAAAGTCTCTATGCCCAGGCTGCATGGTGGAGGAGGAAACTCTGACCCATGTAATGTTCTTTTGCCCTGCGTATAAAACATCCAGGGCAAAGTGGACCATCCAATTGTGTAAGAACATGGGCATTAGAAACTATTGATTCTAAGGATTCTAAAATCTGACACTGCATTAGAACATGCTGTGGTGTGCTCAAAATTTCTCTATGCAATGTGGCTTAAATGTATGTTTTTGGTAAAGGAAGCTATATAGTTAGTAGTGATTCCCTTCTTCTGGATACATTTTGTATGTATTACGTTGGGATGTTTTGCTCTCTTTTAAAAATTATTGTTCGCTGATTTTTAGATTCCCTTTTTAACCTTTTATCTTAAATTATGTTTTTATATAGCCTTAACTATATGGTTGATTCATTGCACTCCTACTGCGACTCTTTGCACAATGTGTGCATTTATATGAAGTGAAACTGCAATTGACAATGCTGGCTCTGATTATGTTTTAATGTATTGTAAAAATGACTTTTGTGCTTTTTTGGCTGAAATAGCCACAATAAAACGTAATGAATGAATGATAGTGAAAGTAAAAGGTGTGGAAGGAAAAGAAACTAGGTACAACTGAGTACAAAACA
Organism: Lissotriton vulgaris; assembly: GCF_964263255.1. Taxonomy (NCBI): domain Eukaryota; kingdom Metazoa; phylum Chordata; class Amphibia; order Caudata; family Salamandridae; genus Lissotriton; species Lissotriton vulgaris. Next base: position 312,406,857 of record NC_141687.1, read on the forward strand.
CATTTTTAGTGAGGAGCATCCCAGGGAATGCAATGAGTTATAAGGCGTGGTAGTCAAGTCAGCAAAGATTTAGAGGATATGTTAATGCCTAATTGCTAGCTTTGGCACTGTGGAATGTATATCACCACTACTGGAAAACTATTGTGTTAGTATTACAGGACGAATGAGCCTCTGATCAGCCACATCATACTTATTGCCTTCTGTAAAAAGTGCAATGAAATTGCTGCTTATCAGTTCACAATACATATCATAATAAGCATGTCTCAATGATCCTACTTAATACACATTTTTCCATCATCATGCTACAAAATACTCCTCTTACTAAATGAGCTTTTCAGATCTGGTCTGGAGACATCTTCAGTTGTTTTACCAGTGTCATCCAATCAAAGAAAATTCTGAATAACAAGTATATACATATATACATAGAGAGGTTTTGCCTCTCCTATCTTCGTCCATTTATCTGTTCAACTGTTAGTAAAATTTTGCTTCCACCCACCACAACATACAGCATGGACAAATGAGACCATAGGCTGTCTAGACTGAGAGCGATGGTATATTACTTGAGTATATGTACACATTCACCTAGAAAAAAGTGCACCTCAGTGCAGGGGTGGTAAATCAATATTTTGTCAGTGTTTGATTAACAATCCTTTTATGTTTACACTAGATCTTCAAGTTACAGTCAGTAATTCGAAGTCAGTAACACCTTTTCTTGAGACTAATGGAAATCGTATTTTCCTTAACTTCATTAAAATTCAAAAGGTTTTCTATACCCGTTCTAAGTACACCTGTAAGCTATGAAGCACTCAAATAAATTATATGTAAATGTTACATTTAATTATTTTTGCAAGTGTATTGTTGCCACCCTTGGGCATGCTTTTTTTCTCTTTATATGGTACAGGCGTGTGACAAAAATCTAATTTTACGATTGCACCAGCTTCGCAAGGCCAGACCACTTGGCTTTGCAAAGGGTTGTACCATAATTAAAGAGATCAATATTTCGGGTTGTGACTGAATTTATTTCTGAAGCTTGTGAAACAGAATACATTGACTGCAATACTTCTAAAAAGATGAATTCATCACTTCAGGTTGCCTATCGATGAGGAATAGCCTAATGGCAGCAAGCACGTTTAGTGGGATGGTGGATGCTACTGGTGGCGCATCTCCACTGAAATGTTGATTTGATGGCTGCCCTGTTATCCCCTTCTCGCCTGTATCCTTCATACAGTTAGTGCAGGAAAGAAAAACGTCCTATACTAAGTCTTGGTTCTACTTCACCAGGAGTGGTTCAGTAGTTCTTATGCTAACATTTCAAGTTGGCCATTGGGATCAGATGATGATGTATTGCAGTCCATTGTCACTTTCAATGGCTTAAAATGCTCTGTTGCCAGAGCCGAAAAATCTGGATGTGCTTCTTCTGTTGTGATACTATTATACTAAAGATATTTTGGGTGGAGCCTAACCAACCTAAATGGCTGTCAAGTTTTAGGTTGCCTATGTGTGAAACGTCTATAGTTTTGATGTGACTATGAGTGGAATTCTACTATCAAACGCCTGACACCTTGAATGCCACTTCTATATCAAAGCAATGACCAGTCTCTGCATGACTCTTTGTGAGTTTTTTAATGCCGACTGTAGACATTTTAAACCAATATGACCTCCACCCCCCAAAAAAAACTGAATTTTAGGCATTCGGAATAGTTATTAGCAGTTCCAGAGGAATGAGTACTAACACCTCAAATTAATAATGGGTAACAGTAGTAGTAGTAGTAATTTATTTGTTGATTAATTAAAATAATTACAAAAAAAAGAAAATACATATCAAGCATCAGGTCTGATTGAACATATACAGGTACAATGCAAGGCGCCATCCCCCTTCGGGGAATGGCGTCGTTAGCGGCAGCCAAAGGGCCGACCCAGAGTAGGTTCACTTCCGAGTCGGCCGACCCGGAAGTGGTTATGGTGCAAGGACCAATAGGTACGGGGGACGGCGGAGCGCCCCGGAAGTAATCGTATGGCGCGAGGTATAAATGCCCGCTACCATCTTAGAGGCCCCCTCTTTGTCCGCTGACCGCCCAGGAGTCGGACGTCGCCTAGAGAAGACATCGCGGGACCTTCGTGCGAGAGTGAACAGCGAGGGTCAATCCGACTCGTGATCTAGGTTAGCGGGCCGTGCAGTGTGTTGTATGATTGAATCTTTAAATTGAGGGAGCGCGATGCAAACATAGCTCTTTGTTCATACCTTTTGTGGAGGGAGGATCGGGTGCCAGCGGTAACTTTAAATGTTTTGAGGTCGCCCCTTGTTGTCTTCATATCCAGGGTGGTGAGCGCTGGCGCATTTAGCACAACCTGATTCCCCGGGAACAAGACCAAGCCGCGCACGGCTTGCCTTAATGCATGTACTATCAGTTAAGGGGTTTTTAACGTTTGTTCTCTTTAAGTGCAGGATGCCGCCGAAGAGGGCACCGAAAGGCAAAGAACCCGCAGCCAAAAATGATGAATACCTCGCTTTTACGGAGCTGCTGGAGTTCACAAGAGAAAGAGGCGTGGATTGGGTACTAAAGAACATGAGAGATGGAGCTAGAGCAGAGGCAAATTCTCAGGAAGAAAGGGGGAGAGGCAGGAGAGCGAAACATACCCCAGAAAAGCTTAAAGGTGCTACAAAAGGCAAACGGTCTAGGCCGGCAGACCCACAACCAGCATCACCAGGTGAGGAGGAGGTGCTAGAGACATTTGACTCGAATTCAGGCGCATATAAAGACAATGAGGATACCGAAGGGCAGCACGTGGTGACTAGGCCCATACTATTAGGGGGGCTCCCGTCACTCCTGTGGGGGGGTCCGGTCCGCAGGGTATGTTACCGCCGGTTGTGGCGCAACCGGGGAGCGGATTATCTCAAGTGTGGGTGCAACCCGGGGGGGTCGCGCAGTTACCAGGAATGCAATTGTATGGATCACATGGGCAAGCGATAGGTAACGGCCTCATGAGCTCGATTCTTCCTACCATGTCCTACCCGACAAATGGGGCCCCCGTAATGATGAATGCTTACTCTAATTTAGGGTGTCCAACACAGGGCCCGATGGCTAGCACCGTAGTTGATGGGGCCGGGTCTCCTAATAGCCAGATACAAGGGGTGGCTGGGGGACAACCAACAGGTCACCCGCTGTTAGCATTCAGCCCTTTAATGTTTGGATCATCCTCAATGACCCTATCGCCATCCACAGGGATCACCTGGCATGTGCCCGCAGACATGAAGGAAAAGATACTCAGGGGTGAATATGTGGAGGTGTTCGACCTCCTTAATGCAGGCGTGGCGGCGGGAAAACCCAAAAGTGGGAAGGAGGGTGATTATAATCAAAAGAAGTCGTGGGTGGAGTGGTCCATGAAAAATTGGATCACGGGATTTGCTATTTATGCCGCAGTTATATTGGAAAAATATCCCGTGCTGGGCCCTCAAATGATGAGCTATATATCCTTGATCCATGGTGCGGCAGCCGAGTTTCCAGGCCAATGGTGGTTAAAGTATGATAACATGTTTAGACAGATGAAAGCTGTCCACCCAGGTATATCATGGGACCAGCGGGAGATCAATCTATGGCACACAGTGTTCTATTCCTCCCCCTCAGTGTCTAACACTGCTCCCCCTGCTCAGAATCAGTCCTTTCGGCGCTACAAAGGCGTCGGGGAGAAAAAACAGGCCTGCTGGCAGTTTAACAGAAACGAATGTACCAGGGGGGTCTTGTGCAGGTTCAAACACTGCTGTTCGTATTGCGGTGGGACCTCCCATCCCGAAATCAGATGCTTTAAGAAAACGGGAAATCCCAAGGAACAGTCCGGCCATGTCACCCCAAAGGGAAAGCCACCTAAAACTTCCGACAAAGCTACCAACTCCCATTAAACGGCATGTCCTGACACACCTCCTCAGTAAGTACGACAACCTGGAAGAGGCTCAATTCCTGCTTCATGGTTTTACGTTTGGCTTCCGTATCCCGTCTTCAGCCCCTCCTTCTAATGTCCCTCCCCGTAATCAAAGCTCGGTGTTGCGAAACATGGAGGCGGCACGAGACAAAATCATGAAGGAAGTATCCTTAGGTCGGGTTGGGGGCCCTTTCAAAGATCCACCTACCCATAATCTGATCTGCTCGCCTTTAGGATTAGTTCCGAAAAAAGAGGAAGGTAAATTCCGTCTTATTCATAATCTATCAGGCCCCCCGGGGTTATCTGTCAATGATAAGCTAGACCCAGACCTGTGCACGGTACGGTATACCACGTTTGACACGGCCATTGAAAAATTGCAAGCACTGGGGGAAGGAGCGTTAATGGCTAAAACTGATATTGAGTCAGCCTTTAGGTTACTGCCCGTTCACCCAGAAGATACCAGGTTCTTGGGTTTCACTTTTGATGGTGACTACTTTGTAGACTTATGCATGCCTATGGGGTGTTCTATTGCCTGTGCAGTCTTCGAAACGTTTGCGAGGTTCTTGGAATGGGCAGTGGAGCAGTTCCTGACCTCAGACAAATCGCATGCAGTAGTCCATTACTTGGATGATTTTTTATTCATGGGTCCCGAGGGTTCCCAGTCTTGCAGGAAGGCCCTTCTGGGCTTCCAGCATTTGGCTGGTGCGCTGGGGGTGCCATTGGCGGAGGAAAAAACCGAAGGCCCGACCACATGTTTGACCTTTTTGGGCATTGAAATAGATACATCAGCAGGTGTGTGCAGGTTGCCAAAGACTAAGGTAGATGCCTTTAAGGCCGCAATCGATAACTGCCTGGGAACAAGGAAGGTAACCTTACACCAGTTACAAGTTCTTTTGGGCCAACTGAACTTTGCCCTGCGGGTCATACCAATGGGCAGGGCGTTTTCCAGGAGTATAGCGAGGGCAATGTCCGGGCTGCGGGCAAAGCACCACAGAGTGAGGCTATCAGCCGAGGTGAGAGAGGACCGTATGCTTTGGAAATGTTTTTTGCAGGATTTCAATGGCACAGTGTTGTGGCGGGCAGCCAGCACCTCAAATGCGGACCTTGAGCTATTCACTGATGCTGCAGGGAGTATTGGCTTCGGGGCGATCTTGGGCACAAAATGGTGCATGCAGCATTGGCCAGACGAATGGATAGAGCGAGGTCTGACCCATAACATTTCCTTCCTAGAGTTGTTCCCCATAGTGGTAGCTTTGCACTTGTGGGGAGATGTGCTCGCAAACAGGCGCATTGTATTCTGGTCGGACAGCATGTCAGTAGTCATGGTGATTAATAATCAGAGAGCTACATGCCCTTGGGTGCTCAGGCTTAATTTTTAATAAACAAGCACACTGCAGAAAATCAAGCATGACTCCCGAGTTTGATGTTGAATTGAATTGGGGCCTCGTGATGTATGCAGTGGGGAGGGGGAGAATGCACTTTGTATGCCATCTATGCAAGGCGCCATCCCCCTTCGGGGAATGGCGTCGTTAGTGGCAGCCAAAGGGCCGACCCAGAGTAGGTTCACTTCCGAGTCGGCCGACCCGGAAGTGGTTATGGTGCAAGGACCAATAGGAACGGGGGACGGCGGAGCGCCCCGGAAGTAGTCGTATGGCGCGAGGTATAAATGCCCGCGACCATCTTAGAGGCCCCCTCTTTGTCCGCTGACCGCCCAGGAGTCGGACGTCGCCTAGAGAAGACACCCACCCACCCATCCCTATAATAAGGTTTTTTCAGTTAGGACAGTGGCGGGGTTCCGGACAAGAATACCACGGGAACTTCTTGTCTAGTGACAGTTTTACCTCTGAACAGGTTTGCTATATCATTCTGGACTCTGGGCTGGCGGGAGAGTTGGGGCTGACCTGCTGGTGGCCTTGGCTCTTCAGCCCTACCCCGGAGGCCGCTGGTTGCCCAAGTGGGGGCACATTCGACACCTGCGGCTCTGTTGACCGGAAGGGGGTTAACGTAAAGAGAGCAGGTGATCTGGGTTGCGGCCTGCTCGCGCAACCCTGAAGTCAAATCAAAGGCCCATTGGAGAATGGGCGGTAAATGAGTGTATATTGTATATAAGTGCAAGTTTTATTCTTAAATACTGTGATGGAATATTTTACTAATAAATAAAGAAATGGATGGGTCAATGAAGTAATTGACCTGTGAACTTAATTTTTAATAAACAAGCACACTGCAGAAAATCAAGCATGACTCCCGAGTTTGATGTTGGATTGAATTGGGGCCTCGTAATGTATGCAGTGGGGAGGGGGAGAATGCACTTTGTATGCCATCTATTCCTTAACATTAGTTAAACAACATATTTAGCAATTTTCCAGTTACAGACTAAAATGCATTGTGCTAAAAACAAATTTGTCCATTTGTCAGTACCAGTCAACCAGGACTGAATAAAGGGTGATGTGCTCATGACACCTAAACTAATGAGCATTGTGCTAGCAGCAAATATTAGTAATTTTTCAGTGCCAATTAGCAGGAAAAAAAGAGAAACAAACAATTATTAACATCATAACAAATTGTCTGTAACTATTAGCAGTAAGATATAAAGTGCTTTAAATTTTCAACAGCAAGGCTAAAGTGTCTTATGCAGTTAGCAGCGAGATACAAAGTGTATTAGATTTTCAGCAACGAAGCTAAAGCACATTCAGCTATTAGCAGCAAGATATAAAGTGCATTACATTTTTCCAACGGCAAAACTAAAAGTGCCTTATGCTGGCAGCAAAAAGAGTTAATGTTATGTTATTACATTACAAATAATGGATAATAGAAAACTCCTATCGTGGAAGAAGTGCCTCTGCTGTAATCTTTAAAATCAAAGAAAATGAAGTGCCAACCATAGTCCTAAAAATTTTACTTTTCCAAAATGAATTAAAAAATATAATAAAACAGCTCACCTAAAAACATTAAAAATAATTATATCATTACCCTTACAGATATATCATTTACTCAAGATCTCAACATTATGTAATTTCTTTTCCACTTTGAAGATGAACTGCACAAACTGATATATAGAATGAATATTGACAACACGTAAACAGTATATAATTGCAGTTCTACACGTTCTGACTCCCATTTCTTTAAAGATGGACTTTAAAACTGATTTCCGCTCCTGCAGCATATTTGGACAAAGAGTTCCTACATGCTGCAAAGTTTCCTCACATAGCCCACAAAGGCTACAAATGTTCGATGACCATTTATACTTCCATTTTGGGATTCCATCTTTAGTTGGGTAATTGCCAAACCTTAATAGCATACATTTCCTTTTAATCAGAGGTTTTAAATGAAAAAGCAGATAAGGTTGAACTAACAATTTATCGAGGGAGTTAGCTAGAGAGCAGAAGTGTTTTTTTTCCTCAGTTCATCTTTATCCATTATTTCTGAGAGCAGAGCAACGGTTAAATTAAGTGTTTTTTTATAAACTGTTTTACTCCTCACTTCATCTTCAAATTTTGGGCATTCAAAATTAAATAGACACTTACATAAATAATCCCGCTAACTACTTGAATAATCGCCCTTCAAAATCTCACATCAGCACATATTTGCTAAAGAGCCCTCATCAGATCGAGAAAGTGCCAACAAGGTTTTGAAGAATGTTGCTTGTCGGACCAATAACTGTTTCCTTAAACCGAATTCCAGTCTTAAGTTGTAACGAGGAATCTGTCTAGGAATCCTGAAAACTGATTTATACGTCCTTGCTGCTATGTCATCAATAGGTTTCGCATCCATACCTCGAAAGATTATTGAACCGTAGTTCAAGGATGGGATGAGTTTTGCTCTCATAAGCTTCAGCAAGTGGTCGTAATTAGGGCATAATAAATTATCTCTCAGTTTTCTAAAGGTAAAGGCAAGTGACGTACCTTTAGCCTCTAAATTATTAAAATGCTGCCTAAATGTCAAACCATCATCGAAAGTGATTCCCAAATATTTATATGTTTTTACACAATCTATAGTCAAACCTTTAATATTCCAATCCCAAACCCCCGGTTTGCCTTTCCCTATTGTCATTATTTTCTTGTATTAATTGTCAATCCATTTTGAGTAACATATATGTTAAAGGAGTTTATTAGTTTTTTAACCCTATAACTGTTTGACTAAGTAAAATAGTGTCATCTGCGTACTGTAAATATTTTAACTCTTTACCCATCACTGAAGGGGAGTGTGAAATAACATCATTAAAATGGGCTGGAAGATCAGACATAAATAAAATAAAAAGGCAAGGAGCCAGAACACATCTTTGTTTCAAACCTACATTAGTTTCAAGGCAACGGGTAGTATGTCTACCGGCCTAATTTTGATCTGAACCCAAGTACCCGAATATAAAAGTTTGATCATCTTTAAAAGAGTCTCTGATGTACCCCATTTAATTAATTTTAGCCAAATAATGTTTCTGGGGACAGAATCAAAGGCGGCTTTTATGTCTATGAAATAGATGTACAATTTTTGTTTCCTACATTTTGCTCTTTCGCCTAATAATGTCAATAAAATCATTCTTAGGGAGAACATGGTGGCTAGCAGACGCGACTAGTCGGGAGTCTCCAGAGGCTCGGCTGTCCTGGACGGGCTTCTACAACGGCACTTCATCAAAATTAGCTATTTTTTACTTTCTGCAACATCTGAGATCAGTTTCTGCGCAAAATATATTGCTTTTAGTGAGTTTGGAATCTTCACTCACCTATCAGCAATGACCGTGGAAATGCGGTGGGAGCCGCGGTAGCATACGCGAGGCAGAAGGCAGGGCTGGGCAGCTCTGAGCACACAACGGCTTTCGGAGAGATCGGTAATGGAGCCCAGACCTGGATAGGATTTCCAGTCATAATCTTTAATGCTGCCTGCGATTTTGCTTGCTGTTAGGATTCTTTCTCCATCGCGAGCCCAGCAGGTCGATTCAGCCTGGAGAAGGCAGAAGGCTTGGACACGGCGAGAGCCGCCACTACTTCTACAATCAGATTCCTGGCACAAACTTAAAGGTGAGACAGCACAATATTCCCGGAGGGGGGCTTATCCGTTGGGTTAAGGCGGCCTCTGAAGTCAGGAGAGAAAGAAGGGCTGGATTTAGAATTTCCTATATTGGGAGAGATTTTGGCACTACGCAGGAAAAACTACTCAACCCACAATGCACTGGGCTCCAAAGCTCCTTCAATAGAAAACTGAATAATTCCAGTCACACTGTTAATGGAAGGATAGTGTGCATAGTACCCTCACTGTGTATGTCAGGCAGCGAGTTTCAAGGAAGCCAGGCTTCTGGATACACCCTTAGAAGCAAAGGTGGGAAGCAAGCCGATGTAAAAGCATCCACAGATATTCCGCCTTCGGCTGTGGCTAAATCCAAGGCAACATTTTCTAAGAGGACCAGGAAAAAAAATACTTCCAAAGCACAGAAGCCTGTTACGGAGTTCAAACCACCACCTTCATTGAAGGCTTACTTTAAGCCAGTCCCTGCGGTATTGGAACTTAAACATTCTGTCGGGACTTCAGCACTTGAGTCTTCAAGGGGTCTCCAAACATATAATAAATATCATCTTCTGGAAAACTTAGAGTCAGATCAAGGTCTGGAGCAAGTAGAGTCTCTAGAAATCGTTAGGATGCAGAGTTCTGAAATGGCGGGTAATGAGCCTAAAGGGCTGATCAGTACTTCAATAAGTAACAGCGGGGATGAGCCAGCATCTATTCCCTCAGTCATATTGGCTACGGACACTTATGATCAGTCGGTTATGTTAATGTTACAGGCTTTAAGCCATGAGGTTAAAAGTGGGTTCCTAGCCTCACAGAGAAATCAGCAAGAAATAAAACTGTACTGTGAGAAGCTGGAAGATAAGTTTGATGCACTGGCAGCTATAACTACTGAAGTGGAGTCAACTGTTTCGGACCTCAAATTACTCACAGTCCAACATTCTAGAAAAATCTTAGATCTCAGACAACGTGAACAGGGATACCAAGAGAAAATGGAGTCGCTAGATAATGCGCAAAGGAAGAATAATTTGCGCTTCCTGAAAGTTCCGGAAGGGGCAGAAGGGGGCAACATAAAAGAGTTTGTGGTTAAACTGATAAAACAAGCGATTCAGTTCGAACTTTCAGAAGAAGAATTAATGGGAGACATTCAGGGAGTCCAAAGGGATCAATTTAGACAAAATCCTAATAAAAGCAGACCTAGGAAGATTTTAGTTCACTTTTTGACATATACTGTAACAGATGAGATACTCAACAGGGCACTAAAAAGTAGCTCTTTATTAGTCGAAGGGATTACTTTTCAGATCAGATCGGATATATCTTCGATTACAGCATCCATGCAGTGGGAGCTTGGCAAATTACTTGATCCTTTTAAACAACTCGGTGCCACTGCCCAATTGAAGTTCCCTGCACCGCTAAAAGTTATGTATAAAAACAAAATGAGTCTTTAAAAGGGTAGATGAGGCAGAAGAATATCTCCAACTAGTCACAGACGACAGCAAAAGTGATCAAGCTGAGTAATAATAAGCGACTCAAAGCTCCAATAGCAGATACAATAACTAATGTCCACATTACTTTGATTTTGTAAATAGACTATCCTGTTTGTTTTTCATTTCTACAATAGCTATATCAACATATATACCATCCGGACACCCGGGGATGGAGCCTTAATGGCCTGAGATAGGCCAAGAGAAAAGAGGGGGGTTCTCCAGTGGAGCACGGGAGGGTTTAGGCTTGTACAGGGGGGGGGGGGGGTGGAAGGGCACTGGGTGGGGAGCATGTGGGAGAAAAAACAAAAAAATCCAAATCGCCAAATATGATACTTAATCGTTCACATCTAGTGAAGATAAAATGTCGCAGGACAGGGTAGCCTCGTTGGCATATATTAAGATCTTGTCATGGAATTTAAATGGTTTAAGAGTTAAACATAGAAGAGAGAGGATATTCCAATATTTAAAGGATGCGCCTGAACATGTTTTTATTCTACAAGAGACACATTCTACGGAACAAGAGTTAAGAGACATGTGCAGTAAAACAAAATGGATTCAGCATGTAATAACAACCTCGCAGCAAACTTTAAATAAAGGAGTGGCTATAATGGTTAAATCTAATCCAGAGATTACATTACTTGAATCAAGAACCGATGAAAAAGGGAGATGGGTTATAGCAAAGATAAAAAATTATTCATATAAATTTACAGTTGCAGGATATTATGGCCCGAATTTAGATGATACACTCCCTCTTAGAGAACTCCTAGTAGAACTACCTGATTTTGATGATCCCCTAATTCTTGCAGGCGATTTTAATTTAGTTCTTGATCCACAAATCGATAAATTTCATAAATCCCATAATCCTAAAACTAGATCTCTATTATTAAATGCAATCAACCAGTTTGGCTGAAAAGATATATGGAGGACGATATCGGGCACAAAAAGAGAATTCACTGTTCATAATAAGAAGTTGAGCCATAAATCCAGATTAGATTTTTTTCTTATTGCAGAACAGTTATGTGAGCTCGTAAAAGAGTTTAAACATCTAGGAGCTCATATTTCAGATCATTCTGCCGTCTCCTTAATACTTAAACTATCAGGTCCATAGAGTATTAAAAGATGGACCATAGATAGGAGTATTCTTTTGGACGAAGAGACAATAGAGAAATTGCTTTTTGAATCAAATGAGTTCTTTAAAATCAATTTAGGGTCAGCTACACTTTCCGTGGTATGGGACTCATATAAATCCTTTTTGAGAGGCTTACTACTGGCCATTCAATCTTCTAAACACAAAACATATAGGCCGAAGATCTCGCAGATCGAGTCAAAAGTTAAGACTTTAGAATGTGCTTATTGGACCCATCTTCAGCGCCAGGAGCAAATATTAAGGAAGATCTATCTGATAGCCTGCAAATTACAACTTGAGGAGATTTTAGGTGAAAGACTTAGGAAACAATGGCAGGCTAGTTCTCTGGCTCATTTTGAATATGGCAAAGCCAGTGGTAAGCTGTTAGCTTGGAAGGCAAAAAAAGAGCAGAAGAGGAACACAATTAAAGGAGTTCAGTTGGGTAATACGGATGTGATTTCAGAGAATAGCACTGATATTGAACAGGTTTTCTTCAATCACTTTGATTTAGTATATAAAGAGGATTTAGTTCCACACCTAGATTTGATTCAGATATGGCTTGATCAATATGCTGTTAGGCGAATAGATGATCAGGCATCTGAGAATCTAAATATAGAAATCAGTTTGACTGAAATAGCCATGGCAATAGACTCTGCTAAAAAAAAGTAGGGCTCCAGGACCGGACGGCTTGTTAGCCGAGATTTATAAAGCTCTGGCTCCAGTAATTACCCCTGTTCTTCAGAAGCTCTTCACATATATTTTTGAGGAAGGAGGTAAAATTCCCTCTTCTTGGAATGAGGCTACAGTTGTCCTTATTCTTAAACCACTGAAGGCTCCATCGCAGTGTGACTCGTACAGACCCATCGCTCTGCTTAATGCGGATTATACATTTTTGGCTAAAATATTGGCAGAGAGACTGAATGGGGTAGCTGGCAGATTACTACACTTAGATCAAAAGGGATTTGTCAGAGGGTGTTCTATACAAGACCTGATGCAAGCACTAGTAGGTGCAATTGACCTTGCTTCCTCCATAAAATTCCGTTGGCGGTCATAACATTAGATGCCACTAAGGCATTTGATCGCGTTAACTGGGTATTTCTGGCTAAAGTCCTAGAAAGGTCTAACTTGGGTAGGAATTTCTGTAAATCTATATCTGCATTCTATCAGGCCCCAATAGCTAGATTATTAATAAATGGAAGTCTTTCATCACCCATAAAAATCAATAGAGGTACAAGACAGGGATGTCCTTTTTCACCCTTGCTCTTTGATCTATATATTGAACCATTGGCTGAAAAAATCAGACAAGACCAGAGTGTTTTACCATTCAAATATAATAACTGGGAGAAAAAGTCTCTCTATATGCTGATGATATGATGTTGTATACATCAGACCCTATTAATGCAATTCCTCTCATTTATAGTGCGGCAGAGCAGTTTGCACAAATTTCTGGATATCAGATCAATCAGTCTAAATCAGAATGTATGACATGGAATATCACAACCTTAACATCTATTCCAATCTTAAAACACGAAATAAGATATTTGGGGGTACAAATCACGCAGGACATACACCAAATGGCCGACAAAAATCTGGTGAAAATTGAAAGAGAAAGTGCGGAATCTCTGAAAGGCTGGCCACTTCTTCCCCTGACTTTAATTGGAAGAGTCAACATTATTAAAATGATGCTGCTACCTAATTTAATCTTCATATTTCAGAATATCACACTTGCTTTTAAGGAAGCCCGGTTAAGTCAGATTCAAGCTAAATGGAATTTATTCATCTGGGCTTCAAAGGGCATTAGGATTGCATGGAAGAAGTTGCGTAGAAAGAAAAGCAAAGGAGGGCTCTGTGCTCCAGATCTGAAACTATATGTCTGGAATTTTCTAATTAAGGCGGGAATAAGGCTATTCGATTTCCCAGCGAGGACAGAAATAGACTGTATGTTCCAGACTATGCTATCTGAGCTCCAGGGAGGCACTCAGGGATTTTTGTTTAAGTTTGGCGACTCGCGTTTTTTCAAGAAGGTAGGTTTAAAGGTTCTTAGAGATATGGCATATGTTTGGGCCAGAATAAGAAGATTGCTAAACATTTCATACTATTCTGCGATGGCTCCAATTTGGGATTCACCAGGCTTTCCAGAGAGGTCTAAAGAAAGACGCATTGACTATTCCACTTCGGGTAGCAAATGTAAAATCTTGGGGCCAGTTGATGCTGGAAGGGGTCCTTTTGACCTGGGAGGAGATCTCTACTCTTACGCATAATAACTTATCTAAGTTTAAATATTTACAAATCAAGAGTTGGGCTCAGGCTATGGCAGTGGGAATTGGCGTTAACTCAGTTCTGGAGCAACTTTTATTGAAGAAAGCAGGCAGAATAAAAACATCAGTTCTTTATTGGACAATCCTGGAAGCAGAGGACGGGGATTTCTGTCTCCCGGTACAACTTTGGAGGAACCAAGATCCAGATGTCGACTTGCAGAATCTATGGCAAGTATCCTTTGATTTACTTCATGTTACAGTGTCACCCGCCAATTTAAAGCACAATTATCTTTTTTCTCTCCATAGAGTGTATTGGTCTCCGGCCAGGCTGGCCAAATTCTCTAAGGGTCCTATTCCCTGTTGCCTAAAGTGTTACCAGGAAAAGGCAGACGACCTTCACATGTTTTTAACTTGCCCTGCTCTAAGGAATTTTCGGTTTGAGGTAGAAGAAGGTATGAAAATGCTCCTCAATTTTGATATACAGGTTAGTATATCATTGGTTTTCTTTGGATTATTTTCTAATTATGAGGAACTTGCTCAAGACATTAATAAATTATCTCTGTATTTAATTATTCTCGTGCGTAGAGAGATATGCAAACTTTGGGTTAGTGACACTGCACCTTCATACCTAGATTGGCTCAAGGCAATTCAGCATACACTTAAACTGGATACGGTAGCCTGGAAGAGAAGGAAGCATTTTTGGATCCCATGTATTAACTTGCTGGACAGGATGTGAATGATTTTGTCCAATATTTATGCCTTTTTGCAGATTAGATTACCCTAAGATCAGTTCAAGGGCTGGGAAAGATGGAAGATCTGAATTGAATCTATATCCTGTAGTACTGTGTGGTACGCATTGGGTATCTGCAGAAAGAGCATCCATTAAGATCATCAGAGTTTAAGAAGGGGCCCCTCTGCTGCTGTGTAGGGGGTGGCAGCAATCGGTTACTCTGAGAATATCTTTTTTGGCGTATGAGAACAAAATAAAAATAATAATAATAATGTCAATGAAATCAAATTAGTGAGAGTTCATTCTCATTTTTTAAAACCTGTTTGAAAATTTGGGATCAGTTTTTCTCTTAGTGCCCATGATTCTAAATAATCTAACAGACAACTTGCAATATTTTCCCTTCTGCGTCTGAGGGTTATTAAGCGATAATTTGCAGGATTGTCCTGGGGTCCACTTTTATAAATTGGCTGAATGATGCTTCCCTGCCATGATTCCGGGATACAGCCAGATTTAAGAACATCATTAAAAAGGAGCGTTAATACCTCTGGCCAATTCAATATTTTAGCTTTAAAGATGGCATTAGGAATACCATTAGGGTCAGGCGCTCCATTAGACCGAATCTTAATTAAGATTTTTTTAACTTTATCAACCGACCATGGTACAATATCAGGGGAGCATAATGAATCACTGGGAACTGGGACTAGGGAGAAGATGCCCTTCCACTGGTTCCAATTTGCAATGATCTTGATAACCTACCACCTCGTCGCACTGTGGGCCATGGGAAGCTATTTTCAAAATTTAAAAAGAGTTTACCCAACTTAATTCATCAATTTTGGCACTATTACTTCTAAAATTACCATTTTCTAAATTATTTATAATACCCCAGAATAGTTGTGAGTCTTTGGACTTACATGCGTAATGTAATTTGGACCAAATCCCTTCATAGTAAGTCTGTTTGGCCCTCCAAATTTTGTTCTTATATCCCCTTTTTAGGTCTCTAATTTTAAGTGGCATTGAAAAATACCCTTTCGCTTTTCTATACAGTGTTCTTATAGTTTTATTAAGAGTTCTTTGCAAATACAATAAGTGATGGGAATACCACCCTGGGTTCTTTTGTTTTAAGCTAAAAGAACCCCAGAGGGTTCCTGTGAAGAAAATGTATCCAAAAGAGAATTACATAGGGGCGGCCAATGAGTAACCATTATGTTCCCTTTAGACTTAGCTACTTGAGCCTCAAGAATAAGTTGAGATAGGAATTCCAAAATATCTTTCTCAGTTTTATCTCTCCATATCAGCTTTTAAGATTGTAAGCTGTGGGCGCAGTTCTTAATATTCTTGATTCAGGCAAATGATTGAATGGGAAGTCAAAGGAAATAACTTGGCGATTGTGGTCACTCTCAATCCTTGGAATTACCTCATAGCTTTGGACTAAATCAGAAAGTTTATCTGATAGTATTGTTTATTCAATTATAGAGGAGCTACTGATTTTGTTAAATGTCGGTATATGCTCTCTGTCATGCAAAATCGTTCAGTTATATTTGATAAACTCACAATTAGTCCATTGAGCTAGTAATTCTGACTGAATTTCACGGTTTTTATACTGAACGAGATGAGTATTAAAGTCCCCTGAAATGATCATCAGTGAATCCATTTGATCATATTATAGCACTTTCACCGTTTCCCATAACTGAATAAATTGCAATGATCTAACCCTTTTTTTCGAACTTAAATAGACATTTATGAAAATTAACGATTGTCTAGCAATTTTTTTAACGCACTGCATCCATTTGACCTGAAGGTTAATCTCAAAGTGTTCAACATCAAGACTTAATGAAACGTATATAGAGAGACCACCACATGGCCGACAGAAAACGGCCTCCCTAGATGCCACAATCGAATATTCAAAATAGCCAATCAGTGGTTCGCTACACATGTTCCATATTTCTTGCAAAATTAATAGGTCAAACATTTTTAAAAATCCTACAACATTTACATCCTCAATTAGTGTTTTAAAACCATTTGTATTCCAGGAACAAAGTTTAAACGGTATTGCTGCTTTACCCAAGGTATCCCAGCATCATTCAATCTTTGCTGGATTTATACTTGTTAATATTGATAGGAGCCAACTCCAGTTTTCTACAGGCTCTGGGACTGTCTTTAACTCCTCACATATTCGTGTACCCGGCTGACAGCTCCTGATTTTAATGCCATGTGCCACATTTAGCTCTGTTGTTGGACCTGAGGCACCTTTCAACACTCTGACATGCGCTGCCCTAATTGATTTTACAACATCGTCCTTTAAAACTGGACTACTTGATGTTTTAAACGGGATTAACGGAGTAGGATATTGCAAACCTTGAGATCTCCATACCTTAATATCCCAACTTTCAAATTTGTTAGCATTAGCTATTATTTTACTAACAATATCATCTTTAAGTCATCTTTAAGTCAGGTCGTAAGCATTATCTCCCTATTACCACTATCTTTCTTGAACTCCACAGACTCCAGATCTTCAGAGACTGCCTCCTTAAGATAAGGAATTGCATTTAATAGTTTCAGAATGTTTCCCCGATTCAAAATGTCATACAGGCCTCTAGTAGAATACTGGGGACAAAAGAACACGTTTCTTTTTTCCACCAACTCCTCGGGGGTTTCTATAACTCCCCTTACTCTGGAGTCAACTAAGACCCCTTTCCCATCATTTGGGGGCAAGACAGAGACCGTTAGATTCATACGGTCAATCTGCTCTAGAGGCATATGAACCAGAATACAGGGACGGTTTTCCTGTCCGTTCATGTTGAATTGGGAGTGAATGGGATTTACAAAATTCTCATTAGTGGCGTCTTGAGTTCCCTGCTGGGATCTCCCTTCATTTCTAAACCCTACTACCCCTGTCTTCCCAAGATTTATTTCAGACTGAACTTTGGGTACTGCTATAATTTGAATCAGGTTTGCAATATTCTGATTAGAGCTGTTGTGACTTCCACACTGGAAAAGCGGTTCCTTATTTAACTGAGCTTGTTCTCCTGTCATCCCTAAATTTGTTTGGGCCTGGATATTAATCCCGAGATTTAGATTGGACTCCTCTTTCATCTCACTGCAAACAACTTGTTTAATTTGTGAGTTCTTTTGGTCCCCTTCAGAGTCTTTCTTTATTCTAAATATAGGGAAAAGGGCCTTAGATTTAAGATTTGAGGTTGTGTTGTGACTCTTAAATACTAACCCACTAGGGTTTGTTCTTTCCTGTGCTGTTTTAGTGTGGGTTTTCCTTAACCTTTTTCTTGCCCGTTTTGTTAAAACCACATGCTCTGGAATGGCTTGTAAAGCCATATTTGCTTTGGTACAGATATTATAAGATTCAGCATTTTCCATCGCTTTTGGGGTTTGAGTAGGGTCAGGAAGGAAACTGATTTTTTCTACAGCTATCAGGTGGCCCTTATATTTTTCATTTTTAGATGGTGTGATTGCAAATTTCGTAAGTTGGGAATTATTTCTACAATTTTTTGGTTCATCATACCCTTGGGCATTTCTACCTGCCAACAATTTTACCTCGTGTACCATAGAGCAAACAATTAACGGCAAATCAGAAATGTTATCTATCAATTGAGCACATGTGCAAGATATTAACTGACTCTCTTTATCAGCTTGTACCTTAGAGATCAGGTTAGTTGATTGCAGTAGCTTTGCATCAATTCCAACAACGTGTGTAGCTAGAGTATTTAGGATGTCCACCTGGATGTCTAGTTCATCCGAATGAAAATTAAGGGCGTTAGTAATTAAATCAATTGTGTTTAACATACAATTCCATATACCACGCTCAGGGCTGTTTACATTGTTTTCCACAGCACCAGGTCTGGCCTGAAAGTTGCCATAAAATTTTGATAGCAAAGATAGATCGACAATATTAGGGGATTTGCATTGCTCATTTACATTAACATTTGCAATTTTACGCCTACTAGCCGCACCTGGAACTAATAGTGATGTATTAATAGTAAAACTATTCTCCAAAAGTATATTCGACTGGTCCAAATTAAAAGGACGAGTACTAACCCCTAAAATTAATAATGGTTAACAATCAATACAGGCAATGTTTTTCTCTGAGGGCTTCTCAGTGACACCAAATAGGGATCACTGACATAATATTGATGTCATAAATATTGATGTAGCAAAATATCGATGAAAAAATATAGAATACCAAAATATCGACTTCCTATCTCCAAACAGGTAAGTACAAAAATATCGAATCAAAAATATCGATGTAAAAAATATAGTTAGTCAAAATATCAAATTTTTAAAATATGTTAAAATTAATGTAAAAGTAATTAAATAATAAATATAATTACTTAAACATACTTAAAATACTTAACCTTAAAATTAATAAATAATTAATGTAATTTCAAAATAAATAAACATACAATTAAACGTTTTAACACACATATATATATATATATAAACATAATATTAATAAAAAATATACTATATTTTTACCATAGGATAGCAGGAGAGTAACATTTACTATTACAACTCCAGTTAATACAACAGTACAGAAAGTGTTTGGTAGCTTAGGGATTAAAATTTCTATTCCCACTCCAGAGAGTGCAACAGTAGAGAAAGCGTTGGATAGAGGGAGGGTAAAAATTACTATTCCCACTCCAGAGAGTGCAACAGTAGGGAAAGCGTTGGATAGCGGGAGAGTTAAAATTACTATTCCCACTCCAAAGAGTGCAACAGTAGGGAAAGCGTTGGATAGCGTAGGGGTAAAAATTACTATTCCCACTCCAGAAAGTACAACAGTAGGGAAAGAGTTTGATAGCGTAGGGGTAAAAATTACTATTCCCACTCCAGTGAGTGCAACAGTAGGGAAAGCGTTGGATAGTGTAGGGGTAAAAATTACTATCCCCACTCCAGAGAGTGCAACAGTAGGGAAAGCGTTGGATATCGGGAGAGTTAAAATTACTATTCCCACTCCAAAGAGTGCAACAGTAGGGAAAGCGTTGGATAGCGGGAGCATTAAAGTTACTACTATTCCCACTCCAGAGAGTGCAACAGCAGAGAAAGTTTTGGATAGCTTAGGGGTAAAAATCACTATTCCCACTCCAAAGAGTGCAACAGTAGGGAAAGTGTTGGGTAGCGTAGGGGTGAAAATTACTATTCCCACTTCAGAGAGTGCAACAGTAGGGAAAGCTTTGGATAGCAGGAGAGTTAAAATTACTATTCCTACTCCAAATAGTGCAACAGTAGGGAAAGCGTTGGATAGCGTAGGGGTAAAAACTACTATTCCCACTCCAGAAAATGCAACAGTAGGGAAAGCGTTGGATATCGGGAGGGTTAAAATTACTAATCCTACTCCAGAGAGTGCAACAGTAGGGAAAGTGTTGGATAGAGTAGGGGTAAAAATTACTATTCCCTCTCCAGTTAGTGCAACAGTAGGGAAAGCGTTGGATAGCGTAGGGGTAAAAATTATTATTCCCACTCCAAAGAGTGCAACAGTAGGGAAAGCGTTGGATAGCGTCGAGGTAAAAAATACTATTCCCACTTTAGTGAGTGCAACAGTAGGGAAAGCGTTGGATAGTGTAGGGGTAAAAATTACTATTCCCACTCCAAAGAGTGCAACAGTAGGGAAAGCATTGGATAGCGTAGGGGTAAAAATTACTATTCCCCTCCAGTGAGTGCAACAGTAGGGAAAGCGTTGGATAGCGTTGGTGTAAAAATTACTATTCGCACTCCTGAGAGTGCAACAGTAGGGAAAGTAAACGCTTCATATATGAATAAAAATAAATTAAATATGAATACCAAATACAAATTAATTAAAAGTAATGAACAATTTGATATCATATAATAATTAATCAATTAAAAATACAAACAAAATTAAATTATTACAAATAATTACCTATTAATACATTTTTTTTTACCAATTACCATTAATTAATTAACAATTAAAACATTATTAAAAATTACAACAAAACAAAACCAATGAATAAATAACAATATTTAATTAATTATAATTAAATTACTTCCCACCCTATTCCCCTATAAACCCACAACCCGCTACGGAAAATACATAAATAAAATTTACATAATTATCAATTAATCAATTAATTAAAATTAATTTCCTATTATATTTTAACTAAGTACCAATAAAAAATTTAAATATCAATTAATTCAAAATAAATACATTTAAAAATTTAAATAATTATATTTAAATTACTTCCCACCCTATTCCCCTATATACCACAACCCGCTACAGAAAATACATCAATAAAATTAACATAAATATCAATTAATTAAAATAATTACCAATTATATTTTATTTAATTACCAATTAATTATTAATTAACAATTAATTAAAAATAAATACCAATAAATAAATTAACATATTTAATTAATTATAATTAAATTACTTTCCACCCTATTCCCCTATAAACCCACAACCCACTACAGAATTACATTACGCAAAAATTAAATACCATAAAATTAATAAATTATAAAATAAATATACACTTTTCACACATATGCTAACATAAAAATACTTTAAAAATCAATATTAACTTACCTCAAATTCGATATTTTTGTTGTCTATAGTCTGTCCATTCTATATTTTTGTTGTCTATATTCTGTCCATTCTATATTTTTATTGTCTATATTCTGTCCATTCGATATTTTGTCCATTCTATATTTTTGATTCAATATTAATGCTATTCTATTCGATATTTTTGTAGTCTCTATTCTGTCCATTCGATATTGTGTCCATTCTATATTTGTAACTCGATATTAATGTAACTCGATATTAAAAACTCGATATTTTGAGTGTATACCACCAAATAGATAACTAGAGCAAAGCTGGAGTTCTCTATGATGTCATTCAGAATCATATAGAGAAAAACATCTCTCTAACACGCAGCTACCTATCTATGAATTATTGTTATGTAAGAATCCTAAAGTTATCTGCACCTGCTTTGAACTACTGTGCAGGGGCAGTGAAGAATTGAGAGAAGCCAAACGTAAAATGTCCAGCTCCAACTAGGAGGTATTCTTTCCCTATTCTCCAATTTAACATTGTGAATTACCCATATTTATTTCCTTGTGGGCACCTTGGTGCCCTTTTCAGGAGGTGCCTGGCTCCTGTAGCATTGGGTGCCATCTTTTAGTGGGTTTTAATTTCCTTTTTATTTAGTTGTATGTTTTTCTTTTCTTATGCTAAGGTAAGTGCGGTTGCTGGACAATTTTTTCTGAACTGTTTTCAGGCCGCACATCAACAGCATCAGAACTTGGCCGCACCCCCTCATTTCATCACGCCAGAATGGAAGGCTATTTAACTGCATTGCTGGCGCATCTGCACAGTTCCGACTAGGAGGTTTTATTTTCCTACTATCCAATCTCACGTTGTGAACCACCCGTATTTATTTCCTTGTGGGCATCTTAGTGCCCTTTTCAGGAGGTGCCTGGCTCCTCTAACACTGGGCACCATCTTTTAGTGTGTATTAATACCCTTTTTCATTGGTTGTATGTTTTTCTTTTCTCACGTTTTGTATAATTTGTTTTAATTTACAAGTAACTTTCCTTGACAGGGAATCCTGCTTAAGGTAAGGGAGGTTGCTGGACCCCAGGTTGTGTCTTCTTTTGCCCATCTGTTTTCTGGTCACACGCCAACAACCTCTGAACTTGACCACGCCTCCTCATTTCTGCACGCCAGAATGGTGG
This sequence comes from Lissotriton vulgaris, assembly GCF_964263255.1. Taxonomy (NCBI): domain Eukaryota; kingdom Metazoa; phylum Chordata; class Amphibia; order Caudata; family Salamandridae; genus Lissotriton; species Lissotriton vulgaris. Next base: position 312,429,072 of record NC_141687.1, read on the forward strand.
GTTATTTAAAAGCACTGTTTGAACGTCCGCAGAGTGGGCGTGTGCAGCGGGCGTGTCGCTGGAGTGCCAATGGTACACCCATCTGCGTCTGTCCATGCTCAGACGGCTCTCTGTGCCAGCCCCCCTGCAGGTTTTATTCTACAACAGGTTACTCCCCTTTGCTATTCACAAGATGAGCTGCTCTCCTTGAAGTGTAATAGTAAGCTTTGCATAGGACCCACTTTGGTACCATTTAATCCTACAAACCCCGTAACGTTCCCACAGAGTCAGCTAATTCTGACCAACACTAAGAGTGTCTAAAATCCCCCATGTCCTTTACCACCAACTCAACTAGGGTACCCAGCATTTTAAAAGCCACACTCATAAATGGCAGTCCGCACATTAAAAATGGATTTGTTTTTGCTGACTTTCTCCACTCGCTGGACATGGCATTTGTCACAAGACCTGGGCGGATGCTGCCCTGGCCCCAGATGTCATCTTGACCTCTCCGCCTGGGTTTGCTATTTCCAGGTTAGATCATTCGGGCAAAAGGGGTGGAGAGTAGTGATTATTTAAAGGGATCATTTCAAAGCATCCTTTGGGCCATGGTGGGCTATTTCAGACTGTCAAGCTCCAGCCTACACAATATCTTCGACTGATCATCATTCCTTTAATTCCTTTAATGAGGCTGTAATTTATAAGCCCCCTCTCCCAGAATAGCCTTTCTGAACAACAGCAGTCAGATGATGGCATTAAAGGTAAAGTAATTTTTTCTGACTTTACCATCTGATGGAGCAAGGTTTCATACGTACAGAAACCTGCTCAGATTCAATCCTCTCGAAATAACATGTAACGTATTTATCAACATGTTTTGTTTTACTAATAATTGCATTTAACAACATTTTTGGCATCTAGGGAAAGCTTTCCTATATGCTGTTACTAACAGTAACCCGAGTGTCCTAATATGGCCACCGAAATCGTGGGAACCTTTCTGCGCATGTGTCTGCCACATCTACGTGGTGTGACGTATCTATGCTTTTGGTGGAAATTCTTGGAATTGCGCACTAGTACAAAAGATGGCAGCTGCCTGCTTTACATACTAATGCACATGCTCCTGTTCGAACTACAACTCGGGTGTTCTGCTTAACTATTAATGCTACATTTAATATAAAGTAAGGGGGTTAGAGTAGAAATAATTGGTATACAGTGCATCCATTTATCTTTGTATTCTAATGTGTCTTTCTTTGACTTTATTAATAGCTCGGATTTGGGCCGGACGGGTGACTTGAATCGCCATATTGAAATCCCTCTGCGCATGTGCTGGGAGCAATGAAAGACCTCGAGCAGTGGCATTGAAACCTTGCCAAAGACTGTCTTACCTGTGATGCGCCTGTGCAACTCACCCCATGACCTGGGAAAAGGAAGATAACTTGCAAATTTGTTAAACATTGTATATTAAATGAAATAATATTGCTGGGTGGAATAAAAAGCATGGGAAAGTAAATTGTGCGCGGGAAGATTGATCAACTATTTCAAATTGAAATGATCTCATCTTAGTATGGTGTGATGACCTCTCCTCGTCTTTCTGACCAATCAAATGGAAGGAACACACAGGGGCCGATTCTGATCCTGGATTTTTATTTTCCATACAAATAGGATTTGTATTTTTGTCCATACAAATTGTAAAAGTCCCTTCCCACCCGTGTAGTACGATTCGTACGGGAAAAATACATACAGATCGGCCCGATCCTTACAAATCAGATCGGGAAAATCTGTACAACACGGACTTGTAAAAAAGACCATACAATTTGTAAAAGGGCTTTCCAACCCGTCAAGTACGATTCGTACCTGGTTGTCAGCATACAATTTGTATGGAAAATGGCCTGTATATGGGGAATGACTCGTACCGGGCAACAAAGCGAACCCCTATACGCCTTGTACCCTGGTATGACTCATTCTGGGGGTATGACTCATACTGGGGTACAGGTCGTATAGGGGTATGAGGTGTACAGGGGTCTCCCCACATGCGAGGTGTGTGTATGGTGCGTACCCCAATATCGCGCATGTACGCACCGTACGTAAGCGATTTTGGGGTACCGTGCGTACGTATGCGATTTTGGGGTACATACGCGATTTTGGGGTACGGTGCGTACGTATGCGATTTTGGGGTACATACCTAATTTTGAAGTACGGTGCGTACGAATGCAATTTTGGGGTACATACGCGATTTTGGGGTACGGTGCGTACATATGCAATTTTGGGGTACATACGCGATTTTGGGGTATGGTGCGTACATACGTGATTTTGGGGTACGGTGCGTACATACGTGATTTTGGGGTACGGTGCTTGTACGGTGCGTACACGACCAGTACCCCTTCATCACGTATGTACGCACCGTACCCCACTTTCTGTGTCATCCGTACGCACCGTACATACGCACCGTACCCCTGTATTCATGGGGTGTACGACGCGTACATAAGGGGGTCCGTCTCATACTGTTTTCAGGGTGTACAACAATTCTTTAACTCAATAGAGGATTGTTTTCAGAAAACCGTCAAATGGGTTTATAGTACATTTGCTTCCAATCATCCTGCTGATGGGATGTCTGCGGAGGAGACAACCTTTCCCCGTTTGGTGGTGAATACCTCTACAGAGGCAACATTGGACAATAACACCATTTTTGAAGTTTTTAACCTCCATTCAAAGTCTTTAGTTCAGACCATTCTCTGTCAAACAAGGTCAGGGTATCCTTTGGATCCCTGCCCCCCAAAGTTTCCTCACCTAATGCAGTGCCCTCTTTTTTAATATTAGGATAAGATTTTTAAATAAATTGCAGGTTCTCCAAAATGCAGCTGCACGACAGCTGTTTGCCATCCCAAAATATCAGTCTGTAGCTCATGCTGTGCAATTGTTGCATTTCCCCATCCTCACCTTCTTTTCTTTTCTTACTCATTAGGCAGAGCACTGGCGCCAAGACACCTCCAGGTAGTAGTGCATGTTACACATTGAAATTTAATTTAATTTCCTCTCCATGTTCAAAATATAATAGCATACCTGGCCTTAGGCACCTACTTTTGCCATCCTCTGTACCTTTCCCAACCTCCTTTTGTTTTCCACTTTTCCTACATCAGAGCAGTGAATAATCAGATGTATATCCTGGTATTCACAACTGTGGCTCTCACTAAGTGGCATACAAAATATTTAGAAAGATAAATGGGTAATTATTAATGATGGTGATGGTATTCACAGATGGGTTAAGCTCATGCCATCATTCATTCCGAGTGAACCTAATTGTCCTGATATTGCAGAAATAAAATGGGTTTTCTAAATGTTCACCTGTTTAAAGTAGTGCTTTTTTATACTCTGTGTCAGATATCATACATTATCTCTCTAGTTGCCATGATACCTACTGCTCAGCCTCTTTGTATGATGTCACAGAATGTCACCCTTTGCCTACTGCTTGAGTGAGGATGGTAAGATACCCATGTTCTGAGTTTATGTGGTGTCCTATGTAAGGATGAGCGAGGGTTGTTGTTTCTCGCTGCCTACTATTTTTAGCTTCTAGCAGTTGAAAGAGACATTTTACATGTTTACAAAATGCCCTAAATTGGGATGAGTGTGGGTTGAGTTACACCCTTTACCATTTTAAGTAGTATTCTGTGTAAGGATGAGCAAAGGTTGAGAGATACCCGCTGCCTACTGTCGTTATTCGGTTGTAAGAGACCCTTTTATATGTTCACAAGATGCCCTAAGCTGGCATTATTCGGTTGTAAGAGACCCTTTTATATGTTCACTAGATGCCCTAATCTGGTATGATTGTGAGTTGGAAGATACCCACTGTGTATTTTTTGGATTTGGGTTGAAAGATACCCATTATGTATGTTTATTATTTCTAAGGGGGGAAATGTGTTATACTCTCTACTGGATATAATTCTCTCCCCCTAGTTGCCATGAAACCTGCTGCACAGCCTCCGTATGTGATGTCACAGAATGTTTATGTATGCCTGAGGGAGCAGTTATAGAGAGCAGGTTGAGCATGGGAGGCTGCTCCTGGTGGGTTCTTGATATTACATCTACAACACATCTGTAACCTGTAAGGATTAGTTACTTACCTGTAATCCTAGTTCTCATCCAGGGGTATACTCATCAAAGTCATTAGGTATGAATAATCCCCGCCCATGTGCGGGATCCCGGAGCATATAGAAAATACATATAAATATATATGTATATGTATGTGAAAACATATATTTGCATCCAAAAATATTTGCCAACTGGCAAAATTGCCGCAAAATTACATAAATTAGCATACATACAGTAGTACTCTCCCAACCCCTAAGGAAGAAAGAGAACAGGAAAACATTTGTATACAACAATGCTTTATTGCCATAGGAAAAATCTGTAATTGCAGGCATTTGCCAGTAGGCTGCAGTAGAGTATAAAGCAACAAAGAAAAACGGACACCTTGCCTTTAAGGCATTAGAGTAGGGGTACCGTGCCTTTAAGACCTGAAGGCAACCCCCTGCTCCCATGATGCACCTCAGGTGACAGTTGGGTCAGTTCTTTTTGGAGGTGCATAACACCTGAGGAGATCCACAATAAAACATCTAATAACTCTGTAAATCTGCTTGTCCGGGGGGGGGGGCTGGGCGGGAGCTTATGACTTTGATGAGTATACCCCTGGGTGAGAACTAGGATTACAGGTAAGTAACTAATCCTTCTCATCCAGGGGATACTCATCAATAGTCATAATCCATGAATAGATTAGCCAGCTCATACCCAAAGTCAAGAAGTAAAAAACTTCACAGAATGACTAAGACATATATTGCAAATACATCTTATGCAAATAAGTTCCTTAACTAGGCCTGCCCTACTCTGGCATCGACCTGAGTATCTAAGTCCAGGCAATAATGGCGGGTAAAGGTTTGGACAGACCGCCAAGTTGCCGCTTTACAAATTTCAGAAATAGGAACATTACGAAGGAGAGCTGTAGTGGAAGCTTTCCCTCTAGTAGAATGTGCATGTGGTCTACCCTGCAAGGTCTTGTTAGCTAGTTGATACGCTAAAGCTATACAGGAGACAATCCAGCGAGAAATGGACCTTTTGGAAGCTGACTGGCCAGTATTAGTACTGCCATAATTAACAAAAAGCTGGTCAGACTTTCTAAGAGGAAGGGTTTCTGACAAGTAGAACTTCAGGACCCTCCGGAGATCTAGAGAGTGTAATGACCTCTCCGGGGGAGTGGAAGGTTTAGGAAAAAAGGTAGGTAAGGTAATAGACTGGTTGATATGAAAGTCTGAAACTACCTTAGGTAGAAAACTTGGCTGTGTTCTTAAGACCACCCTGTTGGCATGAAAAACTGTGTAAGGTTCCTTACAACACAAGGCCTGGATTTCGCTGACCCTACGGGCCGAGGTAATCGCCACTAAAAAAGTAGCTCTCCAGGTCAAGTGCTGCAAAGAGGCCTTATGTATAGGCTCGAAAGGAGCATTCATCAGCTTAGTCAGGACGATATTAAGCTCCCAGGGAGGGGAGGGGGACCTCACCGGTGGGAAGACTTTCTTAAGAAAATCTTTAACTACAGGCATAAGGAAGAAAGATGTCTGATTAGGTGTCTTCCGATATGCTGTGATTGCAGCTAAATGAACCCTGATGGAGGGGTATTTCAGGCCTGATCTCGCTAAATGCAATAGATATGGAAGAATCACCTGCTCTTGGCCATGTACCGGGTCAAGAGTGTGCTCATGACACCATAAGAAGAACCTCTTCCACTTGAAAGCATAGGACTTCCAAGTGGAGGGTCATTTTGATTCTTTAAGAATAGTCATGCAGTCTGCTGGGAGATCTAAATGTCCATACTGGATGACCTCAGGAGCCATGCCGTCAATCGAAGGGAAGGAAGGTTGGGGTGAAACACCTTTCCCTGGTCTTCGGTCAAGCAGTCTGGACGGCATGGTAGGCGCCGGTGCGGAACTTCCGACAGCTGTAGAAGATCGGGGTACCACCACTGGCGTGGCCACTCTATCTTGCTATCAGGATCATCCAGGTGTTGGTCCTGTAGAAATTCTGGATCACCGCCGGGATCAGAGGCAGGGGAGGAAAGGCGTAGAGTAATGTCTGCGACCAGCTGATCAAAAGACCGTTCCCCAGAGATCCCTGTTGGGGAAACCTGGACGCGAAGACGGGGGATTTTACATTGGCCGCGTCTGCGAACAGGTCTACGTCCGGTACGCCCCAGCACCAAAAAACCTCTTGCGCGACTTCCTCGTTGAGCACCCAATTGTGCGCTTCTACGAAGACCCTGCTTAGGCAGTCTGCTTGAACGTTTTGAACTCCTGGTAGATGAACTGCCACGATGGACAGGTCCCTTGCTAGGAGCCAGTGCCAGATGGCTTGTGCTTCCAGAGACAAGACTCTTGACCTTGTGCCTCCCTGTTTGTTCAGATAGAACATAGTTGTCATGTCGTCCGTCTGAACCTGGAGGTACTTGGTGCGCAGAAAAGGATAAAAAAACTTGAGAGCCAGGTGAGCTGCTCGAAGCTCCAGGAAGTTGATATGGTAGCCTTGCTCTACCTCGGACCAGAGGCCTTGAACTTGGAGTCGGTCCATGTGAGCGCCCCAGCCTTGAAGGGAGGCATCCGTGACAATTGACTGGGATGGAGGAGGACGATGGAATGGAACTCCCCCAAGGAGATTGGACCATTTCAACCACTATCTGATCGAGTCCCTGGCTTCTTGAGGAAGCAAGACCCGTCTTCCCACTGATCCGATCTCTGAGACCACTGATCCTCGAGGGCATGTTGCAGAGGCCTCATGTGAAGTAAGGGTGGGCGTAAAATCCGTTTCGCGGGCGAATTTGCGGATTTTCCGCGATTTCGCGATCCGCGAATTTCGCGAAATCGCGGTAAAATATGCGAATCAGCGGGGACGAATTTTTAGCCAAGCAAGGGTTACAGTAGCAGGTGCAAAAGTTGAACCTAATTTCTTTGTAACCTTTTACAAAAGGGTTACAAACAAATTAACTTCAACTTGGAAACCTGCTGCTAATTGCTTCCTGGCGCCTCGTTATCTACTTGCAACTATTCTCTGACCCTGCTCTGACCCTTGAAGCAGGTCAGAGAATAGTTACAAGTAGGCAACGAGGCACCTGTCCAAGGAATTAAACTTCATCAGGAAGCACTTACAGATATAAAAAACAGGAAGAAGGGAGAGGATGGCAAATACCCCATTTTGAGTTGTCAGGAGGGGTTAAACTAAAAGAGACCTTTACAGCACAATTTTCATATGCATTTTGCTAAAAATAAAAAGCTGTATGTTCTGTAGGGGCAACTCAGGAATCTGGCCCTTCAGAGATCCGGCATCTCTTTCTTTCTCTCGTTCTCTCTCTCCCTCTCACTTTCCCTCTCTTTCTCTCTCTTTCTATCTATCTATCTATTAATCTATCCCTCTCCCATAAACGACTGCATGGGTAACTTCGCTATGCAAGTGGACGCAAAAAGCCCCGAGAACACGCAAAAAACCCAGCGAACACGCAAAAAAACAAAAATCCGCAAATTCGTGAAATTCGCCCATGCTTAATGTGAAGGCGAGCATTGGGCACAATGTAAATGCACAAGGCCATCGATCCCAGAAGAGAGGATACTTGTCTGGCTGTAGGGGCGTGAGTGTCCAGAAGAAGGCGACCCTTCAGGAGCATAGATGACAACCTCTCCTCCGAAGGACACACGCTTGCCTGTAGTGAGTCCAGAAAAGCACCCAGGTAGTGGATCCATTGGGGAGGGTTGAGAATAAGCATGGGCGGAAAATCCGTTACGCTCGCGGATTTTGCGGATTTTCGGTAAATTCGCAATCCGCGAGATTCGCGAATTTCCCGCAAAATCCGCAAATTCGCACGCAGCGGATTTTTTTTTTTGCGGTGTAAGTTCGCAATTGCGAACATGTAGGTGCGGCGGGCAGCAACAATCTCGCACTCGCGAAATTACAAAAATTGCAATTCTGCACAAGAAATCTACTAGCAAGCAGCATAGACCTTCTGAAAATAATTATTTTTATCAGAATAGCTCCTCAAGTTGACATTTGCCTGCACTTTTTTAGATTTGAGGCCTTTTGATTTTCTTTGGATAACTTTTGGATTAGAAATCAACTTTCTCATATAAGCTTGGTGGGGCATTAAAGTTGCTGTAATGCTGCTCTGCAGAAAAACGAGTTTTGCAAAAGTGAAAGCAGGTTCAAAAGTTCAAACTCATCATTAGTAACCGTTCCCTGTAGTGCTTCCTGACAAGGGCCCCTCCAGAGTTCAGTTGCTAGTTGCAACAATTGTATGACCCTGCTCTGACCCTCACAGCAGGCTCATAGAATAGCTACAAGTAGGCCACAAAGGTCCTGGAAAAAAAATTGCACTACAACAGAAAGCAAATTACAGATAAGGATGCAGGTGCCAGACTGGAATTTTAAAACAGTGACACATTAATAAATCAACCCCAAATTAATTCATGTCAGTTGAAGCAGGCAGGTGTGCTTTCTTTTCCCCCCCATAATCTACAGTGATGATGAACCAGAGGGTGGCATAAGGCATTGATGTACCAGAGGGTGGCATGGGTAAAACAGAGGGTGGCAGGGGTGAAACAGAGGGTGCTGGGAACCTATGATGATGAACCAGACGTAGAAACAACATAATCGTGACCGTTGCGAGCCGACATGTAAGTTCGCGATCGCAAACTGTTACAAAACCCTCGCGAACTGTCAGAAATCCTTGCGAACTGGCAGAAATCCTTGCGAACACAAAAAAAAAATCTGCAAATTCTCGAGAATTTGCGGATTTTGCGGATTGCAAGTTTGCAAATTCGCAAAATTCGCGAACGCCAGATTCGCAAAATTCTCCCATGTTTAGTTGAGAACTGACTTTTTCAGATTGACTTGAAGACCCAACGAGTCCATCAGTTTGAGGCAAAACGACAGATGGTTTTGAAGCAGCGTCGGAGTGGAGCTTTACAACAGCCTATCGTCTAGGTACGGATAGACGAAGATCTTTCTTTTGCGAAGAAAAGCAGCCACCACCGCCATGCACTAGGAGAATGTCCGAGGTGCAGATTTCAGGCCAAACCGCAGCACTCGATACTGGTAGTGACGGCGTCCGATCTGAAACCTTAGAAATTTCCGATGCTTGACTGACACTGGTATATGGAAGTAGGCGTCCTGCAAGTCGATGGCACACATCCAGTCTCTCTGATGAAGATGCGGGAAGATCTGGTGCAGGGCGAGCATGCAAAACTTTTCTTTTCGTATGAATTTGTTCAGCATACAAAGATCCAGAATGGGCCTGTATTCTTTGACAGTTCCTCGTTTTTGGACCAAGAAATACCGGGAGTACACTCCTTGATTTCTGTGAATAGAGGGAACCTCCTCTATGGCCATCTTCTTTAGGAGGACGGAGACTTCGTCTTGTAGCAATTGACTTTGGAAACGGGGAAGGTGTCGCGCCTGAGGGAGGACTTGGGGAGGAGGAGATTTGAACCTCAGCAAGTAACCATGCTGCACAATAGTCAGCACCCATCTGTCTTTTGAAATGAAATGAAATTTGATTTGTAGAGCTCATGGCTGCCCGAAAGCGTCCCAGCGCTTGCTTAGGGAACCCATCCTGGTATTTCCCTATGAGATAACCCATTACTGGGCCTCCCCAAGGTGAAAGCCAGGCATCCCGCTGCGAGGGGCCGTTGTGGAGATTAAGCAAGCTATTGCCCAGAGTTACAGAGTGGGACTCCCTGATTGGAATAGGCACCGAGGCGAGAATTGTCAGGTCTGGGGAAATTTTGAGCCCAAGACCCGCCGAGGCGGGGAATTGAACCTGGTCCGGGCCAGACCTCTGCATCAGGGTCTGCCGCTCCAACCACTTGAGCCACACTTCTCCACTTTTGTAATGGATTCCCACTCTACCAGATGATGAGAAACACTCCCTCCCACCGGAGTGGCGAACAGACGTGGAGGAAGCAATGGCTCAAGGCTTAGGAGGTTGCTTGGAGGAAGACTGCTGCTTGTTATTGCCACCTCTTCCTCTGCCAGGACGACCCTGCTGGAACTGCATTTTCTGCTGAGACTGGGATTGCCACTGGGGGGTTTGAACCCTCTGCTGGAAAGACCTCCTGTCTCCCTGGAGAAAGCGTTTCTTGAATTCCTTGCGCTTTTCTAATCCCACCGCTTTGACGGTGTCCATCTCCGCTTTCATTTTGGACATTTTGTCATCAGCGTGTGGTCCAAACAGAGATTTCCCATTGAATGGCAGATTCAAAATCTTCTTCTGGGCGTCTGGCTTGAGCTCTGTCAGGCGGAGCCAGGCCGAACGATGGGAACAAATGCCATTGGAATAGCCATGGGCCGCAAGGTCAGAGGCATCCACTGCGGGGCTAATAACCTGATTGGCAACAAGGCCTCCCTCCTGTATTTTCTCCAGAAAATCTTGACGATCTTCCTTGGGGAGCTTGTCTGTAAAGTGAGTCAGGGAGTCCCAAAGGGACCTATCGTACCTTCCAAGCAAGGCAGAGGCGCTAGCCACCTTCATAAATGAAGAGGAGGTGTTGCATACCTTCCTACCAAAAGAGTCCATAAGTTTACTGTCTTTTTCAGGTGGTACTGAGGAAGAAGTAGAGCCTGCATGGGATTTCATGGCAGCCGCCGCAATAATGGAGTCCACAAGAGGATCAGATCTGAGGAACAAGGGATCCTCCGCAGGGGCCTTGTACTTCTTGGCTATCCGAGATGGAACAGATCCCACCACTGCTGGTGTGAGGAAAGTAGCCATAGCCGGTTCCAGGAGGCCGGGGACCAGGGGCAGTAGAGGCCTAGGCTCTGTGCGATGATGAAGGGTATCAAAAATCACAGAAGTGGGAACCACTGGAGTATGCAGCGTAATGTTCAGCTTTTTTGCTCCCCTGCCCAGAACATCGGAGAAAGTTGCGATGCCGTCAATTAGAGAGACTTGGGAAGGAGACATAGATGAGAAGGTTGGAGAGTAATCTCGGTAAGACAACCTAGTCGAAGACGACCGTGTAGAAGATCTTGTATGCCGTCTGTTATGGGGCCTGTCACGATTCCTGCTGAGACGGTCCCTGGACCTAGAGCAATGTCTTGATGGAGACCTCGGTCTTGGACCTATTGGAGAACTTGGCCTGACAGGTGTTCTTGGCCGTACTGGAGAATGTGATCTGATCCGAGATTTTGGCCTGGGTGAAATCCTGGGACTCCGAGGAGACCTAGACCGTCTGGCCGGCGTTCCTGCCGTAGACGGAGAATATGAGCGGGAGTAACCCGAGCCCGGGCTACTCTGACCTCCAGATACAGCCCCTTGAGGATGGTGAGGCACCAAACTGCATGACCTGTCCGCAGATCTGGGTGACGTTTCCGGGGAAATCTCCACGATATTTAAACAAGGAGATGATGACTTGCCTTCTGAAGATCCGGAACCAGGGGACTCCACCACTACCGTCACTTGATCCCTCGACGGCGAAAGCCTCGACGTCGAAGATGTCTGGGTGACTAGTGGCGTCGAGCGGTGTCTTGATGCTCTCGATGGCGATCGACCACGTCGAGAGAGGCTCGACTGAGAATCTCGACGTCGATCCGGAGACTTCGACGTCGATCTCCCTCGACGTCGAACAGATGGAGATGCTCCATGACGCCGTATCGACGACGACTCTCAAAGTCGTGTCGACGATGATCTTCTTCGATGTCGCGTCGACGGCGACCTTTCCTGGCATCGCCTAGGCGTCGACCTCCTTGATGTCGAAGGATGGGATCTGACAGTCCCTCTCGACGGCGGCCCGCCAACTGGCGGCGACCTGGATGCCATCCTAGCTCTCGACGCAGATCCCCTCCTGGGCGGCGGAGAGTGTCTCAACGTCGACGGAAGCCTCGACGTCGACGGAGACTTAGATGTGGTAGCAGCCATAGACTTCGAGGCCGAAGCATGGCGCCTCGACGCCGACTTAATTGACTGCGGCGGAGATCTTTGACGTCGTGAAGATGATCTGGGCCTCTTTGACAGCCACCTCGACGTCAACGGAGTTCTTCAACCTTCCTTCTTCTTCCTGGGGACAGGAGAAGTGGAATGACGACGTTTTTGGCCGTGCTTGCTTGTAGGAGAAGATCTGGGGACTGTAGAAGCACCCACCTGGTGATTTTTGCCTATCTCCTGCATGGCATGAAGTCAAATTCTCTCCCCGTCGCGAAGAGTTCGGCTAGCAAACTTTTGACAGTGATGGCACTGATCAGGGTTGTGTGCAGATGGTAGGCACACAATACACACAGAATGGGTCAGCCAGAGCCATCTTTCTGTCACAAGAAGGACATTTCCGAAATAGAGCAGGCATTCTGACAAGAAATTCTTGTGGGTTACCACAGAAAAATAAATCAGAAGCCTTATTAATCCAAAAAATGTTGAAATATAAGAGAAAATTCTCTCAAAAACACAATTTCAGTTGAAAACTGAAGAGCTCAAGCTCTAGGATCCTCACAGAAGGAGCCGTAAAAAAGAACTGACCCAACTGTCACCTGTGGTGCATCATGGGAGCAGGGGGTTGCCTTCAGGTCTTAAAGGCACGGTACCCCTACTCTAATGCCTTAAAGGCAAGGTGTCAGTTTTTCTTTGTTGCTTTATACTCTACTGCAGCCTACTGGCAAATGCCTGCAATTACAGGGTTTTCCTATGGCAATAAAGCATTATTGTATACAAATGTTTTCCTGCTCTCTTTCTTCCTTAGGGGTTGGGAGAGTACTACTGTATGTATGCTAATTTATGTAGTTTTGCGGCAATTTTGCCAGTTGGGAAATGTTTTAGGCTGCAAATATATGGTTTCACATATATATACATATATATTTAGATGTATTTTCTATATGTTCCGGGATCCCGCACATGGGCGGGTATTATTCATAGATTATGACTATTGATGAGTATCCCCTGGATGAGAACTAAGACTATTTCCTTCAAACAAATGTCATCCTAAGTCTACACTATCTGCCTATAGAGTATCATTCTTTGCAACATGCTTCTAGTCAAATAAAGCTCACCCAAGCAGAATCCCTGGAGACAAAGGGAACTTTGGGGACATTTCAGTCAGAGCGAGGGCTGCTCTTTGTATTAGTGTGGTGCTCAAATGACTACAGTAGTTGCAAGAAGCACAAAGTAGAAATTGCATATTTTGTTTAAGTGGATTAATCATAGATGATAAGTCGCTTGTAAATATTCTAAAGACCTGATTCATCACCATATGTCTGCAATAATTTCAGATTTTATTTTCTGACATTGCAAGGTAAAGCTTAGAGTTCCCTCTTTGTAGTTACGGCAGAGACTCAGTATCTCGTACCTCCCCTGTTTTAACATTGTCCATCTGTTCTTCTAGTTTTAATACATAACCTTCAAATTTTTTATGCATATTATAAGTAGCGACCCCCTAATCCAGCTCTCTTTAATTCCACGTTTCCCTTTACATTTTAATAATTATCTTTCCTTTATGCTGTACATAACCCATTAATTGGACCTTACCCACAACTCCTACCACTATCTATGTTATTGTACTCTCAATTCCATTACCTCCAATATTAATAGCTTGAGATATTTAACCCATTAGTAGCACCAATAATGCACCTCTTTTGGAAATGGTAATCAACTAACTAATGGGAAAACCACATTAAAAGAGTATGCAGGAAGAGGCTGTTTGGGTTTGATAAAAAGGGAAAAACATCAAAACGTTTGTGATAAATGTTACCGGACAAACTGAAGAAAGAGTGCTGACTGGGCAAAGTCAGATTATATCAGTTCATTAAACGAGGAGCTGGCGGCAGAAACTGCTGAAGCTCAAAATATTGCTGCTGAGGGAGAAGCAGATATTCAGCTACAGGCCACTTACAGTTACACCTTGCACATCATGTTTGGCAGCAACTTCCATCAAAAAGTACTGTATCATTATCAACAATGTGGAATTTAGACATTTTTTACTAATCAAAAGTGCAACTTATAGATATCTTTGCATGATCATGCCACGTGCGCCATCATTGTCCATACCTAGCACTCCAAGTTTGGCTGGAAACATAAGCACCACTGCCACTGGTAATCCAATCACGTAGTAACCGATGGCGTACACCACAGCCCCAATCTTTTGCTTTCCCATCCCTTTAAGTATTCCGTTTGTTACACACTGGGGAGAAGGAAACATAAACAAAACCATGCTTACGTTTTGTTCCTGGTTAAATGGCATTTCCAAGTAGGATGTAGCGCCAAAGTGTTAAAGAATATAGGGCCTCGTATACAAAGGTGCATTGTGTCATAAAGCTTGAAATTCGAGAAAAAAAAGGATTTGCGATCACAAAACATTTGCTTTCAATGATTGCAATGCGTCATGGTCCATTTATGAGTTGCAAAAGTCTTTTTGATTACTAAAAAGGCTTTTGTGATCCATTCTGATTTAGAAACAGGAACGGGTAGGAAAGAGTTGTTGTCCTGCTCTCCTATTTGAGAGTTGCAATGACATTTTCAATGGCTTATGACCATAATCGTGGTCGCAAACCATTGACCTGAGTTGGGGTGGTAACTGATTTACAAAGAGGAAGCAGTTCCCATTGGGCAGCGTTCCCTTTAGGAATTGTGCCAGCAGCTTTGGTAGGAGAAGGCAGTCGCCTGGCTGACCACTGCCTGCTCCTCCCATTGTGTACCCAAGTTAGAATGCTTTCTTTAGAAGCATCTCCTTTCCCTTTATTGGACATGTACTGCTTTTAAAGTTTCCTGTTGGGGAATGCAAATACAGGGATGAGTGTTTGCTATTCCTTGCAGGCCCCCATTAGTAGCCAGTCATCAGAGGTTGTAATGTGCAAGCTGCCTAATTAGTACTCATTAGGCAGGTAGCTTGCACCCTCCTGTGAATGCAACATTTCTGACACAGTCTGTTAATACATAGGTCACATTGCAAATGTAATTCTTGTTCACAAAGCAGTCAGAGCCCATATTTATGACCCTGTTTGCGTTGCTCTTGCACCACACAACGTGGCATATGAGCAACAAAAACCTTAAGATTTTTTAAGCTACGCAAAAGCCACTTTGCGTGGTTTTGAGTGGCTCCAAAAATCGGGCGTAACGCAACGCATTGCAAATAGCTGCATTGCATCACTCTATCCTGGGAAGGCATTCCATGGGCATTATGTAAGTATTCTCGCACAACTCCCATGGTTTTTGATACATTACCAGAGTTACAAGACTTTAGAAACCTGGGAATGCACCAAAAAGAGTTGCAGAACAAGTAGAAATGTCTTTATTTTTCCTTGGTATTTCCCCTTTGTAAGTGTGTTGCATTCTGCAACACACATAGTGAAAGCAATCCTGCCTGCAATGTAGGCACGCTTGCAATATTGTTCGAGGGTGTCGGTGTTAACGCTAGGCAGCCAATTATGCGCCAGCGCAGGGACAAAAGTCAGGAATGCGCCATAAGCCTTAATTATGTAGAATTCCTGCTCTTTCCCAGAGACACAGCGCAGCCCGTATTTATCTACACAAATCAATAAAAACTGAATTTTGGGAACCTCAAAAAATGTTCTCATCATGTCCTAGAAGAACTGTTTTTTCTTGTTAATTTCATATTCATTTAGTGACTGGGTTATATTCTAGATGGATAGCACTGATAAGTACAGCTTGCAACCATGGACACAACCCTCGGGCAGAGCATGCCGACCAACAATGCTGTTCGTCAAGGCTCAACCCCTAATAGTGGATCTATCTCGGCCAAAGTGAGACTGACAAATTAGTACTGCCAGGGAGGATGACGCTATTTACCTGTAACCCTCTTTAGTTAGTGGCATGGCAGGAATTAAAAGCAGTGAATATAGAGAAGCTCCCATTCTATCTACTGCTGAACTCACCTGACCTTATGTGAATTAACAATTGACCATACTCACCCCAAAGGACTCAAATATATGGAAGAGTGAGTATATCAGCAGCGTGGAAGCAGTCAGTGCAATGATCCCTCTGTTAAAGGAAGACAAATAAAAGACACAACACTGATTACTTGGCAGTATGTTTAACCCTCTTCATAATGAGACAGCCTATGATTTGCTCAACATCGGTGACAATATGGTCCAGGTTTACTAAAATTCAAGCAGTGCTGTGTGAAAATACTAAGTTGTGAAAGGTAAAAATCTGTGCAGTTCTGTATTTACAAGGAGTCGGGAGAGGATTATGTTTTGTCATGATGGAGTGAAAAAAGCAGATTTTGTTCGACACTAAGCACTGCTGCACCATGAGATGTGAATGCCATTTTCCGTGCATTACTCTTCTTTTACATACATGAACACAGGTTTGATAGTGCATTACTCAAAGCTCATTTGTGGCGCCCTAGCATCTTGTTTTCAGTGAACTAATTTACATTGATGGTTGACGCAGCAGTATGTGTCGCTTTTGCTTTGTGTCATATAACACTACAAGTAAATCTGACCACCCATTTTAGCTTGGGATAGCTATGCCAGAATCTATGTGTTTAATGGAAAATGTACATAGCAAGGGGTTAACCACATGGACTTCTCCACTAATACTTTCTAATCATCCCATTCTTGATTTAAGTCAAAAGTGAACGCAGAGGTTGACCTGCTTGCTTTAAGTCTTTCATTCGCCCATGCTCTCATCACCAGGCAGGCACCAAGGCTTGGTAGTTGGCAGTGGCGGCTTGCACTGGTAACGCTGTGAGGTGGTAAGGCGGGGATGGGGCGGAGCAGAGTCATCGATGAGCCAAGCTCACGGTAAGTAGTTTTATTTATTTGTTTCTTTACTTTCCACTTTCCTGTCGTATGGCGAACTGCACTATCCCCTCACTCAGCCCCGCCCCACCTCACAGCCTCACAGCGGTACCTGTACGAGCCGCCACTGGTAGTTGGTATCAAGCCAGAAGGAGTTGGACGACCCGATGAAGATTCATTATTCACTATCATAACTATCCCAGCTCATTAACACATCACTGACAATCGCACTTTACGATTGGCTCAGCCCTAAATGCTACATTTACTGGTGGGCATTACTTCAGGAAAGCAGGATCATATTATCTGCATATTATCTGCACTGCTATGCTCAGGCAAACCAATACTATGGGCCCAAGTCACAAAGGTTAGTACACGCATTTAGATGTACTCTTGTGCCAATCTACTTCTGCACCTAGGTGTAAAAATAGGATTTATGAGTGTAAAGTTACTACTAGTAGCTTTTCCCACAAAAGGCAGAGATTACCACCACAAGGGCAACGATCTCCCTATGAGAAAATAATGGGACAGTTAAAAAGAGGTCAGCCATTTTTTTTTAAAATAAAGTTTTTATTAATTACAAACTTCCAATCATCACCTGTAGTCATTTACAGACATTTCGACCTCATAACATCGGGTGCATAATATTTAACAGCAGACATATATACAATCAAGCATGTCAGGTGCATAATGATTATTCCTAGGAATTCCCATTTCCACAGTCGGGCATATACATAAGTCTCGTCGATATGAATTCCACCCACTACACTTGTTGTCCCACTTCTTGGGACATCCTCTAGATTTGAACACTACCTTTTCTGCAATCATGCACTTATCCAGTTAAGCCACCTAGGCTTTTGTCGATGGTTGCCCCGCTACCCCCACTTCATTGCCAATGCTCTTTTAACTAGCGTGTAGCCAAAAGTGACCAATTGTTGTTCTACTACTGTGAGATCGGTCACCTCCCAAATGTAGAGAATCCCCAATGGTGGAGTGTAGCTGATCTTTTTACCAGGTGCATATTGCATGTGTGTAGTTGCCCCCTCCCATAGGAGTCGCTGGAATTTACAGTCCCATATAGAATGGTAGAAACTGGTTTCTTGGTGACACCCCCTTAGGAAAAATGCATCCTGTCTAGTCCCAGTTCTTGCCAGATTAATCCCAGTGAGGTATGTTCCATGTAGGATTTTTAATTGGATCAAATGGAAGCAAAGTGAAATAGTGGCCTCTTTGGTGACATCAGCGCTGTTTGCCAATCTGTGTCTTCGATGTCTCCTATGTCAGCTTGCCACTGAGTGCAGAAAGCTTGCAGAGGGTCAGGTCAAGTTATTGAATAGCGTGCGGTACGTTAAAGAAATAGCTTTGTCTGGGATTGATTCAGAAAGCAGCAGGTCTTCTACTGGGGAGAATTCCGGGAGACTACCTATATCCGGGAGAGCGGTCATTAGGGCATGGAGGATCTGTAAATACCGAAACGTCTCCCCCTGAGCCAGTTCATATTTCTCCCGTAGTTCCTGGAACGTTAGGATTTTACCTCTTTTTACAAGATGGCCTATATTAGAGAGTCTGCTTGTGTCCCATGTATCAAACCCTGGCTCGTAGCACAAGAGTCCTAACTTCTGGGTGTACCACAAAGGAGTGGACTGAGTTAGTACGTCAGTCCAACCTAAATGTTTAGTCGCCTGGTGCTAGAGTTCCACCGTGCAGGCTGTGGGGCCCAAATATCTTCCCTTCCGGACCTTTGTATCTAGGGCACCAAGGTATCCACCCTCCCCATCTGATACCTGTCAGGCATGTAGGCCGGCTCTAACGGAGTGCGATACATCCAGTGATGTACCACCACTAGCTGCGACGCCCAATAATCAAGTTGTATGTCTGAGAGGGCAATCCCTTCATCGTACCACCCTTTAGTTAATTTATGCAGAGCAATGTATGTATGTATTTTGGAATTTGTTAGGCGCATGTATCACCAGTAGGTCTTGCAGCGCCAGCAGATACTCAGTCACCCATGGTAGGTCTCTCATCAGAATTGGAAAAGCCTGGTTTTAAGACATTTGCGATACCTCTTGTGATCTCGTTCCATTCGGAGATATAGAGGTAGGAGCTATACGAGGCAACCTTCCACTCGACAATAGTGATCTAACCTCACTGTTGATACTGTTGAAATATGAATCAGAAATCTTGTATGGGCAGTTCTGAAGGACATATAAACACCGTGGAAGAGCAAGCATCTTAAACAGGGCCGCTCGGCATAGCAAAGAGAACGGTAGGGATCTCCAGTGAATGGCGCTGTTTCTAAATCTATCTAATGGAGCAGCTAAGTTCTTGTCATGGAAGAGTTGGGGGTCATTCATTCTTAAAAAATATTAAGCATATGTTGATATAAAATATACATTATTTTAAAATAAATATTATTAACCTATAAATAAAAATTCATAGCACTTTAACTCATCAAATAAAATGTTGTTAAAATATTTAAGGTATATAAATGCAATTTATTTATTAAACAAAATTCATTGCATTTGGAAAGACCCAACCTCACAAGCATTTTAATGCAGGAGTTGCACCGACTTTCATTAAAAATATGGTAAACATAAATGGAGATTAATTATTTTAAATAATTTTATAAAAAACTGTGAAAAATCCAAACAAGTGTCTTTTCTCCTTTATCTTTTCTGCATAAAACTGTAGACAGTTGTTGAAAAAGGAATGCCACCTGCATGGTTTTGTGTATTTCCTCTGTCCGAGTGCCCAACTGCATGTTTAGCTAGTATTTGGTATTTATTTTTCTCCTGGTGTCATGCTAATCTAGTATTTTCTTAGAGGCATAGGCCTGTCCTTGATGTTATGAGATGTGGTATCCTGGACCTGACCAGTGACCTGTCAAGGGGGAACCAAGTGTGCCTTTATTGTGGTTAGTAGCCTTCTGTCTCTGTCCTGGGTATGCTGCATACTGCGGTTGTGGCAGCCAGCCATGTTATTTGAAGAGATCAATAGAATAAGGAAACCTTCTTATCTGCATAACCAGGGAGCAGGCTTACTAGTCCACTTGTTCTGCCAATAAGAGTATTGCTCATAGGCAACTGATGAAGGGATGCTGGGAGCCCTGCAGCACTCCCACAACAACTACGCTGAGTTTCAGAAGGTGAATGAGCAATAAAGATGCGTTTTTATCTTGTCTCTTTTCCTCGGCATTCAAAGACAGCAATCAAATGTCAGGTTATGTCTTCTGACATATTTTCTATTTATCACCTGACTGAAAATGGAGAGACTTTGGTAAACTGATTTATGTGCCAATCTCGTTGTGGCACAGGGTGTGTAAAGTGATACAGGATGTAATTTCTTAACACACAACAGAATTTAAATATCTGTAAATGAACTGTACAAATATTTGTTGCAGATTTGATGTAATTATGAAGTGTGATGGAAACAAAGGTTTTAATAGGATCAAAACAAATCCAAGCACTTTACCTGTTGATGCACAAATGATAAGAATTTGCCGAATGCCAATTTCCAGACATTATCATTTGTGCAGTTTTATTAGTGCAGCTGCATGTCTTTGGTAATATAGTGACCACTTTAATCGAAATTGTGTTATCTGTAAATGACAGTGTACTACCACAGCATGCTTTAGCAAAATATTTGTGACAGTGTGCTCCAAAATGCAGCTGCAGCTGAAAACTGCACCATTTGCAGTATTCTGCTGAATGGGTGTGCCTCATTTGCTGCATTTGGTTTTTGTGTGACACTGGATTTTTTGCAGTTGGTATGACTGTAGTTTTGGTACATTGATAGCATCACCCCCACTTTGAAATTTGTTCCAGCACCACTGGCATGCCCATACACTTGGAAGGACATCATGTATGCGTATGTGAGACATGCACATGTGCATACGTGGTGGGTATACCACATGCATGATGAACAGTTGTGTGTATGAGTAGCCTGAGTAATGGAGGCCAGTGAGAACCATTTTGACTGAACATGGCCTGGCATTGAACATGATGGAGGGTACAGAGTGTGCACCTAGAAAGCTGTAGTGTATTGCTTGCATTCCTGCAACAGGATAAAGGAGCCCTGAACACTGTAATGCAATAAATGGTGCCAGGGACGCCCTTCCAAGAGGAATAAAAAAAAAAAGAAATAACTTCAAATTAGCCTTTCTGAGCTATTTCATTTGGTGGATGGTGGTGCACGGGGTGGGGCTACAGTTTCTATTGTGAGAGGTAAGGACGTTTCTAGAGGAGATCTGCCCATTTGTCCGTTCCTGATCACTCACTCACTTGGGATAATAGCAGCCAGGTACAGAAAATATCACACCAATTTGTGCCTCTGTTGAGGGTGCTCTCGATTGGCTGCTATCGCATTCTGTTGATGGCCACGACATTGGTTGTAACTGTGTGACTGCCGAAGGCCCAGATAAATGCCGTAACTGTGTGACTACTGCAGTCCAAGATGAGGGCTGGAACTATATGGGTGTCAAAGGCCCACATGGGAGCTGCAGCTGCCATGATCAAGTTATGCCAAACCAAGTCTGCACCAACTCTTTTCCAAGCTGAGCTACAACGTCTGTGACCACCCTTGGCCTGACTTATGCTTCCACTGTCTTTGACGTTGGTTGAGTCCCATGATTGCACCACTGTGGATACCTTCACAACTGGGTCTGCATCTCCACTGGTGAAGGGGATCCATAGACTGAGGCTAGGTGGGTGCACTGACAAATGTAGCCTACAACTGGTTTCCTTCTCAATGCAGTGAAATATTGGCTTGCTGCATTCCCTGCAGAAAATATGAGGGTTGTCAGTCTTTCCTATCAGAGGGAGACAAGGACTTAAAAAACGCCAGCGTTATCATAACAACATAAAATTTAGAGACTAATAGCCTTATGTAGAGTTTGGTGGGTAGACACACTGTCAAAACATGGTGGATATCCCATCTGCAGTATTAGAAGTGCAGGATAGCCTATATCACTTTCATTATGGAGGAAGGGATGGCTGCCATGCTTTGATAGAATATCTCATCTGCTAAACTAAACCCTACGCATTTGACTATTGGCCTGAGATGTCGTCTTGCTTGATTTACGCTATTGCCTCACTTCCAGAAATGGGGAACTCATTGCAGGGAAGAACCTGGGGAAGAAGAGTGAACAGGTAGGGTGTAGTGCCTTCAATAGAATCAATATCTGAGACACTAGCTTTTGTGGCTATTGGGAATATTTAGTACTTAGTACAATTATGTGATTAAAGCACTTTCTGTCTTGGAAAGACACGATCTAGACTGCGTTGAACTATAGTTGACAGTTAACCCTGAGCTCAAGCACCCACACTACTTCCCTGGGAATCATGTGACTGATCACCCTTGCTGCCCTGACAGTCAAATGTGAAAGGTTTTGTACCACATTTGATGCTCCCCTTGCGCCATTGGAACGTCACTTTTTGTGACGTTCTGTGGCGCAGAAGCCTGCGTCATATTTATCACTCAGCACTAAGCCACTTTTTTTGGCTTAATGCTGCCTGATAAATATCAGACGTTTTAATGCAGTGTTCTGCGTTAAAGGGGCGTGCAATGGGTGTTGCTGGGGGTGTTCCCAGCAACATCCATGGCCTTTTGACACTGCCCCAGATTTAAGAGAAATCATAAATCTAAGGCAGTACCAAAAGCTTTTGCCTCCTCAGGGGAGGCGTAAGGGAGGCGCAACGGGGAGAAATATCTTTATTTCTCCTTGTTTTTCCTTTTTCTATGTATACTGCATTCTGCAGCACACATAGAAAGATGAAAAGCCTATTGTGATTATTTTTGTACAGAAAGGTTTCCCTCCTCTCCCACGGGCCGAGTGGTCGCTCCCAGTGTCCCTGCTGACATCTGGTATCGTAGCGCTGCATTGCTTGATTGTGCTTTAAATACTGCCACTTAATTTTGCCTTCTTGTGTATCGTAGCGCTGCATTGCTTGATTGTGCTTTAAATACTGCCACTTAATTTTGCCTTCTTGTGTATCGTAGCGCTGCATTGCTTGATTGTGCTTTAAATACTGCCACTTAATTTTGCCCTCTTTGTGCTGGTTTACCGCTTTGCTGAAATAGCGCTTTGTGTTTGTAATTGTGCTTTTTAAGTCTGATGCGCGTTTACCCCTAGCGCTCCGCTGTGCTCCCCCCTCCGCCTCCATTTTGTTTGTTGTTGTCCTGCTCGTGTGCCCGCCCCGCCTCCCAGCTGAGACGCCCTCCCACTGAGCAGAAATAGCGCTCCTCTCCCTGAAGGCGCCGTGACTCGCTCCTCTCCCACGGGCCGAGTGGTCGCTCCCAGTGTCCCTGCTGACATCTGGTATCGTAGCGCTGCATTGCTTGATTGTGCTTTAAATACTGCCACTTAATTTTGCCTTCTTGTGTATCGTAGCGCTGCATTGCTTGATTGTGCTTTAAATACTGCCACTTAATTTTGCCTTCTTGTGTATCGTAGCGCTGCATTGCTTGATTGTGCTTTAAATACTGCCACTTAATTTTGCCCTCTTTGTGCTGGTTTACCGCTTTGCTGAAATAGCGCTTTGTGTTTGTAATTGTGCTTTTTAAGTCTGATGCGCTTTTACCCCTAGCGCTCCGCTGTGCTCCCCCCTCCGCCTCCATTTTGTTTGTTGTTGTCCTGCTCGTGTGCCCGCCCCGCCTCCCAGCTGAGACGCCCTCGCCCCTCCCCCTCCACTATCCATATATGACAGTAGCTCCCGCGTGCAGCGTCCACGCGCAGCGTCCGCGCCCAACCCGCGCCGAAGGTGCGCCAAAGTTAAGCCCGTCTACGCCCGTCCGCGCCTGGACCGCGCCCAGCGCCATACCCCCTGGCCTCCGTCCCTCCCAGCCCTCCCGCATTACCTACGATGCCGCAACCCTCCTAGCCCTTAACTCCGGTCGCGCCCCAAACTGCGTCCAAGCAACTCCTGGACACACCCATGGACCTTTCTCCTGCTACTCCTGCAAATTCAGCGGCACCGACAACTACTCCGCTACGACCACTCCACAGACTGCTGACCCCAACCACCTACAATGCATCCTTCTCAACACCCGCTCGGTCCACAGACACGCCATTGACCTATGGAATCTACTAGACACCATCTCTCCAGACGTCGCCTTCCTAACAGAAACATGGATGAACGCTTCCTCCGCCCCAGACATCACCATTGCCATCCCTGAAGACTATAAGATCACACGCAAGGACCGTTCCGGCCACACAGGAGGAGGAATCGCTATCGTCCATAAGAAATGAATCCGCATCTCAACCAGCTCTGACGCCAACCTCGCCAACTCCGAACACCTTCACTTCCAAATCCACATCGACCCCAAGACCACACTCAGAGGCACCCTCCTCTACAGACCACCAGGTCCCCGCGCAAAATTCAGTGAAGACATCACGGACTTCATCACTCCACACGCGCTCCCCTCCAAAGACTACATCCTTCTGGGAGACCTCTACTTTCACCTTGAAAAGATCAACGACCGCAACACCACCACCCTCTTGGACAACCTCGCCAACCTCGGACTTAAACAACTCGTCACTTCCCCCACCCACATCGCAGGTCACACACTCGACCCCATCTTCACCTTCAGCAATCATGTCTCCTTCAGCCACACTACGGATCTCCTCTGGACTGACCACAGCTGCGTTCACTTCACCTACAACAAGCCAAAACCCACCAACCACCTCCAACCAACTCTGCAAAGAAACTGGAACAAAATCACCACCGACCAGATCTCCGCATCGCTCCTTCTCAACACCCCAGCTCAATCTTCTAACCCAAACCAAGCCGCCGCCAACCTCACCCTATGGTTATCCAACACCGCCGACACCTTAGCACCACTGAAAAAACGTCAAAGCAAACCTGGCAGCAAGAAGGCCTCATGGTTCAACGATGATCTTAAGAAATCCAAGAAACTCTGCCGCTCCCTTGAAAAGGCCTGGAAAAAAGACCCAACCACTAGCACCAAAGACGCCTTAAAAAACGCCTCCCGCACTCACCACCAACTAATCCGAAAGGCCAAGAAAGCAGCATTCAAGGATCGACTTGACAACAACGCCCACAACAGCAAGGAACTTTTCAACATCGTCAAGGAATTTTTCAATCCCTCGGCCAACTCCAACGACATCACCCCCTCTCAAGCCCTCTGCGACTCCCTAGCCACATTCTTCCACAACAAGATTGCAGACATCCACAACAGCTTCGACAACCAACCCGGAGACCAACCCACCCAACCATTTGCTGAACATACTCCCCCCGTGAACACCCTCAACGACTGGAACCCAATCTCCACTGAGGACACAATCCGCCTGATGAATTCCATCCACTCAGGATCCCCCACAGACCCATGTCCTCACCACATCTTCAACAAAGCAGACTCCGTCATAGCACCGCACCTCCGAGACGTCATCAACTGCTCCTTCAACTCCGCCACCTTCCCGGAAGACTGGAAACACGCCGAACTCACCGCCCTTCTGAAAAAACCCACAGCGGACCCCACCGAACTCAAAAATTACCGCCCCATTTCGCTCCTTCCATTCCCGGCCAAAGTCATCGAGAAAGCTGTCAACAACCAGCTCGCCGCTTTCCTCGAAGCCAACAAATCCCTCGACTCCTCACAATCTGGCTTCCGAGCAAAACACAGCACTGAGACCGCCCTCATCGCAGCAACAGACGACATTCGAACTCTACTGGACAATGGAGACACAGTCGCCCTCATCCTCCTCGACCTCTCTGCAGCATTCGACACAGTCTGCCACAGCACCCTTTTACAACGCCTCAATAACATCGGAATACAAGGAAAAGCACTTGAATGGGTCACCTCGTTCCTCACCGGAAGAACTCAGAGAGTCCGCCTTCCACCATTCAAGTCCGAGGCCACTGAAGTCATCTGTGGAGTACCACAAGGATCCTCACTCAGCCCCACCCTCTTCAACGTATACATGAGCCCCCTCGCGGCCATCGCCCGCCAACACAACCTCAACATCATCTCTTACGCGGATGACACTCAACTAATCCTTTCTCTCACCAATGACCCCAGCACCGCCAAAACTAACCTACACGAAGGAATGAAAGAAGTTGCCGAATGGATGAAACAAAGCCGTCTGAAACTGAACTCAGACAAAACAGAAGTCCTCATCTTAGGTACATCCCCCTCTGCATGGGACGACTCTTGGTGGCCGGAAGCCCTTGGAAAAGCACCCATCCCGACAGACCACGCACGGAACCTAGGCGTCATCCTGGATTCTTCACTCTCAATGAACAGACAAGTCAACGCCGTCTCCTCATCCTGCTTCAACGTTCTTCGCATGCTCAAAAAAACATTTCGCTGGATCCCCACCGAAACCAGAAAAACAGTCACCCACGCTCTGGTCACGAGCCGACTGGACTACGGAAACACCCTCTACGCAGGTACTACCGCTAAACTCCAGAAGAAACTCCAACGAATCCAAAACGCCTCAGCCAGGATCATATTAGACATCCCACGCAACGAACATATCTCTGGTCACCTGAAAGACCTCCACTGGCTACCCGTCAATAAGAGAATCACTTTCCGACTGCTAACCCACGCACACAAATCACTCTACGACATCGGACCAGAATGCTCACGACTGTCCTTCTACACCCCCCCCCCGCCAACTACGTTCTTCCAGCCAAGCCCTCGCCACTGTACCTCGCATCAATAAGACCACCATGGGAGGCAGATCCTTCTCATACCTGGCTGCCAAAACATGGAACTCACTCCCCGCTGACCTTCGCCTTACCCAGAACCACCTAGCATTCAGAAAGCAACTTAAAACGTGGATATTCAACAAGTAATCCTCCTCCCCTTCCTAAGCGCCTTGAAACCCTCTGGGTATGTAGTGCGCTATATAAATTATCTGACTTGACTTGACTTGACTTCCTGTACAAAAATAATTATCCCCCCAACGCAGGCATCCTTGCACCATTGTGCAAAGGTGCCTGCGTTGGCTCAGGCAGTCCATACTGGGCTGGCGCTGGGGGAAAGGACAGGAATGCCCCATTTCTTATAGATACAGCGCATTCCTACCCTTTTCTTTTGCGGTAGGGAAGCGCAGCAGGAGACCTTGATTAGCCAAAGTAACAGAACCTCATGCAAAGGTGGGCAGTAACAGGACAGCCACCTGAAATGATCCAAGATATGGGCTCCCACCTCCGTCATACCCGCAACTCATACAGAATTTTTT
Organism: Lissotriton vulgaris; assembly: GCF_964263255.1. Lineage (NCBI taxonomy): Eukaryota > Metazoa > Chordata > Amphibia > Caudata > Salamandridae > Lissotriton > Lissotriton vulgaris. The sequence goes on from NC_141687.1 coordinate 312,456,016, forward strand.
GCGAGCGTATGTTTTTCTGACTGTGGAGCAAGAGCCAACTCTGACAGTGAAAACACTCCCCGCAGAGCAACTAATTGGGGACATGGCTCAAGTAGGAGCATCCTACTTAGGATAGTACGTCCAATGGCATAACAGCCAGCTTGTTTCTGTCCAGGTCTACCATTTAAATAGGGAGTTCCAAGGTAAGAAATGTACCCCACACCTTGGCGGAAAAAACAACTGTCCACCACAGCCTGGAGAAAAACACCCAGTGCATCAGGCAGAATCTGCCCCAGCCATAAGGCTGCCAATTTGCCACGCTTCAAATAACTCATATTCCCCAAAACTCTCAAAGAAACTGGCGGGAGGTAATGCCCGGGCATTGGGGCCTGTTAGCCGGTAGCTTTGATACAGAAGACGGAAAAATGTGCTCAGAGACAAAAGAGGAGCGGCCCTGGCCACAGGCAGAGGGAGAGCAGACTCCTGCTAGTTTAGGAATAAAGCCAGTAGCTTTACTACCCACAGTATGGCATTAATGAGGTGAGAGGTAATCTGTGCCTCTGAGACTGCTCCACCTCATGCTATCTTGACAACGCATTATAGCTGAAGGGGATACGAATTAAGCTCTTAATTGCTAAAGACAAAATGGTCTCGTCCTCAGGGCAGCCAGCTTCAATGGGGTTAAATGTGATGGAAATTATACAAGAAAACTCACAAGCCTTACTAGGGATATCAAATAAATTGAATATAGAAAGCTGGCTACAAATTGCGTAATCATTTGAAAGAACCTTGGTTTCCTGGGTGCCTAGTGACAGCAGGAACTGAGCAGACATCATGCACATGACCATGCAAAACTTCTACCAAGAAACACACCCGGTATGCAGCATTCTACAAGACAGCTGAGGAGTATTGTGACCGATCAAGGACTGGCTAGAGAAAGTAGCTGAGTGTAGTATTGTGACGACTACGGAAAAAGTGAACACAACACAAATTGTTGAATGGCGCTGATCAAAATGATACCGCTTCCAAAGCTGCTGTATCTATTTGTTAACATGTGATACCCTTGAGTAAAATCAATTTAAAACTTAGAGTACCCTGCTAATAAAACTAGTGTGGGCAGGGAAACAGTCATGACCTAGAGTTTGATTGCGTCCCCGATATGGAGCTATATTTTTGGGGTGCTCAAGCATAATGTGAGAATTATTCGTACCACACACTCACTACCGCATATGGTATCAGAACCTGAGCATATAGGTCCAATACCACTTACCACAATACTAGCTTAACCAATCCTTACATCCTTGTGACAAGTAGAGTTGGTGGCATACATGGTATGGGCCTGGCAACGACTGGCAGCCAATGTGGGTGTTGAACCATTGTACTATTTCAGCACAAACCTGCCTTTATTAACTAACTTCTGTTTGTGGGATCGCAGGTGAACCCACAGCACAGAGGAAGTTGAGACATCTTGGAGCGCTCAGGGTGCATGACTTTTACCACGAAGGAACACTTTTAACTCTTAACCACTTTAAAAGTTTGATTGGTACAACAACACTCAATACCTTCTATATTCCAGACTACAACCTGCTACTAGCGAAAAATACCTGTCCTTCCTGGTCGGACCCCCGGCAGTAACTGCACTCACACATTTGAGTCTCTCTTTGCTAGATATATGGGCACAGATTTACTAAGACTTTGCATCGGGGTTAGATCACTTTTTTGATGCAGACCAAGTGCTTTTTAGGTATTTTGTAAGCCACAAGAATGGCCTGATTGCGTGGCTTTGGACAAAGAATATAAAACGCAGGACAATGACCTGCCTTGTGTTATCTTGAATCGGGGAGGCATAATATGTATGCAGCATGGGAGTTCCTCTGCCTCCAGCCACCCCATATCTACTAAAGTAAGTAGGTACGCATTTGCATCAGGATGGTGTACCTATGTGATGCTGGTGTAATGAGGAGAAATATATTTATTTCTCCTAGTTATTTTCTCTTTACATGTGTGCTGCTATCTATTAATACTCCTCTAAGAATACTTTTTTGTGTAAGACGTTATCCCTTTATGCACAAAACCTATTCTAATCACAATGCAAAAAAACTCTTGCACTTTGCAAGGAGGTGTTTAAGTCGTCCCTTCAAAGTTACAATTTGTAATGTTATGGTACCAATGGTTAACAACTGCAATTTCGGTCACATAGGTTATCAACTACTCAAAGAAAGTGGTAACCTATAAGCAAAGATGAAGGTTTCTCTGTGCGACCGGTACACTGTGGTGATTGGGACATTTTTTTTGCGAATGGGCAATAGTTCAGGGGACTAGTGCCATCTCTTAAAAATACATTTTTATAAAAGTACATTTCCTTTCCTAAATGCAGACCTGTTTCCTTTTTATTAAAAAAAACACAGGCTGCATTAAAAAATAAAAAGGAGTGCAGGTATGTAACTTTTTTTTATTAATTGAAAAGCCCGAATTACACGTTCTTATGAGCACATATTTAGAACTTACATGTACAAAAAACTGCTCTGGACTCAGAAACGCAGCAGATATCTCCACCATGATTTAGATTTACTCTTGTATGCGACTGGTAGAGTAAATCACACACCCGAGGAGTGAAAGAGAATGCATTCCTGACTGACATCCTAGCCCACTATTTGTGAAAAGCCCCAAGCTTACGTTTGTGGGTGCTTGATCACAGTTTGCAAGTCTGCAGTAGTGGCTGGTGGAACATGAAAGTGGTGAGGAAGTGCCAAAAGTGAATTTAAGGATTTTCTGTGCACAAATTATTTTTGCTCCAGGCGCACATCACTACCAATATGAGTGCCTTCATTTATGTATGATCACTCTGTAAGTTGCTTTTGTAGTTAATGCACGGATTCGCATGAGCCTTTGCGCTGAAAAACACTGAAACACACGATTATGGAATCCTGGCCTAAAGCAATTCAAACGTTATTTATAGTAATTATGAATGGAGCAAACCACTCATATTGCTCGTGATGGAAGCACGAGGCAACAATAATTGAAACGCTCGAGACACTTCGTCACAGATTCCCTGCAGCACCATCAGTGCGCCCTTGGCCCTGATTTCCTGTGCCCGTGGACTGCTTGCTGCTGGTTCTTCAGCAGTTGGTGTGGCTGCAGTGCAGTGAGGACTGCAGTGCATCCTTCCAATCCTGAAGTGCTCTCAATAAAATGCTGCAATCAAGTACACCAGGCACAAAAAAGCACGCACAGTGTATCTGTTTACAGCATGCTACAAGCATCCCCAGGAGTACGGGGCTGATGTTGTACATGCCCGAAGGCTGCTTTAAAATATGATGCTGCTCCGAGTCCTGAGTGGGTAATCTCAGTGGGACTCTTTAGCATCCCACGCCAGGGCTGCCACCACGCCAGCCCTTAGTCTGCTACAATTCAGCTGCTCTCAGGTGGCACATGCGCAATAATGCCTGTCCCTATTGAAAGCTGCCTGGCTTCCTAACTTATTAGAGTGTAACAATCAGGAGGGCCACGCATTCTGTCAATGTGGATGGTTATTGTTCTTTGTAATTACCATCCACATGACTCAAATTATTGAAAGGGCGAAGCCCCAACACTCAGCACCAGCAACCACCCCTGCAAGTCTGGGTTCACTCAGCACCAGCAACCTCCCCTGAAAGTCTGTGTCCACTCAGCATCAGTAACCGCTCCTGCAAGTCTGTGTCCACTCAGCACCAAGAACTGCTCCTGCAAGTCTGTGTCCACTCAGCACCAGCAACCACCCCTGCAAGTCTGGGTCCACTCAGTACCAGCAACCGCCCCTGAAAGTCTGTGTCCACTCAGCACCAGCAACCACCCCTGCAAGTCTGGGTCCACTCAGTACCAGCAACCACCCCTGCAAGTCTGGATCCACTCAGTACCAGCAACCACCCCTGCAAGTCTGGGTCCACTCAGTACCAGCAACCGCCCCTGCAAGTCTGGGTCCACTCAGTACCAGCAACCACCCCTGCAAGTCTGTGTCCACTCAGCACCAAGAACCGCTCCTGCAAGTCAGTGTCCACTCAGTACCAGCAACCTCCGCTGAAAATCTGTGTCCACTCAGCATCAGGAACCGCTCCTGCAAGTCTGTGTCCACTCAGCACCAAGAACTGCTCCTGCAAGTGTGTGTCCACTCAGCACCAGCTACCGCCCCTGCAAGTCTGTGTCCACTCAGCACCAGCAACTGGCCCTGCAAGACTGTGTCCACTCAGCACCAAGAACCGCTCCTGCAAGTCTGTGTCCACTCAGCACCAAGAACCGCCCCTGCAAGTCTGTGTCCACTCAGCACCAGCTACCGCCCCTGCAAGTCTGTGTCCACTCAGCACCAGCAACTGGCCCTGCAAGACTGTGTCCACTCAGCACCAAGAACCGCTCCTGCAAGTCTGTGTCCACTCAGCACCAAGAACCGCCCCTGCAAGTCTGTGTCCACTCAGCACCAGCTACCGCCCCTGCAAGTCTGTGTCCGCTCAGCACCAGCAACTGCCCCTGCAAGACTGTGTCCACTCAGCACCAAGAACCGCTCCTGCAAGTCTGTGTCCACTCAGCACCAAGAACCGCTCCTGCAAGTCTGTGTCCACTCAGCACCAGCAACGGCCCCTCCAAGTCTGTGTCCACCCTATCTTCAAGGAGGAGGTGCAAATCCATTTTCAAACAAGGAAAGCAATGGACCCACCTACATTCCCATATTTCACAGAAATGTATACAATAATTTTCTCTTTGGGGAATTCCCAATTAAAGAGCTCATTTGGATATTTCTGCCATGATAACTATCCACTTAATTAGACTTGCTGAACCATGACTCTTTATATCGATTTTCTTGACATGTTTACCGGATTCCTTGAATCCCTAAAGCCTTGTAAGGCATTTGATTACATAGATTGACCAATATCCAGTAAATCTGATCAACAATCAGAAGATTGATAAAAAAGCTGTTTTCTCATTAAACTGTGAATACTCACTCGTCAGTGGTGAAGAGTCTTGCAATTACCGTCCTTGATGCGCCTATCACAGTGACATCAAAAGTAATCAAAATACCTGAAAAATAAGAATCATTAACCAACATACATGTCTTTGACCTGTGACTAAAGTGCATAAATATCCTGTTAGAATAGTAACCTGTTGGACAATGGTTATTTTTTGCAGACTTTCTTTTATTAAGTGCAGGAAAATGCGGATTCCACTATTTCTCATAAAGCAATAAGCAGATACAATGGGCCATATTCACCAATTCAAAATTGTAAAGTATGACATTTAGATATCCTGCTGATTGTGTTTCTATGCTTTTTCAAGTCAAGGCAATCAAGCTTTATTTCGCTATAAATATCGTAAAAGCAATAACAATTTTAATATGGGAGAAAATGCATAAATAGATAAAAACATACAGCACAATTCTCTCTTGTTCAAAAAAATGTATAGCTTATTAAAATATAAATAATCGAATAGATAAAAACATGCAACACAATTCTCACTGAATCAATAGAAGTTAAAGCTTTTAACAAATGTTATAAATAATCAGTATGGTTAAGAGAAACAATTTAAGACAAAGAGGACAATTGTATTAAAAATATAAAGGGTCAGATTTATGATAACTGGCGCATCCCCAGGGAAGCGCCAGTTATTTTGCGCCGCTGCTCCGCCACCCATGGTGCGCCGCATTTACAATGCGGCGTGCAATGGGGCAAAAACGGCACAGACGCGTGACGCATCTGTGCCGTAAAGGTGGCGCATTGCTGGAGTTGCGTCGCAAGCGCGACACAGCTCCAGCAAGGCTCGAGGGTGCCCCATCTTTACAATGCTCCGTCAAGACCTACGCTTGCTTCAAGCAGGCGCAGGGTTTTGACGCAGCATTGGCCTGAAAGTGACTGAGTGAAATCTTATAGATTTCACTCAGCCACTTTTGCGAGGCGCACCTGCCCCGGAACGCCCACCCTGTGCCGGAAAGCCCACAAGTGGCGCAGGGCTTTACACGGTGACGCATCTGCCTAGATGCGTCACGTTGTAAATGGGTCGTAGGGATGCGCCACGTTTACGCCGCAGTTGCGTGACGCAAACGTGACGCATTCCCAACATAAATCTGCCCCATAAAGTAAATTCTCTAAATCAAGTAGTAGCATAACAAGCTTCAATCTTACAATGAACGTGCTTTTAACCACTATGTTAATTTTTGGAGGCCCTTCGTTATGCCTAATTGACCAGGCTTGACCCAGAAACATAGCAACGGCACAAACATACAAGATTCTTGGGTCTGTTCTCAGTATTCGAAGGGCATCTTGATGGTTAGTGGTGCCTATAGCTGCTTGCAAATAGGTACAAGCCAACAAGACCTGGTGCTGGCGTAAGCAGGGCAGGTAAACATAAGGTGTGCAATGCTCTCATTAGGATTCCCACAAGACAGACATTCTGTAGCGGTCTGATCAAAGGAGCGCCACTTCATAGTAAATTCGGCAACTGGGATTGTGCCAAATCTAAATTGAGTGTATAAAGTCCTGTCTCTTGGGGTCTGAATCACATCTAGATAAGATTCAAATGCTCTAGATGATTTATGATGAAAAAACTCCTCTGTAAGCCTACCTAAGTTTAGGTTACTGAGATCTCTAGCACCTATCTACTCCCATAAAATGCGTTTAAGCTCAGCTTTTTTCGGGGGGTTTTGGGAGTCCCATGACACTTTAAGTCCCAAAGTTAGCAGCAGAGCCTTGACATTCGTAATACATTTGATGTTTTTACCAGTATCCAATGTCATTACCTCAGTGAAAGCATTGGCATAATTTACAAGTTCTGAGGTGCGCCTAAGGCGTACCCATTACAGCAGGGGGCAGAGTTTGGCCAGATCTTTAATATGATGCCTGCCCAAGTCATATAACAGGGGGGTTACCGTTAAAGGTGTTCCTTGTGGTAGCATAAGGAGGTCCCTGAGGAACTTATTATCCGATCTACCAAGGTTGTCAAGATTGTTAAAACCCCATAGTTAGGCGCCATAAAGGGTCGTACTAACTACCTTAGCTTTGTACACGGCGAGGACTGGAGCAATAGATCTGCTATATGACGAGTGATGTTCTTTACTTATCACTCCAGCCCGCGCTTGTGATTCAGAAGCATTTTGTCCAAATGAAATTTCCATTGGGCTTTGTGAGAGAGGTGTATCCTAAGGTAGTCAAAGGTCTTAACTCTCTCAAGACACATTCCATCTAGAATGATATTGCTCTTAAAAGATTTAAGGGGATTAAAACTCATAAACTTTGTTTTGGACGTATTCATGACTAAACCCCAAGTACTACAAAAAAGCTGGAACCTGTTCAAGAGCTTCTGGAGGCCTGCTGGTGTCTTCGAGATCAGTAGTGTGTCGTCAACAAACAGGAGAGTTGGCACCTTGTTGCCAGGGTAGGGGCATCTGCTGGTGTTTCTTGTAGGAATTTAACCACCCCCTTTACATATAATGAGAACAGGGCGGGTGCCATCACACAACCCTGTCATTCTCCCCTGTTTACTGGAATCCTGCCAGTAAGCAGTCCCTGTGACCCCCACCTAATCTGAGTGTAGTTACCCTCATGTAGCCTTAGGAGTAGGTTAAGAGTCAATGAAGGGATGCCCATAACTTTCAATACATGCCATAACTTATCTCTAGGGACCAAGTCGAAGGCAGTCTTCAAATCGATGAAGGAAACGTAGAGGCTGCCCCCACCAAGTACCACCACTTTCCAATAGATCATAAGAAGCCTAAAGACCTGGTCCACGTTCCTATCTTGGTCCAGAAATCTGCCTGAAATTGTGAAAGAATGTCTTCTTCCTCTGCCCACAGTAGGATCCTCTGCACTATGACCCCGCCAACTATCTTCTGCATTGCATCTATAAGACTAATTGGCCTATAGTTGAAAGGGTCTTCTCTGGCCCCCTTTACGTAAATTGGGACTACCTCAGCTCCCTTCCATGAATCTGGGACCGGGCATCCTCCAGCGATGGAGTTAATGAGGAGGAGAACATACGCAGCCCGCTTGACCCGATCAGCTAGTAATAAGTCCCCTGGTGGGCCATCAGGTCCTGGAGCTTTTGCGGGTACTATCTTGCTTATGGCTGACTCTACTTCTTTTAATGTAAATAAATTGCATTTGCCCTCTACAGGAGTTAATAAGGTTTGAGCGGAATGGGCCTCCGCATTTGGACTGTTACGCTCGGAGTATAGATTACAGAAATGGTCATTCCAGACCTGGGATGTCATGTAATTAGGGATTTGTTCTAACTCCCCCATGTTTGCCTATCTAGCCAAAGACCAAAAGTGATTGGAATCTCTTGCTAGACTCGCATTTTTTAGGTCAACCCATAGGATTTCATCCCAGTCTAGCTTCGCTTGATGCTGCGACTTTCTATATTCCTGCCTTGCAACTTTAATAGCGGGACTCTTCTTGTCTCTAATCGCAATTATCAGGGCCGTGCGTTTGAGTCTGCACTCCTTTGTGAACCATTTTCTGCCTTTTCCAGTTTCGACAAGAGATTTAGTGGGCCTATTCGGGGCTTGAAAGTAAATACAAATTTGTTCAATAGTACGAGAGTGCACACTAAGAGCATTAGTTAACACTACTACTATTCCCTCTCTTAGCTCAATTATGCTTTCACAAAGAACTCGCTTGATGGCCTACATTTTTACTTCATCAAGGTCAACCTCAGGGCTCTGCTAGAGTTTGAGGGTATCACCTCCTTGGTCACAGAGTAGATGTGGTTAGGTAGTGTGTGGCGAATTGGTATCCAGGGGGGCCTCAGTGACATACAAAGAGGATTATGATCAATGTCGGTTGTGTTACACACCATCATGTCTAGGACAAAACCCCAAAGCCTAACATCCAGTAATATATAGTTAATTCGGGATGGACTGGTTGCCCTATTATAAGTAGATGCCCCAAGGGTGTCGGATCTAGTCCTACCATTTGCAGTCCTTAAACCGTATTCCAGAGTGAGTGCATACAGTCGGATAGCCACCTGGGTCCATCGCTTTACAGGGGGTATGGACAGAGGTGGTACACCCCAACCATTGTCTTCCTCCTCTATCCCAAATATATCCTCTGCGGTAAGGGACTCAATAGTAGTAAGTGCTTTTTTGTACTCCCCGTATTCACCAACATTCTCAGTATTACGCCTAGAAATCTGTGTCAGGTGCGGTTTCCAAGGTATACTATACCAAACAACTCAGTTACCTCTATGAAGGGGTTATGTTCCCTGAAACCTGCTCACTCCATTGTTGGGGAACTTCAAGCCCCCTGGTCCTTCATAGGAGCAAGTACGCAGGGCTTGGTGCAGACACACGCATAAAGCTCTTCAAGACATCTCACTGCTCAAACAACTAAGTCACTGCTGCCAAGGGGTTCAGAGTCCATGAAAACTGCTCACTGCATCGCTGAGGGACTACAAGATCCAATATCCTTTCTGAGAGCAAGGAGATGGGACTGTTGCAGACATGCACATAAAGTGCCTCAAGACATCTTGGAGAACAGAACACGCATGAGCAAAGCCTAGGCGAAGGGCAGGCCCATCTATATGCAACGGAGCCTGGATGAGGCTGGGCCACACCACTTGGTCAAGCATTTATGGTCCTAAAGGTACCGTCGCCCCTATCTATCCATCTTTTGATGGAGAACTTGGTCCTGAAGCTACTTTGTATGAACTGGTACTCTGGACTTTGTGTTTTTTGTTTTTTTAATTTACTTTGTGATCCTGATCTGAAGAGCATGGTTTTGAAAATATTGCATTAATTTGTTTACTGTCTACAGCATTTGATTTGTGTAGGTTGTGCCAGTTGTAATAGCCAGGTTAATAAAATAGTTTTTACTAGTGCTCATATCTGCTTTATTCATATGTCATGAGAAAACGTAAGGCAAGTGATGTCGTCCAAAAGGTTGCCAAACACTCGAAGGGCTCTGTCAAGTCTGATGACTGCACTCTTATGTAAATTGACCTCCTCATTAAGGAGGTGGGGTTCCTTATGAGAGTAAACCCAACTTCACAAGCACACATGGGGGACCAATTCCAAGCAAATTGCTTGAGGCAGCTAAAGGGCCATCTCCAAGAGAATAACTGATCATGTACCATCCGAGGGGTGTGGAAGTGTGCCCTCAAGGAAGAAAACATCTCATCTTATTCAATTTCTAGCTTTTTTAACCCCTTCACTGGGGCCGCTATTCCGCCGCAGTGCTAAGGGGGCGGGGCGTAAATGCGGCGGGTGCATGCTGGTGACGGAACCGCTCTGTCACCAGCGTCGGTTGCACTGTGCTTATGACGGAGCGGTTCCGTCATGGCCCAGCCTGCTCAATAGAACGCTCAGCGCAGGCGGGGAATCCGCGCCGCGCAGGAGCGTCGGGCGGGCCATGACGGAACCGCTCCGTCATCAGCACAGCCCCACCGCGGCTGATGACGGAGCGCTTCCGTCATCAGCAGGGGGGAGGGGGTTAAAGGACCTGCCTCACGGAAGATTACCACCAACATTTCTCCTGCCCGGGGGACTCTACAAGCTTAAATGAACCATTAGGCCAACAATTGATGGTGCCTGCGATTCCTTGTAGTAAACGCTTCTCACCACTTCCAGAACCTTGCTTGGAGAGGAATAGTGGGCAAATTTGCCACTCCAGGTGGTACCCCGAAACTGGTGCCAGGATGTTTGTTTTTGGTCCAGGGGAGATCTGACTTGGCTGTTCGGGTTGGGCTGTTCCCATGAGGTACAGGGTCAAGACTAATTTGCATACGGCTGGGTTGGAACTGCGGTAGCAAAGTGAGCTAAAGAACGATGATAGCTTCTCAACCCAGATCTGTGACTGGGGGTAAATGTCTGAAACGTTTCAGCGCTCTGTCCATCATGTCCTTGTGCTTGATTTGTTCACCCTAAGTTGGCAGGGTATGCCCAGACATTGGTCCCTTGCTCACTTTGCCACTGGATTCAAGATAACCTGGCTGATGAGGTGGGTTACTCCGAAACTGGTACTAGAATGTTTGTTTCCGGTTCAGGGAAGACATGGCTTGGTAGTTCGGTTTGGACTGTTCTCATGAGTAACAGGGTCATGACTGATTTGCATATGGATGGGTATGAACTGGGTTGGCGAAGTGAGCTAAAGAACAATGATGGCTTTAATAAAAATCTGTGACCGGGGGTGATTCTCTGAAAAGTTTCAGCATTCCGTCCATCATCTCCTTGTGTTTTCTTTAATAGTTTTAAGACAAACCTAAGTTTAAAAGTAAATAATCAGAAATCATTTATTTTAATCTGTGGGCCAAAAACAATAAAACAAAAATTTTCCTTATTGGTGAGACATCGATCACTAAGGTGCCATATTTAAATTACTTAGGTATCACGTTTGAAGCAAATTTGTTGTGGGGCAGCACGACCACCCAGAGAATACAGATAATGGGAGTAGTGTGCAAATCTATTTTAGATTCACAAAATAATTGGGGAATAAGCCTATCAAAGAGATGGTCCAGTTGTATAAATCTAAATAGATTGGCATAGCAACAAATGGAGCAAGCGTGTGGGATTATGAAACAGCACCTAGAATGCAGGCCTTCGAAAACAAGTTCTTTTACAAACTATTGTCCATCCTGAAATTGACCTCAAGCTTTATCTCCCACAGTGAACGTGGCATAGGCTACTTGGAAGACAAAATTAAAATGGTCTACCTCTTACTCTAGGTTAATATCTAGTGTACTCCACACGCAGGTTTCTCGAGTGACGTTTTGAGTGACTGTCTGAGTTTGGAAAATTTACTCCAAATCCCAAGGCTGACAAATGTCAGGAAAAGCTTTAATGATATGGGCCTGACTAACCTTTTTGATTGTCCAGATACCAATGGGCCACAAAATAATGTCTTAGTTAGTATAACAATGAATGATGAGATTGCAAGGTCAAGCTATTTAGCCTCAACTATTTGCCAATTTCTACAATGCACGTGCTACAGTAATATTTAACCTAGGGGTGGGGTCGGGGGAGGGTGTTTGAGGTATTCAGAACATAGATTTTATCTCACAAGGCTCATGCTACATTTAATTCATTTTTGGTTGCTTTTTCCTAACTGTGGTTCCTGGTTTGAATCCCGTCCAGGCTGTCTATGTGATAATTCTTCACCTCAAATGACAGTATATTTTATACTTTTTTTAACTTTATATAATAGCTTGAGAAGACGCTTCTTACGACTAATTTTAAAGCACAAGCACTTTACATCACTCCAAGAGGAGCGGATCTTTTTAAAATGTCAAAATTCTCCTACAATTTGCTACTCTGTCCTTAATTATAACTTGTGCGCAATCAAATTGAGGAGGAGGTATGCTTTTAAATGAAGAGAGGAAGGATGTCTCATGGTCTCGGATCTCTTCCTCAAGGGTAAGATGCAAACTTTTGCTGACTGTGCAACCTGCTTCCGACTTACACCCACAAAAGTGTATCAACTGGCCCAGCAGCCACTTATGCAGTGGGCAGCCACCAGAGAATTGCTCCCGATAGAAAGATTTGTCCAAACAGGCGCCACAGCTAAGGGATGCATCTCCTTCTTAAATGTGCTCTTGCTCGCCCTCTGAGAAACAACAGGAATCCCTCTACACACTAAACACAAACATTCCATGTTCGTCAGGGAAGCTCACTACAAAATTATGTATGACTGGTATCTTCACACACAAAAATTGCACTCGATCTTTCCCGACACCTTTGACCAATGCTGGTGGGGCTGCGGCCTTTTGGGGAACTTTAGGCACATCTGGTGGTACTGCCTCTCTATGCAACTGTTCTGGAAGGAAATCCTATCTCAAATTAAACACATCTTAGGCTACCCGATTGCTGACTCTGTGGAACACATGCTCCTAGGTATCCGGGACCCCAGCCTCAAATACCAGACTTATGCAGCCCGCTCCATCACGTGGATATGTTTGGGAGCAGCCAAAATGCCTACAGGCGTGGCCTGGAAGAAGCCAGAACCTCCCTCGCTTACCCAATGGCATGCCCGTCTGTTCCTGATAGATCCCCGCAGTAGAAGCTTGTAACTTGTGAATACACTGTACATGCTCTCTAGCTATCTAATGCACTGTGCAAGATCCTGTGGGACGATTTGAACACAAATGTGACTAGTACACAATGTTTGTATCTTTTGAAGAAAAGTCAATAAAAACATTTTGACAACAAATATATATTTATTTTTGGACTGGCCGAGATTGTTAATAGTTTTAAATGAATGCCAATCACCGAATAAAGCCTATTGAATTGAACTGAACTGGACATAGATGAATGGATTGAGAGCAACCATAATCCCTTAGGTCTCACTTTAACTGCCTTCTCTGCAAAACCACTGAACATTCCTCAGACTTTGTATTCTACTAGCATCATACAGCCTACTAATGGCTGGAGGTGGCTAAGATGGAATCAGGTAATGGAGCACACTGACCTTCCTGGCAGCTATTACACAGGGTCTGCTTGATAAATGCTCTTTTCTTGATATAGTTATAGGGTTTCCGCACACCCTTTGCAAATATTTCAAGCAAAGTGTGTCCTACATTATCATCTCAGTCCCTGCCATTACTAAGCATGCCCTCAGACCTAAAACCTGCTTTAATAAAAAGTGTAGACAAGCATGCAGGGAATTGGCTGAGGGTATTAAATGTAAGGATGAGATCCAAACTACCTCAGCCAGCAATAGGTACAAAGTGATTCAGGCCAATGCAAAAAGAGAGTGGGGCGATAGATAGTGGAACTATTTAAAGGACACCTGTTCTTCTCAGGACTCTGCCAACTTCTGGTACCTGGTTGCAAAGGGAAGTGACGAGTTTGCCTCCCCACTACCCAACTATATTCCTCCTTCTGATTGGCTTGATCACTTTTTCAACTTGTATTCTGAAAGTCATCACTCTTTATTTGCGTCTGGTAATCACGAGGCTTCAGTTATCGACCCTTCAGCATCGACATCTACCATTTTTGATCTTGTTGATGTTTCCAAATCCCTTGGCACAATTACTCGCAGTAGAGCAGCAGGACTGGATGGTCCTGCTGACATATTTCTCTATAGAAGAGCTAATTGGGCTAAGTATTTTACTATTCTTACTAGTGATATTGCCCATTGAACCCCATCCCAGATTCCTGGAAGGAAGCTGAAGTTATTCCCGTTTTTAAAAAGGGGAAGAGATATCTAAAGGGCAACAATAGACCTATTAGTCTTAGTGACTATGCTGAAAATATTTTTTGTCATCTGGACCAGGAATGGATTGATAATGATGACATTCTTTCACCATATCAAGCTGGGTTCCACTCAAAAAATAAGTAACATTTTTGCTTATATATTTTGAAAATAGCATCTATCAGCAAAGGCAATGTATATGTTCCCTTTGTCGACCTAAACACTGCCTTTTATTTAGTTCAACATACAAAGTTGTAGCAAGTCATTTAGGACATGGGCATACCCCTTTTCCTAGCAATAATCATTTGCTTCCATGAAGGTAATTTTGTGCAAGTCAGATGGGGTAGCGTGGGTAAATTAACAGATCGATTTGCTGTGCATAATGGTGTTCACCAGGGCTGCTACTTGGGCCCTACTAGGACTTCTCTATTTCTTAATAACTTAGGGCTAGCTGTAGGTAGTCACAATTTACCGATTCTTAAATACCGTATTTTACTGATTCAGTATTTAAGAATCAGTAAATGTGATGTAGGTAATAAATCAGTAAAATTTCCCGATTCGGTAATATTACTTATTACCGAATCGGTAATACCGATTCAGTAATGAGGAACACCTTCCCATTTATTCCTATGGGCCTGATAGGAATGAATGGGAAGTCATTCACTATAACCGATTCGGTAAATACCGAATCGGTAATAGCTGGAGAATATTCAAGGGTGGCAGGGTGTCACATTGACACCCTGTTGCACCCCTGAATCGTGCATGTGTGCACATGTGGTGCACATACATGACCTAAGGGCATGTATGTTTGCCACATGGCATTCTTAAAAAAGACAATAATTGCTTTTTTAAAGGTATTCGGTATTTACTACCAACTTGTAGTTGGTGGTAAATAACGAATCCCCAGCGGTTTGAAGCAATTGCTGCTGTGCTTTGGAGATTTCTGCATGGGATGTGGCTTGGAAATCAACAAAGCCAAGACAAAGTTTATGACTTTTAAGCAACACACATCTTTTAGGGGAAAATATTTTGTGGGGATCTCCCATTGGAAAGGCTTAACTTTATTTATTTTATATGGGTGTCACCCTCTCTTTGAATATATCTTGGAGCTAAATGTTGAGACTATGACACTCAAACATAGACAGGGGCCAGTTCTTGTTAACTAGGAGGCCATGACTGTGGGTTAAGCTCTGTTTGGCTCTGAACTTTGGAGAATCTCTTCTCCAACTGCCCTCGCTAGATCTGAGAATACATTTTTGAGGTGCTTGTCTCACTTCCTACAAGAACCCCACTTCTCCCTTTATTTCTTGATATGGGCAGAAAGGTGAGAGGAGGGAAAGTTGGATTGCAGCCTTTTAAATTCTGGAGGAGGCTTTGGTCAATTCTTAAACTAAGGGCATGATTATGAGTTTTGCAGTCCTATGGACAATCAAACCCACGGTGGTGGTGCAGCAACTGCTGCACCAGCAGTCCGACCACCCAATTACGACTTCGGTGGTCAGACAGTCATTGGACCGCCTCAACTACCAGGGATCCGTGATCCCTCTGCAGTGGCGTGCTGGTCAGAGGGTAGCACTATGCTGGCAGTGCAGCACCGCCAAGCATGTTACAAGATTCCTCACTGCCACACTTTTTTAATGGCGGTGAGCCCGCCATGAAAACTGTGGTGGTGAGGAAATAAAAGTGGTCCTACACGGCCCCCTATTGGCTTAAGGCCTGGGGATGGACGAAGGGGGGGGCACATGGAATGCCCCCTGTGGGAGTGCATCCAATGTTCTTGCAAGGTATGGACTTCACAATCCATGTCATGCAGTAATGGGCTTTGCTGCTCCCTCTTCATTGCAGTACTAGGGCTCATTTATGAGCCTTTATACTGCACTGCCACGGGACCGCATGCAAGATCATGAGGAAACTTATAATCTAGGAGTCGGTCAGCAGTGGAGTTTAGGGCTGTGGGAGTGCGTGGTGGCATGCTGCCCCACTCCCACACTGCCAAACTCATAATCAGGTCCTAAGTCACTATGCAACCGCACTCTAGGATATTATAGACTCTGACAGGTTCAATGACATTGCCTAACTGTAGCAAATCAAAAAACTTGGTTTACCCTTGGCTTGGGCGAGCTCTGCATAATCCATCCAGCCATCTTCTTCCTTCGAGAGAGTCCTTGAAAAGACAATAATGGTCTGTCCAGACTGATGTTCCAGCAACTGAAAAGTCATCATTATCTAGAGCTTTTCTAGGTTTTAAAAGTTCTAGTCGTTTGTAGCCCTATTGAGATAACATATTCAAGATAGTAAATTATGCTTTTAATTTAGGGCTGGTACTTTACTCCTGAAATCGTTTACCCATAAATGGACCTGTAATGATGGTTTGTCGAGCCCTGTATGCAATGGTACTGTTGATTCTCTAACCCATGCTTTATTTGCTTGTCATGTTTACGACGAATCATGAGGAAGATGGCTCAATCCTATTTGTGATTACTTGAGCACTTATAGTTGTAATATGGCTCTTAGAATTCTTGGCTCTCACCCTCACCCTTTATATGCTAGCTGTGTTGCCAAATGTTTGGGTTACATATGGCAAATAAATCAAAAGGCTGCTAATTGTTAGCATTGCTAGGGGGTGTGGGTTGATTGTTAGCCTACCATATTGCACAAGTCACATAGGGTGACAGTTAAAAACCCTGTCCAATAGTATGCCAATAGTCTATTTGACTTGATGCTATTTTGGACTGTAATTTTGATATTTGTTTTTTTAATCTGACAAATTATCCTAAGGGCCTAGTGTCTTTGTCTGCTTTGATGACTCTGACAACATTTAGCGCTTTGCAGGAACTCCCAATATTGATACAATTTCTTGACTTATAGTTGATATAATGGACCTTTTAGAGAGCCAAACCCTACATCTATCATTTAAAATTCCTTAGATCAGTCAGGAGTCCTTACAATAAAAAAATCAAGACGACTAAGGCCAATTATTTTAGAGCCCAACTCATTCAAGCCTCAAATTGTCCCAGAAAACTTTTCGAAATTGTCAAACAGCAATCAGCTATAGCACCCAAGTATTTTGAATCAACAGTCATCTCACCCACCTGCAACGATCTGGCTATCTTCTTTATGAAAAAAACTAAGCTCATCAGTCGTGAGCTCGAATCCAAGAGGGCCCTACTTACACCACCTGCGAGTGCGACTGTTCCTGCCCTCTCTGAGAGTCTAAAGCCACTTACTATAAGCGCCAAGTACATGGCCACATCGATCTCCTGTCCCCCCTCAGTGAAAATGACATCTACAAAACTCTGTTGAACATTAACCCCTCTAATCATTTCAGCAACCCTTTACCCGTGTCTTTCTTCAAATAAATCAACAGTGCCCTTATCCCGTTTGGACAAAGATTGCCAATGCCTCCCTGTCTCAAGACAAGATCCCAGAATGCTTAAAAGCAGCTCAGGTCTCACTCATTCCCAAAAAACCTGATGTGGATAGATCTGACCTCAACAACTTTCGTCCCATCCCCAACATCCCTACTCTGGCCAGGCTCCTTGAAAAAAACATCCAATCGCAACTCTACTCGCAAATTGAGACTTTCAATCTCTTGGATCAACATCAACCAAGGTTTATGAGCGGTCATAGTACTGAATCCGAACTCCTTCACATCATAGACAACATCCTAAAAATATTAGAACATAACGAATCCTGCCTACTAATCCTACTTGACCTCTCCTCGGCATTTGACAGGGTTATTCACAATATCCTCTTAGCCATTCTGGAACACAGGATGGGCCTTTCAGATCAGGTACTGCAATGGTTTGCTTCCTTCCTCATCAATAGATCCCCAAGAGTTAAAGTGAACCATATGATATCCTAAACATCCGCAGGCTTCATGGGGGTCCTGCAAGGGTCGGCACTCTCTCCCATACTCTTAATATATTTCTGGAACCACTAGCGAGTGCTCTAAAATCCATGAACATTCTTTTTCATATGTATGCAGATGATACGCAACTTTACTAGAAAATCAACTCTTCGGAAGACCTCCTCTCACTCAAATCCTCCCTGAGGATTACCAAAAACTGGCTAAACGAGAACAATCTCCTGCTCAAAACCGCCATATCCCCTCCTAATCACACCCTCAAGATTGGCATCTGTATGAAACACCTCACTACCTTCAACTGCTCCCCTATTATCATTGATTCAGCTAAATCTCTCGGAATCACCCTAGACTCACACCTGAACACAAAGAAAAACATTAGTGTGATGTGTAAGGGCGCCAACTACCAATTGAGGCTTCTTAGAATCCTAAAACGAGTCCTCCCTCAAGAGGACCTCAAGCTGGTGGTTTAAGCGCTTGTCCTGCCAAGACTAGACTATGGTAGCGCATTGTTATGTGGCCTCCCCAAATATACTTTGGCCCCGCTCAGGGCTTCCCTGGGTCGGTGTAAATTGCAAACTATATTCAGCATGGGAATGTGATTTACAAATGTTTGTGACTATCAACAATTTCGCAGGTCTTTGGGTTTTTACCCATATCTCATTTTACCCAACCCTAGAGGCCACTCCTTAGTACAGGGAGTAGATTTTTTTGCACGTCAAATTTCACAGACTTTAAAACGAATATTTAGTCAAAAATAACATACAGTGTTTGGACCGCACTTCAGTTAATTTAATTGTATTTGTGGACATTTATTGGTGCAATGTTTACATTTATTTAATACCAATTCCGAATTTGCACTTGCACTTGTAAATCAAAACATTTGGGCACTTTGGTTCAAGTTGTGTTTTTCTAATTAGATCCAAAACAATTCTTTACAAAGTCGGTAAATAAGATGGTACGAGGCACATTTCGTTTACTATACCAAACATATAGAACTGAGCTAAAGGAAGATGTACATTCTGTCCAGCTAATGTGTATTGAATGTGCATTGGTCATAGCCACTGTGCACTCTTTTGTGATCTATTAATAGCTATGCATGAGTGGGTTCAGATGTGAGTAGAGTAATCCTACCTGTGCTTAGCAAAGCAACTGTCGAAGAACTCTTTGCCTGCTCTGCATTTCCAGCTCCCAGTGCATTGCCCACCCGGACGCCGACAGCAGTGCCCATACCATAGGGTATCTACAAAACAACGAACATTGGTCTTGATTTACAGAACTGTGTCAACAAAGAGTTAGATTAACATAGTTCCGGCTCTTCAATGTAACATTCTTATTTTCTGAAATTAATTCTTATATTTTTAATGTTAATTAAAAGAAATGTAAAACAAAATAAATCCATCTCTTTCCATTTAAAAGCACCATCTGGTGAATAACCCTACCCCAGAGCTCAAAACACCAGCTGACGTCATCAACCATGGTAACATTCTAAACAGCCCTTTGTTGCTGGTTGTTACAGAAGTAGGAATAGGAAGAAGTAATAGACAAATTGACACTATACTGGATGGCACATTTAATTTGAAAAAATCGAACACTAACTGCAAATTTCGAAGCTTGAATACCAATGGATCGAGCATGTTACAGAAACACAAAGGGGAATATAGGGCAGACCGCCTGACATCTGTCCCTGCAGTCTGCCCACTGCCTTATTATGTTGCAGGTCAAGCCATCAGCAGAGGGACCATCCGCTGCGCTTCCAACGGGCTCAAGAAGCCCATTGGAGCGTCGGAAGGCAACATAATCCCATAAAGACAGCGGAGTCAGCCTCAGCTCTGCCATCTGGATTATGATGGTACTTTTCCCACAGTATTTCCATGACATCCTTTCCAACATGGAAAGGCTGTCAGAAAGTGGTTTTCAGGGCCCATAGCAGGGAGTCTCTAGCAGGGCGTACCCAGGATTTCCGCCATGGGTCCTGGTGCCCCCCCGAAATATCTCTGCACTTTGTGGCAGGCACCACATGGTGCCTACCACAGGGTGAAGGGATGTTTACAAATATCCGTTTTTTAATGCAACTTGTTCTGTTGGCCTTTTCCACCCCCGGCACAAGCTGCCATTGAGAAATGAATGTTTCAGATGGCCCATAGGCCGGTCGCACCCAAATTCTGTGCTCCAAACTGCTGACATATGGCAGGGCATTTCCAGTCCCCTACGATGCATCTGACCGACATCGTAATAAGCCCCTTAATAGTTAATCGAGTAAAATATTCAGTACCATTTTGGGTGCTAGTATTTCAGTAGCAGGGTTTGAAACAAGAACTTATGACGTTTGCTCTTCTCACATGTTAGCATGGGGTAATAGCTGAGATTACTTTAAGTTGCAATGAAGGCTTACAGTGCAGCAGCATCATGTTGTTTAATATCATTAGGTTTACAGTGACAAATCATCCATCTTGGTAAAGGTGGGTTTGTCATTAATAGCTTAGAAATGGCACATCTAGAAAGGGGGCATTTCTATGCGCTAAACTCTTTTGTGTGCCTTTTAGTTTGACTGCAGTCCACACTGAAGGCTGGGGAGCACATATGTGCATTCCCCAGACACAGCCATAAACATTGGGAATGCAACTAGAAT
Organism: Lissotriton vulgaris; assembly: GCF_964263255.1. Lineage (NCBI taxonomy): Eukaryota > Metazoa > Chordata > Amphibia > Caudata > Salamandridae > Lissotriton > Lissotriton vulgaris. The sequence goes on from NC_141687.1 coordinate 312,476,636, forward strand.
GACAGGCCACTGCCATTTGAGGACTTGGTTGGATAGACTGGGGGGATTGGATTTGACACTTGGCCTCTGGAAAGCCAGATCATGGCCCCACTAAAGATTACGATCTGCATTCCAATGCCTTGTGGCAGACAGAACTAACATTATCTTAAAAAACATGTACTGTATTCTAACTGCTTTGTGCTTTTTAAGATATTTTTATATCGAAATAAAGCGTTGTCATATATTTAAAATTTAGGGGAGACATGTGTGGTTCAAAGGGAACCCTTTGAACCACCCCTTCTTCAAAGGCACACTACAATATAACTATTGGTGCCATACTTCAGCAGAGCTGATCCCTGTAGGGATGTGGGACCAGACACCCTGGACTGCGTAGTGTGCACTGCCTAAGGAATCTGTTGTGTACAAGGAGGATTAATGCCATTGGAGGGACCATGCACCCTGCTCGAATAGTTGCTGGCCTGGGCTGACTACCTTCTGCTCAAGTTTGCTCTCCAATGGCTTGTTAGCTTGCCCCGTGTTCTTTGTGGAGGTCTCAGGGTCATCAAAGACCTCCCATGAGGGACCTGCACAATCTACGTGTTTCATCTGGAGAACGGTGCCCTCTCAAACACCTACTTCATCTGCTGGATCCTGAGTGCAGAGCAGTATGGGGGTGGAACTAAGTATTGCGACTGTAGACCGCACTTCTTCGTGTGAAATCCCTAAACCGTGCCCGCATCTAAGGAGTGTGGCCCATGTATTGTGGCACCTCAGGACACATAAGCATCTAATTAGTGGTGAGCAAACTAAACAGTTATGGGACTTAGCATGGCCTTCTTTATGGTCTGTGTTTCATCTCTCTTGTGAGACATGCTGACTGCATGCTTTTTGCCTGTGGTGTGCTATTCACCGATTTGTGACCCTCGGAGGCAGAGATCATCCGTAGTAGTGCCTTGTGTGGCACCACTATACTTGCAACTGTGTGTGAGACCAAATTGCATGGTGCAACTCATATCATGAGGCTCCGCCATTAGGTGGGCTGATAGGACTTAATAAGCAACTGTTGATAGTCTTTGTTTAATTCACTTGTTTGTGCAATTTCACCAGTGTAATGTGATATACCTCAGCGCCACTTGACCTACAGGCTTTGTTGTTATTTGAGCAACTCATATCATTGCAAACCCTATGTTGTGCCTCATTCCAGGGAGGCCCCAGACTGTGCATTGATTCTAACCGGATTGTCTGGTGCAACTTGTATCAACGTGCACCAGATGTGTGCCTGATTCCTGGCAGGTACATCAAACCCGACCATGGTGTGATTGTGAATGGATTGTCTGGTGGGATTCGAATCATTGCACACCAGACATTGCACCTCATTTCCAGGGAGGTATGACATGCCCAACTTTTGGTTCATTGTGAATAAATTGTCTGGTGCAACTAGTATCTTTGCACACTATACGATGTGCCTCATTTCGAGGGGGGTATGGCGAAGCCAAGTTTCGGTTCATTGTGACCGTATTGTCTGGTACAACTCTTATAATTGCGCACCAGATGTTGTGCTTCATTTCCAGGGAAGTATGGAGAACCCAACTCATGGTTCATTGGGACCAGATTGTCTGGTGCGACTCGGATCAACGTACACCAGACTTTGTGTATCAATTCCCATGGAGTGTGGGGACATCAGCACCCCTCATGCACCGAGTGATCCGTTTTGCCTTCAGTGCAGCGAATCAACTGCCTTTTTCTCACCTGGCCCAACTACATTGTGTTGCCAGGTACTATTGCCCAGACCAGGCCTGGCTGGTGGGAGTAAGTGACAGGACTGAGGAACACTTCCGAGAGCGATCGTTAGAGGGTAGACAGACCGCGTGACCTCCCTGTGCTACGCAGAACTGAGCTGGTGCTGGAAGGCGATTTAAGGGACTTCTTGATTGAACGAGGACACCCTCTAGCTTGTTACTGCTACGCATAAAGTGGGGGAACTTTCGGAGTGGTGGCCAACCCCCCATTTGTCGACTGTTGCCTGGTTACCCTAATAGATGTTCCAGCCTTTTCCCCTGGAACTCCGTACTTAAGCCGGTTTAGTAAGGGGTAGGGGTTTTTGATTCTACTTGTGGGCTGAGTAGAGGGGGGCTAACTGAATGTTATGGGAGGGACTCTGTAACAGGGTCCACATTCATATTATCAACTGACCTGCCTGATATCATACTGCAACGTATTAAAGTGAACAGTGCGTGTGTGTGCGAGTCTACTTCATACAGACTTACTGATATCCTTTGCACTGCGTTATGGTGCTGTGTGAGTTTGGGATGATGTGCTGCATGAGAACAGCCTGCAAATAGTTGTACAGCACAACAGTGTTGTTGTAATGGTTTGTTTCATTACCTAAGGAATACTCTGTTTTGAAATTGGTTTTACCTGTGAAGCCTTGGCCAACAGTGTTGTTGAAAAGTGTTATAAATTCCTTTGTGTACACATCCCTGATATCATTGTGACCTGCTGTGCACCCTGGAAATGTGTAGATTTTAATTGTGCTATTTGCCATTGTGGGCCCAGTTCTGACAATGTATCACACCGCATTAGGATGCTGGTTGTAAAAATAAGAAGGGTGCATATTACTGATGTCATTTTAACACTTCTGGGCCTAGTACTGCCAATAATATTTCCAAATGTGATTTATGCTCACAAAAAGATGTTCATGTTGTCATATACCACATGTGACGACTCTTTTGTGACGCTTAGTGTATTTATTGTGTGAGAGTGCTGTGCCAATGCCTACACATTGTCTGTGTGATAAGCCTGACTGTTCAGTGCCAAGCTATCCAAGGGTGAGCACAGGTTATACAGTGAGTGTAATCGCATAACCCTGACAGAAGTGATAAGTTCTGCCTGGCTTGGGCACCGCCTCAGCCACCCAAAAAGTACTGGAACCAACACACACGTTTTACATAAAACATGAAACGGTAATAACATAGACTCAACAGTGCAAGTTTCATGCCGATCTGTCCAGGAGTCGAGAAGACAAAGAGGAGGGTGTTTCCCATTGACTCCCATCAGGATGTTTGTTCTGTGCTCCAGAAAAAAAAAAAAACGGAATGGCACCAATTCTCGCATGTAACTGGAACTATACTCAGAAGAGTGCCCTTGTGAAGTTTGTTGTAAACTAGTTCACTAGTATTTGAGAAATCAGCATTAATAAAAAGTTATGTTATAAAGATGTCCTAATTGTTAAGACCTCTTTCAATGTAAGGGGCGTAGGGCTTATTAATAGGTGTAGTTATGTGTCTGCCACTAGTAATAAGGCCACAATCACAATATAAGAAGACAGGTGTGTAAATTATTTCAAAACAACAATACATTAAATGAGTTAGACACAACACAAAATACAAGTCTAACACCAGATTTTAAAAATATGATATATTGTAATGATTCAAATGACACCAACACAACAAAAATCCAATGTAGGGAATCAGAGATAGGAATTTTAAAAGAATAAACACTTTTCAGCACAATGTGTTGGTCAACTCCTGGAAGCCGACTCAGCGATGAAAAGCCCTGGAGCTTCAGCATGGCAATCCTGAATCTCAGACTGAGATCTGAATTGCTGGGCAGCTCTCCCATATGTATCCAATGTTTTTGGGTGACAAAGAGAGGGGCGTCCTTGACCAATCGGTTGTAAGGTGCCACCCTCAAGTATGACAACTTTCATACTGCGACACTTCAGACCACGCTGATGAAGGGACAGGGCACGGAGGGAACTCTCCCATACATAGGAAGACACACAGCAGGCATTTGGCATCGAGTTGTTGAAAGTGTGTTAGGGCGGGCACCATTCCATAGAGAGTTGCCGATCTGGATCCTGGCCCCCTTCAGAGAGATGGAAACACACATGTTTTTTTCAGATGTGGAGCGATGGCGGCTGTGAGGTCCTTGCGGACCTATTCCAGAACGAAACCTTTATATCCTATAAACAGGCCAGGGAGTGTTGTAGTCTAGGCCAGGGACATTAACTACACCACAGAAGACTGCAGGAGGTAGTTTAAATCCAGGGCAGCCTGGGAGAGAGACCTCAGTATGCAGAAAAAAGAAAAGCAGTGGGTGTCTATCGGCGCTCTCACACGCACTGTCTCCTGCAAAGCCAGATTTAAACTAAAACATTATGAAAACAAGTTACTTACCTGTAACTGTAGTTCTCCAGTATTGGAAGCTTTCATAGATTCACATGCCTGAATCATTCCCCGTCGTCAAGACGGAAGTCTCCGGTATATAAAAAGCAATGTTTAGTAGTATAGCAAACTGAAAAGAGGCCTAGGCCCATTTCCCTTTTGCAACCCATAGCCTTTGTTATGTGAAAAAGGCCCAAACTTTTTCCCTGAACAAATCAGAGGTCCTCACCCTCTAGAACACTCCTGAGAGAACCTGCTGCCCCTCAGATTTTCTACTGCACGTTGTGCTAGGGAGTCTACTTTGAGCTCTGCTTAAACTCTTCATTTCTACAGTATTTTGACTGGAATTTGAAGTTTCTCATCTTCTGTTTTCTTCTTATTGGAAGCCCTTATTTATCTACCATGTCTGGGAAAGTGCCTTTACACAGATGACCCTCATAAGGATTGTATATACTGCCTTTATCCAGACCATAAGGCAGAGGATTGTAAGGTATGTCGAACCTTTTCAAATAAAACCTTGAGGGATTGTGAGGGAAGACTTCTGATTTGGCTCCAAAATCCTCTCACGTGAGAGTGAGGAGGAGTCTGGTTCATCTAAGAGATCTCAAAAAAGAGGTAGATCTCCTCAGACGCATACCTCAGGGGAGAGACCTGAGAAGGCCCCAAAAAAGACCACTGCAGGATCTTCAGGGCGCAGTCCGTCAAAATCTCATTCAGGCAAACCTAAGGAGAAAAAGGGTTCTGCTTCTGAGCTAAAATTGGGAAAGTCCACCTCAGAACCTCCAAAATTGCCTCATAGAGTTAAGATTACCATCAGGAAAGTTTCCTCTACGCCTTCTGAGGAGAAAGGAAAGGTTTCAGCACTGTCGACGCGATCGTCGACGAAAAAGGGGTCATCGTCGACGAAAAAACCATCTACATCGTCGACGAGAAAGGAGGTAAAGGCTATTGAGAAGACGCCGTCAACGCTTTCACCGTCGACGGCGGTATCGTCGACGGTGAAATCTAAGAAAGTTCCAATACTGGAGTAACATTTATTACACTGCACGTACTTGACACCAGCAAAGTTAAAAAAACATCTCCCACGACAGAGATAGCAGATGTCCGAGGTTCGCCACGGAAAATGCAGACTTTCTACATCTTGCATGGGACTGTTTGATGGTGAGTCAGTTCTGGACAGGGGTGGTTCATCGGGTAAGGGAGATTTCAGGCCTTCTGCTTAGGAACAAACCATTGCAATGCCTACTAGTCCACGTACAGAAGGCCAAAAAACGCAAATTACCCTACAAATTACTACAATTAATGCAAGTACTTGCCAGACATAGAGTGGCCATTACATGGATAGGGCAGAGTGACGCGGAGGTGTCAGTCTGGCTTAAGGACGTTTGTGAATGGGCATTAGCACAGGAGGCACACATGAAGCTCACACATAATATGAATAGTTACAATCAGATTTGATGGAATGGTGGGAATTGTGTAATACTGGGCTAACAATGGGGAGTGAGTCCGAACACAGTGCATCATAAACTGAGGAGGGCGGGACAGATGAGGAAAACCGGCGAGGAAGCAGAGGCCAAGGAGAATAAATGCTAAGTGTAGGACTAATACTTATATGACCTAAACTATGCTCCGTTCCATAATGTGCCATATGTAAGAATGATTCTGTACCCCTTCTGTTCTCGTTTGACCTTCAATGCCGCAACCTAAGCTAAAAAAAGATGTTATACTGTATGCTGTACTCATGATGTTTTGTTTTAAGTATAAAAAGCAAAATAAAGTTACAAAAAAAGTATGACAACTTTCTCCAAAGTATGGCATATTCATGTCCAATAATGCACTATTCCTTTAAAATCAAAAATAGGAAAACTATGTCCTGAAAGTTACAATCTGGCTAAGCCAGCCCACTGGCATGGCAAAGTTTCCCTAACACTCCTCTTCCAGTCCCTCTCCTAATGCAATTACTGGTGCTCCTGTCTGGCTGCAGGTGCAGGATGTGGGGGTGAGCCTTTGTCCTGTCCTGTCATTTCCATTTTGAAGGCCAGTTTGGCTACTCCACCCCCATCCTGCCATTTGCTCCGGTGCTGCAGATCTCCTCCTACCAGATGTCCTTTGTCTCTGTGTAGACCACTTCACACCTCATCGGAGCAGTTGGCTCAGCCTGCTACAGGATGGCCAATCAGGAGAGGCTCCTGGAAGGATTTTAGCATATCAAAAAAACAAGTTCTCTAACTTATTTTCTGTGAAAGTTATAATAAATCCAACCTTGGCAAGTTGGTATATACTTTGAAGTATATTATTAGCTCACTCCTATCAATAGTTATACTTTATTAAAGTATTCCCATGTTAGCCTATGGAGCCAATGGGCTACAATGCCGAAAAACAAAATCCGAAGTTTTTTTCTCGTCAGGGCACATAAATCTTATTTTGTAAAGTCCTGTTTATAGTTACAAGGCACCTACAAGACACCTTAGGTTTGACTAATATATAAAAATAAGGTCGATTAAGACTTTTAAAGTACCTTTAATTTGCATATAAGTTACTTTTAAAAGCACAGCTACCTTTAAAATGACAGCAGGCAACACAACAGTGCATACTGAAGAGCAGTAAATCTGGTGGGCCTTTAAACCTAAATGCCCTGCCATATATTAGGGGCTTATAGTTAGGTTGCCATACCAATTGTAATTCCACCTAGTTACCTTATACTTTTTACAAAGAGCACAGAGCACAGGCTCTGGGTCTGGTTGATAGCATCCAATGCACAATGAGAGTCAGTTAATACCAGTATCAGTCAAAAAATGGGGGTGATCACTGCAAAAAAATATGAATTTCTCACAAGAGCACAGAATGTACACAAACAGAGATCATACTCTATCCTTAGTCATAATGCTCATTATGCATATGGTGTGCAATATGCCATGGCACTAGTGAGATAATATGATGAGGGGCAGATTTACAATAACTGGTGCATCCCTGCATATCAGCAGGGATGCGCAAGTTATTGTGCGTCAGGGCTCCATCACCATGGATGCGCCGCATTTACAATGCAGCACACCATGGGGCAAAAACAGACACATTCGTGACGCATCTGTGCCGTAAAGTCGTCGCATTGCTGGAGTTGCGTCGCAAGCGCGACGCAGCTCTAGCAAGGCTCCGGGTTGCCCTATCTGTGCAATGCTGCGTCAATCCTTATGCCTGCTGCAAGCAGGAGCAGGGTTTGGATGCAGCATGGGCTTAAAAGTGACTGAGTGAAATCTTGTGGATTTCACTCAGCCACTTTTAGGAGGCGTTCCTGCGCCGGGTCGCCTCCCGCCGCGCCAGAACACCTTCTTCTGGCGCAGGGCTTTACAACGCGACGCATCTCCCAGATGTGCCACGTTGTAAATACCCCGCACCATGGCACCTCTCTTGAGCCGCTGCTGTGTCACAAAAGTGACACAACAGCGGCGTAAAAGAGGCACAAGGGGCTTTCAAATCTGCCCTAAGTATTTTATTACAACATGGCTGAGGTGATTAATACTGCATTTGCTAGGCTATATGCTGATAAATGACAAATACCATGACATCATGTCCAGGGATATCCAGAACTAGTTCTGCTAATACTGGATGCCAAATACTGTTGATTGTGAGTGTAAACACTACAATATAGTGAATATACAACAATGCACTTGGAGAGCTGATGCTTTCATGCAAAAAGTTTGCTATCCCCACTGAAATTCTCCAAGTCTTTTATAAAATCCAGTGGAAACCTGTAGAACAAGACATTACCCAGGTTGCACATGGAATCCTGGCTCTATTAAGTATGGTGAAATTTACTGTTCATGCGTAAAAGGAGATGTCTTACCATGTAAAGGAAAATCACGACCTGGTACAGGACAGCCTGTGCGCCGAGCTCGGTCACACTGATTAGACCTGAAAAATAAAAGCTGATTCAGAAGAACAGTACATTTGCGAAACATAAGCCAAACAGACTGAAGATTCCATAAACATGCTTTTGTAATACCCTAGAACATTTTCTGATGCTGAAGTGTAGCCAAATCATTCACAAACGGATGGAATTACTCCAAACTTCAGGCTCTATCTTAAATGTATACTTGCGAACATAGGGGCATATTACCAACAACTAGCGATAATTATCGCCATGTTGGCTTAGCGGCACTATTTTTATCGCTGTGCTGCAGCGATTTTTATCGCCTAGGAACCTTGCAATTATCAAGGTTTATATCCTAAGCGATAAAAATCGTCGGAAATGCATGAATATCGCTGAAAAGTCAGCGATATTCATGCTTTACCGACTAATGCTCTTAGCCATGTTATCCACCTACCATTGGATAACATGGCTAAGAACTGCTCAGGGGCAGGTGTTAGCTTTTGGAGATAATCGCGCTTAGCGCGAATATCTTCAAAAGTTGGTAATAGAAGATAGCGATGTTAGCGACTGTTTCCAGTCGCTTACATCTTGGCACGCCCACTTTGCATGTCATTAGTGATAAATATTACTGACATGCAAAGCGGTGTCCAAGATGGTCGCTATCTCCTACTAGCTGTCGCTAACTGGTGTTAGCAACAGCTAGGAAAAAAAAAGGAAGATCATTTTATCTCCACTTTCTTGGCTTTTAAAGCCAAAAAAAGCGGAGATAAACCCCCTTGATAATATGCCCTCATAGCTATTAACTTTTGTATTTTCAATTTAACAGTTTTGTGAAACAGGCAATGTCTATGTGGTCCCCACAATAGTTTCTCAGACACAGTTGTGAATAAAGAAAACATGAGTGCAGATTCACAAAGACAGGTAAGAGTATGTATAACAAAAACGCAGTTGGTACTATTTTATGCACTCTAACATCTTTGTGAATTGACCCAGAACTTCTACAAAGGGAATAAAATAGGAATATTCAGTTCATGGTTATATACAAATAGTACAAACAAAAAGGACTGTTCCCACTGGACTTTTACTGATAGAGATTTGAATGATTTGGGATTGACTTACTAAGGTATTTACAAGAACAAAAAAAGTACTATTTTCTACTTCTGTATTCACAAATTATTTATTTTGTGAATCAACTGCAATGTTATGTCGCTCTATAGCCCATGGCATGATTAGAGCACAGGAATTTGCACATTTTAAGGTAAATGAAAATCATCTTGCAGGTTATTTGCTGTGTTAAAGGGCAGATGTCTACATATGGGCTGGCATTTATCATAATAGACAATAAGGGGCTTATTTACAATTAAATGGTGCAGTGCGGCGCCACAAGCAATTTTGCTTTGCTTAGCTGCTCCATTTGAAAAATGCAGGGAAGCTCTGTATTTACAAGAATACAGCACACCCCTGTGCTCGCCTCTGCACTGGTGCACAAACAGCAGCCGTGCACCAATGTAGGCACTATTAGATCATGGGTGCCAGCATTGCAGGAATTATTGTGTTTGTACAGGAAGTGACACCCAAAAAAATCATTAATGGTGTTTTGCTACTTCTGTGTGTGCTGCAGAATGCCTCACACATAAAAAAACCAAAAACCGAAGAGACATGTTTTCTCCTTGTGGCGCCAGTTTAATGCCTCCCCTGGAAAGGTGTTTTTGGCGCTGCTTCAGATTTACGAATCCAGAGCAGTGTCAAAAAGTCATAGGTTTTGCATGGGAATGTAAATGTAAATGTGTTTGTATTTATATCGCGCCTTCTAGCTAGAGGTCTCGTAGCGCTGTATTCATACCGCTGTGGAACCCTTCCTGGCTTTCCTGTGAGATGTCCACTCCTGGGCACCCCCAAGGTGAAGCCAGGCATCCAAGCGCTGCTGGAGCCGTTGTGGAGATTTAGCAAGCTATTGCCCAGAGTCACAGAGTGGGACCCATGATTAGAATAGGCACCGAGGCGAGAATTATCAGGTCCGGGGAGATTGAGTCCAAGAGCCGCCAAGGCATAAATTGAACCCTGGTCCCGGGCCAGACCTCTGCATCAGGGTCTGCCGCTCTAACCATTGAGCCACGCTTCTCCACAGCACTCCCAGCAACACCCTTGACATGCCTTTTGATGCAAAGTACTGTGTGAAAGAGTGCCAATTTTACAAGGACGTGTAAAGCAATGCAAAGTAACTTTGCTCTGCCTTGTTAATATGGGCCAGCACGCAAAGCCACCAGAGCATCAACAAAAGTGACGTTCCTGTGGCACCAGGGGCTTTCAAATATGCCCCCAAGTGTTTGCATCTACTCTGGAAAAGACATTGGCTCAGATTTACTATGATTTTGCATTGGGGTTTGTCCCATTTGTGGTGCAGCCACAATTCAAAATGATTTTTAGTATTTACTAAGTCGTGCAAAGCCCCATTACATGGTTTAGTAAATACTAAGCATGGGCGGAAAATCCGTTTCGCTCGCGGATTTTGCGGATTTTCGGTAAATTCGCAATCCGCGAGATTCGCGAATCTCCCGCAAAATCCGCAAATCCGCGAGCAGCGGATTTTATGGCTTGCTCGCACTATTCGCGTGAGTTCGCGGCTTTCCAGTACAACTTCGCGCCAAATTGCAGAAATACGATCTTAGCAAAACTGAAACTACTTACCAGGTTCAAAAGTTCAGGCTCATCATTAGTAGCCATTTCCTGTAGTGCTTCCTGAGGGGCCCCTCCAGAGTTCAGTTGCCAGTTGCAACTATTATGTGACCCTGCTCTGAACCTCAGAAAAGTTACACATATGCCACAAAGGTCCTGAATTACAGCTAAGGGAGACAAGCAGGAGCCAGGCTGGAAGTTCAAATCCATTAATCAGCCCCTAATTCATTATTGTCAGTTGGGGCAGGGCAGGTGTTGTAACTAATTTTGCAACAATGAAAGCACTTAGCAAGTGCAAAAGATCACTAATCAGGAAGCACTAAGGAAGCAGGTGCCAACTAAAAAAATATTCTGTGACACATTAATCAGCCCCAAATTAATTCAGGTCACTTGAGGCAGGGAAGGTGTGCTTTGCTTTGCCACAATAATGTAAAACTGGACAACCAGAGGGTGCTGTGATGAAACAGAGGGTGGCATGGGTGGGCCAGAGGGTGGCATGAGTAGTCAGAGAGTGGCAGTGGTGACAGAGAGTGGCAAACACAAAAAAAAAAAAAAATCCGCAAATTCGCGAGAATTCGCGGATTTTGCGGATTGCGATTCGCAAAATTCGCCCATGCTTAGTAAATACAAAGTATTGCAACACAGCATGAGGCGCCAGATGTACAACCCTTTTTTGTGGCCGCAACCGGGAGATCCTCCCATTTGAGGCCGGAAAAAAGGGTAATAGCATGTACAAATACTATTTTACGAGTCACTCACTCGCAAAATAGCATTTGAGATTCTCGCTGTTTGGAAGGGGTGTCCCTTCCTAATATCGAGTCCACATGCTATGTACTTATGTTTTGAGCCACATTTGCAGCCACAAAACACTCACAGTTTACCACCTACTTCAAGTAGGTGGTAAACCACTGGTAAAGGGTAAAGGGACCCTTCCCCTTTGTGAGTATGTAGGAAAATATTTTTTAAGAGCAGGCAGTGTCCCAGAGACCACTGCCTGTCCTTAAAAAAATGAAACTGAAAAGTTTCATTTTTCTTTTTTAAATGCATCCAGTTTTCCTTTAAGGAGAACAGGCTGCATTTGAAAAAAAACTGCTTGATTAAAAAAGCAGTCACAGACATGGTGGTCTGCTGACCCCAGCAGGTCACCATCCCTGTGAACGCTAGCCAGTCAGAAAGGGGTCGCAAATTATGCCTGCATCATTAATATTAAGGAGGTATGCAATATGCGAATCCATTAGGAATCGCATACAGTATCTGAGACACTGTTGTGCATTCCAATTAGCGAGTCACAAATTGCGAGTCACAAATGCGACACAATTTGCGACTCGCTAATTGGCGTGTCATACATCTTGCCCATACTGTTGTCTTGTGTTACTTTATGTTGAGTAGGTGTTACATAAATTGGGCATGGGCATTCTCATGTTTCCACCCATGCATTTTGACCCAAACCCAGAAGACTTGTAAACCTGAATTTTGCACCAAAATTGTGTGCTCACCATACTGAGGTGTACCAGGAACAAGATAGGGCACTCTTCAGCTCTTTCCTGTTCATGGATCATAGAGCACCAACTTTCCTTGCTGCCATGCATTGCGTGAACTTTTAATAAATATGCCCCTTGGTAACAGGTGTTTACATCGCTGTTTCCAGTGTTCATCTTAAAAGCTTGAAATCTACTTATAGGTTGCTTGTGTCAAGATTAGAAGACAGATTGTCAATGGTCATGTTAGTAGACATGCTTTTACAAGTAGGTGGGCAGTGTTCATGTTAGAAGACAAACACAAATGTTTAAGCCTTATAATATACCTCTGATAAATGGATCTACACGTTTATCAGATATTTGTAGGGGAACAGTGTTTGGTTGAATTAAATATCTCAACTAAATAGAAAAGGAAAGGATATTTCATGCTGGTCAATTTTATCAATTTTGACGCTTGGAAAAAATGGAACATGATTGGGTGATGTCTTAGCTGCTACAAAGATATCCTCCAGTGGTCATTCCTTTAGATTAGAAATGTTCTGAAAGATATAGATCCCATTTTACCCTCAACAAAGCTAATTAAATTGACTACATGTAGATCTATTAGCGGTTGGATATCTATTCTTAGAGAAGATACCAATAAAAAAAAGTTTGAAGGATTCTGGAAAATGGCAAACTAAAGAGGGCCATCTGGTATCAATGGGTGCTTGGAATAGGATCAACAAGTTCAACACTAGACTATTAAGAGGAGCCAATTTTAGAAGAATGCAATTCCACACCAAATGGCTATTATACAGGACCCCAGCCTTTTTACATAGTATATATCCCCAGATACAAGATATATGCTTTTGATGTATAATGGGGGGTGGAGGTAGCTGGTCTCATATTGTAAGAGATTGTCCAAAGACTAAACATTTCTGGGATGATGTCGAGAAATACTGCAAGCACAATTTAAGGAGGGGGCAGTCATTGATAAGCCTACCGCAATCCTAGGATAGTCCTTGAACACTATATAACCAATTCTTTCCAGGCTAAATATTTATTTATTCCTGCCTTGGTAGCCAGATCATTAATACTACAGAATTGGTGAAGGGAAAATATCCCAATATTCCAGCAATGGCTGAACAAAATGTGTAGAGTTTGAGAACTGGAAAGAAGATATGCTTTAAGGTCCGGTTCCTATACCAAGTTTAAAGCTCCATGGGAATTCCTTTGATGATTGTGGGGGATAAAGGATTCCAAATGAAAACGTTTTGTGTTTGAAAAACTGAAAGACCTCTCGGGAATGTGCAAAGCTGATTCTATCAAGTATTTGGTCATTTTATTTTATTATTTTATAAATAATGTAATAATTCCGCCCTCTTTTTATGCTTTCTACCCTCTTATGTATATTGTTAATCTCAACAAGATTGCTTGTGTGTCATCCTTTAAATGAACTCTCCAAAATAAAAATCTATGTAAAATAAAATTGAGTAGACATGTTTTTATGCCTAGAGTGTCAGTGGACATGCAACAGGACAGGTGTTTAAACTGGGTTTAGTAGTGTTCATCTTCGAAGACAGGTACTCACACAAGAGCTGGCAGTGATCGTGTTAGAGTGCAGGAGTTTACAACTGGTAAATCAAGATGACTCTTATTTTGTTCAATCATTTTATTGAATAAAATCGAAGGCTGCTGCAATACTACATCCAGAATGTAGAACTTTAATACCCAATATAATTTCCTCATTTTAAACCATTGACTGATTCTCACAGCAGTATATGGACATACTCCAAGTTGTAAATAAAATATTTTAAAAACGAACCCTCTTACTGGCAAAACCTTCAGTAGAGCAAAATGGTAGTAGTGTGGAGAATAGCAATGATGGGAAGACCCCCAAATGTAATGACCCCAATACAAATACAAATCCATCTCCTTCCATGCAGCAGCCCACCCTCACACTTACCAACCTATGTTATCTGTTTGTGCGAGACCAAGTGAAATTCAAAAGTACGTGTCAACCCCTATGGAGCATGGGCCGGATACAGGGACCAGAGTACTCCTGCTCCAAAAGTTAGCTTCTAAAGTCCATCACCAAGAGTTGCGTTTGCGGTGGAGGAGGCCACGAGGAGCAGGTAGAGTGTCATGGATGGTCATTGCTGTAGTGTGAAAAATAAATCATGCATTGCTGGTCGCTGCTAGTGAGCTTGCACACTGGCAGTCAGAGCGGATGGCAAGAGATTGGCAAGACTGGGTGCTTTACCGTTGTGAAGAGCCCAAAACTTCAGGATTTCTCTTTTTTGTCTAGGAGGAGCTCAACTCATACCACAAAAAGGGTGCAGGACCTGGGAGATACCTTCTTGGGATCAGGAACTCACTCCAGCAGAGGTCATCAAGGGTCATTCCAGTTGCAGAAGGTCAGCTGTGCAGTGCAGAGGCCTTTGGAGCTTGTAAAGTCCATGAAGCTTGGAAAAGAGCTGACCCGTTGAGCCACTGCTGCTTGAGATGCGGGTGCAGGTCTAGTTTTCCTTCTCAGACAGTAGGGCAGGGCTCAAACAGCCGTGTGGTCCTCAAGAAGGAGGGCAGTCCTTCTTCTGTAGTATCCATAGGTCCAGGAGTATACTGAAGAGTGGGTCAGTGAGTCTCATTTTTTGCATGGGGCTTCCTTTGTCGTGGCAGAAGCTTCTGGAGTTTTCTCCTTCTAGTAGTGTCTATAATTTTCTGCCTCCCTCCCTGGTCCCAGTCAGGCTGTGGGCACAATAGGCGAGTGTTAAGGTATTTGCGTGTGTACTGGGTCAGTGCCTTTAAAGTACAAGTTTGGTAGTTCACATCTCCGGCCCCACCATCAATCCAGGAAGGTCCATCTTGCCAACAACTAGACCCTCTATTGTGCTAAGGTGTGGGAGGAATACACAGAGACCAACTGCCAACCATATCTTGTCATATGACCCTGGAAGAAGCTGAAGGCACAAAATGGTAAGAATAATATAATGGCAACTTTCTAAAAGTTGCATTTTTGAGACCAGTGACTTAAAATCCAACTTTACCATTGAAGGCGGTTTTAAATTACAATTACGTACACAGCAAACCAGCCATTTATACCTGCTCTCAATCAAAAGTTAGCAAAAGGTAACCCAATGTTATCCTATGGGAGAGGTAGGCCTCACATCAGTGAAAAGCAAATTTAGGAGTTTCTGACTACCAGGACAAATCTAAAAGTACATGTGCAACTTTTAATTACAATGTACCCTGCCCAAGGACCTGTTGGGCCTGCCCAACGTTTGACTTATATGTAATAAAAAGGGAGTTTTAGGCTAGTAAATGGCTTATTTGGCCAGGTTGAAATGGAAGTTTAAAACTGCATCTGCAGGCTGCATTGGCAGGCGTGAAAAATATTCTTAAAGGGCTACTTACATTGGTGGAAGACCCTCTATGCAGGATCCCCCCAAACCTTTTGTCTTTACCCTCCAACATTTTGATGAATTTATTTTTGTTGGCCTTAAGACTCTGTGCATTTGGCAACTGCTAACCAGTGCAACATTCTTTTTACTCTTTCCCCAACCATGGTTAAATTGGTTGATACCCAAGAGGCATATTTTATTTACTTATAAGTCCCTTGTAGAGTTGCATACCATAAACCTAGGGCCTGTAAATTAAATGCTACCAGTGGACCTGCAGCACTCATTGTGACATTTACTTAAGTAGCACTACAAAACATGTCCCATGCCTGCTATTGCAACCTGAGTGCAGCTTTACACTGCCATGTCCACTTGATATTTAAACCCCCTTCTGAAGCCTTAAACCCCCCTTCTATTACATATAAGGCATCCCCAAGGTAAGCCCTATGTAGTGAATTAGGTAGGATGCTGTGTAATTAAAAGGCTGGACATGTACGTTTAGGTTTTACATGTCCTGGTAGTGAAGAACTCCTACATTCGTACCTCCCCTAAGATATAATTGGGGATTCCTTATTACATTCAATAGGCTGAAATTCTTATTTGGGAGCAGGTGGTCATGTCATATTTGGTACCTATGAAATAGTAATGATAAACCCTCTTCATTGTAATTTCTGATTTTCTATTACAATTTTGAAAAATGGGACTGAAAACATTTGGCGTTTACCTCCTGCCCTTAGTCTTTTGTGCCTGCAGCCTGTCTTATTTCACATGACTGAATGTAGCTGACAGTTAGACTTTGTGAATTCCTCCCAGACAGTCATAAAATAGAGGGAGCAGGTGTGCCTCAATGGACATTCTGCTAGCAGGATGGAGGGGCGGAATTGAGCAGTGACCCACTTACAACTGAATAGCTGTGCTCTGCCTTCACTCAAATGGCCTAAATTTCATTCACTGACACCTAAGTTTGAAGCAGACATATTAAAAAAAATGAGTTTGTTCTCGTGTTGGCTGAAACTATACAGGAGTGGGACATCTTAAAGAAGATAACAAGTTACTTGCCTGTAACTTTGGTTCCCCAGTATTGGTAACTTTCATAGATTCCCATGCTTTTGTATCATTCCCCGTCGTCGGAATGGGAGTCTCTGTAACAAAAATACCATAGCTGTAGGTACAAAAGAGAAAGGAAAAGGCCTAGGCCTCATTCCCTTTTGTAGCATATCTCCCTCTTTTTGTAAAAGAGACCAAACTTAGGCATCAGCCAATCAGAAGCGCCTCACCCTTAGAACCATCCTGAAGGAACCTCAGATTTTCATAGCCGTTGTGTACCAGACACCATATCTGTTGTAGGCTGAGCTTTCCTCGGGGAGGTGGGTGGGCGCATGGGAATCTATGAAAGTTACCAATACTGGGGAACCAAAGTTAGAGGTAAGTGACTTGTTTTCTTGCCCCAGTATTGGAACTTTCATAGATTCCCATGCTTTTGTATCAGAGTAGCAAGCAGTTAGCAATAAAACCACATTTTGTGTCATAAAATTATTGCAATAGCCAACATGACATAAAGACACAAAATGTGTAATACGGAAGGTGGGATAGAAAGGAAAGCTCACCAATTATATGGAAGAGGTTCATCAGGACAGCCTGTCCTACTGCTGCATCATCTTGTTGTAAGGACTCAAAGCAGTAATGCTTGGTAAAGGTGTGAACGCTGCTCCAGGTAGCAGCTCTGCAAATATCTTTAATCTGCACCCCGCAAAGAGGGCCGTTGAAGATGCCACAGATCTTGTGGAATGTGCCTGAATCCTACCAGTCAGAGGTTTTCCTGCTGCAGTGTGGCAATGCAGAATGGCACTTGTGATCCATCTTGAAATACCCTGTTTGGATAGCGGAAGGCCCTTGCTTGGACCCCCAAAGGCAACAAATAACTGTGAGGATTTCCGAAATCCCTTAGTACGTTCCAAATAGAATTTCAAGCATCGTTGTACATCTAACGAATGCAATGTTCTTTCTGCTGGTGTAGCCGGTTGAGGAAATAACGCCTTCAGAATGTCCGGCTCATTCAAGTGGAAGTCCGAGGGTACCTTAGGCATAAAGCTAGGGTTAGTTCTAAAGATTACAGTGTTTCTTTTGAATTGCAGGAAAGGTTCTTGGATAGTCATAGATCCCGGAAGACCACAAAGAAGACCCAGACCCAGACCTTCTGAATCTCGAAATGGCCGCCAAATGGACCTTAATCGATGAATTGGCTAGTCCCGACTTAGCCAAGGACAGCAGATAAGGTAGGAGCTGATGAGGCTTGGAAGCAAAAGGATCAATCTTTTCTCTCCTACACCAGCAACAAAATCTTTTCCATTTAAGACGGTAAGTCCTGTTCGTTGAAGGAGCCCTTGCCTGGGAAAGGACCTCCTTAATTTCGCTTGATATGGGGAGATTCATAAACTCTCGCTGCTCAGGAGCCATGTTGTCAGGTGTAATGACTATGGATCTGGGTCCCAAACTTGTCCTTCGGACATTGTGAGGAGATCTGGTATAACCCTCAAAGGAAGAGGAGGAGCTATTGACAACAGATGGAGTTCCGTGTACCAGAACTGTCTCGGCCAAGCAGGGGCTATCAGGATCATCCTGCACGGCTCCACCTAGATCTTCCTGATAAGAGGCGGGATCAGAGGTATGGGTGGAAAGGCGAAGACAAATGTCCTTGACCAGGCTATCGAAACCGCATTCCCCAGAGACCCTCGATGGTGAAATCTGCTTGCGTAAGACTGGCATTTCTTGTTGGTCGGTGTGGCAAAGAGATCCACCTCCGGTCTGCTCCACTGGCTGAAGACCTCCTCCAGAACTCGCTGGTTCAATTCCCACTCATGGCTGACTGAGGATGACCTGCTCAGTCTGTCGGCGTTCTCGTTTAGAACCCCTGGCAAGTGTTCTGCCTTTAGCGATATTCCCTGAAGGATCGCCCATTCCCAGATCTGTGGAGCTTCTTGCGACAATGGACGAGATCTGGTTCCTCCTTCCTTGTTCACATAGTGCATGGCCGTGGGTTTGTCCATCCTGATAAGCACTTGCGAACCTCCCAGGCGAGGAAGAAAAGCTTGCAGAGCCAGTCTTATCGCCCTTAGCTCCAAAAGGTTGATGTGGAGTCGTTTTCCTGGGGCGACCAATGACCGCTGACATGCAGGTCTTGCATCACTGCTCCCCAACCCTCCAATGATGCGTCCGTTGTTACTACTTGAGGAGACGGGTCGCTTACGAAGGATAGACCTTGGGACAAGTTGTTTTGATCTCCCCACCATAAGGCCGCTTCCCTCATCATTGGAATGATGGTCACCTTGTCCTCGAATGATCCATGGACCTGCTTCCACTGGTTGTCTACTTGCTCCTGTAGAGGACGCATTCTTAGTCTGCAATTAGGGGAAAACATGATGAAATTACCCCCAGCAGAGATTTGTAGCGGCGTACTGAAAGACACCTTCTTTCTTGTAAGTCCTGAGCCAAGGTCTGTAATTTCTCCCTCCTTTCCGGAGTAGGGAAGGCTCTAGAGAGCTTTGAATCCAGGATGGCTCCCGGGAAACAAGCCTTTCTGGATGGGATCAGGGTGACTTTTCGTTGTTTAGAGTGAGTCCCAGATTCTGAAACAAATTTGTACAAGCCTGAACAGCGTCCAGCGCTGCCTCCCTGGACGGAGCTTTCAGCCACCAGCCGTCCAGGTAGGGGAAGACCTGGAAATGGTTCCTTCGCAGAAAAGCTGCTACTGGCACCAGCACCTTTGTAAAAATCCTCGGGGCTGAGTGGAGTCCAAAGGGTAAAACCCTGAACTGAAAAAGGCTCTTGGCTACTGTGAATCCTAGAAACCTACTGTGTGCTGGGTGAATCGGGACATGGAAGTACGCATCCTCGAGATAGAGCGTGGCCATAAAATCCCCAGGGCTGATGAGCCTCAAGATGTCCTGGAGAGAGACCATCCGGAAGGACAGGGAGATGAGATAGGAGTTGAGCTCCCTGAGGTCTAAAATGGGGCGCCATTTCTCTAGCGTCTTTCTTAACAGGAAGAACCTGGAATAGAATCCTTGTCCCTTTTGATTTGAGGGGACCGGCTCTATCGTTCCCTTCCGGAGCATCTGTTGGACCTCGAGCCGCAGAAGATGCTGGTGTTTCGATGGAACGGCTGCCGGGGGCTTGGGTGGAGGGACTTGCGTAAATTCCAAGGTATGCCCTTCCCGAATGATGTTGAGCACCCAACGGTCCGATGTTATCCTGGACCAGTTTTGAAGGTATTTGGTTACCCTGCCTCCAACTGATGATTTCTTGGAGGAGAGTCCAGTAGGAAGAGCCAGGAGGCCGCTATTGGCTTTGGACAAATCTCATCCTCGTCCAGTCTGTTTCCCCTTATTGTAAGGCCTGGAGTAGCTTTAAGACTGGCCTTGTCTCTGCTGATAAGGCTGACGGTATTGCTGGGAACCTGAGCCCGTGGAGGAATAGCGCTGCTGTTGATAGGATCCCCTGTAGTTATTACCTCTGCCTCTGGGTCCCTTAAAAGTAGACTTGCAGTATTGAAGGGTCCCCAAGGACCTGGCAGTGTCCGTGTCCTTTTTTATTTCCTGAAGAGTGTCATCAATCAGTTTTCCGAATAATGCCTCCCCATCAAAGGGAAGATCCAGGACCTTGTTTTGGATCTCAGGCCGAAACCAAGTAGCCTTCAGCCACCCCTGGCGACGGAGGACTGCCGCCCCAGCCAAGGAACGAAACACTGTTGTTGCAATGTCCATTGCACAGTCAATGATCTCCATTGACGTCGCTTCTCCATCCTGCAAGATCTTTTTCGCCTCTGATGTTGACTGCAGAGGTAGCTGGTCTTGGAACGGGGCAACATCACACCAAAGCTGGCGGTCGTATCTACCCAAGATCGCCAGGGCATTTGCAGCTCACACTAGAAGACTCGCCATCGATGAGAATCTTTTCCCCGCATTATTCAATCTCTGCCCTTCCCTGTCCGGAGGAGTTGTTAAGAGGGCAGAGGGGTTACAAGATTTTCTCTGCGCTACCTGTGAGATAACTGAGTCTGGTTTTGGATGACCCATCAAGGCTGCAGGTCCATCGTCGGATGCCCTGTATTTCTTATCCAGACGCGGTAGCACAGGTACCACCGTCGCTGGGTTCTTCATAGCCTTCAGGCCCTCCTTCCACAGATGATCTACAATAGGAATTGACCTAGTTGTCTTTCTAAAGGGTTCCTTGAAATCATATAGGAAACAATCAGTAGCCACAGCAGGCATGGCCAATTTGAACCTGCCAGCTGCTCTTTCCGTCAGCTGATGGAAACCTCCAATGTCCGCTGGTGGGGAATCAACTGGATCTGGAACTGATGATGAGGGATCCGGAATGATATATTCATCCCATTCAGTTGTATGAACAGAGTCATGATCCGACTGTTGATCCTCATCCGAGGAATCATCATGGGCATCTGCCAGCCCGGAGGGATCCTGTGGAAAAGATGTCTGAGGCTGAGGAGATACCTGAGCAGGTAATCCTGGCATCACCGTTGAGGCAGAAATCAATGCAGGCGCAGCAGGCGCCGCCGGGACCAGAATTGGCCTATTCCCCTTAGATTTGTAGTCCTGCAGCATCTTATGCAGGTCCTGAAGAAAAGAAGATGGCACTGTAACCATATCCTGCCCAGAATGATGTTGCGACTGGGCCGCCTGATGATGACCACCATCGTCCTGGTCATATTCTCCTTCAGAGTCCGTCTCCTGGCATTTGACTAGAAGTTGAGAGGGACTATTGGCATAGCTATGCGAGTCTTGGCCATCCTCATCCGACTCCCCTTCCTCAAAGAGCAAGTCTGGTAGAAGGGGGGGTCACTCTCCTAGGAGAGGTCATCTCCGGCATATTTCTTGTAACAGAAATTGTAATTCTCTTTTCAGAGGACAATACCGTTGGCGGTTCCGTCGTTGACGGTTGTACACACGTCGACGAGATTGGAGTTGTCGATGTCATCGACGATGAATCTGTCGACGATCCAGCTGTCGTCATTGTCAAAGTCGTCGTCGTCGATGCCCTCGTCGACGAGACCGTCCTCGTGGACATCGTCGTCGTCGTCATCATTATCGTCGGCGACGCTGTAACCCTCGTCGTCAATGCTGTGGTACTCGTCGACGCCTTTGTCTTCGACGCCTTCGTCGTCGGCGCTTTCATCGACGCCTTCATCGTCGACACCGTCGGCGGCAAACCCCCCGTCGACGCTGATGAACCTGCCTTCGACGATTCCTTCGTCGACGAATCCCCCGTCGACGGGCTCGTCGACGAAACCAATTTCAATTTCGACTTCGGTTTCTTCATCGACGGATACTCCGCCGTCGACGCCTTCGTCGTGGAGGACTTAGAACTCCTCTCAGAAGACTGGGAAGAGGGTTTCTTGAAGGCTGAGGCAGTCTTCTCACCCTTGGAAGGCGTAGCTGGTCCTACCCTCTCCTTTTTACCTTCCTTCAGGAGGGTTCTAAGGGGTGAGGCGCTTCTGATTGACTGATGCCTAAGTTTGGTCTCTTTTACAAAAAGAGGGTGATATGCTACAAAAGGGAATGAGGCCTAGGCCTTTTCCTTTCTCTTTTGTAACTACAGCTATGGTATTTTTGTTACAGAGACTCCCATTCCGACGACGGGGAATGATACAAAAGCATGGGAATCTATGAAAGTTCCAATACTGGGGCAATACGTTTTCACAACTTAGCTGACATCTTAGAGGTCTAGAGTTTAGATTCAGTGACCGTTTAGAGGTTAGTATTACTCCTAGATTTGTAGCTGTTATGTTTTAGATAGCATAAATACATCTTGGCTAACAGTGGCCATGTCAGATGACACAGGCTTATGCCTAGAATAGGCACTGTTTTACTCAATGGCAAGAACACAGAAGCACACCCTCCCTAAGCAAGTAGTAGGTGTAATATAGGGCAGTCATTTACAACTGTGGTAATGTTGCCTGTATTTGATGACATCAGGCTTCATCCCAGCTGAAGACAAGAGTTTACACCTAGCTGACAGTGGTGATTTTAAAAAACAGGAGTTTACAGCTGGCCTGAAAGTGTTAGTAGCTGGAAACATAAGTAGGGTGGCAGAGGCAGTGTTAGAAGGCGCATGTTTTCATTGGCAGTGGTGCTGAATGAATGCAGTCGTTGTACATATACCTGGCCTGACTGGCCCTGTCCTCGGTAGGTTTCTGACATTTCCAAATTAGATCTCACTCTCTCTTCCATCACTTTATACCACATTGCAGTAACTATCTGTAAGTATAGAGTATTAACTGTGAAAGTTGGACAAGCCATGCACTGTCAAGGTTGAGTCCTTTCCGTGAGTCTTTTGGGTAGTAATGTTTTATTACCATTCTGACAGAGCATGAGATCAAAGTTGGTGCGCCTACCAATTCGTCAAGCAAGCATCACCGTCCGTTGATTTTTAGGGATGTCAGAGTTATTCTCTGAGAATTAGACTGACTCTTCCTCATCCCTACCTACCTTTTTGAAATGTAGGCTAATCTGCTTTTGAAAGGGAGCTTGACTGTGTTTCCGTGGGCACAAAGGAAAGACTACATACTAGAAAAAAATTGTAAAATCCAAATTATTGAACCGTTAAAGTAATGAAAGTATGTTTTTTTCACCTGTAAGTACGGTCCCAATTTCGTAGATCCACCATTCAAAAAACACTGTAAGAATGCTTGGAACAGCCAATGATGTGATGGGGCCCCAATTCTGAAGGCATTCCCAAGACCAGCCTGTGAAGACAGAAAAAGAAAAATTGTTGTTCATTCCCCACTAATTACCAAGATGGTTTAAGGTACTAGCAAAAATGATATGTTCAGTGTATAATGTAGAATTTGTACTGAAGTTACACCATAAAATATGATGATACTTAATGGTGAACCATAGTTCCCAGGTGGATTTATCTGTGCACCTAGCTGGTCAGAAACAGGCAAAAACATTCATCTAGGAGCAGGGAATTTAGAATATGATTCACGTTGAGTTTGTGGAGGGCGTATGAATATGTTTAGAGTAAATGTGCTCCCCAAAATTGTCCCGGAGAGCCCATGGGGACCTTCTAACAGGCATAGGTAGTCTCACACCACACCCACCTGTGGTCTCACCCATTCTCACTCCTCATTTTGTCACAGGTTTTGCTGCATTGAAAGATGGACATGATGATTCCACTGTAGGTCTGGCTATATTTTAAATTACAATACATCAACAAATACTGCTGCCGGGTTGCCAGTACACGGGTAAATGTAATCCTGAATTGGGGACCACCACATTTTTTATTTACGTAACATGGCACACTATCCTAGTCTGTGCCAGTTGCCCCCCATTAAAGGTGTGCCTGTAACAGACAGGGGTGGTTACAAAGTAAGACCCCCTTGGATGATAATACATAAAGTGTTACGAAGGTGAAACTGGCATTTTACTTAATTAGAGGGTCCCTGAATACGTATTCAGGACTGTCGCATTGAAACCTAAAGTAATATACTGATTTTAATTATTTTATCAATGTATTAAAATGCACACTGCCTACAACACCCTTGTTCCCACCATTCACAAACAATCACTGGTGAGCTCTATATAATTAGCCACAATATGTCCCCACATAAGAAGTAAAGTGAACTATATGGTACCTCCCCAGGTCTCAACGTGCAGCTTCTTTATCCAGATATAGATGAAAACCATGATGATCTGGGAAATACGAGCAATATTGACGGCCAAGGCAGCGCCCCTGAGAAATGAGAAAAGGGTGGGGAGGGTTCACAGGAGCAGAGATGAGATTAGTTGATTGAAGGTGAGTTATGATATCAATACACATGTCCAGAAAACAGGCAACTACACAACCAGATTCAGATGTAACATTTCCACTTCTTTGCTACCTTGAAAATCAACTGTTAGATCAGCATTGGAACTATCACTGGACAGCTATAAATATTTGCCTTTCATTACTGAAGGTGAGTGCAGTAGGAGCTGGCAGAATGAAAATATGCATTAATTAGAGGTAAGGGGAAAAGTATCCGACTTCTTCATTCACCTCCCACTTCTCAACTTTGATGAAAAAAGGTCATCTAGTTGCATACATTTTTGCTGATCAAATATTTGCAATACAAGAAATCAATGTACTTCATCAAAAAATAGTAATTTTTTGGTGTGAGTGTACAATTGCCTTTCCCCAGATAATTGCACTTAATGTTACAACATGGAAGGTGGGCTAGTATCTGATATGACTGCAACAGGGGTCAGGAACAGAGATCTGATTAGGAGTCAGCATTGTGGCAGGCAAGGCTGTTTGCTCATCCTCATCCAAGTTAGTGTTTATATATTAAACCTGGCGAAGGAGGGGTGAACAAGCATTCCCCAAAGTTGAGTGGCAAGTATGTAACGTCTTTATTTTAAGCAGATGATATGGTGAGTCTGGCTAAAACTTCTTTTAGATTTGAGTGGGAGCTGAATTTCCTCGATGGATATATGTCAGGTTAAACAACCTAATGGTCAACTTAACAAATACTAAGGTTGTATGTTTTAGGATCATGAAGCTCGGATACCTGGTTAGAGGTTTTTTTCAAAAGCTATCAAAATGTGGGTCTTGAATTGGATATGCATTAGCTAGGAGCCATATTTATCTTTCAAACGTGCTGCAGCACGAGGCCTATCGTGTTTTAATTGCACGTATGGTGGTTTTCCTATTTTGGTATTCAAGAAAGCCTATTAAGATAAGGGGCAGCGCATTCAAGGCATCTGATTTAAACAATTAAACCATGACAAGGAATCAGCAGAGTGCTCTCTCTTAGAGCTAAGTTTATCCACTGACTTAAGAAAAAATACATTACTTTAGGATCAGGTTAATACCTCATTGGTATTTCTGAGGAGCTGTCTCGTTGCAATAGGCGATGCATATATCAGTTCCTTTTGGTAAAGCAGGAACTGTCATGTAAATCCTTGAAATAGTATATTTGTGATCTTTTTAACAATAAATTCAGGCAGTTTTTAGGTGAAATAAATGGGCACCTTTTTAATGTGTTAATAACTTTCACCTGCTAGATGACTTCCTATCAGGGTTCAGCCCTGGACACAGCACGGAAACTACCCTCCTCCATATTGTGGATGGCGCCCTCCAAGCCCTCGACCTACTCAAAACCTGTCTCCTAATCCTTCTACACCTTTCCTCTGCCTTTGATACGTTTAAACACAAAATTCTCCTGGAACGCCTCAAACTCAGGATGGGGTTGGATGGCTCCGTCCTTGAATGGTTTAGATCCTTCCTCCAAAAACACTCACAGAGAGTCCTCATCAACGGTGATCTATCTGCCCCCTCTCTGGTTTTGGTTGGAGTCCCCAAGGATCAACCCTCTCCCCCACCCTCTTAAACATTTACCTTGAACCTTACACCGAGGTGCTTCATGCCGCCAACATCTCCTACCGTATGTACGCCGACGATATGCAGATCTACATAAAAATCTCTTGTCCTGAGGACATTTTCTCCCTAAACGAGGACCTGAAGCTGACAGTCCATTCGGTCACCACCAACCAGCTTAAACTCAATGCAAATAAAACTGAATTTCTTCTAATCTCCCCACCTAAACCCAATCCAGACATCCAGGAATGGATCAAGGACATCACAGCACTAAACTGCCCTCCTACCATTGTTGACTAAGCGAAATCCCTCGGAATAACCCTTGATAGCAGCCAGAATAGGCATGGCCATATAAACTCAATGGCCAAAATGGTTAGATTCCCCCTGAGCTACCTAAGAAACATAAAACCCTTCTTCGATGTGTCTGACCTTAAAATGGCAACTCTGGTCCTAGTCATTTCCAGACTAGAATATGGATGCTCTACTCTTGCAGGGCAACCCAAGAACTCTCTGGCTCTATTAACCCCTTCCCTGCTCATGACGAGCTCAGCTCGTCATGCAGTACACTGGTCGTGTGCTTATGACGAGCTGAGCTCATCATGAAATAAAGCCTTTCAAGCTTTTCCAGCACAGGAGGGGAAAAGCCATAGCAGTCATGTGGTTAAAAGCCTGCGTCAAAACTATCGCCTGTTGGACTTGGCCCTTATGGCAGGTACACCCCTAAACTTTTTGCTCTTATATGTGACTTGGTGTTGGTTGTTTTTGGCTCCTGAGCACTTTACCACTGTGTCCCAGTGTAAAAGTGCGTGTACACTCTGAGTGTGTGATGTGAGATTGGCCTGCCTCCCATAGGAATGCATGGGGGATATGTGTGTCCATGGTAGTTCCTGATGCATGGGGATTGCAGGGTCGAGTTTGGTATGTGCGAACTCGTGAGATTGAATACTGCGCGATGATGCGTGCGGCGTTAATGTGTCTAGTGTGGAAGTGCCACTTCTAGAAGCTGGCATGTCTGTGTAATAAATGTGAAGTGACTGTCTGGCTTGTGATTGGCTGGAACTGGCTGGTGTGCCTGGCTCCAGGAGTCAGGATGGGTCTGCCACAGTGGTGAATAGGGAGATTTACATCCAGATGGGTGGGAGGAATGCACCTGGGACCTGAATAGGGCTGGGCCTTCCCTACACAATGCTGGCTCCGCCCCCTGTGTGCAACTGATGTCCCTAGCCTGCACAAAAGAGTGCTCCAGAACCAGCTGCATCTGGTTATCCCCCCACCTTGCAGCAAGAGACAAAGGAATATGTGTATAAAAGAGGAGCTGTGACCCCATGAAAATGTTCTTTACTGAGCCTAACTTGAGGGGGGCCTGCTGCTGCTGCTGGGCTTCTGGAGGACCGCCACTGGGGACTGCCTCCTGGCCTGGTGGGCACTGTGAGCTGGTCTCTGGGCCCAGCCTTGGCCCCCCAACTCCTACAAGACTTTTGCTGGACTTTGCCTGGACTGGTGACTTTGTTTGCTAAAGCCCCTGGGAAGCGCTGTGTTCCTACTTTCTAGGAGCGCTGTTGTTTTCACCTGCAGCCCAGAGCTCCAATCCCCTTTCTTGAGGTATTCCCCGGCATGGGGGTTCCCCTTTTTCCGATCTTCGGCGTGGGTGCCACCCTGCTCATTCCCTGTACTTTGTGGAACTCTGGCGGGTACCTACCCCGCCAGGGACTCGTGCAGTTTAACGGGTGCCTTCCCTGGATTGCAGCTTATCAAGAAATAAACCCTGTTGGCCGCCGCGCTGCACGCGGTGACCCGGAAGTAAAGGCCGTCAACAGGAAGCGGACTGGAGCTCACCCCGCTCTCCTGTGACCTGGAGGAAGCTTGCCAACCGGGAAGAGAAGTAACGCCCTCGGAAGCCAGGCGGGAGCCTTTCCCCCGCGCTGGGACGAGCGAAAGAAGGCAGTCCCCAGGATAAGAGCCTCCCCCGGAAGCAGCGCCGGAAGAGGAGCACCGGCCGATGCAGGAAGAAGCAGGGAAACCCCGCGGAGACGTCGCCTCCCAGCAGCCGGTGAGTGCGGGCGTCTCGGTGGGTCCCAAGTCAGTGAGGAGCGGCCCCGGATGGCAGCGGGTCGCTCCTCTGCTAAGTGCAGCATTTTCCCGGTAATTTCTAGCCCACGAGGCTCTAACGCTCATTGGGGATAATCAGAGCCTGAGGGCTCCGACCAAGCTCCAGGTATTTCTAGAGCCTAGAAGGCTCCAAGGGTGCATTGTTGTATCTCGAGCCCACAAGGCTCCAATGATTGAGGCCGCACTTTGTTCGTTGATCTGAGGGCACAGTTGTTTCAGAGCCCACGAGGCTCCCTTGTTGTTTTTGGGCACTATTGGTTATTTAGAGCCCCAGAGGAGATCCAGGAGGCAGGCTGGTGCCAGGTTCAATTCCCCAGCTGCCCAGCACTTAGTGGGCAGCTGCATAGTTTAGACCTGTTGCACATTCTTCTTTGGCTGTCTGTGCAGCCAGCCCAGACATTCTGGACATTGGGCCTGTGAGCCCCTGAGAGACCAAGTTGGCCTGTGATTTTTGGCGCAAATGTGATTACTTGCCTACTATGATTTATGCATAATATGCAATGCTTTTTGCCTATACCTCTACATGTGTTTTTCATGCATAGGAGGTTGTTTTACCCAGTATAGTTATGCTAGTGAGTTCCTGGTTCCCTGCGTGATATATGCCTAAGGTGGTTAGGATTGCGTGGTGTGTACTTACCTTTTACCAGTCATTACTGGTTGTGTGCTACAGTTGCTTTTTGGTGCTACAATTATTCTATGTTCTAAGTGCTATTCCCACAAAGTGCTAGTTCTACCGAGTGCTTATTCCTGACAGTGTTCCATGTGGCCCTGTCCTGTGTATATAATCCCCTGTAAATTCCGCCCGTGCCAGTGGCACAG
The DNA here is from genome assembly GCF_964263255.1 of Lissotriton vulgaris. Classification (NCBI taxonomy): domain Eukaryota; kingdom Metazoa; phylum Chordata; class Amphibia; order Caudata; family Salamandridae; genus Lissotriton; species Lissotriton vulgaris. The sequence continues at coordinate 312,505,482 of NC_141687.1, forward strand.
TGTAAATTGTGTGTTTATTATCTAATGTGTTTGGTATAATACAAAGGCTATGTTTATATATATCTTCAAACAACTAAGCAGTGACTCAGTGAAAAACGAGAAGCAAAAAGCGTGCAACAAAGTATAAAGGTGTTAGACTTTACAGAAGCCCCTACCCGGTTAAGGTAACTTCAAAACTGGAAAATTCAAATAGTGACAACCTGTAGGTAGAAACGTTGTGTACTGATGTGTTAGCACACATCTGAAAGGGCAAGTCTACCTCTTTGTTAAAAGGACCCTCACTCACCACTAGTTGGTGACATGCTTCATCATTGGGTCCCCGCTGGGGTGGCCTAATGCCCCCCCAGCGTGCTACAACGCCTGATTTACAGCAGAGCAGGTTGGTGGTGAGTGTAACAGTGATTTAACTCAAAATGTGCTATTCAAATGTGAGTGCAGAATTAAAAAATACAGGGTTGGAACCCAAACAAAAAATCTAATGTGGGCCAACCTGTATTGGGATTAAAAACGTGTTTGAGCGGACAAAACTAGGTTCTGAATTAGGAGACCTGTGTCCTTAGATAAGATGGTAGGTCAACATGTTTCTGCTGTCAAAAAATGCAGGATCGCACAGCATTCGTCAGGACCATTAACAAATTGCACTCCGGTGGTATGCACGTCAGAAGGTGCACCCTACCGTGAGGCACTTAATGTGAAAAAGAAAAAATTGTAGTGATATTACTCACGGATATTGCCCATTCCGGCACACCTATAGTCAGGATTACCTACCGTCTGCCCGAAGGTCCTTCGGGTAGACGGTAATCCTGACTATAGGTTACACGCGGGGGAGTCGCGAGTGCAATAATTTTACACCACGTGAAATTTACCCGCGCCGTCTTAACCCAGGAAGAGGATATTTCTCCCTTTATCTGTAACTTTGGCTGCTGTGAACCACAGTGTGCCGGCACGGGCAATATCCATGAGTAATATCACTACGATTTTTTCTTTTTCACATTAAGTGCCTCACGGTAGGGTGCACCTTAGCGCGTGCATACCACCGGAGTGCAATTTGTTAATGGTCCTGACGAATGCTGTGCGATCCTGCATCCTAACTGTCACCTATGGTGCAAGATCGGAGCCTGGAGGCTCATGGAGGTCTTAAAGGCACGGCGCCAAGTTTTTCAGTTGTTACTATGCAGCCTATCTAGGCTAAATCTGCCTCTATGATCCTGCCTGTTTTTACCTTTGAAAATAACAGTTGTGTGTTTTAAAGAAACCCAGGGCAGTGTTTCTTCTTTACATTATCATATAATGTAATAAATATGTCTTTATTTAGCAAATGTAAAAGTGTTACATGCACTTTAGCCTAGAGTGGTGTATTTCAGGCTGCATATGTATGTGTATATGCATATTATCTATATATATATATATATATATATATATATATATATATATATATATATATATATAGGTGCTTTTATGTGTATTCAGATATATATATGTAGATATATGCATATTATTGGCTATTGCTACGGGGTCCCGCACATGGGCGGGACTATTCAGTGCTTATGACTATTGATGAGTATCCCCTGGAAGAGAAGTTGGAGTTGGTAAGGTTTTGTGAAGAGAGAGACCTAGAGGTGGGTGAGTCAGACACCCAGTCCAAAATTGGGAACAGCCCAATCCTATGGCAAAAGGATTAATGGGATCTTGAGCGCAGGAAGGAGGAAAGGGCCCAGGCCACACGCCATGAGGGTGGTGGGTCTGAGGGGAGCCCTGAAGAGTCTGAAGAGGAGGTAGAAGATGACACTGCATGGACGCCATTAGATAGTGAAGATCCCATAGATAGGGAGTCCCTTGCTGGGTCCAGTGTCAGGAGCAGCGCCCCATCCCTTGTTCTGTCCCCAGAGGAGTGGGAAGATAGTAGGGAAGAAAGGGAGCACCAGCTGACTTTGGAAAAGCTCAGGTTAGAGCATGTCAAGGAGATGACGTAGATGGGTGTTAAGAGGAAAAAGCTAGAGACTGAGAGGGTCTTAGCGCAGGAGAGGTTGGCGGAGGCTGGGAATTCCCTTGCCACAGAGGACCTTGTCTGGGAGGGTAGATTATCCCCTGAGCCCAGTTATAGTTTTCTGGATTCCCCAGTGGTGGCAGCGATATAGAGTCCAGTGCAGGAAGTCCCATTACCAGTTTCCAAAGTATGGTACCTTGTTGACGAGAGGAGAAGTACAGGTTGAAGTTCATGGACAGTAGGAAACTGTCTCACCAGTCTTGGGAGGAGTTTGAAGAGGAATTGTCTTGGAGCACTCTGGGCTTGGGTAGAGATTCGCACGGAATCTGATTTTGACGAACTGTTCAATATGGTTCTTAGAGAGCGCCTGCTCAGTTGTAGTTTGCCAGGGTAGCGCCAACACCTGTTGGAATGTGGACTTTCTGATCCAGAGCTCCTTGCAAGGGAAGCAGAGCGCTGGGAAAGTGCTAGAGGTTCTGAAGATGCAACTAGAACACAGTGTCCTGAAAGGTGAAAGTCAATAGACAATTATAGATAGCATGCACATAGATTACTTGGGTGGACAAGAAGGAGATTACTCGTTTTTTAGTCAAAAGGTAATTACTCATCTTTATGTGGTAACATTAGTTTCAAGGTCGGACATATACAGTTAAGAACAGCACTGCATAGATTGTAATGACAACCACATGGAACTTGGTGCAACAAACGTGAATAAAAAAAGTGAATAAAAAGTGCAAGTGGTGACGTAAGTGAAATGAAAACAGCGTTGTTGGCGCGCTGTGCATAAGGTGCAAGCTATTTACAGTGAGTGGCTTAACGACGAAGATAGGGAGACCTGGGAGGAAGAGTGGCTTAACGACGAAGATAGGGAGACCTGGGAGGAAGATATCTCAGTCACCGAAATTAGGGAGGCCATCGCCAGATTGCGACCGGGAAAGTCACCATGCACCAATGGGCTACCGGCGGAGTTCTTTAATAAAGGAGCTGACTTGCTGACACTCCACCTATTAGCATTGTTCCAAGATGAAGCCACAAGGGTATTCTTCCCTGGATCTGCGAATGGCAAGTTTGTACCCATATATAAGCAAGGCAAGCCTCTGGAGGACTGTGCGTCCTACCGTCCGATCTCTCTCCTGAACGCGGAGGTGAAGCTCCTGGAGACGATTTTGGTTCTCTGCCTGCGTGGGGTGATTTTGGGCCCGGTACAGCAGGACCAGACCGGGTTCTTGCGGACAGGGCGACGAGGCAAAACTTGAGGCGGACCCACAATTGGCTTATGGAGGTAGAGGGTCGGGCTGCTTCACATATGTTCCTTTCTTTAGACGCTAAAAAAGCGGTTGACACGGTCCACTGGCCTTTCCTGGAGGCCGTCCTGATTACATTTGGCATTGGCCCTAACTTTTGTAAGTGGGTGGGACTCCTGTATGCCGACCCTAGAGCTCGAGTTAAGGTGAATGGGCTCCTCTCTGAGGACTTTCCCATCAGAAGAGGGGCACAGCAGGGATGCCCTCTGTCCCCACTGCTTTTTGCCCTCACTGTGGAAATAGTGACCTGTGCGGTTCAACAGGAGGCGGAGGTCAGGGGATTTCAGATATCACCTACTAATACCCAGAAAGAGAAAATCTCGCTCTACGCGGATGGTATACTACTTTATATCACCCGGCCACACACTACAGTCCACGCTCTGTTCAGACTCTTGGATCGATATGGCTCCTTTTCGGGGTATACGATAAACTGGCACAAGTCAATTCTGTATATTCCGCAAAAGGAAGTATCATGGCCACCCCTGCCTAGAGCCCTCCAGGTGACTCAAGCAGGATTTACATATCTGGGTATCTACCTGACAATTGACAGGGCCGCGTCCTATCAAAAGAACATCTCGCGGGTACTGGCAAACTTTGCAGAGGATGCACTTAGATGGAAAGCTCTCCTGCTCACGATACTAGGCAGGGCTGCAATGTTCAAAATTATCACGCTGCCCTGCTCCATGTACGCCCTACAAAATGAATATTTTCCCCTCTCTCGACAGACGTTCACAATGATACACGCAGAATTGCGCTCCCTGATGTGGCTTGGGAAACAACCTATAATAGCTCTTGCCACGCTCCAGAGGAACAAGCATAATAGAGGGATTTCGCTACCGGATATGGAGGCCGATTATTGGGCCGAGCACGTAGTGCCGATCAATGACTGGCTTCATGCATTGGCTGACCATCCTACATTCCGTTTGGAAAGGGACACTAAGGCCAGACGTACCAGCTTGCACTATTTATATGGAAGTACGGGTAGGAGACAACTACTTCCGGCCACACAAATAGAGAAGTGTGGCTCACTGGTTAGAGCAGGCAGACCCTGAAGCAGAGGTCAGACCCGGGACCAGGGTTCAATTCCCGACGCGGCAGGGTCTTGAGCGCAAATGTCCACGGACTCGATAATTCTCGCTTCGGTGCCTGACCTAATCATGGGTTCACACTCTGCAACTCTGGGCATTAAGCTTGCTTAATCTCCACAACGGCCCCCCGCGGCGGGATGCCTGGCTTTCACCTTGGGGATGCCCGTTAGGGGCTATCTCACAGGGAAAAGCCAGGACGGGTTCCCAAGGCAAGCGCCGAGATGCCTCCGGGTAGTCGAGCGCTATATAAGAACATACAAAAAATAAAAATAAAAAAAAATAACCATAAGGGTCTGGGATAGAGCGACACAGATGATGGGGTGGGTGCACAAACTGATAAAACAGACACTGATATGGTCCTGCTCTTGGCTGAAGAGGCTCCACAAACTTAGGGGGTTTAAGGGATGGGATGACATTGGGTTTTTCACTCTGGTGGACCTGCTAGCGCGAGGGGACCTTAAATCTTACCAAACCCTGCAGGCAAAGTTTGGCCTCCGTCACACACAGTTCCTTTAATATGCACAACTAGGCCATGCGTGCAGGGCTGAACCGGCGCTCGCCTCCGCCTTGCCGGAGTATGCTCCGTTAGAAGGGCGTTTGCTGCAGGAACAGGTGCCCAACAAACTGGTTTCCCTGACATACAAGACTCTGAATAATAATGCACCGGACAGGCTGGGGAAACTTAGGGCAGCTTGGGAACAGGATGTGGGTGAGATGGACTTGGTGCACTGGGAAACAGCCCTAATGCACCACAGGGAGGTGGCAATAAAGTGCTGGCTACGCCTCATCCAATACAAAATACTAATACAAAATGGTTGAAAATGCAAATAAAAATATTTTTTTTAAAACAAAAAACACTGGAATTCACCATAACCCTTCAGGTTTTGTGGAGGCAGCGGCAGGGCCCACCCACCTAACTAACTGCTACAAAGGGCAAGCCAGAAGCAAGCAAACAAAACTTAATTCTGACACCCGAAAGACACTTAGAGGACAACCACCCGATCCGAACCAGGATGGATCCGGCCAAGGGACACAATCTACAGATGAGGTGGATATGAAAACAATCCTCCATACAATGAAGACTAGTTTTGCTTCAATAGAGGGAAAATGGATTCCATATGCGCCAGAAAGGACCAGGTAACGCAGAAAATTGAAAAGCAGGACGGAAGACTCATGGAGGCTGAAGCACGCATCACCACCTTAGAAGATGACCACACTCAGGCAACGGGACACCTTCCAGATATATATATATATACTGCTTAAGGTGATCGCAGCCAAAAATGAAGGCATTGAAGCCTGCTCAAAGCGAAACAGCATTTGCATAACTGGAATCCACCACCCAGGGACACCTAGAAGATTACATAGAGTAGTTGCTAGTCACTGGTTTCAGCCAGGAGGCCTTCTCTAAAATGCTCATAGTGGAAAGAGCCTATTGTACCCTGGTTCCCGGGCCTCTGCCGGGTGCGCCACCCCGACCCATAGTCACAAGAGTGCTTAACTATGGCGACGTGACACTGCCCTACGTAAGGCAAGAGACCTTAAAAATGTTGTCTTTGAAAATAATGCCACCTCAATATTCCCTGATTTCAGTCTAAATGTCCAAGAGGTGAGAAAAAAATGTGTCCCCATCAAGAAGAAGCTCCAGCAGGAGTGGGTGGAATATGCAATGCTCTACCCAGCTAGACTCCGAATCACATACGATGGCCGGCAACACACATGCGCTACTCCACAACAGGCGACGGACTTCTTCAAACGTCATGTGCGGGCGGGCAAGAAAGCAAAGAGATCTACGGAAAGCGGTGGAAGCACCCTGGCACATCTTGAGGAAGACTGAGAAACTTGCTGACACGAGACTGGTGACAGGTAGCCATACTGCCCTTAACGGCTGGAAGATTTGCTCCGCCAAAGAGGTAAAGTTAATGCTTATCACAGTACTGTATCCGGATCATTCCTAACTCCATGAGCATAGATGGTGATGACCCCATCGGATACTACACCCGCAGTCCAGGGCCCCCTCGCTTACGCCACTACGTTGTGGGAGGAGAAGGCATGCCTCCTGGACCACACGTCTCTGAGGGAATACCCCTTCCCCTCATGTGTGAGGGTTATTTTGTTAATCTGTTACTTTTGCTGTTTTATCAGAGGAACACTGTCACCACGATTCATTAATGACTGTAATGCATATTTTCTATTGAATTCGACCTTACACTATGCCAACTTGTTTGTGTATTGGAATCACACGATGCCGCAAATGACACACAGCATTGGTATATGGCTAATACACAACACTGTGGAAAATGTTGCTTCCTATGTTCCTATTGTTATGGGGGTCAATGGGAGGGGGTTGGAAGGTGGATACAATGCACAGCAAGTTGGGGCTGCCGTGTGGGGGGATTCTTGGGATACACAGGTAGACATTGACAACTGGACATTTATCATTTTACGCCTACTGTTTTGATGGCATCAACATCACACACATACAGTAAGCAGCACAGAGCAGACACACTCATACATATACAGGAGATTTGGATATGCCGGGTGAGCGGCTGAAGGCAGATGCTAATACAGCAATAACCCTTCTCACCTCGAATGTCAGAGGGCTGGGAGACCCCAGAAATAGGTGTCATATTCTGGCCTCTATGGACAGGCGCCATGTTAGTATAACTGTGCTACAGGAAACGCATATACCGCCCCAGAAACAGTCTCAATTCGCTATCAGGTGGGCCTCATATTCTCGTATTCTGCTTTTTCCAGGGGAGCAGCGATTCTTATAAAAAGAACTGTACCTTACGTTGAAGAGGGATCCCTGCTGGATCCACAGGGCAGGGATTGTCTTAAATGAGGGAGGTTGGCGTTGACATCCGTCATGTTGGTGTGCAGTTATGGACCCAATGTGGATGACGAAGACTACTACATTTTATTATGGGCCCACATAGTCAGCATTGGCTCGACTCACTTTATATGAGGAGGTGATTTCAACCTACCCATACCCTCAACTGCGGACCGATCCCACCTATTACCACACCACTACACTAAAGCGCAGCACCAGCTCCAGCAGATAGTCACTGACAATCTCTTTGTGGATGTCTGACGCCAACATCACCCAGCACAGAAGGAGGGCATATTTCATTCGGCAGTACACAATACCTGGACCAGGCTAGTCCTATGACTCGTATCACAGGACATCGCACTGCATACCCTCAATTCTCACCACTTAGCTCGCACTTACTCTGTCCACTCCCCGGTGCTGATGTCTATGACGCCTCTGGGATCATCGCCTCAGGGTAGGCAGTGGCGTCTATCCCCTTCGTCGCTCCTCGATGCAGTGTTTCAGTCTGAGTTGGGGGACATACTGGAAGAGTTACTGAGAATTAACGTTGATTCCGTGCCATCACTAGCCACTGTATGGGAAGCGTTAAAAGTCCCTGTACGGGACCACTGCATAGCCAAGGTGGGGGGAATCCTCAGGGATATTCGCACAACACAACAACACTTAAAATGCCAGATTAATCATCTGTAGACAGATCCACATGGTGCGCACTCTGGCCCCATAAAGGCCCAGATACTGGAGATGCTCAAAGACTACCAAACTGAAGCAGAAATGGAATGTCACATCCGAGGCAAATATCACATGGTGTGGCGATATGGCGAGGGAGAAAGCCCTGGCAAATCGCTCTCGACTCCACCCGACCACCTAGAACAGCCAATTACATATTGACTATCCGTGACACGGAAGGGGAATCACACATGGACACAGGGGCCATGATGGCAGTCTTTACTGCACACTACCGTGCATTGTTTAAGTCATGTGCAACGTGACAGGCAGAAACCCCGCTTTACCTACAACAGGTGGAACTGGCCTGGCTTAGTGACGGGCAGAGGGATTTTTTGGCGGCCGACTTGGAACTGGGCGAAATACGAGAAGCAATAATGAAAATAAGTAATGTCAAAGCTCCGGGACCAGACAAACTTGGCATAGAATTCTACAAAACATATATAGATACTTTGGCCCCCTTCCTGAAGGCAGTCTATGAGGAGGTGGCCCAAACATGGATGCTCCCTCCCGCTATGAGGGAAGCAATGCTGGAGTCACTATTGAAGCCTGGGAAACCCCCTGACTTCACTGATTCGTATAGACCACTTTTACTGATTAACTGTGAAGTCAAAATACTGGCCAAAGTCTTGGCTAATAGACTTACACTCTTAATGGATAGGCTAATTCGACCTGATCAAGCGGGGTTTATACCAGGTAGATCAACATCACACAACTTGCGGACACTTTTCGCTATACTACATGGCATAGACCAAGAAGAGCAGGAGGTGGTGGTCTTGCTAGGTGCCACCAAAGCATTTGATTCCATGGAGTAGGAGTACCTCCCTGCCGTGTTGACGCATATGGGATTCCCTCTAGGATTCCTCACGTGGATCATATTACTATACAACTAACCCTGTGCCTCCTTGCTCCTGAATGGGAATCACTCCTCAACTTTCGCTATCACCAGAGGCATATGGCAGGGGTGCACCCTCTCACCCCTGCGCTTTGCAATAACCATGGAACCACTGGCCGCCATGCTCTGACAGCACCACAAACCATATGCACTCGACTACCCCACGAGACCGATGTTAATATCACTCTAAGCAGATGACATATTGCTATACGTATGCAACCCTTTGGACGTAGTAAATCCCATGATTTGGCCAATAATACAATTTGGGGAATTCTTAGGTATTAATATTAACTGGGGTAAGTCTCAGGTCATACCACTAACAAATAGTACTGTTTGGTTCCAAATGGAATATCCGCTGTTGTGGTGTGACGATGAGGTTCCCTATCTGGGAACAACCGTTACCAGAGATAGGGAGGAACTACTACAAGCAAACTACGGAGTGGCCCTTGCTAGGGTAGAAGACTCGACTAACAGGTGGATTGCCCTCCCTCCCTCATTGGCAGGCCGAATAGCCTTAATGAAGATGATTGGTATCCCAAATGTTTTATATCTATTCAAAAACATCCCCTTTTCCCTGGGGCATCCTTTCTTTACTCGTCTGAGGAGCCAACTCATCCGTCTTGCCTGGGGTGGGAAACAACCTCGGGTCAAGTGGCGAACCCTGATGTTGCCCTTTGCTCAGGGTGGGTTTGAGGCACTAGACTCCAAACTCTACTTTCTCAGCGACCAGGCGCACTTTGCCGCGTATTGGCTCGCGATCCGCCCTTCATGACACATTTGGCAGTAGAACAGGGGCTAATAGCGCCAATGTCTTTCTCAGGTTTCCTGGGTGTGGATGATAGGGCTGCTGAGGTGATGGGTTCCACTGTGGATTGCACAAACAATGTGTGGCGCGCCAAAGCCAAATGATCCCAAGTCACCATGATCTATTCCCCATTACTCCCTTTGCATGACCAACATAACCAGCCCGTGACGCAGGAAGGAATTTGCAAGCGCATGCTTACCCGATTAGGTGAACATTTTTGGGGAGACATGTATTCTCAGGGACAGTTCAAAAATGCAACCGCATTCTTAGGAGATGGCTCACCCACTACCATGGACCACTTCCTATATATTTGCTTGCGGCAAGCTGTTAAGGCAGCTACTCCCGCATTTTCGGAAGAACCTCCTACATTGCTCCCAATGCACCACCTGCTGCGGGCGGAGACCTCACATGTTGTAATCCGCATCTACAAGACATCCATGGGGATGGGGACCATCACTATAGTGAAAGCAAAGCAGGGGTCGGAAGATGAATTGGGGCGCCAGATCACAGAAGAGGCCTTGGGATATTGCTGCCAACAAATTGAACGCATCACCGCTAGCAGCAATTTTCACATTATTCATTTGAAGTTCCTTCATAGAGTGTATTACACCCCGGAAAGACTGCACAGACGACAACTCTGTGTGAATGACCCTAAGATGACCGACGCTGTGGACCTTGCTTGAGGATCCTACTGCACAAAGCTCATTTCCTGCCATTTTCTTGCTCCTCTACACTGGAGCTTACATTGGGCTGAGGCGCGGCTCCTTCCTCCTCTGATCTACCCCGAAGGAACCCTGATGGGGAGCTTGATTGGCACTGAGCTGATGCCTGGTCCCAAGATGGCTGCGGACAGTCCCTCTTGGTAAATGGAGAGTGGCATTTGAATTTCTATCGGGGTATTCACGCAGCACAGGAACGTGCCCAGGTCACATAGTGGAGCGCAACCTGAACCAACACAATTCTCGACCCTCTTAGGACCTTGATGAGAATTCGGGGCATCCTCCTGGAGCCCAGAGACTGCCTGACCATCTGTTGGCGACCAAAAAAGACTATCCTCCGATTGCCCCAGGGGCACTGGTGACTCTTAGCCCACACTAAGGTACCAGCTCTGTTTTGAAACGTTTTTTCCCCCCTGGCAGCATTCAGTTCAATCTCCCTACCAAATATTTGACCCTCAACCATTATCTCCACGGATCCTAGGACGGCTTCTCTCGAACTCCTCAACGAGCACATACAATGCAGATTAGGGTCCAAAGAAGACAAGGAGCACCCAACCTCCAATTGAAGAGTGCCTGAACTTGGGCAATTTAGATCCCACAAACTCTCACTCCCTCCTCCCTCACACAGCAGCCTCTCTCCCAATTCAGTTGCAAGGTTCCCTCTTCTATAAGTGATACCGTCCGAGCACCTCTGAACAGGCCATCGAGAACGCTCTGACTCCTATTGTGGCTACTTGACTCCACAGCCTCCTATTGCTTCCATCACTACTCTGTGGCCTTTCTCCCTAGCGAGTCCCTCAGCTCCCACAGCTGTGAGGGCCCCCACGTGCCTGCTAATCACATGAAAACACAACAATACCACCGGGCATCCCTATTTCCGTCAACTCACCCATGCCGATCCACATGAAACCGCTAGGCGTGAATACCTTCGCAATTAGCTTCCACCCCAAGCTCTCCATCAAAACATAGTCTTATCAGACAACACTCAGAAACACTATTTGTGGACACCTACCACTGCACCTCCAAAGGGCAGATAAAGATGGATCTCATCTTCCACACGGTTAGACCTGAGAACTGGATCACTACATTAAGATTGCAACTTCACATATCCAAAACGACGACCACCACACATAGCTGTAAACTGACGACCTTTCTCCCTAACCAGGCAACTAGAAACGGGAAAATAACAGTGACCATTTAATCAAATGGCACAGTGTTGATACAAGCTAACAACGAGAACCTAGAGGCCTTCGACTCACTCTTTCCTGCTCTATGTTCTGCCCATGTTTACTCTATTTGATCTGCTCCACCCCAACCCCCCTCCCCGGTCACCCACCGCCACCAGGTGACGCAAATGCCTACTCCCACTCCCCCGGTGAGACCATTCAGCCTCCCCGCTAGTAGCTCCTCCCACTCCTCCATTCCTACTAATCGCATCCGTCAATCTTCCGAGGTAGATCTGACCCCTCCACCCTCACAGACTCATCCTCCCCTATATCCCATCATCATCCCACGAGATTGGTCTACTGACCCCCTCTTCACTCCTGCAGAACCTCTAAGGAAGAGCTTTCGACTTGACCCTCTACCGAGGGTCGCGAATAGTGGCAGTTTGGGCGACCCAATTAGCACTAGACCCCACAACTCGATCTTGCCCTCCACCTCTAGAGCTGTTGTAAAATCTGACGAAACTGATGTACATAGACAGCACTCATTCCCCTTCTTTTCCCACTCCTCTCCCTGTGGGCACCATGGATACTGTAAATTATTGACCGTATCACCCTGCCAGTAGGAACCCGTACCCCTATGCATATGTACAGCCATTCTAGGCACCATGGCCTTTTTACCCATTGGAATCCCCAGCTTCCCTCCTGCGCGTACCTTGCACCCCCTCTCTCGTGTATAGAACGTGAAACCCTTTCCCTTTGCGCGATCCTGATATGAAAGGTAACCCTCCTGCTCGACCCAGGCCTTCCCCATTTCCCTCTCGAAGAAGCATCCTCCGCCTCAGCTGACATAGCCCCCCCCAGTTGTATCTGACTGCCCCTGTTCTCTCATGTACAGGTCATAAGCTCTCTCTCTCTCTCTCTCTGCGACTCTGACCCTGCACGCACCCTGACCCCCCCTCCTTCTCCTCATATGAGCAAGTCATAAACCCTCTTCTTCCGCAGAGCCCTGTCCTTGAGCGTCACGGCCGCGCCTGACCAGCACCTCCTTCCCTTCCATGAATGCCCCTCTATTGACAAGCCCTCCCTCCATGCTCGATTGTCCACGCAGGCATGAATACCACTCCTTTGATGACCCCTTCCCCCGAGTTCAGCTGACCACACATGTCCGAGGCCATCGCCTAAGCCAGGAGATACCATTTACTGCCCTTATTGTATGCCTAGCCACCCCACCCCCTGGGCCATGATCAGGCGCACACATCCTACGAAACACTCAGCTGCATGATTGCTCTCCCCTCTTATCAGCAGGTCAAGGGTCCCCATTGTGAACGTATGTGGAGTAGGATCATCACGAGGATTATAGGGATGTCTTTCTTTTGCGTCATACTGACCTGATTGTACCATCAAATGTTTTGCAAGGTATAAAAACAAGAGTCTCAAGCTCACTTGTTAGAGCACCTCCCGAAAGACACTGTGTTTCGTGTCCGAAATGACTGGCTCTCCTCATGAGAATTAAACTCTGTTCTTGATTCCTGCTTCCAGCGCCCGTCTCTTTATTTGGTAATTATTCAGAATGGGAACTAAGAGGCGGTTTGCGCCAGCAGCCTGGGCATTGATAGAATTATGGGCTCGTTTTCAACAATTGGCGTCCCAACGCGGGGCCCATCAGTGACATGGGGTTCGGTAAGAGAGATCCAGACGAAGAAGTGAACGTCTAAAATGATCGGAGTATACCTGCCTTGAGAGGGCCCTAGCCCGGCTGCCGATCGACAGAACTTCACCAATTCTAAAAGGACCTCTCTTGAGTGACCTATTGTCCTGACTGGAATCCCACAGGAATGCTACATGGAGTAAGAGAAAAATCAGGCGCTGGAGGAGGAAGACGAAGAACAGTCCGTATGGTCCGGTCCGGGTAAGATTAAGTAGGGTGTTTTTACGCCTGATTGGTAGGGTGGCTCTATCCACCTGATTGATTGATTGTTTGTATTGAAAGTCGGTATTTGTATACTGATATTGTTGGTATTGGTTCATTTAGCTTTGAAGGCTACTTGACATATTGGTTCTCTTTTGAGAACGAGACATTCTCTGTTTGCAAACAGCAGCGAATAGGAACGTCGTCCCTCTTTGCAGATAGAGAAGGGTAGGTAATGCAGACTTTTTGTCCCCCGTTGTAATTCGTCATGCCTACTTTTCTCCCCACTGATTGTTTGAAGTCGATTAATAATCGATTGTTGCTCTTTGAGATCTTCCCTGTCCACAAACAGAGACGAATAGGAATATTCTGTTCCCTTTATGGATAGCGAAGGGCAGGTAATGCAGACATTTGTCCCCGTTGTAATCCGTCATGCCTGTTTTTCTCCCCATTGATTGGTTGGTTGCCTGGACATTGTTGTCCCAGGAATTGTTTCGTTTGAGGTATTTTCTATTTGCAAACAACGAGAAATAGAAATATTCTGTTTAGTCTTTGCAAGTAGAAAAGGGTAGGTTATGCCCCTTTGTGAATTCGTCAGTCCTACCCACTCCCCACTGGTTGGTTATTGTGGGGTAGCTCGCATGGTCCGCCCAGGAGACTACTCTTATGGAGGACATATGCTCTCTACTCATGGGCCATTTAGTAGAAATAGACCGACTGGTCCGTCCAGGAGGCTACCCTAGTAAGTGGAAGTACATCGCTCGGTCTGTCCAGGATGATACCCTAATGAAGGAATATATGTTCCCCTTTTGATCGATAATCTCGTTCCACCCCGGACCATTTATTGGAGGGGATTCGTCTGGTCCGTCCAGATGTACCCCCCTAGTGAAAAGGACACATAAAAATATGAAGTGATCACCGTTCCCTACTAACAGAAAGCTTTAGCTCGAAACACGCTAAGGAAGAGAAAGAAAAATAAAAAGAAATCAGGCTAAGTCAGTAACCCCCTGATGAGCTTTTGACTTCACCAAAAATAAGAAACATTAGAAATAGTTCGTAATAAGAAATGTAAAATGGCGAAAAGATTTGATAGCAGAACATAGCCGCGAGGTAACTAGGCTTCACTGCCTGTTCCTGCTCCCAACATGTCTGCCTCATTGCCCGCCCCGCCCAAATAACGGTCACATGAAATAGAAACAACTCAATAGGTACCTACCCCCATTCCGGAAGCTCCCGAAGTGCAACAGGCCCGCGGTTACGCCCATCCGGAAGGCGAGGCCTCGAGGCACGAGGGACTCGCCTGGCCACAGTCAGGAGGAGATGATGTTGGGCAGGCGGTCCAAAGGATGACAAGGACCTCTCCATCTTTTCTCTTCTGCCGCCCTGCAGGCCGCGGGGAGAGAGGGGGCTGTCTTGCCTCGGCCACCGACCACCCCTCTCTCTCACCCGATCCGGCTTTTGTCGAAGGCCGAAGCCAAGGCGAGATCGGCGGCAAATCAAGTAGTCCCGCCACATGCCAAATTCGCCGCATGCCATCGCCTGCATAGGTACAGGCAGTCCCGCCACCTTTCGGGCTCCCTGGAGAGTTGAAGGTAGTCCCGCCACATGTCAAAAAGGGAGGGGGGGGGCTGTCTTGCCTCAGCCGCCGACCACCCCCCCCCCATCATCAATGGCTGGCACGGCCAATGTCGAGACGACGGAGCCGAAGAACGGCGCGGGGTCGCTGGAAGGGGGAGGTGGCGCGAACGACCCTCCCCCACCTCCCTCCAGGTGGAGGCTTCCAGCGACACCCCAACACTCTTTGCTTAAAGAGGGTCAACATCAAAAAGCGGTCTTCTGCCCAGGACGGGCACTCGCTCCATATCGCCTCTCCTCGACCTTGAAGATTCTACAAGAGCCGGGGGGCTCCCGACCCCCTGCATGGGTGCCCCCGTCCCCTTCACTGGGAACCACGACAGCGGTGCTACTCCTGCCGGCACCAGACTCGGATCGGAAATGGCTAAAATGCCGCCACGGCACAGGCTTGTTCAGTTCCGGAGGAACACCAGAATGACCCGGTAGGAAAATTGTTGCCGCCCTTCCCATTCTTTGACTCATGGTCCATATTGTTAGACTGTTAACCACATTGCACGAGACTTTCTGAACTGCCAATGGAAAGTTCTGGGCCAACCATGCGAGACTAGAGACACTCTGACTGTGCTGGAACTTGCCTGACCCCACCCAAAATGGCGCCGACACAAAATGAGACGTTTTTAATGAACTTTGTTGCACCCTGATTGCGCAAGCTTTTTACCCCGATATATATATATATAACGTTTTGGATAATGAAAGTAGATATGAAGGATATTGAGTATGTGCTTGGACAATGAATTGACTTAGGGTGGGTACCGATTATGAGTTGGAAAATGAATTGGTGTAATTTAAGGTAATGAATGAACATTGGATAATGTATTTATGAATTTATTAAAGATGAATTACTGACATGCATCATGCTTGCTCTGTAGGGGAGTCTAATACGATTTTATTGCACTGCCGCACTTTATGCAATGAACTGCCACCAGCTTCGTTCTTCCCATGTACAGTTCCAATCTGCTCTGTGGCTAGTCCACTGGGTTGTAGGCCTGTATTTATGCGTCAACACTTTTTATTAAAAGTATTTTAAAAACGAAAGCATAATTGTAGCGGTTGCATTAATGAGTTTTGAATGTATTACTACTGTGAGCGACGAGAAAGTATGATGAAGGTAAAAGGTTAAAAGGGACCCGATATTTGGCAACCACATTATGTTTCACAGGCAGCCGGAAAGGAGCTTTAGAAGCCCTAAAACGACCCCACAGAAATGCCACCTGACCGCCACCCTCGTACCCGATCAAAAGGGGTTACGACCAAGTAGCTCATGTCACGCAGATCGTCAATGATTATCTGTCTGACCTTTCTGGTCCATCTGGGCTTAAACGCCGTGATGGTAGGGAAATGCACTACGTGGAGATAGGTCGAGTATGTGGTAGGTAAAAACCTTTCCGGATTACTGCATGCTGATGAGGTTCGGATATTGCCC
The DNA here is from genome assembly GCF_964263255.1 of Lissotriton vulgaris. Lineage (NCBI taxonomy): Eukaryota > Metazoa > Chordata > Amphibia > Caudata > Salamandridae > Lissotriton > Lissotriton vulgaris. The sequence goes on from NC_141687.1 coordinate 312,521,966, forward strand.
CCCCCACCCCTTCTTTCTCCTCCCTTCTGCAGGTCACGTCGGAACACTGGCTGATGTATGGATGGACGACGACCGAACCGCCGACGAGAAGGGGAAGAAGGGAATATGAGCATGGTCCTTATGACAAATAAAAGTTTTTAAAAGACGTAAGACTTAAACATGACTGTTCCTCCTTAGAGCATAGCAACGGGAGGATGGACTGACATAGGGACTGGACAAGTACTGAATGACAAAAATAAAATTGACTAGAAACGACGCGTTAAATAAAATGACTGGACGTTTTGACTAGGTAGGGAAAGGACAAAGAAAAAAAAAATTGTACGGGTAAGGGTTGCCACGGCACCACCCGCCTAGGAAGTTAGAAATGTTGCCGATGTTCAAAATGCACTGCCCCCTTTCTCACACTCTTACAGATATAGCCAAGCTGTCCGACTGTTTTTCCCGATCAATATTTGCCGTTGCCTCAGCCTGGAGAACTTCCCACCACAGGAGGAAACAGAAAAATGGTTTAAGATCCAACCATGGGTAACTAGCGCAACCAGGTTAATTTCTGACCAACCAACCGAGGTGTGAGTATTGGTAATTGGGAACGCTCGCAGGCATGACAAGCGAGAAGGGAAAGGGGGGAAGGGCAGAAAGAGCTAAGCACGTAGATAAATAGGATAGTAAAGATACGTAGAAAATATAAAAACAGATCTTGTAGACTAACAATTGTTTCCTGTCTTGTCGTGAATGTCTTGTATATGCGTAATATATGTGCCGTCTTCCCTGTCTGAGTTTGTGTGTGTGTAACGTACGAATTTATGTCTCCCCTCTGTCTGTATCTACAGGTCACCTGACCTTTGCCGTTCTGTGTTGTGAGCGCACTAAATGACCTATTTTCGTACACGTCTCTCTCTCTCTCTCTCCACTCCTTTTTATCTCTCTCTCTCTCTCTCTCTCTCTCTCTCTCCCTACATGTCATACGTGTACCGAATGGCTCGTTTAGATTGCGGACGACTCTCACTCTCTATGAGAGTCTCCCTATTTGTTCCTCCCTCTTTTGGTAAAATTGTGCCCCACCGGCACCAGTCTGATTTGATACATATTGAACACGAAGGTGTTCAGCGAAATTGACCGAAACTAAAATGAACATATCTCGCCATGTTACTGCCTCTCCTTTCTGTAAAATGAATGAACTTGAATTGGCTGAGAAAGAAAGGACAGGTAAGACGACTAAAAAGTCCCCCAAATCTGGCCATTTATAGGGGAACTGTATGTCAATGGCATCCTATGTCTGTTCTTCAGTGACGAGCGCCAACGTCTAGACTGACACCCAATACCCAGATTGCCCCACCCCTTTGCACCCAAGCGCAAGCGCCCGAAGCATCCCCGCCCCATTTTTGATAGAACCACTTCTGCTGTCCCGGGTATAAACATAATGACCATGAGTAGCTGTTGACCCTTGAGGAAATGTTGTTTTGCCCGACTCTCGACGATAGCACCCCCGCCCTGTCTGAAAATGTTAGCTAGTCCTGAAGGGAAATGCTATGTAATATTGAATATGATGTAACGCACAGTTGATGGAAATGTCATTTATCCTCACGTGAGTTATAAATAAGACAATGAATGAACCTGCCATAAACTCAGTAGGAATGCCGACACATGCACTGCTTGGTAATTGACCTCTGACTATGACCGATGAGCATAAAATCTCAAATGCGTAAAATTGAGGGAGGAATTCATATGCGTAGATGTCTTCTTCTGCCATCTCTCTAAAACACTGTCTTGTACCTATTCAAGGATTCATGATCACCGGAGGAGATGGGTCAGATGTGAATGTTCAACCTGACTGCAGATCTTGGGACACGTATGACATCGACTAAAGGTGGAGCTGCAGAGCAACAAGGCACGGGATGAGACCGCAATTTCAACGTGGAAAATGAAAAATGACGGGCCGCCTTGAAGCCCTCCGACTGCTAACCCACGTGTGCCTGGAGTCTCCGTCTGCCTTCCTTGGGCCCGATTGATGGGCCTGCCTGCTTGTTATCCTTTGCTCCCTTGGTCCCTTTTGTGTGTCCCAGGAACTCTGACCCAACTCCGCTCACTCTCTCTCCTATCGACTATTTTGAACAACATTCACCCACCTTCCCACGTGACTTTTTTGCCAAAGGAAAGAGCTGCAATTATATGGTGCCGAGCATGAGGCGCCGCCAAACGGACTATTTAGGGAACAGGACTGAGGTCTAACAGCGGAGGACTGACCGCACCCTGCAACGCGTAAGGATAGAACCGAGCTGGACCTATAGCTCCACCGCCGGTGCTCAACAGCGCCAACGAAAGTACCCGGATTAGAGCCTACCAGTGATGGCTCGCTGATCAAAAGACACTGTGACGAAGAAATTTTATGTATTGAACTGAATTCCGCTCCCAACTACCTGGTCAAAAACTGTTCATTAGTCACATTTTTTAAGTCAGAAAGATTTATGCTATGTAGTGCTTTTCATTGGAACACAACGAAAAAGTAATTTCCCATGTACTGCATTCTTCCCATCACCTTAACTGTCTATGATTGTACGCCGCATGTTAGTATCGACAAAGTGCTAATTCGTCAACGATGCTTGTCTACCTGTAATGCCATCAGCTGCAAAAATGATTGCTGTCATGTAAAAAGGGGCGACTGTAAAATCTGACGAAACTGATGTACATAGACAGCACTCATTCCCCTTCTTTTCCCACTCCTCTCCCTGTGGGCACCATGGATACTGTAAATTATTGACCGTATCACCCTGCCAGTAGGAACCCGTACCCCTATGCATATGTACCGCCATTCTAGGCACCATGGCCTTTTTACCCATTGGAATCCCCAGCTTCCCTCCTGCGCGTACCTTGCACCCCCTCTCTCGTGTATAGAACGTGAAACCCTTTCCCTTTGCGCGATCCTGATATGAAAGGTAACCCTCCTGCTCGACCCAGGCCTTCCCCATTTCCCTCTCGAAGAAGCATCCTCCGCCTCAGCTGACATAGCCCCCCCCAGTTGTATCTGACTGCCCCTGTTCTCTCATGTACAGGTCATAAGCTCTCTCTCTCTCTCTGCGACTCTGACCCTGCACGCACCCTGACCCCCCCTCCTTCTCCTCATATGAGCAAGTCATAAACCCTCTTCTTCCGCAGAGCCCTGTCCTTGAGCGTCACGGCCGCGCCTGACCAGCACCTCCTTCCCTTCCATGAATGCCCCTCTATTGACAAGCCCTCCCTCCATGCTCGATTGTCCACGCAGGCATGAATACCACTCCTTTGATGACCCCTTCCCCCGAGTTCAGCTGACCACACATGTCCGAGGCCATCGCCTAAGCCAGGAGATACCATTTACTGCCCTTATTGTATGCCTAGCCACCCCACCCCCTGGGCCATGATCAGGCGCACACATCCTACGAAACACTCAGCTGCATGATTGCTCTCCCCTCTTATCAGCAGGTCAAGGGTCCCCATTGTGAACGTATGTGGAGTAGGATCATCACGAGGATTATAGGGATGTCTTTCTTTTGCGTCATACTGACCTGATTGTACCATCAAATGTTTTGCAAGGTATAAAAACAAGAGTCTCAAGCTCACTTGTTAGAGCACCTCCCGAAAGACACTGTGTTTCGTGTCCGAAATGACTGGCTCTCCTCATGAGAATTAAACTCTGTTCTTGATTCCTGCTTCCAGCGCCCGTCTCTTTATTTGGTAATTATTCAGAATGGGAACTAAGAGGCGGTTTGCGCCAGCAGCCTGGGCATTGATAGAATTATGGGCTCGTTTTCAACACTGTCCCTTCCCACAAGTGCATGCCCCCTGCCCTTGAAAACATGATGCACCAGCTGACCCTATTAGAGAGTCAGTTAGAAATAGTATTCAGAGGCCTTGATGAAATCCTAACCAACCTAGACAAGGCTTGATTGCCTCAATATTCTCATTCCAGGGCCTCTCCACCGACCGACTCTAACCTTCTAAAACCCCATTTTGGGCCCTCTTTCTTCCCCGAAAACCAGTACCAGAGGCCCACAAAAACTGACGTTGTAATCCCCTTACAGACCCTCACTAGACTGAAATCCCCCGCATCCAGGTTACAGAGTACCCCAAGTAAAGATGCTGTGACCTAGATACAAAGACCTTCTAGGACCAAAGCAGCAATGTCCATGGAAGAAGCAGCGGACCTAGCTTCCACATATGACTCTCCTCCCACAGCCTCCCCTAAATCCAATATTCAATGGTTTTATGTCAGTAAAATTTCCAGCTAACTATAACTGGTGTGAAACCTATGTTTTTTTCAGTGAATTTCAAAGGTTTTTTAAATGCTAATTCCTATCTATAACTGGTGTGAAACCTATGGTTTTTTCAGTGAATTTCAAAGGTTTTTTAAATGCTAATTCCTAACTATAACTGGTGTGAAACCTATGGTTTTTTCAGTGAATTTCATAGGTTTTTTAAATGCTAATTCATAACTATATATAGGGCCTCAAACCTATGTTTTTTCAGTGAATTTCAAAGGTTTTTTAAAAGCAAATTACAATAACTCTGAAATGTAATATTTTTTTATAATGAATCCTATATTGTATATGTATGCAATACTATTTTCTTTATGTATATTGTTCATTTTTTTTTTGTTTTTTGCCCTGGAGCGCTCCCGGTGTGCGTACCAGTGAGCGCACCGGAAGGCGCAGTCTTGCGGCGCGCCCCAGTGCACGTACCGGTGAGCGTCCAGTTAGCGCTAATGCCGCGAACGAAAACATCATCGTGACGTATCACGAAGCCACGTCCGCGTGATACGCAAGGCGTAAGCGCACCCGGAAGCACTCGAGCGCATACGATCGCGCTACGTAAGCGCCCTGGGGCGCGTAGTGTAAGCGCGTCGGGGCGCCCCGGGGCTCGTAGCGTAAGCACGTCCGGTCATGTGACCTAGAAATAACACTTTTTATTGGTTCAAGACAGTTTTGGTTTCCAAATGATGAAAGCCCGGGTCATGTGACCTGAAAATAACACTTTTCATTGGTTCAGGACAGTTTTGTTTTCCAAATTATGAAAGCCCCCACCTTTTTTCCTTATTCTCACTTTGTCCATTGACTGAGGAAGACCTGTTTGGAAATCTATTAGTACCAATTTGTACTGAAAAATGGCTACAGTAGCAGCAGGAGCATCTCAGCCCCACCACCACCACCACCACAAGGACCACCACAACACCACAGTGGTGGAGATGAAGAAGAGGAGGAGGAGGAGAGGAGGAGGTTCCTGCCTGAAGATACTACCCCATATAAGCCAAAGGAGCACATTATCTGGGAGTTTTTTTCAATCCCAAAGGACCTCAAGAAAGTAAATGCACCAAAGGTTACTTGTCTAATCTGTGGCACTGTACTTTCCAGGGGGAACCCTAACAAAAAGTACTCTTTTGGCAATAACACTATGATTCGCCACATGCAATGCCGGCACCCTAACAACTATGCTGCGGCAGAGGTCCGAGAAATGACCAGAAACCCTCCCCAATCTTCTCCCAGCACCTCCCAAAGTAAGCAACCCCCTCCATCGGGTCCAGAGACAAGGGAGATGGTCCCAAACATACAAACCCAGTTTGGACAATACAAAATCGGTTGCATATTTTGTGGAAAAACAATTACCTGTGGTGAGCAAAGCATTAAACTCATCAACCGTGCTGGTGACAACCACAATTGCCCAAAAAAACTTAATTTTTTCCTGATTTTTTTTTGCTCCAGTTGAGCCGTTTACAATTCCCTGTTTTTTGTTTGTCCCCATAAAAATAACAAAAAATATATAAAATTGTTCATAAAAGCCAAAAAAGTACAAAATGTTCCAAAAAAACAATAAAAAAATAGAAAACCTCAAAAAGAATAAAAAAACAGTTCTTTTTGAAACTACCTCCAATTTATAAAAAAATGCTACATTTTTAAAAAAATCTGTCATTCTTTTTTCCCCATGGTACGCTCCCCAGTTCGCTCCCCCGTGCGCGTACCGGGCGCTCCCCCCGCGCAAATCGAATTTTTTATGGCCCCCACATCAAACCTAGGGGATCAGGGGGGTCTACCCTGCCCCCTTTTGGTCATTTCCCCCTTTGTTTTTGCCACCTCTTGTGTCTCGATCCTACTGAGACACAAGATAGCGGCTGCTCCGGACTGTTTGGAATGTTGACAGACACCCGAGAGCCAATCAGCTTTCCGCGCGAACTCGCGTAGCGCGCTGGTGCGCGCCCCGGTGCGCGTACCGGGGCGGGCTTATAGATATATATTTTTTTTTTAACCTAAATTACTCAAAATCCACTGGAGCACATATCTTGAGACATAGCAAAGGCACATCAGGCTACCGGTCCCTACAATTTTGCCAAGTTTGGTGGAAATCCATTCACCTGTTCAGGCTAAAAGTGAGTCCAACCGCCCTATGGAAATTAACATGGGGAAAACACGTTTTGGGACCCCCCTTTTTTCTCAGCCCCCGCTTGATGAATCCCCCCCAAACTTTTAGGGAAGGAGCGGAGCGCAGCGAAGCAAATTTGAGGAAAATTTCAGGCAGATTCCTCAACCGGCGCCAAAGTTATTCTCTATAGAATGTTGCGGATTCCCTATGGAAAACAATCCTAACTATAACTACCTACTGGCGACTGCCAGTAGGTAATATATAAAATGTGACTTTGAAAAAGAAGACAAATTACGGATGGAGGGATGGAAAGAAGGCTCACCGTTACTGGATGATATTCCGCAGTACCGCCTCTCCCACCGCCGCATCCGACTCTGCGGCTGCCTCCAAGCAGTAGTGCCTGGTGAAGGTGTGCGTAGATGCCCAGGTCGCTACTCTGCAGATATCCTGGATTGGCACTCCTCCAAATAGTGCAGTGGATGTGGCCACTGCCCTGGTGGAATGAGCACGAACTCGTGCATTTAGAGGCTTTCCAGCAGCTTGATGACAGTAGACAATTGCACTGGAAATCCTTTCCTGGGCACGCTGAAAGCGACGAAGAGCTGAGAAGATTTGCGAAAGCTCTTAGTTTCTTTTAAGTAGAACTTCATACATCTTTGAATGTCTAGTGAGTGTAACACTCTTTCCGCCGCTGTTGACGGATGAGGAAAGAAACGTTTTAACACCAACGGCTCATTCAGATGAAAATCAGTTGGCACCTTAGGAATTAATTTTGGACTAGTCCTAAGAATCATTCTATCTTCCTAAAACTGTAGGAAAGGCTCCTGAATTGTGAGCGCTTGCAGTTCACCTACTCTTCTCGCTGAAATTAGTGCAATGAGAAGAGCCACTTTCCAGGACAAGAACTTAAGGTCCACTCTGTGCATCGGCTCAAACGGTGTTTTCATCAATTGTGACAGCACTATATTGAGAATCCATAGTGGTGGTGGAGCCTTTACTGGAGGAAAGACCCTGAATAATCCCTTCATAAACTGTTTGATGATCCTTGATGACCATAAGGACGGGCCTGATGAAGACCTCCTGTAGCGGGATAACGCAGCCAAATGCACCTTGATGGAAGCGTGCGCCAATCCTGACTTTGCTAACAGCAGAATGTAAGGTATAATTTGATGAGGTGCAGCAGTAAGACGGTGAATGTTATGTCTCTTACACCACAGACAAAACCTCTTCCATTTCATCCTGTAGGTTTTGTTGGTACTGTCTGCTCTAGCTTTGGACAGGTTTCTCCTACATTCGTGTGAGATGTTTCGATGACTAAACTCACAGTGTTCAGGAGAAAGGCTGCTAATCGCAAGGATTTTGGGTCCGGATGGAGCACCTGACCCCTGGACATTGTCAGAAGCGATGGAATTGGTCGCAGCCGAACTGAACAGTCCTCCGACAGCAGCAGGAGTTCCGTGAACCAGTGTTGTCTGGGCCACCACGGGGCTAATAGGATCAGCCCGCACAGCTCTTTCTTGATCTTCACCAGTACGCGGGGAGAAGAGTAATTGGAGGAAAACCGTAGGCAAAGACGCCAGACCATGCCATGGAAAACGCATTCCCCCAAGATCCCTTCTGGGGAAGCCAGCTTGCAAAGTACCGGCATTTTCTGTTCTCTCTTGTGGCGAAGAGGTCCACTATTGGTGTTCCCCACCTTTGAAAGATGCTGTCCAGGGTCCCCTGGTCCAGCTCCCATTCATAGCAGGACGATTTGAGAGTGCTGAGAGTATCCGCCTTGACGTTTTGATCTCCCGGGAGGTGTTCCGCTGACAATGATATTCCTTGTTGAAGAGTCCATTCCCATATCTCCTGGGCCTCCTGAGATAGGGAGAGAGATTTTGTTCCCCCCTGCTTGTTTAAATAGTACATCACCGTGTTGTCTGTTCCTACCAACACCGGCGAACTTCGTATCCGTGGTAGGAAGGCTTGCAATGCTAAGCGGATCGCCCTGAGTTCCAGCAGAGTTATGTGTAACCGCTGCTCGTGTACCTTTCTACAACCGCTGACCTAAAGGTCCTGAAGGAAAGCTCCCTAGGGACGCATCTGTCGTCACCACTAATGGAGCCGCATTTGAAAGAAAAGTCAGACCCGGAGATACATTTTCTTTCTGTGTCCACCATGCCGCTGCCTGCACCATCACTGGTGTCACTCGTATTGTGTCGTCGAAGGATCCCTCCGCTTGACGCCACTGAAGATCGATCTGTTCCTGCCATGGGCGCATCCTTAATCTGCAGTGAGGTACAAGGGGAATGCAAGATGACATCATGCCCAGCAAGGATTTGTACCTGCGGACTGAAAGAGACTTTCTTTTTACAAAGTCTTGGAAGAGGGACACAATCCTCAGTTGCCTTTCTTCGTAGGGAAACGCCTTGTTGCAGTCAGTGTCTAGTATTGCCCCCAGAAATGTGATCACTCTTGTTGGTTGGAGGTTTCACTTTCCTTCGTGAAGAGTCAACCCCAGTTTGGCGAACAAATCTATGCAGGCATGTGTTGACGCTCTGGCTTGTGTTTTCGATGGTGCTTTGACTAACCAGTCGTCGAGGTAAGGAAATATTTGATGTTTTTTCTTCCTTAACACGGCCACCACTGGAGGCAGGCATTTTTTGAACACTCTCGAGCTGTCTTTAAGCCAAATGGCAGTACCCTGAATTGGTAATGTCTTCCGGCTACTAAGAACCGAAGGTACTGTCTGTGTGCGGGATGGATCGGCACGTGGAAATACACGTCTTGTAGGTCTAATATAATCATATTATCTCCTGGGTTCTATAACTGAAGGATGTCCTGTAGAGAAACCATCCTGAAAGATTGCTTTTTGAGATAGGTGTTTAAGGATCTGAGATCCAGAATGGGACGCCATTGGATCTTGCTTTTCTTGACAAGAAAAAAACGGGAGTAAAACCACTTGTTTTCTTGGGCATTCGGTACCGGTTCTATTGCTCCCTTTCGGAGCATTGTCCGAATCTCCTGCAGGAGTTGATGCATATGGTTGCCTCTCTGATGCATCGGTGGCGTACAAGGGGGCGTTTGAAGAAATTCTAGGGTGTGACCGAATTGAACAATTTTGAGGACCCATTGGTCCGTTGTTATTTTTCACCAATTTTGAAAATGGTGAGCAATATTTCTACCCAGGGGAGCACCTGATCTCTGGAATGTTGACATAGCCGGAAGATGGAGGTTGTCATTGCCATCAGGTGTTGTCCTTCCCCTGACTGCCACCCCTTCCTCTTGGAGCTAATTTCGTACATCCTCCTGATTGACGCTGATTGTATTGTTGACGGTAGAGCTGCGATGAGGCAGAATAAGAGGAATATCTCCCTTGTTGATATCCTCCTCTATACGAGGACTTTCCTCTACCTCTGGAGCCACAAAAAAGGGGGTTTCTGTACTGCAGTGTTCCCAAAGCCTTTGCAGTATCGGTATCCTTCTTGATACTCTGCAGAGTATCATCAATATGCTTCCCAAATAGATCTTCTCCATTGAATGGGGGGTCTAGAATCTTGTTTTGAACTTCCGGCCTAAAAGCTGTTGCTTGTAGCCATCCTTGCCTGCGCAGGACTGCTGCTCCTCCCAAAGATCTAAATGCCGTCGTCGCTATATCCATAGCGCAGTCTATGACTTCAGCCGAAATCTTTTCCCCTTCCAGGGTAATCTTCCTGGCCTCCTGCTTCTCCGGTTCTGGCACCGGGTTAATGTATGGAGACAGGTCACACTTGCCTGTCGTACCTTCCCAAGATAGCGAGGGCATTAGCGGCTTTAACCAGCAGCGCCGACATTAAGGAAAAACGTTTTCCTGCATTATCCAGTCTTCTGACCTCTCTGTCTGGAGGTGTCGTGATTGGAGCAGATGGGTTACTGGACTTCTGCTGTGCCGCCTGAGTAATTACAGAATCCGGCTTGGGATGACCCAAAAGACAAGCTGGAGCATCTATAGGCGCCTTATACTTTTTGTCTAGTCTGGCCAGTACCAGTGTCACCGTAGCTGGCGTCTCCATGACCTTTAATCCTTCCTCCCACATATGACTCATGATAGGCAAGGATTGGACAGATTTGCGATACGATTCCTTGAAGTCGTATAAAAAGCATTCAGCTTTATCCTCAGTCATGGTGAGTGCAAATCTCTTAGTGGCTCTTTCCATTAAATTATGAAAACCACCAATGTCCTCCGGTGGAGAATCTACTGGCTTCGGTGTAGGAGGTGAAGGTGAGGGGATGAGATAGTCATTCCACTCTGCACTTGGTTCCGCAATCTCTCCATCCTCGTGGTCATCATCCGTGGTATCGTGTTGTGACGTTGGTGGTGGAGACCTAGCAGTAGGCTACGGCAAAATCGCTCTCCTACGCACTGGCGTCCCTGGTACAGACTGTGGAGGCAGAGTAGCCTCTGGAACCTCCTGAGTGGCTGGAGCCATTGGATATCTTTTCTATAATCCTCCAACATGCCCTGGAAGTCTTTCAACAAAGAGGATGGTACACTTGTCATATCCTCACTCTGCTGCTGGTGATATTGGTGCTGTTCTTGGGGATGCTCTTGAAAACCCCATATTCTTCCTCAGAATCGACCTCCTGGTACTTGACTTGTAATTGCGATGGGCTACTCGCAAAACCATAAGGATCTTCGTCATCCTCTTCCTCCGAATCTTCCTCTTACAGCAAGTAAGATGGAACCAATGGAGACACCTTGCTTGGCAATGTGACCTCTGGTGTTATAGGCTTTTTCCAGGGTACCAATCTTTTCTCTGGTGTCTTTTCCGTCGTCGACGAGCCCGTCGACGAGATCTCCGTCACCGTCGTCGACCAAGTTATCGTCGTCGACGCCACCGTCGACGTTGTAGTTACTGTCGACGCTGTCCTCGTCGACGCTCCGGCTGTCATCGTCATCGACTTCTGTTGCTTTACCTCAGAAGCAGAACCCTTCTTCCCCTTAGCTTTAACTGAAGGGGGTTTTGAGGGACTGCACCCTGATGACCCTGGGGTGGTCTTTTTTGGGTCCTTCTCAGGTCTTTCTCCTGAAGAATGCGTCTGAGGAGATCTATTTCTCTTTTGAGATCTCTTAGACAATACAGACTCCTCCTCACTCTCACTTGAGAGGATTTCTTTCCTTGCTTTCACCTTCTGGAGCCAAATCAGCAGCCTTCCCTCACAATCCCTCAAGGTTTTATTTGAAAAGGTTCGACATACCTTACAATCTTCTGCCTTATAGTCTGGATAGAGGCAGTTTTTGCAATCTTTGTGAGGGTCATCTGTATAAAGCCTCTTCTAAGAGCAGGTGGAACAAGCTCTAAATAATCTCTTTTTCTCCTTCTCAGACATGGTAGATGAATAAGGAATTCCAATAAGAAGAAATTAGAAGATGAGAGACCTCAAATCTCAGTCAAAATACTGTTGAAGTAACGAGTTTGAGCAGAGCTCAAAGGAGACTCCCTAGCACAATGTGCGGTAGAAAATCTGAGGGGCAGTAGGTTCTCTCAGGAGTGTTCTAGAGGGTGAGGAGCTCTAATTGGTTCAGGGAAAGGTTCGGGCCTTTTTTACATAACAAAGGCTATGGGTTGCAAAAGGGAAATGGACCTAGGCCTCTTTTCAGTTTTCTATACTCCTAAGCATTGCTTTTTTATATACCGGAGACTCTCGTCTCGACGACGGGGAATGATTCAGGATTTGAATCAATGAAAGTTTCAATACTGGAGTGACAATGAGCTCTCCACAACCGATCTCACCTCGCTCTATAACATGAATATGGTAATCCTGCTTGACTACCTTGCACCCTTGAAACTAAAAAGAAATTGTACTATTCCGTCCAGATCTTGGTTCGACTCAGACATCAATGATGAAAGGAGACAACTAAGAGCCATAGAAAGACGTTGGAGGATCATGCCCACTACCACTCATTGCGACCAACTTAGAACAGTCCGGAAGAAATACAACAGTCATATCAAGAACTAAAAAATCCATGTATTTCCGCTTCGCACTGGAAAGAGCTTTCGAAGCAGACCCAAGGACCTCTTTAATATCATCAGACGCCAAACCTCCATATCCGATACGTATCTAGGCCAGGCATCCAAAGAACGGTGCCAACTTCTTCAATGATAAGATCTCCAAGATCGAGCGCTCTCTCGACATCAACTGCGCCTTCCTTCTCGAAAGCAGCCAGGGCGGGGTGTTTGGTTGCGCTCCCTCTGCCACCACTAAACCCTGGTCACTCTTCCATCGCATCCCAACGAAGAGCTAGTCAAACTTATCTCCACCTCCAAACCTTCATCTCATGCCCTAGACCCTCTACCTGCTCAACTCACCAAAAAGATGAAACTCTCCCTAGCCCCACTCTGGTGCAGGATTATTAATAGCTCCCTAAAAATCAGAATTGTTCCGGATTGTCTGAAAGTGGGACAAGTCACCCCACTGCTGAAAAAACCAGGCCTAGACATAAATGACTTAAACAACTTCAGACCCGTATCCAACCTTCGTCTTCTCTCCACAATCCTAGAAAAATGTGTACTCCAACAACTAACCCAACACCGGGACAACACCAACGTTCTCGATTCCCATCAGTCGGGATTCAGGAATGGTTGCAGTACTGAAACCGCGATCCTTAACATAATCGATGACATCCATAAATCATTGGACTCAGACCAATGCTGCCTCCTTATTCTCCTAGACCTATCGGCAGCATTCAACACAGTAGATCACAAACTTCTCCTCATGGCTCTCGAAGATAGGGCTGGTCTAGACGAGGTGGTCCTCAAATGGTTCTTTTCATTCCTTCACAACCGCTTTCAGAGAATTAAAATCAAAAGCTTTGAGTCCGACCTCCACCCCGTCAACAAGGGAGTACCCCAAGGATCAGTGCTCTTCCCCCAACTTTTCAACATTTACATGGAAGCCCTCACCACCCTACTCAGAAAAGCTAACATCCCTTTCCACCTGTATGCTGATGCTACTCAAATTTACTTGGAAATCTCCTCTGCCAAAGACATTCATAGACTCAATGATACACTGAGAGAAGTGCAACTTTGGCTGACAAGCAACCACTTAAAACTGTATCCGGACAAAACTGAACTACTCCTCATTTCGAACAAAGAAGAGAACCCACAAATGGTTGAGAGGTTAACAGCTATTGATGCGCTCAATGGGAACCTCACCCCGGCTGACTCTGTTAAATCTTTAGGCTTTACGCTAGACCCAAAACTGGACATGACTAAACACATTAAGATCTTGGCGAAGAGCGCCTTCCTTAACCTGAGGCTACTAAACAAAAGAAAACTTTTTATTCCGACCAAAGATCTTAAACAAGCCACCCAAGCATTGGTGCTGTTAAGACTGGACTATGGAAACGCAGTCCTCTCAGGAGTAGCTAAAACACATCTTGCTCCTCTAAAAACAACTCTCAACATGGCGGCCATAATGGTCACTGGAATAAAGAACTTTGATCACATCTCTACTGCACTCAAATAACTCAAGTGGCTACCAATAGAATTGCGTGCGAACTTCAGAACAGCCTGCCTCACCCAGAAAGCCCTTCACACAGGCAAACCCGAATACCTGGCGGCCAAAATTAAAAAAGCAGGCCAGAACAGGAACCTCAGAAGCTCCAGCACCCTACTTCTCATCCCGCTAAAATCACGAAAACAAAAAACCGCGGCCAGGTCCTTCGCCGGAAACACGCTCAAAATCTGGGACTCTATTCCCCTTCACATTAGAACTAGTCCTTCTTTTGCTAAATTCAAAAGTCAGCTCAAAACCCTTTTCCCCGATGGATCCCTAATGAACAAATAGGAGCAGCTGGAGTCTTGAGATTGACACCTCACCCCTCTCGGATGCGGTGTTAACATGTCCTTGAATTGGAACTCTTTGTGATTTTCATTACTATTACTCTTATCTGGAGTGTCTTGCTTTATTATATTATATTCTGCTCTCTTTTCCTCTGCTCTGTAACTGATGTGAAGAGCTCCGATACCCTCCGGTCAGGCTAGCACTATATAAAACTTCTTAAATAAATGACAGATATGACCTCTGTGGGCAGGAGGGCGCGGGCTTCCTACACCTGGCGTGGGAGTGTGGGGCAATAGCACAATATTGGACTGAAGTGGGAAGTGCTTTGGGGGACATCAGGGTTGCACCAAACGATTCTTAGTGATTGGCTTTCTCATAGCAAAGCGTAGAATTGCCTGCCGATGGGTCGGGTAGAGCCCCCAAATTCAAGGAATGGTTGAAGGATCTTACTTATTGTCAGGAGCAAACAATATTTATGCTGAATTGCTACCCTCCCACTCACGTCCAAGGGACATCTGGGACCCACTCACGAGCTATCTACTCAGAATAAATGCAATGGACGCACCAGACCAGAGAACTTCTGCGCAGGTTACACGCCACACCGACAATGACAGGCTGCACGATCAGGGGATTGGCCGTTGTCACGATTGTTGAAGTAAAGAGCACATCTCTCATGATAATAATACCCATCATGTGCTAGACCTTGTGTAACTTAATTCAATTACTGTACTGTGCTGCTGTATTTTATGGACTGCTAATGTGATGTCTACTATACCTATGTAATTGTTATATTGTCATGTTGAAAAATGCCAATAAACAGAGTTTTAAAAAAAAATAAAAAAAATAAAGCTCCCAGTTTTCCGTTTTTACCGTTTTTACAGAAAAGATCGACAAAAGGCTGTGTGTTTCCTGCCTGCATTGTATTTTGAGTGCAGAAAAATATAGAAAACTGGGCTTCATTTGAGTGACTTGCCATCCTATGATCTGTAAATCTCGGACAAGTTGCTATACAGATTCACAGCATGATGAGTTAAAAAATAGAATGACATTTTCTTAATCACTGCAGTCTTCATTTATGTTTGCAATATTATGCTAATAATATCATGTGGGTGTATTGTTTTATTAAATGTGGCTGTATGATGTGCTGAAGCCTGGCTAACAACAGGGACTGCACCTTTATCGGTTAAATAAATGTTTTTAAAAAGACAAAAATAATAGGCATTGTCATTTACAATGCCAATAGCTTAAACTCACGTAAATGCGAGATCTATAGCACTGCAAATGCTTATTTGGTTGAAGGCTGCCCTTGCTCGGCATTCTGCATGCACAAATCAGCCTCAAATCATCATATTTCAGAAACCAGATCAACCCATCCTTTGCCCCATAGGGTCCTCGTCACAAAAATGTACGGCAAGTCGCTTTCCCTACCCTCTAAACTGTTTTTTTTGGAATGCGGACTGGGGCGGAGCACATGAAATGGGAGGAGCCAAAAGACAAACACGAGGATGCAGCTGTGTGTGCTATCTTGGGAAGCACACTAGAGAGCATAAAGCTGTGACGAGGTATACGAACCATACTGGGACACACCTCAAGTTTTTGGCCGCCTTATAGTTCATCTTTTGTTTTAAATGTGACACCCCGAATCGACCAAATCATCTAATAACTCAACACTTGTGAAAAGTGACAATTTGAAGCTATGCCTGGATTTGGACATTGTAGTAGAAACTTGCTTCTTTTCACTGGGATAAAGCACACCGAACCCTAGTTGCATAAAGATTTGGACGCTGCGATGCTTCACCAGTTCTAGCAGCGAGCTACATAAGTGCTAGAACACATAAGGTAACATTCACAGGAACGGTCGATGGTAGTGGTAAAGTTGCATTGTTTAGGTCAGAACTGTCTGTCTCATATGGAGGATACAGAAATTCTAAACACAACACCTCGTCGATATATCACGATTCCTCTGCAGTCCCGGTCTCAGTTGCTTTGTGTCCACCTTTGAACCCCAATGTTGTACTTTTATATCATCGACAGATCCAAATAGTTCTGATGGAGCAAAAAACGAGCCAGCAGTACTACTGGACACAGTTTCTAGGAGTAAAACAAACATGGCGCCTTGTCAGGACTTTGAAGCACCATATGGCAGCAATACAATATGTAACACTAAGAAGGCATACAGTGAAAACATCCCTTTTTCCTACCACCCTCTCCCATTGGGCCTGTCCTTAGGGGTATACGTAAAGATGTTACAGGGTGAAACGAGGACTCAGGACACATGCAAAAGATGACAGCATGGGGCAGTGATCAAACTGAGTACATGACATGAATGCGGAGCTTCTGGTCTTCCCAATCCCACAGCATGAGGCAGTGATCAAATGTGCGGTGAGTACACAACATGAATGCAGAGCTTCTGGTCTTCCCAATCCCACAGCATGGGATAATGATCAAATGTGCGGTGAGTACACAACTTGAATGCGGAGCTTCTGGTCTTCCAAATCCCACAGCATGGGATAATGATCAAATCTGCGGTGAGTACACGACATGAATGCGGAGCTTCTGGTCTTCCCAACCCTATACTTGGGTAGCTCACCCAACCCTGTTATCTCTTGGCTTTCTGGGATGTGTGTTACAGTTTGATCTCGTAAAACCAGGGCTTCACGCCCCATGCTGCAAAGGAAAACTCTAGCCTGTGTGAGCTGCTCACCCAAGGTTCATGGACATGGAGAGATAAGTGAGAAAGGAAAGGTCTCATGAATAGAAGGGTTACTGACAAGCATCAAGAGGGAGGGGGGCAGGATGTCTTGGAGTTACGTAAGGACAGGGGTTAATAAGACGAAGGGGCTCCAATGTGAGGAGGTTGTGAGCAGTCTGCAGCAAAGACACAAGACAGACTGAATGGTTCAGAGTAGCAAGAAGTGAGGGGAGAGGTGCAACGGGTTAAAGTCCAAGGAGACTTTCAGCAAGGCAAAATGGCGACTGCCACATCAGAACATGGACAGCAGGGAGCAGAAACTGGCTTTAACGAGTGAGAGCATGATAATTGTAGTGTAAAGAAACATGTGTCGAGGGGAAATGGTGACAGTAGGAGTGGAAGGCAACTGTTGACTAAATATAGTGAAAGTAAGGGAAACAAGCCTTTGCAATGCAATAGGACTTGCATTTACGCGAGACCTATTGCCTTGCATTATAGAAAACGGAAGTGGGGGAGCATGGACAAATAGTGTGCCGGCGGGAGAAGGGAGTGAGAAGGCATGTACAAAGTAGTGCTCACAGTCTAAATAATACGTACCGTACTGTGTAACATTTGAAGTAAAGGGGCCAATTGCCATGGAAGGGTACAAATGACGACATGGCCATAATAAGGTGGGACTAACAAGCCTCATAATCAGATGGCAGCATTTACGATATATTCCACAGAGCTTCCACTCCATACTCGATTACTGCACGCCTCGCAAAGCGAGCAGCGTATGTGCGATGCCGCTATAGGCTCGACCTAAGAAAGAGGTACCATGTATCCGGAAACCCTAACCATAAACTACATTCAACAGATAGGCGAAGGGCCTTGTGACCAACCATCCAGCTAATATGTTGGCCGCAAGGCCAATTTGTTGATCTGCTTATGACCTTTGAACCATTTTGCAAATATGCATGACTTTTGTAGATACCAGGACTATAAATATATGAGGCACAACTGCCACTATTGTATAATTTTTTGTGGCGCAAACCACTAAATCAGATTTATGAAGACATGTAAAGCCACTTTGCGTGCCTTTACTTGGCCCCAAAAAAATGGAGTTAGGCAGAACAAATTGCTGTGTTGCCTTACTCTGTGCAAAGGAGGCGTGCCATGGGTGTTACGGTGGGTGTTTCCATGCAACATCTATAGATTTTGATGCATCTCCAGATTTACAAGACCTGGTAAATCTGGTGCCGCACCAAAACCTTACTCCTCACCAGGTGAGGTGCAAATGGGGGAAATAGCACTATTGGTGCCCCTTTTTTTACTCGTTCTATATGTGCTTCATTCTGCACACATAGAAAGAGGAAAACGGCTCTCAGGATTGTTTTTGTGCAGGAAGTTGTCCCTTCCTGCACAAACATAATCCTGCATGCAACACAGACACCCTTGCACCATGGTGAAAGGGGTCTGTGCTGGTTCTGGGCTAACAAAACAACACCAGCACAGGGGTAAAGGACATGAATGTGTCCTATACCATAGATACTGTGCATTCCTGCCCTTTGCCTTTAACCCAGGGCAGCGCATCAAGATAACTTGCTGCCTTGCTCCGCACCAAAATGTCATCAATCTGCACTTAGTATGCTGTGATCAGTGTTGGCATTTTTTAATTTGTCTGGAACAATCAAGAGATGCCCATTTATATACGAGAGGCCAAAAAAACAGGATGGACACAAAATGTGGCAGTAGCTTGGTTGGATTAGATTACTGTGAGTGTTTGGTTACAATATATAAAAAGTGGAAATTAGAGAAGTGGGTAATACACTTTTTATTTTAATGTAAATTTGACACTGATGAATCTTCATCAAATGTGGCAGGCAGTTTGAATAGGGAGTGAAATTAAAAAAATGATAGGTCAGAATATGTTTTATTTATTACTGACTTTGGCACCTTTTTTTTATATATCTTTGTTTATTGAAGTTTTTAAAGGTGAACACAGTACATACGACAGAAGAGAAGCGTTGCAAATGTTGTTACAGCAGCAATAATCATATGACAGTGTTACATACAGGATATGAACTAATCAGCAAACTCACGAAAACCAAACGGACATCGGTCAGTACAGCTGTGAATTGTATGATTTTGGATAGTTTAACGTTCCCCGTTTAAAGCATCTTATTACAGATTAGGCAACATGGAAGTACAAATCAGAAGAATAATCATTTGCAAGTCGTCACATAGAGGGAGATGCATGCAAGGAATACAGAAGAACATGGCATGTCGAGAAGCTAGGTTACATGTCTACTTCAGGGACTCAGTTTGCATGGCAAAGTATTAAACATACAGTTTAGGTGGATCACTCAATTATTCCGGCCTTGTAATATGTTAACCAAGTGATCTCTCGTGCTCTGCAGCCCCAGTCGCTGAATGTTCAGATGTAGGGGAGTTCGCCCTCGCCCGCGCCCATTGCATAAAAGGCTCCCAGATGTCTCGGGGTCGAGATGCAGAGGGCATCAGCTCCCAGTAGGTACCGAGGTGTGTGTGTCCATAAGTAACATCAGATAACCAAGCTGCAAATGTAGGCAATTTTTTCCAACCCTAGCATATAGTAATAGAAGGGCATGCAGTTTTCGTCTAGACGGTTCAGTGTTATTTACCAGTCCCACGAGCCCTAAATGTGGGGATGGATCATCGGGCCTCCCAACTATCTGATTCACTGCATCAAAGATTTCGTGCCAGTAGTCTGTGAGCAGATGGCAATTCCAGGCTACATGTAGGAAGGTAGCATCGACAAAACCACACCTCTAGCATTTAGTATCCTCTCTCAGGTGCATGCGAATGAGGCTAATAGGGGTGCGGTAAAATTTTAAATGTATGAGGCGCAGTTTGTAGTTAGGGGAAAGCTCCAAAAGCTGTTTACAGCAAAAGGACCATTGCACGTCAGTCAGCGGTGGATCCAATTCCCTATTCCAAAGGTTCATGGAGGTTGGCACTATAATCGGGGTTTTGTCTTGCATGCTAGTGCATAGGCGAGTAACCAATTTTTTCGGGGATGCCCGAGCTAATATGTTTTGGAGGGCAAGCAGTGTTGGGGGCTCATCTGGAAAACCCTCCCAGAACGACCGACATGCCGCCTTCAATTTGTGATAAGCAAACAATTCCCTGAAAACAGCCAAACCCTCCTCCTCTGTGGGTCTCTGAACACCCCGTTTGGGTATATATCAGCGAATGTGCGAATTTGGATGCCTCCTAACGAAATCTCACCTCCGCTCTCTTCCAGGCAAGGCAGCATTGGGTTATGTCTCAATGGAATTGCAGGTGCATACAGTAATGGGAGGCGAGCCTGTCGCTGTAATTCGTGCCATGCCCAGTGTAAGGTGTTAGCTGAATCCACATTGACAGCGGGCCTTGGGGCTTTTTGGTACAGAGCTACTCCCAAGGGCAATGGTGCCATCGAGTCGAGCTCTACCGCAACATGCGGTTGGTAGGGCGTTGGGTAGGTCCAGAAATGTAGAAATTGAGCTTGCGCACATAGTGCATACAGATGCATGTCTGGAGCCCCTAGACCACCCTGTCTCAGCGGCAAGGTTAATAAAGCCCAGGAGATTCTGGCTTGACCGCCTGCCCACACCAGGGATAGTAGATGGGATTGAAGGCAACTAAAGAAATGTTTCGTGAGCGGGATCGGGATATTTGCAAACAAATGAAGAAATGTAGGTAGGATCACCATTTTCGATAGGGCCACCTTCCCCGCTATTGAGAGAGGTCATTTCGACCAGATTGCCACCCTACTCTCGAGCCAGTCAATAGCTCTCCCAAAATTCAAGGACCAAATATCTTGGAGGTTTGCGACTGACCCATATTCCCAAATACTTGACTTCTTCTGCCTCCCAGCGAAGTGGAAATTCTGATTGCACCTCAGGTGTGTTGTCTGACAAAGGGGAGATTACTGATTTAGCCCAATTTATAGACACTCCAGATAAACTGCTGAATTTTACAAATTCACGCAGTAGGGGGTCTAGATTGACAGCGGGGTTCGAGACATATAGGGTGACATCATCAGCATAGAGGGAAATAATAAACTGCGTGTACTAAAGCCTATCCCTCGAGCAGTATGATGTTGTCTTATTCTGGCTGCAAGTGGTTCCATGGCGATAGCAAAGAGTAGAGGAGACAGGGGACATCCCTATCTCGTGCCTTGGGAGATTTTGAATGAGTCAGAGATCATGCCATTTACCCGTACCCGTGCCGTCGGTTTGGTATAGAGCAGCCGCACTTGAGCAATAAACATCGGACTGAATCCCATGCGCTCTAGAATGCCGAAGAGGAAAGGCCACTTGAGGGAATCGAATGCCTTCGTGGCGTCCAGAAAGACGGCCACAGCCTGTACAGTAGGGTGGAGGTAATGTAGTACTGAGAAAATGGTTCTCAGATTATGGGATGTAGAGCGGCCAGCTATGAATCCCGATTGGTCCGGTAGGGCCACCATCGGGAGAAGGGGTTGTAGACGGTCAGCTATTAGTTTTGCGTAAATCTTTACGTCCACATTGATTAGGGAAAGGGGCCTGTAAGAGTCCAATGACCTTTCATCTTTATCTGGCTTTCGTAGCGTCATAATCAAAGCTTCCCTCATTGAAGCTGGGAGAATTCCTATTTCAGGTGACTCCGCATACACAGTATGCAGTCTTGGTGCCAATTCCTCCACATACGTTTTATAGAACGCCGTGGTAAGGCCATCTGGGCCAGGTGCCTTATTTAATGGCAGTCCCTTAATCACTTTAGCAATATCTTCTATTGATACTGGGTGATCCATGTATTTGCGGTGCATGGCATTAAACCAAACCAGACCGATTTAGTCTAAAAAATCTTAAAAGTGCTCAGGTATAATAGAATGTGTGGTAGTGTATAAATTGGAATAGAATGCTCGAAACTCCTGTAAAATCTCAGATTGCCCTTTTACAGCATGGCCATTTGGATTATTTATTGTGTGTACGTATGTAGTCGCTTTGATGTTACTAATAAGTCTGGCTAGGGTACGACTTGGTCTATCGCCCTCCCCATATCTTCTGACTTCAGCCTGCTTACCCAGGAATTTGAGCTCCCGTTGGGCCTCTTCTGCATAGTCTAACAATTTTGCTTTTAATTCTGCTGCTATCTCGGGGTTGGGATCGATACAGAACATGTTTTCAAGTTCTTTTATTTTCTCCTCCAGGGTACCGATAGTGCCCCTGATGGCTTTGAGGACTCCCGCCTGTCTCGCTATACACTAACCCCGGATGATCACTTTGAAAGCGTCCCACAGCACCGACTCGGTGGATACCGAGCCCGAGTTAAGGGTAAAATAGTCTGCGATGTCTTTTCTAATCTCCTCTTTAAAGGCTTCATCTAGTAGAGTGTGTGGGGGAAGTCGCCAGCTAAAGGCGAGTGTAGTATGTCCGGGATCGCCAATTCTAGTAGGCAGGGAGCATGGTCAGAGAATGAGCGAGCCAGGCCACGAACCCCCACTGTCCAGGCGGCTACATCGGGGTAAACCAGCCAGAAGTCTAACTTTGACCATGCTGCGATTTGACTGGATATACATGTCCCCTCACGGGTATCCGGGTGGCACATTCTCCAGATGTCGATCAAACCTCCCTCCAGCATAATATCATGAAGAGCCTGACTTGCATGCGGGTGCAATGGCCTGGCCGTACCTTTGCGATCTAGGGCGTCATTCAAAACCACATTAAAATCGCCTCCCCAAATAATGGTAGAGCAGTCCATCACATTAATCCTGGCCCAACCTCTCTAAAAAAATCTGGCGCGTCAGTATTCGGACCATACACTGCTGCTAGCACTACGGGTTTACCATTCAATACCCCATGAAGCACAACATACCTTCCCTCCGGATCAATATGTGTCTTGCGCTCCCTCCAGCCCAGCCCCCTATGTACAAGCAGCGCCACCCCTCGAGCTTAGTTTGAATTTATAGCAGAGTAAGTAGTCCCTCATCTGCTATGTTTTAGTTTTGTTGAAGGTTGTGAATTAAGATGCGTTTCTTGTAAAAAACAGACATCTATTCCATGCCGTTGCAAATATGCATGCATTAACCTTGCTTTCCTGCCATCATTCAATCCCCGGATATTCCATGTAAGAATCTTAAGAGTTTCCTTAGTTACTCCCATCTATATTTTGCCTTCAATATATGCTCGCCTCCCATGCGACACCCATCTGACCTGTGTTGTATGCTGATAGGGAACTTATTCACAGATGACCGATATCTTACCAAACCCCCAACTGACCCCAACCACCCTCCACCCACTCCAACCCCCCAATCAGGTTGTGTCAAATCCCCCCCCACAGTCATGCAGAGCGTGGAAACTATTAGCAAAACGAAACATTGGGAATCACCCCTCGGAGGCGCGGCAGCACGCGCATACACCCCTGTCTTCACAGTGTGGTTGAGGAACTTGGAAGTCGCTTCTGCAAGGACCCAACATTTTATAACCAACATAGCAACAATGCATATTAACAAGAAAAGGCCCCACTGTGTTTATGTTAGCTCAGAAGCAGGAGGAGGGCATGTTTCTCCAGGTACTCAATCAATAACATGAAGAACTAGTGTTCACATATAGAGATTATGCATCACAAGGAGAGGTGCGAACCCCCCAGATGCCTTGTGTCAATCTTTGTCGCTCAATTGATCCCCTCCCCCGCCTCTTACTGTGCTACTGCTTTTATTTTGGGGCCACAGATGTGTTTGGCGAATTTAAGCGCGGATTTAGCGTCAGTAAAAAAATGTGCAGTTCCATCATGGGACACTTTAAGTTTATCAGGATACAGCAATGAATATTGAATTTCGGCTTGGAGTAGGAGACGTTTTGCCGGGAGGAATTCTCGGCGGGCTGCCTGTACAAAGGCGTGAAGTCAGGATAAAAGGAGATTACCTTTGTGTGTGATTCGCCCTTTTTCTCTGGCTAACCGCAATATTAAGTCTCTGTCCTGATAGTTTAGTAGTTTAGCCAGTATAGGTCTGGGTGTGTCCCCCACCGGTGGTTTTTGGCCAAGCGCTCTGTGAGCGCATTCCACCGTAAACACAGGAGACAGGTCAGGGTCGAAGAGTTCGTGCATGAGGTCCGAGAAAAAAATCACTTCCATTTTTGTAATGGCCGTCGTCTCCGGAATTCCGGTGATACTGACGTTGCTCCTCCGGGAGCGCGCTTCTAAATCGTCTGTCTTTGCCTGTATGACTTCCAGTAACTTGTCCATGCTCGAAATTCGCTACTTCGTTTCCTGTTAGAATTCACGATCCTCGGTATGGCAGTTTTTCAGGCAGTCCAATCGTGTTTCGTGAGTGGAAACCTGGGATTTAACTGACTCAAACTGTGATGTCAGGGTGTCCAATTTGGAATTAATGTTCCTAAGACTGGTGCGCATTTCCAGCATCAGCGACCTAGGGCCTCATTTATGAGACTGTGCGTCACTTTTACGCCACCGGTGCATCACTTTTTTGTGACGCACCAGTAGCGTAAAAAATGCGCCTTGTTGCGCCATATTTACAAAGTGACGCATCTAGGTAGATGCGTCACTTTGTAAACCCCTGCGCCACATTATACCTGCGCCAGGTATAATGTATGCACGGGGGCGTATTGACGCAAGGAAGGGTCATAGAAGTGACGCAGTGAAATCTATGAGATTTCACTGCGTCACTTTTAGGACGCCGTTCCGTCAAAATCTTGCGCCTGCCTCACAGCAGGCGTAAGACTGACGCAGGCCCTTTCACATGGGGTTTGCCCCATGTGAAAGGACGCATTGCTGGAGTTGCATCACTTTTGTGACACACTCCAGCAATGCGTCACTTTTGCGCTTACAGATACGTCAGAAATACTGACGTATCTGTAACTCCTTCCGACATGATGCGTCATACATTAAATATGACGCATCAGGAATGTTGCAAGGAGTGCGCACTGAGAAGTGACGCATCGCTGATTTCACGCAGCGATGTGTCATTTCTTATAAATGAGGCCCCTAATGTCTTCCTCTTGGCCTGCACCAGATGTATCGCTCCCCGCAGCTTCTTGGTCTGGCCCATTTTGTTTTGCCTGACGTTTATTTTCAAATGTGATTTTCGGTTGGCGAGGCTTAACTTTGCCCATGTTGTCCAAGAGGTAGTCCGTCGACTGTGTGTCTCAGGACAACGTACAGCGTGTGTCCCACGAGGTTCTTGCCCCGAAGCAGGGCAGGGAGTCCAGAGCCAGCAGCAATGCAGAGCTAAATAGGGGGGACCACCACCTTCGTAACCAGCCAGAGTCACCGCCAGCAAGGCTACACGAGACACCAGAATGGCTTCAAATGTCAAGTCGGGCCGCACGCTCAGTAGATACCTCCAATCATTTGCTAGTGTAAGTCTCTTAGCAGCATATGCAACCAGGGCGGTCCACACCGATGATACTTTGCTGCAGTTCACAATACCCAGCGACTATAGGGTCCAAGTGTATGCACAAATAATGATGGCATCCGCAGTAGAACAGCCATTGCCTGAGTACATGCCCATCGGCTAATGCGGACTTGCAATCTCGATAGCAGGGGAGGGCCTCACCTCAACGCGGTTTTAGACAAGTCGGCAGACGGCATCAACATGCATCCGCTGCGTCCTCTCCAGTCATGTAGGCACCCTGTCACCACCGGCAGCAGCCACAGCTCATCACTTTAGCCCCGTTGCACCAGTTCAGCAGGTCGTTCAGGACATTGAAAGGGGCCCAGTTTTAACCAGCCACACACTATGCAGACACATCACGTAGCCGTCACCAGCAGCACATATTGGACACCCCACAAAGCAGTTATACTTGCAGTTGTGTTAGCAATAACTCGGATTTGGCCTCCAGTAATACTCCTCTTGTCATCCACCTCACAGCGCCGAGCCGAGAGCAGATCTCCTCCGCTCCCGAGCACACAAATGGCGCCGTCTGCCCAATCCACAGTGATCTCCAGCAGCAGTACTTAGGGCGTTCAGCGTGCTGTAGTTACATATGTCGATCCCCAGTTAAGTCGCGACGGGCAGCCGTCTATATTCGCGGCTCTATCTGCGGCTCTGCAGCGCTCGCAGGAGAATCGCACCTCACTCGGCTGCAGGCCTCTCCGACCACGGGCTCGATTTTGGCGCAGAGCCGAGCACGGGCATCCTGCATCCAGCACCCCGCGCCGCCTCCTACCGGTTCCTGCAGTCGGCAGCGCACAGTTGCCTTCCACTCCAGCTCCCGCTCTGGAAAGAAGCGTTTTCTCAGTGCAGTGCGCCGTAGTTATGTCCTCACATCAGCGTTTTGACAGGATTATGAAAGGATTACAGCCTCAGCCGGTGGAGCTCGCTTAGGAAGCGGCCATTTCACAGCTCGGCCAGCCACACCCCCGACTTTGGCACCTTTTGATGCATCTACATGTTATTTAGAAGAGACTAACATATATACACTACTAATGGTTTTTGTACTTTCATGAAGGTCTATCAAGGGAGTTAGACTTATAAGGGTGGGGTTAAAAAGTGTACATATGTTAATTCTTCTGGCACCATTAAATATATCTACATGAAAGCCAACTGCAAGGCCAGTCTGATTAATCTATCAGCAAAAACCATACCCTGCTGCGGACAGATGAAAAGAAAAGGCGTGAGCCTGGCCCGCAGATTTTGCTACATCATTTAGATAATTGTGCTGCCTAATTTGATTCTCTGTGCCACATGATCCTAATAACCCTAATATTAGTAAAGGTCTGGCTAGTGAATTGGGAGCTGTCACTTTAAGGAAGGAATTCATATTTCACGGGTAACAATAACATATTTTCCATATATCATTGTTCACTGTGAGATATATAGTTTTATTCCAGTGCGTTTTGTGCAATAAAAGAGGGATTTATGACTGCATTACTGGCAAACCCCAATAGCATCTAGGTTTTGCACTGTATCTATAGTGGCCCTTCAATTGAGGCTTTTAAGAGAAATATCTATTGTCTCTTATAACAAAAAAAAATTTTGTTGTTCGTGTTCTAGGTAAAGAGCCATTGCTTTTTTTAGGGATTATTTTTTACCTTTTATTGGTACATTTTGGCCGCCTGTCAAAACGTGAAACCACTGCGCCTGGCGTCATATCAGGATCTGAGTAAAGCAGCCGAGTTGAGTTTGGCTGGCTGTCCCCTGTCCAGCAAAGGAGCGGAGGTAGTAATCTCCGATTCCCTCCGACTCCCTGGCGGAGTACCGCCGGCTTTATTTGGAGGTCTCCGCCAGTATGGCAGAGACCGCAGCTGCTCCTCTGAAGGCTTTACAGTTTGCTGAGTGTCCGCTATATTTTATGAGGGTGCTCAGCAAACCTTTTGTTTTACAAGAACAAACTCTCAATGCAGGAGTTTGTTTTTGTAAAACAAAATGCGAACAACCTTGAAACGCTGGGCGTTTTCTTCCACGATCTGAGGGTCATTTTTATTTTTCTATTTTCAGGACTACCATGCTTTCTCTGCTGGTCCCTGGAAAAACCCCAAAGCTAATCAGGCAGTCTGCTCTATATAAGACGGGTGTCTTATGTAAGTACATTGACAACCCCAAGTCCGTCAGGCAGTCAAGTTAAGATTTCTGACCGCCCCACTCTAAATGAATGGACCAGACTGGGAGACAGGGCACTCTACCACGTTTGTAGCAGGGTACCTTCTACGCCAAACTCTAAATAACTCTAAGTCCAACGTGCACAGCCTCTGGTTGGGTGCAAAACGTTCTGAGTTCAGTCATGGTATGGCCTTCGGCTGTGCAAAATGAGCTTTGCTGGTTCTGTAGGTATGGATGCTGGTCGTGCACACAGCATTAGGCCATGTGCATCTGTGGTGGCCATCGGTGAATGCATTTTTGTATGAGTTTCCTAAAATACATTCACAGATGGCTGACACGGAAGCATTTTTGAGGTAGTCTTTTTTTGAAACATTAAGAAAATAAATCTACATATGCTCGACATCTGTGTGCCATTGCACGTTCATAGAGGACGATCAACAAATGGTATAAAACCATTTTAATATGGACGCTCAGCAAGAGGTGCTAGGAATAGGAGGGAGATGGGATTGATAGGGGGATGCAAAGAGCAAGGAAAGAGACAAAGCGAGGAATAGACAATCTCTGAGATGCACTACAATGTAAGGTGTACTGTCAGCAGTGGAAGGATTGACGTCATCTAATCAAAACACAGTTAGATCAAAATGCTTCTGAGCGGGACATACACAAGAGTAGGGAACAAGAAGTAGTATCAGGAGCAGGGAAGTGAGACAGACAACAAGCTCTCCAATCATGAGCAACAGGTTGACCCAAGGACCAATGTGAGTATAGGTAATGTATAGGAAACAATGGGTCTACAGTGTCTGTATCTGATACCGAAAAAGGTGATCAATAATAGCCGACAACTCCAGCAAAACAATGTGGTGTAGCAGGAACCTCTGATCTTGTGACTTCAGGATGGCGCCAGGTGCTGATTTCCAAGTGAGAGTCATCAGCTTTAAGTCAGGAGGAGAGATGAGTAGTGACGGATGATGCCCATGCTGCACAAAGGGTACAAATACTACAACAAGTGGAGTGGTCATCGACCTGACCTCGTGCATTTCTCCCATCCCACCACCCCTATCCGGTCACATTTCTTAAATTTAATGTGTGAACTTGCCACTGATAGTGGAGACCAAGCACTTTGGCGGATGTAGCTACCTCAATTGATGCAGAGGAGATGGGCTATGGACCTCCCCCTCAATCGTCACCTACCCCCCTGGACATTGGACAGTCAATTTCCTTCAGCCCCCGCCGTTTCTCACTCCTTGTGTACCTTTTACCCTTACTCTCCTTACCCTCCCTTGTGCCATTAATCTTGTCTTATATGCTAGTTAAATGTGTCGAACTACCAATGTAACCCATACCTGATCTAATCTAGAGACTTAGCCATCTGACTGATGCCCGATGGAGCTACCCTGTGAGCTTAAGGGGAGACTGGCTGTGGACTCCCTCCTCGACCATTACCTACCCAGTCGACCATTGAGCAGATTTTCCCTTCATCTCTTCATACTGTCTACTCCCTTTTCCTCTCCCTTCTCAATACCCCTTTGCCCCTATCTGCTCTAGTTCTCTCCCCTTCTCGCTCTTCAATTTGTTGCAATATATGTATCTATACCCTTTTACCCTTCTTAGATCCATTTACTTCATCTTCTATCCTCGTGAAATGTTCTTTTAGTATTTTATGTAATCGTGTAACTGATGTAATTTTGTTATTTATGTTGAACCTTATGTTTAGCACTCCCCCCCATCCGCGGTACTGGCCCCCCCACCGCCCAACCATCCCTTATTGGCCTCCATGAGTGTGCCCCTTGCCAAAGCACTCCCTCTCCCCTTGTTGGGGAGGGTTCCAGCAGTATTGCCTCGGAGTCTCAGAGCCCCCTCTGAGAGAGTCCACTGTGTTAGGGATCTCACACATAATGGAAATAGGCCTTAATTGCAATTGGCCTCCTTGAATGTGCCCCTTGCCAATGCACTCCCTCTCCCCTTGTTGGGGAAGGATCCTAGCATTCCAGTCCTGGAATCTCAGATACCCCTCTGAGAGAGTCCACAGTGTAAAAGGATTCTTCACTTAGCGGCGGTCTGGGATAGTTCCCTTTATCTCTGTATGGCACCTCTTGCCAAAAGCACTCCCTCTCCCCTTTTTGGGGAAGGATCCAGGATGTAGGCCTAGGAGTCTCAGGGGCCCCTTAGAGAGAGTCCACTGCATAAAGGGAACCTCTCGCAACAGAGATGGGAACATTATACCACTTCCCCTGGGATCACAACCTACTGGAATTTGGACGCAGCTTTGACTCGTCTACCGGTTTGTGTCCCCGTCGCCCTCCCCCTCCTCTTTCCATGCGGTGTCTCCTCTTTTCCTCCTTCACTCTATGTCTACCTCCCCTGCTCCTACCCCCTCCCCTGAATCTCTCCTCTTGCCTGCTTTTTCCCTCACGGACATGTCATTATTGTCTATCTCGCCCTTACATGTAACTATGTTACCATGCTCTAACAACCGTGTAACCTTTATAACGATGTAACCTGCAACTATGGTCTGATACTCATGTAAAGCGCTCTGATGCCTCCGGGTCTAGCCAGCGCTATATAAAACCTTTTTAAATAACAAATTAAATAAAAATATGTTATACCCTGTGTTTACATAATGGTAGATGACGGTGTAACGTTCTTTGCTTCTGTCCCTCCCCCAAGTAGTTGACAGAAAATCTGCCTGTAACAGTTATTACAGACATTTCAAGCGATTTTAGCGGCGCCACTCTTGGCAGTCCAATCTATGTCTTAATTTGATTAGTAGGTCGCAGAATGTTTGAAATCCACGATATTTGTGATGCATTCGTTGTTATGACTATATAAGAGCTCTCTCCGACTCTTAGTTAAATGTATAAACTGTATTTCATTCTGCCTATTTGTACAAATAACATAACCATGTATATAAGTCACACCACAAGCTGAATTGCTTCCTGGAACTTTAATATAAGGCTTTAAAGCCACCCACTTTAGCAATGACCCTTGCATAGACCTCAGAGGAATAAAACAATAAGTTTACCTACTAGGATTGAAAATTGACAGGATTGAAAACGCTCTGCAGAATGCAAACCATCAAGGCTCCTTAAAAGACAGCAATGACGTCTTGATCGCCAGTTAATATATCGAAAAAGGCATTAATTTCCCTGTTGAAGCAAAATTTGTCTATTTTCGAAACCATTAGTTCAAATTACTGTATACATCGATGTGAATTTAATCGCAAGAATTTACTGAGAAATTATTATATATTGCAGACTTTCAGTTAGGGTCTTGTAGTAAGTAAACAGTGTAGAAGCATCTTTAAACATGCTTCTTAGCCAACTAGACTTCGATGTTTTTTCTTGTTAAAATCATATCAAATAAAGTAGCACTTACATGACACCATAATCCAGCACAAACATAAAGGCATAATGCAGTATGACGTTAATGATATTTGAGGCAACGCCCGTGAAGATTTGAGGAACAGTAATTCCCTAAAAGAGAAAAGACAATTAAATATGTTAACATGTTAAATGTGTGAAAATATGTGGTTAGTGAGGAGAAACGCTTTTCAGAAATAAAGCTAATTCTACCAGAGAATGTGCTTTTGTGTTTCCTCATCATTAAATAGGTAATGAGGAGGAAATTCGTCCAGGAAATTCTTAGAGGATTTAGTACTTCCTCTGTAAAGTGGAACATCTTCTTACCACCTAACTTTAAATTGTGCTTACCATACTAAAGACACGGGCCAAATTCACCATGTTTTTTTGCATTAGTCAGACTTTGTATGTAAAAAATACATTAATAAATTCTAAAACTATTAATACAAAACCGACTCATAATCCACAGAGTGAGTTTCGATGTCCTTGTTCTCAGTTATATACGCTTAAATTCACCTTCACTAGACCCAGGTAAGCTGACTGATGTAATTAGGAGAACTGCCTTTAGTTGTCAGGAGTGTCCGAAACAACTGAGGTACTCTGGACAGAAACATTTTCCTGGCACTTCATAGAGAATCAATATTGTAATGTTCCCTCCACCTGCTAAGGATCCTAAGAAGGATTTCCCTCATCTTGGATTCCCACAACTAGTGCAACCAACCACTGTACTTGTTGACTATGCCAACAGATTTGATCTGTAAGCATCTCATTTCCTGCTCCACAGGCTTAATGCTAGAAATTGGATTATTAGCTGACGGGGGTGAGAGCCCCACCAAAGGAGTAAACACAATCCTTGTCAGAGTGAACCCCAAAAGTCACTAAATAACCCTGTTCTGAACCCTCTGGTAGTGTGGCACCAAAGTAGACAAGTGTAACGTAGGGCCAATGTGTAAAGTATTTATGCAACACACAAACAAAAATAAAGTGAGAACATAACACAACAAAACACATTTTACAAAAATAGAGCAAGATAAATACATACAATGCACCAATATAGCAGCACCCCAATCAGGAGAAACAACATTTTAAAAGTTTCAAGTAATAACAGAATCAAAAAGCACAAGGTTCAACTTGCAGTTATCTGGTCACCCCTGAAAGTTCGTTGTTCCCCTGTAGCTCAAACAGGGTAACTGGCCTTCTGGGAATCCTTCGTTCAAGGCAAACATGCTCAGTCTTCTTTCTTAAGACAGCAGGTCAGTCCTGCTTCTGAATTTCCCAAAGGTCTAGTACAGTTATGATGTGAGGTTCTGAAGTTGTCATTCTTATTCCCAGTGTCAGCCTGTGGAGGGGGATGCCCCTTTGTCTAACCTTTCTCCTTTCCTGGATTAGGCTGTAATCTGTCTGGAGTGTAAAAAGTCAGGCTGGCAAAGTTGTGAGCAGTATTTTTCAGTGGCAGGGCAGGCAGACCTTAGAAGTCCGGAAGGGGTAAAGGGGTAGACATAGCGCTGAGGATACCCAATCAAGGTCAGGGAGGGCTGAAACCAACCCCCAGGACATCCTGCTCAGGAGAGCAACACCCTGTTCACCACCCAAGGCCCTTTCCCCCTATGTCTGGAAGGAATACTCATCACACTCATATTACAGTCATGTGAACCCTGGAAACAGGCAGGAAGGCACATTTGGGGTGAGCAGAAAAATTGTAATTTTCAAAAAGTTACCAGAATATTAACGTCAGAAGACCAACTACATACATATTGTGTCCTAAGTATAGTTTACAGAAGCATCACCTCTCTGGAGTTAGTAATAGAAAATCTATACCTAATGGGTTTGATATTTTCAAAAATTTAGTTAGGATACAATAGTCAGGCAATATTTCCATAACTGGTATTCAGTATGTGCATACAAACATGAGTTGGACCTTGCACCCCCTTGAAGGTCCCCCTTCAAAATTTGACACCTCGATACCAATATCATCCTAAGCTCATCGAATGACTATCGACCAGTGGTTATCTTAGTAAATTCTGCAATCAGACAAATGCAATCTGCAACCTTGGTATACTCAAATACTTGCCACTCCACAAAGGTCTAAAGGCCTCTAGAAATGTTTTAACCATTACTCAATACCTCTGTGTGAGTCCTACCAGTGCGCCACAACATCATCGGCTTACATGACATACCCACACTGATTGTAACATCAATTGGTCATTCCTAGCACTTAATCTATTAGCAATGGACCATGCGTTTCACCAAGGAGACTCGTAAAGTGTGAACGTAGTTGATTGATCATCCAGTAACATAGAGCCAAAAACTGCACTAGATTTTCTGGGGAAAAGATAAGTGCGAAATCACAAATGGCATGAAACTACATTAAATGCTGCAACCCATGCCCTGAAGAAGCTCAAAATGAAACCGAATAACATGACAGTCTTCTAGATCCCTCACTTTGAGTAAATATGATTGGCACAGCAAGCCAACATGTGGCTAGCAAACATGCTGTCAATGCATTTAAAGAGACTATTGAGAGTTGGACGATTTTTGGTCCATATACCTCTCGGAGCTACCACCGTCATCACTTTCACCAAGGCGACAGAACGACTCTTACTTGTGGGCCAGTGGTGCATAATATCCTGGATTCAGGATTTCTGCATTGATTCCTGCATATATTTCTCCAATTAAAGGCAGTATTTTTACCTGGATTATGCAGAGTATCTGTGTTCTCAAGATAATTGCAATACAATAGTAGGATTAAACAGGCACGCGTAATGACTCTCCATGTTGAGATTATAAATCTCAAACTCTTTCTTTATCATCATTTGAACCGTAATTTTGGAAATGGTCTTGGATAATTTTATGATCATCTAAGGTATTTTTGAACTGCAAGGCTTCAATACAGAACACAATGAATAATCAATAGTAAGTGCAACAGTAATGAGACCCTAAATGCCCAGTTTAAAAAAACAGACGTAAATCAGAACATAAAGAGTGACTGCTGTAAACATGTGCAGTTTTGCAAGTTAAAGCGCCTTGAGAACTTCATGGGTGAGTAGTTTGTGGATTATTGATAGATTGATAGATTGATTGATTGAAAGTCAATTTACAAAAATTCTCAGTATTTTGGGGCAGATTTATGTTAACTGGCGCATCCCCAGGGATGCGCCAGTTAACATGCGCCACAGTGCGCCACAGCTCCGCCAGCCATGGTGCGCCGCATTTATAATGCGGCGCACCATGGTGCAAAAACGGCACAGATGCGTGACGCATCTGTGCCGGAAATGTGGCGCATTGCTGGAGTTGTGTCGCAAGGCTCGGGGGTGCCCCATTTTAACAATGCTGCGTCAAGACCTACGCCTGCTTCAAGCAGGCGCAGGCTTTTGACGCAGCATTGGCCTAAAAGTGACTGAGTGAAATCTCATAGATTTCACTCAGCCACTTTTGCGAGGCGCACCTGCCCCGGAACGCCCACCCTGCGCTGGAACGCCCACAAGCGGCGCAGGGCTTTACAAAGTGACGCATCTGCCTAGATGCGTCACATTGTAAATCGTTCGTAGGGATGCGCCACGTTTACGCCGCCTTGCGTGACGCAACAGCGGCGTAAACGTGGCGCAAGACCCTCATAAATCTGCCCCTTTGTCTGTAAAGCTGGGCTTGTCCCAGGTTTCAGGAGTAATATTGGGTCCATGATGTGACATTATTTATTCATTTGTTGTTATTCCCACAATGCAGAATTGTGTGCACATTACAGGTCAGCAAGTCTGAAAGCGAGAGCGTAGATGGACTTGGCTTTTTTTTCCTTTTTAGTTATTGTATTCAGAATACAACCACAGACATATGGATGGTCACATTGCTGGCAGCAAACTTCTTTACTCCATCACACTTGCTCATAGACTATTAAACATAACATTGCAAAAATCTGGTATCTCTTATTACACTAAGGAAAATCTAATTTCAAATTTATCTCACAAGGGCCACCAAACCTTTGTTACGTTCAGCCTCTAGCATAGTTTCCTCCTCCTTGGTGTAACAGTCTGTACCCAGAGATTGCCTCCACATAGATCTTTTTTACAACTAACGGTGCCAGGGACACAAAAAGCAGAGGGATTTCCTTTTTTTTCTTCAGCCTCAGGAGCTGGGGCAGAGTTTCACCAGCTGCCTGAGGCATTTTTAGGTCTCGCCTGTCGATGCGCATGCGCATCGAGCAAGGCGAGAGTATTGCGACTTATCTACTCTTTATCCACACTGCAAGGAATCGTGGCGATTCCTTGCAGTGCCCGTGACTTTTAAGCTCAATGCGCATGCGCATTGAGCTTAAAAGCGCGTGCACGTCCGTCTTTGTTTACCCGCTCCGCCCCCTCCCCTTCCCGCCGTGTCGCATTTCTCCTCCCCCCTCCCCTCTCTTCCCTCCGTCTTGTTGTATGTTTTTGTTGTGTGTACGATCCTGGCACTCTGCAGCCCGCCAAAAACGAGCCAGCACACTCAGTTCCGTAGTTTATGGGTCGATTCTCGTTTGTAACACTCGCTTTAATATCCCCGGTAACAAATTACTTCAATGCACTGCGCTCCGTATTAACACAGCATGAATCAAGTGGCGATGTGTAGTTATAATGCCCTAAACACTGGTGTTCCACTCCCTTCCCGCCGTGTCGCATTTCTCCTCCCCTCTCCCCTCTCTTCCCTCCGCCCGCTCCGCCCCCTCCCCTTCCCGCCGTGTCGCATTTCTCCTCCCCCCTCCCCTCTCTTCCCTCCGTCTTGTTGTATGTTTTTGTTGTGTGTACGATCCTGGCACTCTGCAGCCCGCCAAAAACGAGCCAGCACACTCAGTTCCGTAGTTTATGGGTCGATTCTCGTTTGTAACACTCGCTTTAATATCCCCGGTAACAAATTACTTCAATGCACTGCGCTCCGTATTAACACAGCATGAATCAAGTGGCGATGTGTAGTTATAATGCCCTAAACACTGGTGTTCCACTGTAGTTACTGCACAAGTCCCATCTCTGCCGTACATTTTGTATGCAGAAATTAAGTTTAACACAGTTCGAACTTGAAACTAGAGGTGTCTGCCTAATTCTGAACGCCGAGGAGCAATTGCCGTATTATCCCTTCCTAGTTATTTTACTTTTCCTTTATCCCATGTCGATCTTTGGTTATGGAGGGGTCAACTCAAGTTTGCGCTTTTTATTTGGGGGGGGGGCTTGTGTAATATGGAGTAGCAGAACCGGTGTTCTCGCTTGGCGTCCCGCAGCTGTAAAAGCAACCCCTGTACTATATGCCAATGCACGTACGGCTCAGATCTGAATCTGTAAAGCGCTGTAGTTTCCCGCACTGGGTTTAAAGGGCGCGCATTACCACGTGATCAAACAGCGCGCGAAAAGCATCCCCACGTTCTGTATCACGCCCCCTGCAAATTTAGACTTTTTTTTTACGTAGCCGCCATGCTAGAGTCAGGCTACGTTGTGGGCGTACATCGTATTTTTGGTGACCACGCCCAGAACGCTAGCACGCTTACTGCGTGGCATTTGTGTAGACCTGAGCAGAGCAGTCGGTTGTTCTTTTACTTAACGTATTTATTTTTCAGATAGAAGTTTAGCAGTACTTTTGCATCTAATCAGGGCATGCTAGTTTCAAATCTCTCCCCCCCCCCTCACGATGGATGTTTAGGAAATATTTACTATTATTTAATGGTCACAGGAATCGTGCGGCAGGGGAGGGCCAAATAATATAGTAGGACGAGTAAATTATGCCGTAAAAGTGTGGGGGGGAAACATTCGACACAAAGTATTTTTATATTACAGAGCACGGGTGTGTACCACGTGCTCAAATAGGGCTCACTCTCGGCCCCCCTCGCCACTCTTCTGGCCTCACTCTTCCCCCACCCCTCTGGCCTCACTCTTGCCCCACCCCCCACCCCTCTGGCCTCACTCTTGCCCCACCCTCTGGCCTCACTCTTGCCCCCCCCCACCCCTCTGTGCCGAAGATACTAACACCCCTCATCCACAACACCCTTAACACTCACACCACTGACCCACACCCTCACCCTCACCCCCCTCACCCACCCTCAACATCTCACCCTCACTCACCCTCAAACACTCACCCTCACTCACCCTTACTCATCCTCAATCACCCTCAACCCCTCACCCTAACTCACCCTCACCCTCACTCACCCTCACCCTCACTCACCCTCACTCTCACTCACCCTCACACTCAACGCCTCACCCTCAACCCCTCACCCTCAACACCTCACCCTCAACACCTCACTCACACTCACTCTCATTCATCCTCACTCAACAACTATCAACATCACTCACCCTCAACCCCTCACCCTCAACACCTCACCCTCACTCACTCACGCTCAATGCCTCACCCTCAAACACTCAACCTCACTCACCCACCCTCAACGCCTCACCATCACTCACTCACCTTCAACGCCTCCCCTTCAACTCCACACCCTCACTCACCCTCACTCACCCTCAACACCTCACCCTCAACACCTCACCCACCCTCACCCTCACTCACCCTGACCATCACTCACCCTCAACTCCTCACTCACCCTCAACACCTCACCCTCAACACCTCACCCTCAACACCTCACCCTCAACACCTCACCCTCAACACCTCACCCTCAACACCTCACCCTCACTCTCACTCATCCTCACTCAACCACCCTCAACCTCACTCACCCTCAACCCCTCACCCTCACTCACTCACCCTCAACACCTCACCCTAAACTCCTCACTCACCCTCACACTCACTCATACTCACTCACCCTCACTCACCCTCACTCATACTCACTCACCCTCACTCACCCTCACTCATACTCACTCATACTCACTCACACTCACTCACCCTCACTCACCCTCACTCACCCTCACTCACCCTCACTCACCCTCACTCATACTCACTCACCCTCACTCACCCTCACTCACCCTCACTCACCCTCACTCATACTCACTCACCCTCACTCATACTCACTCATACTCACTCATACTCACTCATACTCACTCACCCTCACTCATACTCACTCACCCTCACTCACCCTCACTCATACTCACTCACCCTCAACCCCTCACCCTCACTCATACTCACTCACCCTCACTCATACTCACTCACCCTCAACCCCTCACCCTCACTCATACTCACTCACCCTCACTCATACTCACTCACCCTCAACCCCTCACCCTCACTCATACTCACTCATACTCACTCACCCTCAACCCCTCACCCTCAACCCCTCACCCTCACTCATACTCACTCACCCTCACTCATACTCACTCACCCTCAACCCCTCACCCTCACTCATACTCACTCACCCTCAACCCCTCACCCTCACCCTCACCCACCCTCAACCACTCACCCTAACTCACACTCACCCTCAACCCCTCACTCACCCTCAACACCTCACTCACCCTCAACCCCTCACTCACCCTCAACTCCTCACTCACCCTCACTCACCCTCACCCTCACTCACCCTCACTCACCCTCACCCTCACTCACCCTCAACCCCTCACCCTCACACAGTGCAATAGGTCTCGGAGGATTTTTGGTTAGAGCTTCTACAATTGTTTATGGCTTTTTTTATTTGTAATTCTTTAGCATTGGCTACAGGAAACAAAAATGCTAAAGATTTACAACAAAAAACCCATAAACAATTCTAAAAGCACTAACTCTAATGCTGCGAGACCTATTGCATTTCCAATGCTTGTTTCTTCTGTGTGTAGTGACAATCGCTGCATATGGCGCCCCAATGTCATTACATTGAATGTGAAAGAGAAATGAGCCAATTAGCTCATTTAACTTTCACTTCCTACGTGCTCCTGGGGCTATCTCAGCCCTAAGCGTATGGCGCACCAACTTCCCTACATGGAAAGTGAAAGTGAAATGAGCCAATCGATGCATTCCATTTTCACTGCCTATGTGCTCCTGGGGCTGTATCAGCCCTCGAGCACGGAGGAAAATGAGAGAGGTACCATCCCCTAGTATATCCCTGCTTAGGGATTGCCGCAGGAGGGTGATCCCTAAGCAGTGATCCACCACTAAACACCAGGGAGGGAGGAGGGGCCCCTTGGGCAAAGGCCTTTGCTCCCACCATAATTATTTAGCCTTATTTAGTATTTCTGCCCCCGGGGGGACGGAAAACACCTGGCTGGCTGTTGATGGCTGATTAGCCATAAACCGGTCCCAGGATGCTTGTTTCTGGTCCAGGGATTGCATAGCTTGGCAGTTCGGGCTGGACTGTCCCCATGAGGTACAGGGTCAGACTGATTTGCATATGGCCATGTCTGAACTGTAGTGGCAGAGTGAGCCAAAGAATGATGGTGGAATAAACCCAGATCAGTTGACTGGGGGTGAGTGCTTGCAGTGCTCAACACTTCGTCTATCATCCTGGTAAATATGGAGCAGGCTCCTGCATCCCTGGAGCGTCACAAAAAGTGATGCACGGGAGGAGCACAGCCTTATAAATAAGCCCTAAAGTTATAGGCACTGATAAATGGCCACTTTCTAAAAGTGGCATCTCTAAAATAGTAATGGCAATTACAACTACACCAGTAAGCAGGATTTCTCACTACCATCCTAAACATCCTAAACATGGCATTGCTACTTCTTTGAGATTTGGAATTGCTGCTTAAATACAAATTAGGGAATTCCCAATGCTAGCCTATAGAAGGAGTAGACCTCAGAGTAGAGTGAAAAAAATAGGGTGTTTGTTACTAGCAGGACATGGCACACAA
The DNA here is from genome assembly GCF_964263255.1 of Lissotriton vulgaris. Taxonomy (NCBI): domain Eukaryota; kingdom Metazoa; phylum Chordata; class Amphibia; order Caudata; family Salamandridae; genus Lissotriton; species Lissotriton vulgaris. The sequence continues at coordinate 312,561,482 of NC_141687.1, forward strand.
AAAAAGTTACATATCCTACCTTTTACTTACACAGAACACTGTCCATGGGGCTACCTAGGGCCTACCTGAGGGGTGACCTATATGAAGTTAAAGGGTAATTTAAGGCCTAGCAAGTGTTTTTAAATGGCAAGTCTTTGCCTTCTTCCTAATTTTGTCATTTTGGTGTAATTTTGCTCATTAAAATATTCTCTATTTTTTAATTTGAGTAGGATTTTTATTGTGTTGTGTTTTTTGACTTTTTAACAGTTTTGGTACTTAAATCTGGCTGCTCTGTGAAATAGCTACCCGGGGGTGAGTTCAGGTTTACATTACTGGCACCTTTGCTGGATCTAACAAGAATAGTGACATTACTACTTGTTGTTGACTACAATCCTTCCTAACTAATAATCCACTCTCTCACAAGTAAGTAAGTAAATCATAATTGATTGTTTGGTGAATAAAAGCCTTTACAATTCCCCCACCCCAAAAAAAAAGTATTGCAGCATAGTTCGTAATATGGATCAAAAGAGCATATTAGAAGACATTCATTAATTGTATAAAGAATAATTGGGCATTTAATCAGTAAATGTTTGTCAGATACCGTGAATTGGTAAAGTCTTTTGACCTTTCTTTGTGCAGACGGCTTTCCATGAGGTCTAATACGGTCACTTAAAGTGCCTAAAAAGAATGAAGAAAGGGATAGGGATCACAGGGACTAAAAAAGCCAATATTTAGGTCTCTGTTAGGGGACAACAGTACAATGTTCGGCTGGTTTAGACACAGATACAGTGGGGTAATATTGAAGAGTGTGCAATGTTCGATTGGTTAAAAAACAGCAACAGTGGTGTGATTTGGATGAGCATCTATCTTCTACATGGCGATTAAGCTGGAAAAATGATGTTCACTGAAGGGTACGAGTAGGAGAGTCTTTTGGATGCAGTGATAAGAGTTGCTGGTCACTTGATGTAAGAGTTTTTTCCCCTGCTGCTTCCATAAACCGTACAAAGCGACACAATAACTGTACGTCTCCACTTCCGAGGCATGCCTTCACTGCTTGTCTGCAGGTTCTTATCCCCCTGCTTAAAAAGATGGGCTTCAGTAGCTGCCACCGTTCGTCTTGCAGTGCTCTGCAGATGCACAGTAAGTGTAATACACTCTCATCTGCTTCCCCGCATAAGCGACATATAGCCTGAGCTGGAGATCGTTTTCAGGGAGGAAGATGCAGCAGGGATGGTAGAATGCCCATTTGAAAATATAGGTATTTTTCTTTCTTCCTCCTGTTGAATCCCGCGCCTAAATAGGATTGCAGAGAAGAATAGACATAGCTCCACACAACAAACATCTGTGTGCCCTTTCGGTAAGTGCTGCCTTATCTTCTAGTAGGGATAGTTGTTTGACAGTCTTGTTTACAAGTTGTTTAAAACATTGATGGGTCCCTGAAGCCTCCCAGAGATCCTCAAGGCCCAGACTGTAAATTCATGCAGTCAGGTAACTGAAAGCTTCATACTTCTTATTTAAGTGAATTTAATTCCATAGATGGGAGTTCAGTTTTCCTGCTTCAACCTTTTTGATTTTGTGCCAGCACTTGACGTAGGCTCCTTTACAGGCAATGTCTTGGCTCTGCAGGCTTAATTCCAACCTCATTTGTGCTGGTGAGACATACTTGGATAAATTGAAAATCATCCTAAATGCTCCTGAGACAATTCTGTCTAAAATGTCTGCGTCTCTTCCCCTCAGGCACCTGCTCCCATATGTTATGGCTGGAATGAGTTTTGCTTGCCAGACTTGTAGCAGTGGGATAAGGCTTAGGCTGGAAGTTTTGTGTTTAAAAGATTTTAAGGCAGCCAAAATTGATTTGCTTCTTCTATTGATAGCTTCTTTTTGTATGTTAAATGTGCCTTTGTTATCTATTACCACTCCTAAGTACTTGAATTTTTCAACTACTTCTATTGTTGTGTCAGCCAAATGCCAGCGATAATTAGATTTTATTTTATTACAACATGTACCGCCCACCCCGGAGGCCCCCCCCCCCCCCTGCAATCCGGTCATCTGTTTACATTTCACAGACTAATAGATAATTAAGAAAAAGAAAAAGAAGAAAGATAGAGAAAAAATAAAAGAAGAAAGAAACGAACATTAAATCAAATCAAAAAGGAAGCCGGAAAAACATCTCATACAGACATGTTCATCTGTCATTGACCTCAACATTAAATATTGGGTTGTAGTGACATTAACTACATTTCATAAGCTAACATTCTATTTCATAATTCTTGGCGTCGTATCCACTGTATAAGGGGGTCCCAGATTTCTAAGCCCTTTTTTTTCTTTTAGCTCCCTTCCTCCGATGTATCGCTGTCTCTATGGCGTATGAGGCTAGAAGTCTTGCCCGCCATTGTGAGAAAGTCAGTGGATTTGGATCCAACCAACTGGATGCTAAGCAAATTCTGTAGACAGCCATGGAGACAAATATGAGCCCCTGCATTGTTTTTGGCCTGATATCCCCGTCCGTTTCCTAGCATAGTTTCAGCTATTGTTATTTCTATGTTTGAGTTCCTGATTTCGGATAAGAATGTTGATATTTCGCGTCAAAGGAGTCCTAATGTATCACATGTGGCAAATATATGGATTATGTCGGCCTCTGGTGTCGAGCATCTAGGGCACTGGGTGCCTTTGCCTGTGCTCCATTTGGCTATTTTGTATGGTGTATAATATAATTGAAAAAACGTTTTATAGTATTGCACTTGCAGTTTGGATGACATTAGGAGTGATTGAGAGAGTTGAAATGCCCGCTGTACTGAGTCCTCATTCATATCTAGCTTATTTTGCCATTTGATGATATGTTTATCCATATCGTCTGGCAGCAGGGAAACTAGGTTATTATATATTTCTCCTATTTTAGCTGCAAGGTTTCTATTGAGGATTTCAATTGTCTGAATTTTGTGGAACTCCGCACTTCCACCACCTTTATTTATTAAAAAGTCTCTTATTTGAAGGAATTTTAAAAAATCTCTGTGGTCTAAGCCAAACTCATTCTTTAATTCTTCGAATGACTTAAAACGTGCTGATGTGAAAAAACATCCACATCGAGTGATCCTGATATTCACCCATCTTTTCATGTAATTATCAGAAAATATATTTGGTAAATTGTAGTTCTGATAGAGGCTCGTATAATAGGAATATCTGTCGACTCTGAGAAGCATGCGTATACCTCTCCATGCGTTATATATGCCCGCTAATGTTTTGAAACGGACCTTTTTGTAGTGGCAATCAAAAGTAAGTCGCCGCAGGTGTTCACCCGCTTCGGTTCCAAGAATGAGTTATTGTGGGGTTGGAACCTCCCCTGCTTGTGTAGGGTTTTGAATTGGGGTCAGTAAGATCTCACAATATTTCAGGAGTGTGGCCCACCGGTACACCTTGAAGTTAGGGACAGCAAGACCCCCTCTTTCTTTCGGGAGAGATATATATCTGTAAGCTCTATGTGATATTTTGTAGCCCCATACAAACCAAGAGAATATATTGTCTATTGCTTTGAATATTTGATGATCAAAATTTAGTCAAATAGTGCGAAAAAAATACAAAAACTTCGGAAAATAAATTATTTTGATGACGTTGCATCTGCCTATTAGGGTTAGATGTAAGTTGTGTAGTTTGCTAAGATTCCTTGTTGTTTCTTTCAGGAGTGGGTCTATATTAATTTTGACTAATTGATCTAGATTTGATGTAATTTTAACACCTGGATATACAGCGTTTCTAACAATACTTTCGTCTCTATAATTTATTTTTTTATTGATAATTATCTGCGTCTTGCCCTGGTTTCGTTTATACCCGGATATTTCGCAGAAAAGGCGAGCCTCTTTTTCCATCATTTTGACGGCCACCAGAGGATCTCTGGTGAAAATCGCAATTTCATCCGCGTATGCTAGACTCTTAGTGGATCCACTTGGTGTCTTAATGGGCAATATAGCTTAATTAGTCTCTAGTTTGCGGATATATGGATCGATAAATATCGCAAACAATAACGGGGAGCAAGGGCACCCCTGCCTGGTTCCTCTGGTCACCTCAATCCTGTTTGACAGTCCCCCATTTATCATAATGACTGCTTCTGGGTTATGATACAAGCTGCGAGTAGCATTAATGAATCGTTCCCCGATCCCACTCTTTGACATAGCCATCCATAAATATTGCCAGGAGACCCTATCGAAAGCCTTTTCGGCGTCCAAAAGTATAAGCGCCATAGGGTCTCCTGCGATTTCCGCTATGTCAAAGAGTGTAATAACCCTTTGTACATGATCCGTTGTGCATCTGCCAGGGACGAATCTGTGTTGTCGGGGCGATATAATCTTGTGGATAATTGGAGCAAGTCGACTGGCTAATAATTTGGTGTAGATTTTAGAATCGCAATTGATTACCGTGATCGGGCGATAGGATCCCAGTTCTGTTGGATCTTTGGTTTTTTTTTGGAAAGACCACGATTTTGGCCCATGCCCATGATTTTGGTGGTTTCCCCCCTTGGAAGATTTGGGTCACTAATTTGGTAAAGACATTTTTTAGAAACTTATGAAATCTGGCGGGTATACCATCCAGTCAGACTGCCTTCCCTGGGGCTAAGCTGTTGATGGACAACAGAATTTCCATCCACTGCGGAGTGGTCTCTAAATTATCTTGGTCAGTTTGTGACAGGTGAGGTGTAGTGACCTGCTCTAAATAATCATTAATAAGTTCTTGGTCCTTATTTGTCTCTTTAGACAGTTCTTGGTAATATTTTTGGAATTCTAACCTAATCTCTTCTGTATCTTGCTTGAGGATATTGTTGCGATCTTTAATCTCTATGATTGTATTTGCAGTGTTTTCTTGTCTCGTGCGGATGGCTAGGTGATGCCCTATTTGTTCGCTTAGTTCATATACTTTCTCTTTTTGAGTTTTGGCTTTACATATTGCTTTTTCCGCAAAAATTTCTGTTAATCTATATTTTGCGATGGCTACTTTTTGTGATGCCGTTTCTACATTTATACGTCCTTCGATTGCTCTTACAAGATCTTCCTCAACGTCTATCAGTTTCCCCTGTAATTCGGTTATCTTTTGTTTTGCAGCTTTGTGTTTCCGTATTGAGAAACGCACCTTTTCATCCCTGATTCCAGCTTTTAATGTGTCCCACACTACATCTAGAGATGCGCTACCCAGATTACCTGCCAGAAATTCAGGTATCCATTTCTCAATAAGTTGGCAGTATTGCTCATTCATTAATAGAGTCCTTTCAAATGTCCAATTATTTTGATTTGTTTGAATTTTGTTGATGTCAATACTTAAGATTAATGGACTGCGGTCTGATAGGACCATAGGTAATTTATCGATGTGGCATTTGGTAATAATGGAGTGGGAAACGAGCATGTAATCTAGTCTGGCAAACTTGAGATGAGAATGGGAGAAAAACATAAACCCTGATTTATGGGGGTATTTAGATTGCCAACAGTCGGAGAGCCCATGTGAATTACATAATGCTTGAAAGGCCCTAAAGACCTTGGGCTTCCTCCCCTGGTATTTGAAATTTGATCTGGAGGACCAGTCTGAGGGTAGGTTAAGATTAAAATCGCCGGAGATTACTACTGGGAGTGGCCAGTGTGATAGTTCACTAGATACGACTTCGAGTAGGTCGGGATCATCCGTGATACAACCGTAGATTGAACAAATGGTTAACCTCTTACCCTCACTGTATTGGCATTCAGTAATTGCCCATCTCCCGTGTTTATCTGCTGCGGAGCAAATACATTGGAGTCCCCCTCCTGTTGCCAGGATTGCTACCCCATGTGTCTTATTTACCTGTGTTGTAGCTGTGATAAGTTTATATCCAACGTATGTAGGAGGTGGCGTTGCGATCCTTCAATATGAGTCTCTTGAAGACACACGATGTTAGCCCCCATTGATCTCAATCCTATTTCGACATTCTGTCTTTTCCGTGAGTCGTTTAGCCCACAGATATTTATAGAAACTGTTTTTAGCTTAGCCGGGTCGTTTTTTTTCCCCCTTATTTTACCTTCTGTGCCTATATTGTAACTACTTCTTATCCCTTTTCCTAGGTTTCTTGTAGACCGGATTGCCCGCCCGTCCTTCTCCCTCCCCTCCTCCCCTCCCTTGCTAACCCACCCCAGCCCTCCCCTGATGCCCCCTCTCCCCCCACCTCCCATTGAGACGTCCTAGGTCATAGGGCACCCAGGTGTAGGCGTCAGTGAAGACGTTACAGCTTGCCCCGTGGTCTGATCATCAGTAGGTACATCTTGGGTAGATAGGATAAATATAAACTATTCCTCTTTGCTATCAAACCATCCCATATATTAAGATATACTTTCCCCCTCTGTTTTATCCCTTCTCGTTGTACCCACGAGATCTAGTCCACTGGCGGGATTGTACTCCATCGGCTGTATGACATATAGCCAGTAGCTAGCAGTCTTGACCCGGTACTACATCAAATCGGAAGGATTTCCAGAGCTCCGACCAGGACTCACGGAGCGATTGCTGACACGTCCGCTCACACTGACGCCATCTTGTCTCTAAACTGTTGGCTGTTGGTTGCTGGATATCTACTGGTTTGTCTAGCAGGTGTTGAAGCCCGATGGGGTTCGGCTTATCTGCATGAGATCATTTGCGTACAGCAGATTAGAAAGTAAGAGCCCTCCCATCCAAATGTCCAATTCTGTTGATAGGTTGGACATGCACAAGTTAAAGAGAATTGGGGCCAACACACATCCCTGTTTAAGCCTCACGTTTGTTGCAATTTTTCTGGACAGGAATTTTCCTTCCTCCAACTTTACTTGGACCCATGTCTTGGTACGTAGAAGTATTAACTGGTTTAAAAGAACAGATGGAATTTTCTTTTCCTCCAGTTTTTTCCAAAGTTTGTTCCTGTCAATTTTATCGAAGGCTGATGAATAGTCAATAAAGCACAGAAAGAGAGGGTATTTTGCTGATTTGTTGCCTTTTGCTAGTAGGGACAGGGCAAGAATATTTGTTGCTGTTCCCATGCCTTTGCAAAAACCTGTTTGATTGATGGGGATAACTGATTTTTCTTTTGCCCAGGCAGCAAGGTCATCCAGAAGGAGGCCAGCATAGTATTTGACCTTGATCTCAATTAAAGCTACAAGCCTGTTGCCGTTTGCTACCTTCTTGTCTCCTTTCTTAAATATTGATTATATAATGGACCTTCTCCAGGAGTCTGGGATATTGTCTCCTTCTGAGATTTGCATGAACAGCGGTAGTAATGCGGAAGCCCAAAAATCAGGATCTTTTTTGAATAGCATTGGTGGAATCCCGTTAGGGCCCGGAGCGCCCTCCAGCTTGCCTTTGGCTATCCTGTCCTTGATCTGAAGCATTGTAAATGAAAGATGACAGTTTACTGCTGGGGCCGATGGATCGGGAGGAGTTGCCTCAGAGATGTGGAGGGAGCTCTGCTACACTGGTGGAATAAAATGAAGCAACAGGTTTGAGGCCCAAGCTTCCTCTGTCAGGTGTGAGTTAAGCCTTTGTACTTTCTGGTTGTTTAGTCTGTTTATTGTTCGCCAGAATCTTGTGCTATTGTTCGACTTTGAGTCACACAACAGTCTAGCCCACAGATTTTCATCTGTTTCCCTTTTCGCCTACCAGATTACTTTTTAATTTTTTAATTTTGAATGTGTTAGCTCCTTGTGAATAGTAGAATCTTGACCTGTATGCCGAAGTCTGCGTAGTGTTTTGTTTATTGCTTTCTTAAGCTTTTGAAGGTTTTGAAGGTTGGGAATTTTGGAGAAAGAAAAGTGGTTCTCATGATGGTCTGATGAACCTTTCAACGTTAGAGCTGAACGAAAGCTTGCTGTGTGCTTTTCTCCTAGTGTTTGATGAATGATTCCCAGTGAGTTATCACATCGGTTTCAGTCTCTTCCTGATTTTTCCATAATGACTTTGCTGAAGCCAGCAGTTCTTCTCGTTGGTTGGTTTTGCATTTGGTCCTCCTAAAGTTGTTGGTATGTATGGATCCCCAACAGACTGATCTAATGATGATCTAGATATTCTTATTGAGGTTTCCTGTTGTATATGATCACTTTGATCCTGAGAACCAATCTGGAAGCCTGCAATCTTGCAGAATAGTGGTAATATTAAGAAGGTATAATCTATTAGTGTACATCGCTGTGAAATGTTGCCCCCAGGGGCTGATCTTCCTTGAAGCACCCGTTTAGTGCCACAACACTTAGATGTTCCAGATCCTTTATAAAGTTCCTAGTGAGTACTGATTGTTGCTTTTTGTTACTCTGCTCCTGACGCAGAATATTTCAGGCCGTATGTTGGTCCTCCAGTAGCTCGTCCCTCTTCTCTGGCCCAAGTAGTTGCATGTTGAAGTCGCCAGTCAGCAGAAGGTTAGACGTTGATTCTTCTGAGACCATTCTGGTTATTTCTGCTCCCACCATTTTGACTCCTTTAACTTTGTCACGTGAATGTATGTATATTTTTAGGAATGATATTTGTTGTTTGGTGTTGCCATCCCGCATATTCACTCTGAGTGCTTTAATTACATTTGTAGAAGTTGTAATAGTGTTAACATCTTTGGTTGCTGATATGGTACTTATTGATGAGTAAATTGTTAGACCCCCCATTGGGTGCCCAAAATTAGAGCCTTTTACTGCAGGGGTGTGATGTGTCTTGAAACCATGTAGATGTAAGGGTTCTTCTAGCCAGGTCTCTTGTAGTACGATGAGGTCGAAGCCTTGTAAATAGTCCAGAAGGTCTCTTTGTCAGTGAAATTCCTCTCCGTCCCTCACAGTTCCCCCATTAAGTGTGGCCTTCCCTCGAGTCCCTTTACTCTCCTTCTGTGTCTTTCCTCCATTTTTTCACTCATTTTTTACCCTCATTTCAATCTCCCCCTTTCACTCGCTTTCTGTGTCCGCTGTGTCTTGCCTCTACTCTTGCACTTTTGCTGCCTTAGTTGCCCTTTTCTCTCTCTTATTGCATTTTTCATTTTGCCTTTTTCAGCCATTTTTTCCCACTGCTGCTGCCCCCGCTGCTCCTCCCCCTCAGCACGACCAGTGCGACCGGCCCAATCAAGCTCCCCTCCCAGCTCCCACCTCCCAGTTGTCCAGCCCTCCCCAACCCCTACTTAATGGCAGCCGCAGAGCAGCTGTGCCACCGGTGCGCTAAAGGCAAGCCTGTCTGCGCCCGTCTGCGACCCGACTGTGACCAGCACCAGGAACCCTGGATCTCTGCACCACCAATGCTAAGACCCAGCGGCAATCCACGCTCTCAACCCAAGCCCCAACAACAACTGCAAGATAGCATAACCAGCCGACACCCATGGACCCTCCAGCTGTCACCGCTGCCTGCGCACCTGCAGCACCGCCAAGCCCACGGACCCAGCGCAACCGGCCCACAAGAACACAACCAAACCAAAGACACTGCAATACATCCTCCGCAACGTCCGATCCCTCTGCAAACACGCCACAGAAATCTTGGACCTCCTCAACAGCACCACCCCGGACATAGCATCCTTTACCGAAACCTGGGCCAACACCACCTCGGGTCCAGACATCTCCATCACCATCGCCATTCCCCAAGGATACAAGATCTCCAGGAAGGACCGCCCCACCCGCTCAGGAGGAGGAATCGCCATTGTTCACAAATCCACCCTCTGCCTGAGCACACTCCCCGACGAGCCCACAGACCTGATGGAATACCTTCACTTCAAGATACTGGCCAGCCCTACCTCCACCCTCCGAGGAAGCCTCATCTACCGACCCCCTGGACCCAGTGGACTATTCGCCACCTCCATCACGGACCTCATCTCCCCGCATGCCATTGCGTCCACCACCTGCATCCTACTGGTAGACCTCAACTTCCACCTCGACAACCAACTGAACCCTAGCACCACATCCCTCCTGGACAACCTCTACAATATTGCACTCCACCAGATCGTGACCAAACCAACGCACTCAGCAGGACACACCTTCTATCCCCTCTTCAAAACAGGAAACCCCATCGCCTTCAGCCACACCACCGAACTCCCATGGACTGACCATCGATGCGGACACTTCACCTTCAGAACACCCACCATCCACAGACACCAGCACCTGCTCCCATGAAGAAACTGGACCAGAATCACCGACAACAAGCTAACCTCATCACTCAGCAACTCCATCCCAACCATTACAGAAAACAATGACCCCACCACCGCAGCCCGAACCCTGCACAGATGGATCTCCAACAGTGCCAACACCATAGCCCCCCTCAAGCAAAACAACAACACCCATGACAAGAAACCTAGATGGTTCCCCCCTGAACTTCGAAAGTCCAGAAGCACTTGCCACCGCCTTGTAAAGGCCCTGGAGGAACATCAAATCCACAGAATCCCACAACAACTTCAGAGCCGCCACCATGCCCAATACCAACTCATCAGATATACAAGGAAAAAAGCGATTGAAGACAGAATCTCCACTCATGCACACAACAGCAAAGAACACTTCAACATCATCAAGGAGTTCGCCCAACCCACCAGCAAGTCCACTGACATTCTTTCCTCACAAGACCTCTGCGACAAACTCAGCACCTTTTTCCACCACAAAATCAAGAGCATCTACGACAACTATTTCTTCTTCTATTAATAATAGATGTAACTGTCCATCTCTCTCTGCCCGATCTCATCTCCCTGTACATCTGTACACCTGTAGTTTCCCTACAGTTCCTTATAGTTCTTGAGATTCTTTCGTTATACATAAGGCTTTGACGTTTTTGGCTAAAGTTGGTTAAATTTGCCTGTCTCCTTTTTTTCAGCTATTTCCTGTTTGATCTTTGCTGTATTTCTTTATTGTGTTGCCTTTACCTTTGTCTTTGTTTTATTGTGTTGCCAATCCCTTTGCCTTTGTTTAATGCCTTTTGCTCTTATGTAGTCCCCTTTTATGTTCTCCGTTATGCTTTTATTATGCTTCTTTTGTATTGTTAATATTGTTATTTTCACTTATTTGATTCAAGCTGTTGAGCTGTTGAGATGAGCTGAGATGGTTGAGCAGAGGAGAAGAGGTACAGACTGAGAAGAAGAAACAAGCTCAGGGTAACCCTGGACGTCCTGGGCTCACACCCCATACTCACTCAGAGGGATTTTCTGGGCCGCCTCCTGTGTAGGCGGCCACGCTGGGGAGAGATTGCTGAGAGAGACTGGGAGACACTAAAGAGCATGCACTGTTCAAATTAGGGAAAGCAGCATACGCTTGAGCGCAGGCCCCAATGCCTAGCTCCTTAGCCGCCTTGCTACGGCCACTCTAGCTGTTTATTTATTTATTTATTTATTTATTTGTGGTATTTGTAGAGCGCAACACTCATCCCAAGGGATATCAAGGCGCTTATACCAGTACTGAGGCTACTGCGAGCTGTACTAAGGTGAACATTAAAGTTTAGGGAAGAGGAGGGTCTGTTTGAGCGCAATGCTGCTCTAGGTCAGGTTTTTCAGGACACAGTGGGTACAGTGGGCACGGACAATGACCCTACCTGGACCCCCCCTTGTGTCCCCGCTGCAGGGACTCACCTGGCTTTCCCCGCGCCCTCCACTGTAGACGAGGCTGGACTGGCCATAGTGGGCACCGAGCAATCCCCCGGTGCCCCGCACGGGTGGGGGCCGTTTTTGTTACAGGGCCGTTTTTGCAGCACAGCTACAAAATCGGACCTGTACCAAAATCGGCCGAAAACCGGCCCTGGCAAAGAGCTCGGTGGCACCTCCAAACCGATTGGGGAGGGGGGGCGGGTGGCCTACGAGCACTTTGCCAGGGCCGGTTGTGGTTCCCAGTCCGGCCCTGACTGTAGAGGATGTCGCTGGTTCCAGTTACCGCTGGGCAGATGAAGAATCGCTGTTACACTTCTCCACTCCGCTCCACTCTCCATGCTCGTTGTAGTCGGAGCTGGAAGCAGTCCCAAGCGGAATGAGCAGAGTGAGCGGGCGGCCCCTCTGCAGGCCGCACCCAGTCTTGGTCGAACACCACCGGTCTGCCTCCACGGGAAGGGCTCGATCTGGCAGCCACGATCTCCAGCTCTGCCAAGTACCACGCATCTGGCATGAGACTAAAGCATTTTCGTGTGGTGATCCGAACCATCGCACTAAAATGCCAAGTTACGCATTTATAGTGCCTCCTGACACTGTGAAGTTCAGAGCGCTATACTTGAGTAAAGTTTCTGCCTGGAGCTCGCTCACCGCTGCACAGACTGCTTGCAACCTTTCACAAAATGCCTCTCAAATTATTACCGTCGTAGAGGCTGCCGGAGAGACTGAGTTTGATGCTGTTGGTGCCTGCTGACTCTCATAACACTGCCCCGTTGGTACCCGTATCTCGCTCGACCAGAGCCAGACTATCAAAAGTCTCATCAGGTAATTTAAATACTATTTTTTTAGCAACAATCTTCCCTGTTCTGAGCCTGTTACAGTGCTCACTGCTTGGCTATTCTATGTTGTAAATGGGTACAGTATACTTGACAAGGCCCTGCATCAGTGCCTCGTGCCCCACCACTTCAGTCAGGTACTCCCAGGCAGAAAGAGAATCCTCGTCGGGATCATAGCGGGAGCAATGGTGGTGGGGGAGTGCCAGCCAGATACCGCCCGCCCAAAGTGAACCTCTATAAAACATGTCATTTAAGAAACCTTCTAAGCCCAAATAAAAGAACTATTTTAGAGGGAAATGTGACACCAAAAGCCCCGCCAGTCAGGGGAGAAAAAGTTTCAAACTAAAAGCACATCTCCCATAAAGTTCCTGCAGAGGCACAACTAGAGCCAAATTTCAGTGGGGCAGGGCTAATTCTTCCAGCTGCATTAGGCAGAGTGGAGATGCAGAGGCTCTAAGAAGGAGTGAAAAAACAACAAAGCCTCATTAAGAAGCAAACGGTCTTTGGAAGACCTGTGAAGTATTCGGGTGTGGCTGTGTGCACGCCCAGGTAGCCGCCTCATTCCAGCTGACACACACGACAAGGGGGATGCGGGGGGCTGAAGCCCTTTCAGCCCAATGGGTCTTGCGCACCTGAGCTCCTGCAACAAAGTTAATAAAAACTGATAAAACTGACTGCTAAGACTGCGGGGCTGGGCAGCACTCCGCGAGTCAGCTGACAGTGACACACCGAGTACTTAAAAATTATAGGTGTTGAGATCCCCGCTGGGGCCTCTAAGCTTGTTTGATCGGACCCCCTAGGAGGGAGAGCCTAGAGACTCAAATGATGCAACATTCATTGGATCAATTTCCAGGGAGCAGCCAGGAGGCACGGTCGGCGCAGGCTGCCGAAGGCAGGTTCTCAACAATTGTTTCTGCCAACTGGCTACTGGTGTCTGACTTAGGCTGTTACATGTGTTCAACATCCTGCCTGTTCCACAGCCGGGCCCCCTGTAATAAGGCCGCTGAGCGCGATGTGTGAGGCACGCTGCGGCCGCTAATAAAACTCGCCACATGTGTGTTGGTGTCAATGGTGCGGCCCGACAAACTATCCGGGGACACGCCTCTTTATTAAATAACTACGCCTGGCGTCATGCGCCTGTGCGAGTGTGCAAGTACCGCTGCGGGTAGACTGGAACGCTACCCCGCCAGCGAACATTACATTCCTTCCAACCTTTATAAAACATGAAGAAATCATCAACATATTGATCTGTTACCAGTTCTGGTCGGGCCTTCTGCTCTCAGCTCCTACCCAGCCATCGGTCACCTCCTGCTGCTAGTCTTTGACGAACGTAAGCAAGCCGCCACTTACCTGAGAGACGCCGCCACCGCCAGGAGTCATCTCACAGCTGACAACTCGCGCCGCCGCTCCGGGACTACAATTCCCGGCAGCCTACGCGGCGGCGCACTCTGTGACACCGCGAGGCGCACATAAGCAGCGCTGCACCCCGCGTCGCGGGACGCAAGCGGGACGCTCGGGGCTAAGCCCGGGCAAAGGGCGGGCCCTCTACGGCCCTCATCGGCAGGAAGAGACAGGGACAGGGCCCTGGACTCTGACCAAAATCTCCAAGTAAGTTATCATCTCCTTAATATAGCTGCAGTGGCTGAGATACCTCCCAGTGTCCTACATAACACGGATTTATCTAGGCGTTATTCGAAAAAGCTGCCCTTCAACATGTCTAAAGTAAAATCGAATGTCCCTCTTAATACCATAGACAATTATATGGTCCAGAAAGTTGCAAAAATTAACAACGACAAGAGATCATCACTGGGGTTGAGCCTTTCACCTGAATTGCCATTTGACAATACGCCTTTACCTACTCCTGCTTTTGACATTAGTAATGAGGCGTTTCAGACACTGGAGAACAACTCACTGACTCAGCTTCTAGTAGCTATTGCTGACTCAGTTCCTGAGAGCACACTTGACGAAGAAATAATACTGCTAGAAGAGGAGCCCCCAGCACCGGTCCCAGCACCAAGAGTAGTAAAGGGAGGGGAGAAGAGCATATCAAAACGGGGTGGACTCCGATCAAGCAAAAAACGTCCTGATGCATCCCCCCTGGAAAATATTGGAGAAGATACAAGGGGAACTTCTGGAGGGAAGGTACACTTGGATGAAGACCAATTCAAGAAGTTGTTAAATGCCCTAGATAACAAGATTAAAACTATAACCAAGCCTCTCCTAAGTAAAATAGACCAGCTCACGGAAGAGGTGAATAGGCTGGGGGGGTCTTCTTCAAAAATCAATAGAAGAAAAAGCAAACACTCTAATGCCGAAAACACTTATAGTTGAATCGAAAAATACCCAAACTGCCCCCAGGCTAGAATTACTTGAAAACACTCCCCTGATCTCCATGGTGACTACTGATCTAAGGAGGGGGGGCCCTAGGGACTTAGATATCAACATTGGTGATTCTGAAGGGCTGAGTCAAAGGGGCAGAACGGTAGATTCTAATCTAGAGAAGGGGCCTGTAGAATTAATTGTAGAGGCATCTCCCTTAATATTGGTTTTGGCAAATATCCCCCATTTGGAACCAGGGCAAGTTGAGAACATCCCTTCCCTGCTAAATAAATCACTCCATTGGTTATCAAGGAATATGGCTTTTACCCCGGGAGGTAGGGACCAGTTGGCGCAAGAAGTAGTTAAAGCTAGAAGAGTTGAATGGATCGGGGGTTGCACTAAAAAATTTAAGGGGGACTGTGTGGTGTTACACCTTTCTGATCCTGAAGTGTTGCCAAACATTCTAGCAAATATATACCCCCCCCCAGCGTAGATCTACTGAAATAGTGCCACTAACACTGGATTTCTTTTACACAAAAAAAGGGGGGAATACTCTAAACCCAACAATGCTGAAAACTAAATGGAACCCTGTACTAAAAAAAGCCAAAACCCTTGATATAAGGAATAATTGGGGCATCCCGATGGAAAATAGGTTCTCGGCCCTTTCTGGTCTTAATGAGTGTGATTGACTGAAAGGGCGGATGAGCATAGAAAAGGATATTGTTGCAGAGTCTCAAGAGAGTGGAACTGATGTCGCTGTGAAGCTCTTAGAAACAAATCCTAGTGATGGTAAGACATCTAGTTTCAGTGAAGATTCTCCTAGTATAGCAGAGTATTTGCCACTGAATCCCCGTACCACTGTATGTAATGGGGAAAGTAGCCCCTCATTCCCCTTGACCCACCTTTTGCAGGTTGCACCTCTACAAGAGAGGACTACCCAGATGAAAGCTAGTCTTAAACTTATTTACTGGAATCTGGCGGGAATTCACCATAAATTAGAGACCCCCGAATGGTGTGAATTCATTGATTGAATACCGGCGGATGTATTTTTATCTGATAGGGCCAACTGGTGCAAATATTTTGTATGGCTTGCGAATTCTATCGCACAAGGAGCAATGATACCAGCAACATGAAAGGGTGCGGAGATTATACCAGTCTTCAAAAAAGGGGATAAGGCTTTACCAAGTATCTACAGGCCCATTAGCCTTATCGACTCGGCACAAAAACTGATGGGCAGGATGATACAAAATAAAATACAAGCCTGGATAGATGATAAGGATATCCTTTCCCCGTATCAAGCTGGCTTCCATCCACTAACTAGCTCTGTTGACCAGGTATTCCATTTTTTAACCCTGTTCTGGAAAAACGTAACCTTGACAAATGGACCATTATATGCTTTGACTTGAAGTCAGCGTTTGATCTAGTACCCCGACAAAAACTTTGGATTGTTTTGCGCGATCTCGGAATAAGCCCCGAATTGCTGACTTTGCATGTGCGCATGCATGAAAATAACTACGCCAGGATTAGGTGGGGAGCACAGGGGGACGTCACTAATTCCTTCCCCGTGGAACGTGGGGTAAGACAGGGATGCGTCCTGGCTCCCACCCTATTCTCTCTTTATGTCAACGGCTTAGTAGATTTTTTAAAGAAATCTCCGACAGATGCCCCGATACTAGATGGGGAGCGGGTCCCAGTATTAATGTTTGCTGATGACACTTTACTGGTCTTACAGACCCCTAGTGGTTTACAAAAGACAATCAATGCTTTTGGAGATTTCTGTCGGATTCGGGGCTTGGAACTAAATACGACAAATACTAAGTTTATGAACCTGAATCCTGCTAAGCAATTCAAGGGAAAAATGCACTTTAATGAGTCTTTTTTGGAAGAAGTGAAGGCTTTCACCTACCTAGGTATTTCTTTACAGGCCAACATGAACTGGAAATCTCATATGGACTCTGTGGTGTTAAAGTTCCATCAACTGGCCGGGGCCATAGCACAAAAACATAAATCTTCATTTACAAAACCTATTCAGCCAACAATGGAGATTTACAGTATGAAGGTGCTGGGCGTCTGTCTTTATGGATCAGAGCTATGGGGCTTCACCAACTTGAGCGCTTTGGTTACCGCAGAAAATAAATTTCTCCGCCGGTTGGTTGGTGTCCCGCAGAGCACTCCCTCGATCCCGCTCCTATATGATCTCGGGAGGAAAAAGATCGAGGACATGGCTAGATTGCATCCTCTTTTATATTGGAGGCGCATAAAGACTACTCCTGAATTGGGCCATTATGCATCTGCTCTCATGGACATCATTAGCTCTGATCGGTTTCATAAAATAGCCTGGCCTAAAGAAATTAGGAACTTGCTCCAAAAATTGCACCTAGATCACCTATGGACTACAGTAGATCCCATTGCCTTTCCATCTAAGGCTTCATTGAAAAAAATGTATTGGGACATGATATATAATACTGTTTTGATTTCCAATCAACCTTCCATGTTGGCATCCCAGTTCTTGGAGTCTAAAATAACTCCTAAATGTGAACAGTACTGGGACTTGATTACTAAACCTTTAGATAGGAAGTTGTATTTCCAGTTTAGAATTGGCTCCCTACCCCTAAATGCTTTTACTGTCAAATGGTCCCCAGGCAATGTAAACACATGTTGTCATTGTAAAGTACACGTCGAGGACATCCCACATTTCTTGTTTGCCTGCCCATTATATGCTGCCCCAAGAAGTAGATGGCTAAAACCGGTTTGTAGGAATTTGGGGATAAGGAAATATCTAGAGGCACTAAGAATATTAAGATCAAATTGTGCCCCCAATCTTGCTATTGCCATAGCCAAATACTTGGGATGGGCCTGGATAATACGCATGCGTACTTTAAACTGTAATTAATTATGTAAGATGGAAAATGTAATTATAAGGATAATCTCAATCATCATGAACTAGGCACTGTGACTCTGATTTTTATAATGTATGAATTTTATAATTGAAGTATTCGCCAGCACTTTGTAATTTGATGGTATTTAATGTGTATTTTATGTCGATCTTAACTCTAGGGTAGTATTTATTTTGTTTAGCATAGGGAAACATGCTTTTATGACAATGCTGTCGAATAAAGTATTGAAACTTGAAACTTGCTAGTCTTTGTTTGGTCACACCATGAATCCCGCTAGACTGGAGAAGTGAGCCGGATTGTTCCTCAGGCAGTATCTGGACTGCTATACCCGTGATGATGATAGGGATGGAGTCACTTCCTGCGGCACTCTGGTCGCCTCCTGCTGCTAGTCTTTGTTTGGTCACACCATGAATCCCGCTAGACTGGAGAAGGGAGCCAGGTTGTTCCTCAGGCAGTATCTGGACTGCTATCCCCGTGATGATGATAGGGATGGAGTCACTTCCTGCGACACTCTGCCCTCCGGAGCTCTCACTGGGGCATTGGACAGAAGTCTGTCCGGACTTCCGAGCGATGATGGTGCCTCTCTGTCAGATCTGTCTGGATCATTCATGGGGATAGTCCCTTGGCCATCTTCGACCTCCTCTTCCGCTCTCTGTTGACTTGGGCCCGCCTCCATACTGCTTTGTGACGGAACGTTGGGAGTTCCTGCATTGACTTTTTTGAAGAATGATACATTCCGTGTGAGTTCTTCTGTTCCCCTCTGAGCTGCAATCATCGTGCCGGTCCGAAACTCCAACGCAGCTCTCTGAGGCTCCAAGCCTCCGAAGCTCCAATGCAGCTCTCCCGCCGCTCTCTGAGCGCTGAACCGGAAATCACTGGCTCGAGGGAACTTGTGGATTAAGGCATTGACATTTCAGTGAGGGTTTGTGAAGTTTCAAGATCTAAAAATATGTTTTTCAAGATTATCTCACCTAATTGATGATCCTTGTATTGAACTCCACCATAGTGGTGTTTACACAAGCGTCGATCGACTAGAGGCTGAACTCATAATAAATGTTTTAACATCTACATATATCTAATAGGCAAGAAACTCTAACATAACCTCCATCTGCAGCTCTTGTACAAACTTCAGATCTGGATACCTTACCAGACGCAAGAGGCCATTAGATGCAAGGTAGAGCAAAGAGAAGACCAGGGGGTGGGGGGGTGGAAGATACGTGTTAAAAGAGGTGTAGGTCACTGTTTCAGCTGGGAATATTCTGTCAGCAATCAGGTTTAGAAAGGAAACACAATTTTTCTTATGGAAAAGGGGTAAGAGTTTGGGAAAGATAGTCTGAAACTCGTAAAGAAAAAGAGATACATGAAAATAGTACCTGGTTTTGTAAAAAGCTTGCTTGCAGCTGGTAAACAAAGGCCTCCTGCCACAAAGAAGAAAAACCATAATTAGGACATGTAACTGATTTTACAATATTCGTACCCAAACTGAAGTGCCACAAAGTCACAGACTTATGCGTGCATGCCTTTAAAAGGACAAATAATTGTTTTAATAATTGGATTTTCATTTAGTCTCCGAAAAAAGTATTTCATAAGCACAACTTTATCCCTCAGCTCCATAATATGATGTCATAAATAATACTTAAACGTTAATTAGCAAACAAAATGGCAATGACCATTTAATCTAAGATACTGCATTTACGAACAGTGAAAGCAGCAACCTTGAGATGCATCCAAAACATATTGGTACTTTGGAAAATATGCATGGTAATGAAGTGCACGGGGGTGATAATCAGAGGGGTTGACCCCAATGCGTTGCACTGAAGTGATTTTGTATGAGTATGTGAAAACCTCACAGATTTTCATTGCCAACAGAGGGAATCCTTTTCAAAACATAGCAGAAACCCTACCCCTTTTGCCATGCAAGCCAAACATGCTCAAGCTTGTTCCTAGATTTGTTGCAACAGACCAATATCGGACAGAATTAGGCAGGATCTAAATTGGACAATAATTAAAATTGATCTAATGCTAAAATAAGACAGATGGTGGAACCTGCTTTGCAAATACACCTAACCAAAATAACCACAACAGTAATTTTCCCTTTACGTTCTAGACTGGGACTGGTGTGCACACCGGTAAACACCCACCATCACAGTGATAGTTCAAAAACGAACTTGTCGTAATTAGTTTTATAAGCACAGGTGCACTACATGTAGAAATTGTGAAAACTAAGTCACAAAATTATTACATCTCGCCCTGAAGAAGTCCCATCCGGGACGAAACGCGTCGGCTGTTCTTTCTTACAAATAGAACAATAAAGAAAATATTTGTTTCTAAATAATTGGACATTACTCTCAGTGTCTTTGTAACAATTTCATGACTTAATTTTCCCAATTTCTACATGTGGTGCACCTGTGCTTATAAAACTAAAATTGATCTAATGTTGGCTCTAATTAAGGGGTTCATAAGTATTTGCTGGCTGCAGAATATTATTATCAAAATCAAACTGGGTGGAATGGAACTGATTTTCGATATTTTTGTGTGCAGGAACAGACCACTTCTCCAGGCAATGTTGTAACAGGGATTGCAGCTGTCCTTGGAGTCACAGAAACCACATACCCATGGAAAGAGAAAGGTCCTTCTCCTTAGGTTTTGACTTTCAGGGAACAGTGGAGTCAAACAAACGAGATTACTCTTGAAGGATGAACATCTAGTTGAGGCAGCACAAGTATCACTCATAATAAATAGATGTGTCCAGACAGTGTCATTCTTTACAAAGCAAAGATTTAGGCCAGATGTACTAAGTATTTTCCCAGCTGCAAACCCTCATATCGAATTTACAACCTCAAAATTGCGCTTTCTTACTTATAAATCCCAATATAGGAGACAATAAGCTTTTCACGCCTCTTAAAATGGCATTGTGATCTCATAACAAATCCATATTTGGAAGGGGCATGTTGTAGGCACCTTTTCCCAATATCAAATCGGTATGATATGTATCCCTGTTTTAATGCCAACATCTGGTCTCAAAACATAAAAAAATACCTACTTTTGAGTTTGGCTGTTAATGCATTCCCTAGGGAAAAAGCGACTTTGGGACCCATTCCTCTTTGTGAATTAAAAAAAGTTTGTTGTAAAGTAAGCAGTGGTCCAGGGGACTACTACCAAATCTATAGAAAAAAGTTTGTTTCTTTTTCAACACACCCCTGTTTCCTTTAACGATAATGGGCTGCATTGTATTAAAAGATTACTTTATTAAACTCTGATCACAGACATACATGGCGGCCTGCAGACCCATTTACACGACAATATCTGTGATGACCTTTAATCATAGTGAGTTGCAATTTCTGAACTACTACATTAATATTTCTGAGTTAGGTCAGATTATGACCCAATATGATAAAGAATTTTATGAGCCAACCTATCACTACATAGGAAAATGATTTCCTAGTTGTAAAAATACGGGTTGGAATTCACAACCATAATTCTGTGACCACTTACATTTACATCCAGCCCTAAGACCTATATTAATTACTAGTCATGCATGTGAAGTAGCTTTAATGAGTTTTATTGAGTATAGCTTGCTTGGGATTCTCTTACTAAATATAGTTCTCCGACTCAAGTGGGGATAAAACCAGCTGCGGCCCGTGCAGGGAAGAGCAGCAGGCACAGTGACGGTGAAGGATTTAGATGGGTGATGACGAGGGAAAATTAATTATTTATTTAATGTCCCCCTGTCATCGTCCGTTGAAAGACCTCTCCTCCGGGCCCCACCGCTCTCAACAAGACCGG
The DNA here is from genome assembly GCF_964263255.1 of Lissotriton vulgaris. Classification (NCBI taxonomy): domain Eukaryota; kingdom Metazoa; phylum Chordata; class Amphibia; order Caudata; family Salamandridae; genus Lissotriton; species Lissotriton vulgaris. The sequence continues at coordinate 312,582,841 of NC_141687.1, forward strand.
CCGTGGCTGGTTAAAATGCCAGCAGGAAATGAGGATTACAATTAAACACATATTTAAACTAGGATTGAGCCAAATGCAATGCCTACTTTTTCTAATACAGTAGAAATCACTGTTTGTAAATCTTCCAAAATGTTCGGGACTCCTGGGGGAGTTAAGGGTCTTTATGCTGTTCTACCAATTGGGACAGTAGAGACATGTGAGATACACTCAACAGTGAACAGTTCATTAGCAGTGGGATCGGGCCAATGTTGAGAGTTGAGGTTTTGACATTGCAAGGACTGGCTCATGTTACCTCGGTACCACCAATGGTCATGGATACAGAGAGTAGCTGGAGAAGATTTGGATTGGCATTTCTGACAGTCACAGGTGTGCAAGAGGAGTGACATAATTTGGCAATCTTGTGGTCATTGTGGTCAGATACATGAAGCTTACAATGGTCATAGCCCTGCACAAATGTAGCACTCAAAAGCTCACACATGCTGGAGGTGCTTACCACAGTGACATGACACCACACCATGTGGTGCTCTCACAGAGTCACACTTACTGATGCCTGTTTTAGTATCGGGCTCACATAAATCACAGACCTCCTGACTGGGTGCCTCTCACTAGCAGACATCGCCTGCAGATCCAGCGCCTCATTGCTGTCTTAGCGCCCATTGCCTGTCCTGTGAGAGCGCCTGGTATCGTTTCTTTGAAATGAATATTTTATATTAATTGCGCTGCATTTATTGTATATTATTTGTCCCCTTCAGTGTGTTCGTGCCCCAGTTTCACTTTCCCTACCTCCATTTGTTGTGCTCGTGGCCCGTGTCTCCTCCCCGCCTCCCAGCTGCCCCTCCCACGCTCCACCCCCACTCACCATTTAGGACAGATGAATCAACGTGCAGCGTCCACGTGCAGCGGTCGCGCCGAAGGTGCGCCAAAGGTAAGCCCGTCTACGCCCGTCCGCGCCAAGCCCGCGCCCAGCGCCAGACCCCCTGGCCCCCGTACCACCCACCCCACCCGCATTACATACGACGCCTCCACCCTCTTAGCCCTAAACCCCGGCCAACTCCCCAACTGCGCCCAAGCCGCTCCTGGACACACCCATGGACCCTTCACATGCAACTCCTGCAAGTATGACGGCACCAAGACCAACTCCTCATCCACTAACACCAAACAGATTTCTGACACCAACCACCTAAAATGCATCCTGCTCAACACCCGCTCGGTCCACAGACACGCCATCGACCTTTGGAATCTACTAGACACCATCTCCCCGGACGTCGCCTTCCTAACAGAAACATGGATGAACGCCTCCTCAGCCCCAGACATCACCATTGCCATCCCGGAAGGCTACAAGATCATCCGAAAAGACCGCACCTACCATACAGGAGGAGGTATCGCTATCGTCCACAAGAATTCCATCCGCATCTCAACCAGCTCAGACGTCAACCTCGCTAGCGCCGAGCACCTTCACTTCCAAATCCACACCGACCCCAAGACCACACTCAGAGGCACCCTCCTCTACAGGACACCAGGACCCCGAGCACAATTCAGTGAAGACATCACTGACTTTATCACCCCACACGCCCTCCCCTCCGAGGACTACATTCTATTGGGAGACCTCAATTTTCACCTGGAAAAGAGCAACGACAGCAACGCCACCACCCTTCTGGACAATCTCGCCAACCTCGAACTCAAACAACTTGTTAATACCCCCACTCACTACGCAGGTCACACTCTCGACCCTATCTTCACCTCCAGCAAACATATCTCCTTCATTCACACCACAGTTCTCCATTGGACGGACCACAGCTGCGTTCACTTTATCTACAAAAAGACCACAACCCACAACCATCCTCAACCTACTCTGCGAAGAAACTGGAACAAAATCACCATCGACCAGATCTCCTCATCGCTTCTTCAAAACCCCCCTGCCCACTCCTCGAACCCCAACCAAGCAGCCATTAACCTCACTCAATGGCTAACCAACAGCGCCGACAACCTAGCACCTTTGAAAAAACGTCAAATCAAACTAGGCAGCAAAAACGCCTCCTGGTTCAACGATGATCTTAAGAAATCCAAGAAACTCTGTCGCTCCCTTGAGAAGGCCTGGAAAAAAGACCCAAACACCAGCACTAGGGACGCCTTCAAAAACACCACTTGCATACACCACCAACTGATCCGGACTGCAAAGAAAGCCGCATTCAAAGATCGACTAGACAACAACGCCCACAACAGCAAGGAATTATTCAACATCGTCAAAGAGTTTACCAACCCCACTGCCAACTCCAACGACATCACTCCCTCTCAAACCCTTTGCGACTCCCTAGCTTCGTCCTTCCACGACAAAATCGCAGACATCCACAACAGCTTCGACAACCAACCCGAAGACCAACCCACACAACCTTCTGCTGTACCTTCACCCCCCTTGAACATCCTTAATGACTGGAACCCAATCTCCACTGAGGACACCATCCGCCTGATGAACTCCATCCACTCAGGATCCCCCACAGACACATGCCCTCACCACATCTTCAACAAAGCAGACTCCATCATAGCACCACACCTCCGAGACGTCATCAACTGCTCCCTCAACTCTGCCACTTTCCCGGAAAGCTGGAAACACGCCGAACTCAGCGCCCTTCTGAAAAAACCCACAGCTGACCCCACCGAACTCAAAAACTACCGCCCCATCTCGCTCCTTCCATTACCGGCCAAAGTCATCGAGAAAGCTGTCAACAACCAGCTCGCCGCCTTCCTCGAAACCAACAAATCCCTCGACTCCTCACAGTCCGGCTTCCGAGCCAAACACAGCACTGAGACCGCACTCATCGCTGCAACAGACGACATTCGAACTCTACTGGACAAAGGAGACACAGTCGCCCTCATCCTCCTCGACCTCTCCGCAGCCTTTGACACAGTCTGTCATAGCACCCTGTTACAACGCCTCAGAAACAACGGAATCCAAGGAAAAGCACTGGAATGGATCACCTCGTCCCTTGCCGGAAGAACTCAGAGAGTCGGCCTCCCACCATTCAAGTCAGAGGCCACTGAAGTCATTTGCGGCATGCCACAAGGATCTTCACTCAGCCCCACCCTCTTCAACGTATACATGAGCCCCCTCGCGCCATCGCACGCCAACACAACCTCAACATCATCTCCTACACTGATGACACTCAACTGATCCTCTCACTCACCAAAGAGCCTAACACCGCCAAAACCAACCTACATGAAGGAATGAAAGAAGTAGCCGAGTGGATGAAGCACAGCCGTCTGAAACTGAATTCAGACAAAACAGAAGTCCTTATCTTAGGTACCTCCCCCTCCGCCTGGGACGACTCTTGGTGGCCAGAGGCCCTTGGAAAAGCGCCCATACCGACGGACCACGCACGGAACCTGGGCGTCATCCTGGACTCCTCACTCTCGATGACCAGACAAGTCAACGCCGTTTCTTCGTCTTGCTTCAACATTCTTCGCATGCTCAAAAAAACATTTCGCTGGATCCCCACCGAAACTAGAAAAACGGTACCCACGCACTGGTTACAAGCCGCCTGGACTATGGAAACACCCTATACGCCGGTAGCACCGCAAAACTTCAGAAAAAACTCCAACGCATCCAGAACGCATCAGCCAGACTCATACTAGACATCCCGCGTAAAGACCACATTTCTGGTCACCTGAAAGACCTCCACTGGCTCCCCGTCAATAAGAGGATAACATTCCGCCTCCTAACCCACGCACACAAAGCACTTTACGAACTTGGACCCGAATGCCTCAACACACGACTTTCCTTCTACACCCCCCCGCCAGCTACGCTCTTCCAATCAAGCCCTTGCTGCTGTACCTCGCATCAACAAAACCACCATGGGAGGAAGATCCTTCTCCTACTTGGCGGCTAAAACCTGGAACTCACTTCCCATTCATCTTCGCCTCACTCAGAACCACCTAGCATTCAGAAAGCAACTTAAAACCTGGATATTCGACAAGTAATTCCCCACCCTTCTTCAAGCGCCTTGAGACCCTCTGGGTATGTAGCGCGCTATATAAATTCTTTGACTTGACTTGACTTGACTTCAATAATAGGATACCCCAGAGAGTGTTTATATCAGGGTTGCACCTGCAGTAGCTCATGGGGGGACTGCTTTGGTGTTTACCTTCAGATCAGACTGGGCCTTAGAGCATATTATTGAGTCTCAGAAGAACACAGGTGGGTATGCAGCAAGAAAAACTGTCCAATTTTTTTCTCAGCAGGACTTAGAAGCACAGCTCTACTCACACCTCTGGGGATTTGACCCTGCCCCCTTAAATGAAGTCATCCATGTGTTTTGCCCAGGTTAAGTACATTCGTTGCACAGGTGAGCAGACCTTCAGCTAGTTAAAAGGTCAAGACTCAATGTGCTAAATGGGCTGGTTTATGCTCATTGTTCAGGAGAGCTGACTTTTTCGTAAGTCCAAGCGTACTGAAAGCTCAGCCCAGGAATCAATGCTTGAAGAGTGTATTTCTTGCTTTCAGGTAGTCACATCTTTTTGGCAGCTGCCTGTGGCTGGGACTGTTGCTTTGTTTTTTGTGTATTTCAAATACCATACCTGTCTCGAGCACAAGGAACATGATGTGGGGGGTTGGGATCATTCCTGTCCTTTCTTTATGTGGGTACCTTCTGGCCAATGTAGCAGACAGACTTGTTTGCCCAAATGTTGCTCTGTCTCGGGTTGCACTTTGAGTTGCTGGAACTGGTGCACATTTTCGGTTATGCTACAAAACCCCCTTCCTTGCACTGCACATCTTTGCACAAGGCAAAGAAAGAAAGGGCAGCAGAGAGGTGAGGGGAAGGAGGAGAGGAGAAAGCAAGGATGAGAGGGGTAGGAACAGGAAAGCAGGGATAAGGTCGAAAGCATTAAATACAATAACTATGGAATAATTGACAAACCCCGAAAGTGAATACAGAAATACAAGGAAACTGAGTCTCTCACTTAACACAATAGTCTCTGGTTACTCAGGTGAGCTTATTGTTTTCTAGATTCCTACTGTTGCCAAGATCACCCCCCTGTTCATGCGTGATGAATCTGTCCATGCTCCATGTTTTACCGTTATCAAGATGGACTACATTTTTCCCTACCCTTGATATTCTGCAAGGATCGGAAAATGTGGACGCTTCTTTTCTGCTCGCTTTGGGCAAGTCCACACAGACCCATTCTCCTTTTTTGAACATTTGGTTTTTGACATGTTTGGTCCGGTCATATCTGACCTTGTATTTGACTTGATGTTCACCTACTCTTCTGGAGGTTTCGCTGTGATTTACCACACATGTGTCATTCCTTAGCAATACAGGTGGGGTAAGTTTAGTTTTGGGTATCTTCCCTTTGAGAGAGGTGAACGGTGAATAACCAGTTACACTATTGGGCGAGGTGCGATAGGCCCAAATAGTCTCCATGAAGGCTGAACTTGCTGATGTCCCCATTATTTCTGCCCTCTGCAGACACTTTTTGAACAAACGGTTGATCCGCTCCACTAATCCGTTGGAACGGGGACAATATACTGTAGACTTGTGATGAGTGATGTCCCTGTGAGAGAGAAATTATTTCATACTGTCCGAAGTGAACTGCACTCCATTGTCTGTTATGAGGGTGTTAGGTATTCCCTCCTCAAAGAATAGGCTCTGTAAGAACTGAGTGAGAATTCATGTGTCGATTTGATGGACACATTTGTACACCACCCATCTTGTGTGATAGTCCACAAGTACTAGAATAAAACGTTCCTTCAGTGTTTTTAGGTTGAGGGAACCTATTATGTCCACGGCTTACTTTGACCATGGCCGATCGGGCACTTCAACAGGAGAGAGTGGTGGCTTCCAGGTTTGGTTAATTTTGTCACTGCAGCTACAGTCCAAAGAATTTTTAACTACATTCTCCGTCATGGCATCCATGCCTGGCCACCAGTATTCTAAACAGATATTGTCCGAGTAAGACTGCGTCCTCAGTGTCCAATGTGTTCTAACTCCACTATTTATTTTCTTAGGTTCTCTGGGGGAATCACTATTTTCTCCCCAACAATCGAAACCTTCTTGCATGTTTAATTCAAGTCTTACGTCCCAAATCTTTCCCAAAGTTGTAGGAACGTTGCTTTTGTTGTCAGGCCAACCGCTTATGATGAGTCTTTTTATGGAATTCATTTCTGCATCTGCTTGCATACAATTGTCCCATTCTTCTTTGTTCAAGCAAGTTAGTTACAGAATCACATCATCACAGTCACAAGAAACAGAACTGCTTTCCCCCACAGAAGGAGATCATGATAGAAAGTCAGCAACTGTGTTTTTGAACCAGGCACATACTTTACAATGAAATTGTACCCTTAAGTCCCAGGATCCACCTGGCTATCCTGGATGTGGTTCTATTGGCCCCTTTAGTGGTAAATGCAAACATTAATAGTTTGTGTTCGGTCTTTACCATAAATGGAATGCCCCACAAAAAAAAATCGAAAGTGTTTGATTGCCCAAAAGCAAGCAAGTGCCCCTATTGTCTACCACCGAATAGTTGAATTTGGCACCCTTTACAGACCGTTAGGCAAATGCGACAATCTGTTTCTTTCCATATACAATTTAGGTGAGACTAGCTTCCAGTCCTTTATTGCTGGCATCGGTGCAAAGGATTGTGGTTTCGCTGGGGTCAAATCTACCCAGGGATGGGGCAGCAATGATACTTTCTTTAACAGTTTGAAAGGCATCTTAACAGTCATAAGACCACTCAAAGGGAGTTCTGGAATTTCATTGCCTACTCCGCATCACATTTGGCGATGCAGCTTAGGCAACGAAATTCGTTTTTTTTTTCGTTACTTACCTGTAATTAGGGGTGAGCGCAAAATCCGTTCCGCTCGCGGATTTTGCGAATTTTCGGTAAATTCGCGATCCGCGAACTCCCGCGAATTTACTGAGAATTCGCAAATCCGCGAGCGGCGGATTCCGGGGGCAAAAGTTGAAGCCTGGCTGGCCTGTTGTAACTATTTTACGATGGCGCCGGCAAGCTGCCAGCGCCATCCTAAAATAGTTACTAAGTTAGCTTCAACAGGAAGCTCTAATAGATAAAATAAAGCAGGTCCTGTTGAAGCTAATTTAGTAAGTATTTTAGAATGGCGCTGGCAGCTTGCCGGCGCCATCGTAAAATATTTACAACATGCCCTTCCTGTGACTTCAGTGACTCATTCATCAGCCCAAAAACAATCGTGAGCGTCGTCGAGGCAGGTGTGCCTTCTTCCCAAATCTACCGTGGAAAATCAGCTGTGATAGAGGCCTTTGCATCCTTGACTTTCACGAGCGCAATCCTCGTGCTGTTCCTGTGGCCAGGAGCTGAAGGGACCCCTGCACCCCTCGGGGCGCCTGACTTTGGGCTTGGAAGCCCCCCCCCCCCCACACACTCGCAGTGTGCACCGTCTTCCCACCATTGACCCACTATGATGGACAGCTCACCCAAGGGAACCCTGCGCCCCTCGGGGCGATTGCATAGTAAGACACACATGGCCGCTGAAACTAGTTGAAGCTCAAATGAAGTGACTCATTCAGCAGGGCAAATCCGCGGATCCGCAAATCCGCAAATCCGCCGATTTTGCGGATCTACGATCCGCAAATCCGCAAAATCCGCGGATCGTGGATCCGCAAAATCCGCCCATACCTACCTGTAATGGTCCATATTCTGCATTTTAAACCCCCCTACCCTGCCCCTCCCCCGCCTGACGTCACTGCCCCGGTATAACGCCCTGCACAGGCCAGGCCTGCTTACCTGTAATGGTCCATATTCTGCATTTTAAACCCCTCCACCCTGCCCCTCCCCCGCCTGACGTCACCGCCCCGGTATAACGCCCTGCATGGGCCGGGCCTGCTGTCAATATGGAGATATGGAGATACAGAGCAGGAACCACAGCTTTAATGAGTTTCTGTGTGCTCGCACTGCTTCAACGAATATCTTTGAGTGCCCAGGAGTGCTGAAAGCAGGATTTCATTAATCTGCCACAAACTACCTTACTGAAGCGGCAAAGAATGTACACACTACCGCTACAAGTACACAAGAGTGCGACAGTGCGCTGATGGCAGGGTTCAAGTTAAGCGCCCACACGCGTTAATAACAAAACGCTTGCTCCTTACAGAGTGAAAATCCACAGTTCCAAAGCGCTGACAGCAGGAAAAGAAACAGACGCCTCTGAGGAATTACTGCTACAACGCTCCACCTGAGCTAGAGTTGTCAAATAAATCCAGTAAAAGAACACCACAGTCACGTCAGCTGGGGTAAATTGAGGAAATGAGCAGGCAGCGGAGAACGCTGGAAGTCCTTAAGGCACATACCCAGGCACGGCAAAGTCAGATGAGGAGGTGAGGCAGGAGACTAGGATGACGAAATGAGGGAGTTACTCACTTCTATTTCATAGAAAAAGAACTGCTGCCCTGGAGTAAGCGTTGGGGGTGGAGGTGAACCTTCCCCACCCAGTGAATAGTCACCAGTGTTGAAATGAAGACAAATGTAAGTTATGAAGGTAACTGTACTTTATTAGTCTTCTCACTACCACAGTTTCCCGGCAGCTCTCTAGAGGGCACTGTGGAATGTTGGCAACACAGGAGGGGAAAACCATGGGAGGAGCGGGGGGTGGGGAAACGGAACATACCAAGTGGAATGGATTATAACAGTTCTCCTGTTTGAAAAGGGAATTGTCAAATATGATAACATGAGCCAGTTGCAACCACTACCCAACAAACATTTGATGGTTGCTTTCATGAGGTACTTCCTATCTTTCACAAAAAAAAATATTTTTTTGTCCCTTGACACTGCACCTTCCTTTACACAATATTCACCCCCCCCACCCCCCCACCCCATTGCTACTGATTTGAAGCAGAGTAAGATGAGTACTCACAGTTGGAAAGCATCTAAGAAGCCTTATAACAATGATCATGTTTTTTACGGGGTGTTGGAGATTGGGGAATTTTGAGTTTTGGTTCATATTGGAAGGATGCCTATGGAAGTTTATACTCAGCATATACAATTTGTGTAAGACACAAATATTTTCAAAAAGCATTGATAATTAATCCAAGTGATATATACAATTATTTAAAACCAATTTAATTATTTGTTAATAAAAAAATATTGTTACATTAATTTAACATTATTTCCTATCAGTTTTTATTTTATTTCCCTACCTTCATTATTTTCTATGAAAGGGTGTTGCAGTATCAGTGGCCGGTCATGTGTGATACTGAACTTACTTATGTTTTATTAGTAGTAACTTGCACCTGGATTTTCTAAACACCTATAAGTAGTAAACATACTTAAAAGTGTAAATTCCTCAAAAGTGTAATTTGCCTTTGTGAATCAGGCCCCATATGTGTTAGCTCCATAATGAGTCCAGGGACTTGGTTGTCAGATTCTGTGCCACGTTCACCAACTCTTTGTGCCTGCTAATTATCTTCACATGATGCAGTACATCCTTCTTTGCTCTTTCAATATCCTCTGTTGTGATTCATAAGTCTTGCATTGAGGTACCTTTGTTTGAACGATCAGGTCCATATTAATAGGGACAGTGCCTAAAAGCTGCCACAAAGTGGTGCACTCAATATTGAAATGTGTTATGGCCTGGAAAGAGGAGATACATTGGTTGACCTTTTCGCAAGTGCGTTCACCACCCAGACGTTAAAGAATTAAAAGGTGCAAGTAGAGATCTTCCTCACACCAATCTCTCTTTCAGGCTCTGATTGTTGAAGATGGCAGTTATTCATTTCCCTGTCTGCTGCCTGTTTTCTGACTGTGCCTCCCCTTGACGAGGGACATTAATTCTTAATAGGCTGCCGGTATGGGCAGAGGAAAATGAAATCATTTCTAACTTACAATACAGATTCCGTACGGGTAAGGGCATGATAGAACAGGGTTTAAATTTAGCATTGCTAACTGCAAAGTATACTCAAGCAAAGAAAGAAAGCCTATTTATTACATTCAAGGACCTTAGTTCCGCGTTTGATTGTGCGGACCACTCTATGTTATGGAAGACGCTTACAGATATGGGTATAGACCACCAGATCCTATTATTTATTAAAGAACTGTATAGGGATGCAGGGGCGAGGGTACGGTATGGGGGGGGGGCCTGTTCCGATAAATTTAGCATAAAGAGAGGAGTGAGACAAGGGTGCATCTTGGCACCCTTTCTCTTCATCCTATATATTACCAGCGTGAGACAACACCTCAAGGATTTTCAGTTTGACTATCGTGCTGTAGGTGGAATACCCATCCCCATCCTTTTGTATGCGGATGACGCTGCAATAATGTCACGCATTGTCATTGGCCTACAAAGGGCCGTGGTCGAATTTTCAGATTACATTAG